>NC_087474.1:99886104-101291937 GCF_036417665.1 Passer domesticus | reverse complement strand
TTGATGGTGAATAATTGATGTAATTAAAACATCCACTTTTCCTATCCATGAGAGCAGATCATTCATTTCTGATTGCTTCAGCACTTTCTGGGGGATCTTTGATCAGCTCTATAAAGCACACTGTACATTTCCATTTTCTGCTTCAGATAAGTTTTATCGCTGGGCCAAGGGCTTAAGGAATTAATTTAACCTATGAGTCTGTCAGGCTTAGATTTCAGTGTAGGAAGAAATGGAAATCTCTTACATGCCAAAGCCTTCCCTTTAACAGCCATGTAAGTCTGCCTAGGTGCTCTGCTTTGAAAAATGAGCGCATATGAAATGCAGCACTTGGGTGCAGAGATAACAAAGCTCATCACTGGGACAAATGCATCAGATATTTGTTCTTGTTGATTTAACAGTCCTATTAGAGACTTTTAGGCCACACCACTAAATAAGCAGGCATGCATGCACTTGTTTCTGTGAGTCTTATGGCAGTAAAGGGAGTTCTTTGAAAGAGCAGGAAATTAGTGTTTCATTAATTTAAATTGCTGCACATTCCACTTGAGAGTTTTGGTAATAGTACTCAGTGTATCTAGGTGTCAGTTCTTCTAACATTTCTGTAAATTGCAATACTACATCCATATAAACTCATCACAATGCAGAACACCAGCTTTGAAAAATACAACTGGTTTCAAAAAATCATCTTAGTCTGCTTTTTTTGAGTTCTCAGTGTAATTTTCCAGTTGGGACTATTTCACTGTCTTAAAATTCACTTACCACAAACCAATGTGAAAGGCAGACTTCAGTTAGTCTCAAGCATACAAAGAAGGAAAGAACAGAGATCAGTGGTCCATGATCATTCAGCCAGTATTTCCGACTTTCACATTTCTACTGAAAGTTTTGGACAGACTAATATTAAGACAAATTACAGCCTTGGGTTGGCTGCTTTTTTTTTTCTTTTTTTTTCTTTTTTTTTCTTTTTTTTTTAATGTCAGAGCTGTTTTCTTGTCAGTGCAGAATCTATAGGTCTTTTTTGCTGTACATTAACCAACATGACCGGTGTCCATTTTGCACAGTTCATCCTCTGCTTGCTCCTTTCCAAAGGAAGCAAATATGTGTGTAGCATTACAGTGTGGTAGGATTTTGTAATTGAAGTAAAAGACTGCAAGGAAAAGCAGCCCCAGTTCACAGGTTAAATCAGTCCTGTGGATATCTATAACAGATGTGAGCTAATTAAAATTAACATTAAATGAGATTAACTTTAAATGAACTACATTATATTTGAAAATCCACTAGAATTAAATTACACCTCTTTCCTTCCCTTTGTTTTTTTCTATTACTAATATTGCCTTTTAAAGGTCATGTTATTTTCATAAGCCTTTTCGTGAGGTTTGTTGTTTTGCTGGTGTTTCTCAAATCCCACAGTCCAAATGTGCAGCGGTCTGTGCTTGCGTGGTTGAGCCCCCTTGCCCACAGACATGACTCCTCGTGCAAACAAGCATTTGAAACTACAAATTAGAACATTAGATTCAATTGCCTCATGGCATTCAAGGAAATGGCCATACCATGCACAAATTAGAGGTTTTGCCAAAATGAGAGCACAGAACAACACGGAGGAAGATGGGCTGAAAATGCAACTTGCAGAAGCCATGCACACAGCACCCAGGCTGGCTTGTGCAAACTCTTGGACATTTTCTATTTATTGCTGTACCTACAGTGGGCTGCACAGGCATCCTTTTATGATTTCCAATTAGGGCTAAATGCATATATTTAACTGCAGCCAGATTTCCAGACTGTGGGGCTCATGGAGCTTTCCATAACTTTCCAAGGATTTTTTCCTGGGTTCTTCTTTGAATAAAGAAAAGCAAAGTTTTTGAGGTATCAGTCAGAGTGCAGGTCTTTCCAAGAAGGGTATGGCCCATAACAACTTCTAAGTATCAGCTTAAGCTTCTCTTAACCTTTATTTTACAGGAACTGTGCACTTTTTTTGCTAATACCAACCTAGGAAGGTTTCTGTCCAGGGGTGATGTTTGTATGATTTTGACTACAGTATCAGTTGACACTTGTGCCTTCAGCCCATGGCACTTGGCTGAATATCTCCCAGTGAGACGCAGAGTTAGCACAAAGCTGGAATCTCACAGAGCCCAGTCAGGCTCTTCCCTCATGTCAGTCTAATATGCCAGTCTCCCACCAGGGAGGGAATCCCTGTACTCTATCTTCAGCCTAATTTCTGAGGTCACAGGTAGTCCCTTCTCATCCCATTCTTTTTTTTTTTTTTCTGTACTTCTCTCCTGTAAGAACAGGTACCTTGTTTCCTATTTGTAAATTATGCTGAAGGATAACAAAACTGTGTTTATGGCAGTTTTGCTTAGCAGCCATAACAAGGGTCTGTTTTATTCATGACCAGGGGAAAAGGAGCAGTGAAAGCCAGGAGATGAGTTCAGGTAATTACAGCAGGTGAAGAATTAGGTCTTGGTCAGGAGGCTTTCATTGCTCCTGTCCCACCTTGCATGAACACTGGGAGCCAGTGTTAAACCAATAGAGAGCTTGAGAAGAATTACCAAGGCTTACTGTTTTAACCTGCTTATCCTGCTCCCCACAAAAAAGCTCTTGCCCAGAGTGCTCCCAGACACCACTTGCCTGACAGGGAAGGGAGGTGCATGGGCACTCAAAGGAGTTGTGGGTGACGAGGAGCACAGCAGCAGCCTTAGTGCTGCATCCTCAGCTCAGAGGCTGCTCAGCAACTTTTTGGCACAAAACAAGTTAAAAATCTTTTATCAGGCTGGCCAGAGATCACAGCTCAGTGGCATGAGCCTTAAGCTCTTTTCTGGACTGGGGCTGGAATGTTCACTCATTGCTACAAATGCCACTTGAGTACCTTCCCGTCACTCATAACTGATCAAACTTGGAGTAAATCTTTTACAGATGACACTTAAGCATCACTGTAGATAAATTCCTAATTTGTAGTCTAGGAGAAAATGTAGAAAAGTTGAGATGCGCTTTACTCCAACTGTGGTGTCAAAATCAATCATGCACTCCAGAATTTTCATGGTTTCTTATCTCTCTTATTTAGCCGGTTTTGCTTAAACAAATTAATATTTCTGGTCACATTTGTATGAGGACAAGCCACAACTTGAAGGTTTGCCAGCCTTGCTTGGCTCAGGAAGACTTTTCAGCAGGTACAGTTTGGGCTGAGAGCACCTTGCCTCTGACTTGAAGCCCTGTGTACCAAGGAGACATTAGTGCTGGTAGCAGCTTTGGTATGCAACAGGGCTTCACAGACAGGAATCCAAAATGCAGTTGTAACTTGAATTAAACAATCCCAAATTTCAGAGGTCAACATGTATCAGCCACACATAGCTACACATAGTGGCCATGTACATGCAAATATGCATATACATATTAACAAATGTAGACAGATTAAATGCCAGAATTCCTGTACAGGAACTATGCATGTGCATATTTATTTTATTTGGAGACTGCATGTACTTTTCAATCAGACAAAAAACAACAGGGATGTCTTATTAGGAAAACCATGATGGAAGCATGCATGGGATGCCAGAGACAGTAAAATTACCCTCTAAGCAATTAAAGTCTTCTGGAAGTTTGCTTTACACTGTAATTTAACATTTCTGGTGTAAGCAACTCAGTCAGACTGACGTTTAATTTTGATGGTTTGGAACTGTGGAGCCACTGCAAATCTGGGAATAGCTGGCTGCCACTGAGTCTGGTCCAGCTTGCTCCAGCAGCCAATTTCTGCTGTTGGCAGGGAAAGAAGGCTTCTCCCCAGCTGCAGGATAGCCAGCATGCATCCGCCAACCACATGGCCAGGGAGCTCCATAGGGGCTGCTAGGTAGAGTCCCTGAGTAAACAGAGTGCCTGGCATTAACAGCATCTTTTGGACTAACCAATTGTTAAAGTTTTCCTATATAATGATTAGTGCACAGGTGGTAATTATTAGTAACAAGCAATTATTAACTTACACTTGAAAACCTTGTTGTGCCAGCTTCTGAACAAATACATCTGAGGAAGAACGTCCCTACCCTGAGTTCTTAAAGCCTTGTTTGGTGACTGTTCCCAGGGTGTGGCCAGAAGAAAAAAACAAACCACAAAATATGTTTTGAACTTTATGGTTATGGGGAAGTTCTGTGCTAAGCACTTGCAAATACTATGTGCCACTCAGGCACTGGGTATCATGACTCACAAAGGTGAGCTGGTAGAGGAGAAGTTTGCAAAAAGCCTTACAAAAAAAAATCTTGAGGCAGTATTCCATATTATGGCATAGAGTCATAGAATCTTTTAGGTTTGAAAAGACCTTTAAGATCATTGAGTTCAACCATTAACCCAGCACTGCCAAATCCACCACTAAATTATGTCCTCAAGTGCCACACCTACACATTTTTTAAATACCTCCAGGGATGGTGACTCCACCACTTCCCGGGCAGCCTGTTCAAATGACTGGCCATCCTTCCAGTGAAGAAACTCCTGATATCTAATCTAAGTTTCCCCTGGTGTAACTTGAGGCCATTTCCTCTCATCCTGGCACTTGTTACCTGGGACAAGAGATCAACCCCCACCTTCTGCAACCTCCCTTCAGGACATTGCAGAAAGCAAACACGTACCACTCCTGAGCCTCCTTTACTCCAGGATAAACACCCCCAGCTCCCTTAGCTGTTCCTCAAAAGACTTGTGACCCAGACCCTTCAGCAGTTCTGTTGCACTTCTCTGGACACACTCCAGCACCTCAATGTCCTTTCTATTGTTAGGGACCAAAAACTGAACCCCAGATTTGAGTTGAGGCTGCACCAGTGATGAGTACAGAGGGATGATCCTTCCTCTGGTCCTGCTGGCCTCACTCTTGCTCATACAGGCCAGGATGCCTTCTTGGCCACCTGGGCACATGCTGGCTCACATTCAGCTGTTGTGGGCCAGCATCCCCAGATCCTTTTCCACCAGGAGCTTTCCAGCCACTCTGCCCCCTGCCTGTAGTGCTGCCTGGGGTTGTTGTGACCCAAGGGCAGGACTTGGCACACAATATCACACATTTGGCCTCAGCTGATTTATCCAGCATGTCCAGATCCCTCTGCAGAGCCTTCCTGCCCTGCAGCATAGCAGCACTCCCACACAACTTGGTGTCATCTACAAAATGACTGAGGGCATGCTCGATCTCCTTGTCAGGTCATCAGCAAAGATAATATACAGGACTGGCCCCAGTGCAGAGCCACAGGGGACACCCCTTGTGACTGACCACAAACCAGATTTAACTCCAGAGGTACCTAATTCCTCCTTTACCTCAGTGTTTAAGACCAGTTTTCCTAGGGGTACACAGCCCCCTGAGCTGGAAGACAAGGATGGGGAGCAGAGTGAAGCATCTACAATCCAAGCAGAAATTTCCTACACCACCAAGATACACACAAGTCCTGCACTAGTGTTACAACAACCCCACACAGTGCTACAGACTTGGGAAAAAGCTGGAAAGCTGCCTGGAGAGGGATAAGCACATCCAACATTTTGAAAGAAAGTGTGCAAAGCATTAAAAGCTGCAAAATATAGCAAGACTAAGTGATGACATAGAGATGAAAATCATCATTTCACCACCTTTAGCCTGATTGGAATTGTTTCTGTGCAGTTGCAGGGTGAATTAAAGACAGGATTTGGATAACACAGTATCATGGTCCCAGGGGACTAGTTATTCAAATTTATCTTCATATAATTGTTGCAGTGTACAGTGTAAAATAAGAAAAGGATTTTAATCTGTTTCTGCCTAGATATGTTTTCTCATCACAGAAAGCACCACTAAAAATTTTAAGGAAAGAATGTATCCTACCACCACTGGGATAGACAGCATCTCATTTTGGGGCTGGAGTGGTACCTCACTCTGCCATTTGCAGAGCAGGTAACGTTTTCCTTTTAGCATCAGGATCTCTTTCTCTTCTGAGTCCCTCATTTCAAGTAAAGATCATAAAAAGGCAAATCCTCCTGAGATGTGTGTTTGTTGTGAAAACCCACCTGAGCAGAAGCAAACCAGACAAACAGGGTCCCAGAAGGTCCCAGTACCCTCTGCCCTGAAGAAACACTCATGTCAGGCTTGTTCTCTTAAAACTTTCCATTACCTTATGAAATCTACTGTCCTATTTTGCCTGGGATCATTTGTTCATTAAACATCAATATCCTTATTTTCAAACTAATAACATTTAAAAGGTATTGCCACAGGGAGGCCAAATTAGATCAGGGTCACTGCCGTGCCAGGCACTGTGCATGCACAGAAATAGATGTGTGGCTGGGAGGGCCTTTTTTCTCTCAACCTCTTCTACCAGACCTTCAGACACTTTGTTGAAGCCTGATGATGACTGTGGTGGGTACTGCCAGTGTCTGGCTGACCACAGGGTGGGGAAAATTGCATGCCGCTGTAAGGAGGTAGAAACTCCCACGTATGGTTCATCACTTCAAAAATTCAACAAGCGCCACTACCAGGAAGGTCAAATAAACCTGTTTTAAGGGCACAACTAAAACAGTGCAGAGAGCCCTGTCTGATGAGAAGAGAAGATGGACCCAGTGTGATGTGCTTAAGCCATGTAAGCTCCATCCAACAGCATCAGCCACAGCACCAGAAATTCCATCTGTTATGATGCAACTTCTCTTCATAAAATAACAAGTGGAAATTCATTAGGCCAGAGGAAGTGTACTCTGTCCCTCTATGCACAGAGCATTCTTGTCCTCTGAGCAAATGCTTTTTTATACTCTTGATCTTCTTCATGCTACCAAACATGTTAATGCACTGGGGTCCTTTCCCACAGTATTATAGAAGACTGTTATTCCTGAGCTGGTAGGAGAAATTCTTGAGGGCATTGGTAGGCATCATTTCTACATCATCCATGGACTAGTTACTGCTGAGATGGGGAGACAAGTTGACCTGCTTCCTTCAATTTGCACTGTGCAGATTTTCCTCTAATACAAAGACATACCCAGTGCAGAATACAAAAATCAAAATATTAAATCTCTTCCACTTTATCTGGTCTCTCTCTGTAATGAGAGGTTTCCAAAGGCCAGGAATTCACCAGAGTTTTAATACCTACCCTTTGAATGCTATTAATCCTTGTGGGGTAATAGTGGGGAGAAATCCTTGCTAACCATGTAGCTTTGAAGTTAATTCCCTGTAGAAAGATGCCAGAAAACAGCTGTGACACCCACTTTCTGCAGAGACTATAAAGGGAAAGGAGAGAGCTGGGCAGACAAATTTGTTCTATTGAAAATGCCCCCCCCCACAAAGGGTGCCCTGTGTCTAGGTACTCTCTGGCAGGTGAGTGGCTCTATAGCATCAAAGTTTAGCTGACAAAATTTGTCTCATCTCTGAATAAAACTGCACTGAGAAGAATGCTCAGAGGAGGAAAAAGTGACAGATGTTAACAGCAATTACTGTTTTTACAGATAACTGTGGTCACTGGTCCTAAGCCAGATTTTAAGACAGTGTGAGCTTCTCTTCCTTGATAATATTTGTATTCATCCTAAATCCCAGGTTGTGGTAATGCTCTAAAGTAATTTATTGCTCATTTCAATTCTGTTATTTTTAATTAACTTAGGGATTTATGAATGCACATTATCTGTATTCTTAGAGGAGCTGAGGTGCTTTTCCTGCTGTGTGGTGTCAGCTGAGAAGACAGGATTGTATTAAGTATCAGTTACTCACTTTTCTCCATTAAGGTGCACTCTGAAATTGCCCTGCCATGAGGAACACGTTTAGATATGCAAAGGAAGGAGTGAAATCATATGGGGAAATTCAAGTTCCATCAATGTTCCTGGCCCTTGCCATTCATGGGAAGAGCTGTATCCAGGTCCCCTGCAGAAAATCCCTCACCCTGACATCCCAGTTCTGGCAAATAAAGTCGAGGCCATGATAAGCTATCCAGGCTACATGTGGTGTTCATAGCAAAAAGTTGGTATCCCTATAAGAAGAAAACCTGTAAGAGAAGGTTTCCATACATGGCATAGCTTTGCTCCTAGAATACATGGACTTCTGTAGGGCAAGGCACCAGGTCCCTGAGCTCTATTCTAAGCTGTTCACCTAGCTATGAATTCACAGAGAAAGTTAAGGAAGCCAGCATTGCTTTCCTAACTTCAGCTATTGTGGGCACTATCATGGACTTAACATACTGCTTCAGCTATTGGAAGTCCTCTGAAGGAAGGACAGCAAGAATGGTATTTAAAGGAGATCATTTGCATTCAGAACTATTTTGGTTCCTCACAGCCAGGTAGCCTTCAAGAACAGAATACACATGTCAAAACTTGCCAAGCAACCTCAGTGAGGCAGAAGCCTGTGAGGCATTTGCCAGCCTGTTTGCCCCAGCACCTGAGCAGAAGCAAATGCACCCTTGCTGATAAGTGTGGGTTTGCTGTGTAACCTGGTTACTCTGCTCAGGCTCATTGTGGCTTCCAGACAGCTCCTTTCCCTGGTCCATATGAGCTCTCTCTCTCTCTGGTGTCATTAACACACCTGGTATGTAAATGACTGCAATACACCCTTGGAAATAATTATTTGCTTACTTTTAATGAGGTATACCGATAAATAAGCAGATTATAATGTTGTTGCTGCCTTAATGCCAATGTGGATGTTTAACTTACTTAAGTGTGAGTAACTGGTGTCAGCTAGGTCAAAAAGCTTCCAGTGTCCCTTTTCAAGACAAATATTTTAAGCCAGACACAGGCAGAAAAAGCAGTAGCAATTTAGGCATTCTTTACTGACTGCTCACGCTCATGGCCAGGATAGCTGTTGGGAAAGCCTGCCTGGTCTTGAGACACTCCTGGGAAGGAGGGCAAGGTGGAGTATGTCTCTTCTAAGGAGCCCCTTTGTGAGGCTGCAAATGCCACATGGGATTACCAGTTGAATATTGCTGGTCCAGAAGTCACTATAACCTCTTAATTTTATTTCTTGGCTGTAAACTAGAGATAAGGCTCTTTCTGCGATAAATGTGTAGGAGATGCCTAATTAGGCTTCCAGTGGCACACAGATGATGCAGTTTCCCTTAGTATTTAAAGCTGAGGCTGACAACTCAGCCTTTGCCAACCAATATTCTAGCCTAGGGGTATCCTTTAATCATGCCTTGGATACCACAGTCTAACTGCTGACAACATTGTATTTGTGCTATTGTTTCTCATGTTGTGTACACTGAAAACAAGGCATTTCAAACTGCAATGCACAGCTGATGTAAATAAAAAATTACAGTTGTTACCAGGAAACAGCTGATGAATATGCAGCACCACAGGAGCATATGGAGAGTAGAGTAAACCTAGACTAGAATAAAGGATTGGCAGGAATCATGCCCAGGATATTCTGCACCTGGGTGACAGAAAAAATATACACAAAAGGCAGGAAGATTTATAGATAAGAGCTTTTTCTACAAAAAACAAGGCTTCAACTCACCTGCAAGAGATGAAGTTCAAAACAGACTAACTGGATAGCATGGACCTCTCAAGGAGTTTGGAGATTAATCATCAGAAGAGGTCCAGAAGCAGCTGCTGGTGATTCAGCAGCTGCTGGTTGTTGACTTCAGAGCAGCAGGAGGACATCAGGTGTCCTCAGCTATACCACATGAGAAATTTGGACAGTGATAGCAAACAGCAAAGCTTGCAGGAATGACCAGTCTAAGTATTCCTTTCTGCTCTTCATTTAGTGTCATCAGGAGATCAGCAATTCTCTTAGGTTAAAGCAAAGTGACCTTGTTCTGCTGTTTTGTGAAAAGGCTTTTCTGTCTTTACAACTGTCTCAAAGATTGGTGAAGGCACTGAACAGCTGGAAGTCATGCTGTTTGTCTCCCTGGGTTTTGGGTTTTTTTGTGGAGTTACTCTTTACAGTCTTTAGGAGTAAATCAATCTCCTTTCCTTGGGGGATTTAGTGTTACATGTGCTCATTGCAGGAATGAGGAAAATAATTTTCTTGCAGACTTTTCCCCTTTCCTTAGTTATATATCTTCTTCTCTTGTTCATCTATTCCAGATAACTAATTGGGACAATCAACATGAATAAATAGTAGTTATTTGAAAGAATGGAGGTTTATATAATTTATTTTGTGCTTCTATCATCTTTTATACTTTCTCTACACTGTGTAATAAGGTATTTTATGGAATCATTAGGCCATAGTTCTAGAACAACAAAGTTCCTTGAAAAATTCAGTTTGCATGTGGTTGTGACACCTAAGCCTGCACTAATCTTTAAACAGTGGAAGTACCCCTATGGAAAGTAATTCTAAGTGAGGTTTGGGGGGTTTGTTTTATTTTTCTTTTTCATATGTGTGTCCCTGTGATCCTTCTTTTACAGTGTTTATGGTGAAAAAGCATTTTGAACCAGGGTGTTGGTGGAAATTCTTTCTGCTCTTATACACTGTACATCTTGCAGAGAGTGGAAGAGAAGAATCTGGAGAGCAAAACAAAATATTATATTACAATTAACAGACTAATGCACAGGGAGCTCTGCATCTGAGAGGCAGAGAAATTATTCTAAGGAGAAAGAGTGAATTTCATTTCTTGTATGGGTTATGTCTTCATTTTATCAATATTCTCTGGTTTGTGCAGACATCCTCACACTAATTAATCTATCAAAAGAGTTGTTGTGCAGGATTCATAGAAATTTAGTCAATCCTGAGTCTAGAAGAATCACTGTGATCTTTATCATTTTTCCAGATAATTCTGTGCTGACAATGGCTTGTATCTCACTGCACAGAACCTTTACCTTGTATTGCTCAATGCTGCCTGCCATCCCTGAAAAATTAACAAGAATAATTCCTTCTAGGTGGAACAGCCATCACTTGCTTAAGGTCTGAATCCTGCAAACATGTACGATTGTATTTAACTGTGCTCTAGATTTTATTCCAATTGACATCAGGAGAGCTGTTCAGACAGGGAAAATGAAGTGTTTATCTGCTTTCTAGCAATATTAAGCTTTGCCCCTTCTCTGCTATCAGTCCTGGCTCTCCCAAGTGCCTTTGAAGGCATGAGACTGTCCAAGCATAGATGAGCCATGAAATAAGCTCTGAACAATTAAAGGGGAAGTCCAGCTGTGCATCCGTGGCCTCTGCTTTCAAATGTTGCTTTTAACAGTGTAGCACAAGCTATTTAAAACAGCAACATTTTATTTGAGAGAAAATTTGTATCACAAAGATTGAATAACTCATCAAAGAGGCAGGAGCAAGCTCAGTTATAGGGTGTTTTCACTCCTCCTGTTACACAGCTGCTGCAGACACACAATTGCATTAGTGCTGGCTGCTGATGGGAGAAGGTCAAAGCCTTTGGCTCTGGATGGAAGGATCCCAGGCACTTTGCCTGCAGCATAACAGGGAGGCAAAGGCCAATGAAATGGTTGCTTCTTGCATGATTTATTTGATATAACGCAAAACTAGTTGGAAAACACAGGCTATGTTAATAGAAGTGGGGGGAAATAGAGAACTGCAGAGGCTGTTGACCACTGGGGCACCCCTGAGCATGTCTGACAGCAGATCATGATGGAGCTGAATTTGCTGTTGTGTCTCAGGAGTACTGACAGATTGCCAGAGGGTGAGGTATAGGAGAAAACCTGGAATCAGCTTTAATTCCACTGAAGATAATAGTGTCTGTTAAATTTTGGGGTCCTCTTGTTTTTGTCTTATGTCAGCTATTCTGCTAAATCAGATAACACACTGGGCTTCTTTCACTTGGAAGTTTTACTTATCCACTCAGCATGAGCCTTCCTGAAGCAGAAGTCTTTCTCCCTGGGACAAAGGGGCTGAGTCACTGCCCTTCTCTCCATCACAAGTGACCACAAATGCCCAGGCCAAGCAAGGGCATTCAGTGCTTTGTGATGGGATGGGGAACTGGTGTAACAGGCTGAGTGAGGAGCTGAGAGCCAGAGACAAGCTGGGGGCTGTGAGCCTGAAACCTGGTCAGGGAAAGGTACAGAGACAAATCTGGTGACAGGAAAACATGAAACTTTAAAGATGAGGAGGGAAAACTGATGTCTGATTTTGCTCCCCTTTCTCAGTAGAGGATGTAATGCCAGCATCATCAGACTGCCAAAAACAAGAGTCTGGGTAGCTCTGTAGGTGATGATCGGGCTAGGGCTGCCCAAAACCAAGGCACTTTATCCTCAGCATGGACATGCAGTGCCACAGACCAAGTTACTTCCAGACTGCATCTTTTTCTCATAGGGAAAAACCACCTTCTAAGAACCACCTTCTTACCCTGGAGGATTTGGCTTTTGTTGAGTGCCAGAAGCATCATTAGCCAACCATGGGGGGTAACTTTTGCAGAATTTGGTCACCTTTCAGTCTCATCAGGAAGCACCATACTCAGCACTGGACAGATACCAACAGTGTAGCTGTGAATTTAGTGTGATGGACATGTTCTGGATGCACCTTGACATGTCAGATGTAATGATCCTTTACAAAATGATACAGATGGTGTCAACAAATTTAGATTCATTTTCTTAATGAATTCATGGCCATTAAAAGAGAATCTGGGCCATGATTTTTTTCTTAAAAATTAATTGTAGTAGCTTTGTCATAAAGACATTTAGAAAAAAATTCCTTTTGCTTAAGATAATCTATAGAAATGTGAGTTACTTAAACAAAAGTTCTTTTTCCTCACTCATACCAAAGACTGAATTGGCAGGTGGAGGACCAAGCAATTTTCTGAGCTTTTGGGACAAAACTGCCTGGCATGACCATTTTAACTTCATTTGCAGTAGTCATTCACGTTGTTATAAGATAAGCAAAAAATAGACCTAGAATATCTTGTACATAACCTGTATCAGAAGTAATGACCCTAAGATGGACGGAATGGTAGAGACCTGGATCTGTGAGTGCAATAAAGGAGTTCTTGGCACAGCCCCTCCACTCTGTTCTCCTTTCTGCAGATCTGCTGTGCTGCACCTCCCAGTGGTGTGGCTGCAGCATGCCAATATGCAAGTGCAGTACCAGGGAACAGCCTCACATCAACTTCGGGGTGGTGCTAAAAGGGGACAGTTCAGTGAAGACACAGAGCATCAGCTTGGAGATGTTGCGTGTCCTCAACCCCCACCCCCCCTTCCCCTCACTGCTTCTCAGGGAGTTCCCTGCTGTGCAGAGGGACCTGCTGCTGAGCTCCAGGGTGGGCAAGTGCAGGGTCCAATCTCAGAAACAATTCCTCTGGCAGTTCAGCTTGGTTTAATCTCTTTAATCCTTTCCTCAGCTGCCTATTGGAACCACAGAGAACAAAGCACCTTTTCTTTTTGCTGCGTGCTGATGAGGCATGGTGTCTTAATTACAAATATCTACCCCAGAGGGAGGCAGATTACCTTTCCAACCCCATTTTAGAGTGGAAGAGCTAGCTGTGCTCAATCACATTGATCCCTGTAGAGAAACCACATTCACCTATACTGCCTTCTGTTTTCTGCTTGTCTTTTAAGCTGAAGAATACTTAGATACAGCACCTCATTAAAAAAACTCAAACAAACCAAACCAAACAATCACAACACAAAAAACCAGATTGTGTAAATGTTATTTTAAAAAATCTGTATTTGATATTTTTCCTGTAGCCATATCTTTTCAATTTCCTTCAATACTCCATTAATTTATTTACATACTGCACGCAAGTCAGTATGGTACCTGCTGGCACAGATATGGATTAATGTTTTAAACTGCTCATTCATAGTGGGTGCAGCTTTCTTGAAAAACAGCTCTGTTTTGAAAAACAGCTCTGTTTAATTTCATTTGGACAGTGGATGTAAAGACAGTACTCTCTGGTACTCAGTTCAGGCTCCTGTATGCTGAGTGGGGGCACTGTCCCTCAAATATCCTAATTAGTAAATTGAACAGCTTCTAGGGCTTTTTTAATATGTACTGTTGGACATTTCAGTTCTTTACACCAAGTGTGTGACTAAAGGCACAGAGGACACCTCTGGTACCTGAGCCTGGGATCTATTCCAAAGGTCAGGAGGTGGATGATGGCTTGCAGGCATCAGACCAAGGTCTCTGCCATGACATGTAAGAGTTTAAAGTACAATGCAGATGTGCAGGGTTTAGAGTTTAAAAAAATGTGTGTGTGAATGGACTTAATAAATAAATCATAATTTTGAATTAAAGTGAGAGGAGACCCAATAGTTCATATACATAATCAAACAAAAGAGAAATAAGGCTCTAAGTTCACCTTCCAGTTTGTCATAAGACCACATAAAAAGATGAATAACAGGCAGTGGCCTCATGATGACAGTTTGATAAACTAAGGCTTAGTGTGTCTTATCACGTTTAATTAAGGCCTGAAAAACTTGTGGCCAGCAACACTTGTCATGGCTGTGTTCATTTGTAATTAGCATCCTTTCCACTTAACTGGCTGCCAGTCTGAAAGTCCATAGCAGGCCACCATCCAAAACACAGATTTTTGGGTGGTGTTGGCTGCTTAATCTTTTATGTCCCTGCTGAAAGAAGAGGTGCCCTCTACTGTCTTCTTCATAAATATTCCTGACTCTCTGCCTCTGTTATTGTGCCTTGCTCGCGTAGGATTTGATTGTTCATTTCTGAACGCAATTTTAAAACATCTGGAAGCAATTACTTTGCTATCAGGGATTTTTTGACACTCACCTTTTTTTTGCACTTCAATCAATTTCATTCAACCACTGGGGACTCCAAAGAGCCCCTTTCTGTGCATACCCCAGCAAGTGTAAGATAAAACATCATACTTTGCTTACTTCCATAGGGCAGGTTTTATTTCAGCTTAATCCTTGACTGATGTTCTCAGGCCAATCCTGCTCTCCCGCTGTGCTCCTATGAAGGGAATATTTTCCAGAGCAGGCTGCAAAAGCCTGGTGGATCTCTGTGCACTCATCCAACAAAACCCTTCTGCCCAGAACCTAAAAGACCTCCTCCACTGGTCTGCTGGGAACTTCTCCATTACAGCCCACTGTGCCAGCATGATTTCTCCCATTGATACAGGGATCTTTTCAGCTCCTTCTGTACAGACTCACCCACAGCTTCACTCCTGGTCTCCAGGAGCTGATGCTAGTAAAAAAGCCGAGAGGAAAAATGCCACCAGCCTCTCATGCTCTCTGAGCTGTTTGACTGGGGCTCCAGAGCACAACCACAGTGTAGCCAGTGCAAAGTCCCACATATTTTTCTTGACTGTAGGCACCATCAGGAGTTTCAGGTGGAAGTAAACAACATGCTGCCTGTTCCCAAGGGAGGAAGTTTCTGAAGGTGCTGCATGCTTTGCATTGTATGCTAATACAAGAATGCTTGTGGCCCATCCTTGGCTGCTTGATTCATCAAACATTCTCTTGTGTCCTCTTTGCAAAACTTGTCCTCTTTGCAAAACTCTTCTGTCCTGTGTGACTCCTTGTGCACCAGGGCACAGAAAGGTAACAGCACATTGCACTGGAGCCCCAAATGTAGGGAGCGTTTTTTGACACTTGTACATGTTTTCAATAACTATTCTCATTCTTATTGTTCTCTTATATTTTGGGGTTTATTTTGACTCTAATTTAACACACCCAATAGAAATTATTAAATCTTTCAAGAAATATGCATAAATTTGCTGTATTACTGGAACATTTCATTTGTTTCTAGACTAGGCTGAAGAAAAGGAAGAGTATTTTGTATACAAGATTGCAAACACTTCTAACTTGCAACCATATAAATAACAAAAAAAAGAGTAATGCATGATACACAACTCATTCTCTGAAAAAGCAAAAAGCCACCTCTGTTTAAAAAAATAACTGATGCTTCATAGTTTGGGATTCTTACTTAGTTTTCTTAATAATCTAATTCAATGGGGTTTCAATGTGGTTTCTTGCATCTTACTACTATTTACTCACGTGGGTCATTCTGACCCACGGAAAAGGCACCTCAAAGCACCATATCTTTACATATAAACATATATGTACACACTCATATACAGTAAGTTCATCTGTTATAACACACATATAAATACATATTTAAATATACTTCTGAAAGCAAAACCACAAGGAAAATCTTCTCATTTCCTTGACAGCTCTTTATGTCTTTGACAGATGTTTCTAATAAAACAGAACGATGCAAAGAGTTAAACAATAGTTCTGTTGAAGTCAGTGTGGCTTCTGCCACTCATTCCTTGTAGGGCCAGCACTGCACTCCAATCTCTGCCCAGATCAAATTAACAGAAACGTTAACATCACTTGCCACATGGGTTTGGATTCAGTGCAAACATCAAATCATCTGTGAGACCCCCTCCCTTTCTGAGTGCTGTTAACAGCTTGAAAGGATCATCTCTAATGTTACTAGAAAAAGAAAATATTTGAATAATGTAATTTGCTATTGCTTATGTGTTTGTCTTATATTTTCTGCTGTTGCAATATAAAAATAAAAATATCTATTTCTGTATTTGCATATTATGTCAATTGAGCACTTTTATATAGCACATTGAATATGTCTCTCTAGCTTTATCTCCAGGAGACAGAGCAAATATCCCCAGATTGAGGGTAGTATAGGGCACTTTGCAAAGTGTCTGAATCCAGAAATAATTTGGAGAAGTGCTGCTGCAGGGTGTAATTCTCTCTCTGCCTGCTTTTTGCTCCTTTTCTTCCACAGAAAAAAAAGGGGGGGTTATTAGAAACATTTCTGTTACCCATCTTTGAAATGGTTCTGTGCTAAAGCTAAATGGAGACAGGAGACGTTTCTCTCCTCATTATCTTCAGAGTGACCTCGGCACTGGTTTTGCTTATGGAATGCAGGGGTACATCTGCTCCACATCAAAGTTCATTCCACATTTTTCTGCCCTCTGTCATGCCACATTTGCAGTACATTCCCCTCTCTTTCCTTAATTTTCTTTTGCTTTTCCCCATTCTTGGCAGACTTCAAGGACACTGGAAAATTCACCATAGCATGTGTTACAAAAACAAAGAAGAATAAGCCTTTGTTATTTGAGGATCATCAGAACAATTTCTGATGAATTCTCAGCACTCTTGAATGTAGCCTGCTTTTCTAATGCTGTTATTCATATAATTTCCAATATAAACTTTTTCCATCCACTGTTTATTTTATTAGGTTTTGGTGAGCTTTCCTGCACATGGATTGCAGTTTGGATTACAAAGGTACCTTTAATTCTGCAACAGCAAACTTTGCTCTGTAAAACATGAATTTTTCTTTTGTTTATGGTGCAGGGGTGCCAAAATACACACACACACACAAAAGAAAGTGTGACAAACCTCAATAAAGGTCCTCAGCATAGCACACAAGCATACGTTTACTAAAATGAGATGCTGCTGAGCTCTCTGCTAGCAGATATGTTCCATGAAGTGTACAGGCAGGTCTCTGGAGTATTTTCCTCACAAGGATGGAGCCAAAAGATTATTTGACTCTGATCTGAGTAACCTATGAACCAATAATGGCCAGAGTAAATTTAAAACACCAGATAATTTTGTTGCCTGGTCTGCACCTTTTAGCCATCTGCACTGTACTGCAGATACTGATGTTCTTGGGATCCCTTTTTAGTAAGTTGTTTAATTTCCTTTAGGACAGTGTCTGGAGCTCATCTTCTAAAGGGCTAAATGATTAGTGTTCTAAAGAACAGCACAGGAACTACATAGGTTTTACTCCAACTCACCGCCACAAAAGGTTGTACTCTCAGGCTGCTCCCTGTGCTACAGGTTAGTGCATGCAATGTGCAAACTTCAACTTCCTGCCATTAAAACACCCACTCTGGCTGCAATACTTCCATTTCAGATGCACTGGAATAAAAACCAAGCATATTTTTAGGGTGCCACATTGGGCACAATAGAACCAGGTCATGTAATTTGCAGAGCAGATGGAACTAGGCTGCCCTGAGGGTGGCTGCCATGAGCAGCATGGATAAGACCTTTTCTGTGCCACTTGGCCTGGCCACACAAGTGCTTCATGTCCTGCCACAGATGCTGTTGTGACTGCAGGGATGTACCTGAAGACAGTGAAAACTTCTCCACCAGTGATGACAAGAAGCATTATTCCTTCTTACTGCACAGTGAAGTACACAACATCCCTGAGTATCAGTTCTGCTGGACTAGAAGTGAATTGGGCTTCTATGATGAGCATATGGGTAAAAATAAATGTTCTGGGCATCCTCCTTATTCCTTCTACTCCAGGCTACTCCTGCTACCCTCTATACAGAATTTGCATGTATAATTTGCATGCATTCGAGATGGGAGAGGATTTTTAGTTTTACTCAAACTCTTGGATGTGCCTTTGGCATAGGAAGCTCAAAACCTAAAGCCCAGAAAGGTCAACTGGATCCTATTTAATTTGCACATCTTTTATCCTCTTCAGGCTTTTTAACAGATATCTCTCTCAAAGAACAAACTTAAGTCCTTTGCCTAGTGTTGCCTTTTTTGTGTAGGAAGGCCACTCACTGGTGAAACACTGGATCAGCTTTCAACAGCTTCACCAGTGTGACAAGAACAATTTAAGGGCTGAGATCACTATAAGGCAGACATGGAAGAGAGTCTGTGGCTCTTCCCAAATTCATTGGTGGTGTGCTTTTTCTCATAGTTCCCATCTGCATTACATTTAGTGCCTCATTTTCCAGTTGCTTTTGTTTTCAGGAAAACAGAAACGATTTGTGCCATCACATTGCATTTCTTGTCTATAGTCAGACAAAGGGTAAAGGGTGAGAATCCACTGTGAGCATTCACAGAGTCTTCTCTGAGCTCCTCACTTCTCTGTTTTTGAATTCCAGGGATAAAAGAACCCCTCTGCTATTCTCTTTCGCCTGTGAAGAAACATTTCAGTTTCAATCTTGCCTTTTAGGTTGTTCTGCTCCCCAGCCCACTGCTGGTTTTACAGAACACAAATAGTTGGAATATGCCATCTATGGGCCTGAGGAAGGCTTGCAAGCTCTAACAATTGGTTACAGAGGCCTGTTTTGCTATTTAAAGAGGGAGGCAAGCTGTATATTCCATTAAAGAAGTAATGACAATGTTTGGAGACAACTCCCATCCCTCATCTTAAACCACTCCCATTCTAAATATAAACTTGCCTGGCCACAAAAGTGCTTCCTGTTAGGAACTGAATACTGATCATGTCTGATTCAATAGCACTTTACAGTGGTGATATGAAGGAGAAACAGATGAAACAAAATTCTCCTGTTGTTTTGGTGTTTGGTTGGTGTTTTTTTTCAGTAAAATATAAATTAATGTCTTACTTCACAGCTCCTACCAAAGTCCCAGCTGCTGAGCCAGCCTAGGGTTGTCTAAGACCAGAGCTGGACTTTCTGTTACTCCTGTCAAAGTCATATTTGGTTCATTTGCCTTATTCAGCACCTTTTTAAAGTGAGGCATCATTTCAGTCAATAAAAGTCTGCAAGGTGAAAACTTCAGATAGATCTAACAGGGAACGGAGGAAAGAATGCTTGTCATGAAAGTGCACAGCATGACAAATCGTGAGACGTCTCTGTATGTAACCAAACCTCAGCAGCAGTGAGAGGTACTTAGGAAGGGACGAGACTAATATTCTTATTCATGAGGCTGGATTCACTGTTTTTCACACTGAAGCTGCTCCAGTGTTTCAATGGAGCCAGAATCCAAGCCTAGTCTATGGTGTGATACACTTCAGTCTTTCAGTGACACGCTGGAGGAGAACAGAGGATCCAAGGTACACAAAGTAGTCATTGCATGCAATTTGTGGTAACTACTCATGTGCATGCTTTAGACCGAGGCTGATTGAATTACCCCTCAGTGGGAGACAGTTAGCTGATCAACTCAAATTCCCTGAAATTTATCTTGACCTTAGAGCACGCACAGGGACACTCATTAGCAAGCACAAACTGTGGCAAGGGCTTAACTTCCCCTCACCACCCAGTGGTGCAAATTCTGCTCTTTGTTACACGTGCCTATAGAAACAGACATGTCAGGGACTGAGAGGAGTGAAAAGAGGTTCATGTCCCATTTTAAGTCATGGCCAGCAGGAATTAACTCAGTGAGACAACAATACCAGCCAGCACTTTCGAATTTGGAGTCTTTGGTACAGACCCATAGATCTATATTTAGCATCTTTTGACAAATGAAGGGGCATTGCCTGTCCAGCACCTTTTAAGAGAAATAAACTTTGGGTTTTAAATATTCTAAACATTTAAGCCAAAGAGGACAGCAGTTACTGTCTCCTCAGTGGATGTCTGTCAACTGCATGTCAAGCCAAGTCTTTCCTGGAATGATCCTGTTGCTTTGTGCTGAGTTTGCATTAAACCTGTGTAAACCTGTTTGTTCATCAGTGGCCAGAAAGGTTGTTCCCAGAGCAAAAGTCCCCAAATTCTCATGGGGATAGTGCTCAGAATCTATTTCCTGAAAAATATTACAAAGGGCATGCAGTAGAAAAGGCAACCTAGTCAAGAGACAGCCACTAGCGGGCATTTTACAGTGGACACTAAGAATAAGCAAAGAAAGAGGCCTCTGTCCAGAGACACTGAAGCTGCTCATGCCACAGGCATAAGCAACCTCTGAATTAAATCTGCTGCCATCTTCTTGAGTAAGGCTGACTTTCACTGATGTGTTGGTGTGGTTCACTAGATGCTCCCTCAGAGTAGAAGTGATACAAAGATATTCTTCTCAGTCAGCCTCCAAGTGATTCTTGGTTATGCCTCCAGTGATGTTATCTTGAGGTTAGTGGCCTTGAGAAATAGTGACCAACTCAATTTTACTCATTAAAGAGAACAACAAGGCTGAAAGGAGAAAGTTTTAAAGATGTGTGAGCAGTTTCTATAAACAGCAAGCTAATCTAGATGCAGCAGCTGTTCTGCATTCTCATTTGATTGTTTCTGAATAAAAGTGTTCTTCAGCAGAGTGTGATATCGATTCTCTTGCTTGCTGCAGACAGCATGGTCGTAATGCTCCTCTCATACATCTACAGCTTATCCATGAACTGCTACTTTGACCTGATACTCTTTTTTCATATCCTCAGACATTGGCAGCATCTAAATCATGCCAATTTTCTGCACAGCTTCTTGCTCAGCTCATACACATATCTAAATATTAATCTTTTTCTAATCTCCTAAAGCTCTCCTCCAGGCTTGTGTTACTTTCTTTGCATGCCTACCACCGATCCAACTTCTTGACAGCATCAAATACAGGCACTTTCAAAGCCCTTCATAAGTAAAATAAGGATCCAGTCTTCCCTTTTGGATACAGACAGGACCCTTGGAGAACTTCAGTGATGGGCAGAGAGAACTGTGGGTGGCTACTTGTAAGTTAAAAACCTAAAAGAATAAAATGATAGTTGCTAACTGTACTCAGATGAATGCCAGTGGTCTTCCTCATCACATAGCTCCACAAGGAGCTCTAGAAATTACTGTGGGGGATACTCCTCTGAGCAGCACAAGCTGTATGTCTTCCCTCCTCCTCTTTCTCCATTGAGTGTAACTCACAGAAGAAAGTGAGTGCCCGGAGGGTGTGAGGATCTACCACAGAAGTAGCTAGTGCTCCGTTGGTGGAGCTCAGACCTGTTTCTTGAGACCTGTGCATTTAGCTTGAAACAACATGGACACACCACTGCTGGTGTCACGGTATTATGGGGTTTGTGTGAAGTGAAGAAGTCCAGAATTAAGTGGCAAAACAGATTGCATATACATCAGCCCCAGTTTCCTGTTCATTATTCACAGTTTGTTAGATGGAACAGGTAGTTCAGTCAGAGTTCTGCTTTTCAAACCTGTATGGTTGCTGCGAGTGATGGTTACATTATTATGCCAGGTGCAAAGGGATGAGTAGGAGTACTTATCTTTTCATCCACAAATAAACATTTTTCCAAAACTTTTTTTAAGTAGCCATCCCAGCATTTAGGTTTCCTTTTGCTTAATTCCATTGTTTTTCCTGTGGGTTTGTTTAAAAACAGGAGAGGAGAGGAAATTCATAATTTAGTAACTACTGTAACCTTTCAAAGGACAAAAACGAGACCTGATCATGCCTGTGTGCTTTTTGGTAGACAAAGGATGGCAGAAAAATAGACTAGTCTAGATTAGACTAGAATCTCAGTTTGGAGACATAGTGTCTCACCTTTACCCACCATAACTGCATTCTTCCAGATGCATACCCTAAATCTGATATGCATAAACCACATGCTGTGAGCTGCTGGGCCTATCAGTCCAAAATATCTATGAGACCACAGAATAAATCTCATTACGGCCCGGTGGCTGTTGTACAAAGCTTTAAATACATGTTTTGTTTTTACCTTTGTGTTTTTGGGCTTTGGATGGGAAGCATAAAGTTAATATTTCCTTCACTTGGCAGGAGATAGCTGCACACCCCACACCATGTTTTGTTCCTCTATTTGTGGCCGGCTCTCTTCTTCCGCTGCATTGGTACAAACACCAGCAAAACCCAGTGTTTCCAGCTAGCTGAGTGAATGAAGCCACCAAAAGAGCTTACAAAAAGAGCAGCCCTTGGAACCGTGAAGCAATTAACACCTTCATGAGGGTGATAAAAGAAGTAATGGTGGCGGGGACAAAGAGGCTTCCCAAGGTCACAGCAGGGTCGGGGCAATGCCAGTGGCAAAGCCTATGGCTCTCCCTTCCAGGACTTGGCTTCAAGTCACCTCTGCCCTGGCTCAGCACTGCTCCCACTGACCACAGGGTACATGCTGCTCTTTGTGACATGGCCACCTTGGTTGGCAAACAAGAACTTTGGGGTTTAATTCTGCTTTCTTTCACTTGTTCGGATTCAGCACTTCCAACACATCAATACTGTAAATAAAAGGGAGACATGAAACTGAGCGGGTTTTAGGCTGCTACTGCAAGTGGTTATTTATTTTCCTTTGTTTTGTGGTCTCACTGGCATGCTTGTCTCATTTTACAGTCCAGAAATGTGGACCTCCATCACATGGTACTTGTCACTTAACTCCAGACGAGATCTGACGTCTCCTTTTGTTATTTCTAGAATAACAAAACAGAAGAAACAGCTGATGTGTATAGAGAAATTTCATATCTTGTGATTTCAAAAGAACAACATCTTCATATGGTCTTTTTGGAGAAGAAGTTTTGCTGCTTCAGGAGTCCTTGGACTTCTTCCATTTGAGTCTTGGTGAAAACTGGGTGACAACCAGTGCCTCTCTGCTCCTGCTGCATGCTGGGCTTTCTGTCTGCTCAGTGAGTTTTACCAGTGCCAGAAACTCAGAAATGGTAATTTATGCCTACTGGAACAAGCATTGCCTGCAACAAGAACACCTGCTCCTGTGTAAGAGACATTCCACTGTGCAAGGTGATCAGTCCTGCCTGTCCTTCCTTCCTGCACTATAGTACCTGATTTGAACTTGCCCCAGAAATCCCGGTTTAAAAGCTTGCACTGTGCTTGAGGATGGACCACTCTGAGACCTTCAACATACCACTGTAAGCCCAGACGAGAAAAAGGATTAAGGCTTGTGCTCCAGGTGTGCAATAACTCTACTCATCAGAGACTGGAATCCAAACAAAGTCAAGGCATGTGCTTACATACATTTCATAGTGAAACACCAATCTTCACTCTCATGTAACAAAGTGCAGCGAGTGTTTAATGGACATAAACTGGGAGCAGTGAAAACATGGATAGAAAGTACCAAAGAAGGCAAAACAGGGCAATGTCAGTCTCAAGGAACAAGTTCTAAGAAAGCAGGACTGGGATAATACTATGTTTTTAAAGTTGCTATTTACCAGATTGGACATATGTCTACTTGAAATTAACACCAGCATTAGTAAAAAAAATCGACTTAAATCTGCTTAAGTCAATAGAAAAGAGGGTTTGTCACTGAAATGTCTGCCAGATGAAAATTTCATGTCTGAATAGGAAGGTAGATTTGGGATTTAAAAGGGCATTCCATACCAAAACAGGGAAGTCCAAATGCCATGTTAAATGCTCTGTTAAATGCTTTGTTAAATAGAATTTTTTTTCCTCCCTGTTCCCACTCTTGCAAAAAATTGGTAAGTGGGATAAACAACACAGGACTCTTTCCTCCCTTGGATATCTCTGCTGCTGGCTGAAGACAGCGCAGCACTTCTCAGATGGCAAAAGCAGGAGGAATTCCTTTCGTAACATCTGCCTACGTGAGGGTCCTGGAATTTGCATCTTCCCTGAGCCTGCTTTAGCTCACCTCCCTGCCTTCTTGACATTCCCCTCTTGTCCAGCAGATAAGAGCACATTTTCAGAATCAGTTTTGCAATTACCCATCTTCTCAGTTTTCTTTCCTGACCTTTAAAGGGTATGCACCGAATAAATGCCTTTGTACAAGTGCCAGACTTTCTGCAGGGTGGCTGTTTCAAAGGAATAAATATGATCTTTTCATAAATACCATGTCAGGCCCATGTAACTCACAACTTATTTATTACAGTCCTAATGCACACCGTGGAAGCCAGGGCTAGTGTTGCACAAGAACATCCATCTAAAGCATTTCAGAACTGCAGAGCAAGGTAGACAGCTAAATTTTTGTGCAAGCTTGTGCTGCTTGGCCATTGTTGAGTCTAGTTTTTACTTGAGTTTAGTGAAGCATTTAAAACTATTCAGAGTTGAGAATCAAATAATAAAAATATTGCAGCCTGTGAATTGTTTGTTAGGTATGTATTCTTGGTATTCAAAATCCAACCTAGCCACCTAGGTAAAAGGACAGAAAACTCTTCTGTTACATTGAGTGTTATCAGTTTGTCCCCATTGACTAAGTATTTCCAGCCTCCTTTCCAACCTTTTGGGGTTTGCACACCCCCACAGGGCTCACCTGAGCTGGACAGAAAGCTGCCTTAATGAAAAGCTTTCCCACACTTTGCTGTTGCCATGATATTCTCAGGATGGGAAAATAGCCCCATCTTTGGTGTGCATTGGCTCCGCACTTGTGTCCCCAAATATGGGAGGTGGGAAGCTAACAGAAATTCCTTGTTTTACTGAGAAGGTCAGCAAGGACCACCTAAGGGGTGCCCTCACCCAGATGGCAGTCAGCAAGTAGTATTGGTTGGGAAGCATGGCTGGGTGACAAGTGTCACCGCTTCATTTAACCCCTTCGTTTCCCAAATACAGCAGTGTATGGGAGGGTTTCACCCAGTATTGAAGAGCCATGAGTTCAGAGCATCACACCCTGCAGATGGCTTTCCTGCCATACATGTGTAGCATAGATAGCTAAATCCTCCTTCACTCCTCTGTCTTCCCCTGGTTCACACGTGCATAGTGGATTGTGAACCTTGAGGAGGTGATGGGTCTTTGTGCTTCAATACAGTTGTGGTCAATCTGGTTGTGCTCAATGCCTTTGCTCACAGTTTCTGCTGTGGAAACTGTGTGTGTAGCTCTAACAGATCAGGGACAAATATTTTGTGCTTAGCAGAAGCAGAGAAACCATCTCAGGGAGTTTTTTGGTCCCACTGAGTACACCTTGGCATTTTTACAGGGCTGGGTTCTTACTGAAAATGTGGCTCTAAGACCTTTGGTGGAAGAAATTTGTCCTTAAGATGAAAAAAATTTCAAGGCACTTTCTATCCACTGTCATCCTGCACAATAGCATATGATAGCATTTGATACATCCTGAGACAAAAGCTGACATACCAATAGTAAATTCATAAGATAAAAATAGTTAATGAGCAAACTGCACTTGCTTCACTCTGTGCCTCATGCATAATCATAGACAGATCTTAACCTAAAAAAATCTGATGTAGCATACATTGCTGCAGAGGTGAAAACGCTCTCTTCATCTCACACAGTCTGGTTTTGTTTATCAAGACACAAGTAGGTATCAGCATTGGATGCTTAGCTTTCACCTCTAAATCTGGCTTTCAGATCTAGTGGCACAACTTCTTCCATTTTTGGGGGGAGTTGAATTAAACATCAATTCTTTTCTGCTTTTAAAACACTTTGATTAAAGTATTTTAAAAACAGCAACTCCACCAAGAGGTTTTGAAAGTCAGGTTGCTTGAGCGCAAGTAAAAAGAAATTGTAAATAACTTTGTTTTTTTACTGTAATTTTCAGGTGGGAAGAATAAACTAGAACTATAAAAGAGATGTTAGCAGAGCCAAAGTTATTTAGTGTTTAGGTTCAATAGAGCCATTGGCAAGATAAAGTCTTTTGTGGCTCTATATCAACCTTCTTACAAATAATCCAGAAAGCTGTACTATCTGCTGAGCCCAGGGGTAACTTCATTGGTAGTCACCACTTCTTATTCAAATTACACATACAGTTGGGTGTTTAAATTACAGGAAAACTTTGTGTTTAAGAGTTTCCGCATCACGCCGAGGCTTGGGGAAAAAAGTCAGGTTTGACACATAATAGGGATTGATGTGCTACTTCAAATGCTGGTGTTACTGGAAAGGAAGGAACTTCCACAGGAAGAGCAAAGGAAATTATACAGGAATCAATAAAGAATGCTAAAAATAGTGCTTGACTTATCTTCCACATGAGTCAAAATACCCTACTCAAGGGATACACATGCTATGTCTTGGCTGGTATATCCAAACTGCTTTTACTGGTGCACAGGCTGTCAGGATTTCCTCCTAAGTCAATGGGGAGAGGCAAGAGTCTCTAGAGGACCGTTCATCTCACCTACCTAAGGAATTGCCAGCAAAAAGAGAGTGCTGTAGAACCTGCCATTTTCCTAATTGCCATCAGCTTCACATGCTTAAAGTCAAGCATGTGCTTAATTAATTTCCTGGGGGGTGCCCAGGGAGCTGAGCACCTGGCAGGACTGAACAGCTAGCTTGGAGGAAAACGAATAAATTTGCAAATGTTCTGGATGAACCTGATGAACAAAACTGGGAAATGAGGAGAGCTTGCCTGCAAGGATGACTAAGTTGCAAGCTTGGAAGCATAATAAGTCTCAGGAGAGAGAATATGATTAGTCAGGTAATTTACAGGTAATATGCTTTCATGGTTTTCTACTTAGCATTAATTTTCTTAAGCACCCGGCATAAGCTTGCTCATAGGGGAGGAGGGAGGTAGCGGTGAAGAAAGGGGCTGGGGTGGCTTTGTCCTGGGGAATGCCATGCCATGCCATGCCCACAGCTCTGGTCCCCGAATCCTGCCATGCCCAGCCTTGTCTGGCTATGCTTTTGCTTAGACAAAAAGCAAAAGCAGCATCCATGAGCATCCTCTTTCCATCCATCAGACACCTCTGACAGCATCAGCACAGAGCAGTCATGCTCAGAAAGGAGGAACAGCCAAAGCCTTTTGCATACACATTGGAAAAACTTGATATTTTGGAATTCAAAGCAGAAGCTTCAGCTTGGAAGTTCACAGGGATTTTAGCTGTGCAAAGCAGAAGCAAAACTGAGCAGTGTGAGTTGGGAGATGATGTTGTTAACCAAGGCTCTAACAAACAGTGGAGAATGTGACAGGGAAAATGATGGGTGTATGGCAAATTCTGGGGGAGGTAAAGAGAGGATGTCGCTTGGCTTTCTTCACACTTAGGATTAACCTTTCTGCACTGTAGTGGTTGTTATATCTGACTAAGCAGCTGGTCAGATCTGTTAATTAGATCTATTTTAAACCCACATTTAGATGAGCACTCTTAAAGAACAACAGATTAGATGAAGGACAAATACACTAGTATCCAAGGTCCTTCTGCAAAATATGAGAAGAGATGGTTCGAGCACAATTAAGGAGGAGATTTTTGTTTCTTAGATACTACTAAAGCCTATTACACAAACTCTTCAGGGCTCTCTACTCTCTGTAATGGGGATTTTGTGACTAGACTGAGAGCAATACAAGGCTCTAAATTTGAAGATTATAGACTGTAACATGTCACAGAAAGTTTTTAACATTGCCCCTTTTAATCAGCACCAGACAAACATGTGCAAGGAATAATACTCTCCCTACATGCCTCCCACCTCCAACCTCCCCATCTTCCAAACAAAAAACTGCAAGAGCCAACAGATTTGCTCTGGCTTGTTTTATTTCACTTTGAGCTTATTAAAATGCTGTGTTTGCAGTTTATATTTGTTGGCACACTGTTATTTCAACGACATTTAAACAAGAACTACATAAGCAACAGGCAGATCAAGAGAATAACTCATTTCATTCTGTGTTTTGAAGGGATCCTATGTAGTCTTATAATCACCAATTACATTATCTGTGCTATTTATTTGCTTTTGATTTACTTACTTCAGAGGATGACTGACTGACTGACTTCAGCTGTTTCCCTTTGTTTCTACTTGTTTCCGCTTTCAGTTTCTCGAGTACCAGCATGACAAATACAGCAACAACCAAATTAATCTACCAGCAGCAAGTGTTTACAACTCTAAAGGATTGTCTGTGTGGGTGTTTAAATTAAATAGGAAAAAATAAATCTTTATTAGAAACAGTGTTTGTAATGTGTGACTTCACTCTCTTCTCCTCTACAAGGCCAGACCTTGGTATCCAAAGTCTCTGGCATGGAGTGAATGCTGCTTCCACGGCTGGCCATCCCCCAGCTGATGGCTGCAGCCCTTCATGAGTTGGTACCATCCAGAGCATTGTTGCAGGCCTTTGTTTTGGCTTGGTAAACACTCCTTTTAATATAATTGCTGGTTCCCAAATAGGTTGTTCAGGAGCATTCAAATCAAGCTGTTATTTTTTCTGTACAACTTGTAGCTACATCTGTACAAGTAAATTTATTGTGCCCTGCTCCACTCCCTGGCACTAAGGGCCCCAGTACCATATGTTTAACCTCTGCTACTCACCAAAGAGTGTGCCTATCTCAAGCTGCCTCCTGGGAACAGTTTCTGGGCCAGGAGATCTTTGGAGGATGCTCTTTGGCAGGAGCTATGCTAACAATTTGACAATACTTTGCAATTGTTCAACAATTTGAACAAAATTGTTTAACAACAGAACGAGCAAGTTCTGCCTCCTGGGAATGGTCCCAGGCATTGTTAGTGGCTGTGTGCTTGGACTAGTAAATTAATATTTGCATGTGACTTCTCTTCCTGCTGCTCAGCAAAGCTTGACTTGGTCCCACCCCAAGTTCCAGCCTTGTACTCCTCCATCCCAGAGCTGAATGTCCATAGCCAGGCAGGACAAACTTGATGCCATACACAAACTGCCTGAACTTCACCCCCTTGTTGTGTCTTTCAAACAATCAGCCTTTCACTTGGGACTCTAATTTGAATGTTCTTAATAAATGTGAGCCTTTTTTATTATACACTGAGCTTATGCAATTCCCAGGCAATACCTACAACTTTTTCTGATTCAGGAATCAAATTAAATTGACTTCAGCAGTAGAGCCAGTATCACAGCTCTGTGGATACTCTGCTTTCCTGCATACACTGGTGCCTTCCTATGGTGAGGAGTTGGGCCACAACAAAAAAATTTAAAGATAAATTCATCTTCTGTGGAATGCACAAGGCAGTTTTAGCTCTATCTCCTGAAACCAGGCCAAGATGAGAAGGCAAAATGTTTCCTTTCCCATAGTCCAACAATGATAATATTTTTCATATCAGGTTCTTTTAAGAAAAAAATATACTATGCCTGTGTATATGGGAAATAAGTTCATCTGACTATTTCATCTCTGTAATTTCTTCCGTTTCTTGTCAGCTTCAATTTTTCCATAGGCTCTGAGAAATGAGCAGTTCTTTCCTCTTTGTCACTGGAAATAAACAACTATTTTGTGTGATACTTTTCCATCAGGAAGCAAAGCTGAATCTACTATTCCCCTACACCCTGATTATTGATTGCTTGGTCTTTTGGGTGTAATGGTGCTTTCTTTGCCCTGTCAAGGGTGGTATTAATGGTAAAACCTCTGAAAAATGTTCGTGAAAATTTGAATCCTTTTATATGTATATACAACCCAGAATAATTCTGGGTCAGGCTTTACTGTCTACCAAGACCTGCCTCATCCTCACTAGGAGCCCTGCATATCTTTGCTGATCTCCACTTCTCCATCTTCTAAAGTTTAAGGAAGCTGTAGTGACAGTCAGTCACTCTGCAGCAGACCTACTGTAAGTTAGCATGAAAGTGCCAGAATGAGTCAAAGCTTTACTTGCAGGAGAGCTTTGCCTCCCTCTTAGAAACAGCATGGAAAATTGTTTATATCAGATTACCCAAATAGACAGAGAAATGGGGAAAATAGTCTGGTATTAGGATTTGATGAAATGAACACAAGGCACTTGGACAGTAAGGGATCTATGGCCTGAAGGAAAGAAAGTCTTGTATTAGGAAATGACAAGATGATGCATGCGTAAATTCAGATGAAGGGGGAATGGTAAGTTCCTTGTAGTATGTTCTTAAAGACTGGAGGAAAATCTTATCATGATGTGGGGTCTGGTATCAAAGGCCCACTCTGAAACTTGAGGAGGTGGATACAGACCAGTCTGATGGCCTGACACTGAAAAGGCAGAAGAAAATATTTCCCACAGCTTTCTTCTCTAGGAGGAGGAAGTCTTACTGGTATCACAAGACCACAGGATTGTCCCCAGCTGAGGAAACAAGGAGGTGAATCAAAAATTCCCAGGCTTCCATACAGAGAAGAACAATGGTTGGGAATGCCGTGGTAAAAGCAAGGAGCTGCTCCATGCTGTGTCAGACGCTGCCCAGCCACGGCAGTCACTTCAGTGCCATCAGCAACCTCACAACAAAGTGATAGTGGACAGCAGAGGAGGCAAAATGTGGGGTATCTGAAAGGCACAATTATCTAAAGCCTCCTACTTCCATCACCAACAGGTTTGAGGTCCTTTATTCAGAGGTGGGATGATCTGGATGAAACCCAAGGCGGCAGACAGCAGGGTCCTACAGAGCTTCAGACAAATTCCTGCAGGAAGAAATAAATAAACAAGAAGGACTCCTGGCCTGTTTTTGATGTTCTTTCACTCATACAGGTTCATTAGCAGACAAAATTGTCTTGCAGGCAGCACAGGCTCTTCTTCCTCACATGCTTTCCCAGCTTCTCTGACAGGAGATAATGACTTGCCAACTGTTTTAGGCTGATTAGCAGCATAATTTCACATTTTAACTTTCCTGTTACTGTGTTGGAGGGCCAATCATAGCTTCCCTGCTCCTGTGAAGTAACTCTTCCTGTTGTAGAGAAAACTCTTGGCAGTGTATTAAAGAGAAAATATACCTTTGGAGATTTTTTTTGCTTCCAGGATCACTATTCAGTCATTCACTTTGAAGCTGATTTAAACTGGGAGGTCTGCTTCTGTAATCTAGTGGCTGGCTTAAAAACTCACAGGTTCCAAGGTACTGCTTATCTTCTCAGGAGTACTCAAATTGCACATGACAAGCTTAGTGACAGAGGGTTCACCATTCTTTTTGTAATTTTATGCCTGTCACCCACTCCTTTACTTAATCTATTTCCAGAACACCTAACTGATAGCACATTTTTCAAAAAATAATTTTAAATAGCAAAGCTAGACATTTCCCATGAGAATCCCCAGGAAGAAATATGTAGGTTTTATCAGTATTAATTCTTAGCATTCTGGCACTTCCTCCCAAGAATTATTGTTCCCTAAGAAATGGTTTTGAGGCAACTACACAAAGTAACTTAAAACATGTTGCACATTACTCCAGTCTCATCCTTTTTATGAAGACAGAAGACCAGCAGCCAGCCAAAGCACTCTTGGTACTTGTCTTGCTTATGGCTATTTTATACACTGTAACCTTCCTAAGGAAGCATAACCCACCAAAGCTAGCTGGAAGGGACTCATGCTCCAGGCAGCTACTTGTAGAAAATGAACAGTACAAACTGATGCCTGATGTAGTTCTGCTGATGGGGTGTTAATGATCTTCCAGCCCAGAAAGCCCTGTCTTGGACATGCTGTATTCCCAGTTGCCTCAAATGATAGATGGTGCATTTTCACACTTGTTGCACTTTAAGGAAAGCAACCATCTTACATTCAACGCCATTCAGCCTGTAGCCTCAGAAAAAATGTTAGCATTGAATACAAAAGGAATAAATTTAAAAAAAAAATTAAGGATTGGGATCTGCATACAGTACTGCTCGTCATGTGTTTTTCTGGCTTCTAGCAGCTGGCAGACAGAGGTTTCTAGACCTAAAGAACATACCTGCAGCTCTGTGTTTATTAGTCCTGAAAGTGTGTCTTCCCTAAGTGCTTTAGAACTTATTTAATCTTTTAGCTTTCACAGCATCCTATGGCATCCCTCTGTTTAATGAAGTGCTATGGGGAAAAATGTTTTCTCTTCTTTGCTTTAAATCTCTATCTTAATGTTCCTGTTTTTTGTGTTATGAGCAACTTCCAATAACTACTCATTATTCACCTTCCTGTCCCCAGCACGGGAAGGACAACAACCTCTTGAAGTGAGTCCAGGGCCACTAAGATGATTGGAGAGATAGAGCACCTCTCCTATGAGGAAAGGCTGAGACAATTTGTTTTGTTCAGCCTGGAAAAGTGAAGGCTTAGGGGTGGCCTGTGTCCTTCCAGTAACCTGAAGGGAGCCCACAAGAAACATGGAGAGGGACTATTTACAAGAGCATGTAATGACAGCACAAATGGAGAGTAGGTTAAGATTAGGTATTAGAAAAAAATTCTTTACTCTGAGAGTGGTGAGGTGCTGGAACAGGTTGTCCAGACAAATTGTGGGTGTCCCATTACTGGAAGTGCTCAAGACCAGGTTGGATGGAGCTCTGAGCAACTTGGTCCAGTGAAGGGTATCTCTGTCTGTGACAGGAGGTTGGAACTTGACAATCTTTAAGGTTTCTTCCAACCCAAAGCATTCTGTGATTAATTCACTTAATGGTTTTTTATCCTCTCCAGTTTCTCCTCTCCGTCTTTTCTTTTTTTTTTCTTTCCCCAGACTGCAGAACTTCAGTTCATCTTCTGTATTAGAGAAGCTGTATCACAGCTGTGGCCAGCTTTGTTGGCCCTTTATGCACCTTTTCAAATTCTGCTGTGCCACCTTTGAGAGATGGGGCTGGGACCAGACACCACATAAGTGGGTTTATGTAATGACATTGCTGAAGCTTTGCTCTTCCCCTCCTAATAAACCCAGGAGTCCATGTGTGTTTTCCATTAGCACTGAATCAATGTCCCAGGAAATTGCTCTTTCAGAATCCAGGTATCAAGCCTCTGCACAGTGATTACCCAAAAGGCCTCACATCATCCTCACTACTTCACATGCTTCAAACTGCTTTGCATTAAGTAAAAAAGTCGCTGCTTTTCAGGTGCAGGCTTGCCAGCAGGAATCCATAAGAGAGACTACCTGTCATCCACATCCAACGCACCTGGAATGGAGTGCCAAGTGTCCAGGCCAGCTCAGTGGGCAAGAGGAGCAGCCTGCCTCAGGTTCAGGTTGCCTGGCATTTCCTGGCATGAGATCCTGCCTCCGCTTCCTTACGGCACTGCCAAAAGTGAGTGAGCTGAAATCTTCCCCGGGTGCCTACCTCAGGCTAGTTAAGTCTTGTTGGGAGTTGATTTCGGTTTGGGATTTTTGTGGTTTGGAGGGGGTTGTTTGTGATTATTTTATATTGTTTCTCCCAGGCAAAACAGCTCTACCATTGCCAAGGAAGAAGCTAAGGAAGGTACCTCTTACCCATATTTAAAAGAAATAAATTGTATGATCTTTCATTTGGAAATTACTAACACTAGCAAGACCTAAGAGAAAGATTGTATTCATGCAGATGACATTTTTACTTTGTGTTTTGCTGAGTATGAGACTGATGGCATCGCCACTGATGTGCACCTAATTTCTTCCAAACGTGTGAGGAGTCCTAGTCTGAACAACTTTCAGAGATCTGAGTGGTTAAATTTGCAGAAAACCTGTCCTGGTTAGCCACTCACAGCTCCTGCAGGTCATGCTAGGCCAGAGCACCCCAGTAGGGTAAAAGCCCCATCAGTCCTGTGAACAGCAAGGACCCCAGGCTTGGTAGGAAACAACTCCAGGCTGCAACAGAAGAAAAAACATCCAGCTAAGGAGAAGGAATGCAGTGAAGGAAAGGAGGCAGGGGAACTTTAGAGAAGCTATAGGGGAAGAACAGAGCAGGAGAACCAAGATTCACCTTGATGCAAAGGACTGACTTGCTCTGGAGAGGAAGGAGAGTAATGAAGGCAGTTGTCATTTACAGGACCTTGTTTTATCTCTGTTCTCCTGCCTGGATCCAGACCATTGAGCTCCCAGCCCTTACTTAGTGTAGGTACCTTCATTCCCTCCTTTTCATGTCCATTCCCTCCTGTCCACTACATCAAGCACCACAGGTACAAATAGACTGAATCTCTGCTCTGCAGACAGGCATTTTTTCTAACAAATTTCGAGTTTGAAGCATGGAGCAGGCTAAAACCAAATATCATCACTTCCCCCTGAATATCGACTGGGGCCCATCAACATTATGCTGGCTCCTCCCAAACACCCACCCTCCAGGGACTGCTTTCTCCTTGAACTCAGGGGAGTAATGTCAGATCCTAGCCAGCTGCATGGCGCCAGTGTAAAGGGAACAAAAGCCAAGGCAGTTGTGGGAAAAAGGCCATTGTTCCAAAAAATGTAAGTGATGTCACTCTGCTCCCTAACAGTGTCCGTAAAGTGTGCTTCCCAATAGCAAGTGCCTCTCTCTTGCAGTTGCCTGCAGTGAGGGTAGAAGGCATAGAACAGATTAATCTGCTTTGCAGAGGCTGCATGATTATCATAAAACACCATTTTTGAGCATAGTCTCCCTTTCCCCCTGGACATGGAGCTGAGCAGCACCGTGGTATGGGGCTGGATCCCTTGAAGGGACCTCACCCAACACAAGGGTGTGTGGGCAGCAGCGATGGCGTGAGTGTACCTGTCCTCAGGGGAAGGAGAGCTGCTCGTGCTCCTCATTGCTGTACTCCCACTTACAAGTCATTGCTATTTGCATTGTGACATCTGCTAGAAATCTTAATCAAGGGTTGTGGCCCCAGTGGAGTAGCCCTGAACAGATGTAAGAGTTACATTTCTAATTATCTTAACACCTTTTTGGCAGTGTGTCGTAAACACAAGTTAATTAAGCCTGGTGCCAAGCCTGTGATACAGAGTTACAGCTATTTCTCTTCATTCTATTTACAAATGAAGAAGATGAGGGACCAGCTTATACCTGCTACTCAGTCCTAAACCCCAAGCCCTCTGCTGGCCTCTCCAGTTTAACCACTAGGCGCACTCCCACCTGACAGATCATCCACAAGTTTTGACCTGTTGTTGACAAAATTAACAGACTACATCCAGTGCCCCTGCAAAATCCTAACAAAGTTTTCTTACAAAGATGAAAATCATGAAGAATTTCAATGTTTGTTATTGTCTCTACGTCACTACCCAGGAAGTGCTTCCTCCCTTTCAAAAACCTGGGAGCTCACCATGGACGCACTCCTGAAGACACCCATACCCACATGAATCATTAGGCAGGCAAGGAATGACTCTTAGTTGTCCATGGGCTGTACCTCTCTGTCACTCCCAGCATGTGGCCCTCATGACACCTGCACCTACAGCTGAATCCAAGGAGTCAAAGCCAGACATAGCTCCATTGCACCCTACAATCCACTCACGCTGAACTGCCTGCACCATGGTAAAACCCAGCCAGCACGAAGACCTGTGCAGTGGGTGACAGCTGTAATGTCTTGTGAGAAACATCCTGGGAGATCAGGGTACTGACACCCTCTGGAGGTGATCCCAGAGCTGTGTGTATAGGAGGACTGCAGGAAGGAGGTAGCTCTGTTGCAGAACCATGCTGGTGCACCAGACATACTCAGGTGGACTTTGGGCAAAAAGGGTGGAATAAGGCTTGAGAGACATCCTGCCCTTCCTCTGAACCTTTACAGGAAAGGAGAAAACAACTTCAACCTCTGTTTTGAAAGACATCTTCGTTCCAGCCCTCTTGCTACTATCCATGAACTGGGTACAAGTATTTCCCGGCTCCTCTAGCCCGGAAACAAGGGAGGTTGGGGCAAACTAGGCTTGGTGGGCGTCACTCTTTACCCACAGGCAAAGCATGTGCACCAGCAAGGCTGACTCCCCAGACCAACAACGACCCCTTTCCACAAGCAAGCATTGAAACTGCATTTTATTTTTCAGATCAGGTTCTCTCAGGAAAAGCACAAGCAGAGCTGTCAAGGGAATCTCAATCAGATGGAGAAACTTAAGTAGACTTTGAAGTAACTCAAAGCAGATACTTCGAAATGGAGATATGCAGAATTAAGCAACTATAAAACTCTGACCTGGGGTTTCCATAAGATCTTCATTGCACTAAGCAAAACTTGCTGATGTTCATGGTGATGATAAAAATCCCAGGCACTAATCTTCAATTAGAGGAATCTCATAAATTAAATCCTTTGTCTTTTATTTAATAATCTTTTTATTGCAGAATTGTTCTGGTAAACTAGCCTAAACCTAGAGTGCTGCAATCAGGCACCCTTTATTCAAAACTCTTCAAGCTGTCAAGAGAAAAAAAAACAAAGTCTATTTTAGCCCAGTTTTAATACATCAGTTCTGAGATTAATGAGTTTTTTATTATTATTATTGTTCATTTATTGTGGATTTGGAAGAATTGTCAAAACTGATCACAGAGAAAGCTTAACTTACAAGTGGGTGCTCTAGTGCTCTACTACTCTGCAGTGCCCTTAGCAGTCAAAACAGTATTTAAGAAAAATACATCTTGGCAAATGTGCAAATTGTTAGAGCCCTTTCTATTGGTGTCTTCTGTTTTGAAGAAAACATTATCATTGAAAACTGAGGCTCCTTTGTTGAGCTGCTTATTCTGGTGAGCTACAGGCAGAACTGTACTTAGTGGGAATGCTGTTGAACAGATGGGATCCCTGTTTTGCACATGATTCTGGAATGCAATAAAATTGTTTGGTTCTGGGAAACAGTTTTTTCCTCCCATGACACTGTCAAAATGACCAAAAGGTCTGATTCTGAAATCCATACTCCTGTGAGCAATTCTCACTTATGTTTCAGGAAAATGCAAGTTATGAAGGGAACAAAAATACAGGAACATCACCTCTACTTAGAAATATTCTCATTTCCTGATCTTAAGTGGACGGAAAAGTGAACTTGCTTTGGGAGTAAACAGATATAAAGAGTCTACGTACATTGCTAGCAGCAGAAACATGGGAGGGAAAATATGTAAATGCTTCACAACCAAAAACCTGTGCTTACTTCAGCAATCTGGCCTGGAGAAGTGGTGTCAGGAGTCTTCAGAGAGATTTCTTTTTTCAGCACCTTCATCCAGTAATCCTGAACACTTCCCATGCCTCCTCACCTCACAAAACCATGCTCTTCAGCAACAGAGGTTGGGGAAGTCAATTGGCTGAAACACAACGGGCCAGATTCTAGAGTGGTATAAATCATTGTGGCCCCCCAAAAAACCCACACTGAGGCTCTGTTGCTTTACACCCACTGAACATCTGGCCCTCAGCCTGTGGGAAGAGAATATAATGTGCCTCATGCTTCATGCATTCCTAAACAGCTGCTCTGAAGGACTTCTTCAAGCCTCACATGAGGCTGTTTGCCTTCACTGAGAGCTCTGGAAAGGATTGATTGTGCACAAATGATTTAAATTTCAGCATTTGCAGGGCACAAAGGCATGTTGAAGGACATCTCCAGTGTAGTAAGCCGCTTCTTGGCAAATCTCTTTGCAAATCAGGTGGGTGAAGAAGAGATTATGTCCAGTCTCAGCCAATTAGATCTTCACAGTGCCTTTCCATACAGGAGTTTGCTTCAGTAGTTCTGACAGGATCAGGTGATTTCAGCCTGGTACAGCCTGTGTAGTAAACATCAGATGGAGTTTGCTGTGTGAATATGTGACCTTTCCCTCTAACCTTTTTTTTTGTTATTATTTTTTAATCAGGAATGACATATTTGATCTATCTTAACACTGCCACTGGTCTAGCAGATCTGCCAAAAAAATTTTGCACATAGCAGACTTAAGAAGTCATCTGACAATTTTTTACCTTTTTTACTAAGAAGCTTTCAGCTGTAGCTTGTTACAATTTTTAGAAATTCAAGTCAGTAAGCAAAGAGACAAGATTTATTTGTTGTATGACTCGCATGGCTAGGATAGTTTCTTATTATTTTCTTTATTAGCAGGTGAGACCACAAACCACCACTTCTGAGAGGGCTTGACTTACTAGCTAGACATAGTGCCTTACAAATTGCCTAAAGCTGCAATTTGGTAATATTTGGCTTGTTTATTAAAGGTGACATTCAGTCACTTCCCAAGTGGAAGTTCTCAATAAATTATATTCTCCCAAATTTCTGGTTGCTCCTTGCAGTTAATTGCATTCCATGCAAAGCTAAAAACCTCTCTGTGCTCACCCTCTTGGTGAGGGAGTGAGTCAGTCTGCACAAAATTCATACTTTCTTACCCTGTTACCAGACCCTACACTTCAGCTGCCGGGAAAAAAAGATGGTAGATGGCATTCAGATGAGTTAAATTGTTATCCAAAAGAGATTAAAGCCAGTTTGTGATTGAGAAGAATGGCAGAAATGTTCCACAGGCAGGATTCTCTGTTCGCTGAGAGAGTTAGATAAGCACTTCAAAGCAAGGCGTGATTATATCTTCATGATAGCAGTATCCTCCAAAAGACAATAACTTGGAAAAATTAACTACACTAATTTTCTTTCCAGATTTGGTCAGCTTAACTCCACTAGAAAATTTGGTAACTACTACAGAAAAATTACTCCAGTGTCATAGTGTGTTTCAGTATTCATAGTTTCAAACAGAAAAAGTGCTTGGGAAGATAAAGATGATGCCATCTACATGAATTATTTGATAGCACTGGACTAATTAGAAGATGTATGCTGCACTTGCCAACTTCCAACTGTGCTTCAGTTTCCTGTAGAACCAGCAACAAAGGTAGAAGAGAACGAGGCAGATGCTTGCACACCCTAGGCCTGTGATCAGCAGTACTTCCTTTAAATTAATAATATTTTAAAAGTATTTGCAGTAATCATTCTAACAACATGAGTAGCTACTATCTGCAGAGCAGCATATTGTAAACAAAGTTTTTTACCTATGTGGAGGTAGAAGGACCTACTTCTAGACACTGGAAGGGGATGATATCTATTCCTCTGCTGCAATGAATGTCATCTGGGAAACATTATTGCTTTTCCTGTTTTTCTCCTTGGTAAAGAATAGAAAACCAAGAATCAAAGCAATTGAAAGGGTGCTAAAGATCATTAAATTCAGCAGAATCATGTACAGAACAAATAAAGTTTGAATATTTTTGTATTTCATGGGAAATTGAATCCTTGTGAGTCATGTAGTTAAAGCATATTTTGGATGCAGAATAAGGAGCATGATCCTCCCTCTTCCCTCCTTCCAATCCTAAACTCATGCCTGGCAACAAAATTCACCTTTCCCATCCTTGTAAAGCACTGCTGCTTTTAATCCCAATTGAGGTGTAATTTGAAAAAAAAGACACAAGATCTCATAACCCACCTTACTCCCTCTCTTGTGATGCTCAGAGTTTGGCTGCCGGGATTCCGGTATCCTGGCAGCTTTGGTTCCTGCGTTATTTTCACACTGTTACATGTCAAAGCATAACTGGTTATATAACATGGAAAATAATGGGAAAATTTTCAGGTGACAGAAGAGCATGTTGGTTTGATCTGCTGAAGCCAGAGTACCTGTGTGCAGACAGCTTGGGGGCCTCCATCTGCTCCCCCCGGCACATCTCTCAGGATAAACACTGGGAGCTACAATGGCAAGTGCTCATCCTCGTGCTTGATTTTGAACTCTGCGTGCAGCTCAGCAGGTGCCATTCCCTCAACTACTGCTCTGGTCTCCCCTCTTCAAGTGCTTTGTAATAGTCACACAAGAGGTTTCCTCAAATGCTTCATCATCCCTGGTAGAAAAGGAGCATCAAGTTCCCCATGCCTTGAGAACAATCCTGTCCTCTCTCTGCTCTTTCTCCTCTTAAATGCACATACGTCTTTTGTAGGCCGGAAGGCAAAAGCTCTTAAAAGGAAAGAAAAAGAAGATATTTCACTGCCACAAGGGATGAGAAAATGGAAAACCATTGGAACATCTGATCTCTGGTCCTGGAGCATCCATTACTGTTATGGCTGGTAGCATTATTCTTCTTGCTCCCCTCTAGGTAACTCCTGCACTAGGGCACTGGCTGTTCCCTGGCATTGTATTCTGTGTTTGATGAAGTAGAAACCATCTTCACTGTGGCAGGAACATTGCTTGCTACAAGCAAAGCAATAGCTGTCATCCTCCCTCTTCCCTTATTCATGCTATGCTTCATTTTGATTTACATTTAAAGAAACCAAAACCAGTCTGTCGCTTCAGCAGTTTCCCCAAGCCCTTCGGATGTGCTATTAGTAATTCTTGCAAGTTCAATGCAGGGTGTAGAGTTAGAAAAATAACTCCTTGAATGTGAGTCTGGGGTATTTTTTTCCTCTCAGAGCATGTAGATGACTTGTCAATACTGACAAGTCATCTACATGCTCTGAGAGGAAAAAAATGACGCACACAGCAAGTCAGAGGGAAGCCCCTTGCGAGCTGAAAACCAGTATTGCAGGAATGAGTGAAATTGCAGAAATGTGAGTCTGGCACATGTTGCAGCACTTTTTGTTGGTCTGGTAAATAAAAAGCAGTGAAAACAAGAAAATCTGAATATTTTTTAAATGGCCTGTTGGAATCCCTGCACTGTCACTTCCCTGCCCAGTTTGGGGCAAGAAACAAGAGTATTTGGTGAAGCACTGCATGCAGGAAGGGGCTGGGTGACAGCAAATGTGCCCCCCACCTTCCACATGCATCTGGGAGCAAGGCTTCAAGAAAGGGATGAGAGACAGGCACGTGGGAAGAAACGGTGATTTAAAAGCTCTTCAGGTCAGAAATAGGGTAAAGTAACCACAGATTACTAAAACAGATGAAGATTTATAGAAATTGTCAAAGGAATGCTGTGCCCTTGGCAAGCGATGAGAAAAAAAAACCAAAAACAAAAAACCAAACTAAAAACAAACTAAAAAAAACACTGAAAGGTGGCTAAGCAAAAGCAGTTAAATGAAAACCATCTTTGTGACCCAGTCTGAGGAGGAAAACAGCTGGCAGGGGCTGCAGCTCCTCGTCCAGCCCGGGCTGGGGCGGCCTGGGAGCAGCCCTGGTGCTTTGGCTCGTGCTGGTGCACGGAGCCCAAATCACTGCTCCCTACAGCACAGCACGGGCACGGAGAAGGGAGGCAGGAGAACAAGGAATTTTCTTAAGCTGTCCTAGTCGTGCCCCAGCTCTGCTCCGGAGGAAATGGACTAAAGCTGCAACTAATTTGGAAATAGCGAAAAGGAAAGTGTATCTTAGAGAATTTACAAGATCGGACTGAGTTGGATTTCACGGAGGTTTGATTGAGAAGCATTCACTTTTAATAAATTATTAAATGCTATTAAGAAACAATACTGATAAATCATACTGAATTTATAAATACTTACAAAATATTCTATTTTTCTACTAACCAAAGAATACAGCCAGTTTCTCACACATGACCCCCAGTTTTTGCCTAATTAATAAGCTATCCAGAAGCTGTTCATTTCTCAGATCAGAGTGGGTTACTACACTGACCTACAAAAAGATGGATATTTAACTCAGATTGAGAAAAAACAGCAGAAATCAGATTTTCTTGAAGTAATTTGAAAGGAATCTTTGCTACCAATAGCCTTTTTGGAGATATAAAAGCATATTTCTTCATATTAGTGTATTCCCCTTGTTTCTAGAATAAGTGTTTAGTGCAAGGCTGAAAAGAAAAGGAGAAGCAGTAATCTACCATTTCTAAATTCTTGTAGGACAGAACAGAAAAAATATTAGCTCCACTCCTCAAATAAAGTAATTTTTGTCCTCAATATACCTCTTAGCTTCAAAGACAGGGTAGATGAGAAGAAGAGAATTGTCTATTCATGTGGTGGTGTAAATATGAACAGGATCTGCAATGGCTGGGGAAAGGAGAGTGGAAATCCTTTTAGCTCTGCTGGTAAATAAACCCCTGTTTTGTGCTTTGAAACATGCATCTTCATTCTTTATTAATTCAGTATGGGTTATCAGCTTTTATCTCACCCAAATATATGTATATATAAATATAAAAATTCATTTTCATTGAATTCTCATTCTGGCTACACACAACTCGGTAGCATTTTTGTTTGAAGACTCTTTATTAATATAAAATAGATGGTAACAAAACATTGGTGCTCCCTGAAGAAAGCATAAAATAAATGTCAAGTAAGTTTAATGTGTACTTCTCAAATGGGCATCACAAATGCAACAAGTACAGAATTTAAAATTAAGACTAAAATTGCTTGCTGGTTTCTTCCTATTGAGAACTTTGTTTCTTCAAAAAAACTAACAAACAAAAAAAAAATCCAAAAAAAACCAAACCCAAAAACAGACCAAAGAAATTGAAACCAAAAAAAATTCAAAAATTGGACTGCTCTTCAGTCCTCCAGCCACTGATTAACTTCATGCCAGTGAACTGGCCTTGTTACTCCAGATGTCGAAGCACTAAATCACACAGATCCAGCTGCTGGATTTTAAGATCCATCTTTACATCGAAACATGCCAAAAGGGTTGTTCAGCCTCTGAGCACCCCGGGGATGCTGTAATCTCCACAGCTTGGCCTTGGCCATCACAGCAGGAAAGCAAAGCTGCTGCATTGCTCGTGCTAAGATGAAAAGAGGAAAGAGCAAGTTCATACAAACATTTCCTTTCTCAGCTCTCTAGACTTTATTTTTGCAGTTTAACTTACAGCAAATCTTCCAAACATAGTGCAAGACCAGAACATGTGGCAAATGTTCATTTCAGGTCATTTTTCCAATAAGATGGAGCTAGTTTGTATTTGAGGCATGTGCTTTGATCCTCCTACTTGGAGACACATGAGAAGTCGACTCAGTTGTTGTTTTTTGCCCCTAAATTCGTGGCTATTTCCATCACTGCCATTGACACCTGCCCAGCAAGCCTGGAGAAGAGATGGGTGGCTTTTAATGTCTGTCAGGACTTTGTGCTCCTTGCTTAGATGGGCAGACGATCCTAGGAGATGTCGAGCAGCAGAAAACTGGTTGCACAGGTCTGCGCCGTGTCCTGAGCTTCTGTACATCACGACTTGATGTTTTGGGCAGGATTGTGTAGGAAAAAAATACTACTTTCAAAGGCTCCCAGTGACTAAAAGATGCTGACTGAAGGAAAAAGGTCTGTTAAAATTAAAAAGATCCTTGGCAGAAGACGTAAAGAAGCTAAGTTCCTTCGAGATTCTCAAATTAATAACCTACCTAATTAGTGAGAGCTGCTAGCAGAGGGAGGCAGTCCACCGATTTATTTCAAGGAGGGCGTGGTGGAAACTCTCCTCCCAAACCTGGTGCTCTGTGGTCTCAAATTAACGACTCGCAGCACTTTTCAGATCCCAACCCTCTTTCAAGAACAATCAGCGCCATCTGGAAAAGTTTGTGCGGGTCTCTTTTGTGGCGCGCACAGCGGGCACCTCCGAGCGCAGGGGGGCACCCGGGGAGCCACCGGCGGGCGGTGCCGCGGGGGCTGCGGCAGCGGGGCCCGCCAGCCGCCCGGGACACCGCTTCCCGCACCAATTCCTGCCGCGCCGCGGGAGCGCCGGAGCCCGGAGACCGCCGGGGAGGGGCGTGTCCGGGCCGGGCGGGGGCGTGCCCGCGGCTCTCCGGGGCGTGTCCGGGGCGTGTCCCGCCGGCCCCAGGCGCCCGCCCGCCGCCGGCCCAGCCGGAGCGCGAGCCCCGCGCGGATCCCTGCGGCCGCCGCCGCTGCCGTTGGCGCGCGCGCGCCGGGAACAAAGTGGCCGCGGGAGCGGAGCGGGGCCGGCGGGAGGCGGCGGCGGCGGCGCGGGAAGGGGAGGCAGCGGGGCCGGGAAGATGAACCGGAGTTTCAACAAATCTCAGACTCTGCGGTATCTGGAGTGCAGCGCGGTGGAAGTGAAGAGTAAGGTGAGCAGACCGCGGCGCGGCCTCGGCCGGGAGCGCCCCTGCCCGGTGGTGCTCCCGAAAATGAATGGAGCCCCCCGCCCCCTTGCCCCGTGTCTCTCCTCCCCGCCCGGAGCCGAGTCCCGGCTTAGCCCGCGGAGCGGGGTCGGGCTGGCGGCGGCCGGCGGAGAGGCGGGATCAGCGCTCCGGGCGCAGCTCCCGGCGAGCCGCCCCTGCCCGGCCGAGGCGGCGGCGCGACCCTTCCCCGCCCGCCCCCGGCGCGGCGCCCGCCGCTCCTGCTCCGTCTTTTGTTCCGCCGCGGGGGCTCCGGCGGTAACTTGGTGCGGCGGCTCGGGAAGCGCCGCTGGCCTCGCCTGGCGGGCGGGCTGGGGCTCGGCCCGGGAGCACCGGGAGGCGCGGCGGCGGTGCCGCTCCCGCCCCGCCCCGGGGCGTTTCAGCCCCCGGTGCTCCGACCGGCTCCCGGTGGGCGGGATGGGTGCCCCGACGCCTTCTGAGGAGCGGAGCGGGAGGGAGGAGGACCGGGTCCCCCCGCCGGTGCTGCCGTAGGTACGAGCCGCAGGAGCCATAGGGAGACCTGCGGGAAGCTTCCCCCTCCTGCGCCGGCTGTGCCGGGATGCCGGCACCGGCCTCAGCTTGGGCACGCTGGTGGTGCTGGGGCGGGAGCCGAGATCGGCAGGGCTGCCGGAGCTGCCCGCCGCGCATCGTGGTGTCGGGTGGCCGTGCGTGACATTGGTCGTGCGCAGCTCCCGTCGAGAGACTTTGGTCGCTCTCGGTTGAACCAGCGCATCAAAATCTTGCCTGTGCCTCTGAGGGCAAGAATTTTGCGTTCAAGCAAAACTGAGAAATCTCCCCAAAAGTCCGTGTTTTATACACGTGTAACAGGCAAGGTGTAAGCAATGCATAAGTTGAAAAGAGTACGGATAACGTTAACCTTTCCCGGCGTCCCTGATCACCTGCTGAGATGGTGTTGGAGGTGATGTCTTTGGGACTCTCTGCTTGGTGCTGCTCATTTTTGCTGTTAAAATTTGAGCAACACATAGAGCAGAGATGGTTTCAGTGGGAGAAGTACCTTGTATCCAAGGGAGCCTCCAGTCTTTTTTAAACATGGCACCTGAAATGTGGGTTCAGGCCCTTATTTCCTAACCTGCTGCTGCCACTTGAAAGGGCTCAACTGACCTAGAAAGTTCCATTCTGCTTCCATAGCTGGAAACTGTTGGTTCGGCTACTACTGGTTCTAAGATGTAACCCACCCACAACATTCCTTGTGGCTCCCAAACGCTCCAGATCCTGTCTTCTGAATTATACCCCTTACATTCTATGAGTGTTAAACTAAAGCCTTGACCACATATGAGAATTTTTAAGTTCATCCTCTCTCTTGTCCTTCAGTGTTGCCGTAGCTTGAGTTTGTTCCAGTAACAATTGGAAAGCAACCTTGTAATAAAGAGCTCATAGCTTCCCTTACAGCTGCAGGAATTCTGTACGTGAATCCTACCTGGTTCTATAGACACAGAGTGATGTATAGGGAGACTGTAAGCCTAAGAATCACTGCAGGTTTTTGGAAGGAAGGAAAATTAACTTGTATGGGTGGGACTGAAGGCCTTCTGTAGCTCGGGGTTGTCACTGCTGATGGCCCAAAAATTAGTATGGAGAACTCTACTGCACTGGAAGAAAACTTAAAATAGAAGCTAAATTGAAAATACCCTGTTGAGGGCCTACACCCAGCGATGATCTGTGAACCTGCAGTGTGTGTCAGTGGAAGCCGTGCTGTTGAATTTCCTGGTGCTGGTGAGTTTTACTGTTAGCATGACTTGGGCACAATAACAGCTAAGCTGTTGATGTAGCAGGCTGTCGGTGCTGACACTGCAAGATAGTTTTATTTTGCTTGTAGAGCTCATAGGCTCCCTCTCACAGAGTTACTCTTCAGTGATCTGAAGGAAGTCCAGTGAAAAGCTCTGGCCAATGGTACCTGGTGAGGTGCTGTATAAAAACCTTATAGCTCTCACAAAAACACGGTGCTCTTGTAGGATGGGTTGTGATGCTGGCGGCCTTGTCCCTGTGGATCACTGTGTTATTGTGCTGTCATGATCTAGAAATACAGAGCGTTGAGATTTTTTTGTCTGCGTGGACTATCTGAGGCTGGGGGAACAAAAAGGTTCAGTAATGCTACTTTTGGTAGCCCTATGTAGTCAACCTTTTAAACACTTAGTTGCTTGTGTTTTGTAAGTATGAGGCCTGCCTGGGCTTGCCTGAGAACTTGAAAGTTGAGTCTGAGAACTCATGATTTTGCAGCTATCGCCTGAGAGCACAGGCTGCCAGGTGAGCGGAGGTGGGTGCAGCTCAGCCTCTGCGCCAGGGCATGCTGCTGGCCGGGGATCAAGGGATTCTTGGTGGCTTTTCAAAGGCTGGGGAAGTGGCAGTCCGTGGGCAGGTGGAATCCCTTTTAGCAGAGGAGCTGAGTGTGAGAGAGTGCTGCTTTTACACAATGGTGTGAAATAGCTTTTCTCCTCTGAAGATTGAGTTTGATCAGAAGGAGCTCTGGGAAAAAATGGTTGTGGGGTGTTGGATGGGAGATAGTTTGCAGATGCTGGGGTTTTGATATCCCTGCCTCTGTTGTGATAACCAGGTGGTTCCTTCCTTAAGGATAAACCAGCATCCTGCTAGTGCCTTGCATTAGTCACAATTCAAAAATGGTTCCTGTGAAATCTGATTTTTCTGGATTTTCTGAACTTCTTTCATTTTCTCCAAAAAACAAGTTATTGAAAGTTAGTTTGTGCTCTTGATTATTGCAAAGGGGGGAGGTTTGGCAGTGGTAAGTCCTATGCTGGGTAAGACACTTCTCTGGAAATCCCCAAGTATCCTTAAGTTATAAGGTTCTTGATGTGTGCCAGAGGGTTGTTAAAAACAAAGAGTGTGTGTATCTGTGTGTTGGAAGGGGTGGGAAGGAGGAGGAGAAGGAAGGAGCATCTTGATGGCTGAACTCATGCCAGTTTTCAACATCCTTCTTGTGCCATTGGGCCAAAACCTGCAGGCGATATTCCTCTTTTTTAGTCCAGCAGGCCTGTGAGGTTTGTGGATGATTGGATTTCTGCGGATCTGAACCAGCCTGCAGCTCTGCTGAACCTAGCCTGACCCATCACCCCTGCTGGGAACGTGGCCCAAAGCATGCTTCAGCCCACGATTCTTGTGTCCGTGGACTTTTCATGTCTGTCACTACGTGGTGGGGGGGGACACTGGCAGGGATATATTCTCTGGCTCTGTCATTGCAGAAGGATGAGCTTTGTGGCACTGTCTTGTACCTTGTGCTGTATGCCAGGTCACTTTTCTCTGGGTTACTGTCAGGTGCTACAAAAGCTTAATGGGTCTCTGTGCTGCAGCAAATACTGAAGGGGAAAACCCTCTGCCATCTGTGCACACCTCTGTTTCAGACATGGCAGTGTGGAAATTGCTGCAATAATCTTCTTTAAGGAGTCCCCTTCTGTCCAGCTCCCCCTGCTTTTTCCCTTGTTACCCTCATCCTCAGAGAGCTGGCCTAAAATCAAAACACTTAAAAGCTTATTGCTAGATAGAAAAGAGGAAGGGTAAAGAGAAACCTGCTTAGAAGTTGGCACATGTCATAAGAAAATATTAATTGAATTGTAATTATACCTTAGCCCTTCTGTCCCATCTTTCATGACAAAATAAATTAGAAGCTCAGTTCTTATCTAGGTGTTGTCTCTGTAGCTCAGGATTAATGTTTCAGCCCTTTTAGACAGGATCTGAAAACACATTAGCTTGCTGGCTTAGAACAACTGTGTATTCTCATGTGTCTAGTACTCACTGGCTCCTTTTCTCTGTTGGGTGACAAGTGAAGTATCTGTCCCCTCTCAAGAAACTGCCTCTAATCTCTGAAAAAGGTTTCCAGATGACCCTTTCTCTCCCCTTTTTTCCCTTTTGCCAAGAGCTCCACTGCCTGCAATGTGTGGGGCTTTTTGTGTTTGTTTTGTTTGGGATCTTGTGGCCACAGGCAGAGTTCTTAACCTATTTTTCATTTTCTGTCTTTAGCTTTGCAGAGAGGTTACAGGCATCTTTGCTCGTGAATGTAAGCCTACAGAAGAACAAATGCTTTTAAAATAGCAATTCCTACATTAGTGGTGGAACTTCTTTTGAATTATAACTCCATGTAGCCAATCTTCTTTTGTCTTGCTCTGAGTGAAAGGAGATTTTATTTTTTTCTTCCCTTGAATACCATACGCAGTTTTTCAAATGGGAGGGTAACTATCAGCCCAAATGTGTATTTCTTTTCCAATCTCTTAGAAATTTTGGAATAGTAGAAGTACGAGATTGCCTTGGGCCTTTAAATAATAGCATTTTGAATAGTTTGTGAAAGTGTGTTTGGGTTTTGTTTTTTTTTTTACTTTGAAACTGACAGGTCCATATTTCTGGCTTAAAAGCAGCAGAGTTCTGTTTTTCTGTTACTACTATATGAATTCCTGTGAACTGTATGTACTAGTAAGAACTAATTTTTATGATTTTAAACTTGGCTAAATGTACTTGTCGTTCCCTGATAAAAGTGCTTTGCAGAAGAACCCTTTGTTGTTGATGAACCCTCTCGGACAGTGGAACTTTTGATAGTGGCTGAGGATTGTGAAAGCACAGCTACCTGACTCACATGCTGAATGTCACATTTCTGCCTTATTGATACTGTCACGTTTTCTTGCATTGCAAACTGATTTACAAATTAACAATAACGTGACTAACATCCTACTACTATAAACAAACCCATTAAGATAAATAGAACCAGTTAATTGTAACCATATTTTTTAATATTCTCTTTTCCTATCCTGTTTTGACTCTCATTAAATGCTGGTGTTTAGATGGGTGCTGCGAATGGATTGTTAATAAATTTTCAATAATTTTCTGATGTGTCCTGAGTAGACATGATACTGTTACGGTGTTCAAAGACAAAAAACGTGTTTGGGGTCAGCTGTGCTCCCTGCTCTTACGCAGTCACTAGCAGCTGAAAGACTGTTTGGTCTGAGGCACGTGTAGCAGTCAGTGCTTTAGCGAGCCTGCCCAGCTGGCAGATAGATGTAGCATTCAAACAGCTTGTGGGTGCTTTGTGCTGCTCACGTGTTGTCCCCCCCTTCTTAGAAGAAGTGTGCCTGTGCTGTTGCATAAAGATTGATGGTTTGAACATTTTGCATCTTCCTCCCTGCCAAAGTTGCTGGTATTGCATGACTGTTGCTGAACATGACTGTTCAGCTATGGCAGTGTATGTATACACATTGTGTATTTGAAATGTATAGAGTGTAACATCAAGCAGTGCAGCAATAGCAGTAAGAGCAAGCTTGCTTTTAATAGCCCCCTCTAAAGAGATTTTAAAGGTCTGGTTCTGCACTGTCTGGTGCTAACTAACAGAGGTCTACAAATTGTGTTTTCCAGCCTTCTGTACTTTGATTTCACTCTAACCCTGAAGCTGTACAGGCCTTCTGAAGTTTTAGGAGAAGTTTTCCATGCGTAGCACACTTCAAAATAGATCAAAAAGCAGCACTCTTTTAAAATGCTACAGAATGTTAAAACAGACTTTAAGTCTGCTTAAAGTTTTTAAGCAGTACTTTAAATTCTTCCAAGTTAAAGTCATACTTGTCATACCTGGCATAAAAGTAAAATAAATGCAGTAAAAAGCCCTGTAACCATCTGATTTAACTTCTGTTTTTGAGCTTGAAAACATATTTGATTATATGCAAACCAAATGTGGCACGGACTCAGAAAACCGCAGTGCTTCCCCCTCTCAAATGAAGACAGTGTGCCACAGTAATAGCAACTTGAGACAGTCTGGATTGTTGCAAAACGTGTCAAGAGAAAGAGACTGTAAACATTAATCTCTTAAGAAGTGTTGCCTCTGTTCCTTTCCCTCCCAGTTTGCTGGGCTTTTCACAGCAGGTATTGTGCTTATTCTGATGTGCTAAATAGCACCTACTAAACTCCTGGTTCCTCTCTCATTACAAACAGATCTTTGTTCTTCATAGTAGGATAGCTTTCTGAAGTGGTCATAGCTAGTTACCCTAAGTCTTTCTGCAAGTGCCATGAGAGAAAGTGACCACAGCTTTCAGCTGAGCCACAGCAGCGGGTCCTGTGCATGCTTGCTGCCCTTCACAGATGAGAGGCCAAACCTTTCAGCTGAAAAGTGTGGCCACAAACCAGACATCTTGGGGTAGTTCTGTTCAGGTGGCTGCTGCAATAAGCTCCAGTGCAGTGTAACTCACTTCTCTGACCTGTTCTCTGGCACTGTGGGAGCAGTAGTGCCTCTAGGAGATGCGGGGAAGGCTGGAACACTGCTTTGAGCTACCTGGTGTCACAGAGCATGGTGTGGTGGAGGATATGCTCTGGTGCTCAGGTCTGATGTTGTTTCAGGTCTGTCTTGTCACAGAAAGATGGTAGTTCCTCCAACAACGTTCCTGAAGCAAGTGTACTGATATGGGCTTGGGTACCAGCTGTGCTAACTGGATGGATGGCACTGACCAGAAAGCTGCTATCTTGTGTTCCAATATTCCCATGCTTTCCCATTCTTGATCCTACCTCCAGCTTCTCTCCTGTTTGTAATACTTTTTAGTCTAGTAACTTGGGAATTTCTGATCTGCTTAAAACTTTGTCCAGCCAGTCTGTCTTATGTGAGTAGTCTTCTCAAATTTAGTCTCGCCACACTGAAACAGTCCTAAAGGATACTGAACAATGGACCTTTCAACTTTAAAGAGCACCTCAGAAAATTAAATGTTGTTTACAGCCAAGTCAGAAAGGAATGTCTCCTGTGTGAGGTTAACATACCTGTGGAGCTCTGTCTAACAGGCTCCAGGACTAGCCACCTCCAAGGAGTGCTTCAGAGGTGCAATTAATAGTGCCTTCCTCTGTAGTCCCTTATCATTCCCTTTCTGAGAGACTTTGTGTGCACTTAATCTGAGCTTTTAGGAACCAAGAAAGGTCTTCCAAGGATTCACTGCTTGCCTCTAATTACCTTTACAATGGCAGGCCATGAGTTAAAAGATGAAATGTACCTTGGGAGATGTTGCCCTCCTCTAAGTGAAAGCAAAATCACCCCATACAGAGGTATTCCCATTCCCACTGGAAATGCCTGAAGTTCATTCAAGCAGAAATGGCTGGTGTGCTGCTCCAGCCCCAGGGCCACCCAGCCTTGTGCCATCCCTCCTGCTTCCACCCTGCACAGCTGTTCCCAGTCCCCCTTCAGGTCTGGCCAGGGGTGTGCGTGCATCTGCATCAAATTACTTCTCTGCAGCTGTTGCTGGCACTGAGCTCATGGGGAAGCCTCTGGCAGCAGCTAAAAGGCTCTTAAATAAGTTTGCAACCAGCCAGACCCTTACTGAATGCAGGTTTCCTGTATCCATGTAGATACCTCTCAGTAAGTGTTCTGAAAGTGGTTTGCTCTCGCTGGAGACTGGAGTAGGGCAGGGCTGCCTTTCTGCAGGAAGCTACGCTGTTCACCAGAGCAGATTGCTTTGTCCCTCTGGGTGGCAAGGTGCCAAATCTTCTTTTTCTCCCTCATGCTGATGGTGACATGCCATGGATGTGTGCATCCTGTGCTGTGTTAGTGCTTAAGCTCTGTGGTATGATAGAGTGTATGTTGCACAGGACCATCTCAATCTGCATCATTTGCAAACAGACTTGTTGGTTTGCTCCCAGAGATGCAGGGGGCTGGAATAAAAAAAGGAGGATATTTGCTTTTGGAAAGGTAGGCTGGGCACTTAAATCACAGCTGTATTTTAAAGGCTTTGCTTTCCTGAAGGAGAGTGGCACTGGGGGTTTCAACATCGGGAGGTGAGGCAGTGAGGAAGGCTGGCAGTGCGCTGCTTGGAGGCAGCACTGACAGAGGTGGTAGGGAGAAAGCAGCTACATGGGTGACCTGATACGAGAGGAGCTACTGGAGCAGGGCTGGCAAAGAAAGGGATGATGGTTCCAAACAAACAGGTTGAAAAAATTGTTTTTGTGGATAACTATTTTCACAGACTGCCATGCAGTCATGAGGCAAAATAAGCAGTGCAGTGGTCTAGTTCTCAAAAGTTGTGAAATAAAGCAAGCGAGGCAGGGGAAGGGTAACTTTGGCTTTAAGTTGCCCTTGAGCTGACAGCCAAGTATCTGAGAGACTGAATGTGAGGTGCATCTCAGGAGCAGAAAGTGGTCTGATGGTGATGGGAACAGAGAGAGAATTTCTTTTCCAAGTAGATGCAGAAGAGAGAAAAGTGTTCCTGAGCCTGTCCTCGCAGACCCCTGGAGAGAGTTGAAGGAGTTACAAAGGTTGTTCTTTAAACCAACAGAAATGTGAAACATTGTGTCAGAGAAGCAGGAAAAAGAAGGGGAACCACTGATTTTCTTTGGTAAGAGAAACTATTCTAAGTGTTTAAGATACTAAAGCATGGCTGTGTTTCTCTGGGAGAGTAAAAGGAGGGAATAGAAGGAAGTATGGCATGATGTCAATCAGGGAAAATGTTTGGGGCTGAAGCTAGTGAAATTGTGTCCCTGATGGGATTTCCATGAAGGGTAGACAGAAGAGGAGGTGTCTTGCTCTTGTGACTCCCTCTTGAAAGAAACAGCAAGATCTGAGCAGAACATGAAATCTCACACTTTCCACTAGCTCGATCATATTAGTGAAGCAGAGCTGCTCTGGAGCAAGCCATTGAAGAGAAAACTTGTTGCAGAGAACTTCTGCCTGCTTGGTGGATTCTTGCCACTAGTGACAGCCACTCTGAGGCTGGGAGCAGAGCCGGAGAATGCTGTGTGAGCTGGGAAAGGTGTAACTGGGGGAGAAAAAGGAAACAAAGAAACAGAGACATGAATGTGACAGCAGAGCTCTGAAGTCCCAGTTGAAGTCAGCAAGCACAAAACCATTTACTTTTTCCCTCCTCCTCTTCCTTGCCCTCTGCTCATTCTCACTGATAAAGCATGCCTGATTAGGTCTTCCCAGTTTTGAAATTCTCACATGTAAGCAGAAATTACAGTCTATGCAAGGATGAAAGTCTTTAGTTTTCTTTCTGTTCTTGATTTTTTTACTTCATGGGAGAAGTAGGTGGCTAATGTAACTCATGTTTATTGCTAAATGTTGCTCTTTGATGTCTTCTTATTACAATAGCCTGATTTCAAAGTCAGCAATAAACTAGAGGGATGGCACCTCATAAACATAGGGCTTCATTTTTGGCTCTGTAAACATCTTGAAACATAAAATTTAAAGGAAAAAAAAAAGTTGCCCTCTTTGCTTGCAAATAACGCCTTCATTTCATAAAACAACAGCTCTCTAAGTAAACAAACCTCAAAATCCTGCTCCCTCATCTCCTCTGACCTCTTGTACCCTTTAGCCAGAAAAAAAGCCAAAGAAAGCAGTTGACTGCTCTTGATCAGCCTGTGTAAGTTTTGATCAGCTAGCTGTGTCTTCCTTCTTCTTTAACACAACTTTTATCAGAACATTTTTTCTGGGCATCTGTTTTTGTTTGGGGTTCCTGCCTGATGCATTTTGTTGTGTGCTTTTTGTCATCAAACTGCAGACAACAAATACAGTGATTGGCTGATACTTTGAGGAACTTGGGGCGGAGGTTATTTTTGTGAAACAAAATGTGCAGTTGTTTCTAAGTTGTTTTTTTCAGTCATAATAAGCTCTGTCAGACTAAATTCTTTTTAACTTCCCCGCGGTCCTCCTGTCCTCTGACTTCTGCAATACTGGATGCAGTATTTGCATTAGTTAAATAGGCCTAATTTACTTCATTATGGAAAACTAATCTGCTTGTTAAAACTGTTAGTTTATCAAACAGTGAAATACAGTATTGTTCTGGGCAGAGACTTTCCGGGCAGACACCAGTCCTTGTGAGTCTTTCTGTGAAGGGATATGATAAGATGAACTTTGTGGCTTAGCGAAGCAGATCAGTCCTTTTGGCTATCAGAATCTGTAGTTTCTGTAAGATACACGGTGGATGTTATCTTGAAATCCTGGCTGAATACAATGCAGAGCACCCAGTCTCCAAGCTGAGTGGCACTGCAAACTCCATTATTACTGTGATACTCTCTATCAGCCTCATTAGGGATGATGGATGAGCCAAAGCAGTTTTTCCCCCTCTTCTGAAAAGACCTGCTGACAATGGTTGCTGCCTGTGTATATACACAGGGTGAATAAATCAGCTAAGCTATTACTACAGTAATACTAACCTTTAAACAAAAAGAAAGTCATTCTCATTTTCTGTTTAAACCTCTTGACTCTTTCCTCCGCTTCTACAGAACCTCCTTCTAGCTCCCTTGCCTTAAAAAGCTGGGTCATGCAGAAAGCACAAGTGAAATCTTTTGCATTTGTTTACTATTGTGCTATTCCCAGGCAAATGAAATTGACCCTTGGGCTTTCCCAAGGCTGGACATGTGAACAAATCAATTTGACTGGACAGCATTCCTGTCAGACCTCAGTGCCCCAAGCCTGCAGTGGCATTCCCACATGTCAGGCTCCACTGATCAGTAGTTTCCAGTGTGCCTGCAGGGGCTAGGCTGGGAGGCTTTTTCCAGCTGTCTTCTCATGTGGCAATTTAAGCTGAGCTTTGGGTCATACCAGCCAAGTGCAAGTAACCATCCTTGGTTCTCTCCTCTGTCCTTTTCCATGACACTTTCCTGCTGGGTGCAATGTCCTGAGCTCTGCCTCAGCTGTGTTGGGCAGAGCAGGATGGGTTCCCCCAGCAGACCATGGGTCCCAGGGGGCTGTGTGGGGTGGGTGTTGTACTGCCTGGGTAGGACTGCACAGCAGCTGCTTCCTCCACAGTGCCATGTGTGCTAATGGTCCTGAACAAGCTGTCCAGTAAACAAATGGGCTACTGGGATTGGTGTCTGAGTGCCCTGGCATTTTGGCTAAGGGAATCACAAGGAATCCTGGGATCCTGTTCAGGTGTGCAGAACAGTAGATGCAGTTCTAAGCAAAACCTACAAAGATCTTGGTCCCTCCCCTTTGGTTTATCATGTACGTAGGTGTTAAACTTGACACTTGAAGATGGTTTTTTCCAGCTTGAATCTAAGAAAAAGAAAACTTTAGGATACTTTCTAAATAAAAAGACTTCAGCTTTTTCTTTACAGTTTGAAGTGTGTCCACAGAAGTAAGTTGCTGCTCGGATTTTTCTGGAGAGGAGCAGGGGATGGAGGACAAAGGAGAACTTTTTTCCTCCATTGGAACCAGCTGTGGTTTGTTCGCCTTTTGTGCATTTGGATAGGCGCTCTGAAATCCAAACTGGAACTAGCAGTTAATATTGCAAACAAGCAGCATAATTTGACTAAACAAGCTTTCAGATGATCACAACTAGGCTTTGATGCTCAAGAGTGGGATTTTCATAACTGCGGAAGTAATTTGAGAGCATGCTTGTGCCCAAAGCCAGTAGGGTTATGTTGGCTTCTTTTTTTACTTTTTGCTTGAAGATGATTATGGTGATGATTCATACTTTTGTTAGTCTCAGCAAAAGAGTGGCTTGCATGTATGGTTGATTTAACAGCTGAGAACCTCTAAGCAAGTCATTCTCCATTTTGAGGAAGAATTTGTCTAGAGAAGATTCTCCCCCTTCTTATTTCTTTTGTGTGCTTGTTAGTTTTATGTCTTTGGTTTCTAGCCCTGGTCTTGGCTGACTTTGCAAATAAGAACTTCCATGAGGTCCTAGTTACAGCTTTACTTGTTCTTAGATTTGTGGCTGTGGTTCCATGTGTTCATGAGTGAGTTAGGATGGCTTCAGAGGTTCAGTTGATGAACAGTAGTTTACTCATACTATACAATCTGAAATATTAAGTTAAATGTACCAGAAAGGTGATTTAAGCTGTTTAGTCTACCTAGATGCCTGTCTTCATTATCATGATTTCCTTAAACAGAGGATCAAATTCTTCCCTCTGCTTCTTAACAGCATACTTTATTTCTAATATCAGAAATAAGGACCATTGAAATCATCTCCTCAGTCACTTTGACTTACTTAAAACAGCTTCATGGATTTATAACATTTTCTATTGTCTTGTGCCAAATCACACTCTCCTACCCCTGCTTTTTTTTTTTTTTTTTTGGACAAGCACTTAATGGTCTGTAAAGCTTTAAAAATAAAAAGCAGTGGAGTGACAGAAAAATTAAAGCCATGAAAACTAACTTTCCTTTTGCTGCATGGGTTGCCAGGAAATTCAGGGGTCATGTAGAGTGAGTGTATTTTCTAATAACAAGCTGTGTGCTCACATACCATGCTTCTTTAAAGGTCTTGTGGTTGGGATCCCAGTGGTATTGATGGGAAATGTGCAAAGAATTTTTATAAGGTTGTTTGAATAGCTGAGTAACTTCTTTTGAAAGCAGTAGAGTGAATACATCTGCTATGGTGAGAAATGGTTCTGTGGATGCCTGAGATGATGATAATGGATGATGGATCTTCAAAGTTAAGTCCTACAAATGCAGTTATCCTCTAGAGGATTTAATGAAAACGTAAATTTAAAAAAAAAAATCATGTTTTAAAAATGTGATTTTTTTTTTTAACATGGAACACTTGAGTGTACCTGTGATGTCTTGGTAGCCATGATTGTGTTCTGATGGGACGACCTAAAAAGCCATTAGTAGACTTGTAAGCACCAACATGTGACTTTATTCACCACAGAATAGATTTGAATAGTAGAAGTTGGACTTAATCTCAGAAGTCTTTTCCAACGTGATTGATCCTGTGGCTCTCTCATTCTGTGAAGAGAGGTGATCTATACCACATTCAAATGCCAAACTAGAGCACTGGCCTGTGGTGACACAGCTGCTGATGCTCTGTTTGCTTTCTCTTGCAGTTTGGGGCAGAGTTCAGAAGGTTCTCTCTGGATCGCTACAAGCCAGGAAAGTTTGAAGACTTCTACAAACTAATTCTTCACATCCATCACATAGCCAACCTGGAAGTGATGATCGGATATGCTGATGTGCATGGAGACCTTCTCCCTATTAATAATGATGACAACTTCTTCAAGGCTGTTTCAAGTGCTCATCCACTGCTCAGGGTTTTTATCCAAAGACAAGGTAAGATGCAGTTTCATTTCAGTGCCTCAGATTGTGCTGCAGCAAGGGAAAGAATGGATTTGTGCACCCATTTAAAGGCCGAAATCATGTAAGAGGCATCTAGGAGCCATCTTGCTCTTCCTCACAGGCACTTCACTGCAGCTGGCAGGAATGGCATGGCTTCACGGCAGGGAGAGGGACTGCACTGCTGCCTATAAGATGTTTGAAGGATACCATGCTGAGAATCACCGTGAGCCCCTTTGCAGTCTGAGGTGAATGTACCTCGTGCCACTGGTACCCTGTCATCACCTGAGCATGCCAAGTGCCCCGTTCTGCTTGGTGGAGAGAGGGGATCTTAGTACTACTGCTTCACATTAAGAGATCTTACCTATCCATCTTGATTGTCAGCATCATACCCACGTTTTTCATGCCTGTGTGTGAATGCACACAGATGTGTAGTTCTGAAAGGAAGAAAAAATTGTCACAAATGACATCTTGTTTGACTATGTTAACCTGGCAAATGATGAATTTTTTTCCCCTCTGTCCTTATACTGAGGAATGCTGATTCTTCCCATTTTGGATCATCAAGGAAACCTTGGGAAGAGCTGCCTGAATGTCAAGATGACATCAGGTTTAAGGCCTGTGTGTTATTCTCCTTAAGGACCATGTTTGGCAGTCTCTTCAGAAGAGGATTGTTTTTTATAAAAAGGTGTCTTCTCCTTAAACAGAGCTCCTTAAATCCCAGAGGAATCTAACACTGTGTTAACACTTCCTCCACAGTGGTTTTTTTTTTTTTTTTTTTTTTTTTTTTTTTTTTTTTCAGCCATTTAGTGATTTATAGTACAGGGCCTTTTGGAATTAAAATCTCATCAGCAACAGATTCAGAAACAAGACTTGATTTGAGACTTGGAGCAGTCATGTGGCTTTTTTTTGGCCTGGACTCTTGCTGTGTCCTGATAAGGATTTAGCAAGATGTTCCAACCTGCTCATTGGTGTGAGCTGGTGGAGTGTGTTTGATTTGGTGTCATCAAATACATCTAGGACTGTGTGTCTCCTGTCTGCTCAGAGCATATTGTCTGCCACCTTTTAGAGGTGATTTTTAGATGCTCAAAGAGCCAATTGAGAAGAGGGTTTAGAGCATTTTGTTTAGCTGATCTGTCTGTTAGGTGAGTGGAAATGTCTATGGGAGAAAACTTGCTCCTCCTTCTTGTGCAGAAAGTGCAAATGTGTATCACAAATCCGATTAGGTCTTCTTGCAATGCCTGTTGGGGCTTGTGAATGTTCGTGGTGGGTCAAGTGATGAGCAATCCTTTGCTTGACTTTGTCATGCCTACTTCAGTTTAAGTTTATGCATGTCTCTGGATCAGTCCTGTTCAGAGCACAGGTCTCTGTGCTCTGGACAGACTGCTGAAACCACTGACCTAACCCTGCACTGGGAGGGGCTTGCCACCAAAATGCTGATCACAGAAACAGGCAAATCGGAGAACTGTTGTCTACATATAGAAAAAATTCTCTCTCTTCTTCTAGGAAAAGTGTGCTGGTTATTAAGGTTTCTAACTTTTAACCTTAATGGAAAAGGGCAATATTTCCTTTTTAAAAAGCTTTTGTTTTACCTGTTGTTCAGTGAAAAGACTCATGCAAACAAGTGAAGGAAGACAGGCCTATTCTTCCTCATGTGTGGTAGAGCCTGAAATCTTTCCCAGCCCACCTTCTCCCTCTATGAAGCTGAAGGGAACAGTAAATTCTGGCCCATCCCTTTGCTTGGTGTTGACTTTCATAGGGGACTCCTGAGGTTAACATTTGAGATTCATACTTGTGGATGGCCCCTAACAGTCATGCTCATCGCCTTTGCTTAGACAGAGCCTTTAGAAATTTTTCCCTTCAAGAATGAAGGTGAAATCTTCATCTCTTTTTCCTTTGCTCTGCTGGGGTGATGGAGTAGTGCTGGTCCTTCCGCTAGAAACCTGCACAAGAGAACAAAGTGACTAGCACCAAGGAATCATTGTGCCATTCAGGGGAATGTGGTGTGCCTGCACCCTAAATTGTGACTTCAGAGGCAGGAAATTTTAGCATGACAGGGATGCTAGTAAAATATGTGAGCATTGCTCTCTTGGGGCTTTGAAGGAGACTGCAGAGCATGGGTTCTCTAGGCTGTTGGATCAGGGATCACTGCCTTTCAGTGGGAGTAGTCCTGGGAGCTGGCTGCCAGAGGTTGTTCTCTGTGTTGTAGAGTAGGGAGAGTTTCAGGGAACAGAGCAGAAGTATGCAGGCACAGGAGGACTGAATAGTTGAAGGTCAGGTCTCTTTTTCTAGCAAAGCAAACTGTTTATCAACTGCATGATTAGTCATCCTGTCTGTTTTCCCAGTTAATAGCTGAGTTACCCTTTCTCTTGTCAGGTCAATTTCACAGTCATGTTAAAACACTTAAAACATTCTCAGAGTGGCAAAATAGGTAACTTAGTCTTTGCACAATAATCAAGCAACAGCTTCCTAGTTTGATGTTTTCCATCTGAGCTTAGTCTTGCACTTTTTCAGTTCAAAAGCCGTTCTTTCACTTGTCCCTGGAGGAAAACATTGTGCTCATTGCTTGGAATTTTCATACCAGGTTGGTATCCAGGTATAGGATGACTGTTTTATTCCCCTTTCTCTCTCTTTTTTTTTTTTTTTGTTAAAATCTCCTGAGCGCCAAATTTTTCAGGATCACAGTAGTCCCACACTGGGGATGTTAGTGCTTATTGGCCAGCCATTTTAATAAGGACTAGAATTGGTGTTCCCAGTGTGCTTGCAACGATTGCTGCTGGTAGTTTTTGTGTCTTGAAGAATTTGGGACATTTTCAGGTTATGTTTGAGTAAATTAATCTGTAGCAAGTTTTTATAGCTCATAGCAATTTGTCTGCTTAAAGTATATGGTGCTCTTTTTTTTTTTTTTGTCTCCAATACCAAATTACAGTGTGGACAAAAATCCTAATTAGAGAACCAGGCTATAAAAAGAAAAAGCAGTTTTCCTTTGACTTGCTTTCCCAGGCTGCAAGTATGGGTCATGTCCTCTGTTGTAAACTGACGTGGCTCTTTTGGCTTTGTTAGTACAGTAGTGATTTACAACTGATGCTTTGAGCATGAGGATTTGTTCACTCAGCTGTAACTGATACCAGACATGCACAGAACTCCCTATGGAAGGTGCGTGCTGCTGTGGAAGGGATAGATGTCTCAAAGACCTTAGAACAATGCAGGAACTTGAGGATGTGTTTGACTTGCTCCATAATAACTTTTGCATTTTACCCAAGACCTGCATCAAGGAAGAGCTTATCTGATGATGCTGATCATGTTTTTCAAGAGTGTTTGGTCTGTGTCTGACTTAAACAACAGCACTTGAAACAATCTCTTGTATACTGCAAAAATATTTAAGTGTAACCTATGAATTCAAGCAGAAACATAAACCAGAAAAACTGAAAGGAGTTAGTGTTATATACTGTGAATGCATTACATTATTTCTTGTATGATTAAATGGAATGAAATTATTATCAAATCTTGCTTTAATGCCTGTCTTACAGAGGCATTGTATGTGTTCAAATTGATCTGTATTGGAGCATTCTAAATAGAATGGAATAAGTAGCAGAATTATAATGAGTTCTTAATTGTTAACCTACGTCAAATGACTCCTTGAACTTTGCAGGGGCGTATAAGGGTGTAAGTGGACGTCTACCACGTAAAAGAGATTTGGGAATTTCTCCTCTTTTGCTTGTGTTACCTACTGGGTTGTGTTCAATCTGGTAAGTTCAGAAACTCAAGGAAGTGTGGCAAAATGAACAAGCTGATCACTCTGTCAGTACTCTGCAGTGCTTTTTTTCCAAGGTTTCTTTTTTTCCCAGGTGGGATGTCTAGGACCAAGTGTAGCAAGCAGAGTGAACAGAGTGGTTAACTGAGCACATTGCTGTAAATCTGGGGTAATGATTTTGATACTGAGAGAACTGATGATGGCTGCTGATGTCCAGACCTTCACTTCTACCAGGGACAGCCAGGTTTATAGGGTTTGCATGGGCAGTAGCAGAAAATCTGCTGTAGCTCAAGTTGCAAAGGAGGTGGGAGAGGTGGTGCACAAGCCTATCTGGTGTCATCCTGATGCCAGACTGAGGTCAAATGGACTCAACTGAGAAGCCTTTCTGCTTTGTCCACAACAGGAGAAAATATAATAATAACAATATTAAAAATATAAACATAAATAATAACAATATAAAAATAACAATAAATTAATAAAGGGGGGGCACTTCGTCAATCGTAAAGCAAATTCTAGATCAAATTCAAAATCTTTCCATCAGTAAACCTAATTTTAAAGCTTTGTAAAGGTTTAAATGGTTTTGTTGTATGTGTCCTGCAAGTAGGATGAAGCACTGAAGTGGCAGGTGACAAATTTGTATTTCAGGTTAACTTTGTCAAGTATTACACTTCCTGCAGGAACAGGAAAAGCAAAAAAAAATCTGAACAAGCTGAAGAATATTCTAATAGCCATTACACTAAATCACACTTCACAGCAAGATGGAACAGAGCTTTACATCATAAATTAGTAAAACCACAAATTAACTGCAGCTGTTAATTGACAGGGATAGAAGCTAGAGAAGGCTGATGACTTCTGATATCTGTGTTGTCTTGCATTTTGCAGTCTAGAAAACTGATAGTGTAAAAAGTCATCAAGTACCACCTTCAGAAACTTGGTAAAGTGTATTTTCTTTTGTAGTTATATTTTTTAATATTCCATTACTGTGACAGTAAACCAGCACTGAACACCAGTCATTGCTTTCCTCCTTCAGTAGTTAAAACTGCTGTCTACCATCAGTTCTCACTTAAAGCTTGATCCAAAATCAACAGGGGAAAATGTGCATTTACCTGGTTGGGTTTTGGATTTGGCTTGTTTTAATGTAAAGATTGGAAGATGCTGTTTTTCTTCAACTGCATGCAGTGACTAATTTAAACTGCTGTGCCATGCAATATATTTGTGCATGTTCAGAAGCAGTTCATAACTCTGCAATTTGTTATTTACCTGGCAAAGTTTTGTGCAGCTCTAAGTACCAACATCTGTGCTTAGCTTTCTTGTATTATAAAATCAGAGCAATCACATTCAGTTTTAAATAAAAATGTGCTAATGGGAATCATGCCCAGGTCTGCCTGAAAAAGCAATGGTGGGTTGTTTTATTGTCTTTCATACTCTGAGCAGATAATCCCCAGGAATGGTTGTTGGCTGTCTAACCACATGTGTTAAACACAAAAACTGGCTTTGAGGCAGCAGCTATTTCCAGCTACCTAAAACTTTTAACTCTCTGCTCAGCCTTCTAGAGTGGGTACAGTTACAAAAGTTTGAGTTCAATTGCTTCACATCTTTTTGGTTCTTCAGTAACCCTCCTGTTTGTTTTGCAGCACAGGCATTGACTTTGTTTTCTCAAAATGTATTTCTAAACAAGAACAATATGATGTTACTGCTGTTGTCAAAGGTATTTTATATATTAATACAACAGTTTGCAGCACTTATTAAGGGAAAATACTGAACTCCTTTTGGTTGAGCTGAGCAGATTTTCACAATAATCTTCTAGGAGTCTGAGAGAATAGAATAAATTTTATTAAAGTGTGCAGAGGAGGTGATTTGAGGTCTTCAGTTTATCTGCTCCAAAGGAGGGTGGGAGGGTGAAGAAGAAACTCTGCTGACACTCAGTGTAGCTCATGGGTGCGCTGGAGGATGTGGCTCTGGTGTTGGTCAGACCGTCCCAAGGCTGCTTCCCTGTCTCCTCTGCCCTGGCACTAACGTGACCCAGTGGCTGAGCTCCCTGAGCCAGCCCTTGAGCAGAAAACAAGGTGCTCGAGTGAGGAGCTAGCATGGGATGGGCAGATTTAAAGCAACTTAACACTGCCATGAAGCCTCTGCTTCCTGGGACGAAGAACATGTCTGCTTCTAGCCTTTGGAAGTGTGCAGTTCCACTGCATTTGGAAAGGAGGAAAAGCATCTTGTCTTAGCTTTGACAAGATTAGAGGATGGTGGTAAATTTTGTGCTAGTATATAGGAATTGCTGCTAGGCTTCTATTAAATCCTTTCATGACTTTCTTCAGAAACATTTCTGGTTTTGAGCTGGAGGGGTCTTTGAAAGCTTGTCAAGCCAAGTAATCTTTGTCCCACTCAAGTCCTTTGATATTTGAAGATAAGTAAAATGCAGCTGTTTGTTCCAGTGAAGTCTGGCAACAAATTACTGTAGCTTCTCTGTTCCACCTTTCATGTGCAAATTATGAGACTGGGTAATCATTACCTTTCTACTGGTTTATTAAGCAACTTTAAAAACATAAAGTTTTTAATCTGGCTTGTCAGACATAAACAAAAAACAGGCTTGGATTTTGTTGCTTGCGTGGCTAGTGATACCTGGTGCCTGAGCAGAGCCAGTGTGAGGCTGCTTTTTACTTTCTCCTCAAAAACTCCATTTGTAGAGTATGAGGATATTTGATTTTCATCACCAGTTACTTTTAATTGCAACCAGAACAGCTGCTAAGGAAGAATTTCAGTGAAAGAGGGATGGAAATAGCATAGTCTACAACTAGGCTTTGTGGGGTCAGTGGACAGCTGATAGTGGGAACTGTTGCAGAAATATGTGCTGCATAAATATTTGTAGTTGCAGTGCACAGTAAGCACAGAACAGAAGCCCGGCAAAACCAGCAAACATTTGTTGCACTTCCATGTTAAAGCTGCATGGGATTTGTTTTCAGTTTCAAAGTTTAATAACTTAATAATAAATACACATAACCAACTATATTAAGAATAAAAATAGACTTTCACAGTCATAAAAATTGCATCAAGCAGCACCACACACTGTGCTGAATTTAGGCTGAAGAAACTTGTTAACAGTGGGAACTCGTGCAGCCTTTAATAGGAGCCTCTCCTCAGCTCCATGCCTAGCTTCAGTTCCTAACCCACATAAGAGTGAGCAAATAAACACTCTTCTGTCCCTCCAAACTTCTGTTTGTTGTCTCATAGTTGTGGATTGCTGCCTTACAAGTACTTGAAAAAAACAAAATTCAAGAACTTCCAATTATGTGTATTCACAGTCTCAAGTAATGCTATTTCTTGGTTTGATGTTTTTTCTTTAAGATAATGAAGCTACTCTGACAGGTGGCTTGGCTGTGTAAAAACAGTGGTGAGGAAGACTTGTCAAATGATCCACCTCTGTTATGGTGCCTGTATGAGGGGAATTTTCCACTATTTACCTTTTCTTACCTTAGTAGTCAAAACAAGTGATTCTGTTTCCTGCTCATGGCTCAGGTTTTTTCCTGTTGGGCCTAGTTGTCATTTCCCTTCTGTGAGTGATGGAAACAAGTACAATGTGCAGATAAAAATGAGAGTGGACAGTCTCTTCTTTGACTCTGGATTTTCCTGACAAGACCTCACAAACTGGAAGTAGCTTTCACACAGCACATAAAGGTACATAGCACAGTGCAAATACAAACATTAACTCAAGATTCAGGCCTTCAGGAATAGGTATTCTGCTGAAGTTTTGAAGTATTCTAAACCCTTAAGTACATTAAAGGTCTTAGGACAACTTAATTGATAGACTCTTGCACTGAAAACAAGCATGCAATGAAGGATATTTCTGCTATGTGTTTGTAGTAGGCATTGAAAAATTAACTCCAGATATAGTTCAACAAATATAACTCCACTCAAACTATTTTTTTTAAATTAATGAAACCTTCTTATTTGTCTTCAGTCTGCCTGTGTGTTTGGGATTGTGTGTTTCAAATTTAAGTGGGTCAGGATTAACACTGCATAAGAACTCTGGGTATTTTTCAGCTCCAAGAGAGAAAGCAGTTTGGGGGAGGTTGAATGAACCCTTTCTTGAACCTGCCCCTGATGATGATCTCCTTGGATCTTATTTTTTCCTCTGTGCTATGTTTAGAGTAGTAACGAATCCTGTGGGAATATTAAGGAAACTATTAACCTAGAAAACTTCACTGTTGTTCTTGCTCTTCAGGCCCCTGCCATATGCTGATATTAAGTAACCTCTAAAAGCTCCACGTGAATAACTTCCGCACCACTGATCTGCCCTCCCACCCCCAATATTCTCGTAGTTTTTCTCTTCTGCTTTTTCTCCTGTGTTTTGCTTTTTTCTCCCTCTCAGCTGTTGGCTTTCTACTCCTTGCCTCAGGTTTTTAATTGCTCTGCAACGCTGTTGCTCCCTGGGCAGGAGAATGTGTTAGGTGAAAGCACACAAGTGCTGGTGTTGCTTTACTCCCAGCTCTAGAAAAAGACTTGGAGAGCAGTGACAGAACAAGTATGGAAGTAACACTGAGTGACGAGAATTGGCCTTTTGCTGTGAGTCTTTGACCAGTTAGTTTTCTTCTCTGATTATCCCTTTGCAAAGGGATAATCAGAGAAGATTCTCTTTTACTCGAGAATTAAAAGAAAGAGGTTATAAACTTTTGAAGAAGAATGACTATTGAATTGGAATTGATATATAAATAAGAAATTCTGTACAGTCTGGTGTCTTGAGGAACCAGCTGGAACTCAGTGGAGTTGGGGAAAAGCTCTGTCTGCAAGGGCACTGCAAGGCTGCCCAGCTGATGGTAGGGGCGAGCTCTGAGCCAGCCTTTCTGCCTCCTCAGCTGCTCTGGGTGAACACAACTGCTTCCTCTAAAGATGAGTTACCAGCTGGGATTTGAAAAGGGCTAAAGCTCTTTCCCTCATCCCTGGATGCCATGAAGGGGTCCTAAGAGGAGGTCTGTTAGTTATGGCCTGGGATGGACACTGGTGATGACCTTTTTGTTCACTTTATTGGCCTGGTTTAGTATGGCTTTGTGTTCATTCTGCCAAGCAATTTGGTAGTTTTAGTAGTATGATGCAGTGATTTTGTACACAAGTAATGTAATCTCTACATTTTTGCTTTTGTGTGCTTACTGAGGTTTAGTTTGAAAAGCAGCTGACATGAGTAAAGGGAGGAAAACCCATTGCATTAACAAAACACATTGTGTTAATCAGAAAACCATTAAGTTTCTTGCAGTTTGGGAGAAATTCTTTCTGACTCTGAGTGAATAAACGAATGCTTTATAATAGAGCCCATAAATAACTCCTGGGGTAGTACCTTTGTGGCTAATAAAAATTAAAAATTGAGTTTCCTAAGCTTGTATTCCTTGAAGCAGCATGATTTTAACATGCCTTATCCTTTGTGGTGGTATGTGGGGGGGAAATATAAGACATTTGGAACACAGTATGCAACAAGAAACATTAAAAATCTTGTTTCAGAACTGTTCCTAGCTGAGACAAAGAATATCAATAGCAGGAGGAGTGTTTGTACCTGAATTATTCTTCAGTCACTTAAAAGTGCACTGAACACTAATGCAATGTAATCATTGCATTTTAAAATCCTTGCATGTTAGAGGGGAGAAGGTAGCATGTAGGGAGACAACATTTGGGCATCAAGTCCTGGTACAGGATTTATCTGTGCTGCTTACAAAATGTGAGATCCTTGCTTCCAGTGTTAAACTGAACTCGGGTCATACAATGCTATGGTTCAAAAGTTGCTTCTTCATCCATGAGGTTCTTTAATGAGGGAGTTACTTTTCTGTAAGGGTAACCACATGATGTCTCCATTTATCAGCTTGTATAAAAAGTATCTCAAATGTTTGCCATGGGCAGACAATAATTGAGGACAAACTGTGCTGACAATGATCTGTAAGTGAGCATAACATGTTCATGGGTGACTGAAAATGCTGATACTGGTCATGATTTTTACTAGATCTGGCTAACACTTCTTGTGTAAATAGACCAAGCCCAGAGGCACATCAGATTAATTTTTTTTTAGTTGGTCTCAATAGTTGTGTGGCTGGTGCCTGTCTGACCTCATCAAGGTATCTGTGCTTGTAATGGGCTGTGACTCTGAAAAACAGGAAACTTTTTTATTTAACTTAATTTAAATAAACTTTATTTAACTTCTGTTGAAGTCTCTTACCTTTTGCTTGTGGATGCAAAGGTGCTGTTGATAGTATTGTGGAATATTCCCTTCCCTGTTTTTTTGGCTGACTTCAAAGGACATGTGACAGCATTACCTGGCAGCTTTTGTCACCCACGTGTAGAGTTAACATTTCTTGCCCTGAAAGAGAGGAATTGAATAGCTGTCTGCAGGCTGTCCTGAGGGTCCCAGCCTGTCCCCCAGAAAAACACTAGTTCCTGTGATGTATTTTGCTTAAAGTGGGATTTTATTTCTCCTTCCTTGATATGCTTGGCTATCATACCATAGCAGGCTTCCCCCTGCTGCAGCTTCCAGTCACCTGGCAGGGGACATGCTGAGTAACAAAGGAGGGTGGTCCCTGTGGGTGTCACAGGGGGTCTGTGTCAGAGGCTGTTCTTTGCTGTACAGTGCTCTCTGTTGTACAGGTGCTGCTGGGCTCTCTGGGGTGCAGGCCGGTTTTTAGCTCATCTCACAGGCATGCCATGTCATCTATGAGGGATGGAGAGAAGAGGAGAGGGGGAACTCTGGGAGAAGCTGCAGACTGGATATCTGTTGTGATTGAGCATGTTCTGCTGTGGGCAGAGTGGCTTGGCAGTACCTCAGAACCCATCTCCTGTCTCTGAAACATTCCCAGAAGCAGCTGGCCACAGGAGCCAGCTCATGGGGTGCAGATCACAGGAAACAGCTTGCTGCAACAAACTCATCTTCCTTTGCTTAGATGACCCCTGAGCAAGGGTACGTGTCATCTGCATCAGCTCTGGCAAGTGCACAGTGGTGGTGAGCGGGAGAAAGGATATTGTTGGAGGTGTGCGCCAAGCCCTGTCTTACAGTGAACTTCACCAGTGTTGATCACCAGACCATGTGCAGAGCATCCCTGCAGCTAGTTTGTCCTGCCTCTGGATGCCTGGAATAATAATTTCCCTGGTGGATTTTTTTAGCACTGTACCTCATTCGGTCCCAGTTCAGCTGGTAAGTGGCGGCAGTGTCCCACACCCTTCCTCTCACCAGTTGCATCCTGAGATCCCAGAGCTGTGTTGCATCATGAGGAAGTACTGGAGCTGCAGAGTGTGGCCCAGGTGCCTTTCTACCATGATGGGTGTCATGCAATGTGTGGGTAGCACACTCCTGAGTCTTGTTGGTCTGGTTTATGGGTGTGTGCTTATCTTGGAAAATCAGAGTTCCTAGCACCATGTGCCTTCAGAAATGTTATTGCCTCTGTTTCAGACCACTTCAGTTCCATGTAGGTGTCCCAAGGGAGCTGAAAGAGATCACTGTGATGAAGATGCTTACCTATGTGCATCAGCAGCAGCTGTGAGAGAATCTGCTGGTGTAATCTAGGTTAGCTGGGCTGCCTGCCAGCATCTTGCTGATGGTACCTTCCCATGGTGGCTCACAACTGGTGTGAACTGAACAATTCCAGCAAACCAGGTCTCCTTGCCTCAGAGACCTCCTGGCACTACCAGGCACATCAGTGTCAGTAGCATTCATTGCTGGATAGCTGCTTGCAAATGGAAGCAACAAGCAGATGTTGCATCCCTGCTCAGGAGGGATCACTGTGGAGGGAATGCTGCTGGAGGCATTTCAGGAGCTGTGCTGAGATGCAAAGATCTGAAAAGGTGGCTTGCTACAGTCCTGTGTCTGTAAGGTGCACAAAGGCTCTGGCATGGCCTTGCATCCCTCCTGCATGATAGGACTGTGTCAGCTCTGTGCCATGCAGTTATGGGATCTCTGTCCCTGCTCATTGCAGGGGGTTGGACTAGATGACCTTTAGAGCCACCTTCCTACCCAAACTCCTCTGTGATTACTCACATTTGGTTCCTGCTGTCTTGCTGAGACATTGTTCCCTGCCTCTTAGTGTTTGTACAGTTTCAAGACAAACATAAGATTTGCTTATGTTATTAGCTTTCATGCAGCCTAAAATAAATCAGGAATGCTTATTATTGCATGCAGTGAACCCTGTCCTGTTGAACATGGTGTTTGGCTACAGCACACATGGATCTGTGAGCTGATACAGAGGTTGGTGCACTTTGGTGCAAAGCATCAGGGCAGAGTTCAGGATCAAAAGGGGAAGTCTTGTCCCTGTTCAGGTGCAGTCTGGGTCTCTTTGGGTTCACATGGAACCTAACTTCCAACTGTGTACTTGGCTGCTTCATTAGCTTGCAGGAGATCTAATGGTTCTGAGATTGCTGTCTTCATATCTCTGAGTTTTCCTCCAAAATCCACTTCCCACAAACACAAAGTTCTAGTAAAATTCAGAGGGGGAAGAGAGAATGCACAGGAAATATCTATGGGAAAGATGGGGGAAAAAAACTGGAGGGGGAAAAAAAAGGCAAAATCTCACTGATTTTAAGAAGAAACACTTCAGTTCTAAATTCACATATTTTATCTGCAAAACCTGGCTTCCTGGATCATTTACTTAAAAACTTTCTCTTAATGTAGTTAAAGCATGAATAATTTAAAAATAAATAATCAGCTTAACTCTATAGCACTTAGCATTCTCAACCAACTGGCTTGAAAATACAAGTGCAGAAACAGTAGTTGTTCTAAAGAGCAATTTGGGAGACTTAGGTAGCTTGAAATCCCACAATCTGGCTAGAATGGCTTTGGAGAAACCCTATCAGGAAGGCCATCACAAGGAGATTGGATGTTGAATTTGGATAGTAAAGTACAGTATACAGTTCAAGCATGTTATCAGTGTCAATGGCACTGCAAATACTGCCATTTGGAAGAAACAGAGTCGTTGTAATATTTGTCTACACTTGTTTTTATCTAAATCTCAACTCTGGCAACTTGAATGTCAGTAAAATAAAGTTTTTTTGTAAGGTGTGGAAGAGTAGAACTACTGAAACATAGCCCCTGAAGTTGCTTGCAGTGTAGAGCTTCTGTGGAGAGCTTTGTTTATCGCTTTTCAGAGTGGTGCTTCTTTTGGAAACAGAGGTTGGGAGACTGATGATTGCCAAGCTGCCAGTTCACACAAGTGGTGTGTCTGCCAGGGTGGTGGCGCAGTCACTGCCACCAGCCACTCCTGAGTAATGTAATCATTTCCATGATAAAGCAGATGAGCTTTTGCAATTTGCAGAAGCCTGCTTTCCCAACAGCCGGAGGTGGGTATGCTTCTTTTTGTGCTCTTGTGATGTGCAAGCTGTGTACCTCATTATCATCCCAGCAGGAGCTGGGTGAACAGCTTTTGCACTGGTCTAAGATTTTATTGAGGACAACAATCATCAGGTGTTTTTAAGACATCTAGATCCCCTGCCTAACTGTTTTTAAAGATGGGAGAAAATACTAAGGAGTTTAGATCTGTTGTCTAGTGCACCTTCAACTGGGAGTCCATATCGACTGGGAAATAATTGCCAGCTAATAGTTTTTAAATGGTTATGATGAGTAATCTGCTCAGAACACATGTATACATTTCTGAGTGGTTTACTTTGATTAAAAACACTGTCAAATGCATAATTCCACAATTTTAAAAAAAAAGTTGTTTCCTGTCTGTAATTTTCTCTGTGCCTCTCCAAACATCAGCATGGTACCACTGCTGCATGGTACATCTGCTGCTCTTTATTTGTACTCTGATTCCCAGCCCTCCCAAGGGGGCAAAGACCAGTAACAATCTGAATAGGTAGCAGCCCAGGACCTTTGGAGGAAGGTGAGGTTCAAAGCTGATGGGCCAGGTTCAATTAAAGCCTTATAAAGACTCCGAGGAGACAAATTGTTCCTCCAAATTGGGTTGGAAGATTCTGACTCCTCATATATGATGATGGTTGTCGGGACCCAGGACATCTCTGCATGCCCTGGATGTCTCAAAGCCCTGGCAGGGGCTCGGAGACCCTGGCAGGAAGCCAAAGACACCTGGAAATTCGACCTTAATTCATGGAGCAAATTGCCAACCTTATATGAAGAACTACAGGCCACAAAAGTTTAAGTAGGAATCACAGGGTGAAGGAAGAAACTTTGGAGCACTGTACAGGGGGGTTTTGTATGTTGTACAGGGGGGTTTGAAATTCTGTACATGGGGGTCAAGGGTTCTAAGATGGAGGGATCTGGGCGTGCCCTGTCCTTCTTCTTTCTCCTTGGCATCCATGTTCAGGATGATGTTGGCATGTGTGGATTGGTTCATAGGGAAAGTGCACTTGCCAACAAGGGTGAAAAGTGTTGGAAATGGAAGGTAAATATCTTATACGCAGTTTTCACTATAAAAGAGACAACCGCCCCGTGGGCGGGAGAGAGTGCCCTTGGCTGTCTTGCTGATCAGACCTCGGCTGGACAGACAGAAAAACTTTGTAGATAAGAAACAATAAACTCAACTGAAGACCGAAAAGCAAGAGTCCAGACTCCTTCTTCGAGAGCGCGACCTGCCCAGAACCACTTTTTCCTGTGCTGGGGCAGAGACAAGTAACAGCCGACCCCAGCAGATGGTTGTGTCTGACAGCTCAGAGGATCTGATGTGACCAATGCAAGACAAAAACGCTCCTGTCTGTGGCAACTCTCTTGCCCAGATGTGTAAATTGGGAGCTGTTAAACAGCTTCTTCTCTGCAGACGTGGAGTGTTTGTCTGTTTTGAAAGCAAAAGATGGAGTTTAAAGGGAAGTCTTTAAACACAACCACAGCCATCTTCCTCATGGTCATCTCTGTTTGCATTCCTCTGGAAATGCTAAATATGGTGTGTTATGCCTGTAGTTTAAGTACAGATTTACAGGAAGGAAGGGAGTTTTATTTCAACTGTTTTGAAACTGTGTGGTACAATCTTTTTTGCATTGGAATATATTTACAAGAAGTCTTGGGCATATGTTACTCCCTGTGCTCTTCATATGGAAAAAATTGGAGAAAAACATCACTTCGTACATCCATTTAGTTACTTTTTTTGCCCAGCCCTCTTTGAAATGAGGAATTTTCATTATTCTTTAAAAGAACCAACCAACCAAACCTAACAGTGGTTGTTTTTTTATTTAGTACGTTGACTGCTCTCTGCAACTGCTGGGATGTGTTACATGTCCAGTTTTATTATCTCAGCAGCAGTTGGGTAAACAACTCCCGTGCTGGCGTGACACATTTAAAGCAGTCAAAAGCTGCTTCAGAGCGCATCACTTCTGTAGGTAGAGAGAGGAGCTCTCCTGTGGGTGTGTGTGTACCTGTATTATCTTTGAGAGGGAGGTGAGATACTTGCTCCTTAAATAACAACTCTGGTCTTAAGCAAGCGTTTCATAATGAAGTTATTTGACTCACCAGCTACTGGGAATAGCCCAGGTCCATTTTGCTCATGGGGAAACAGGGCTCTGTGGGAGAGGCTTTGTGAAGGCTTAGCACAATTCTCTGCCTGCAACTGCTTTTAGTCTGTGTTTTCTCTTGTGGCTAGAATGCAGTGTGGTGGTAAATTGGTTAAGCTTGGGCATGAGGTCCTCTCCTAGGCTGCTTGTGCAGCTCCATGGTTCTTTTTCAGAAAAAGGAGGAAGAGACCTTATTTTGGAGTGCTGCCACTGTGTCTGCTGAATCATGACCATGAAAACTGCTGAAGGGGGTCTGTGCTAAATAACAAGTGTTGTATGCCAGTGGTTATTTTTGGTGGTTTCAATTACAATCCTCCTTTCTCCAAGAACCACACTGGTGTTTGTGTAAATGGATGCTGAACAGCAAACAGCAAAGCCATTGAGTACCAGAGCCAAATCTGAGGAAGAGTGGACACGTTTGCAGCAATGTGCCTGTTCTTCTCAGCTGTTCCACCCTGTGACCCTCAGCCTCTTCCTTGTGTAAACATAGATGGAAACAGTCAGGGACATCTGTATTTAGGAGCAATATCAGCAGCTTAGCTGGGAAGAGGGAGCGCAGAGGATGGAGCAGTTGTTAGGCTATTCAGGCTTTGTCTCAGTGGGAAAGTATGAATGCATTTAATACTGTATTTGCATTCCTGGCTGGCTGGGACCCAGCACTGACCACAGTGCCTGCTGATGCTGTAGGGTTTGCTCTGGTCTTTAGTACATGGATGAAGGAAGAATACTTCAGGACCTTATTAGTAGGTGGAGAAGAGCAACCTTCTTTCTTTCCTTTCACTTTTTTCTCTTTTTGTTTTTCTTTCTTTTCTTATTCTTCCAGCAAGACTCACTGTTTAGACATCTTGTGAATAAATGGAGGAAACTTTTTGACTTCTGTTTTGAGGGGAAGCCAGGAGTGACTAACATTCCTTAATCTGATTTTATTGCACATTCTTGTCTTGGATATGTTTTCTCTTTTTTCCCTAACCAGAAGAAGAAAACAATCCCTGATGCAAGTGGCTTCTAAGCTCTGTCTTCCTGTAGCTCCACATGTAGCTCTCTGTATCCGTTTGGGAGCTGACTTCACATATTGTTTTTCTTTTCATGCAAAAGATCTTTCTGCAAACTGTGGCCTGAATAAAAACAGGAGGAGGGAGTTCAGATACTGGGAGTCCCTGGTGTCAGCTGAGGCAGGCAGCAGATAATCCCTGTTCTGTTCTGTACATTCATTAGCATTCTAGAAATACCTGACCTGTCTGTTTCCTGATTAGGAGATCTCTAGTCAAATGCTTATTTTCTCACAGGAAACAAAGTATTCAGAATTTGTCTGGAAAAATTTAGGAATGCCTTTCCATGTACATAACTGGCTTTTTTTCATCTGCATGTGTTGCTGGTCCCTGTTTGTCAGGGACCTCTCTGCATCCTAGTAAAGTTTTTGACACACAAACAAAGCACACTAGCTTGCTCCCTGCACCCCCATTTATTTAAATTTCTGCTTCTTCCTTTAATTGGCAGATGTTGGAGATGGGCTTGACAGGAGTTGAGAGAACTGCAAATTATTTGAAGGGGAGGGTTATCCTAAAGGAATGTGATCAAACCTGGCTGTTATCACTGAAATATGATTGTTGCTATTGATGCTTGCTTACAGCTTGTTAAGTCTTATGTATGTGTAAAGTTTCATTTGTAGGCAGATGACTTTTAAGTCAGATAATGAGTTCTCAGTGTGCTCTCCTAAAGTGAAACACTGCTTCCTTCCTTTCTGTCTGCCCCCCACAATGTGAAGTTTAAAGTCTTCAGCTAACCAGGAGTGCTCCATTCTACCAAAGACAAAATGTGTCCTGTTTGTTTAATAAATAATCAGCTGGCTTTGATTTTTTGGCTTTATTTAGTCCAAGTGCTTGGGGGTGGCTAGATGGGAATGTGATGTAAGGGGTGGAGACTTCCAAGGAAAAATTCAAGGAGTAGAAAATTAAAGTAGCAGCGTATATCCTCCGTGCAGGCTGGGGAGGCAGCACTGCAGCACATGCTGTTGCTTGTCGTTTCGAAGAATGAAACAGTGACTTCCAAGAATGTATGTTATAGATAACATGCTCTTAGCTAGGTAAACTTCAGCTGCTTTATTTAGTTGTGACAGGATGTTTCTATTTGCAAAGCCCTTGCATTCTAGAGTCTGTGGTCAACTTCTGAGACACTTCTGAAAGTTGTCTGTTTTTCACAGTTACCAAGGAAAAAAAGAATGTGACCTGAAAACACGAGCAGTGCAAGTATCTAAGGGCATAGTGGTACAGGCAGCTGCATTTTGGCTGCTCTTTCTTGGCTGAACATGACCTGGTTTTGCTCCAGAAGCCACATAGCTGGGTTAGTGTGGTGCCAAGCTCATAGTCCTGTGCCTGGTGTCTGGATTGGGCTGGGAGAGCAGCCATCCTCTGTGGACAGGAAAGCAATGCCCTTGGCCTTGGTCCTTTGTGGGTGAATTAACAGAACTATGTATATTTGGTTTACTTTCACTGCACTATGCCCTATTTCTGGGTGAGGAAGTGGAGGAGGGGAATTTACCATGTGAGGCTCACACCAGTTATTTACTATACTATAAACAGACATTTTCTCTACTGCACCTCAATTTTTGGAGCATATGTGGTATGAACAGTTCTTTACCAGCAAAGAAAAATAAGAAACTACTATTATTATTTTGGCTGCACAGGTGCTCTTTGAAATAAGCACCTGTGCAGCCAAAAGGGTCACTGGGTGACAGCAAACAGATGCATGCCCTCAGGGGGCAAATTTTTCCTGAAAAGTTTGTATGGTCTCTATCACCATGCATTACAGGAAGAAAGAGAATTGGTGGTTTCCAGGCTAACCTCAGTCCTTGGATGGTGACTCACAGCAATGGGGACTAGAAGGAAAGGTGGCCTCAGTGACGAGTGGGACTGAAGGAGGCTGTTGCTTGAGGGCAGAGAAGCAGACCCTTCTGAAAGCACAGGGGTCTGGCTTTGCTACTTACACGGTTTGAATCCCCCTTTGCATGCACTGAGTTACCCTGGTTGTTGCTTTCTGAACCAGCTGGGAGCATGGTGGTGCAGACAAGCTCTGTCAGCCTCGAGAGCATCAGTGACTGTGGCGATGGAGGGAGGAAATGAAATGCCAGTGTATTGATGTGAAAGTCCTTTGGAAGAGGAGGAAAACTTACTTGATGCAGTTTTTCCACTTACACTCAATTTTCTGCTGTACAGCAGTCTGTGCCTGGCAGTGTCTTTCAGATTGCTATTGCACAGAAGCTCGTAAGACTTTGAATTATAGTATGCATACTAATAAGAATTTATTGGGTTTTTTTTCCCTTGAAATAAACAAAAACACTCCCACTTGGTATCTCCTAGCTGGAGAAAAGCACACTGTTCCCCTTGTGCTTTCCTCCTCCCTATCTGAAGCACTCTTTTGTGCTGTGAGAAGTTGCTGCAGATCTTCTGTGTAGATCATGCAGCTTTGTTCCCTCAGCTGCCAGAAGTGTAACCCCTGTCTATCTTCATGTGGGCAACAGTGGCTCTCTGGGAACCTGGGGGAGACATGCATGTGAGAAGAGGGAAAAATGTATGGCCCTGTATAAAGCAATTAAGCTGAGACAGTAACTGGAGTCTTGGGAGTGTTTTGAGTATTGCTTGAAGTTCTTCAAGGCGTGTACGGGTGTGTGTATGTGTGTGTTTGTGTGTAATTTACATTCTCTGCAAAAGCTTCCCATGAGTGACAGTCTCTTTTTAAAAGCGAGATTATTATATAGGACCAAGTTATGCTTTCAGACTCTGCAGCCTAGCAGAGTATCCATCTTTTCTTGGCCTGTGGCCCTGCATGGCACTGCCCATGTGCCTGGTGCAGCTGGTGGTAATGTCCATTTTCTAGGGAAGGTTCCTCAGCCAAGGAGCTTTTAAGTTCACAGTGGCTGCTGATACCCCTCCCACTCCACCAGTAAGTGCTTTCAGCTGGACCAGAGTCCTTGTCCTGGCTGCTGTTTCCCATCCATCTGTGCTCCAGCAGCAGCCCAGCACCTGGCCCATGCAATGGACTTGCAGTGCAGTGTCTTCTTCCTCCCAAACCGCTCCCAGCCTTGAGCCGTTTCATAAGCAATGCTGCAAGCAGTAGGGGAGCTCTTCAAAAGCAGTTGTAAAAGCTGTTCTTTAAGTCAGCGGTTTCATCCAGTGTTGTCAATGGCAGGCTAGGGAATGTGACATAAAATCATGCTGAAAAAATGGCATTCATCAATAAAATCAGCACACCAGCAGCTGAGAAGCAGTTTGGCACAAAGGAAGCTTCTATTTAATGTGCTGTGCCCTTTTTGACTATTAACCCTTCATCTTATGAAAGAAGGGTCCAGAGGTATGCATCAAGAAGGCAAAGAGGCTTAAGAAACTTTTTTCTTTCTCTTGTTTCCTAAGTGAGCAGATGAACTGAGGGGGGAAAACAAGTGTCTGATACTGGTATGGGGTAAAGGCATAGGAAGTTTAGTATGCCTGTCTTTTATATTTTGATTTGGGTGAAGAAGGCACTTGTGAAGTGAGCTTCTTGACTGTATTGCCCTGTGTTGCTGAGTGGCATCAGGAGATGCAAGCTGGATTCCTTCTACCTAAAACAAAACCAGAGGCTGCATTCTCAAAGCCCAGCTGGCTCACCTGATGTGCTGGGTGCTTGATCAGTGGCAGGAGACCTGGTCTGAAATAAAAGCCTTGTAGACCTTTAATAATCAGGCTGTTGAAACCTTCTATATCATTATTCTGTGGGTTGCTTCAAGTGGGCCAAGCTATTTGGAACTGCAGAGCCAGCTCTAGTGTGGTGGTAAGAACAGACTGCCCAGAGGGGAGGCTTGAATTGGTGAATGATAACTTGCTGTGGCTGCAGATCCCCTTGTTCCAATGGAAACGTGTGGCATGCTTTTGTGTTCCCTTTCAGTCGATTCACATTTTTGGGTGGGTGGGGTTTTTTGTTTTTGTTGGGATTTGTTTGTTTGTTTTTTATAGCTGCCTTCCATGCTGTCAGTGAAAGTTGTCAGAAGCCCTTTTTTCATCATCTTGCTATTTTCCCATCCTGGGAAAAACTGATTTTTGCCTTGCTGTAGAGAATTGCACTAAATGGTCTCTTGAGAAGCTTTCTCAATCCCTGCATACCAAGCAGGTTGTATGTGGTAGGAGTTTTCCTTGACTGCTGTGTGTTCCTGCAGAGATATTTAGAGATGCCTCTGTGTCTTTCACTGTAAGCATATGCTGTTGTTGCAGTCTTAGCATATTTTACCCAGATTGAAATGATGGTTAGGAGAGTGAATAAGACAAAAATCAAAAATTAATGCTTTTCCCCAGAGCAGGTTTACAAAAGGTAACATAAGAAAGATTGGACCCACCAGAAAAGAAGTACAATCTTTCCTCATGGTAAACACTGAAACTGATTGCCCAAGAAACTGGGGATGCCCCATCCCTGGTAGTATTTCAGGCCAAGTTGGATGGAGCTCTGAACAACCTGGTCTAGTGAAAAGTGTCCCTGCCCATGGCATGGGGCTTGGAACTGGATGGTCTTTAAAGGTCCCTTCCAACCCAGGCCATTCTATGATTCTATGATTTTGCTAATTCTTCCTTCTTTCCCTCTCCTTCTCCCCTGCTGACATTTGAAATTGCCTAAGACGGAAGAGGAGGGAACATTATAGACTGACATAAACAGTAAATAAATAAAACCTAATCTTAATTAAGAATGCTGTGTCCTAAATGGCACACACCTTGCATAAGCTCATTATGCTGTATGTTTAAATTTGGCCAGCTCAGGAAGCAATTCTAACTATAACCACCATTAATTTCCCTGTGACTGGATGGTTGGGACACGCTCCTGACACAGGAGAGAGAGGTGCATTAAAGGCTCTACATTTGTCTTGTTTTGAAGTTCCAAGGCAGATACAGGTCAGTGTTCTTAAGCCCCCATCAGTAAAATGGAGCAGTTCCACAGCTTAGCAACTTGGTCTTTCACAGGGCTCTCCATTACTGAATTTGTAGCTTGTGCTCTGTGTCTTGCCTCTTCTTGGGGAGTTTGCTGCTTACTGTGACTTTTGGCCATGCTCTGCCCTGTTCAGGTGCACCAGATGTTTGCTGTAAGTAGCTGACTGTGAGAAAAGCTTCTCTCTTTGGTGGCTAGACTGGTTTTTGCTCTGACGATGACTTCATCTTTTGACTATGCAATGTGTCTCAGACTAGGTCTGCTGGAGACACACCTGAGTAACTTCAGTTGTGGAGATTATTAAAGAAAAATGTTCCCCCTCTAGTTATAATAAAACTTCTGCCATCTATTTCCTGAGTCTTAGTGCAAAGGCAGTCTCTGAGAGAACTATTATGTTAATTATTTTAAAAAATAATTTCTCCCTTGTTGTTTGATCAGCATTCAGTGCCAGCATTGCTGGATCAGGTTAAGTTCAGAAGACCTAGTTTTGCTGCTTTTATATGAGGGAAGGAAATGGTATGCTACTCTGTCCTAGAAAAGGAAATCCTCCCTGGATCAAGGCATAAAAACTTGATTCCATTTAAATGTGGCATGTTATAGCAGGAAAGGGCTGGAGTGCCTTGAGCCTGCTTAGGTTTAGGGTTTTTACTGTCCAGTCCTGTTTCTGTTAACTTCTTAAAATGGTCTCTGCTGGAATTCACATGTGTTGGAAGCTGCTGTTCACCTCCTTGATCTTCCCATATAACTTGGCAGTTGTAAGATGAAAGGAGTTCACAGCAGACTCTTGACTGCTTAGTCTCTTCTATTTAGTAAGTAGAAGAGACTTCATTGATGTACTATGAACCTCTGGACTCAGAATTAATCCAATCTATAATTAAGTTTGCATTACATTACAACCTTGTGGCCATCTGCACTGGGCTGTACCTAATTTATAGCAGATGCTTCTGCCCCCATGTCTAAAGAAGCATTTCCTGGCTGCAGCCTCCATCTCAGGGCCTGTGGGATCTGGCATCAAACATTGTTTGTGTTCATTGGTGGGGATAGAAGAAGGAAAGGTGTGGAACTCCTCCTGCTTAACAGCATCTTTTTTTCTGCTCCTTAGCCAGAAGCTTTTGCATGTGGCCTTGGGTGCAAAATCATGTTCCAGCAGGTTGAATGGGAGGATTAGTAAGAGCCAGCTGTTGGCAGGAGGGCGTCCTACTGTCAGTGTCATGGTGTGAAATCGATTGGATCACTACAGCTCTTGTGTCTTACTGGGGAACTTTTTAAAAATGCGTTAATCACTGTGGGAAATCTGAAATCAAATACCAGACACTTCCCCCACCTCCTCCAGCCCTAAAGTGAGGTGAAAATCCTGGGAATTCTTGGTTTTGTTTTTGATGACTGCTGTATGGGATAAATAAGGACCTGGTCTTTATGCAGTGGGCTTGTGTCCTGCTGTGTCTCAGCTAAAGCTTCCCAAAATTTCCTCCTTCAGACTCTGAAACAAAGTTGCAGTCTTGCTGGGTGAAAAGCAAGCACCTCGTAAATGGCAAAATTTTGAAAATATGAGATGTCCCCAGGGAACTGCTTACAGTGAGAAAATTCACTCACTGCAAGTGTTGTGGGGTGGCTGCTGGAACATGTGAAGAGTTCTGCATTTCTCATGCCTGATAAAATCATATAGCACAATGTTGCAGAACTCTCGACCTTAGCTAGCAGGCAACATGACTGCAGTTCGTTTGGTACTGGCCAGTCTCCTCAAGACAGGAGATTAAAGGACTTTTAAGATGGCTCTTCAAATGCCATTTCAGTAGATGGTTGCTTGTCCTGATGTTTTCAGACTATAAATTTGGCAGAGTACCTTCTAGGGTAGCTTGTCCTTAAGTCTGTGTGTGCTGTGTAAACCAAATATTTTTATATCTTTGAGTTTGAATAGGCTGATCACTGAGATATGAGTCTGGTGGAGGTAGTGACTAAGGTAGAAAAGCAATGGATCATTAATGTGTGGGTTCTCTTTGAAAGAGTATATTGTTTTTCAGAGTTCTTCCATTGTGCGCATTGGGTGTTTATCTTGGTTTGCAGTCATCAGTGATTTTCTCCTTAGATAAGTGACCAGCAGCTGAGCTGTCAGGCAAATGATTTCATGCCTGCACCACCCCAACTGGGCACCTAAATGAGAACTCAAAACACAAACCTAGGGCTGCATATTGTGTGGCTGCTGCATTTCATAACTGCTGTGAAACAATCACAGTAGGGCTTTTCCTTTCCAAAATATCAAGACAATAGAGATATTTCTTCTAAAGAGAGAACAAATGGAAGAGGAAGGCTCTAATTGCCCTTTAAAAACAAAATCCCTATCTTGCTGTGCTGCTTCTGGTTTAAAACTAAAATGTTAGATTAATCTTTGAAGCAATGCAAGAATCTCCAAGTGGTTTTCCTCTATACACCCAGCACCCTCTTGATTTAGGAGCAGACCTCTCTCTCATAGGGATGAGCCGAATTTTGTTTGTTGTTGCCATGAGCAGTGAGATGGATTCAAAGTTGAGGAGGCAAGAGGAGCAGCACACTGATCTCCCTTCTCCTCTTCCAAAACAAATAAGGGTTGGATTTTTATTAAAACCACAGTTAAGTTTTGTTTCTTAAATGAAAAACACACTTTATTGACTTTTTAAATCAGGTCTAGCCCTTCCAGTCATGTTTTGTTATTAAGCGTGCCCTTCTCTTAGTCTGTCTGAAATCACTTGCAAGTGGAGTTTAATAAAGAATATGTTTTGATGTTTTTATAGTAAGGAGGGAGGAGATCAGACTCTAGTTGATCTGCTAATGAGACTCTTCGAGGAAATCTATCCCCAGTGCTCATCTCCGTTTCAATTACTTCTGCGATGGCTGACCTTCCCCTGTGCCTTGGCAGAAGGGCATTTGCTTTGCCAGCAGTCAGGGGATGAGATGCTGAAGCTGTTCTCATGTTTGTCTTGCTGATACTGGCAATACTGCTCCGTCCGTCCTCTGCCTTCCTTCAGCAGCTGCCTCTGCTGAATGAGAAATGCTCTGTCCTGATCTGCTATGTATGAAGGGAGAATTCATTTTTTGGTTTTATCTTATTTCTGTCTTCACTCAAAATGCCTTTGCTGTCTGACTGGGGAGAAGAAATGAACATGGTTTTGTGCTTGAAGCATCCAAGATGAATGGTGTTCTATCCTTGCTGCAGAAGTTGGTTAAATCTTGTATATGGCTTTGAAAAACTGTTCTCTGGAACCTTGCTTGCTTGCAGGTCTGACTTAGAGCAGCAGGTGTTAACCACTGGTTTCCCTCCGACACTGATGCCACTTTGGTTTGCTGGTTTTGGCAACTGTTTCTGCTTGCCAGCATTCCATAGGTCTCCTCAGCACATGGGGCCAAGCTGTGACTTCACAAGGATGCGTAGGTGGCTGTGCAGTGTGTTGCTAAAGCTGCTTTAATTTCTTCACAAATATGTCTGTGCTGGCAAGATGCAAGCTGCCTGCCACAGCACTCTCACAGCACCACGGCTGTATGGCACACCTGACTTCTTCTCCTCTTACTGCTGTGAAGAAAGGGACTTTTGCTGACTAGAAAGACTGGAATTGTTGGAATCTGGAGGAGGCGAGTGGCAGATACTGGGAAATGTCTTCTCCACACTACTTGCTGCAGAAGAAGCATTGCGTTTTGCTGATGTGAAACTGTGACTTGGTTATTTTGTTTCTGTTCGGTTTTTTCTTTCACGCCTGGAGTCTCAGCAAACCATCCTTGCTGGGAATCCACAGGAAATGGGTGGCTGGAGATGTGTCAGTACCTTCTGAAAATATGTCAGTTGTGTGATGTCTGCTCTTTCAGCAGGTGGTGCTTATACAATGAGTGGTCTTACATGGAGTGTGGGAGGGCAGATGGAGTGAGGAGTGGTAGTGCTGATTTGACATACTTGAAAATGCTCAAGCAGTTTGTTGGAGACTTTCATGATCAGGTCTAGTGTGATAGAGAATGCCAGGGGAGCCAAGGGGAGAGAAACAGATGCCAGAGTCTGGATTATACATCCCATAACCCCCCTAAAAAAGGGCAGGATAAGCAAATGCAATAAACAAAGGACTTAATTATTTTCTGTTAACTCTGGTGAAAGTGAAGGGTGACATTTAAATATAGGCAAAAACCATGAATGTTTTCTCAGTAAGTTTCTCATAAAACTCTGAGAATTATGCTATTTTTTTTTTTTTACTTGACATGCCCTCATGCTCCTATTTTCAAGCCCCAGCTTGTCAAAACCAACATGCCTATTCCTATTCTGTTCTTGTAAACTCCTGACTTTGTCATAGGTGAAATAATGGAGCAGAAGCTGTGAAATGCTTCTGCTTGCAGTCCAGGCCTTGCAGGCAGATGCCTTCAGAGCTAGAAAGACAGAAACAAACTGGGAGCTCATTAGATGGCAAAGATCTGGTGATACTGATCCAAATGTCACTGCCCCTGGCCAGAAAATCATGTAAAGAGGAGTTATGTGGATGTCAATATATGAAGCACTGATGAGACTGGGAAAAGGAAAGGAGGTGAAGAAGCTGAAGGCTCATTTTGGCATGAGAATAAATGCTTGTGAACTGACAGAAATACACCTGTGTGCAGCTCAAATGGTCTCTAATCAAAGGAGCATGTGATTTCAGAGATCCTTCCCATGACACAAAATAAGAAAAAGCATCTAACTGGCTTCAGGAGACCAATCTTTAAAACCGAGTGTGTTAGTGAGAGATTGGACACGTGCTCTGTGAAATTCCTCCAAACCTGAAAGCTTACAGATACCTTACTCTGCCCTTCTAGGGCTCTTGTTTCTGGGCTGAGGAGGAGCTGTATTATGAGGGAGGCTTGTGCTGCTACTGAGTGTACTGTGCTACTCTGGAGAGTTGTAAGAGACCTGTATATTCAAACAGGAATAAGCTGTGACAAATATCAAATCATTGTAGTGATCCAGCAGCACTGAATACTGACATACAGCTATAGCTGCATCATGTTGGATTTAAAATCCATGCTCTTAAAATCCTGCTCTTGTGAGGATAGACCAATTTTGCCAGAAATAAGAGTTGGAGTGTGTACTCCTGGAGTAATGTGGCTGCACTGTACAGACACTCACTGCAGGAGATGGGTAAGTCTGGTGGTGCTGACTCAGGAAAGGCTTGGTGATAATTTTAAGTCATGATCATATTTATCATGTGACAAAGCTTTATAAATTGAGTGGCTTTTATAGTGAATCCTTTCAGCCTTTGGCTACAGCGACGGTGAGAGAGGATTGAAATGGCTGATTAATCATCCAGCTGTTGAGGAAGTATATGCTCAGTTTTTCAAGTTATGCAGAAGAATTTTTAAGTGGGTTGAATCCAGTATCCAAACTTGAATGGGCATGTTTTCAGGCTAAATGTCGGGTACAGTTGTACTGGAATACCTTATAGCAAAGGTAGGGTGGAAGATCTTTTGTCTTAATTACCTAAACAAGCTTAGGCTGGAATATGTTTTCGCAAGGCAGTGTCATGTTTTGTGGGATTAAGTCTGTAACCTGGTGTTATCAGGCTTGCTTTTTCTTTCCCTAGGAAGCAAACTGATCACCTCTTCTGGATTGCTAAAGTTGTGGACAAGCGTGCTTAATAAACTGATGGTGATAGTTCAGTATATAATTCTCATCATCCTGTTCCAAATGGTTGTGTGAATTATGACTCTCTTTTGACAGAGTTGCATAACTAGTAAGTTGACTGAAAACTCACTGCTTCCTTCCTTCAGCAGCTGTTTGGTTACAGCATAGCAGTCACCACTCCTGAAAAAGAAATGATGTTTTGGGAGAGTCTGATGTAAGTGGGAATATGAAGGAAGTCAGCAATGTGACACTGGTTATTCAGAGGAGGTGAGATAAGGATTGTTCCAGGCATACGGCACATGGACATTTTGTATGTCTTGGCTTTTCCCAAACAAAATGTTTGTGCTGCTTCTTATGCTCTCCCCTTTTCCCATATCTGCTCTTCTCTTCCTGTTGAGAGCCTGTTAGAGTCTTCCTTCAATTCCCATCTTTTATTCCTCAGGAGTTCTGTAAGAGTATACGCACACAAGTGATTGATAAGCTTTTAGTTGCAGAACTGCTTTTACTTCCACAACTCCCAAGAGACTGGTGTGGTTTTGGGCCAGCCCTGCTCTTGTTCAGACATCTCTTAACATGTCTGTCAGGTGTGCTTTCTTTCCTATCCCTCTCTCCTGTTTTTCTTGATAGCTGTGTGAGATCATCTTTTACCACCACCTCCAGCACCCTTATCCCTCCTCCCAACACTTAGTATTTGTTACTTGAGAGAACAGAGTCACGGGAGTGAGATTTTTCTCTGTGGCCTCATGTTGTATTGCACTAAATAGTTTATTTAGTTGTTGTTTTTGCACTGGGTGTATCAGTTCAGGGAACAGGAATTCTCTGCTGACTGCAGTGTAGCAGCTGGCTCAACCTCCTGTCTCCTCAGCCCTTAGTTCTGTTTTTGTGCTCTAGGAGTGGAGCTGTACAACTTGATTGCTTCAGCAGCTGAGAGAAGCAGGGAGAATAGGCATGAAATTACTTTAGGTTAGGATCAGAATTTATTTTGCACAATGTGTTGCTGGGTTGGAAATGCCATGTCTTGTCCTAGTTTTAAGCAATGCTTCTGTCTTTCAGCAGCACCAAAGTGGAATGGTGTGGCTCCTGCCCACTTGCAAGTTAACCTTAGCCTTCATAGAGAAGTCACCAAGACAGGGTGTGATAGATCTATCCCTGTAGACAAAGAGCTTATAAAGCACTATTCATTGAACACCTGTGTAGACTTCGGGCAATGCAATCCACCTATCTGTATGTTGCCAGGAGTAAGTCTCCAGAGGACATCTCAGCACTGTTAGGCTGCAAATGCTGGTGCCAAGCTCTGAGCAGTTGAGGCAGACACTGGCTTTGATGGCCTCCAGAAGACTCGGCCCAGACCTTGAAGGCTTGACCAAAAACAGAAGTCAGGATTCAGTGTCTTGGTAGAAAATATATAAATCTCTGAAAGATAGATTTGGTTTTTTCTGCAATTGGGCAGCACATCAGGCTGATGTTTAAACAGTAAAGTTCATGAAGCACATCTAGCTGCAACTCCAGTGACTTCAGTGGAGTGATAGTGATACATGACACTTACATTGTAAGGAGGCCTTACAGTGCAGAGTCCTCAATGTATCATTTGACAATAAAAGCTACAGCTTTCTTTTTTCTAGAGATGAAAATGAAAGATTTTGGTGTGAGTTTGGAATAGGATTTTCTACCCGCATACTGTCCTCAGTGGAAAGAAAGGAGGATACAAATAAATCAGCACTTGGTATCTAGATGGGGTGAATTGTAAACTTTTTCTTTATAGGCCTCCTGGAATCTGCATTATGAAGAGCATATCTCAGACTGAAGTGAGGTGTTTGAGGAAATGTATGTAGTTCTTTTAACAGAAATCCTTTCAGTTTTTAGCACTGGTTTTGGTTTCATCCTCTCCCAAATAATGAATCTCATTTTTTCTCAGTGCTGGCCACAGTGCTCTTTCTACTTCATGAGCTGATGCCATACCCTCTAGTTTTCTTATTGTCTTTCTCTATGGCCAGCCTTCTAAGACTATACAGACTTTGACTCTTGTAAATGCTCTCAGTGCTTCTTTTCCATGATACATGCTCCTTGTAATGTAGTCTTTAGCTCAGCACTAACCCCCTCCACACCCCCCTTTTCTTCCTCTCTCCTCTGTTCCTGTTAATTTTTATTATTTCTCTTTCTTCACTGTGCTCCTCTAAATATCTCTGTAACTGAGTGTCCATGACAGCCTTTGGCTGTCTGTGTGTATACTACTGCCTTGTATGCCTCTGCTGTAAAATCCAGATTCTTAGAGTGGATATATATAAAGTTGACTGTCTGAAGAACAGGCTGTACTTGCTTTTGTTTTTCTGGAAGTTAATTTTTTCACTTAAGTAGCCACTGTTTCAGTGAGCTCAGCAGATGGTCAGATGCTTTTTGCTCCTGCCACAGTAGCACTTAACACTGCTTTCCATCTGCTGGCATATCACCATAGCTCTGCTGGCCTTTGTTAGTGATGCTGACCAGACCCTAAGTATTGCTCTAAGATCCTGTCAGAACCTCCTAGGACAAACAACCCTGGTTTTTATCTGCTCTTACTCCAAATCTCACTCAACATCAGATGCAAACCTTTCCTTTCTTTAGATGTTCCTTCAGAATTTAACCAGATTGTCAAAGTGACCCATGGCATTGTCCCTTCTCCAGGTTCCTCTGCTCATACTGAAGCAACTTGCTGTCAGTCCTCTGCAGATTGGACTGAAGGATGTCTGATGTTTAGAACAGAATCTGGGTTACAACCCTATGTTTAGGAACTTGGGGTTACATTTGTAAGTGGTAAATGCACAGGTCAGCTTCTCTTTCACACTGCAAGGCAATGAAGGGCCATACAGACAGCAGGCATCCTTTTGGAGCAAGTTGTTGGCTAGTAACTGTAGCAGCAGCACATCCTGCAGTCAGCAATCTGACTTTAAAGGCCTTTTCTATACAGATATATTCACACAGAGTTTATCACCCCTCTGATGTTGGCCACATGGCCTAGCTGCAGGGAGTGCTCTGCAGAGCTTATCATCATCTGTGCTCCAGCACATATGTGCATGTATGTCTTTGTTCCAGAAGGAGCTTGATGAGGGCAGAGGTTCTTCGCTGTCCTTTTGATCCTGGGGCTGCTCAGGGATTGGTAGACAAATTTCAAGGATTTATTCTGAAGCCAGGACAGATGAACAGCCAGTTACTAGCTTGCTATCTTTGTGGTTTTTGTTAATAGTCCTTCAAGTGTTTTCCTTATCTCCAAAGCAGAAGTCATGACTTTACTTCCTGCCTGCTTTCCTCAGTGGCTGCTTTAGAGGTGTTGTCTGTATAGTCAGGTGATAACAGGCATAAGATTGCTGATTACTGCTATAAAGGTGTCCAGAAATAGCTGATACAGAGCTATCATATGTATTTGACTTTATTTAACAGGCCTCTCTTGACTTGAATCCTTCACAAAGCAGTCTGCAAATCAAACTTGGAGCAGGGAAGGCTTAGGCTTCTGAGCTAAGACAACATAGGAAACATTTATCTCTAAGGACTGATGTTTTCAATGTGTGATATAACTTACTCATCCTGAATTGGTAGTCTTCTACAACAAACTTGCACATAAACTGCATTAAATAATTCTGTCATACCATGGCATGGCTTATGGCAGCCTGAGATGGTAGAGGCAGGGACCAATTGGATTAGCCACAAAAGCTAGATGGAAGTGCAGGCAAGAAGCCAACCCAAATTCAAGCTTGAGTACAACGGGTATTTAAAATTCTCAGTCTGAGACCTAAACTTGTAGCCTTGAACCATGGAAGCATGCTGGAATTGCTCATGAATTGAATCTGTCCTTTCTGCAAAACTAGCAATACGCTGGATGTGGTCCTCATTGCTCACATCTCTGTACATAGCCCTTCTTCACGACTTAACAGTATTGATTCTTCTTTCCTACTGCTTCTCAAATTGTTTCCATATTGCTTTTTTACTTTTCATGGTGTAAACAGAGAGAAACTTTCACACTGAAAATCTGTCTGTGAAAATGGAATGTAACACTGACATGAGCCTTCCCTTCTCTTAGGTTGCCTCTTCACAAGCAGAATTGCCAATAAAGTTCAATTGAGGCAAAGTTGGTTTTTGGGTTGAATCCAGATTGTCTTCAGGCCTGTTCTGTCTAAACTTGGAAACTGTGGAATGTTCAATACAGTGTGGCTGTCTTCCAAACAGCAGTGGGCCAAAGCAAATGAAAATGTGTGATTGAAAATTGTGAAATGCTTGTTCATATGTATGTATGAACCTAACTCTAATATATATATATGAAGGACATTGCATTATTTTTACAGGAAAATGTTGAAGATTGTTTACAAATCAGTGCTTTCTCTTCTTGTATTTTTTCTTCCACAAGGTTCAATGATCTCTGTATTGTGTTTAGAATTTGAAGACCCAGTGTACCAAAAATATGGATCCAGTCCTGCCCTGAAAGAAGTCTGTCAGGAGAGACTGGACAGAGTTGCTGCATGAGCAAGCAGTGTGGCAGGCCAATGGCTGACAAATTATTTGCTTCTTTAAGCAGTTCATCTGTCTATGGCCCTGTTTTTTATTGTTGTGGTGATTGGGTTTTTGTCTCCTCAAGCTTTCTGTTGTGTAGAACCAGCTGCTAGAGTGTTGCCTGTATTAGTACAACCAGTAGTAATCAAAAGCAGTTCGCTTATCAGCCACGGCATCCTGGACAGCCTAGTCTCTTGTCAGGATGAAAGAACTGAGGGTGGAGTTTAGTTAGCAAAGATCAGGTTTGTCCATGGGAATCTGGCAGCACTGGAGGTTTCAGACTGGGCCTGTTGGGTGAGTTTGGCAGAACTGCACTATTGGTACGAGTGAGCCACCCATGAATAGGCAGAAATGAGATCAGTCTGTGTGTTACAGCTCAGAAATGAGATCTGTCTGTGTGTTACAACTCAGAAATGAGCCAGCTTGTGTTCTGAGGGCCTTGCTGCCCTTACTCAGGAGAGATGTGGTGATATCCTGAGCAGGTGTGTTCTTTCCCAACACTGGACAGGAATCTGGCTTTTATTTGGGTTGGGAGCTTTCATGAGAAGACCCTCAGTGTGTCTACTTCCCCTGTCCCCATTTTGCAGTGATTAATTGAATATGAGTAGGACAGAGCTGTGCTTAGCCCTGGCTGGAGCAGGTGGCATCCACTTGTGCATGCTGCAGGATGGTAGGTGTCTTCTTGTAGTGGCAGTCCCAGCTTTGCCAGCTTTATTTCGCTCTCACACTTGGATACTAATGACTCTTTGCCTGCATTTTGTGCTCATGTTTGAGTTTCAAGTGGCTTAACTTTTAAGGGACCTGTAAAAGTAATACAACATCTAAAGCATAAAATATTACAAAGTCAAGCCTGTCCTAAAGTGAAATGACAGATCTTAGCTTTTGGAAGCTGAAGCCTGGCAGCTCAGTGTCAGAATCCAAATAGCAGTCTGAGCCTTGACAATGACATTTGGGAGGGCAGTAGCTTGACAGAGAGTACATCTTCTTTTGCACGGTTGTCCTCTGAGATGACAGGGCCACATCTCTCCAATGGTATCACTTCCTACCCTAACAGGCATTGAGCAATGTTTTTCTGTGTGTCCCATTCCTCTCATGTTAGTTGCTGGTCACCCTTCTGCAACGATTTGCATCCACAAACTTTAGGTTGGTCTTCTAGATAAACATCTGTGCTAATGACACGCAAATTGGAGTGGTGTTTCAGGTATTGGCTTGTGATTGGAAGTCCTTTTCCTAGTAAATTTTCAAGTCTAACAGTAAACAGGAATTCCGCCACTTTCTGCACCCCACTGACAGCATAACTTCTTCTGATGAAAATTGTTTGAAGGATGTGATCTGGCTTGTTTTTAATATATATTATAGATGCCAATAATACAGTCTGTAAATTTTAGAGCTAGAATCTCTTGATAGCAGAGGGGGCAGAGCAACAGCTTTCATGCTTCATTAGACATGTGAAGGGGGGAAAATAAAAATGTTGCAGGAGGGAAGAAGTCTGATACAGTAGTCTGTCTTTCTTTTCATTGGCTTTCCCTGCTAGAGAAATAGAGAGAAATTTCTCAGTATTGATCTTGTGTAAATTCCTAGAAACAAAATACCTTCTCCCTCATTCTGAGTCAAGCTCCACAGTGTAAGAAGTCTAAACGTTCTTGCCATGCTTGGCTGCCTTACCTTGCCCCTAGACTGCAAGGCTTGATAGAGAAGTTGAATTTGGAAGCAGTTTTGTCAGGTGGTGGTGCCGGCTGCCACTGAACTGATGAAAACTGGCAGTAGGCAGCAGAGCTGGCAAAGCCCCCGTGAGAGGAATTGTGGTTCAGAGTTTCAGCCAGTTTCAGTGACAGCTTAGTCATCTAAAGAGAACTTGCTGTGCAAACATTCTGCCTAAACCAAATTCTCGAACTTTACAAGTTACTCCAGTTGTAAATGCTCTATCAATCTAGTCACTTTAATTTGTTTACCTCCGTTGTAATGTGAATGATTTCTTGAATGGGTGTAGTGAGAACACTATTATAGAAAGACAAACTGTCTCTTGAAGAGTCTGCAAATAGTCATGGTTGGTGATAAGTTTGTGCTGACAATTAATATCTGCATGAGCAAATAATTCAAACAGCAATAACTGCAAATGTCAGTTAGGGACACTTCGAGTGTGCTGCTGCCCCGTGGGCTGACACCTCAAAAATGGAAATCAGAAAGTCACATTCAGAAAACTGTTTCCTCATGAGAAGAAATGAACATAGGTCTTGTAAGGCTGCCTTCCTTGAGTTTGCTAAGACACAGTTTCTGTTGGCTTAGAAAATAAGGATGTTTGAAGTCCCCTCACAAATAGGGGGACTTAGCATAAACTTAGTATTTTATTAGAAGGAAATGAGGCTCTTGCAAGGCTTTATTTTGTGGATTTGGGGTTACAGTGTTAAAAACCTATGACACCTTTGTTTCTGCCTGTTAACCTGTTGGCTGCTGATAGGGCATAGAGTATACACAGTGAAGGAGAAAAACCCTGGGGATTTAAGCATTTTGGTCAAACTGCTGTGCTTTACTTCAAGTCTTACTTAAGGCATCTATAAATTCCAGAGACGAATAGGGGAAAGTTTTTACTTACAGTTCCTTTCTTCCATTTGTGGCCTTAAGGAAAGCATCCTAGAAACTTACAATAATACACACAAATTAAAAGGCTTGAAAGGATGTATATGTTGCCTATTGTCACACAGATATAAAACTTCTTACGGAGGGGAAAAAGTGACAAGATATGTCTCCTGATTTCTCAATCAATGCAGTGGAAGGGGTTTGCATCCTCATTTTTTGCAGACCATTTTGAAAACATGCAATTGTTGCATGTGATACTTGCTCATACAAGTGTCCAGCTTTTTATAAAGCATTTCTGGTAGTGAAGGCAGTTGGCATGCTTTTGAAAGAATAAATCATCTGAGGGTAATAGATCTGTTGGAAGTAGACAAAAACCAGCTTAAGAGTCTTGCTTCATTAATACACTTTCTCTCAAGTGGCTGCTTAGTGGTATTCTCACAGCTTCCTAGCCAGCCTTTGGTGTGACATTCATCCTAACTCCACCATGCCATAAACTTGGCTCTGTGCTGCTCCCTCACTGTCTGCTTCAAAGGTGCAGTCGATGCATCTCCATTAGCACTTTATGAAAGTTAACTTTTAGCTTAAGATGTGAATAAGTCATGTGCAGAGTGTATATGCTGTGAAGTAAGAAAGACTTCCTTAAGTGCACTGCTGAGTGTCTTTAGCACTGCTCATCAGGTAGCAGGGGGGAAAATTGCTAGATCTTATTGAGCAAACTGATGTGTTGAGAGCCCTTAGTTCCTCAGTTTATTCTTAGCCTTAGCTAGTAAATAAGTGCCGCCTTGTACAGTGTTAACCATCTCATTTGACACATAAGCAGTCCTCTTAATTATTCAGTGCCCTGTTTATTGATATTTCCCTCAAAACTCAGTTTGACCAGTACAGAATGTGTTGGGATGGGGGCTTTGTTTGTTTTTTTCCTAACTAGCTTGGTCACAGCTTACAAATTCTTGATGGTGGTCAACTGTAGCTGCTGAAATCCTAAACCTTCCTCAGGCTGTCAAAATCAATCAGCTTGAATATCCCTGCCTTGCTTCTGTCTTTGCTGACCTGCTCTGGTTCCTGTCCTGTGGGTGCCCTGTGCCACCATGCCTGGCTCCTGTTTGTGAAGGCTTCCTCCTCCTTCCCAGAGACTGGACAAGGTGGCAGCCACTCTGAACTTCTGCATTTCCTGTGTCCAAAATTCCCACTTTGCTAAAGGCCTTGCAGAGATCAGGCAAGGACAATATGGTATTCAAAAGAATTTACCACTTGGTGGGATTCTAATGTCTAGTATTCATCTTCAGTGATTGGGATAACTTTTTAAGATCTCTAATTTTCAGACATATTAAATAGTAAATTGCTTCTGAGCTGGAAGTTTTATGACCTGTGAATTGGAGATTTGCTGTTGGCCACACTTACCTGAAAGTACCGAGACACGAGCTTGTTTAGGCTGGTAAACATAGCTGCTGCCTCACCAACTGGTGACATTATTTCCTTCTGGATATTCCCTGTTGGCCTGCAAGTTGCTGCCAAGGTATATAGAGTGACTCACTCCTTGTAGTGCTTCCAAGATGGAAATTCTAAAGAGTAAGCTTGGAGGTGACAATAGTAATATTTTTTACTTGTTAGGCTAGGGGTGAGCCCAAAGGGGACACATTCATATCCAGTAACTCCTCAGCTAGCGACTACCTTTGCTTACCGAGTGGATTTTTGTGAGGCTGGCTTTCTGTTTGGGAAATGCGCTCTGTCAGGCTTGTAGTTTTAGGGAGGATTTTATGTTGCTCTTTGGCAGAAAGCTCCCATTGTGAAGGAGCTCGGGCTGACGCTGCACAACGTGAGGAGTCTCCTACGCAGCATCCTCCCACAGCCTGCCAGCCCGAGAGCGCAGCGCTGGTGCTCTGCGGAGCAGCGTGGAGAACACTGGGAGCTATTGGCTGACGTGATTATGAAGTTAGGAATCTCCTCCTCACTTCCTGTGGGCTGTGTAACACAAGAGCAAGACTTTTTAATTAACACAACAATCTGAAGCGAGCAAAAGAGCGAAGCTCAGCTAAAACAGTTTTCCCAGCTGTTTGGGCAAGCAGATGATGTGAAATCTGGCATGTTAACTTTACATTGGCCTTTGACTGATCTGACATGAGAGGCATAAAACCAAACAGGACAGTGGTGCTTTCCCAGGAGAAATGTGTGTTACAAATGAGATTCTCCCTTCTATTGACTGGCTTTTTTGATCTCTGTGATGCCTAGCTGGTCTTGAATGCTTCACCACTCTTTCACTGTACTTGAGGTAGTCTTAGTATCAGGATTGTCCAGATTTATTTTTCTACAGACAAGCAGGTAATAAAGGGCCACAGCCCTTTTATTTCTTAAACTTTCAGTACTGTATCTGTGTACTAAAAAGTGGAGAGTAAGAGTTCAAGTGGATTCCTTTCAACTAACAAATCATTTAATTTGCCATGGTCGAAGGCCTGACTTGTGTGAAATGAGCTGATACAGACAACAGCAAGACGATCTGTCTTGTCTACAGTTTTAGCATGGTGATGTGGTTGTTAAATTGTATCCACGCAGAAGGAAAAACTGGATCTGAGCAGATAAATACAATCTGCCTGGGTAAGGAAAAGGAGCCCAGAAAAAAAAATTCTACTTCTCTGTTTTATTTTATTTTTTCTCACTGCAGCTCCCTGAATTAATGTGGTGTTAGCTGCTAAGCTAAGGACAGGCATCTTTAACTTTGGAACTTGTTTAACCTGTCTCTTTGACGCTCTCTATCTGTCCTTCAGCATGGGAGGAAGCTCTGGGATCTTCCTGGTGTTTGCAGGAGGTGCCCTGCACTGATGCTTGTACAGAACAAAAAGGTGCTGCGCTTGGGTTTTTGGCCACCTTAAAACATGTCCATAACACTTAACATAAGCACAAAGAAAACTTCCTTAACCTTGAGAGTGAGTTGTTGGTTCTTAATGTTCTACGTCTTAATCTCTACACTGCAGTTTCAAAACTTTGTCAAGCTGGTAAACTGTAAATAAGATGTTCCATTAGCTTGTGTGTTATTAAAATATGGCACAACTTAGTGCTGAGTGTTTGTATCCCCCCGCCCCCAAGAGCACCTTAGCAAGAAAGCATTTTAATCACATCAATGTCTGAGCCATTGTTTTGTTTTATATAGTTATTTGTCTTCACTTTTCACGTCCTTGGAATGCTTTTCTTCTGAAGATGGAACACATCATTGAATAAATATTCTTGTCTTGGTCACCATTTGGCTCCTGTTGTGGGAATTTAGTATGCATTTAGTAATGCTGCCTACTCTTATTATTAAAGATCTTGGCAATTCCTGATACTGTCTAGCAATTTAAGTGAGGTGAGGAAGGATAGAAAAGGGACACTAGGCTTTTGTCTAAAGAAAGCAGAAGGTGGTTTTAATTCATTCTTGTTTCATATGGGAGGCGAAGATGTGATCTGGCTGCTCACGGGTAAAGCCCCCAAGGGACTGAAAGTGGAGAAGGGTCTCAGAAGCAGACACAAGGAGTGGTGAGCCAAGGTTACTGGTAGCAGTTCACTGTCTGTGGGCTGGGACACAGCTTGTGTGGAAGCTTGTCAGCTCAACAAGCACTTGCCTTTTGTATGGAGAGTATGCTTCTGTTGAAAGCATTCTTGGAAACAAACTATGCAGTGTAATGAAAATAAGTCCTAACATACCTCATCTGTTCTTTCCTGCCTTTGAACCCTGTAAATCCCTCCTCTTTTCTTTAAAGCTGCTGGGCTTTGCATAACCTCTGATGTATTCTCCAGGTTTTTAGTTAAACCATTTTAATGGGAGCTTAGTCTCCCGTGAACAGTAAACTTTTATTTTTAGCATTTCAGGATTCACAGATGAAAAGGACTTTATGTAATTAGTTTTCTTGTGTGGGATGCTTTTCTTTAAGGTGTCTTTTCTGGAACTTGAAATGGTAGTAAATCAGGAAGAGCAATTCCACACTAAGGAGTTGTACAGCAGTAGTCTGGCCACAATTTAATTTTACAGCTACAGTAAAATTCATGTCCTAACATAGTTTGTGCACTTAGAGCAGGGATCAGGCTATGAAGGCTGTATGTTCTGTCAGGTAGATGTCTACCCCCTAACAATCAACAGGCAAATGCGGTGATGACTCAGTGTTGTTATCTCTTGTGTAACAGGAAAACTGAGATCATTAAGGGAATTCCCAGTGGCATGAATACTGGGTGTACCCGTGGCATTGGGAACCTCCGTTCATTGTGGCAGGAGATTGTTAGCAACAGAGATGAGGGCTGAACTGGAGCAGTGTCTGTGTTTAGCATCTCTGGGGCAGCTGTGCCAGTCAGACCATGAGGAGAAGTGCCATCACTTGTTGCTGCTACTGAAAGAGTTATGCTTTCATTAAAAAAAAAAATAAACAAAACTTTTTTGGGTAGAAGATGCATGTGTCTGTATTTCTGTGTTTGGTGTAACTTTGCTGGTGAGATACATGGCGTAACTGGTGCTCCCATGAGACATGTCAGTGCTCACATCTGCCAACACTGATACTCATTAAGGAGGCAAAATGGTTGCGTGAGGACTGAATTACATTTAGTAAATAAAGAAAAGTTTTCTTACATTTGAGCCAGTAAATGTCAGCTTGACTTGCCATGTGTCATGTTTTGTTCTGATATCGTGGAACCTGATCTAATTCTTTAATTTCTGAATAATCGCTTCCTGTCTGCCACTCCCTTGTTTGTATCATGTGCTCATAGGAAGAAGCACTTTTTTAAAGGAAAAAGTGCACCAGCCACGAGCTTACCACACTCACATAGTGATGGAGCATCTCAAAAGTGGGAAGAAGCCAGGTTTTAAGCAGTGTAAACATAGGTGGTGTATGTGGGATTTTTTTTCCCTCCCGTTTGTTTTTTCAGTGTTGCAGATCAGTGCTTAATGTTCTAGGAAAAGAGGAACTTCACAGTCCAGTCAGTGGTCATTGTGGGATAAGCCCCTCAAGTGTGCAGGTGCTGTGAGTGTCAGCAGATCTTGGGGAGTCTCTTCAGGTGGAAAGTTTGCCCAAGCTGCAGCCTTTAATTACTTTGTGTACCTAATTGGGTATGGACCTGTAGCCAGTGATGGAGAAAGGAATACAGCATTATAAAAATGTTACAGAAATCACTTAGCCAGTAACTCTACACAGCTGATCCTTCTGCCTGAATCACCATGATCCTTTAAGCTGCTTCTAAGAAAAACATGCACTTTACTGACAGAATTGGGGATGAGAGTTAAGGGCCTCTTGCTTCTGATGATGGCTGGATAAGATTTTTGCTAATCTAACATTAAAAGTAACAAGTTGATTTTGTTTTAAGCAGTGTAAGCCAAGATTCTTGTATGTTAGGCAAGGCTTCATTTCTGTTTTGAGGACGAGGGGTGGGGACATAGCTGTAACCCTCTTCCTTCATGATGTTAAGGCACCAAAGAAAACGAGATGATGTGGTGCTGAAGCCCAGGTAAGAGCCACCATTGCAGCAGGGGTTATGGGAGTCACATAGAAATGTGCCGTGTGTGTATGAGTGTGAAGACCACAGGGATTATGATAAATATCACACTGAGAGCCTGTGAGGTCTTTTTTCTTTAAATGTCCACTGTTATACTGGGGAAAGAAAAGATATATTGTGGAGCCTGTCCCTCCACCAAGATGGCCGGCCTGTCCTCGGCTCTGTAGGGAGGCTGTATGTGAGGCAGAGACAGGCAGCCCTCCTCGGACTGACTTTTTTTTCCTTAGCTTGTGGGCAGGGACTCAGGGCACACCAGTAGCAGTGTTCAGCTGGGGGCATTTGTGCATTGGGGATGGGGTTGGCATTTTGTTTCCCAAGTGGGAAGCTCTTCCCAGCCTCTCTCTCTGTAGAGCAGGTTGGCTCTGCACTGCCTGGCACACGGCTGGGCCTCTGCAGGAGTGACTGAGCTCTACAGAAAAGCCTCCTTTGCTTCTGCCCTCATCATCATTCAGGAAAATTCTGACTTTGCACTCCACAGGCAGCTTTTACTGCTTTGCAACCTGTCCTCAGGAAAGAAGGCTTGCTGGCTTTTGTTTTGTTTATAACCAGGAAGATGATTTCTATTTGTGAGGTGAGCAGCCATGTCCTCTGGAGGTGGAAGCATGCTGGCAGCTTGGGGAAGTGTTATAGATGCAGTTTGAATTGTAATAGACTGGGCCCTTGACCTTGCTTCTCCTCTCTCTGCATTAGAAAACCAAACATTAAATATATTTATATAGTAGGTGTCTGTAACTGCTTTTCCGCTTTGCACCGCAGCAGCACTTTGAGGTTGCTCCTCCCTTGTCCCCCACCACCTGAGGAGCCCACGATTTTGCTTCACTTGCCGATGCTCCTTTCCAGTGCCGTCATCTCCGTGCGGGATGCGTGGGGTTGCGCTGGCTGGACTCCTTGGCGTGGATGGGACTGGCTCAGACCTGCTCCTGCCAGGGCTCCGTGCCGCTCCTCCTCCTCCTCCTGCCCGCGGGCCTGCTCCTGCCTGCCCCGGCCTGCTCCAGCCTGGGGAACGGGGGCTGGAAGACGTGTTTCTGCAGGGCAAAACATGTCTGCTGCCCCACCAGAACACAGGAGATAAGCTGTCTGGCATTCCCACAGTCCCACCAGCCAGGAGGGCATCCCGGTGCATCCGGGAGGCCGCAGGTGGAGGCAGGAGCCTGCCAGTGCCGTCGGGCCCGGGGCATCCGGGGCAGCGGCTGTGCGGGGCTGATGAGGCGGCGCAGCTGTCGGCGCTGGCCACCGCCGCTGTTTGTCTTGTGACTAACCTGACTGCAGCCAGCAAAGTTTGGGAGACTCCCAGAGGTCGTGACTTGAAAGACAAGTGTTGTAATTAATTTCTTATGCCACGCTTGTTTTGAAGCCTTTTTAATTCCATGATAAGAGTCAGAATCTGGACTTCATTTACAATGTCCTGGGTTGGAGGCAGGAACCAGAAAAGTGCTTTGAGAAGCACTGCAAATGTTTTTCTCTCCCTCTCCCCCCCTTTGCAGGATGTATGTGGCATTATCACACCACAACAGTGAAGCTATAAAAACATTGTGTCCTTTTTTATGAAGAGAGAAAACACAATCTTAGAAAAATTTTTGACTGCATAAAACCACATCTTTCTCTGAGAAAGTCTGGTAGCAACTTCAAAACAGGATATAAATAGTGTGGAAGAGACTGACATTTATTTCTTTGAGACTTATATTTCCATTAAATATGAACTTCTCCACAGTTTGGTGATTTTTTAAAAAATTATTTTTACTGGGAATTTTGAAGAATGAGTGAAAAGGCACTTGCTAGCTTGCCTGTCTGAACTAGCTTGGGATGAATAAGGTGTTACTCAGCAAAAGAATGCGTGAGAAAGAATTACTTCAGAATAGAAAACAGTCTATTTAGTAGTATCCTTGTTTGTCACAGATTTAATGTTTGTAGCCTTTGAGGTCTCTATTGCCACCTTTGAATAAGTGCTCCCAGTTTTGGGATATCTGTTCCTTCCAAGAAGAAAAACTGCTTGCATGCTACAGAAACATGGGACAACACGGGACAACAAAAGAATCTTGATCGCTATCAGTTTTGCTTTTAGCTACGAAGGGAGGATCACCCCAGACTGGAGAGGAGGAGAGCACCTGGCAGAGAAGGTGTGCATAAGTGGCAGACAGGAGCAGAAGGGAGTGTGAAGTACCACAGTGGCTTCGGGTTCCCTCGGGTGAGCCACAAGTGTGTTAGCTGGGTAATAGAGATCCTGCCTTCCTCACCTGTTGGCTGTTGAAATGATCTTTGATGCTGATCAAGTTACCTCTGAACAGAGAAAAAGGCTGTGTTTTAATATTTTTGTCTGTAGGATGATGGTTCTGATCAGGCTCAGTATTGCAGCCCTTAAAAATAATTTCCTTTTACCTATGCCTGTGTAAATAGTCTCATCATGTACATAGACCACCTTCATGTGGTGCTGCCTGATGTTGTGCTGCCTTTTCAAGCTACATTTGAAGCTTCTCCAGAGACTAGTATGAGACAAAATTTTGTTTCTTTTCAGAGGTATAAAATTCGTATTCTGAATTCATGTGATCCTGAGGTGAATGTATTTTTATTGCTTGTGTTTTTTCCAAATATTGCAGCTGTGAAAAATAGAATTACATTCTCCTGAGCTTGCTCCTTGGCTCAATCTGTAAACATTTCATGCCTTCTACATTTTAGACTTGTTCAAGAAGTAATATTTTCTAGTACCAATTGGGAAACTGTTCAATATAATTTACCACTTTTTGTGTCATTAATGAGATTTTTATTGTATATACACTGGCTAATAAGAGTTATTGTAGTTTCATCTCTCATCAAGAGTTTAATCTCTTTTGTTTTGCATAACACATACACATTTTCTGTGGGAAAAAGTGATTCCTTTAGTGCCTGTTTGAGGGAGCAAATGGTGTTCCCCTCAATTGCCTGACCTGAATGAATAGGACAGTGTTTGCAGGTGAAAAACTGAGTGGTTGAAGTAGAATAATTAAAGGTTGCTTTTTAATAACTTTAAATCTTAACGTTGATAATGATAACTTGCTCAATAGATTGTATGAAATTACCGGTTGGGGAGGGCAGTTTTGAGGGTGGTTTTTTTTGTCCCCCCAAACATCTTTGAATAGGTTTGATAGCCCTCCCATTTTGGTGCCATCAGCTGAATGACTACAGTTGTTGATGGTTGCTGGGAGTTGTTGGATACACGGTGCTGGGCTTCTTGTGGCAGGCCAGCAGGAGAGTTTCTTTGCAGATGATGCTGTTGCCCTCTGCATGCATCACGGATCCAGTACTGCTGCTGGGTGTCCTCACTGCTGACTGTCCTGGGAAGCCAGCTCACCATCAAAACCTCCCTGGGGCAGCACCTGTGACCTGGCATGAACATAATAATGATTGATATCTGAGAAGTGCAGCAGAATCATGACTCCTCCCAACTTCCGACTGACCTCCTGCAGGAAGTGGGAAAGATTAACTAATACTTTAAAAAAAAACTGGCAATGAAGCCAAAGCTCAAAACCCACAATTTTCTAGTGCTGCAATAACGGAATCTTGGCATAATGTGGTTTGTGGAAAGCAGCAATGGGAGAAAAGCTGTTGTTTCTGGGATGTTTTAGGATAGAAGAGAAGTCACATATTAAACTTAGAGGAAGAAAACCCTGAAAATCCTAGTAATCACTATCTGAACTTCCACTGTAAATTTGGAGTCCTGTAGTTGGCTTATGGGACAGTTTGGAAAGCTGGGTTTTGATATTTCTGAGTACAAGGATAGCATTGGGAGGTACATGCCTGGATGCTTACTTATATTTGGTAGCGCCCATCTCTTCCAAAGGCCTCCCTTCTTTCATAGGGCAAACTTGCAGATCGTGCTTCTGCTGCATTGAAGCAGGGCTGGGAGTCAAAAACAAGGGCCTCCTGCTGGGAAAGGAAGAGATTCAGCAAGGGAACAGTGGCCTCTGATGACAAGCAGTGAGAAGTGCAGGAGGCCATGCCAGCAGCACAGGCTAAAGTCCCAAGGAACTGATTGTCTTCATCCTCAAGGCAACAAGCTTTAAAATGTTTTTTATACCTGTCTGACACTGTAAAGAGACTAAGATTGATGAAATGCTAGTTTTGAGTGCTGTAACATGCTAAATCAAAGAACAAAATAACATTTACCTTCTTGAAAGAAAGTAGGATATTACAAATTTATAAACATGTTGGAAGTAGAAATACATTTGTATTATTCATCTGTATAAGGTTTTAATCCTAACCTACTAATGAACACTTCCTAAGCAGGAAGGCAAATTTATCTCTCTAGTGCTGACTGAATCACTGCAGAAAGAAGGTTGCCTTTTGCAAAACTGTAGTTTATTCGGCCAAGTTCCTGCTTCAAAAGTCCTGTTGAATGTTAATGATAAACTGTAACATTTAGGTGGTCTTCTAAATGTTGATGAGATAGTGTCCAGTTTCTTCTGATACAGTTATATGAGGGAAGAGAGGGAGTGAGTATCTGTGTGTGGGTCTGTGCATGTGTGGGATACATTACTTGATTTTTGACAGAATAGCAGCTACAACTTCTTTACCTAGTGTGTTTTTTTTTGTTTGGTTCACCCAGAGGTTGCTGGCAGCAGTATGGCTGGGTTTTTTTTTTAATATTCCTGCAACACATACAATGCAATGTTAGCATTGAGATAACCTTCTTTTTCTCGCCATTAAGTACTCCTTGATGAGCAGTATTGGCACTGGTTCTCCCCTCAAGTCATAGTTCATTTTGTATCTGTTTCCTCTTAAATCCCGTCGCATGCAGTCAGCCTTACAGGTCATAAAGGAGAGACTGCCAGCTTGTTTGCTGTCTGATTGCTTTCACAAATGCTTCTGGTGTTGATCTTTCTGAGAAAATAGAAAGTGATTGCAGTTTCTGTCAAACATGGACAGTGTTTTGCAGCCAGGACACAGAAAGGTAGAAGGGTTAAACATGACAACATTCCCTTGAAGTGGCTTTATGACTGCTGCTAATTTGAATGCTCAGTAATAGAGATCTGTTGGATGGAGGGGTTACCCTTCACTATTAATGACTCATTGGCCTTCTTCCCAAGCTGCCTGAAGTGCCGCTCTCCCTAGTGGAAGTAATTTTGTCTTTGAAGTACTTTCCAGGGCTGTCAACTAACGTTCCACAGTTCCCAGAGGAAATAATAAGCCATGAGTGCATGTACACTGAAAATGTAGAGTCTGAAACGAACTGTTCCTATAGGAGCCTGGCAGTCTGCTTCTCTGTGGAATTCAGCTTGTTTATACAATCTTATCTGGCTAAGCTTTGGTATTTTATCTGGCAGGCAGTTCCTATGAAAAGCAGCTGTCCAAGCAGTGGGAGTGGTGCTCCTGGTGGTTTTTTCAGAAGGTCTATAATTTCTTGTTTCATGTAAATTACAGAAATACAATACTCTCTTGGCTACAACCAAATGCTCTAAGCAGTTTTCTTAGCCTTATAAATAGCCCTTTAGTAGGCTCTGCTGTATGTCCTGTGTGACTTAATGATAGGATTCATGATGCCCACTAGGAAGGTGTAAGGTGTTCTGTAAAGCCACAGGATGACTACAGAATTGTTAGAAGAGCACCTCAAAGTTATAGGTTTTACAGGTATGTTTTTATCATCACCACCATCAGTGTTGACAAGAAAATGAGCATGATCTCCATCTCTGCATGAAGACATCTGTACATGCATCTTCTCTAACAGAAAGGTCCCTGAGGGTGAGTAGGTCGTGACAATGCTATTAGAAAAAAAGAAACAAAAAAAAAACAATGAAAACACCCCACCGACCAAACATACAGTAACAGAAAACATTCAGCCAAAATACTTCAGATTTTGTGTAACTCATTAACAGAGAAAATGTTTCTTCAAGTGTACTGAAAGCTGAAGCTTTTGGGGAAAAGCTTTTGGCTATTCAGTGCCTACAGAGGAGTTTGAGGTATTTTATGTGTAGCTTTGGGTTGCAGATTCAAGTAAGAGAGAATTGAAAAGGTCAGGAATTCTTCTCCAACTGTGGTAAATTATGTTCCTCATCTCTTTTACAGGAACAGTATTTTCAGTCACAAGCAAATTATGGGCACAAGTAAAATTCAGTCCAAGTCTGTTAAAGTTTAGTGGTATCCAGGATTATCCATCCAGTTCATAGTGCATCTTATCTGAAAGAACTGCATCTTGTAGATTAAAATGATCCATGTAGTCTGATGTATTCCAAGAAATGAGGGACATGTTCAAGACCTAAAAGACTAATTCTCCCTCTGTCACCTGCATGTAAGTAACATTTAAGTCTGGCCTCCTTTGAGACATAAGAAAATATGAGACCCTGTAAGATTCAGTGCTTTAAGCATTGCTCAGATGTGCCATTTGATGCTGCTTCTCATGCTAGTTCTATAGACCCCTTCTGTTCTGCAAAAAGGGAATTTGATATGGCAACAAATGAAAAAAATGAGCTCTGTTCCATATGGTACATTCTGGTCTTGCCTGAAACCTGGCATCAAGCACAGTCCATCTCTTTAGCTGAAGTGGCATTCCTGCTTGCAATCCTTTATGGTGAGAAACTCAAAACCTAACAAGTTGCTGACCTTCATTAAAAGAGTGTCATCATAAATTATGCACTGATACAGTTTCCATTTCAGCCTGACACATGCCACCTGAGCAGTTTAGTATTGGTCACCTTTTTGTGACCACCCCATAGCTGATAAAAGTGAATGATGTTGGCTAACTGCTCTCAGTTCCCCTCTGAAGAAGGAAATTTTATTTTCATTGTGGTAGGGATTGATGACTTTCTGCTGCCACAGCAACAGCTGATGATGTTAAATTTCAGTTGACATACTTTGCTTTATTCCTGCAGCAGGAGTAGTGGTTCTAAATAACACTGAGGGTGTAGCTGTTTTGTTCTACAGGATTGTTTTGTTTTCTTTTATTGTTTTGGGGTTTTTTTTAATTTTAAGGTTATGTCTCAAGCGAATGTAACCACTAGAGAGCAGGATATCTTGAATTCAAGTAATGTAATAATCCCTGTATTGTCAAAGAGCATGTATTCTGAATTTGAATTTTTTTTTCCTAGAAAATAAAGTTTGTGTTTTTTCTTAAAAACTCTTCAAATTAGCCTCATTTCTCCAACCTGTAATAGCTTTTAAGAGTTTTTACTTGTTACAATTAGATTTCCTCTTCCTCATATAGAACCCCATTTATAGTCAGAGTTGGAAACTACTGCTTGGCACTGTTTTAAAAACAAAAACTCCAGTCATCAGCAGGATATGGACTTCATTTTTTAACATAGTCCAGCCCTGTAATACTAAATCCTAGTACAGTCAGTGAAGGTAACCTGCATCACTTGTAATGTAATCCTTGCTCATGCCTGGTTTGTGTTTGGAGGAAAAAGTTAGCATTTTTGTGGTGAGATGGGCTTTTTGTTATTAAAGGGGGTGGTTGTTTTGAAGCTGTTCAGAGGTTAGGAATGCTGGCAATCATCTGGGGAGACTGGTTAGTGGGCTGAGCACAGGTGAGGAGGTCACAGGCACAAAACAACCACTTCTTTTGTGCCAGTGCCCTGCTGGTGGTTCAGCTCAAGGGAGATGCTTCAGAAATTACTTACGTGTGTTAGGAGGGCCATCATACTTCTGTGACTTTGCTGCTTTATCATCACAAACTTGTATCTTGTGAGAATTAACTCTCTAGGTTGTTGTTAATTTAAGGGAAAGAAAACAGTTTTGTCAACAAATATTCACAGATTAATTATTTGGTAAAACTTTTGCAAGTTTGCCCTGAAGTAATTAAGTATGAATATACTTTCAGAGAGAGAGAGAGAGGGAGGTAACAGCTACCTGTGTGTTTCCAGGGGATGGATGGCTAACCAGGGCATGTGTTTCATTTTACTGGCAGTGCAATGATCTGTACCGACCTGTCTAATTTTTTGAGTCTTTAAGGAATGCAGGTTTTGTTTTAAGCTTCTTTGCCCGTACTCCTAGAGACAGTCTTAAATGCACAAACCCATGTGTAATTTTAATTGGCATCTTAAACTGAAAATTTGTGATAAAGGTTCTTTTGGACCTTAAGGCACAGCAGTGCTGTTCTACAACACTGTATTTCAAGTAAGGAAGAATTTGGATTCTAGAAGCCTCAAGCTGTTTTCATAGGACTATCACAGAAATTTATCAGTGAATTGTGGGGGTGAGCTGGGTACAGTGTTGGAGACTGTGGTGATGAAGATATCTCTTGTACACCCATACTTTACAAGGAAAAATATTTGTTGTGAACCTTTGGAATCATCCACCAGAAATAGCTGAATGTATATGGTGATCTTGTTGATGGAAGAAGAGGAGCAATACCTGGCTTTGGCTGCAGTAATTGGCTACTGTACTCAAAAGAGTAGTCACTGCACTGACTGTTCACCAGGTGGCCTTGAGAAGGTGCCATCTCTCCTCAGTCACTGTTTTGGCTGTGAATACCCTTTCAAAAACCAGCTGAGTTTGGGTGATTTTAAGGACTTCCAATCCTGTGTGTCACTGGTCTAAATAACACAATAGGGCCTGTGAAGCTGGTACAGCTCTGAACATCCTGGGAAGAGAGAGAAGAGGTGAAGGTGAAGTTAAACACAACAGATCTGTCAAAGGAATATCTTCATTTCACAAAAACTTTTTCTTCAGGATGACCTTCCAGATGCCTTGTGATGTCCTCAGGCTTACTATAGCCAGTGTAAATAAGTTATAGTAGAATGCAGAAATAATATTTCTCAAGTCTTTAAATTATTTTTTTCCAGCCCAAAGGACTATGTAGGATCACTGTATGACTTAGACTGGAAGGGACCACCTCTGGAGCCCAGCTAATCTAATACCCTGCTCCAAGGAGGCTCAGTTAGGTCGGGTTGCTATTGAACACTTTTTTTAGTGTCCTTTAATTAGTGTAACTTAATGTCACTTAATTGAAATCTGTCAATAATACATCTTGAAAGAGGACTTGAAAATGAAACCTTGCAAGACATAAAAATGCAATTATAAGCTTGTTTTTACTAACACCCTTTTCCCTCCTCCAGCCTTTATCAGGTGTTGTCTTACTCTTTCAAGCATTGCTATGCAAGGTTAATTTGTCACAGAAGCAATTTTCTTGGGGGCAGTTCTGTAATTGTACTTTTTACGGTACTGCTCGTCTTCAACAGGAGAATAAACTGAAAGTCTGTTAGTTTATCTGAAAAGAATGCTTAAACTCCTGGTGAAATAACTTTCTAGCTAGTGCTTGCTTCATGTCTAAAATATGCACAGTATTTTTATTGTGAAATGCAGAGATGCAATTTGTACACTAACAACTTCATGACTTAAGTATTTTTAATGCAAAGCACAACATGAACTTCCTATGTGGAATAACTTAGTTTACTTGGATGAATTAAAGGTGATCACTTTTCACGTGCCCTTGAGATAACTGCCACAGAGACTGAAATATTTAAACAATCCCTTAAACTGCAGACCCCAGAAAGGCATTTTCCTGTGAATCTTGCTCTCAAGGCAGTATGGGTGTGAATCCATGTCCATTCTGTGATCCTTAGCATACAGACTAAGCAAAGGAGTTTCCTTCTACCTGCTTCTATTTCTGCCAGGCTGCATGCTTACACACTACCCTTTGTTGTATGGCACTTATAGCATTTTTTATTGCTGTCAAGTTAGCTGACCTGAAGTAAAAAAACTCCAGAGAGAAAAGTGATGTACCAAGAGACGCATACCTACAAAACTCCCTTACTAGAAAAGCCTAGGCTGAAAACATATCTAACTATGCCTCTTGCACTCTTGCTTTCCTGTTTGTACCTAAGGTTAAGGCATTCTATTGGGTATTAAAGCACTCCCCAGTTCAGACTTTTAGGTTAGGAATGATATATATGCTCCTTGCCCACTTGGGAGGTATGTGTAAGATTACAGTCCAGCTCTGAAAATACAGCCTCACGTCCAAGATGGTGTATCAGGCTTCAGCAAGAAATTGCCTTCTGCACAGCTGACAAGAGTTAAGTCAGAAGTCTCTTTTCTCCAAAACGTAGAAGTATGAGGAGTCATTTTAAACAATTAATTCATTCGGAGTGTTGTGCTGATGGGCATAAAGTGAAACAAAGATTGGAGTAAATGAAAGAATCAATTTGATTTTTTCCCATATTAGTATTCTTTTTTTCATATTATTATTATTTCCATATTGCTATTAGTGCCTTCACTGAACCAATTGGAGGAGGAGAATGGCCTGCACATTGAATTATTCTGTTTGATACATTGGTACTGTTTCTCTTTCAGATGAAGTGGACTACAGCAATTTTGGGACCAATACGCTGTCGAGGAAGAAGAAGGCTCTGGTGACACTGCGCAATGACAACCTCCGCCGGCGTCCCCACATCAACATCAGTATGCCTCATGATTTCAGACCAGTGTCTTCCATAATTGATGTGGACATTCTCCCCGAAACACACAGGAGAGTGAGGCTGTACCGACACGGCTGTGAGAAGCCCTTGGGGTTCTACATTCGCGATGGCACCAGCGTAAGGGTGACTCCTCACGGACTGGAAAAAGTTCCCGGTATCTTCATCTCCCGTATGGTTCCTGGTGGCTTGGCAGAGAGCACAGGCTTGCTGGCTGTGAATGACGAAGTCCTGGAAGTCAATGGCATTGAAGTAGCAGGAAAGACTCTTGACCAAGTCACAGACATGATGATTGCCAACAGCCATAATCTCATTATCACGGTCAAGCCCGCAAACCAGAGGAACAATATTATCCGGAGCAGTAGGATGTCTGGTAGCTCTGGCCAGTCTACAGACAGCACTGCAAGTCACCATAGCTTGCCTACACCCCACGTGCTGCAGAACTTCCACCCTGATGAAATGGAGAGTGACGAAGAGGCTGACATTGTCATCGAGGGTGGTCTGGAGCCACAACACATTCCGAAACTGCACAGCCTTACTTCCAGTAGCCTCTCTCGAATCAATGGCAGCAGCCTTAGCCACAGACTTCAAAGGGACCTGGTGCTCAACAGCAGCTCTGGCCGAGAAAGCAATGGCAACATCCACAAATTACTCAGTTCCTTAAAAACTGATCCCCGACACAGTCTGGTTATCCCCAGAGGAGGTATCGAGGAGGACGGAACAGTCATTACACTTTAGTAGCAATTTCTGCAATTCTCCTTACAGTCTTAAGTGCCAATTGGGACAATCTACTTGTGCAACACGTGCACGAAACAGGGAGCTGATATTCTCACAGACCTCATGGGTGCAGAAAATTGTTGCTTTCTAGGAAATGCGACATCTGGAGTTAGACATAAAACTATCATGCACTGCAAAATTTGTCAGGAGAAAGCCAGAGTGCAAATCCTGGTTTATGTCCCAGCCCTGAAGTGAGAACACAAATTTGTTTTAGTTGATATAAACCTAAGCAGTCTTATAGGCTACCCATGGCAGTGTTATATACTCGGGTTTGAAAGCATGGGTAGACATATTTATACATGCATATATATTAATTAGATTTTAATAGTAACAGACATGTCTATTTGAAGTGGAATCTGGTTTTCTTCTAATACCAGCTAAGGAGAGAGTGCTTCCTAATAGCTATCCCATCTTCTTCTGTTACATACAGCCCTTCTGCCGACTTGTTTACACTGTCTTTTCAGCGTGATGTCTAATCCAGACGAGCTCTGTAAAAGCAGCCGTTTCCTATTCCGGTGGTAACAGCGTTCGGGAGACGCTGCAGACACGTTTTCCAAAGGAAGCGATAGAAATCCATGTCCATGCGAACCCGCGTGCTTCCCCGGGCCGTGGCCGCCTGCCCATGGGCGCCCCCTGCCGGCCGGCGGGGCAGCGCCGCTGCCTTCCTGTCTTCTCCCACCGTATTTATTAGATGATACCTCCCTTTTTTTGGTTTGTTTGGTTTTTTTTCCTCCCCCCTTCCCGCATCATCTCTGTTTTTTCAAAATCGTGGTTCATGTGAGTTTTTAGGTGTGCAAGCCTCAGTGCTGACACAGGTCCTTGCTGTACTTTTGGGGCAACCCGAATCCACGAGGTCTTTCCTTGACAAGAGATTGCCCTGCAGAGGGGAGGGCTGCTGACTCTCTCTCAAGCCTAACTTAGAATAGTTCTGTTGTTTTTGGACTCCTCCAGTAATAAAGCTTAATGTCTACACAGGACTTCTACAAAGTTAAAATATACTGGATATTTGTGAAGGCCAGACACCTTTGCTGGGTGGCCAGGTGGCTAGTGAGTGACCAGTGACTGTTGAGTCAGTACCTGTCTGCTTCTGGAAACACCATGAGTTTTATGAAAGTGGTCTAATCTAAAATATTTTGTTATATCTTGATCAGTGTAAGGAACAAAATATAAATGTTTTAAAATGTATTTTTCTACTTTTAGCTTGTGTCATTTGCTCTTTGTTTTTAACTTTGTAGTACATTAAAGCTTTTTTTTTTATATGGTGGAATAGACATTTCCTAAATATTTTATGAATATGAAAATTCAGGAGTCTTGGTTTGGAAAAATTACATTCCGTTTTGGAATCTGTAATGGCTGGAAAGGATGTGTGGACTAATTAATTGTCACTAATTTAGAATACCTGTGGAACAACCAGTCTTCTGCTCATGGTTAAATATCTTTGGGACATTGAACTTAGTTTATTTCTTTTAGATTTGCTTTAAGAGTTTATTTTAAAAGTCTTTCACTTACTCTAATTAAAACTTTTCTAGGTATCAAAGCAGCTATAGAGCTGTACTTATTTTTCCCAGCACAGTAAGAATAGAACATTGATCCTGTTCGTCTTAAAGCTGTGTTTGTACTTTACCAAAGGTTTTCATTTAAAAGAATAAATCTGATTATTGGTGCCGTAAAACAAATGAATAGCTGGATATGCTTCAGTCAATCAGACCATCTTATCCGGAAAAACTTGTTACACCTTAAATAAGACTACTTTTATGAATAAGTGGATTTGTCTGGCTGAAGTTACTCATTTTACCTTAGTTAACTGATGAAAATGTGACCTTGTCTGCAATAAAATGTTCGCTGTCTTACTTCTACTCAGTATTTTCTCCCCGTGCCTCAAGCATTTTATATGGAAGTATCTCCCCTCCCTATGAAAACAAGGTATCCAGTTTGGCTGCCTCTTCAACCATGCAACTGTTTTAGTGCAGTATCTTTTCTCCTTGCTGCCTTTACTAAAGATTCCTGTTACTCTGATTTCCATGGGAAGCAAGGATCTTCCTACCCTCCTCACAGCATGGCCTGCTGCAGACCTCTGGGCTTTGAGGGATAATTCTGGCTCCATGGAAAGAGGCCAGGATAGCTCTGATGGCCACTCTGCACCCCTTTGCCCGCAGCCTGCTGGCTGTCACTGCCCATAGAAAGCGTTCTGGTACCATCTATCCAAACTTTCCACCCCATTCATCGCAGGAGCGAGGAAGCATAAGTTGTTTCACACGCATGTACAGATTACAAACTGAGAACATCCAGCTGTTGCTGTGTCGGCCTTGGATCCAACACTTTGTGAAATAACTTTTAAGGCTTGCAGACATTTTGTGCAGCATCTTCGTGGGGAAAATACACACACACACAACCCAGCTTCTATTTTGAGTGCCCCGTGACCGCAAGTGGAGCTATGTTGTACACTCAGTGAGCTCCCTTCCCAACTCACGCCTTAACGGGAGGAGTCCGCCTGGAAACGCGGCTGAGCCGCTCGGGTTTCGCGGGCCGGGTCCCTTCGGCTGTGGGACTGAATTGCCGAGCGGGGCGCTGAGGGTGTGTGGTGAGGGAGCAGGGCACGCCAGCCCTCGCTGAAGGCCACATCCTCCACAAAGGCTCCCGCACACCGAGCCCGGTTCCTGTCCCGGCCCCAGGGCAGAGGTGGCTCGGAGGCGGCGGAGCCTGAGTCTCCTCCAGCCCAGCGCGCTTCCCTGCCCGGACACCGGCGATGCCGGCGCTCTGCCCGCTCGCAGGGCCGGGGCCGGGCCGCTCCCGCCCCGCCTGCCGGGAGCGCGGCTGCGCCGGCCCGCCCGGTCATGTGAGGGGCGGCGCATCCCGGTGGGAGCGGGAGGTGGGATGGCGGCGATTGCCGGCGCTGGTGACCGGGCTGGAGCCGAGCTGCCGGACGCCTGCGCCGGCGCGGACAGCGGGAACGTGTCCCAGAGCCAAAGCAGAGCCTCCGGCCTCGGGGAGGCGGAGGACGAAGATGCCTCGGAGGCGTCGCTCAGCGCCACCGCCGCCGCCTACTCCGCGTACCTGCTCGCCGACCGCAGCCTCTTCAGCGAGCAGGTGGGCGAGGGACCGGGCCGGGGGTCCCGCACAGCTCCCGGGCACAGGGAAGGGGTGCCAGGGGTGCCAGGGGAGCGCAGCCCCCTGGAGCTGGACACGATCCTGGGCTGGGGCTGGGCAGGACAGGACCTGCCGGGAGTCGCGTCCCTTGCGCCGGACGGAGCCGAGAGAGGGAAAAGCCTGTGGGATTTCTATGGGACTGGCTGTAGTGTGACCGCTGTCTTGTTTGTGAGTACTCGGTGGTCTTGTTTGTGAGACTGGCCGGGGCTTTGTGAATGTGTGTGTGTGTTTTCAAGCACTTTAAGTGACCTCTGTTTTGCAGATAGAAAGCTTAGACAAGAGTCTAGAAGACTTACTGACCAGGGTGGATGAATTCGTAGGAATGCTGGATATGGTATGTATAACTTGGATGTGGTTATATTTTCAAAGTCAGATTAAACACAGTTTAATTGGTGTTTGTAAGTAAGACACAGACAGAAAGAAGCTTTTAGTCTGGGCATGTTCCAGTATGAAAACACGTTTGATAATTAGATGACTTATTTTGGTAATCAGGTAACTCATGGATGAAAACTACCAAGCTTTCATGTCAGAGCAAAATGTGTCCATATAGCTATAGAATCATATAGAACTTAGGTTGGAAAAGACCTCTAAAATCATCAAATCCAACCATTAACCCAGCATTGCCATGTTCATCCCTAAACCATGTCCCAAAGTGCCACATCTTCTAAATACCTTCACCACTTCCCTGGGCAGCCTGCTTAAATGCTGGACAACTCTGTCAGTGATTAAATATTTTCTAACTGCATATTTGTGTAGCTGTATTTGTATTCTTGTTTAAAAGAACAGTTTGATATTCTGCTTATTTTTGAAAATACATAAAGACATCCTTTTTTGGTTTTATAATGGAAGTATCTAATCTGAGTTGCCAAACCACCAAAGCTAGATTTGTCTTTAGGGGACCCTCTTTTCAGAAAGGCAGCTTTGTTTTCAGTTTTCTCATAGGATTACATGAGGGAACTGAATGGAAAGTTTCTGTAAGCTGCACTGGTAGGTAGGCTGTCTTTTAAAGTCTAGCACATATGGTTCTCCTGCACGACTCTCTTGTAGGTTTGGGGGTTTTTTTTAATACCAGTAAACTAAGATTTTTGTGGCCTGACTTTTTTAACAAACCTGAGGAAAAGTACAGGTAGTAAAACTTAAGACAAAAGTTTAGCTTAATAGACTTAATTATTTAGTGTGTCTTAGAAAATGTTATATATCACTTCAGAAGAGATTGTATTAGCCTACTTTTAATATAAGTATAAATGTAAATATTAGTCTCTGCAAAATACACGTACTTCAAAGTTACTTAGAAACTGTACAAAAAAAGCTATAGTATATTGATTTTAATCTAGTGTTTTTATACTAATTTATTCAGGTATTTTTAAACTCTAAATTTTAGGCTGTTCATTGGAGCACAGTTCTAGTTTTCAGAATAAAATCTACTAAACATTTTGTTTCATTCATTGATTTTTGTATTATTTCTTTGCATTGTCTTTAGATTCGAAGTGATTCCTCTCAAGTTGTCAATGAAAGTATACCTCAAATATACACAAAAGCTACAGAAATGAGGCAGATATATAGGAAGATTGACAAACTAGAGGTATGTATTTGCTGTCTTCTAGATGCATTTTGTTTCCTAACAGAGGAAAACATCAGTGTCTGCATATTTGTGTGTGTATATGCACACATGTGGAGTGAACTCAGGTGGGTTGTGCTCTCCATGTCCATGCTGGGTTCAGTACTTCAGGGTTAATAAAGAGGACTACATTTATGAAGAATTTCTGGGGACTGTGGGAATTCTAGACGTGTTTTAGATCTTTTTGTAGCATATTTAAAAAAAATAAATTGTTCGTTGACTGTTTGAAGCAAGGCAGTTTTTTGTGTTAGCTTTCAAAGTTTCAGAAACAAATAGAATGAGAGATCTCTTGATCCCTAATAAAGCTTCAAAACTGTGTGTTCAGATCCTTGGTTTTTCTTTTGGTAGTAGAAAGGCAGATAGAAGTCTAGATTCTGAAAAATCCAAGTAAGTTATTTGAAAGGTAAGTTGGAAAAGGAAGATTATTTTATTGTATTTAACCTGATTTTAAGCCTTTTAAGTATCTCAAGTAATCTCTAGCATTAAAATGGACTTGTAGGCAGAAAGGAAATTGAGCATGAAATTTTTGACTCCTTTAAGCAATGGATCTTTCACCACTGTTTTGCAATACGTAGTCCTGTTTTATTTTGTTAGGGAAAGTGTCATATTTATTTTGGGGTTTTTTTTTTTTTTTTTTACACCAGGCTTTTGTGAAAATGATTGGGAATAGCGTAGCTGGACTGGAAGAACGGGTCATAAAGGCAGAAACAGACCTTGGAGCTTTTCCAAGCACGTTCAAGAAAATCTTGCACACAATCAGCATGCCATCCTTCCTTAATGTAAGTAAAGTTTTGCTTCCATGTGACCAGCCTAGTTGCTCTGCTTACTAGACCAGATGGTTAAAATAAAATAATAAGTTTGTTGCACATGTGTATCAATGTAGCTGTACAGTTTTAATATACTTTATTAGGTTTTTTACAGGGTTCTCAGACTTCTTTAAAAAAAAAAAGGAAAAAAAACAAACTTAAAAATTTGATTTCTTATAAGGATTTGTGTAACATTGCAAAACAGGGCCAAGCACACAAAGAAATGAATGTGAAGGACACAAACAAGTACATAATGCACAAGGCTTTATGCTAAAGCACCCCTGATCTCTGGTGGTATGCAAAGCAAGTAAGAAGAGCCTGTACAGGCAACACTGCTAAAGGATCCTTCTGCATTGATAGCATCCCCACACAAATGTTGCCAAAAAAGAAAATTAAAGGTAATCTGCGCAGTATTTTTAAAATAAAGGTTATATTTGTATTCAGTCCACACAGTTGGATAATCATGTTTCCACCTGGGTGAGCTTTCTAAGGGTGCAGTTTTCTCCATCTTTCCTTGTGGACTGTTCTTTTATAAAAGGCTTGAAGCACCCTCTCTGGTATATTTCAGAGATGCCTTTCCTAACACCAAACTGGCATTGTGCCTGGGGTTCAAAATAATCTTTTGGTTAAAAAAAAAATCACCTGAATTCCTGATGCTTCTTGACATCACCTAGTAGTACACCGTTTGTAAGTTCTACTCTTTTGCATCTTGTCAGCTCAAAGATTGTTTTATCTTTTAGTATGTTCATTCTGTACTAACTCAGTTTTCTGTGTTCTGGTAAGAATGATGAAAAAATAGCTTTATAGAAGGGGAGAGGAAGAAGGCTTTTTGAGGTATTTTTGTTCCTACATCTTCCAAGCATATATGGCAGCAGAGAAAAATACATATAAAAAGAACTTGTGTTGTCTTGTTAAGGCTCAGCTCAAGGTACTTGTTCTTCACTGCTGTTTACTGTGCAGTCTTTAAGTTAGTTAATTTCTCATCTCATTCCTTCATTTTCCTTGGTGTTGAAGTTTAGAGTTCTGTCATTTTTTTCTTTTAAAAAACCCCTAAGAACAACACCACAAAGTTGCACTTTATGGACCAATTACAAAACAAAAAACCTGCACAAGTTGCTTTGAAGAATATTCAACAGTATTTTCCATTTTTTTTCTATGAACAGTTATTAACCAAGTAATTACAGTCTTCATTGAAGAAGTGAAGAAAAAGTTCAAAGAAAGTTTTGCTAGTTCAAAGTTTTTTAGTGTTGTATGGGAACACTTTGTCAAATTAGCACTTTTTCCACAGTTTAAAAGGTAGAAAATCTTTGAAAGTGTCAGGAGGGGGAACCTGGCATCTCCAGTGGTTTCTTAGTTTGATTATGGGTAGCAATAAAATAACACTCAGAACTTACTGGCATTATTTGATTCACTAAAAGGCAGGCTACTGTTCCTCAATGGTTCTGGGTACTGCATAGTAAAATACCTATTTCCAGTAGTAAACACAAGCAAGTGTGAATGAAAATGCCTATAGAGATTTCTCCAGTTGCTTGATATTTAACTGGCTCAGTACATCAGTGGTAAAATACAGGTTTGGAAAAGAAGGTTATTCTGATGTCATGATTTTCACTGTAGCTGTAGTTCACATTTTACTGCTAGTTTTAATTTACTCAGGTACCCTCATTCTCTTCCCATTTAAATGTATTTGGTTTTTTACACAAAGGCTGTATTTTCTCTTTCTCAAGATGTGTATCTATAATCTCCCTTTCAGATTTTGCCTAAAGTTCTTCCCTTGTGAATACCAGTCAGTGCAAAGAACAGTACTATAAGGCTTCTAATATCGCTAAGAATGTAGACTCTCAAAAGGTAAAAACATCTGCTAAGCAGCTGCAAAAATAAGTGATCATAAATGTGTGCTTAGGCAGTTGTGGCTACTGTGCCTGCCTACAAATTTCCTCACTGGATTGAAATTGCCCACTTCTTGCACAGAGGCAAATACAGCACCTTAAATCCATGTCAGGAGTTACAGAAAACCTGTAACTTTGCTTGCAGGTTGTTATCTGATGGGACAGTACAGGATAGGAAATTATTTTAAAAATCAGAACTGTGATTTTGAAGGGGTCTTTTACATTTGGCAAATTTTGTGATATGGACAACACTGATAATATACAGTGTTTATAGATCAGATCTTTGTTTATATTTTTTAATTTCATTGGAACTTGAATGGCAAAACAAACTTAGAGAAATTAATGGTATTGTAAAATTAAAGACATAATTTAATATATCAGCAATTTTGTATATAGCAGGAGAACATGTACTTGCTTCATATGGAGTACAAGTATACAGCTCAACTGAATATTGAGAAATTTCCACTTTGTTTTGTAGGTATGGTTACTTACATCTTCATTTTGAGGGTGTAAGACTGTTCTAAACTCCAAGACTATCAAACAATGATATTTAGTGTACTTTTAACTTTTATTATTGGTGAAGGCTAATTTCCTCATTCCAGACTGACAGGGCTCTACCAAATAGTTCATCAAAATCTTTTTATTAGTTGAAAAGGACTTTTAATGAGTGAATTCTTGATTTCAAGCATTCTATTTAATGTCAGGCATTGAAAACATACCCTGTGTCTGTGCTGTGTTGCAGCATTATGCACACATAGCAAGGCTGACACAGTAGTCACTTGTGGTCCTTCATTGTGTCTCTTTCAATGAGCCATTTGATACAGCAAAACATTGTACACTTAATATTTAAAAGAAACATGTACCCCTTCCCTGAAAATCAGTGCAACAGCTCTTTTCTGGTCCACTACCAGATTATTTTTAACATTGTGTCATGTGAAGAAGCTCAGAAGGAGCAGCAACTTTCTTGAAAGAATAATTTGCTAGGTGTGTTCCCATAGGAAGACTTTTTGAGTAACTAAATGAGAACCTAGGCCCAGAGTTGACTCAAAAGAAGCGGCTGAGGAGAATGAGAAGGCTGGAACAGAAAAGGTAAAGGTGTATGGCTTGGAAAGGATGAAGGTTACAATGACTCTCCCATCAGCTGGATGGTATAGTTTGGCTCCTGAAGTTCTGGCATATTGTATATGTTCCAGGACTGGGTCCTGTTTAGGAGCTGGAATGGCAAAGGTCAATGGTCGTGTCTCTTCATTAACATTAGGAACATGCAGGACTATCTGAGCTATGATTAAGAATTCATTCAACTAAGGAGATACGCCTTAAAACTTTTCTTCTGTATTTTAGCTCTGCAGGCTTTGTTTTAGAATGCTTTATGAAAAAGGTGAAAAATAAACTTCTGTAATTTGCAGAAATCGTCTTCCTCACGACAGCAGCAGACCCTCTATGAACCTCCAGTCCTCTTCAAGACTGAAGACTATTTTCCATGTCCTAATGAAGCACCTTATTGATGATTTTTGCTTTGGGATTGATATGAATCAGCCAGAATAGAGAGAGCCAAGTGAACAAAAGGAATGCCAACCTCAGAACAGCTGCATTTTCTAAGCACTATTGATGGCATATTGCCATTCTTATCCTCATTGTCTTCCTTCAGGCAATATTTTCAGGTAATCTTTCTTTGTGCACATAATTTCAAAAGCCTTCCTAAAACACCATGTAAATTTTCAGATCATTTTAGGGAAGGAATTTAAGAATATTTTTGCATTACATTTTTTTTAATACGGAAATAATAGGAAACATACTATTGTATATAAGTTTTTTAACACATAAATATCTGTGCTGCTGCAAGTGTAAAATAGCTATATCACAACGATGAGGGTTTGTCTTTTTTCATAATGTGCTGATTGAGGTGAAAGAAAAACTATGCATAAGGTTTCACATCTATTCCAAGGTTTTAAGCCTGTTCCCTGCAGTTTGTCCAGAGAAATGCACCTTATTGGGGTGTACTTGTTGCAGGGGCAGGACATAGAAGATCACCAAGGAATCAAGGGCATGGCTCAATCTATGTGGTGTAGTCCCAGTTCACAAAGCAAACATCCTGCTCCTGATGATCTTCAGGTCACAGTGAACCAAGCTTTTCATTATTGCATCATTGTGTTGTTTGATGTGTAACCAGGTGGGCATTAAATAAATTTGTATATATATATAGAGAGAGAGAGATATAGATGTATCAAACCTGCTGTCAAAAAGAACAAGTATCTAAGCTGGAGAGGGATGACCCTGGACTGAACCTCAATCAGGCACCTGACCAGATTGCTTTTCCTTCACAACTCTCTGTGGATACTGAGGCTTCCCATGCTTATTGCAATTTATATTATCAATAAACTAATAGCTGGCTAACCCCTGTTGTGGTCTTGCATTTCACCAGACAGTATTTACCCACCTAACAGATGTTAATTATAAATTGATGTATTCCTCTGAAAAAGTTTTACCTCTGCTGCTCTGTTGCCCATGTAGCTCACTAGAATACTCAAAATTGAAGTCTGGGAGGAATGCTTTAGAGAAACTATTTCTCTAGATTTCATGTTGCATGCACAAAACAGGTATGAAGTTGCAGAGCAGAGATTATATATTAATAGATCCTGTCTCCAAAGACCAGCAGAGATTGAGTTCTAAACATCTTCAGTATCTGAAGCAGCATTTATTAAAATAGAAAACAAAGATTTTCAAGTCAAAGTTGGTTGGCTCCAAAAGTAGTTCTGATGTAAAACTTACCTGAATTTTAACATAGGAAAATAATCACATAAACATGCAGAAAGAAACAGACATGACTTTGAAGCAGGGCTCCCCTCCCATCCTCCTTGTTTTCATAAATAATTCATTATTCAGATGTTCCACTAGAGCAACAGTTGCATTTCTAAAAGGTGTGGTGCCTTTCAGTGTATGCATAAATAATGCTTGAAGTTTATCGCTCCTCAGTGAGGTCTAATAAAATAACACAGTGTAGCAACAGAAGGCTACAGTCAAGTACTCTTAAACATACTAACACTGGTATTAAAAAAAGTTATCTTTAGAGTAACTTTGTAATTAAATTATTCACCTTCTCAAATAACATTGCCCTCTGCTGTGGGGAGCCAAAATGCAGTTCTCTTTAAACAGATGATGTTTGAAATATTAATAAAGTTTCCAGCAAGTTTATACAGCTGAATATTTTCACACAATACTGTTCATATTAATAAGAGTCAAAGTTCATATATCCTGAAGTGGGCATTTTTGTTGAACTGTTTTATATAAAAAAAAAGAGCTGTATCTTCAAGGCACACCACAAACAAAAATCAGACTGTTCCTATAATTAGTATAGTTCTATGCTGGAAATTCTCCAAAATATTTTTATTACTGAAAATGATGGGCAATACATGGAAAATTTGTTAAGGAAATGCTATAAAAGACAATAAATAAATTGTGGCTTTTAAAAATACATGGTACAAAATACCAAGGTCACTGTTCATCTGTTATGAGATTAAGCTCATGATTATGAAATTAAGGCATTCTCATCATACTGACAAAATGCACTCTGCTGTTGGTTTGTTTCCATCTTGGCTGACTCCTTATTCATGGTCAGTCTCACCTTACAAGAATAGTGTAAAAAACATCTCAAGTCTTCACTCAGTAAAGAAATAGAATATTTCTTTATTCTGTCTGCTGTTACCTTGTATTACTGTAAAACCAGTAATGACTATATTGTGAATTCGGTTCAATGTTTATTGGGTTTGCCAGCTGTAAACAAAACCTGAATCTCAAAATCCACTGATACCAACATTCACAGCCCCAGAAGGCTCTGCTTGCATCTTTCCCTACACCATGTTTTCCTCTTGCCTGAGTTCCAAGATACAAGCCAGTAACTATGGGGCTACATCACCTGTTTCTAATAGGAGAACTCTTCATATAGAACTGGTATAAATCAAGATGTGGTTGTGTTGTGCAGCTATAGGTTGGGTATCAGGCACATGAAATGAGCTAATGTTTAATATCAACAAAGGAGTCTAGATACACATCTTGCTTTTCCTCTATGTCATTAAGCAAACATTTTAAAGCAATCCTAGCAAAAGTAATGCTAAAAGTTTTTATATTCCTATAGTTATGCACATTTTAGGCCAATGTTAATTAGCATTAGCCGAGTGCTAATTGAAACTAATGCAGGTTTCTAAAAATTATCTGTTTGCTGTACAATGTATGTCAATATGTCACAGAAGCTGCATTCACAAGATATTCACAGTGTGATTATATCATAGTCAGGTTGCACTGAATGTTAGAGGCCTACACTTTTCATAGCTCCTGGACAAAAATCATCTGTCTTACATAGATATTTAATGATAAACTGTTCCTGAAGTCAGCACATAAAATTTGACATTTGTATTTAATTATTTTTGGACCAGCAGATTTTGTTACAATCAAGCAGTGCTGCAACTGCAGTAAAGCCCAAAGAAATTAGAGAAGGATGCAGATGACTGAAATGAAAACAAACAGGTTTGATTATTTATCTGATCAAATAAGATAAATTACTTAAAGATGCACTGGATTGCATTGACATAAAAACCTGTGGCATTTCATTACTTCTGCTGACAATAACCTTCAGGGTTAAGTAGTTTTACCTACAACACTAATAATTAAGTAGCAAGCTAAAGCTGTGAAGAGTGATCCTGAGTGAAAGACCTAGCAGAATGAGAAGGAAGAGGAAGAGAGCTTGCACCTTCATCTGTGAAAAGAGCTGTATAGTTGGAATTCGTAAATAATGCTCCCTTTAAAAAAAAAAAAAAGAAAATGTTTTTTAAGTGATTACTTTTTAAACTACCTCACTTTTCATAGAAAAGAAGTTTGTCTTGGACCAGCTACCAAGAAAATCCTTGAAAAGCCAAAATCCCTGTCAGATACAGCTATGGTCAAAGAGGACCATAACAGGAATTGGTATCTTTCTAGGTACTGCAGCTAAATCCATCAGGATGAGGAGTTTCCAGCTGCTGGGATTCCCATCCATGTAGGAGCTGAGCTGCTGTGGCAGAGCAGAGGCTTTGTCCACTCAGCTGCTGTTGTTGATTCTGCTTCAAGCCAATGGGTGGTAGTACAACCTCAAGATGGTAGTACAGACTCCAGCTGATCTCAGGGATTTGGGGAGTTTTCTTGACGTTCTTGCTTGATGTTATCTACTCACAAACTTTCAATGCTGGTCAGTTTTTGTGATTTTGAAAAACTGTAAGGGGTATGTGAATGGTGCACAATGTCTTAAAAGTGCTAAGGAACAAGCAAAACAGAAAAAAGGGTTCAGAAGGTGTTGCTCATACAGTACAATGCCAGGGAGACAGAATGCAACCACCTATAGATACAGACTGTGAAAAGGAAAAATTGAAATAATGTCTTTGGAATTATGTCAGACTAGAGGATATGGTAGGGAGACCAAAATATCCTGTCTGAAACTCACATGGAAGTCTCAAAATTATATTTAATTTTTGCCAGCTTTAATATTGTCTGTAGATTCTTTAGTGGATTATTAAAGTGATAAAAAATACGTTAAAATTGCATTAATAATCATTCCAATGTGCTATCTATATGGGATCTTAAATAGTATATTCTAAAAGTAGATTGAAAATACAGATATATAAATGTGCTGACAGACCTAAGAAAGTGAACTGAATGTTAGCAAGGATTTCATCAGAGGGTTCATAGTGAAAAGACAAAGGGACAGAATTCATGGGGGGAAAGTGCACTCACTGAGAAAAGAAGGATAAATATCCAATTCAATTTGTCATCTCCCACTGTTTCAGAAGCTCTAGGTTTCATGAGAATAGCTCAATGCCTACATTATTTAAAAATAAATTAATTGCCATCTGTTCCTTACAGGTGACACTGTCAGGAGTTTCTTTACAAACAAAGCAACCTTTAAGAAAAAACAAAAGCAGAAATTTCCACAATCCTAGGACATTAAAACTGAGGGCTGGCACTAAATATGACACAAGCACCTGCAAACTGCAGACTGGCAATAAAGCTGTTTCTGATTGATTCATAAAAATGAAATTACAAAAAAGGAAAAATGAATGGTGAGAGCCTTATGCAGGAATGGAAGAGGCAGAAAACAGCATAGCCAGGAGATAAGCCAGGGCATGTGCCAAGGTGTGAAATTGTGATGACAGAGCTGTGAGCAGCATCAACAGATGAGGGCAAGATCCCTGAACTGGGAGGTAAGAATGGAGATCCGCAACAGACATGATGTATATATGTGATGTTATTTTTTCACAGTTTAGGAGCTTTTTTTTCCCCTCCAGTGTGCACTTTTCCCAAGTCCATATTTTTAGGAGGGGCTATAACTGTGGACCAGCTCTAGTGTGTTTGTCTGGACCAGGCTGCTGTTACTGCCTCTGATTACTGCCTCTTTCTCAAAAGAAGTAGGACTTGCAGGTCATTGGACTGTTCTGGCTAAAAATCAGTCCTGCCAAGCCAAACAGTCCAGCCCCAGCACTGATGTCTTAGCACAAAGGTGAGGGGTGGCTCTCCTCTACTCCCAGCCATCCCCCTGAGAAGGCAAGCAAAGCACTTACCCTGGCAGTGTGTCCCCATGTACAGCTGGGGAGATGCCTGCTGTGGAATTAACGTCTGTTTCCTTCATGCGTCTTTGATTAGCCCTTTTCTCTACAGGGAAGGCTTTGCAATTTGTATGGAAACACAGAGGGAAAGAAGAACAGGAAAGAAATAAGGTATTGGGAATAACCTTCTTGTTGTCATTACAGCGATATCTGTGTGTCCTGCTCAGATGCCTGCTTCCAGCAATATTTTATCAATTAAAATGTGATGGTTCATCTGCTAGTGGTACACAGCACCCTTATTCTTGGTGTCACACTTTTGTGGAAGTGTGCTTGTTGCATCTAAAATACAGTGTATTATTAAGCAAAAAAATATTTGGGAGGAAAAATACTAAACAACATAATTGAACAAAAATTGTATTTTCTTTCTGGATTTATTAGCTTGACTTCTGAATTTAATTGTGTTTCTGTAATTGAAGGACAACACAAAGCAGTAATGACAGAGGAATCTTGCCTAAGGAAAATCAAGTATGATATTGTTAGCTAACAAGATAGATGAGCAGTGCCATTGCAAACTCATTACATGTATCTGAGATAAGTCAAGATTCTGCTAAGTGAGTTGGATGAAATTGTGAGGACAGACTCAATAACAGAAAGAGGTCAGCAAGAGCAAGGTTATAGCAGATACCAGTGCCCATCTTGAATAGCATTTTGTCTCTCATTAGTTTGCACTATGGGACTGCCTCTGGGTGGAAAATGGATTCTTTTGGGACTAATACAGCCAGAGACTTGCTCAGGAATTTAGCTGACTTGCTGCAACTGCTGTTGGGTATTCATTCCATGCTGCTGGCCATGCACTAGTTTTAGGCCAAGATGAAACTCAATGAAACATTAAGCTACAAATCAACCTGAACCACTGTGCTGAAATACTTGCTAGCCCAGTCATAGCCCCAGGGTGGCAAACACCACTCTGCAGGAGTAAAAAGACTGAACCAAAGCTCTGGGATGAATACAGATGTGATGGCGCTTGAATATGGATATTGTGGGGATTGTGAAAAGGCTGATGTAAATGTCAGGTAAGAAAGCTGCTGGAGAGGAAATGATGGAGAGGTAGACATAGACCTTCTAGCTGGAGTAAGTTCAGTTCAGGTCCACAAAGACAATTAAGGGACTGGAACATCTCCTGTGAGGAGTGTCGGAGAGAATTGGGATGGTTCATCCTGAAGAAGACTCAGGGGTGATCTCATTAGTTTGTATAAATACCTGAAGGCAGGGAGTGGAGGAGAGGGAGAGAAGCAATTCTCAGCAGTGCCCACTGGTAGGACAAGAGGCAGTGTGCGCAAAAATAAAATCTCCTTGCCAAAGCACCTTCTCTGTTGCATCCCACATTAATATTTTTGAACCCTGTTCCCACAAGCTTCTTTTAATATCCTCTAATTCTTGTATTGGAGGACACAATCAACAGTCATGAGCCATCTGTGTTGCTCATCCTCTCGTAGTAATGTCTGTTATTTCCTTTTCCATGATTTCTTCCGTTGACTGAGGAATCACAGAATGGCCTGGATTTGAAGGGACCTTAAAGAGCATCTGGTTCCACTCCTCACCATGGGCAGGGATACTTTCCTCAGGAACAGATTGCTTAAAGCCCTGTTATTTTGTGTATGAAGCTTCCATGTCCTTGCTGCCTTTTTCTGATCCTTTCCCACTAATCTGTGTCCTATCTGAGATCAGAAAAGTAGGACTACCCATGTAATTTAGGGCAGAAGCAAATCAGAGGTTTAAACAGTACTACAATCTGCCTTTTTCTTGTTTCTTCTCTACTTATTTCCCTATGTCAGATGTGCTTTCTTATCTTGTTCTGAATGTTTAAACTGATGGTTTCCAGGACCTATCAGAGTTGTGTGATCTCATTTATGAGTAACTGCTCAAATTTACTTTCTGACTCATGTGGTTCATGTACAAGGATATTTTAATGTAATAGCTAAATCTGTGTCTGTTAAACAGGAGCTACTTCCAATCAGTAGGATGAGGTTTTGCTAAAACAGAGGCTATGTGGATCAGGTATAAAAAGTATTAGATTGTGGGGCAATGCACAAGAAGGCAAAATAGAGGTGCTGCATTGGTCAGTGTGTTTCTTTGGATACACCACTACTGAAGGTCAGCAACTGGCCTAGTTGTCTGACCCTTTTGTGTATTTGTGCTCACCTGGACTGACATTTACCTTTTCTTATCACAGCTACAGAGCAGTAGTCCTGGTAAAATAGTGTTTAAACTCAACCTGAGGTGCTGTGCTGAAGCAGAGAGTCCATGAAACATGCTCCAGATACTATTCAGCTCACTGAAGCCTTGAAGGAGAGAAGTAACACTTTGAGGAAATGACAGAAACTCTCTTTCTTTTCAGTGCTCCCAAATCCTTTTTTGTGTCAAGTCTGTCCAGGGTGCCTTCTTCTCCCCCTCTTTCCTTAAACTCCTCTGTATCCTGAGACTGAGCTGCCTCTTACAGAGCCCCTTTTCTCCCTGGTAGGGTGGAGGGGAAGCACTCTGAGCACCTGGACAGGGGGGAAGTGGGATTTCCTATGGAGGTTCCTGCTTTGAGCTAGTTGAGAGCAACCATGCTGATTCTTTTGTGAAGTGAGAACCTCTGTAGATCAAGATTTGTTGAGGAGCATCCCAAGTCCAAAGCAGGCATTTCAGTGCCCTGCTCTAGTGAGATCAGTGTACTGTTACTCTCAGACATTTGGATGATTCTGGAGGATCTCAGCTGGGCCTCTTGAGAGAGCAGCAATGCTTGTGTTACACTCCTTTGGGCAACAATGCTCACACATTTAGTTCCCCAAACCTTCGCTTGGAACCCAGCCCTTGAGACTGTTGTTGGTTCCAATCCCTACTGTGGCAGGGGGATTGGAACTAGGTGATCTTTAAGGTCCCTTCCAACCCAAACCATTTTGTAATTCTATGATGATGATTAATCACGCGCTACTTTTATCTCACAGTGTGTAGGAAGAAGTTGAAGTGAGTGACTATTCTGCAATCACAGTCTGCTGTTTTCTGTGTAAGAGTTTTGTGGATGTGGCCGTCTGATAACACCATAGTGCTTAGAAAAGAGGTATAGCCTTACTTTTGCACTCTTCCTCTTTCCAGCTCAGTCAGTTTCATTTTCTTCAGCAACTGAGCATTATGGTCAAACTAAAAAGCAGTATCTTGTCTTGCAAGAAAAATTAACATCTCCAACTGTGTTCAGGTTGACTTTTTTTGATCTGCTGCACAAGATGGCTTAATTCACAGGTGAAATGGCAATACCAATATAGAGCCCAGAAGCAAAGCCGGGCATAAGTGGAAGAGAAGAATATTATCAAATATTCTACCATCATTTTTTTGCTCCATTTCCCTTTTACATTTCTAAAAATTAGCAGCTTTCTTGTTGCCTGATAGCTTTGTGCATAATTTTTCAGTTTACTCGTGGTTCTTGTAACTATACATGATGTTATTCCTATGTGATGTTTTTATATCCATATAAATATTGTTGGGCCTTAGTGTTGCTTGTTAAGGATGTCTGGGGAAAACAGATTTGTTACATTTAGAATTTCTCCCAAACTTTTTGTCTGCATGGTTTGACTTGTGCAGAAACTGCTCAGTGTTGTATTTAAAAGCAAGACGGGATGCATCCACACTTTCCTGGCAGGGTCTGCATGTGACAGTGTTGTCAAATGTCTGTCCCAGTCTGTGTGGACACCTAATTGTACCTGATAGATGCCAACTATGAATGGATAATGACTCAAACATTGATGATGACAGGCATTTGTATCAACTGGACCCATCAGAGCATGCACATGTGGGAAGGTTCATCTCAGGCTTCCTTATATGTGTCTGAACCTGCCTGCCAGCAGTTGGGGATCTGCACAAGCAGCAGCTGGCTGGCTGCTACTTCCTCACTTGCACTGCTGCTGGAGCAGAAATGTGCAGGCTGAAATCCATGATGCTACTGGGGCCCTTGCAACAGGCACACGGCTGCTGTGGAGCCCTGCTTAGGGGGGTGCCCTTGCCAGATGGAATGGGGTAGGCAGACCTCTGGGAACACAACAGGTAATGTGGGATCTGCCTGGGGCTCCTTGCTCTATCAAAAAGACATCTGTTTAATCCTGAGTTTCTACAGATTTAGCCATATATGGTTGGCTGGTGGAGTGTCCTGGAGGAATATCGAAGGCTGTCAGCACATGGCCGTGAAGACCAAGCTGGATGAGAAAGCAGGCAGCAGCAGCACAATCCCAGCTGAGCCCAGGAATCCACACTGCCACTTCCAGCACTGGTCTTGCCAGGTCTACAGTCCTGGGGCAGCCTGTGGGGCACCACAGGAGTGTCTGTGGCTACCCAGGGCTGGTCACAATGCAAGCAGCAGGTCACATGGTGCACAGAAGAAAGAAAAAGTGTTTCAGGAAGCTTCCAGAAGAGACAGGAAAGCAAAGAAGGGAAGTATCTGGAAGCACCAGAGGAGGTTATGAGACTGTGTACGTTAGGTTCAGTCACTTCAAGAGAAGTGGCTGATATAGCCAGGTGAAATGGATTTGTTTTGTTAGGAGAAAAGGGAAGATAGAATAAAATGAGGAATGTTTTGTCATCTGAATGGCCCAGTCAGTCTGACACCAAAATTTTAGCCACGGATTTTCAGGATGCAGATGAAATTGCTCTACTGCAGATGAGTTATCACTAACTTCCTGATTGTAATGATTCATACACATTTCAAATTCATTTTTCCTTCTCATGTGCTCTGTAGCCTATTTCCAGAAAGAATATTTATTACACCAGTTTACTAGGTAAGTGTTACTTTTCTTAGCCAGCTCTTTCTGTTCTGCTTTCCTTTTAACAGGAAGATGAAACAATTAAAAATTAGTCAGTCCACATTGTATCTTTTTTTGCTCTTTTTCCAGAAAATTTAGTAGATATGGCCATACAAGGCAGAATACTGAACTCCTCTGACTGCACAGGGCATTTCTGTAGCTGTAATGTAGTTTCCTATGTCCACTATTAGATAATACCCATGTCATCCTAATATTTCCTCTGTGTAAAGGAATCATGATTTGGATGTCCTTTGGCACATCATAAAGTAAATGGAAAATCCTGTTTGTTCACATTCACATTTGTTTGATACTGCCTGAAACTGGTAAAAGGATATTAATGGCTTACACTTGAAAATTATTTCTAGCAGTGGCTTTTATTTAATCATTCCTATTATTTTCAAAGGCTTGTTTGCATTCTTAATTATTAGTGTACATACCTCCTCTAAATTTCCATCTGATAATATTCTTCAGTAATATTCTTTAGTGTGGAACTTTCAGATGATGTTAAAGTAATAAAAGAGCCCAGCTCCCTCCTTCCTCTTTGCTTTTATATGTCTCGGCTTACACTGCTTTCCTGTCTTTGATGAGTCATTGCATTTACTTTGTACTGATGCTTTTACATTCAGGCTGGAGCATTGATTTTGGTTTCCTTGTTTTCTGATCAGAAGAAGCACAATTTTTTTCCCGTGCAGGTATCAATGAATTTTTATCAGATCAGAGAAACCCTCTTTTCTATGATTTCACAGGATATGGTATGCAGGTGTATCTGGTAACTTTTGAAAATGCTTAGTGCTGTTTCCTACTAGTAGTCCAGGTCCTGAAGTGATGTTGCTTTATAATTCAGCTGAATATTATAAAGATCTAAAACATAAACAATATAAAATATAGCAATCAAGTATGAGAATATAAATGAACATTTCAAATACCAGAGACTTCCAACTATACAAATATAAAATCCCTTTTATTCCTTATCATGGCCATAGGGTGGCACTGGCTATTGCTGAGCATTTATGTATGTCCTAGGAGTAGCCCAGTATTTTAAGTTTAGCAGATCATTTTCAGAGACTAGGGATCTGGTTCATTCAGACTGATCCATGGTTTGATCACTCCTGCAGTCAAGTAAAACAGCAGCTTTTTCCTGATGGGGCTCTGATAGCACCAACTCCAGCTCTCCACCCTCCTCCTCAGCCAACTACTGCCACTTGCAGCAGAGAGACTGGGAAGAGATTTCCTTCTGCACCTTCTTTGACTTCCTTCTCTGTTCTGCTGCCTGCCTTGCTGCCAGCAAAGGAAAATATCAGGCAGCTGTGAAAATTAATGTGGTCTCACACCCTGCGGTTTCCTCTTCTGGGTGGTGCTCAGTTGTCCTCATGCCTCTTCTCTGTGAACCCATCAGCTGTTGGTGACACTCCCTCAACCTGTGTTTCAGCCCTGCCAGTGGAACCACCACAGGAGGAGCAGTGTGTTGGTGAAGGGATGTTGCCTTTCCCCACCTGCTGCTGCTACTTGCATAAGAAGGAAAACACCCAACCCTTGCATCTTTTTTTTTTCCTTTACTTACTGTAGAGCCAAACCTAGAGGTAGACAAAGGATTATTAAATCCTGATGAGCCAGCAGACTTGGCACAAAACCAAGAAAAACCTTGAAATATTGAAAGGCATTGTAAAAAATTGGGAAGCATTAACCTCAGATGATTTTTGTGATGATGAGAAGATGAAAGTTGGAAACACGTAACTGAATTACTGTTTGTAGATATGCAGCACTTCTGAAGTTAAATCAAAGTATCATGTTCACTGTAGTTAAAGTAGTTAATATTTGCCAGATTAGCTTGAGGCATTTCGATGTAGCGTGTAGATAACAGTGGCACAGCGTGCTTACACAGATGAAATGAGACATACTCACATCCAATGCTTTTCACAGAAACACACCATCAGCACAGCTCCTCTTTAACCTGCAAAATCTTATTTTACTAATACCTTCTACAGATTATGTTGTAACAGTGCAGGAAGTGATTCATTTTAGACATACAAATGTAGTTATACTTCAAAGTGCTTTATCACTTTTCTGTTTCAACTTTACGTACAGCAAGTGGGTAAAACTTCAACAGCATTTAGCTGTATGAATTAGCCCCATGGGCTATGCCCACTGTGGTAGCAGATCTATTTGTCAGCAGAATTTCTTCTCACAGCCTACTCTTATCAGAAGACAGATGCGATTACTAAGCTAAAATGGTATGTGAAAACATATGGTGTTTTGGAGCTGCTTGGTTACTGTGGTGGATAAATAGCTCCTGACCCTAACCAGGAACTTTTCATGAAAAAAGAGCGGTGTCCCTATGCCTTATAAAGGCATGGGCAGGCTTATTCCAGCGCTCAAGAAGGGGCGGTAGCGAGGGTTTTTTTTCCAGCAGCGGTCGCAGGCGAATGAAGAAGTTGAGCTGAAACTGCGAACACTTCATCCCGGCACTGAGCGGCAAAACTCTGTCAAGAGAGGAGGAAGCAGGTGAAATTAAAAAAAAATAAAATAAAAAAAGAAACCCACTTGGTCATGGGGAAATCAGGTGAGCAAATGCCTTCGTGCAGTTGGCTGTGTGTTTGCACAAAGTCCGTGCCTGGTTTTATGCTTGGAAAGCGTCGCTAAAGCGTTCAGTGGCTTTCCTCGGAGAAGGCTGCTTTCATTTGTGCATGGTACAGTCTGGGAGGAGCTTTCTCTCTGACAAAGGGTTGGATTGAAAAAAACGAAAAGAAAAGCGACCCCCCTCCTAGACCTGCTCGGTGTAGAGGTAGTTGTATTTCATATACAACTTTATAGTATTTTGTAACCTAAAGTACTTTTGCTTTGCTGTAAAAAATGACTTTGAATCCTGTAGCTTTAAACTTATTTTGTGTCTTGCTGTCTGACAAAACTTATTAGCCTTGCAGATAAGCAGCAGGATGCTTCGAGGGGGGTAAGCTTTATCACCCTTCCTGTCGGAAGGATTTAGATGTAAGATCTGGTTACTATTTAACTGCGGACAGACTTGTTCGGCTCCTAAGTCTCTCCCCAGCTGTGCGCATATTCTTTAAGCCTTGCCCTGCTGCTGCTGCCTGTGCTGTTGGTTCTTTTCCCACTGCTGCTTGCTGTCTGTGTGCTCTGCTCTGTTTGGACTGGAGACACTTCTCCAAAGCTTCCAAGGAGCCAGAGACTTTCAGAAGGGAGTGCTCAGTGCCCTGGGTTTTCTCCACAGTTGCCCTGTTAACGCCATGTGTAAAAAACTGTCCTGAATTCCTGAAACAGCTGTGAAACTGGATGGGACTTTTTGTTCTTGTTCTTAGGGCATTGTTTCTGTAACAAATCAGAGCCTGGTGGTATGTCGTCTGTCTGTCCTGTGTGTGAACAGCACATACAGGGACATGCTCAGCAAAACCTAGTACTTGATTAACTCAAAACTATAGGCCTCTTCAGAGAAACTTAAGGAAAATCTTTGTGTGAGTAACACTTTAAAGGGCCACAGCATGAGTGCATCGGGATTTCTTTTTTTAATTTTTATTTATTTTTAAAGGTCAGCTTGCTGCATGAGATCTGAGTTGTCTGCAAATGTGACTGTAGAAGGTTTACTGGTATGACACCCAGTCCAGACAAACCACCTGCTTTTTTTTTTTTTGGCAAAGTCCAGCTGCCAGTGGGTGGGTTTGGCCTCATATCCTGATAGCTAGATTGGGATAAATAACCCTATAACAATTTAAATAAGCATAGTTGCTGTGAAGTATCAAGCTCAGCACTTACCATGCTAAGTACAAATACCAAATCAGTGTAGCTAGTGCCTGTACATTATATTAGCAAAGCATATTGAACAAAAGTAGTAGAGGTACTCCACTGTGCATCTCACAATCCCCAAAGGAATGAAAATCTCCTTTTGTTTTAATGCATGAAAATTGCTAAAACAGTCATAAGGCAATTACCATCTTCATTTTTTCTCCCTGCACATTTATTGCTGTGCATTAGTTGATTTTTATAAAGTTAGGAACAATGGCAGACCAGAAACTCCCTTTGCCAAGGCTTGGGTAATGTTTGCATCCTTAAGTGGTTATACAAAATAAGCTTGAGATCTAGGTATGTGTTAAGAATGTTTTCTATTTGTGTCATGCTTTTCAACCAATGTTAAACTAGGTCTAGGCTATTGTCTTTGAGCTGTATGCAATATTTTTAGATGAATCATAAAACTGAGATCCTGTCCTGACAATTGGTGTATTGACTAAATCCCATCTGGCCTTTCTAGTTCACTGAAGTCTTCAAATTCCTGTCTGAGATCATTCAGTGTGGTTTGCCTTGGAATGGGGAGAGCAGCTGTTGTACAGAGTAGTGCTTCCTCTGTGTTTTGTGTGAAATTTAGAATGTGTTCCTGCTCTAGTACTCTTAAGGTGTGATGCAGACAATTTTCTCTGTACTAGGGTACGTGAACATGTAACAGGTTGCATGACAGAACTGTTTTACCTCAGAACAGATTCCTTGCTCCTCTCCTCGGTCAGAAAGGTTAAGGCAGAGATTTCCTGAAAGTTTAATTTAAGGATGCTCTAATTCATGACAAGTGGGGCCACTACTTTAATAGAAATGAGCAGTTTCTTTAATCTCTTGGTTTCAGCAAATCTGTCTTGAGGTCTAAGTATCCCCGTGCAAAGAAAACCTGCTATTGGAAATTTCAGTTCTTCAGTAAAAACTCTCCAGTAATGTTGTATTACTAGTTGTTAGATTATATTTGAAGCAGTGTTCATTCCAAGTGTCAGAGCTAGAGACTTAACATTGCTGTGTTTCATTGGATAGAGCTGAGTGTTGAAACCTTCGGTGCCTCTGACTCAGCTTTCTTCCCTGAAAGCTGCAGGCTGATGAAACCAAATTCATACTGAAACTTCCTTGTCAGGGTAAGAAAATGCCTCCCGTGGTCATAACTCCTGCAAATACTTAAGCCAAACACAGAGACCCCCTTTGCCCTCCCCCAGGTCTTCCCTTTTCAGACACCATTTGGATTAGTGAGGAGTGCAGGCAGCCGTCCCCACAGATCCCAGCTAGCTCTAACCAAGAAGACAGGGATAATATTTCTGCAGGACAGGAGGGGATGGGGAGCTGGCAGCTCTTGGCTGCCCTGTTGCTGAGAGTGCCGTGCTGGCAGGGCTCTGAGCCCGCTGCAGCTGTGCGCGGCCGGAGGCAGGGTCCTGCGGGCAGCCCTCCCCCCACGGGGGATTATCCATCCATCCATCCATCCATCCATCCATCCATCCATCCATCCATCCATCCATCCACCCATCCATCCACCCATCCATCCATCCCCGCCAGCAGCTGCAGGCGATGCTCAGGACAGCAGCTGGCTGCGAGCTCCGCTCAGGAGCACGTGGATCTCTGTTGAGCAGTGGGAGTCTCTGAATAGGCTGGGATGGTGGTAGGAAAGGCTGCTAAAAGTCTTATTTCTCCCACTTCCCCCCGCTTCAACCTCGTGGGGGAAGGGAGCTTGTCCCGCTTGCTCCCTACGGGGTAATAGCTCTCCTTATTCTGGCAAGTGTGTGCAGACGGTGTCAAGGTCAGGCTCAGTAAATACTGTAATCATTTTACAGAATTTGGTTTTATTTTTCTGCTGTTTTCCCTTTTTTCTGCCACTTCTGCAAATGTAGGCGGGACTCCATAGAAAGGGCTGAGAGTTACCCACTGCTCTACGTGTTGAGTCAGTACAAAAAACAAAGAGGGGCTGAGAAAGGGTTTTAAGAAAAGGCAAAGAGACAGGAACCAGACTCGATGCAGTTTTCCATGCTGGTTTTAATCTCATTTAGAAGCATGCGCTGGTTTTTAACTCTTAAGATGCATCTTCAGTGTACTGTAAAAAGGACTGTTGTGTTTTCTGCAGAACGAGCTAAGTCTTCAGCTGAAATGCTGATTTGCACTTCAGCATCCTGGTAAGAGACAGACATAGCAGGTCATGACAAAAATACAGGCATACTGGACAAGTGACCTGTTTCCTTTCTGAGAAATCAGATACTCCCGAGCTGCCAAAATGAGAAAGAGTCATGCTGGCTGCTTTTACATGACTAGTGGGGATAGGAAAGATGGATTGTTCTGAACTGCTAGAAACTGAGCTTTTGTATTTGGTAACATTAGGACATTTGCAGAACTTTCCAACACAAGTTACTGTCTTTTTCTTTACACCAGAACTGAACTGGAGGGGTGGTGGGAAAATGACTTTTCAAAGTTAATTTGTAGTCCCACATCTCCAGTTGCATGCAGAAGACATTGATTGCTGGGTTCAAGTTCAATAAGTAGCAGAGAAAAAAAAGTCTTCCAGGAATATGTCAGGCTTTGACAGTATTCTGGGTCAAATTTTTACCTGTCTGTTGAACCATCAAGGTTTTGGTGGAGGAGAAGAATGCAGCAGCCACCCCATGCCATAGTGGTTGCTCCTGTCAGCTGTTGGATTATACCCTTAGCTCCTTGTGTTCAAGGCAGATAAAACTGAAACAAGTGGGAAGGGCTCAGGAAGAATAAGATAGAATATGACGGTCTGCAGTAACTGAGATACCTACCAAGGTTTCCCATGCCATTGTCCTGTATCAAAACCCCCCCAAAAAACAACCAAACAAAACAAAAAAGCCCCACCCGAAAAAAAAATCCAAAAAAACCAAGCCACAAACCAAAGAAATCCCATGCAAAGCCTGCATTTTCTGTCTGTATAGTTGGTAGTGTCTGTCTTGCCTGGGTTTGAATTAGCTTCTGTTGCTGCTCTATGTGCAGGAACAAAAAGTATGAGAAAACAAGTATTTTGATTTTAACTGTTTTGTTGTTTATTATTTATCTCAACAGGCCAGAAGGCTATATCAGATCTCTCTTTCTGTAGAGGCTGTGCTGTTCTCTGAAAGATAAGTTGGAGCCTATCTCTGTTCTGTTTTTACAGGCAGATGTAGGCAAGTTCTGCCCAGTCTGTGAAGGTCTGAACAGCAGCCAGAGCTGGGCTAGGTGGCTCTGCAGAGGGGGATGAGGTGAGGCTGTGTGGGTGCCCAATCTCACTGGTGCAGAACTGGCTCCTGTTCAAGCAGGTTTGAGGAGGTGGTAGGAGTCTGGGGTGTTGTGTAGGAAGAAAATATGGGCCTGTTTAGGTCGTTGTAAACATTTAGTGTATCCCTGGAAATGTTCAAGGCCAGGTCAGATGAAGCTCTGAGCAACAGGGTATAATTGAAAATTATATCATCTAGTCCCTAGGATCATTATATCATCTAGTCCCTGCTCATTGCAGGAGGATTGGACTAGATGATCTTCAAAGCTCCCTTTCAATCCAGATGGTTCTATTAGTCTGTGATTCTATTAAATAAATACCTTTAAAAAATATTTTGAATTGTGAGAACTGGAGTTTAACCTCTAGATCAGAGGGACGAAAAACAGATGGTGTAATTGATTGTAATGTGACTAAAGAAAGATTTCTGCACCTCCCTGCCTGACTTTGGGTACTGGATAGGGGAGTTCACACACATCAGTGATCAGAAGAAATGTGCATGGCCATATTTCCATGCCTCAGGGAGGTGCATACATAAACACACTTTAAACATTGCCACAGCTATCTTGGATGTCCTTGGCAGAAAAGTACTGTGGGAGGATATTGGAGCTGATGAGATTAAAACTAGTTCAGGTATGCTTACCCCAAACCATGATAGAACATGAATGGTAGAGGTGTAAAATGCAGGAGCATATCCCGGGAGACGTGGGGGTTGTTCTGTCTCACTTTGATTCTTGTTTGCAAAATTCTTCACTTTCCAAAGACTTTGGTTGGCACCACACAGCCAGCAGTGCTATGTAAAATGAGCTTGGCACTGGGTAAAAGCAAGGTTATGTCTGTTGCTGTCCACATACAGAGCATAAGAACATGCAGCATCCAAAATATGAATAGAAAAAAAGATTCCATTTCAATTAAATTACTTCTTTTCAATTACTCAAAACAATTGATTTCTGTTGTTACTCATTAATAAATATAGTTTTGCCTTATATTTTTCAATAAATTTCTGTAATTATAAACTCTAAGCATATACAGCATTGGGGAAAGAAGAGATGGAGAAGATTACATGAATTACTTCTCCTGCATAGCGTGATTCTAACACATGCAGGTCACTTATGGCTTTGTGTTTGGAAGTGCATGTGCCCTAGTGATTCTATGGCAGTTGGATTTAAGAATAGGAGGTGTTTCTGATGGGAGTCTCCTTAGTCTTTTTAAAAGACATTGCAGCATGCACATTAGCTGCCTACAAATGTTGTCTATGTGGCATGATTACAATATTCAGGTGTCCTTCCTGGCAGAATAGTAATAAAAACAACACTTTTGATTGTCTTTCATGCAAAGCCAGGACTGGCTGCTCTGGAGATGATGAGCAATCAGTTCCAACTTTATGTAAGATGAATGCTCCATGGAAGTGACTGCTTGCTGTTCTGATTGTTGGTCAGTTTGGAGGAGACGGGCTACAAGCCAAGGATTTCTTCTCACACCCTTGTCTCCAGTGAAAGTGAAAACTTGCTTCTGTCAGTGCTCAAGACCCCAAGACTGCTGATTAGTGCTGCTTGTTTTGTAAATGCCTGTATCACGGAAGGCTCTGCTGCCTCTCAGAGCTGTGCAGCTCCAGTTTACCAGGTGTTCCTTTTTAATCAGGGCAGTCAATTGCCTTACTGTTTATAAAAGGCCTTAAGTGAGGAAGTAATCAGCACTGTCTATTATAGCAAGAATAGGATTTGCAATCAAATAGTGACATGACTAATGTCATTGAAACATTACTGCATTGGCAGCTTCATATTCTCAGGCCACATGCCCCAGATTGGGTGTGGGGGAAAAGAGTGTGTTACGTTGTGTGGCACAGGTAATGCAAGGTTATTAAGTTGCAGTTTGCTGTAGAGCAAGCCCAGATATTAAAATGTGTGGTGTTCTTGTCCATCAGATGCAGTTAACTCAGACATCTCACTGTTGTCCTGAAGCTCATCCCAGTGATAAGCAAGTGTGTGAGCAAATTCAGGCAAAACTGAAACATCACAGAAACTCCTTCCTGAAGGATCTCCTGAGCAGAAGAGAAAGCTATTTTGAGCAGCAAACATAGGAACGTTCCAGGAGACTACTCCCATTTAAACTAGTATCTAATTATAACTCCCAATTCCCTTCACTTCCATCAGCAGTACTTTCTCTTCTAACTTTTAGTAAGGTTACAGGATAATTCAGGTTGGAAGGGAAGTCATGTACCAGCATTATGATATCTCTCATAAATGACTATTGTGTACAATGGAGACCTTGCTCCTTTACTGAATTCTTGATTGTGTAAAAGGAGACAAGGAAACCCCACCCAGGATACAATACTTTCTAAACATAGTATGATTTAATCTTTTCTTTCCTCCAGGATTTATGCATGGTTTCATTTATTCTGCAAATTTCCAAGCAATCAGCCAGTTATGTTAGAGAAAAGGGGAGTTTAACACTTGGGGAGATAAGTTTTTATGGCTGCAAATATTTCATGAATTGGAGTGTCAGATCCATTTTCCCAAATGACATAGAGCCAGTCTTGGAAGCCCCAAAAGGAGGGCAAGAGAGTGCAGTTAAATATGTGGAGAAAGAAGCATGGAACATTCACTCCCTGTGTTGCTGCAGACACCAGCCAGCATGAGACCACCCTGAAGCATTTGTGGCTTCAAACCAAAGTGCTGAGTCAAAGTGCAGTGGAATATGACTGTCTTCTTAACATTTCTCATATCAGTTAGACATCTATCACTTCTCCATAGAAGGAATGCTATTCTCACAGTGGGAAAGATTCAGCTAGGGATGGTTTCCAGAGAGTTACATTTCAAGTGTGGATAAAGATTAATAATGTCAGCTCTCTTAAAAGAGTCTAGATGCAAATGTGGTCTTTAGAAGCTGGGATCTCCTTTACTTGAGAATTTTGTTTGTTTCCAGTCAGTGAATATACTTTGAGAAGTTTGTTCACAATAAAAGTATCAGTTACCTGAGACAGTAACAAAGGACTTTTTGATGTAATTACTTTACAGTTCCATAAACATTCTAATTATTTTTTTCCACAAACCTGTCGGGCATACTAAAAGCTGCATTTGCTGCATTCTTATTCCATAACCCACTTCTGCTACCAGGATAAAGTAGAGCAATTCTGCAGAATCCAGGGAAACTGAAGGGATTTTGGTTTTAAATTCAGTGTTTAAACAATTACTTGATTACCTCTTATGTGTTTTCTATCTACTTTTCATCTGTCCTCTCCATGTATTCTGGCACTTGGCTTCTGTTGTAGTTTAGGAATGGTTTTCTCCAGTTTAGTGTTCCTACTGAAACCTCCCCAAATGATGCACTGCTCTCTCATTCTCCTCTCTCCCCTCCCATGGGTGGCTGGAGAGGAGAATTGGAGAAGCAAAAAGTAAAGACTTGTCGAGACAAGAACAATTTACTGGAAACAGCAATGAGAAACAATTTACTGGAAACAGGAAGAAAACAAAGAGTAACAGCAACAATATTAATAGAAATATGTACAGGACAGGTGAGTGATTCATATGCAAATGCTCACTACCACTTGGAGACTAAAATAGCTGATCATGCTACACTACCTTGACATGGAAGAGACCCCTTCCCCCATACCTGGAAAATGATGAGGGGTGATATAGAATAATCTCCAGGTCCTAGCTGTGGTCCCTCCTGGCTATTGCAAAAATTAGCCCTGGTCTGGCTGGAAGCAGGACTGTTTCTTTCTGCCTGGTTCTGGGCCCAAAACAGTAACATGTAAGTAACATGCAGTGTCCTGTTAATAAAAGAGCAAATTTCTAGGAGGAGGAGGTGCAGCTGACAGCTGCAAAGGTGATGCAGGGCAGCTCATGTTGTGGAACGCATGTTCAGACAACTCACCTCTGTTTTGGTGCCCAAACTAAAGTAGAAATGGCAGAAGAAGACAGCTCTAACAAGAGGCTGTATGGATTCAGGCATGAAGAGCTCTTCATGCAAGAAAGACTGAGTAGATTGGCACTGTTTAGAGACAGTAAGAATAGAGAAATAGGATTCTCTGAAAAACAAATATGATGGGAAAAGGCAACCTAGATTCCTGTGCCTATTTTTGCCTGCCACAGAAAGCTGATCAATGAACCTGGAAGTCCAAGAGCATAACAGCTGTAAGGTATGCTCTGTACCACATCATAGCCTAGAAATTTGTTGTCACATGCTGCCATTATCTTAGCCAGTGTTCCAGAAGAATAAGAAATGGAGGCAAATAATTGAATATTGAGGAGCCAGCAACTGTATCTAATACCTTCAGTTGTTTTACTTATTAAGGTGTGTAATGATTCATGACCAAGCTTAACTCTCTGGCAGTAGAAAATAATTTTTTTCTAGCAGCTTAAGCAGCTTACATGAAGGGAAAGAAGTACGTCTCCACAGCTGTTTGGGAAACTGTTCCCATTTGGGTGGGAGCCTGAAAACTCCCACTAACTTGCACTTTTAATGCCTGGCTTCTCAGTATGTGGAACACCAGTAAAATGGAAAAACTTAACATGCATTCTGAAACAAATCTGAAATATATCTGGCACTTGGGCGTCCCTCTCCACACATCATCAGGCACGGGAAAAGCTGTACAGAGGGAGGTGATTAGCACATGAGCTTGAGTCACAGAAGATAAGCATTTCTATAGCAGCCACCTTTGAGGGAAGGGGAGGATGGAGGTTCTCCAGGGACAGCATAGCAATGCCTGTTGCAGCTAGAAGCAACTCAGTTTTGTCCATGACTTGTTACTCTTTTTAAGTCAGAAAGTTAGTACAGAGCTACATTATGCAGTATGTCTGTTAGTGTATGGACTGGGCACTGATGAAATCTGTGTTTCAGTTGATTTTTTTTTAATTAGAATTTCATTTTGATGTTGTCATTGAGAGCAAATTATTTGGATAGAAACTTCCATATTTGCAGGTCAGATTGTTTATCTACAATTTCAGTGCTGAGTGGGTGAGATGCTAACTCTAGGTGATAACAGGCACAAGTTCAGCATGGTCTCAAGAGAAAAAAAGTAGTCTGGAGTATGTAATGCAACTTTCAAAGCTGTGTTTTTCAATGTCTTTATTTATAGTTTGTCTTAACATTTCCTTGCTGGAAGCTTGGACCCCCTGCATCAGGGAAGGGCATGAACTAGATGTAGGCTTGCTTTCCTCAGTGACTTCTGATAGATGCTGTAGCAATTGGCTACCTCTGTAACAGAGCAGATGAGAGGTTTAGGACTCTGGCCTGATAGAATTAGTGAGCTGTAGTAACAAGAGTGATGGGACAGGTTCATTAGCAAAAAGGAGTTTGTGTGCTTGAATACCAGAGTGGAGGTGCTTGTTTTCCTGGTGATGTGCGACTTGTGATACATAAAATTGAGGGAGAACTGAAGAGGAGGAAGGTGGTGAGCAAATGTCACTTTGTTCAAGAGGGCTGCTGTGTTACACCAACAAACTGATACCAAAAGAATGAGCCTGAAAGCATGTTATGGAGAATATGTTAGATACATGTCCACAATGACACTTTGATCAGGAAAGAGTCAACCCAACTTCAGACTGTGTTCAAAAAACTTAAGGTACTGCATGAAACTGTAATGGCTTTCTTGTGTGCATTGGATACTGAGATTATTTTAGGCTGTATTATCTGTGTATTATTATCTGCTGTATTATCCCAGTGCTATTGAGGAAACTGGAGAGAACTCCAAGAGCAGCCTAAAGCATGAGGGTGAGCTTAGGAAAAAGTTCTGAGAGCAGCATGTGCAAACTGACAGCTCTATTTTGGGGAAAGTGCATCATTACAAACAGCAGAAGAGAATAATGCTAATACAGCAGAGAATGATTGATTTTAGTTGTCAGGATCAAGTAGTGAGAGGAAGTTGAGAAATCTAAGGTTAATAACAGGAAACTCTTTCTAGTCATAGGAGTTGTTTGGGTTTCTCAAGTGTCTTACGAGGAAAATTATGGTAGTCATGCTAACTGAGATATTCAGAAATGAAGCTGATGAATCATTAATAAATATAAAAACCCATGCCATAGTAGTTGTTTCTTTCCTTACCACTTGCTGTTTGTGAACATTTGTCTTGAGCCAAATAAAGGTGCATTTTGAGATTTCTATGAATTTGTACTGTAAAATTAATTAGAAGAGTGGTGTATGTTTCCAAGTACTTGCAGAGATCTAAACATTTTAGTATCTTCATTCTCTTTAGGTGGTGCCCTGACTAATACAGACAATTCTTGCATAGAGGGGCAATCATTTGCAATTTTAATGCATCTCCTCAAAGGACATATTTGTTGCTTACTCTGAGATTGGAATGCTGATGCACTGCACTGATAGCTTAAAATGAAAGTCAGTCTAACTGATTTCAGTTTTAAATTGACAAAATGATTGATTAACCTTAAATCATCTTGCTATAGAAGAAAGCAGTAAGGATCACAATTTTATTCAACCTTTGGTGAGTCTGTAGCTTCCCAATGAGAGTGTCTGTTGGAGTTTGTTTCTGGATGGAAGTCAGTGGTTCATTTCATCCTGCTGCCAGGTAATGAGGGTAGTACCCTTAAGTTCTACTGTCCAGCCGGCATCAGGGCTTGGGTTCAGAGTATGTTTTTCTGTCTTCACTAATATCTGTATTTGACAGACCCTTCCATTTTTTTTAATGTGATTTCAGCTTCCAAACAATTTGCTGAAGAAGTCTTGAAAGTACACAATGACTACAGGAAGAAACATGGAGTCCCCCCATTAAAACTCTGCAAGAAGTTAAACAGAGGAGCCCAACAGTGAGTTCAGTCCTTTCTTTTCTCTAATGAGATTTGTGACACTTTTATCTGTTAGGTTTGACTGTGTTTACTGCAAAGATATTTGCCTTTTGACATGCTGATAAACAGTGAAGACTTACTGAGTAGAAAGTGAGGGACTCTACTCTTTCATCCCCTCTTTTTCCATCATATAGTAGTAGCTGGTCACATGGACATATGACCATCACAGCTGTACAAATGGAGCCTTTTTCAGATGTGGACTACATCTGTCTGCACTGGTAGGTGTCCTCTGCAGAGGGCAGTTGTCTAAAACATGCTTCACCACCACTTCTGTCAGATGAGGGATTGTCATCTGCAGGAGAAGATCTACTCTGCTGAAATAGTGGGAAAAGAACTTTTTCACAGTAAGAAACTGTGACTGGTCTAAGATCAGTGGAATCAGGAGGAAGTAATTTCTGATTAATTTATATATCTCCCAGCCACAAAAGTAAAATATTATATGTTCTCTGTTCTGTCAGGAAGGAAACATCTTGCCTTTACTCCAGTGTTCAAGACTGCTCAACTTCTTCTCAGTCTAATATGCAGTGAATCCATCTTCCTGCTCTCTGATTTGAGTCTTCCTTAAGAAATTCAAGTCCAATACTGCTTGTCCTCTTTACTGTAGTTACAATAACCAGATTAATTCCCTTCTCTTTACAGCAATCTTTTTCAAAAAGTAGATTTAAAAATCTTCAATTATTTTTCATGCTGATTCTCTCAGTACAAAGGAGATAACTGAAATAGTAAATGCTGATTAAACTATTCAGAAGATAAATTATACTAAGTGGTGGGCAGTTTGATCCCTACTCTAAACATAAGATCTCCTTCCACTGGCTTTCCACCATGACCATACAGATTCCTCTGTGCTGGGTGATTGGGAGAGAGAGATGCTGTAGTCTTTCCAGAACCTGATTTATTGTCCCAGCAAGATGGAACACAGATGAACTGGCTCCTGACTTCTAGATTTCTCCCAGATGTTGTGCTGTACAACACACCATGTAACTGGCATGTGGACATGACCTCTGTCATCAAGAAAAATCTTGAAATATTGGTGTTTTCACTTTTCTTTTTTTTTTTTTTTTACAGTATTCCTAAAATGTAGAATGCTAGTGACTCATTCACCAACTTTGTAATCTGCTGGGACTTTCCTTCTGTTCTTCTAAGGGCTTTTTTTGTTTCTGTTTTTAATGCTCACGGCGAGGAAGAGATTTCATTGACTTGTCAATAGCACTTGTTGGGTCTCAGAAGTGCAACACTCAGTTTGAACAAGTCAGCTTGTATGAATAGTTCAGATTATTCTATCGAATATGCATTGCTCCACATTTATCTCTGAGTGTGCTGCTGCCCTTGCTGGGTATTTTTAGATCCTTCAGAAATTTTTCACAGCCCTCTTTGGTCTCAGCTGAGGCCCTCCTGCAATGAACAACAATAGGAAACCTCTCTTTGGTTGAGGTCTGTAACTTGTAAGAATTAAAAGACATGTTCAGAGACTGATAAAACTGGTTGATGCAAGAACAAGAAATATTTTGGTCTGAATAAAATATATGAAATTTAAGAAATCTCATATTTTTCAAGACAGATTTTTTTATGTTCTTAAATTAAAAGAAGGTTTTCACCTTTTCTTTGGGTATATCCTATTTATATATCTTTGTTGGTATGTATTTGGGTACTTTTCTCTCTGGGTGCTTTTCTGTGCTTCTCTACCTGTGTTGAAAATGGTATGTTTCCTACTATTTTCAGGCCCAGTTATTGTGACAGGTGAACTGAGTATTGAATTCCTGCTTTAACAAGAGATGAGTCAGCCTCAGCAGGTGTCTGTTTATCTCTGACTGTAATGAAGCACAGGGTGATGATCTCAGATGAAAATCTCATGCTTTCAACTGCCTGAGCTGGAGTGGATTAATCACCTTTTGTCTCAAATCCCTGGCAGCTTCATCCATCTGCAATGTGTACCTAGTCTCAGTCCTGCCTCTTACATGGGATATGAGGATCCTGAGAAAAATTACAGGACTGTAGAGACAGCACCTAAAGATCCTTTGGTCCAGGATCTAGCAAACTGACAACCGACAAGTTTTCATTATTTCTAAATTAATGGATGTAGCTAATTACTCTTCTTTTTGCTTTGGTGGGAGGATTAGGGCAGAAGGAAATTAGAACCTAATGACTGAAGTACTAGCTTGGGTCAAAAATGTTCAGCTGGACAAAATTCAGGTCTCTGGCAGATGCCAGTAATTCATGATTAGGGAAGGAGTAGGAGGACAAAACAAATGTGATCCTTCCTCCATTATTTTCTTCTGGAAATTACACATTTATCCTGGAAATTACCATTTTCCTAAGCAGTAATTGTATCCTCATTTATTTGTTGCTGTTGTTTAATATGCTGTGAAGATTCCTCCCCACATCCATACACTGTGAATTTGCCTCTCTCTTTTTCAAACTCACATGTGCTTAGATGCCTGCATTGTCCTGTGGAAATGACTTCTGCTGCACAGTGTGGAAAAAGAGCTTTGTCTCACTTGAATTTTAAATCTGTGACCTGATGACTCTCTGTTGCCACTATAAGAAATAACAAATGGTCTTTCCAATTTCCCTCTGTACTGAAGCCTTTCCAATGTTGAATAAAGAGAGTAATTGCTTTACCCATGATGTTCTTCTTAACCCTATTGTTCTAAGAAAATAAAATACATCCCACATTTGCACACATGTCAAATTCTATAGAAACAGTGCTGCTTATCCCTGTGTTGGTTTACACAGTTGTTGCCTCAGAGTCTCCATGTGATCCCCTTCTCTTCCATCTTATTGCCTGGTACGTTGCTCTTTTTTTTTACATTTTACTTTTTTTTCATTTGTAAATGAAGGGGATTTACACTTGCTTTGACTGAATTCCCACTTGTGGTTTTTTTTCCAGTCTCACTGAGAACATTTGATATACTCCTGTGAGAGACCTAGAAATGCCAGGAGGTGGCACTTGTAGCAATTGCTGTAGGTACTTCCCTTTCCACCACCAGCTGTGGCTAAGGATGGCTGTTGGATTTTCAGGTGCTGGTTAAAATGTGGTGCAAATGGATCTGCCCTTTGATTTCTTCTAGGTCCTTCTCAGAATTTATGCAGATGCTCATGAAAGACAGGGAAAATGTGTTTTTCCTTTGCCTAACTCACTGATCTATGTAACCTTAAAGCATCTCTGGCTTCAGGGCTTTGCAACTTGACTTAAACCCGTCATCTTCCAGCACAATTCCTTGCTTGCATATCCTTCTCTTCCTCCTGTGGTCCCTGACTCAATGTGTGGATTCCTTTGCTAGGTATGCAGAGGAACTGGCTACCACGAGGGTCCTCAAGCACAGCTCTGAGTCTGCTAATGGGAATTGTGGAGAAAACCTGGCATGGGCATCCTATGACCAATCAGGTGAGCTCTCTTCTCTTGTTTCATAGACACCTGATAAATGCCTTATCTCAAGTACTTTGGGTTGCATCTGGTATCAAGAGTGCTGGAGTTTCCTCTATTTCAACAATGTATCCAGCATAGCCCAGCCCAGGCTCCCTGGGGACAGGCTGGTGGCTGCAGTCACCTATGTGTCCTGAAAGTGAGAAGCATATGTGGGCACAGAGGGAGTAAGGGACTCCTTACTGGTGGTGTGTTATGTCCCTTGGAGGAAGGACTTGGCAGCTACACTGCTCCCTGTGTCCCTGCTGTGGAGCTGTCTTTAGAGGTACTTGTGTGTCCATACAGGAGAGAAGGAAGTCAACAATTCCCCCTACTTCACCTTTATCCTTAGTTTGTCCCAGCCAAAGAGAGATCTGCCCACAGCCCAGCTGTGGTGAGGGAAGTGGAAAAATGTCTCTTGCACACTGTACAGCAGTTCCTGCTTGTGGGGGCAAAAGCAGGGGACTGGACACCAAAGTGACAGTGGCTAATGTCCTTCCACTAATATCTTCCACTCTGTCAGCAAACAGCTTTAAGCCCTTTTTCATTATTACATTTTTGAAAACTATTTTACTCCATGTATGTTCTGATGGTAAATGTAATTTGTAACTGGGAGCCTTTGGTTTGGTTGCCCCAGGAGGTGAATTTTGGTCAGGCTGACAGCCTGTTGTAAGCCCCCAGCTGGAGAGAGATTCAGCAGGCTCTTCCCTTCTGCCTCCTTCCAGTGAGTAGGGCTCATGCCTCAGCCTGCTGGGACAGCAGATGGGATGTATTAAAAGTGACCACTTGCTTTCTTTATTCCAATCTACCCCTGGAATTTCCAGCACAGCCCCAAAGAAACAGAAGCTCGTTTCTGTAGGCTGGAGGCTCTGTTTGAAGGACCTGGAAATTTTAGGGAGTTTTAGTCCCAGGGATGCTGTTTGGTTCCTCTTCAAGTGCCAACTCTAGTCCCAGTTTTCCTGTTGAAAAAGAAACCCATGGTGGAAAAATACAATTTGATCTGGTCATATTTGGCATTCTGTCCTTTGCAAGGGTGTGAGGAAAGGATTCGGAGCAGCATGGGAAAACACAGATGTCCAGCAGAGTTTGCATAGTGGCTATGACTCACTGACTGAGCTTAGCTCTTTCTTGTTTGTGTTGCTAGCCTGTGCTCCTTCCCTTGAGGTTAAAGCCACAGAATTCCCTTTTAGAGAGCTGGAAACATTGCTCACAAATCCTTCTACAGAATGTCTGTCTTTTCACTGGATCTGGTCTGTTTTCTTCAATGCACAGTTTCCATACATAACTTTACAGTTTTGAGAAGTTTTGCTGGTTTTTATCCACAGGATTAAATACCATGTTGAGCAAATTAAGCTACATCCTCTTTTGTTCTCTGAAACATTTCTACATTTCCAATGCAACAGGATCACTCGAAGTACCAGAATGAGAAAGCTAGTTTTTCAAAGGAAGTTATTTTCTCAGCTAGGCATAGTCTTCACCTCTGTGGAGTTGGTTCATTCTTCCTCTTTTTTTCATATAGTTCCCTCTGGATAGTTAATTTGTACCCTGATCAATGAGGCAGAAATTTGGATTAAGACATCCATTCAGAGGCTTAACAAAGGCAGGCAGTGTCTTCTGGTTTCTTTCCCAGATAAAGCAAGACTCAATAAACCTCTAGAATACTTTGTATTCTCTCTCAAAAAGTGATGCTGTTGTTTATTTTGGCTCTTGCTGAGTTCTGTAATAATGCCAGAAGATGCATTTCTTGTTTCAGGGAAGGCTTAAGCTTTCAACTCTAAAGCCTTCTAAAATGACTCCTCTCCTGGTACAAGAATACCTTGAATTCTATTCAGGATTTTAGAGTTACATAGCCTAAAGCTGTTGCTAGAAATATGTTTATCCCTGTAATCCAAGAAAGAGTTGACAGCTGTTTCCTCCCTCCAGTCCTGCAGGAACTGCTCTGTGGCAGACTTTTCTTTGTCTGTGTTCAAATAAGTGAGCTGTCATCTGCCACTAATGCAAGAGACCACAGCCTGCCGTGGCAGCTGTGCTTTGTCAGGCTTCTCAGGATGCCTCATCTCATTTCTCCTGTGTTGGGGGGCTGAAGACAAGCACTGGATGTCTGAGTTCTGTTTGGGGTGGATGGTGTGGCTGAGAAGAACCTGCCCTTTTGCTGGTGGAAGCACTATGGTTTATGAAGTCTAGAGAGTTCGTAAGAGAAATCCAGTTAGCTATCCCGCAAATCTGTCACGGGAGGAATCAGGGTCTCCCAAGGTTGGGACTAGTGTGCAGAACAGCACAGGCACTGTCTGTCCGAGCCCTGGAGGAGTGTGCTCTCACTGAAGGCCTGCCTTGATGTATCTCTTGCTGTCTAACACCAGGCTTATACAATAGTGTTAAATAAAGGAAAAATAAAGTAAGGACCTGCATGAGTGGTTTTGAAAGCAGAGAATTACTTCTAAAAGCCATTGGTAAGACTTTAGTCTAGGTAGATATTTTATTTCAAATGCAATGTTAAATCTACCTCTTTCCCCTCAGACTGGTGGAAGAAATGTTGTAAAAACTTAGTTTTTAAGTAGATCACCAAGGTGCTGCCCATTTGCAGAGAAATATGGTCTATGCGATTCTATTAGGATGATTTTAGCAACTTAGTGGGATTACTTGAGGATTTAAGCATTCTTTATATGAGGAGAAACAGTAAGGCTGGGCCCAGAGAAATTAACTGGGCCCAGTTGAAGTGAGCTAAATACAGGAACAGGCTGCCACAGCATTGTGTTCCCAGTGGTGAGGCTGGGAATGTGTGTCCAGTCTTGCACAGGCTGGGAATGTGTTTCCAGCCTTACACACACAAACACACATATAGCATAGACATTTGTTTATGTGCAGAGCAGCACAAATAGATGCAGTCAGTATTAAAATGAAAATGAACAGCACTAGTGGCCTCTTCCTCTTTCATTTTCCAGCTGATTCCAGTATATGTTCCAATATACATTACTGGAGTAGATATAAGTAAATTAATATAGTATGTAAAACACAAGTATCTATTTCTCAGTAAATGATTTCAAAGTGGATATAATGTATGCTGAATAGTGTTAAATTACATATATATATATATATATATATATATATATATATATATATATATATATATGTATATAATAGAAATAGAATTCCAGTGTGGATCCCAGCAGTAGCTGAGCACACACACACAGAGGCCCCTGGCTGCTGACCAGAGCCACCCTGCCATGGCCATACACTTCTGCAGCTCCTCCCAGAGCCCTTCACCTGCTCACGAGATGGTCCCTCTTGTGCTTTGCTGGTGCTCCACAGATACAGAGGTCCCTGAAACCCTTGGTCTGGTACCAGTTGTTGGCACTCACACCCTCAACATCCACACAGAACGGAGCTCCTCACCCACAACGCTAAAAATGACATTTAATGAGACAACAGCACAGCTGATAAAATACAGAGCTTGGCCAGGTCACTGCCTACATGCAGTGGCCCCTTGATTATAAGGGGGACATTACTTAGACTGTTAGTCTTACATATGGACTGAGCCCTCATGGTCACTCCTCTGACCCTCTGAGGAAGCTTGAGGCACAGCCAATGTGGCCATGTTGCAAGCATGTAGCTTGTGTAAGTAAAATCAAATCACTGTGCTGGTTCTGGTCCCAGTCTTGGGCAAAACTATACTTGGACATTAGTTCAAGGATTGTTGCAGCAAGTTTTCACCTGAGGAAGATTGTCCATCTAAATTCATTAGAATGAGATTCAGCCTGTTCTGAAATGAACATCTAGTAAGCCTATCTGAACAGGTCATCAGTGAGCTTTCCCTCACTGGGAGAAGGGTGGAGTCAAACTGTGTTTCCATAGTGAAAGCATTGAAACTCTGAGTGTAGTTTACAGCAGTGCAAAGAGGAAGGGTGATAAAGAAGCCCAGCAGAATATTTATTAATCAGTTCCACAAGGAGAGCAACAGAAGAGAAGCTGCAGCTCTGACTGCAGGGCAGATCCATGTGCTTCTTGAGAGGAGTAAACTTTATAATTTGTGTTCTGATCAGGAATGAGGAATGTGAGCAATTTCTTTTCTGTGTTTTTTTCTTTCTGACTGAAAAGCATTTTGAACAGCAACCAACTTCCTTTGTTTTGGGGGAACTTTGGGAGCAGGGGGAGCAGTTTTCAATAAAACATCAAAAAGCAATCAAAACAGACTCTAAATATGACTGCATAATTTATTCCATAATACATTTAAATGGAAATATTGTGGTCAGTTTTCTGGACCAATAAGTCTGAGGATGCAAGTTGCTGCTAAAGCAAGTAGGCTCAGTGCACTCCTGACCCTTGTGCTGTTTTCTCTCTGGAAGCCTGGAAGTCACTGGCTTCAAAACAGGGATTTTCCTTAGTCCCCTCTGTGCCAGCTGTCATTTTCAGCACTGGTTTGGCTTGTGTCCCACCAGGGCACTGTTTACTGCTCTACAAAGGGCAAAGAATCAGAAGAAAAGTATTTCAGAGGAGAGAGAGACTGTTTAATCACTAGGTCCCTATGTGTTGTCTCAGTTGGTAACAGCTTCCACATTGGATTCCCCCCTCACTTCCTGTGCCATGTGACAGATACCATTCATTCCCTTCACTTACAGGACACTTCTCTAAAATGATTTCAAGACAGAGTTTGTCAAAAGTTGCATAGTCCTTGGGTGACCTTCTCTTATGCTGGAAAAAAGTCAGTCTTTATTTTCCCACAGTTTATGAGGCCACAACTCAAGGATGGTGACAGCAATGCTATTTAATGAAAACTTGATCTTGCATGTGAAAAATGTAGAATAGTGATCAGCTTCTCTGCTTTAACTGGCTGGCCTCAGTCAGTTGAAAGCTTTCAGCCTTGAAATCTGGGAATTAACACGTGATAGACTGTGCTGCCCAACTATGCTCATTGTCTTTCAGGTACAGGATTGAGGCAGTCTTACTTGATGCCATTGTTATCTCCCTTGAACTAAAAAGCAAGCAATTTTTCAAATGATAGTATTCTTTAAATTAAAAACAAATTAATTTTTAAGAGATATTGTGTTTTCCAAAATTTCCATGTGCCCTGCAATACTTGCATTATGGAGATTTTAAGTTCTGTCACGTGCAGCCTAGGCACACTTCTCAGAGCTACAGTAAACAGAGTGGGGGTGACTTTCTCTTTAAATACTGTTTATACTATATCACACTGATACATTAACAGAAGGAATAAAAAGCTGGCAGCAGTGAGAATGCAGTCCTACATCTGCTAAAATCTTGCTTATATAGTATAGTCACTTCAGCACTAGTACACATAGAATACATGGGCTTCATAAGGCCTGATCTGTCAGCAGTCACCTTCTGTAGTTCTGTTACACGCAGCTTAACACAAACCCATCTAAATCCTTCATAGCTATGAAATCAAGAGTGGGACAGCATGATCTGATTGGTTTGTTGTGTGGTTTTTTTACTATGTGCTTTTTCTTTTCCTCTTGTATTGCATAAAGGTCACTATTTGCACTTTCTCTCTTTTTTTTTTTTGTCTTCATTTTAACTTCAGTGTGAGTAAGAAACTAACAAATAAGTATGTGTTGCATACTTCAACCATAATAGAGGTCTACTGGGTTTGCTTTTCCCATGCAAAGAGAGAAGGAAAAGAAGAAAACAATTGTTATTCCTGAAACTTTTGCTTTGGGAGGCAAGAGGTGTTTTGTTACCTTTTTATGTAGAAAAAATTATTTACTCAGCACTATTCCTAATGACCAGTGTGGCATATAAGTTCATAGTCCTGCAAGTTCATAAGCCTCTCTAGAGATAGCATTTCATTGAATATTTGCTTATCAGCCATGGTTCTGACAACCAACTTGCCAGGCTAACAGCATCATCCTTTTAGCTGACTTCAGTCATAGCAAACTGAAGTTTAAAGAAGTTGATGTAGTGTCTGACTTCTAGAAGTGCACAAGTTTAAGACTTTTTGCTGTAAAATAGCAAAGCATGAGTCATTGCTCTTCTGCAGCCAACAGATCCACCAGGGACCAGCATTCTTCATGATGGCAGGCTGAACAGCTTTGGCAGCTTGCTTTGAAATCTCCTGGCCTTGTGTGGACTATACATCCTGGAATGCTAAGCAGAAATTTAATTATCAAGTTTGCTCAGGGAAAAACCTGACCTCTCTCATCTCCCCAGTGTTTGGCACAAGAATTTCCTAACAACCAGTAATGGAAAACAAGTAACATTTGACATTTGTCTGCATTGCATCTGCAGATGCTGGTCTGAGCTACATGGCCATAGTCATAGTCTATATACAGCTGTTGTCAGGGAAAGCCTTGGGTGGAATGAGACAATGCTGGACACACAGACTTCCATACAGAAACAGCTCCTAAGTATGAACATTTGAGGTTTCTGTAGCACCCCAGATTATACTGCCTCAAAATGGGCCTTCACAATGGCTTTAGTGCTAGGTAGAAACCACAAAAAATAATGCACTCAAAAATCAGAAATATTCAATGCTGGTGAGAACAGGGGAAACTAAAAATACATCAGAAATTTAATTTTTCTTTTGTTTATCTGGAGTTGGAAGGGGTAAACATCCACAGGTGTGGCTTTTTGCTTAGAAAATCTGGCACACTTAGGCATTTTCAAACACATTTCAAGAGGAAGAAGCCGGTGCAAGCTGTATGTATGAGCCTGATGACAGGAGCACTTATCCAAGATGAAGGAGATGTGTCTTCATTACCTTCCAAGCTGAAAGTTACAGAAGATCTTACTGGCCAGGCTGTAAGTGAGCTACAGTTTTGTGTTTATGTCATGATTCTACAGCACATTTCTTTTGTCTTTCAGGAAAAGATGTGGCTGACAGATGGTACAGTGAAATAAAAAATTACAGCTTTCAAAACCCAGGGTTTTCTTCTAGGACAGGTAAGTCCAGACTGGGAACTGTCTCTTCAAAAAATAAACTTCTACTGTTATGCTAAAAACTGACAAAATATAAAAAACCCTGAGAAATTAGAAAATAAGCAAAATTTTGGCATTTTTTAGTACTGCATTTTTCCTCTGACTTCAAAAGTTTTAAACAGGCAACTTATTTTTAAGGCAAATTAATTTGTAAGAAATGCTAAATTGGAATCATATAGGAGTCTTACTAAATGTACTGTGTTGTTTACATTGACATGTGATTTCTGCTGAATTATATCACTCCACTCACAGAGATCACTTCAGCTAAAATTTGGAGACTGGGAACAGGTTGTTGGCTGCATATTGACAATCTAGTGCAAAATGGATTTGAGAATGTTGTTCCTCAAATAGTGCTCAAGCAAGAATGGTACCTGACCTTGTTTCAGATTAAGAAAATCATGCTTTTCTCCCTGATTTTGGGATTTGCCTATGGATAGTGGGAACAACAATGTGGGGGTGGCTATTAAACTAGGCAGAAGAAGCAACAAAAATAGTGGGGTTTTTGAAGAGTTGCACATGCAAACACATGGGGGAGTATGAGGCAGTTAAAGCAAGTGAATAATAGTCACTCCCAGAACTGCTGTTCACACTGCAGGGAGTACAGACTGTGATGTCTTTGACAAATTTTGCATCAGATACTTATCCAACTACTTCTTTCACAATTTTCCTGCTACATGTTCTTATTTGGATGAAGAACATGGAAATGGGAATAGGAGTATGAAAACGCATCAGGTTAGGGATTTTCAAGACAAAATGCTAGAGGTAGGGTTCCTTTTCATGTCCTTAGCTTGTTCTCATGTTAAACAAAAAAGCAGCTGTGTATTGTTCTTTTTTCCCCCAGCACCTCACATGTTAAAAGGAAATGTTACAGATTTAGTATCTAAAGGGATTGTTTATGTTTCTCTCTCTTTCTTCAGGTCACTTTACAGCAATGGTTTGGAAGAACACAAAAAAGATGGGAGTTGGAAAGGCATCTGCTAGTGATGGCTCAACATTTGTGGTGGCTAGATATGATCCAGCTGGAAATGTAGTAAATCCAGGGTATTATGAAGAAAATGTTCTTCCTCCAAGAAAATAACTTTATTTTTTTTAAGGTAGTCTTATTGCTTAATGACAAGTGAACCCGGATTTGGACCTAACAGTGTTGAAATGAAGCCCAGTTCAATGAAATCTGTTTGATACTTCTGTTCACGTCTCAGTGTGGAGGAAGCAATTAATTACATTTTGCTTGAGTCAATATGCACATCAGGCCCCTGCTGTTTCTGAGGGGACCTCAGTTTATTTGAGGATGAACTATAAGCAGCATTTCTGAAGGATAAAATGGGTAAGATTTTAAAAAATTGTTTGCATGAACTGTGTGTCAGCATGTGAGTAACCACATGTTGGATGTCTTTTTTTTTTTTAACAAGCAAATTTATAGCTTTCTGTAAACTGAAGATACCAGCTTGTAATTATATGCTCCCAGCTGTCCAATCCTTTTTAGTAATTGTACCTTAGTTGCTCTGTCTTTACCTCCTGCTGTTGTGGGACCTACTCTCTGCAGATGGAACACATGCAAAACTTCCTGTATGAAAGGTATATGCATAAAATGTAGTGGAATTCAGACCTGTGTGTTTTTATTAATGGGATGGATCTCGCAGAACACTAAAAGGCAGCTGGCAAAATTATGGCCATCAAGCAAGCTGTAACTAATGCATGATCTAAAAAAACACCCTATAATTTTTTAATCCCATTTTAGATGCTGATGTGTAAAATATGTTCAAGATTAGTATATATAAAGTTCAAAGTGCATCCTACAGTTTACACTATGTACCTTGTATTATAATCAAATTGTTTACTTCCATTGCATAAAAATAAGATTCTACTTTTTTGATATTTATGCACAAAAAAGTTTCTTTGATGGTGTACTTTGAATTTTATTTCTCAGTAACTTATTTTTAAGGAATATCTTTTAAAGGTGTCATGCTATGCAGGCAATAACATTCTCAAATCATCTCATCTTTAATAATGTATCAGTAGGGGTATTCACATTGTCATAATTAAGAGATGTATGCTCTTTATTCATGTTATTCAATAATAGTATTATTTCATGTGCTGGATTGATGCCTTGAAAACAATGAAGATTTAATTTCCTTAAGAACAAGCCAAGCAAAAATTCTGGGGACAATTTTTCTCTGATTAAATGTGGGTTGAGCCATTTTGGCCAAGTTCATATACTCCCAAACTCAATTTGGGAGTTTGTTTTCTTTGTAAAAGTTTCTCTAGACTTTTGCTGGGATTCTATATGCCATAATCTGGTTCATGGACAGTGCCATTACAGAAATACTTGTTTTTGTTTACACAGTTATAATAAACTGCACTCTTATGGCTTGATTATATGTCACTGTGATGCTGTTTTTTTTTTTTTTTTTTTTTTTCCTGTAACCGAGAATTTGACACATATCATGAACAACTGAAAAATAAATATTTTTGAATATGAACTACTTAAGCCTTTGCTGTTACTTGATTCTTTGTCAAATAATCATTCAATTTTATTTTCAGGACACTAACATATGACATGATTACTTTTGTAACACGGGGGGAAATAAAAGCAACAACTATCCTAGTCCAGAAAAGAAAGAAGAGACCTTCTAAGAGAGGCTAAATCCTCACTTCATACAAAGACTGAGTGAAGGGTTGAGGCTGAAGAGGTGTGCCTCTTTCTCCCGAGCTCCTCCTTTGTACCTTGTTTCACTCTGCTGCTCCCTCTCTCAGCTGACGTGTTGTCACTAGAAAACCCACTTGGCTCCCACTCAGGTGTGTGTGTGTGTGTGTGTGTGTGTGTGTGTGTGTGTGTGTTTCAGGAGCTGCAGCCTTGGGGCCTTCCTCCCCTCCGCCCTCAGCTGACAGGAAAGATGGGAATGAAAACAGAACTTTCTATAAAAAATAACAGGCTTGCTGTAACTGACATAAAGTTAAAAGCTGATGTTAAAGAAATTGGCAGTATTAAATACTCTGGTTTTTTCCCAATGATTTTCATGCTATTGGCCCTATAATTCCTTGAAAGATTGATGCAAAACTGTACTTATTGTAGTTGAGTGAGTCAAGTCAGAATCTTTCTCTGCTGCCACCTAGGTTTTATTTTTAAGTTCAGACAGAATTGGGAAGGTAGGTAAAGACAGAAAACAAAACCAAAGCTTTACTTCTCTTTATTTAAAATGATAACAGCAAGTGGACTTCTGGAGGTTTTTAGGCAGATAATTTTGAGGGGGCATCAGAAGAAACTGGACATGGAAGAAAGACGAAGCACTCAGATTGCCTCAGTGCTTGCTGGATGCATTCCCCAAAGAGTCCATGTAAGTATGACTGTAACAATTAAAAAAGCCCTAACTGTTAATTTATTTCTTCATGACCCAAGTTTATGATGCTGATACCTTCTGCAAATGAACTCTGGCTGTGCAGCAAACCATGGTGTATGTAGGAGTCCAAAGGGAAGGGTAACGTTGCTGATGTGACTCACTCAAAAGCCACATGATTTTTGGGAATTGTACACTGAACCTTGACTTGCCAGCCATGAGTATTAAAAGGAATCTGTGTTGGTGTATTGCCCCACTCTCTAGCGTATCTTGGAGAGTTGTGGAGGTTGGGAGATGGCAAAGAAAGGTTATCTCCTGTCAGGTTAGAGCAAAACAAGATGTTCCTCAGCCACAGTTTTAGAGGTAGAAGTAAGATTTGCCCTGGGAACAAAGAATAGGCTAAACTGAGAAAAATACCTATTTTTAGAGGCCTGCAGATGATTTCTAAGATCTTTTTGCAGAAGGAGGAGGAGAAACAGGAAAAAGAGGAGGAATACTTGCTGGTCTGAGGCTTAATTTCTAGTCTTCTGGGTTAAATCATAACAGAGCATTTGGGGAAGTACTGGGATTAGTCTTTAAAAAGGTGCTGAAAAAGGAAGTCTGTACCAAGCATTTTCAATTACCAGCTTCCCTTCTTGACCTTCCCAAAAGGACAAAACCTCTTCCTGAGGAGAGTTGAGGCTGTTGGTTGACCAGGAGTTCATCATGACATGACAATGATTACTCTCAATCCGGCCAGCCAATGCTGTCCTGGGCAGCATCCAAAGCAGTGTGGCCAGCAGGGCGAGGGAGGGGATTCTGCTCCTCTGCTCTGTTCTGGGGAGACCCTCTGCCTGCTCCCAGATGGACAGATGCCTCCATCCCTGGAGCATCTGGGGCCTCTGGTGTAAAAAGGATGTGGGCCTGTTGGACTGAGCTCAGAGGAGGCCATGAAGATGGTCAGGGGGCTGGAGCCTGTGAAGAGAGGCTGAGAGAGATGGGGCTGATCAGCCCGAAAAAGAGAAGGTTCCTGGAAGGCTTTGTAGCATTCTTCCAGTATGTAAAAGGGACCTGCAGAGAGCTGGAGAAGGGCTTTCTACCAGGGCACGTAGTGATGGCTTTAAACTGACAGAAGGTGGGTTTACATTAGATATTAGGAAGAGATTCTTCACTGTGGGGATGGTGAGGCACTGCAACAGGCTGTCCAGGGAAGCTGTGGGTACCCCCATCCTTGTGAGTGTTCCAAGCCAGGCCGGATGGGGCTGGCGAGGAGGATCGTAACTAGATGATCTTTGAGGTTCCTCCCCGCCCGAGCCGTTCTGTGGTTCCATGTTCACATATCCACTTAGTCCAGCGCGTAGTTCGCCGCTTTTAGCCGCTTTTAACCTTTCCCGCTGGAACTGCGGCCGTGCCCGGTGTCCCGGCCCTTTCCCGGCCGATCCCGCCGTTCCCGGCGCGGCCCGCAGGGGGAAGCCGAGCCCCGCGCATCCCGCCCGGCCCCGCGCTCCCGCCGCCCCTCCCGCTGGGATCCAGCCTCGGCAGGATGCTCTTAGTGCCACGGCAGCCGGTGGAATAGCTCAGGCTGGGGGCTGGGGCTCTGCTGCACGAACTTGACTGAAGATGCGATTTGTAAGGGATTTAACTGAGCCCACCCAGATATACAGTGAGATAAAGTGATGGGAACAGGGAGTGGGTTTATATTCTGTCCTTTTTTGCTGAGCCCAGTGTCTGCACCTGTAGCTCTGGCTCGGGGGCTGCAGGTCCACCCACACCTGCATCCAAAATTCACATTTAGCTGCCAGAAAACAAAGAAATAACATAGAAATTCACAAAAAGCTTGCGTTTATTGAAGTGTCCCGGCTGACACAGTTCTCAGTGCTGTTCTGTAGTCCTGACTGAATGGCTAAATGCTCTGTCTGGCCTTAGGCACAGGGAGAAGGTGGTGCTGGATACCTGTACGTGTACTGGTGGGTGTCTGTCGATGCACTGGGAGTGGCAGAACACAGAGGAGGGAATCACTACCTGGAACTCTGCTTCAGAGCAGATTAGCTGGACCTGTAGTACTTTCTTTCTCCCATCTGAGGGAAAGCAGTGTCCCTCCGGGCTGCAATAGGGGATGTAGAAGGCTTCCTCACTCCTCCTGCCTCCACTTTTCTTCATTTCCCCCCATTTTGTTAGGTTTTCTGCAAAATGGAGAAGAAACCCCATGCAACAGAGACCTGGCTTCTTTGTGGGATTGCCAAGAAGGGTTCATTTGCCTTATGACAGTGGCAAACTCCTGTGCAAAATTACTTATCCTGTCCATTTCTTACCCAAAGCTGCTTACAGTGCCTGGCATGCTTTGTGTCCCTGCTGTGCACCGGCTGAGTCTCCCTTTAGAAGCCTCAATACAAAAGCTATGCCAAGTGTAAGGAGCATGAAGGGATTTCCCCCTGGCCTTCCACCACAGATACCTTACCAAATGCCTTGCTCCAGACAGAGTTAAATTGTGGGAAATATGTTGAATCACCATTCCTAGAGATATTTACAAAATTCAGAGTTTAGGAGCATGGTTTAGTGCTGGAATTAGCAGTGCTGGACTCATGGCTGGATTTGATAGTCTTAAAGGTCTTTTCCATCATAAAAGATACTATTTTCATCTGTTTCTATGAATTGTTTCTCCAACAAGCCGGCTATTTCTCTCCTATATTTGATAATTAGTGACATATTGTGTCCCTTTTGGCTGCTTGCCCACTTCCCTTGACAAGTGCAGAGCTTGCATGTAAAGCTCAGAGAGTCTTATGCAATTATTTTGGTTTGTGTCGTCTCTCTTTTCCTTGGTTGGGAATTGCTAGTGAACACAGTGCCTCCAGGCTGTAATTTCCTGTTGCATATTTTCTGAAACCATGTGAGGGATTGTTCCTGATGAGCTTTCCAGGAGCCTGCTACAATTGAACTTGTCTAATTATCAGCCAGTTATAGCCTTCAGCTTCTTGCCACCCTTTTTCTCTTGTCTTTCAGGATTGTTTTATTTCCCCCTCCTGGGATTTGAGTGTTAATATGGATCATGGAGACTCTGACAGTAGGTGTCACAAGTTTGTCTGGGTTAGCACAGAAAAATGTCAGGAAGAAAGGGCTCTGAGCAGTAGGGATGCTTCATAAAGGGTTTGTACAGTGCCTATCTTAGACCAGGGTTTACCAAAAGACAGCGATGACTGCTCATGAGAGTGCATCACCCTTATGCTACTCTTCAGTATGGACATGATCTGGTGGGCAGAGATTGTTGTGAAGGGCTGAAGGAAGGGCAGGTGGCTCAAAGAATATGGGAGGATTGGCAGAAATGTCAGCAGGACTTCCAAGGATTGTTCTGTGCATGTCTGGTTCATGCAGTGGAGCAGACGGAGGAGAAGCTCCAGGTGTGCCTGAAGTGAGTTGAGGGCTCCTAGGGCTAGAAACATCATTCAGCAGCACAGAGCTGGTTTTGACAGACCTGTGTACCAGTACACCCTGCCTACCACACAATCAGCTGAAAGGTACACCATTTCAAGGAACCTGGTCATAATTTCTGGAGGCTGCTTTATTCCTGAACAAAGCAGCATTCACTGCCATGTATCCAGGCATGTTTCTATGAGCTTTCTCCTCAGCTGCCTGCTTTCCCAGCCTCCTGTGTTTCAGTTCTTTGTGGGGCCATGCTCTAGCCTGCAGAAGCCTCACTAGGACGAGCCAGCCTGAAGGTGGTGTTTCTTTCTTTTCTGGGGACTTAGGTAGAAAGAGGCAATTTACGGCTGTGTTTGTGGAGCTGGGCATCTATCCGAAGGTGGATGTTGGGATCCTTGCCCTGGTTTTATGTGCTGTAAATAGCCAGGAGTGGTTTGTAAGAGCTTAGAATTCCCCTTTTCTGATTGCTGAGAGATTTTCTTCCCAAAACTTCAGCTGGCACTGTGGCACCCTCAGGATCTGCAGCCACTCTGAGTAAGGAGAGGTATTGTCATGAATTCCCAAAAGGATCACGGTCTCCTGGAGGCAGTGGTATTCAGAGCTTTCAAAGATCAGAGACAGCTTGAAAGATCATCATTCTTTTCCCCAGCCCCTGGACTGCCAGCTTAGTGCTGTCACAAGGCTCTGCTTAATATTGTTGTGCCTTTACAAGTAAAAACGGTCTGCTTGCTGGCACTGTACCTTTCACACAGCATCTCTGTCCCTCTCCTCCTTCAAATAATAGGATTTAATGAGCAGAGCTGAGTATTTGTGTTTATGTATAAAACCTCCCATGCATTTATCAAGGAGGTGTCCAAAAGCTTTGGAAAAACAAGAAAAAAATTCTTTTCTTTCGCTGTCTTGTAAAGTTCAATAAAATTAAATTCAAGAAAAACTCGGTGATTGTTTCTCCCTTGCTATAACTGGTTTCAGTGTGCCACTGTACTCAGAAAAATACATTATATATGTTAGCAATTGTTTCTCTATGCCCATCACAATAGCTGAGGAGTTAAAATTGCTAATGATCTTTCCAGCAGCCTAGCTATTTTTCAGCTGCTCACTGAGGCCATTAATCAACACACCCAGGACCGCTTGAGCAACACTTGCTAGCAATTAACCTATGGGTATGGGATGTTTGGTTTTTTGCTATTACATTTCTATTCTAGTCTGCACATCAAATAAAAGATGTATCCTAACACTGCTTTTGCTAATTGAAGAGTCTAGACAACAAAAGTTCTCAGGCCAACATGGACCAGCTTGATAAAAGAAAAGAGGGCATCCAATATGCTGGGAAAATGTTACATTAAATACTTTCTCAGGTTGCTGAACATTACCTGATCTCTTGTTTTCTACTTGTTTTCCCTATTATTATATAGATGATAGAATTGACATCTGAGATGTGTTGCTTTTAGTTACTTTGGATTTTAAAATAATACTGATTGGAATACTCCCTTGGGGAGAAAAGGAGCTGTGTGTGTGTTCCCCTGACCTTTACACTGCCTTTACACCCAGTGATGCCATGGAGTAGTGGCATCCCCTCCTTTTTCACTAGCAGAATGCAGCACCAAAATATTTCTAGTATTACTTCAGTGGTGCCAGTGAAGTTACACCTGGGGAAATCTCCCCCTCTAATATACTCTACTCTGCAAAAAGTATTTGACTGAAAGGTGTTACTGTGTGACTTTGCAGGGTTTCTTTACGTCACAGAAGAAAGGAAACAGGAAAGTTAGTGAGAAATTGAAGAAACAGTTTGCCTTAAAATGATTGCAGGGGACTTTTTCTGGTTTTTGGTTTCAGGGTTTTGCAAGATGGCAAGTTAAAGATGTCCAAGGAACAAACACACCACAAGCAGAGCTGGTGCAGTATCCTCCCTGTATTGATATGACTGCAGAGGACCAGTACCTCCCATCCTAGCCTCCACTGGCAGTTCTCTATGGAGATGTCTAGAACCCTCAACATTGCCTAAAGCTGGAGTAACATCAGGTCCTGTAGCTGTGATCACAAGCAGCTCAGCTAAAGCAGCACATGCACCAATGGCCAGGTTGCCCCAGCGGACCCGCTTCTGTTAGCCTTGGTGAGCACTGAAGGGAGGATTTTCTACCTGGAGAGGAGTATTTTTCATGTGTACATCCTTCTGCTGGTGGTATTTCGGAAGTGCAAGAGGAAATAGTGCAGTCCTCTAGCACAGCCAGCAGTAGCTCTGGATCCTGGCAGCAGAGGAAGGGCTAGTAAAAGAATTAAATTATCTGCCATGCTGCAGAGCCTGTTCACATCACTAAGATATACTTTTTGGTTAATAATAAAGATGGGAGGGTAGTAATAAACTTCTTACAAAAGTATCCACATCAGAATTACTTAATTTTCTTGTCAACGCAAAGTTTCATGTTTGTGGTTCATTTTCTTTCACCCCAGACCTTCCAGGAAATGTGCTCATGCTCCATCTTAGGTTAGAATGAAACCCAGCATCACCAATTTTGGCAGCATTTGTCATCCAGACATGCAATTCTAATACGCAGGGCTGTAAGAGAAGCCTAAATACAGTGATTCTCTTGGCCCTTATTTATGTCAGAGACAATGCCAGTTTCTAGCCCACATCATTGTGGGGGAAGGAGGCTTCAACATGTGACACAAAAGCAAACAAAAAAATGTCTCCCAACACATTTAACATAACACTCTTGCTTTCTTTTGGAGTATGACTCATGGGTTTTAAATGATTAGTAGAGCCCCAACTTCAATTCCAACTCAAAATAGAGCCCTGTTACCCCTGGAAAGAGAGGAGGATGCCACTTTACTGAGTGTGGCAGCCCTTCTTATCTGCACTGGAAGGAAAAAGCAGGAAAAAAAGCAGGCAGAACACATGCCTGAAAAAGAGAGAGTTTAGTTCCCCTGAGCTCATTTAATATCTTCAGCTCTGGCAAGTCTGAGATTTTGGGCTGAGAGACAGACCTTTCCAAGAGAGCAGTACAGTTAGAGAGTTAAAGAAACAGGACCTGACACCAGGTCTGAGTGTAATGCAACCTAATTAAAATTAAGAGTGGTTGGAAATGTGTTTGGTTATACTCTGCAGGCAATAAAAGGCCATTTTCCTAAAAATGCTATCTTAACGATTCGCCCAATTTATATTCTTGTCTTTTCATTTATTAGTTACCTAAACCTTATAAAGCAGAGCTTTCTCCATCCTCATGAGGCAGGTGTGTATACAAATGGCAGGTACTGATGAAATGTTTACTGAAAAGATTAGCTTGTCAATGAGGCAAAGGATGGTTATTGATCCCCCTTCCATGTTTGTCAACCTGTAACCTGTTTAAGAAATGGCCTACAGCAATGAAATCCAATCAAGCACTCTCTGCAGCTCCAGTTTTCTTGTAATATAGGGAGGGGATTCAATCGCAATAAAGGAAATGAACCACTTATCATATAAATGAGGGTAAGGCAATTAACAGGTTACAGGTTCCAAATGAGGAGAGTTCCAACTGCAAGACAGGACTGAACAATGGCTAGTCTGCACACCTGAGCTTTCCTGTGGTCTTTCCATGGGGAAGGGTTGTTGTGTGGCAAAATATGTTGCAATGTTGAGTTAACAGGTTTAACAGAAGAGATCACACTCTGTGTACCTCCCCTACCTAAACCACTGCTTGATAACTTTGTAATGGAAATGTTTTCAGAGATGGCCAAAGCAGCCTTCTGAGTAATTAATGCCACCTGTCAATCCACAGGGCCACCTGAAAAACAAATTTTTTGTACTATGACAGTTGTGAATGTTTGCAGAACTTTTATTTCATTCAACATCAGAAGAAAATTTCCTGATATGATCCTCCTACTCTGACATCCCCCCAGCAATATGTCCCAGGATCATGTTTTGCTTAAGACAAATGTTGGAATCACCAGGCTACAGGCACAGCCTTCGATAGCTTGTCTTTATTTATTTGCATGAATAAGAGGGCAGCATCATTTACCGATAGGCTGATGTGGACCCTCCCTTCCCTCCAGCAGAGTGGACACCCTTGTAAAACACCGAGTTTGTAGGTTCAGGTTCCTGCCCTGCAACAGAGAACAGAAGCTGATGCTGAAGCATTGCCATTTGAGACAAGCAATCAATCCTTTTGGGCTCTCAGAGTTTCCTTCTCCAGAAACACAATCCCAGACCTTATTGGGAAAAGATGAGATAAGTAATTTTTCCATTAAAAGTTAAGATCTTGGTACTTGCATTGGATTGAGTTTGGCTGGATATCAGGTGCCCACCAAGCTGTTCTCTCACTCTCCCTCCTCAGCAAGGGTCTTGCTGAGAAAGGGGAATGAGGGGAAAATAGGACAAAAAGAGGGAAAAATAGGACAAAAATCTTATAGGTCAAGGTAAGGACAGGAAGAGATTATTCTATCCAGAGCCTTGACATGTAAATCAAATACAGCGCTCCAGCCCTTTCCAGCCAAAAAATATGTGTCACTGGAAGCATCTGATCAGTGCTTAATCTAGAGAAAATTTTCTTTCTAATCTTCTATCTCCAGTGCTTTTCTTTTCTTTTCTTTTCTTTTCTTTTCTTTTCTTTTCTTTTCTTTTCTTTTCTTTTCTTTTCTTTTCTTTTCTTTTCTTTTCTTTTCTTTTCTTTTCTTTTCTTTTCTTTTCTTTTCTTTTCTTTTCTTTTCTTTTCTTTTCTTTTCTTTTCTTCCCCTTCCCATTTCCATTTCCATTTCCATTTCCATTTCCATTTCCATTTCCATTTCCATTTCCATTTCCATTTCCATTTCCCTTCCTTAATATTCTTCCTAATGGATACTTTTATTGCTTAAAGTGTGCACTGAAATAGACTTCATTAGAGCAGATCAGTGAAAGATTATGCATAGCAGTCAGCAAAATGTGAGAATTCAGTGAACTCCTGGACATGGGGAAGGCGAGGAGGGACAGAGTCCTCAGTGTCCATGCCCTGTGTCAGCCAGACCAGTCTGACCCAAAACCCTCTAAGTGCATCAACTCAGCTGAAAGTGCAGAGAAACCACAGCAGACCTAAAAGTCTTTCTGAAAAAGTAGCTTTCATTGGCCTGCTGGTGCTACTCCTGGCCAGGAAGAAGAACAAGCTCGTGTGGCAGTCTGCCAGCAGTGGCCGGCCAGCTTAAATTTTCCAGCAATTCACCTTGTTGAAATAAATTGTGCTTTAAGTATTAGGAGTTGTTGTAGGTGAACAGTTACTGCCTTAGACATATCCCCTCCCAGTGATGACTACTGCCATGTTTAACCCCTTCCAGTTCCATCCTCAAAAATGTTATTCCAGTGGCGTAGAGGGTCCTTGAACATTGTCCATTCTTTCATAGAATCATGGAATAGAATCACAGAATGGCTTGGGTTGGAAGGGAACTTAGGGATATGTTGTTCCAATCCCCCTGCCATGAGTAGGGTCATATTCAACTAGACCAGGTTGCTCAAAGCCCCATCCAGCCTGGACCTGAACAATTCCAGGGATGGGGCATCCACAACTTCTCTGAGCAACCTGCTCCGGTATTTCACCACCCTAATATTTAATCTAAACCCACCCTCTTTTCCTTTAAAGCCAGTCCCCCATGTCCTATCACTAGATGTCCTTTTAAAAAGTCACTATTAAAAACAAAATAATAATAAATTGTTAGAATTAGTAAAATCAATGACTGGAGCTATTTCTTGTGAGCTTGAAACCTTAATTTTGTGACTTGCACTGACTCAGAAAGCAGGAATAGGACCTCAATTAAAAGTAAATTTAAAAAATTTGAAATAAAGGGATAAATCTTTCATATGCAATGATGTTAAATTTTTCATAAGTAAGCAGTTTCATATGAAATAAAACGCTGAAATGAAGCCGTGACATGGTGGTTCATATTCCTAAGAACAATAACTATGCCAAAAAATTAGTGTGGATATTGGAATAGTCAGGGTAGAGTCAAACCCTTTAAGGTTCTTATGGCATTATCTTGCCATGCAGACACCTTGCTGGTACCAGTACCATCTGGTCCAGCATTCCCAGGTGGAGGTGTCTGCCACTCATTTGCAGGAGAGCGGAGAATCCTACATCTGGTTCCCTCTCTTCTCCCGATACCACATCCCCCAGAGATTTACTGTCTGCTTTGTTAATGATTAAGAGCTAACTACAGAAGGGCACGTATCAAGTATGGATGTATTATATTGTGCCAGAACTGAGGAGGAAGCCTCAGGCTTGTGCCCCATGTGCCTCTCTCCAGTATTAATCTTCTCGGTACATGAAATATTTTTCACCAATACATAACCTCACTTATTACTTCCTGCCATTAAGTGCAGCAAATACTCAGACACTCTTCTGGAACATCTCCAAATGAAATCTCAGAGTCATTACATTAACCTTTTCCATTATAGAGCAGAAGGAAATTAGCTATTGGCACACACAGAAATACTTAGAAAGTGGTATGATATTTTGCATAATTGTATTTTTATGCTTTCCAACAATGCAAAGAGTTAAACAAAAGCGTTAACAATCCTGTATGCTTCATTAAAAACTCTCAATATCTCTATTTTCAGCAAAATAAGCCATCAGAGTTAGATTCTATAATTGACACCATTGCTTAGGGAACAAACCTATGAATCTTATTAGAGACAAATTCATTACTTTAAGTCCACCCTTAGGATGCAGAGCTCATAAAAGAAACCTCTGGAGGGTTCAGCTTAGGGGATGAGATGATTTCAGGCTGCAAATCTACAGATTTGCTGTAATTAACCTGAACTAATTATTGTCAGGCGATGGGTCAGACATCCTGGATAAAAGCCCCTGACTGGTTTTGTGGTCTACTGGGTTTTCAGCAAGAGAGCTGCTTGTTAAACAAAGAAAAAGTACTGAATGCACAGCCCTATATATTCTTAAAGTAAAATAAATCTTTCCACTAGGAGAGAATACCAGAGTCTATTTAAAATGCACAGTCAATTGGCACACTGAAATGTATCAATGTTTAATACTTTTGTTAGCTATCTCACTGCAGGCAACCACCACTAGCAATGGTCAAAAACAACTCCTGGGTGGGCTGTGCTGCTCTCCCTCTGCATGAAAAGAATGCCTGCCTGCTTGCTTTTGCAAATATCATGAGAAGGGATCCATTAAACAATTCTTTGTGCACTGCAGGCACATGTTCTAGTCCTGTAATGGATGCTCCCTGTCACTGCTCTGCTGCTGCTTTCAAGGGGTAAGAAAGATGCACGAATGCACCTACAGAAGCTTCTCTGCCTGGCATAGGGCAGAAGGAGCTGGCTGGCCTCTACAAGATATGCTGATAATCTTGTAATACAGGTTGCCCCTATTGACTTATCACAGCTTCAAAAATCATTTTTTTCATCTTCAAAAATATTTTTACCAACAGTAGAAGAACTGTTTAGTCTTATTGTTTTAAACACAGATTTTGTATGCGTCTAAATTTCTGAATTCTGTTGAACTCAGTGGCCATGACATGAAAATATTTTGAGGTCTCTCCATTCTTTGAAGTTTTCAAGACTTGGCTGGGCAAAGCTGACATGTTCAACTTCCACCTTGAGTGGGACATGACCTTTGGAAGTCCCTCTGGCCAGCGTTTCTATGACCCAGTGTGGTTCAGACATGGTTGCAAGGAGAGCTCTGTGCCCAGGTGCTGTACATTCTCAGGAGAGGCTTATTAACTGCCCCTTGCTGAGGAGTTCTTTCCTCTTCAGTCCAAAAGTCCAGTGCCATTGTTTTTTCACTCATAAATACGTGTCTTACCTTCCCTCTCACCTCTGCTGGTGTTTCTTGGCAGATGCTTACACATTTTTACTGAATGTTTCACTGATATGGGCAATTTGTTTTCCATTTCCTCTGGGTGTCTCTGATGCTGTGGGACTGAGTTCCTAACAAAGGACTCTGAACAAGGGAAGCCTGTGTATGAGTGCAGCACAGTCAGAGCTGATTTTGGCAGTGATCACCCACAGACCCTGGGATACACCAGGGAGGGAGCACAGGGTCAAGCGGTGGTGATAGTCAGTGGCTCTTGTCACGTGAGCAACTTAAAATATCTTGGTGAAATTTTAACTCACTTGAATGTGACTTAAATGACTTTAAATTTTAAGCCTCTGTGAAAAAGTTTCTGTGTCAGTGCCACCAGATAAATCCCAGGTCCCTCCTCTGCTGTATGGCTGTGGAGTTTCTTCAGGTTCCTCATGCACTCAGGTGCTCCCAAATAAAATTTTCTGCCTCATGGGAGTATTGTGAGAATAAGGTAGGCTCATATTTCCTAATCTAATGAGATCCATCAAGCTTCAGTGGTCTTGAAATTGAAAGAAATTGTGACTACCTCTTTTTTTGTTTATCTTCTGTGTATTGCATTGATGGGTTTGTTATTGATTTTCACTATTTGTATTTCATTACATTTTTTCCATAATTATCAGTTTTCCTACTGGCATAAAGACATTTCCTAGCAAGCAGAGGATTAAAAATTACTGGTAAAAATAGCTGGAAATCTAAACTAAACAGCTGAACTGAAGGAAAGTATGGGAGGGATTGATACTGAGCATAACACTACTTTGATGTGGAAGCAGCAGCAGATGATCTCCTGTGTAGATCTGAATGTTCCAGGTGAATGGATCCTTGTAATCAAAGCCAGAAGTTATTCATTTTCTGAAACAGATTCCAAAATGCACAAGTAGCAGCATTTAAACCTTACTAACATTCTGCAGAAGGCTGCTCTTGAAGTACATCAAATTTTTGAGTTTTATGTTTTGTGAGGACATCCTGCAAACTAAGATCAGTAAAATATCCCCCTCTCAAATGATTATGGGTTTGGTTTGGGTTTTTTTTGCCAGCCTACTGTTCCAGCTTAATTGTTCTCATTTTGCTACCCAGTATACAAAGCTCTCCTAGATGTGGCTCACTCGGGCCTGCACACAAGCAGGGAGAGGCACATGTCCATATGTGTGGGCAGAGGTCCCTCTGTGTGACCTGGAGCATGAGGTCACTGCACTTCAGGGGTTGGCAGGGCCTGGCTGTCATGCAGCACTTTGTTGAATGTCTGAGCTCCTAAGGATTAGTACTTAGTATAAGATAACATTTTGTTTATGAGTATTTATTGTTTAACCCTCTGACCCTGTAAATATCAAACATTAGTTTACTATGCACTGTTTCTGTTTCCTCATTTTGGCATCCCCATGATAACGGTGTATCTTCCTGTTGAGAGAGCAGGGAGAGTGATGCCAGGTAAAAAGTGTCTTTTTGCCATCCTTCCATGTGGGTCCTCAGCTGACCTAGCTGTACTTCAGCCTTACTCCAGCATCAGACTTCTGATCTTGGTGTAAACAACACCTTCTTCAATGTTAATGAGCTTGCCCACCGTTGACTGCCCTGTTTACAGATAAAACCTGCTCCTCCAGCAACAGGAGGAAAGCCTCCAAACCCCTCACTTCACTGCCCTGGTCAGCTGTGATTGGTGCTTCAGGTTTGATTTTTTTGAGAACCGGTCTCTTCCTAATCAGCATCAACCTAGGGCAAAAGCATGGCAAGCTTGATCTGTGCCTGTTTATGAGATATTGCAAATACAAACTATTTGCCAGTGAATGGAAAATCCTAACTGTGTCAGGAAAAGCTGCAGTTATCAAGCATCACCACTGTATGCCACTACAGACTAATTACTCTAGTGGATCCCAGAGATGAGGCACCGCTACAGCAGACCCTCAAGAAACACTTAGTTAATATTAAATTGTAATCCTATTACCTTTAGATGTTCTCAGTGCTATTAATCTCACAGTTTCCAAGTCAGTAGTTTAAAAACAGATTATCTGAAAATCACAATGCAATTAACCTCCTTGTGTATATAACATTTTTAAGCACAGGAGCCAAGAGGAGTAAAAATAACAATACATTTATATTTTCAATATATTTCTGCTTAAGAATATTCCACATATAGTTTAAAATTTGTCAAAAAAGCACCAGCCATGGAAAAGATTATTTTCATAATCTATTTATGCTAAAGATAAAATAAACATGAATAATCAGAAATGAATTATCTCATTCACTGTCTTTCATAAGTCCTCTATTGGACTGGTGCAAAATTACCGTCAGATTTATATCCTAGCACTAAAAAGCATAAATAAAATGCACTACAGAAGAATTATTGGTTAGATATCTTGAAACAGGTTTCTAGAGTTAATTTACTCCCTAATAAAATTTTTGCTGAAAATTCACTAGTGCTTTTGCAAATTAGTCTTTGCAACACAGACTACTGTGCCAAAGTAAAAAATTAACTTTTTGCTGACAGAACACGAAAAACTTCTTAAGCATTTGTGCATAAATGCTTAAGTAAGATTGTAAGTGCATAAGTTAGCACTTACATGCTTTTTGAATCATATACTAAATTTGATCTCTATTTCTATTGCTTTCTCCTACAGGGTTGAAATCTTAAAAGATATTTTTCTTTTTGGTCTCTTCCATTTTCTGATCATTATCATTCATTGTTACTGTATCTGGTTATTAACAGACTTAAGCAACTGCTTGTTTCTGTCTCCATAAAATTCTATACTTATGCCTTCCTCAGTTTTTATTCTGTCTTAGTTTAAGCTATTCTTTGCTCTGTAAGATGGGTAAGAGGGGGAGAACCAGGGCAAGGAAATTTGAAATTACAGAAATTGTCACTTTGGCAAAATAAACTATTCCTAGAATTTTTAGTATTTCTTACAAAAAATGTAGGGAATATTTTCTTCATCTTGAGCACAGAAGCCAAGTAATGTGGAATTGTGGTATCACCAATGGCTGGGATGTTTAAATTCAAAATTTCACAACACATTCAGCTGGTACAGTCTGCATCATCACTTATCCCAAGGAAGTTACAGATCCTCTTGGACTGCATCCTTTCCATTCCCTGGTCAGTGAGGAAGATGGGTGGTGCAATGCTTGGAGATTGTTTCCTTTTGTGGCTGGGATATTTGCTCACCTTTGAGCAACTCAGAGATGTCTTTCTTATGCCTACACAAAGGAGCTGTGCAACCTATTTGCAAAATGGATTAATATGAAAAACTGCATTAAAGAGATTAAATGGCAGGAAAAGAAATAAAGTGAGAAAATTAAATCTTCTCCCTTGAAAGTGTACTCTTAGAAGGCTGAGAGGTGTGCTTTGTTGCTAAAGTAACATCTGTGAATTGTTTCAGTGCTGAAGATCTTTTCAGCTGATTTTACAAGAGCTCCTGCTAGAGCCTGATGATGCTACTTCTGCTGCAATGCCACACCAGTTTCATGGAGGTGGTACAAATTGATGCATTATTTCTAAGAATGCTTCCTTGTCCTCTGGGGTTTCTCCTGGCATTGTGACCCATGATTGCTACCAGGAAACTGGATCCAATCCAAATATTTAAATCTAGATGTGACTTCAATCATCTACTGAGTTTTGTCTGTCCAATAATTAGTAACTACTTGTATGTTTGACATTGTAGTCTACAGTTCTGTAACCACTCCTTTTTCTGGCTGCAGTATGATATTTGAGCTCTGAAAGGGATTATTCCAATCCCACAAGGGAATTAATCCCTTCCACAAGAGTTAGCCTCTTAAAATAATTATTGGGAAAAATAAAAGTGTAATCATTAGTCCTGTAATGGTTCTAGTGGAAGGAAACATAAATTAAGTCATATTGGATCTCTGAAACACTAAATTAGGTAAATTAGGGATCTGATTTTTCTTTAAAAGCCTTAATCTATAGTAGTACTAAAGGAGGGCAGTGCTGGATGTGAGAGGAAAATAACTATCTGTTGTGAAATATCTTTGGACTGTTTAGCAACATTACCATTCACAGCCACGGAATACATTACATTTTATTGTAAACTTTGTTCCTCAGAGAAGTATAAATCTTGAAAGTGTGTCAATACTTGGCAAAGTAAGCAGTCTCTGGAGGCAAAAAATGTTTAAGACCATCTATCAAGTATAAGAAGTTGATAGCAATTAAAATCAGAGCTGTTTATGTATAAACATAAATTGCAGAGGTAGCTGAAAACTGGCCAGTAAAAATCTTGGCTGGGTGGAAATTCCAATAGCAAAAGACTGCAAAAAGCAACATCTGAATTTCAAGAACTGGTTTTGTGGCATACATAATTTCTTTAGCAACAGTATTTTCTATGAAATTGTTTTACATTGAGGAAATTGTGTGTGTTTATTTACTTTCACATCCAGGTATTCCTTAAAAAAACACCACAAACAACACCCACTAAACAATGGGTAAAAAGAAGATAGCTTGCATAAAGTACTATCTATATTAGATAATCACAAAACCAGGTTATATTTCAATGCTTGGTATTACCCCAAAGAGATACAGAGAAGGATGGGGAATTATTTATTGTTAATTACTATCATAATAATGATGATTTTTTAAATTACTGTGTATTAAAAGGCAATTATTAGCTGTGTCTCTTTAATGTGTGGGGTTCTGAGGAAATAAACCATTTTGGGTTGTCAGCACAATTTTATTGCTTTTCACAACAGTTACAACACTTAGAATTTCAGTGGAATGAGAGCCCACAGAAGGAGTATTGGGGACTGACCTGTGAAACCCAGCCACTGGACACCCAGTCACTGGTTTGAAAGGAATGTGTTGGTCTTTTTCCAGGTTTCTGGTCCCATGGTCGGTCTTGGATCATGGTGTTTGGGTCAATCCTTGAGGAGATGCAACTAGAGCACCAATTAACGGAGTGCTGGAGGGCATTTGTGGGGCTGTAGGTGGACCCTGTCTCTTCTACCAAGGCTTCCATGACTTTAGAGATGCTAAATAAAGTCAGAGAGGCTGTTTCCTCCCTTAAGGCATGGGGAGGTGTGAAGAAGACACCAATTTCAAATGTGACAGTCCTGAGGAAGCTTGAAGAGCAGGGGTGCTGTGCCCACAGTGGTCTCCCAGCCCATGCCATGGACATGGGGAAACTTGCTGGCAGCAGGAACAGTGCCAGGCTGCTGGGTGGAAGGGAGAGACCGTGGCTACAAAGAGTGGGATTGAATGCTGTTAAACAGAGCATAATGTACAATGTTTATTTGAAATTAATGAGGCTTGCATGTCTTCAAAATGCATTTTAATATTTAAATTGCTGCAGAAGTAAATTATTAAAAAAAAGTGTCCATGAATTATCACCCTTGATCACCCAAGCTGCAGTACTAGAAAATGAGAAACAAAGAGTGCCTAGGTCAGTGAGGTAAAGGAAAGGCTGTCCCCTTTTCATGTTGAATTTTTTACACTGTCAGATCACCTCTTTTCATTTCTGTTCAGCTGTGGAAAAGATGTTTTAGGAAGGAAGTCTTAAAATGGCACCCAAATCAGGACCAAGTAAGTAATGGAGAGATTTTGGTGTTCCCGCCACCAATATCCACCCTGAGGGAACAGAGCAAATCCACCCATATAAGTGGATTCGTTCTGGAATTAGACAGAGAAGAAACAGCTATTTCAAGACCTTCCTCTCATCTTCCTTACTTCCAGAGGAAGATCAGTCCAGCAACCATTTCTGCATCTCCTCCCAAACAGTGTAAGAGAAGGGGGTTTTATTAAGTGCTCCCAGCTTTCTAGAGGAAAAGAGTATCTGAGCTCCCTCCCAGGTTTGCAGGGCTCCTGCTCTATACACACACTGTGAAGAAAACCAGAACAAGTGAGATGGTGAGAGAGCATTTCATTGCAGACAGCTACTAGACCTTGGATCTCTCCCCTCCTTTGTTGGAAGAATCCTTGGACAAGAGACTAGTCTTTTTCTTCTGCTTGCAAGAGCAGGGCTACTGATGGGCCCCTCATTAACACAAGGAGTAAAGAGAAGCCCCAGGAAATAACAAAAGTATTTTGGTATTTTTAAACTGAGGCTTTGTCTTACACCCTCTCCACCAAGAATTTGTGAGAATTTCATAGAACAAGACGTGGAGAAATCAATAGAGGAAACAGCATCTGAACCACAATGCAGGCATTTAATGTCTCCTTGTGCATTAAATTACCAATTAATGTTTCCTGTTGCCTTAGCCTGTTCTAATAAGGCTTGACTGTCGCTTATCAGCCCCTAATCTTCTAAATGATGAGCAAGAACTGCAGCTGGATTTACAAGAGCCTTTGGGGCACAATACCAAACTCCCAGAGTGACAAAGATCCATCCTTGGAATTATGCTTATTAGGGTTTCTCATTCATTATCATTTACTTCACACAGATATCCACTAATAAGATCAGATTGACTTTATTATTTATTATTTATTAAGCACTATTAAAATAGATCCACTGGACAATCAATTTCTGTGTATAAATAATTCCTCAATAAATAAGCTTTTTTATTGCATAAAAATGTCATTTCAGATACCAATAATTCTTTGAGTTAACTGAGTTTGCCTGCTATGTGGGCTTATTTTTCCTGAAAGGCTGATATTTAGTTTAGAATGTTTTGGGGTAAGAAAAATTTTTCCTGAGTAACTGAAAGTAATTTTTATGGGCTGTGTCCATGAGTTAGCTAATTAGAATAAAGATGTTGGGAACGAGTGGTTGGTAATGAGTAACTAACTGGGATAAATGATTTTTAATAGACAATGGCAATGTCTTCAGAATGATAAACACTTGCCTGTTGTATTATAAAAAATAAATAAATCTATTTTACTAAGAGAGACTTCTTATGAACTGTGAGGCCAGTTGGGGGGAGGAATAGATTCATTTAGATAAAACACTATTAAATTGCCTGCATAGTGTCCTGTCAGACAACTATTGATCTCATCCCATGGGAGAAATTGATTTCTGTGCAGAGAGCTATGTGCTCTCTGCAGTGTCTTGCTCCAGTGCTATTGCTCTGGTAATCACACGCTGCTGCCTCTTTTCCTTTCTCTCTCTTTCCGTCTATTTGTTGTGCAAAGATTGATTGAGAGACACGAAGGATTCAAATTGCAATATTTGTTGTTTTTTGACCTTTCCAATTATATTCTGTTAAATATGTAAATAGTTCATTTGTAGTTCTGTGCAGAGGAATTAGCTGAAGCAATTTGCAAGGAAGGCTTCCAGGGGGATGCTTGTACCTTTGTTCTCCTGCAGACCTATTAGAGCTGACTCAGTGAAGGGATTTTGAATGCAGCTGAGAATTCTCCCTGCTTTGGCAAAGCTGTCTAAGCTAGTTCTCAACACAAGATCTAGAGATGGCAAAATAATTCAAACTTTTACACTAGAATTACATAAAAACTGAAAAGTGAAATGATAAGTGATTAAGCATCCTTGCTTTGGTTTCCTTCTTCTAGACATAAGTACCCTTTGTCAGCTCTCATTATTGTGAGTCATTTTTTAACAAGACAAAAATACCTGAGGTCAACTAATGACAACATTAAAGCTGAGACCCGCTTTTAAATCTCCCCACTTTGAATAAGAAGCAAGGTCTTTAATTGCCCTGAAATGGTCACGTTGTTTCTTGGATAATACAGCTTCAGTTTGTCTGATGAGTTATGTATGTACTTGACTTTTTCTACTATTTCTTGTCATTCTTACACTGCTTTCATCCCTATGACTCATTTATCATCATCATCAGTGCTAAGCAGTTGTTTGAATGTTGTGGGGATCAAGGCTCCTGCTGTTCTCTGGGACCATAACCTGGCATTTGCACATGGAGAAAAACTTTTGAATGGGAAAAACCCAGAGTAGACCTCCTGGCTTTGAATCATGCCAGTGCCAAGGGCACAGAGGGGAAAAAAGATCTGTTGGTAGATCACAGCTGTATTTTAGTAGTTCCAGGCTGCTGCACTGGACCTAGAAAGGAAAGTGTAGGATGGATCCTCCTGGAAGATTTTCAAAATATGATAGGACAAAGTCCTAAGCAACGAAGTCTGATATTAAGGTTAACCCTTCCTCAACAAAAGTTTAGATTAGAGAACTTCCCTCATTCTCCTCTTACCAAGGTCTCTTTGAAATGAAATCTTTTTATAATTTTATTAATTCAATTCCTGGTTACAATTAAACATTTGCCCAAGATCGCTCCTTGTTAGAACAGCAGCTCTAGCTCATGAAATGAAGCCTTCGTTTTTTAATTGCCTGTTAATGCTTTGGGAAGCACAGCAAGTGAAGATGAATTTTCACCTCTTCATTAGTCTCTCCTCCATGTTAGCATTTCACCACTCAATATATAATTCAGCTTTGTTTCAATATTGGAGGAGGCAAATGCTGACTTCTCATGTGCATTCTGGAAGGTGCCCAGGCAGCAGGGAGAAGTCCATATCTGACAGCTTAAGGTGCATGGGAGCAAACACATTTCCCAGCTGTGGAGAAATGCAGCTGAGATGAGAATGCTCAAGCAGGGTTACAGGAGTCATCGGAGAAGATCCCTGACTGCAGGTCCCCAAATCCAGCACCTCTTAACTTCTGGCCTGAAGGTGTGACATTCTCTCCCTCCATCTTGGAGGGGAGAAAGGGAAGAAGAAGCTGTGCTCTGTGGTTTTGTTTGAAATACAGAGGGATGGGGGTGATAGAGTAGGGAGGATGAGGAGCCAGAAAGACAGAAGGAAGATGAAAGTGTGGTGTAGTTTGCATATGGGAATTTGCATATGGAATGCACAATGTTACGTGTATTTGGTGGCACATCATTGTATGAGCATATATGAAGGAAAGGAGTCAGGTGTGAGGAACAGTAAAAAGTCCCAACAGTGAGACCAGCATCAGAAAATCGGCTCTCTTCCTTACCTATTCACACCTATCATAAGTTTGCAGGGGAAGTTTCAGTCTGATTGAGACAAAGCTGACACCTTGCTGCAAGAAAACTGGGACTAGAAATTATTGGGAAAGGGACCTTAAAAGCTCTAGAGGTATACAAAAATCAGTCCTGGGACCTGTTTTTGTTTGCATATGTGTCTCCCTTATTAAGTGAAATTTAATTTGATAACCTATTAGTAGTAGCTCTAGAAGGAACTGCCTCTTACTGAGTGTTTCTATGTTTCTATGTTTCTCTCTCACAACAGGGTGACTTTTGCACTGTAATTACTTTTTGTAAAATAAACATAGCAAGCTACTTGCAATTGAAGAGCCTAGTGTTGCTAAACCCAGGATTTTCCTAAGGAAGCCTTGCAGTCCAAGTAGCTTAACTTCTATTGGATTTTGTTTGTCTGTGCTTCAGAAAATATTTAATCAAGGAGAAAACTGCCCCTCATCTCTGTCCCCATTAATTTAATGCAAGAATCCATCATTTTAACAGAATCTTTATTTGTGCACATGGAAGGTTTTGCCTTTCATAAGAGGAAGATCATAGAAGTGAAGAAATTGCCAAAGCTCATGGTGAAGGATGAGCTGCTTGCAGAGTTGGGCTGATGTTTGGACTGATGTTTTTCTTCTATTCAGTGTCTTCCTCCTTTTCCACCCATGGCTAAGGAGAAATGCAGAGAAATTGTAAGGACAATAAAAAGCAAAGTTGCAGCACAGGAAAATATGCAGACCATAAAAGCATTGGCTATAAACCTTCCCAGGTCAGAAATCAAAGGTCTCTGTTATTATTTAAAAGACACTTTTTGAAATAAAGAACTTCAATCCTGTCTCCAAGGCTCCTCCTAACCCCACAGGATCCTACTAACACAATTATCATCCTTACTGATGCATTCAGGTATAGACTAGGTTCTCTCATAATTTGGTTTGTTTTATCTGGTCTGGTTTGCATTAACCTGGCAGAGTGATGAGGGAGATGTCTGTTGTTCTCTGCTTTGAGCTGGTAAGTGCAGACAGATTCCTGTGGTTTTGGCCCAATGAATTTCCTTCAGAGGAAAGAAAGCTAAGCTGTTCTGAAAGGCCCCAAGAAATAGACTAGTGATTCTTGTCTGTCAATCTGATAACTCCATCCTCATGGTTCACTATATTTTGCCACTATATCTGCTTTGCGTGTTCAAGCGTGGAGCCCTTGGTTTAATCCTAAATGTGTAATTGAAAAAGAACTATTGAACTGCCACTGTGGTGCTGATGAAAGCATAATCTAAAAGTCCATTGGGCTTTTTTTTCTGCCACTGTGTTTCAGATTTCTGACTCTGCTATCCACTCATACCTTTGCAAATTTGTGGTATAGTTATTTCCACTAATTCCCCAGTTTCATCTTCCCACCAAGTTTAAAGAAACAAATACTAGAAATATTGTTTCAAATACAAAGCAGCCACTCCTGTTACTTGCATCCCTTAATCTAGTAAATGTACAGTAAATGAACTGAAGTATTGCTGCCTGCTCAGAAGTCATTTGTTAATTCATCTTTATCGAGAGGACTCTCACTTACCGATGGACTGGACAGTGGAAGTTGTGCCACCCCTGGGAACTCCACCTCCGTGAGCTGTGGCCTCCTTGGACATTGTGTCGGAGGCTCTGGATCCACCAGAGATCCCACTGCTGGTGTAACCTGATGAGTGGGTTGTGCCTTTGGCACCTAGAACAGTTACAAAGGTTATGTTACTGACAAAAAAGGAAGCAACCTTACAGGACAATTACAAACTACCGTGTTTTAAAACAATTCAATTCAAGGCTAGCAAATGTATCAAAATACAAGGTGACGGCTGATCACTTGACGTGTTCTGTCAGTCTACTGCTTTTTAGTTGCCACCTTGGGGAAAAGATATTATCAGCACTGTTGGGGAGCCCCCAAAACAACAAGAGAATCTATGGCTTTTGCATAGACTGTTTTTGATAAACCTGGATCTCCAAAATATTTTCAGCACAATTTGCCTCTGCTAAAATTGCACTTTTCTGTGGAGCTGCCTGAGGACTGTGGAATAAACTTCCATAGAAACTAGGAATTGTTGCACTTTCTGTTCCAGGTGATGAACATGCTCCTTTCACTTCACTTTCCCTCACATAAACCTGTAATAGATACCTGTAAAATTCAAGTACCACAAGTTGTGGTAGCCAGTGGCCAATTAATATGAATATCTTTGTCTCAGTCTAAATAAGCCCCAAGCAAAACATTCCTTTGCAAACTCCTCTTGGAGAGAAGCAAAGCATCAGTGATGACAAATGTTAGTGATAATGCTTTAAGCATTCCTGGAGGATGCTCAAATATTTTGGTGATGAGCTTGTTATAACATCTTCTGTAAAGTGACACTGAACAATACTCATGCCCCACTGCAGAATCAGCCGCTCCTTTGAGCATGTTTGTTCTGGGGGGAGGAAGGGTTACAGTCTGAATGAAAAGGTTAAGAAGATGTGTTTGGAGAGATTTTAGTGAGCACCTGCGGAAATGAAATCAGGCCTTTTTAGCTCTCAATCAGGCAAAGAATGTGTGGCAAGCTCTCCTGCTGCAGGGAGCCAAAGCTCACACCTGTCTTGGCAATGTTACAGAGCTAGCATTTTCCACATGGATAAAAGCTCTTTTGGAGTATCTCCTGTCGGCATGGCTAAGTTTTCCTTGAGTCAAGCAGACTTCTCTTCACCAAAATGGTGGTTTTCATAAAAGTTCATAGTTAACACAGAGGTTGCAAGAATAAAACTAGGTGTAGTTAAATGCTTATTTTGCTGCTGTGTCTTATCAAAATTCTCAGCACACAGAGAGATAGAAATCTTCAGTGTTTTAGTTTAGAACTGGCAGCTTCATGCTCTCTATAGAGCATCTCCACTGAAGAGTTTGCCACTGGTTATGAGTGTGCTGTACCACCTTGGTCTGTAACAGAAGGCAGCTTGTGCAGCTGACTAACTTACCACTACAGTGAGCAACTGGCATCTCCTGCATATCAGGGTTTCTGCTGCTAAGGCAGTGTGGTGCCTGACAGCAGCTCTTCTCTTTGCTTTTCACTCTCTCTGTCCCCCTCCTCTACTGACTTTCTCTCATATTCTGTCCCTTGACTGCAACTATCTCTTAAGCTCTTTCCTACCGAATATTCAATAAACACTGTATTCGGCAATCTAAACTCAAATTATACAATATGAAAATTAAAAAATGCTGCATAGGAGTCACATGCAGTACGTCTCTGAATGACCCTTATGTCACCTATTCACTCAATGCCTAGAGGGCATCACTCTATGCCAATAATATTGGCAATGTAAATCATATCTTTAAAAAAAAATAAAATTCCAGCTTTTTTTCCTTTCAATCAAGCTTAACATACTTTTGGCTATTAAAAGTTGCCCTGAATCTGAACCCTGGCCAGCTCACCTGGTCAACCACCCATTTTATGGCTGGAGAAGTCACATTCAGCTCCATCTTTCAGATTTCTACCTGCTGATTATGGAAGTAGTAGACCAGTGGCAGACCAATATGGCAGAGATGCCTACCTATAATCAGCCTGCTGGCATACCTCTGACACATGGACATGTGGGCCTGAGACCCCGAGGGCAGAAGGGGTTTTGAAGCCTCTATCCAAGGTCAGAGAGCTAATACTGAGCTGCTGGGTAAAGCAGGATTGCACGGGGCACTGTTCTGTGGAGGCATGCCTGTTGAGAAGATGCCTGCTGAATCAGGTCACACAGGCAGGTCTGGCAGGGAGAATACCTTGTGCACAAATCCCATGGGATCCGGGGTTAAACAAGTGCCAGGCTGGTAAGAGTCATGTGGTCAAGGACTGCTCCCAGCCAGCAGCAGAACAGCAAACACCTGCAAGGTTAGCTCATGTGAAGGGCAGCTATGCCTTATTTTAGCACTTAGATAGGGGATGTCAAGGATGTGTATACATTCCCTTCATGAATTTGTCTCTTGGACTGCAGCTAATTTCTCTCCTCTACAGAGTTTGCATAAGGTTTTAGGAGTTCTCCCTGTGTGGATGTGTATGAGTAAAGAGCAAGGGAAATCAGGTAATTTATATGAAATATAGCTACACAGATCATGTTCTTGCATAAGTGCATCATTGCTTGCTGCTACCACGACTCTTCATATTTTTGATGATTCCTGGCAGAATGGAGAGATAGCACAAACTTCAAATAAACACTGTCCAAAACCTCATGAATAATATGTGTATGTTCATTCATGCATAGTATGTGCACCCACAGAAAACACCCTCAATAATACCCTACTCATAGCACACAGTTAAATAGAGGAATCTTCTTTCTTCAGTGCCATACAGAAATGTAGGAGAGAAGAGATTATTTGGCGAGCTAATTTTCAAGGAGAAACAGCTGTCTGATCCTATGCACTGAACCACAAAACCACACACAGAGTCACACACAGAATTGCTCATACCCATTTCTTGGAGAGTAGAAGTGGGGCCTCCAGAAGGCACACCTCCCCCAGAGGCTCTGGCTTCTTGGGACATCATTGATGAGGCAAGGGATCCTCCTGTGATCCCAGAGGGAGTGAAGCCAGCGTTGCGGACGTTCTGGTCAGACATGCTGCTTTCTGCTGGTGGGAATTCCAGGGAAGCACTCAGAGGCTGCTCAGTCCATCTTTTTATACACTCTCCAGCTGACAGTGAGGAAACGAAACTGCTGCCATGATAAGGAAGAATAGAAACTGAAACTTATTCTCAGCCAGGAAACGATACTGGACTTTATCAATAGGTCTTTTTGTTGCTGTTGCCAGGATGGAATTTAGGCAAGCCATGTAATTTTCTCTTTTGATACTAAAACAAATTACTGGTGCAGGAGTCATTGCTTGGCAACTGATGCAGCTGAAAGCTTTGCTTCTTAACTCTTTTGCACTGCACCCTATTGCACTGAATAGCATCTGTAGAAGGTACTGCACTGTTTTAAGAATTCCTACAACTCTGAGTAAAGACAAGAGACAAAAAGGCAGTAAAGTGGTGGCATGCAGAGACTTTGGGAGGGTTGGTTACCATACCCAGAGTTCAGCTGTGGTACAGCTACCCCTGAAAGCACTGGTTCACACAGAGCTGGAAATCAGAACCCAGCTAACAATGGATGGTTGGAATTAATTTCTATATGGAAGAAACTGTGAGGGGACCTTGTGTCGTATGAGCAGATTGACACAGATGCTTTGTTCTTCTTCATGCTAGTCCCTCTAAAGCAGAGCCTTTTCCTTTAATGAACAGGTCTTTGCAAATGGCACACACACCTTTATCACAGCCTTTCTTAGCCAGGAGTTTAAATAAGACTCATTAAAATCTACAGACCTCCCTTAGGTAAAGAAGAATATCTGATTAAGTCACACTACCACAGGAATGGTTCTCAAAGAGGGAATACACAGAATAAAACTATAGTGTTTTCACCATAGTGTGATATCTGTATCTTGTACACGGTGGGTTATAAAACAAGGCTATGAAGTCTGTTCCTCTCCTCTTATATGTGCTGTTTATCTGAGCAGTGGGATATCTGGCTCATGCACCCCTAAGCTGCAGTGATCTTTTAACTCTTCTCTTTCATTCAACTTTTCTTTAATTCATGTATGTTAGTTTCCTTAATTGTAATGTCAGTTATTTTTGTTTTCTACTCTGCTTGCATTAGGTCTTCTGTAATTATGATAAAATATTAAATTAATATAATAATATAAAATTATTATAAAATATCTAAAGTTAAAGCTTAAATGCAGGTAAAAATTCCACATAAGAAGAGGACAGTGAATGCTACAGGCCTTCTTCAAAGTCACAAAAACCCCAAAAATGTCAGTTTCTTTGTACATATTTCTGCAGATCTCTCCTTCAAAAATAAAACACTTTCAGTGTTTTGTTAATATAATTTATTTAATATTGCAAACAACCCACTAGGAATTGATGGTAAAGTCTGGCAAAGCCAAGGAAAATGAAGGCTCTACAAGCTGCAGAGACTCTACATGAGATGTCAATTTATTCAGTCCTAAACCACAAATCATAATGGACACACAAAAAGTTGTTTAACTAAAAAGAATTAAAGCTAGATATAATGAAAATTTTATTGCAAAAAAAAAAGGGTCTCAAAGCAATTCAGACTGGCAGAGACATCAGAAAATAAGCAAGGAAAGAAGAAATTACTAGAAGTCTCATGAAAATAAGATGAAGAAACTCAGTGTAATAAGGAAAGGAAAGCCAGTGGAGGAATTCAAGGGAAGCCTTGGACTTTCCCCTACAAACTTGCACGGTGATTTGGACTCTTGGTTCAATCTGCCTTATCATCTCTGGATCTGCTGTGCTCACCTCCCTTGGTGGGACAGCACGTTGCTGTGCCCTGGCAACGTGTGACATTGACATCACAGCCTTCAATTCAGAAAGACACAGTGTCACTGATGAAGTGGGATTGGGAACAAGAACACAGTTTTTTGAGCCTGCAGCTTCCAGAGGTCTCTCTCTCCATTGATTCTTCCAGAAAGGTGTGCTTCTCCTTTGACTGAGCAGCTTTGTGTGAACATTTTCCTAAATGGTTCCCTACCTTTATTTACTTAATTACTTTTTTGTGCTGTGTTTTACTGGCATTTATAGTTTTAGAAAGAGTAAATAACAAGATATTAGGCAAGTGTAGTTAATGTCCAGCTGTGTTTTCAAGGAGACTGGCACAGAAGCAGTCAGGCAGTTTTAAGTCTTTGTGGACTATTTGTCAAAACACAAGCAGTGATACTTTAAGAGCTAAATGGATGCAACTTCTAGGTAAAGTATGGGGAAAAAAAAAAACCAAAAAACCCAATTCATTTTTATCACAGAGCTTGGCATTATAACAGTAAATTTTACCTGGGAGAATATCTAGGTAAATTAGGTGCCCCATTCCAGAAACTAAAAAATCGTTGAGGAGGTGGGAGGTGTGAGCTGACCTGAAAAGCATCCAGTGGCACTTCTAAGCCTGAGAGACCAGAGAGTCAAAGCCATGAATACCAAGAGTATGACTGCCCCTTATTTTCAGTGTCATTACAATTTCAGTAGCCTTAGGTGCTGGAGAACTTGAATACAGAGCTAACAGTTTAAGTCTCTGAGTTCCAAGTACAAATAAAAACCATGGGTGCCAAAAATCTGGACTATGTGCTCTTTGAAAGGAATTGGAAAGCTAGAGGCTGAATTGGAAGTACTCTAAAAATTTGAGTGGTGGGCATTCTTCTCTTCTTAAATTAAAAAGGGGGGAAAAATGAAAAAAAAAAGGGAAAAATAGGCTAAGCTTAAAACATCAAACAAATCAATGCAATCAAATGTGCAGGCAACTCTTCTATATTTTGCTTGGAAGGAGCTTAATCTCTTGTGTTTGTGGATATAAACTGACGTGTCTCTTTGGTATGTTTTCCTTGCAGTCCCCACTAGGGTGACACTTAGAAATTTACCTCACAGTGAAGCTGAGCAGCTGATCGGAGGCATTAATCTCTGCTTTTGGTAGTCACCTTTTTTTATTTCAATAACATGTCCATTGAAGTCACTTTTTTATAAACATTTTCCCATAAACCTCTGTTTCAAAAGAGATTATTCAAACAGCTTTTAAACAATTAATCTTTTGAAGGGTCTAATTGAAGGAAATAAACCTGTAGAGAATCTGACTGAACCAAAGATCTTCAGCATCCAAGATTATCTATCTGTCACCCTCTGACCTATTTCCTTTACACTACTTTTTAATTTTTGTAGCAATTATAGTGTATATGGATAATACCTATTAGCATATTTATGGTCATTGCTTCATATTTATTGTCTGCACAACTCATTAATCTTCATCTAGTGTGTGAGGCTGACAGCTCAATCTATTTTGCAATCTCTGGGCAGCAGCCATATCCAAAAAGCTTTTGTTTCCCTGTAAATAAACTGTGTTCAGGACCAGAGGACAATGGTACATCATGCAGTGATTGACACAAGCCATGGCTGCTAATCAAAGGTAGATTTTATTACCAGCTGAGTCAAGTGCATTATGGGGGCATTGTTCTAGCGCTGTCAGGGCAAGAGCATACGTAGTCAGTCACCTTCTCAAGATGGGCTGATTGTTCTCCAAGATTAGACAGAGTTGCCTTATTATCCATCCCAGACAACAAGGCATCTCACCCAAACAGACGCCTTTACAGAAACTGCCTGTACATTGAATTGATTTGAATTGCTAATGCATAATCTGTCCAGCACAGATGTGCAATGAATATTTGGATGTTGTTTTGCATGTCAGTTGAGAAGACTGAATGATGAGGTGATGATCGTTCAGTGATGGGTACTGGACATTTGCCAACAATTGAGTTTGAGCACTTTCCCTGACAGTAATCAGATCAGCTTCCAAAACGTCTTTTCTTCAATTCACTGACAATTTATGTTAGAAGATAATGCAACTCTCTCACAGTTAACACAGTTGGCAGCAATTTGCATTTTTTTCGTATAATTAAATTTTTCATTTCACTCAAGAAGAAATACATGCAAGCTGCCTATAACTGATACAGATATCCCAAGACACTTCCAAAGTATCTCCACCAGAATAAGAGGCCATCTAGATAGACCAAAAATGGCAAAACTCTTCACAATACAGGTAGCACTAGTTTAATTAGTTATAAAGGCACATTTGCTATGAAAAAATTGGCAATCTTGCTATCAATTCTCATTAGGTAAGCTCTCCCAAAAAACCAGTTACTGAAATCACATTTAACATATGACCATTGCCATGTTTAGGGTAGGTCAGCAAACACAATTATCTGATTTAAAAATTCCCAGTGTCTGTGAGTATTGACACAGTGTAAAATAATAACAGAAAAGAACCCCAAAAGACTGATATTATGATATCAAGGGGCTGATATGAGCTCATGCATTGACATCACATGACTCATGTGAATGTGAAAGAGGTCTTCATGTAGTCGTAATCATTGAATTGTACAGAAATTTAGGCTGGAAGGAAGCTCTGGAGATCATCCAGTCCAGCCAGAGAATTATCCTGTTACTTGCTGAGACACATTTGGTTGAGTTCTAAGTGTCTCCATGGATGGTGATTCCACTTCTTCTCAGTGGAACTTGGTCCATTATTTGACCACCCATACCGTGATATTTTTTTCCCCTGTGTATCTAGTCAGAATTCTGCAAATTATGTCTGTCGTTGTCCTTTATCTATGCACCTCCAAGGAGATGCTTCACCTTCTTCACATCCCTCATTATTAAAACCCTACCATTAGGCTATAAGTAGCTAAAAAGGTGTTGCTAACTTACAAAATCAGAGGATTGTAGGAACACTTCTCTGATATCCAAGGAATTTTACCTTCTAACTTTATTTAGGTATGTGTCTAGTCAATCTCTAATTGTATAACCAATCACTTTTGCTCAGAAAGAAATACTAATGCTTCTCAAGAACTTCTAGAGCTCTTTTTAGAATACATATTAATAATTGCATTATTGCTAATTATTAATTGCCTTTCAAATTAATAATTGCCTTTCAAAGGCAGAGATGAGTACTCATGAGTGTGTAACTTAGGGAGGAATCACTTCCTTTAACTTATCAGTCTTCTACTAGCAAAATTTACTATAGCCAGGAAAAGACTGGGAAGTGATTGACCCAGAAGTTTTATAGCCCACGTCAAAAAGAAGTTTACAGATAAATTATATAATATTTTATATGTAATCTTTTTTAAGGATTAGGTTCTATGTGTCTCATTTGGATTTTATTATTTTCATCTGCAAAGAGCAAGATACCATCCCTGCATTACAGATGAAACAAATCATAAAGTTGTACTGGTGGCTTTCTTTTTGGGGGCAGAAAATTATAGTCTTGGAAGTTTTAATTTTGTGTGCTATGAAAAAGACAACACATTTAACATCTGTATGCACTGCATACTCATATCAGCTAAAATTCTACAGAACTTCCAGCTGGAAATCCAGAAAAAAGCCTTTGAATGAGTAGCCTAGGAAGAGTAAGTTTGGGCCTTAAATGGAGTTAGGTGGCAAAAATCTTATTAATGTCCATTTTGCACATCCAAATTCCAGCCTGCGCTCCTCAGAGCTCCCTTTGACTGGATCATACCCCACAGTGGCACCTCTGCTTTTGACCTTAATATTATGTTGGAGAGCACAGTTGCTCTTGACATTGTAGTTTATCCAGGACTCTACTCCATAGTCCAAACATATATAAAATGAGACCCTGCTCAAAGCAGACTCTGCAAAAGAGGGACTAGTCCTGCCTTGAATGCTCAAGCTGAGAGCCTTCACCCAGATCAGGACTCAGCCCATCAAGAGCAGCACCATAGGAACCAGGAGCAGAAGCACCACTCAGACATTGAGTCATGTTCCATTTGTTCTCTGCCTTCAAGGAAGTCCTCATTATTACACTGGGCTTCCCACTGATTCTTTTATTTCCTATCCTGACCTGCCACATGCTTTTGACAGACTGAAATGGATGCTTAAGCATAATTCTCAAGGCTCTAAGGACAGTGGTACATGAAAGATGTCCTGGAATAGCCAGTGCTAATGTTCTGAGTGAAATAATAATTTTATTCCAAAAACATTTCATATAATGTTATATTTCATATAAGCCATTATTCCTGCACTGCAGATGCTTTCCTTATGTTTAAATGTCTTTACAAAACATGGAAAGTTACTTCAGCTAACAAATAAATGTCAGCAGCAGGCTCCTTGATTTTTTGAGCCTGAAAATGGACGTAAAGATGAATTGCTCCTTTATATATTATTCTGCAAAACAAAATGCATACATAAGTGACAAAACTATGTTATCTGCCAAGTTAGAGTTCCATTTGACCTTGAGGTTGCAGTCTTCCAATGCACAGCTACAACAACAAAACCTCAGAATACAGGAGTTCAGACTACTAGCCTCTGGGAAGGAAAAGAGTCTCAATCAGTTCATACAATCTTCAAGATATATAGATTTGAGGGAAAAATTTTAAGTCTTCTAGGAAGACTTAGAATCTAGGAAGCAGGTTCATGAAGATAATAGATCAAGTATAAGCTTGTATAAGCTACGAATAAGTTATACCCCTCTCTTTAAGGAATATAAGATGATACGTTTTTCTGGAAGAAATTTGTTGAAAACAAAAATAAAATGTGAAACAACAGAATTAATGGTCAAAGTCTTATTATCCACAACACTGAGTTCTCACTGCTATTCATATATAATAACAATTAATGCCTTAATAAAGCCATTTCAAACCACACAATCTGCAAACATGAAGTAAGTCTATGTAAGTATGGTCACCTCTTCTAGTTCACAAATCCCACAAAGATAAGGTCAGTATGTGCTCCAGGGAAAGTGCTGAGCAGAACGGCTCAGGTTCCTTGGGCCAGCTGCTTCCTCAGCCGGAGAACCTGATCCAGCAGATCCTAGGGCAGGCCTGGTGGGTCCAGTCCACATAGAAGATGCTGGCAGAGGAAGGAGGAGGAAGAAGAGTCTGTGGTGCCTACCATCTCAAGTCCAAGCCAGAGACATTAATTCTGTGATGGTATCAGCTTATGTGACTTGCCAGATCTCTTCCTGATGTCCCAGACTTCTGCTTCCAAGGAGCACACTCCAACAATGTGCGTCTGTGGTCAGCATTGCAGGGTCCAAGGAACAGAAACAAAGTACTGTTTTCAGAAATTAAAGGGCAAGTCTTGTCAGAAGACAGAGGTTAAGTGCAGAGAGCTTAAAATATATTGACTTCTCCTTGCCTGTAAGTTGAAGGGAATATTATTTTCCTTTTTCCAGGAGATTTTTAGGCCATATAAAGTACGCTACTGGGGCATTATGTTAATAAGTATAGTATAGGCATTTAATACAGACAAAGAGGTTTCAAACACTAATACAAGCAAGTACATAAGTGTTGTAAATGCTTTTATGGTGCTTTGAAAAAGCAATTAATGACAAAGTTTTCAATCTATTACATAGGTGAGAGCTCTGAAGACCAGATGGTCTGATTTACTTCTCAGTTCCAGCTGCAAGATGCATGGACAGGTTTCAGACCATGCTTAAAAGGACTGAGAGGCTTCCTTGGAAGAGCAATGGTGGCTGCTTCTTTTAGATTCCTCTAGGCCTTAACAGCCTGTTTAAATTAAGAGAAACCTCTTACTTTTCTGTTTATTGGAAAGTTTTTGCATCTGAAGGGTGTTTGGATTTGGCATTAATCTTCTGGTTTGAGAATGGAAGCTACAAATAAATGTAATACAGCATCTCAGATATTGTAAAGGGTAAAGCAGCATGAGTAAGGATGAAGTTCAGTAGGAAAAGCACACAGTTAAAATCCTCTCTGGGAAGATCACAGAGTGCATCCTCTTGGCAGGACACCTAAGTATGTGAAGTGGAAGAAAGCAATCAGCACCACTCAACTTGGATTTGCCAAAGGCATGTTGTCTGTGGGCAGCCTGACTGCTCCCTGTGTCAAAATGCCTGGTATCCCAAGTGCCATGGAAGCTTTTGGAACAGAAAGAAAATAAAATCTGTCAAAAACCACCCAGCTGTTTGTAAAGAAGCTTGCAACTGCAAACAAAAGAAAAAACTTCCTAATCTCTACAGTATTTAGGGAAACATGCCTGTCCATGGATAAATGCCTTGAAGCAATAGTGCCTTCAGCAATTAGGTAACTTTCCTCATAACAGAGAAGCCTGAAATTTTCTGAGCATCACCCATTTATGACAACATGATGCAAGCCTTATAGAAAGGTTCATCAAATAGATCTAAATCTAAAATCCTTGTGGCTAGTTCTTAAATGGGAAAGAAAGTGCTTCCCTATTTATAATGCTAAAGCTTCTGGGCAAGACACAGTGAAAGACTTAAATTAAATGTCAAATCATGAGCTACTAACAATAAATAATGAAGAGATTTCTGTTGCTTGTGGTGGCTGCAGATAAGACACCGGATAAACTATTTACTGCTGGTACGTTGAACAGTCCTAGATGGATCATTCTGTCCTAGATGGATTGTGTATATTTTTGTTACTTGGATGAGTGAGCAGACTGGTGTGAGCCTGTGCTGCCCACATCTCAGGGCTTTTAGGGTCCCAGGCCTTGTCTGTACTGTAAAGTAGCTGAAAGTGTGCCAGAATTTCAAGGGCAATTTTCTCTCATTTTTTCTCCTTATGCAATAGGGACCCCCCTGGTGCACTCACTGCCCCTCCTTGTCTTCACTGTGTGTGATGATGAGAGGGACTGCAAGGATGACACCCTGTACTGTGGTTCATCTCTATCATTCAGGTGGACATTATTCTGGAAAAAAACAGGCCACAGGACTGGATTTGTTGAAAGAGGTCACAGTATCCTCCAGTGTAGTACGTGACTGTGAGGGGGAAAAAGCTGGAAATTTCCCTGTTTGCACTTTGACATCCTGATCTGGTTATACCTACATCTGTCTCTTTCTTACTGTTATTTTTCCTTTGTACCAAAGTCTACGCTTGTTGGTTTTTTGTGTTAAGACACTGGTGTGCCAGTAGAACATTGAGGTTGCTTCTTGGGCTCCAGAATCTGCACAGAACCCCCAGTGCTGATGACAGAGCATAGAGTAACTCTTCATTCCCCACAGCAGTGTGATATTTAGGAAGGTATCTCTATGGAAAAGCCAGGAAAGTTCAGGTTAAATATCAGCAGCTATTCTAAGTAAATGGGAGAATTGGATGTGCTTTCAGAGTGCCAACGAAGCTGCTGAGAGGAGTTACTGCCATTGGAAAAAGCAGAATAAATGTATAGCATTTGCTGGCTCTTCTTTGGTACAGAGGAATAGGACTTGAAATCTTATTTGTTCCGTAAGATTTTGACACTTGTCAGTTCCTGCCATGGTTATGTCACAACTCATATGAAAGTGAGTTTCATCAGCTTAAATGAGATGTCGTCTGAAAGTCTATGGATAACTTTCTGGCTGTAGGCCCACCCCCATCCATTTCTCCTGCTCTTTTCCTCTGTAGGGGTTGAAATATTCTTTGCAATTAGCAAAGGGAGTCTATTAAGGAAGGAATACAAACAACATTTCAAACTAGAAAAATCAGTTTTATTCTTGTCCCTGTCCACAGTAAAATGGCCAATTTGAGTATTTTGGGGAGGTGAGAGTTTCAAATGTGAGCTTGGTTACTTTGCTCACCTTGTAAAGGCCTGGAGTAAGCTTGGTGTATCCTGTCATTTTACGTGAACATTGGGAATCAATTGCTTGGACCTTTTATGCATCAATGTTTAACAGCACGGTTCTAAGATGAATTTTGAGCCCAGAATCAATGTGGTGGAGCAAAGATGACAGAGCATGGAGTAACTCTTTATTCCCCACAGCAGTTCTATGGAAAGGAAAATCATGAAACCTACTGTTGAAATTGATCAGACTTAAATCCCGCCTTAGCTTTGTCCATTTAATGCTCTTAAGGGTTTTCTTTTAAATTCACTGAAACTACAACCTTTGTTATTTGTTTTAATCAACTTTCTATTGCCATTGTAAATGGCCTTGATCTTTGCCTGAGTGAGAGAATCTGATATAAAAGGATTCTTAAAGGAGAAAGGCGAAAACTAGATGAATCCTGCAGGCAAGAGAGAGGAGACTTGAATTAAGCTGTAAAAGGAGTTGATCTTTCTGCCTGTTTATCATCTGCTTATTATCCAGAGGAGTTTCCATCCAAGCAGCTGTAATATTGCAGTGACTGAATACTGGCATGTGAACACCAGGGATCTTTTTTTCCAAATTCATATCATGGTCATTGGAAGAGGTCTCACAGAACACAGTGTATTGCAGATTTAATCCTTCTTTCACTCTTCTGTAGGGCTTTCACACCCTCATAAGAGAACAGCATCTCAATGCCACGTACAATTACACAAAGCATTAATCACAACAGGCAACAACTTCTGCTCCTTTCTTCTTGCACATGCTCACCACAAAGGCCATTCTAGGAAGAAACAGAGATGAGAGCAGATTCCTGAGTATTTCATAATAGGAAGGGGTCTCTTGTATCACAATTAACAATCCAGAGGCAAAGGGATTGAGGAAACGAAACCGAGTAAAAGCAAACTTGCACTCCCTGTCCCCTTGTCCAAAGTACTGCACAAGGGGACAGGGAGTGGAAGAGACAGCAAACACAAGATATCAATGCCAATATAGCCTTTCTGGACTTGAGGTGGGGCTGCACAGTAACAGCTTGGGTTTAGAGTAGTTTTCCTCTCTTCTGAACAACTTTTCTGCAAACCCAAAGCAATTGCAAAATTTTAAGTGCCCCTACTCACTGCAGAGAATATTTCAAATTTAATTCTGATATCTACTTCAGCCTCTAGAAATGTCTCACTAACAACCCCATAACCTCCACGTTCCAGGAACTGACTTCCCTTTAAGAATACATAGGCAGAACGCAGCCTTACTGTGAACATTTTTATCCCCATGGAGGACAGCCTGGACTGGACCTCTCACATTCAAAAGGTCAGCTCTCCACAGTGGGTTCATGTATACACAAAGTACTTTGAGATTTGAGCATCCCAGATTACTTATGAAATGTAGCAGGAATGCAATATGGAGAATTTTACCCTCTCACCTGTCATGAACTTACATATAGCTTTAGTGATTAAAAATTCATAGATGAAGATTTTATTCACAGTAAATCACAAATTGGTATCTTAAGTTAAAAGTGCCAACTTCTTGTCTTGAATTCCCACTAATGTGTTAGAAGAATAATTCTATGCAGAAAACTAGATACTGCTGGAATAGGTGAAAAAGCATCCTCTCCATTAAGTATTGTTAAATCAGACACTGGTACTGGATGAATGGAATATCCCTTCTTGGCAGAATTCTTTTTGTATATTGCTTTTTCTGTCAGTGCATACATTTTTCCTCAGACAGGAACTGTTTCAGGAAGAGAGTTGTGTATTTTAATGTCCTTTAAGCACTCTATGTGGTCTAAGGGTGGTTTCTTGATTAATTTTTCCATGGTTTGGGATTTTGCCAAAAAACAGAAGAGGTCCAAATATGAATCAAGAATCAGATTAGATTTATGTTCTGTTTTCAGCAGGATCTGTCTGAAAGCAAATGCTTACGTCTAGTATTATTTGTGTGCTAATACAGTTTCCAGCTCCTAATCACAAGTATTGATTGACTTTCTAAGCAGTTACTGTATTTGGACCATCACTTTTGTTATTTGCATGTTACAATCCACACTGAGTTGTGCTGTTGTATATGCATTTTTTTTTTTACTCAGCCAACAACACTAACAGCTCCACAGCCAGTGCATTCACCCAGCTGATAGTCATTTTCTCAGATCAAAGGCTACTTTCTGGTTTCGTTTCTGCTAAGTTCACAGCTGGGCAACTGCTATGACCTGTAACTCACACATCTCCAGGTCTGCCCTGCTCACCTTCCTGGACACTGTGGCATGCCCACTTCATGGCACACAGCTCCTGGTTCCCTGTTCCTTAGTGACCAAATGGTCCTTCCTGCTCCCTGGGTGCTCTATGCTGACTGAATCCAGACATGGGAGAGGTAAGAGAAAGGTTTGATGGGAGAGAAACTGAGACACCTGGGAATGGAGGTTGCCCTGGATTTCTCCCTGACCTATTTGAATGATGTTTCCTTTATCAGCACCAACATGGTTTCATTCTCCCTGACCACTGCTGAGCCACCCCCTCATTCAGTAGGGGCACTTCATGTTTTGCACTGCTTGTTTAGGAACTCTGCTTGGACCTCTCTCACCTTGGTGGGGCATCAAGTGCCCTGCCAGACTCATCACTAGGTCCCACTGAGATGTCCTTTGTCATGTTAGGCTTCTTGACTTTCAGTTTGTTAAGAAAACAGGGGTTAAAAGGGGGTGAAGGAGGTAAATTCTCTGTCTCCTGCCAGATGCTAAAAGAGGGGTGCCAATGGGAGACAGGTTGCAGCTAGGTTTCATGCCTCCACTGTTCTCCATCCTCTTGTCCTGTGTTCCTACAGGAGGTGGTGGTCAGGATGTCTTCCTGCAGTCAATCCTTATGAGGTTTGTACTACACACAGCACCTTGTTCAGCTGTAGGTTTGTTTTCAGGGCTGATCCTAGGCCAGGTTTTAAAAGAGTGAATCAGACAAGATTTTTGTTTTTCACAAAGCTGGCTATACAGCGCAGGAGTTCTGTGCATAATTGTGAGAGGAAAAGTTCATTAAGTCAAGATATGTGTGTGTGCCTGTAAAGCAGGTTGTTTGAAGACCAATTTCCCCAAGACTGATTATCTTACATATGGGGTTTTAGACTTAGCAACTTTTGCTCTCCTTCTCCATGTAAAACCACTCCAAATGATTTCTATTTTCATTTTGTCAGTCATTACACTTTTTCTCTCTTTCAGTGCACAGAAATTGGAGTCATAAAGATACTATAGTGTTAATAGATCTGTCTCAGAGTTCATGAGGTAAAACTTGTTGGTCTTCTCCTATGACTAACAGTGCAAAAATCTGGAACCACCCCAGTTAATCTTGGGCATAGAATAATGGGCACTAAAGAACTGCACACCCATAAATCAATAGACCAACCCCTAATTTATTTCTTTTTGGGACACACATTCTACTTCCACCATAAAAGCAGATAAGGATAACTATAATTAAAATGCCTTTCCTTCTCTACTGTTTGTGTTAACATTCATGTTATTGAATATACCCCTTCCTTAATACTATATTTTTTCAGTATTCTGCAGTTATTGTTTCATTAAAAATACCCCTGTGATACTAACTGCATAATAAATTACAATTCAAAATAAAATATCAGCCATTTCATCCATGAGAGAGAATAAAGCCATAATAAAAAATAATAAAGTTTACCAATATGATAATGTAGCATGAGGTTTTATAGACTCCATGCAAATGTTAAAATCTATAAATTTTTTATATTGTGTAAAATTGTAAAGAAATAGCAATGAAGGGGGAGGGGAAAGTAAAAAAAGCAGCAGTTTCAGGTTGGCTTAATCACAACATTTTCAGATTTTTTCTTAGAACCTGAAAAAGAGTGCATAAAAATATGCATATTAAATTATTTTTGTGGCCTATCTGTTTGACTAGATTAAAGGTAATTGAAGAAGGACAACTCTGTCTTTGCACATTCCAACCCACAGTATTGTTAAGTAAAAAAAACTAAAGCCTAATTGCCTCTCACCTTGCCTCTCTCTACTTACACCTAATACCCTGCACATACTCCACCCTTATTTTTCTAATTATGCTTTAAATGACTTCTTTATTTGGCTTCTTTTTATTCATTTGAGGTGTAAGACAAGGTAGAAGGATATGAAGAGAAGAGAAGAGAAGAGAAGAGAAGAGAAGAGAAGAGAAGAGAAGAGAAGAGAAGAGAAGAGAAGAGAAGAGAAGAGAAGAGAAGAGAAGAGAAGAGAAGAGATCCTCCTTGCTGCCAATTTCTTTTTGTTGCATCATCCTTCACACCACACTGGTGGGATATGAATTTAAAACTTTCATTTTCTTGTAGACTAATGATAACTTATTTAACAATACTAGTCCAATATTTAATATTTCTTCTGACAGCAGATTGCAAAAGGCATATGCAATTTGATTTAAAGAAAACTGTCATAAATTATTTATTTATTTAAATAAAGGAGAAGAGAGGGAAAAGTATGGATTTCTGAAACAGAAACAGTACCTGTTTTGTACCTTCAAAACAGATACAAAAATTACTGTTTAAAACCAGTTTCTTTTTGGAAACTGGTCAGCCAGTTTTCTCATCAATGGTCAGCCTTGTTTTCTCATATTGTGTTGGTCTACAGACAGCACAACAAAATGTACTTGGTATATCCTAGAACATGCTGACTTGTAAAATATGGGGGTACTTACTGTCTCTCATGATGGAGCTGCTTCCATTTAATTGACAGGAAGCTTGTCACTGACAAAAAGCATCCTGGATTCTATGTCCCTAATCTAAATTCTTGTTGATTTCCAAAAAGGAGGAGAGGAAGTAGAGAGGAAACAAAGCTACGCTGTGATAAAATAAAGAACTGAGAGCCTGCACTTCAGAAATTATGTCTCTTTCTTCTGTAAACCTAAAACTTTGTTTTCATGTGTGGGTCTTTTAAACAGCAGCAGGGAAAGACCAGGTTGGATGGAGCTTTGAGCAATCAGTTTTGGTTTGGTGGTGGGTGACTCTGCCCATGGCAGAGTGGTTGGAGCAAGATGGTCTTTAATATCTCTTCAAAACCTAACCACTCCATGATTCCATGACAGTATGAGACTAGATGAATAGATGCTCAAGAGAACAGAAAAATACCCTCACAGGATCACTGAATAGTCTGATTTGGAAGGGATCCACAAGGATCATTGAATCTGACTCCTAAGTGAATGGCCCGTGCAGGGATCAAACTCACCGCCTTAGCATTATTAATATCCTGCTTTAATCAACTGAGCCAACCTCAGGGCTCATGAGAACATAAAAACACATGTCACAGCATAATTTAAAAACATTTAAAAACAATCAGAGATTTAATTTATTGATCTGACACCCTACCTCTACTGCCAGTATTCCATATTTTTGTCAAAAAAAGGTATGGGGCTTCCTCATTTTTAAAAGGAGCCTGCCATTTTAAGGTGGCTTCAACCTATCTGGGATCAACATGCCAGTAGTCAGGGTCCACCAGGCATGCCAGGAACTCCACCCTGTGCTGTTGAAAAGAGCTGATTTCTGGGATTTGTCGTGGAGTCACCTCTGCTGGAAGTGACTTAGGACATCCCTGGGACAGTCTGTGTGCCTCTTGAGTGCTGGATAATGTGAGGATGCTGAGAATGCCACTACACAGTTATCAAGCAGACTATGCAGCACATGATGTGCGGATCCATGGAAGGTGGTCAGAGCCCAGGAGAGATCAAACAGTACCACAAGATCCTCATAATGTCTCTATCTGGTTCAGAAAGGACTTTTCCACTCATTCCCTTCTAGCATGCAGGAAGTGCAGTGCTTATAGAGTTTGCCAGCTTCTTTTGATGATTCAAAACAGGCTTTTCCAGTGTCATGGCTCTTCTAATGGAACCTACTTGGAAGGGCCCCCGCTTCCCATGGGCATGAGGAGCACACAAAGCTCCTTGGGGACAGAAAAAGTCAGTCACCACATCCTGCCTTACTGTCCTGCCAAAGTCTTAGCTGGCATTTGCTACGGAAGCAGATGTCTCTGGGGGATAGGGGCTATACTGTCCCACAATCAAGCCCAAAGCAGGAGCCATGCCCCCATGTCTTTTTATTTAGACAGATCACTCCCACAAATAGGAAATTTCCATCTGAGACAAACAGGACCTGCCAATCCAAGCTGCCTCTGAGGAGTGGTAGTGCACTCTTGAGGCAACAGAAGAACCAACAGTGGTGCTTCTATTCTAGCCTACCACCAGAATACAACTGATAGACTGGCCCAAGCTCTGGGGTAGGTCAGTCCTAACCACCTCATTTTGAGAGTCACAGACCCACAGACTCACAAGCCCCTTTAAAGGGGCTTGCTTTTTGCACCCAGTTTCCAGAGTCAAGTGATTTGTGTATTTATTGTGTATTATTACTTCCCCTGATGGAGCTCCAGCACTCCAGTGCTTGGCCACTGCAGTTATGGTCCCTCCAAAAACTGTTAAATTAAGTCATCTGGTTTTGGACCCCATAGCCACTGTCTTCCACACAGTCACAATCCACATTGCTCTGGATATTACTGATCACCTAATGTCCCTTGGGATATATGCTACCTGGATAAGCTGTAAAAGATTAGCCACATCTAACTAATAATTGTGCGGTCCCCACTGAATGGTTCTGGAAGACCATAAAACCATGGAAAGGTTTAGGTTGGAAGGGACTTTTAAAGACCACACCATCCAACCCTCCTTCAATGGGCAGGGATATCTCTTGCTAGATCAGGTTTCTCAAGATAGAAAGCAGGAGATCTTGAAGCAGCTTGCAGTGCTCTGTCACACTTCTACACATTGACTGCAGCCTCCTGCAGCAATCTGAGCCTAATCTGCAGCTGATGGGGAGCCTGAAGGCCAGGCTCCATGCAGGCAGCCTCAGGCTTGAGGTGGCCCAACCTACCTGCCATGAAGCAGCAGGACTGGGGCTGCTCTGCAAGAGATGACAGTGAAAAGTCAGGGGAGATCACATCATGGGGCAGTGACCTCACCAACCAGGACACAGTACCCAAGCAGGGCAGCCTGGTGACAGTAGCAGCTGTTGACAGTCACAGTGGTCACCAGGTAAATGCCAGATGGCAGGTCAGATCCAAGTGGAATCCATGAAATTCAGTGAACAGAAGCTGCAGGATACAGGACTAGGCACATGCCTGCCAGCAACATAGCTCAGGAAAGGGCTGGAGGCCAAGGCTGGAGCAGAAACAGAGCTACCCCTGCAGCTACGCTGGCAAGCCTGCACCAGTGTGTCTCTTAAGGCTCCAGGTTAACTTCAGCACAACTGAGAGAGGAGAATGTAACACAGACTAAGCAAGCACAGGAATTGGCCCCAACCACCTTGTACCTTCTAAATGGAACTCAAAACTGAGGCCAGACATGTCTCGAGGTTTATCTGACCACAGTTTTCACTCTCTTCTGGTCCTTCAGCCATCCATGGCCACACCCATGATGAAAAAGTTGCACAAAGATTTAGGAAAACTTTTAAGGGTGGGAATGGAATAGAAATGCAGCAACAGGCTAGAAAGAATATAGATTTAGGCCAGTTTTTCTGATTGAATAGCAATGTAGGAAACAGGGCCTGTGAGATCATGTGCTCTCACTCCATAACAAATAAAAATTAGAGTACTCCAACTTCTTGATTAAAGACAGTGACAGACTGTTTGATTTTTGTGTTTTACTTCAAATAAAAGCCTTATAATCATACTGAGATGTGGTTTTTGGTCCTAAGCAACAAAAAGAATGGTCTCTCTGTTGGGAAGAGACCACTAATGTGGAAATGTCTGAAACTACCTTACATAGAAATTGCAGAATTCAGACCACAAATTGTATTTCATACCACACTGCAAATTGTATTTAATAGGTAACACTGGATTTCACTGGATCTATTTTCACACTTAAAACTGAATTGTATGGATTATGTGCATTATAAGAAACAGAACCATCAACTAATAAGGATGCTCTAAAAGAGAGGTAGATGAACAAAAAATATTTTCCTTTCCCCATACCAGCTTGGGAACAAAATATCACAGTACTGTCATGTATGCACTCACTGCATCAGGAAAACATAAAGTTGCCACTAAAGGAGGCAAAACAAAATGTCTTTATTGCCTGGTCCAGATTAAGACCTTTTTTTAAAGTGTGCTGTCATTTAGAATGAAATTTTAAACACAGGGAAAATCATTTAAGTATCTACAAACCAGAAACTCCCAAAGTAAAATTACGTCTTCAAGCATTGCAGGTAACAAACAAACATTCATTTTTCAGCACTAACCTTTTTGCCTGAGGCAGTCTGATATCCTTGTTGTTATTCTAGTGTCACTTCCTCCTGCTCACACACATGTGCTCTTCTGACACCCAGTGTGACTACATAATGCAACTGGACAAGCACAGTAATGCTCTATCATTTAAAAGCCATACCATTCATATTCCTAACACTGCTGGGTTTTTGAAACATGCAGTTGGTTGGATTGTGCAATTCTTTCTGTACTTCAGCTGAGACAGCCCATTAACTTACAAATTACTGATGACCATTTTAAATACATAAAAATAAGTGTGTGTGTGTCTTACCTGGACAAATCCAATTTTTGTAAATTGAACCAGCCATTCCATACAGTATTAAATAAAACATGCAGTAATTTTCCTGCAGTAAGTTACTGCCATTAAACTTTGCATTTTTCCAAGGCACAGTATACAAAAGAACTCCTGCAATGGCAGAGCAGTGTACCACATGAAAATTTTAACCTTCTAATGACACAGTGGGACGTGTTTTGCTCCTTCTATGTGTCAAGTGACATAAGGCAGCACAAGAAGCAAAAGAAGGACATTCAGATATCCCTAGTTCTTCATTAGTCACAATGAATACTAGTCCCCTACACAAATGAGAGACACAATATTGTAAAATATAACATAGGAATATAATTTTATTCTGTTAATCTGCGTATGTATTGGTACAGTTGTTCTGAGAAAGCTTCTGAAGAAAATTTTTCCATAACTCTCACTCTCCCAGCTGCTCCCATTGTGTCCTTTAAGAGAGGATCTCTCACAATTTTTTCCATGGCACCAGCGAATTGGGTTGGTAGAGGATCACACAAAAATCCTGTAACATTATGTGAGATTGATTCTAAAGGACCACCTGAATTAACTGCTATAACTGGACATCTCATATACATTGCCTCCAAAGGGACAATGCCAAAATGTTCATTGCTTGGCGTGTAAAGCACACATACAGAATTACTAAAAAGAGAGATTTTCTGTTCATCTGAGAATGATCTCAGGAAAGTTACATGGTCATTTACATCAAGTTTGGCTGCGAGTCTCCTCAGCTCTTCATAGTGCTCCACGTTTTCCAGAACTCGCTTATCATAACCACCTGCCATAACCAGGTGAACTTCATCCCACTCGTGAGAATCAAGTCTCCCTCGAAGTTCGTGCAAAGCTTCAAGAGCCAATGCCAGATTCTTTTTCCTCTCATACCTATTAATGGAAAGAAACAAGAACTTTTTCTTTTTCGGTATCAGATCAGCTATGTCTGCAGGAACAATTTCTTCAAAGCTACTGATGTTGAGCGATGGGTACAGGACGTCTGGGTTTATGTGTGACAGGGACTTAAATGTGTCTTTGAACACGCTGGCAGTGAACTTGCTGTTCACAACGATGCAGTCTGCCATGCCAGTCGTGTACTCCTCCAGCCAGTCGAGCGGCAGTCTGTAGAGGCGCTTCAGGAAAGATTCTCTCTTGGTCAGGAGTTGATCAGGAAAGTGACAGTAAAACAAAACCTTCTTACGGGTTCTGGCCAGTCTGAGTATAGGAATGCAGGCAGACACCTAGTGCAACCAGAGAGACAAGAGGAGAGGTTAATTGTTAATTGTTTGTACAACACTGCCACCAGTGCGTACATGCGATCTCAAAGCCATGATCTGAGCGCCGCTGCTTTGCAAGCCAAGTGCCTTCTCCCTCTCCCCCACACAAGCACATCAAGTTGTACTCCTTCATCCAGGACCTCTTGTGGCCCTGTAATTTCTCCCTGCTCCCCACCAAGGTCCCATCCCAGGATGTCTCCAAGCACCTCTTCTACCACTACCAGGGGTGCTGGGAGCTGATTCCAAGCAGCAATGGCATCCTCTCCCTCCAGCTGCTCCAGGACATAAGAGGTAAATTGAAAAATGTGGAATATGTCAAGATTATATGAAGTCAGAATGTTCTTTGATGTAAGATCTTTGTACACTTTCAAGCCTAATCATCAAGAAAGAAGACCTCATCAGTGGAACTGTCAGCAGCTAGCATCCCTTAGTCAATGACTTCCTGGAACTAACAAGCTTTAAAGATGTAGTAAATCAAGACGTTGATTTATGGCTACGTATACATTGCTAACTTCGCAAAATGCTCAAGGTCCATGTATCCTATAGCTAAACTATGTTTAAAAAACACCGACAGGTCAGGAAGACCCCTGCTCAGGTGAAGACAATTTCCTCAAGCAAGTGTAGAAGTTAACTGGGGATATGTGACTTGCACAGAATCACAGAATCAATCAGGTTGGAAAAGAGATCACAGAGTCCCAACAATGACCCAACACAACACCACTTGTCAACTAGACCATGGCATAAAGGGCCACATCCAGCCTTTCCTTAAATATATTCAGGGCCGGTGACTCCATCACCTCCTTTGGCAATCCATTCCGATGTATAATCATCCTCTCAAAAAAATTCTTCCTGATGTCCAAGCTAAGTCTCCCCTGGTGCAGCTTAAGACTATGTTGTCTCATCCTGTTACTAGGTGTCAGGGAGACCAATCCCCACCTGCCAGAACATCCTTTCAGGCAGTTATAATGGCAATAAGGTTCCCGTGAGCCTCCTTTTCTCCCAGCTAAACATCCCAGCTCCCTCAGCCACTTGTCATAAGACCTGAGATCCAGATCATCCTCCAGCTTCACTTCCCTTCTCTGGAAATTATTAACCAATCATAACATTATGAGGTGCCACATTTGGGAAGTTACTGACTCTGAATTTCCATGTATAAAAGATGGTACAGAAAGCCTGATGGGGTGTCCTTAATTTATGGAACACCGTGGAGCAGCCAGGCTTGCACAGCTCTGAAATGAACAATCCATGTCTCTTGAGTGTGTCTTTATTGGCTTGTTGCACACCCGATAATGAATCCCATTTTGTGGGGATTTGATACTCCAGGGTTCTGGAGCATGTCTCTTATGAGAGATTGAGGGAACTGGGCTAGTTTAGCCTAGAGAAGACTAGGAGACGATTAATTAATATAAATATCTCAAAGATGGAGTTCATCTCAAGAAGATGCTGCCAGACTCTTTAGCGGTGCCCAGTGATAGGATGGTGACAGGATGAGGAGTGATAGGATGAGGAGCAGCGGCCATATACTAAAACACAAGACCTTCTACATTCACATGAAGAACTTTGTTAGACTGAGGGTGGCAGAGCACTGGAAAAGGCTGCCCAGGGAGGATCGCGGAGTCTCCCTCTCTGCAGACATTCCAAACCCATCTGGATGCGTTCCTGCAACACCTGCTGTAGGTGACCGTGCTTTGGCAGGGAGTTTGGAGTAATAATCACCAGATGCCCCTTCCAACCCTAACAATTCTGTCATTCTGTGAAGAGCAGCCCACCAGCATCCCGGCCTCAAGTGCGGCCAGCGGCAGCGGCGCTCCCATGCCCATGTCCATGTCGCCCCGCACCTGGTCGCACACGAAGGCGTCGAAGGTCTCTCCGCTGAGCAGCAGCACGTAGAGCGCCACGAAGGCCATGCGCAGGGCGGCGCACAGGGCGTGCCCGCGGCCGCACAGGCTGCGCGGCAGCCAGCCGCCCGCCCGCCGCACCGCCAGCCCGCGCGTCTCCGCGAAGCAGCGCCCGGGGTCGTAGTGCGCCGTCCAGATCTGCACCCGGCAGCCCCGCGCCCGCAGCGCCAGCGCCGCGTCCACCACCAGCCGCTCCGCGCCGCCCAGGCCCAGGTCCGGGTGCAGGAACAGCACGGACGGGCCCGCTCCTCCCGTCTCCTCCGCCTCCTCCATAGCCGCAGCCGCGCGGTGGCATGCGCAGCCCGGCAGCGCCGGTGCGACACGTCAGCCTTGCTTCCCTTCCTGCCGGGCCTTCCCGCCCGCCCCGCCCGCCGGGCGGCCCCGCCGCTGCCCGACGCGCCGCTCGCCGCGGTGCCGCGCCGGCCCGGCCGCCGCGCGAGGAGCGGGCGCGACCGAGGCGCCACGGGGGGCAGCGGTCTCGCAACGCGGCCGCCGAGCGAGGGGTGCGGGGATAAGCGGCTGCCGCTGCTCAGGCAGTATCCGGGGAAGCCGCGCGGCCCCGGGATGCGCGGCGCGGGGCGGAGCCTGATGCGGACGGGGACGTGGCCGGAGCGGCTGTAGCGGAGCGTGTGTGAGACCGCGCCGAGCCGAGCCGAGCCAAGCCAGCGCCGCCGCCATGGTGAGAGGGTGCCCCAGGCAGGGGCCGGCTGAGGCGCCCCTTCCCCGCCGGCAGTGCCCGCCGCCTCTCACCCCCTCCCGCTTCTCTCCTCTCTCCGCAGCCCGGACCCAACCCCAGCGCCACCAGCGTCGGCTCCTCCGGCCGCTCCCCCAGCAAGGCTGTGGCTCCCCGCGCCGCGGGATCCACCGTCCGGCAGAGGTGGGTGCCCGCCGCCGCTCCCCGGCGGGGACAGCTCCTGCCGGGCCGGTGCCCTCTGCTGACGTGGCAGCACGGGCTGGTGCCTGTCCAGAGAAGGGCAACGCTGCTGGGCAAGGGTCTGCGGCACCAGTGCTTTGAGGAGGGGCTGAGGGAGCTGGGGGTGTTTGGCCTGGAGAAAAGGAGGCTCAGGGGTGACCTTATGGTTCCCTGCAACCACCTGAAAGGAGGGTGTAGGCAGGTGAGGGTCTGTGTCTTCTCCCAGGCAACTAGTGACAGGGTAGGAGAGCACAAGTCTTAAGCTGTGCCAGGAGATGTTTAGCTTGGACATCAGTAGGAAGGGGCGATGGAACATTGGAAAGGGCTACCCAGAGAGGTGGTGGAGTCACTACCTGTAGATATTTAAGGAAAGATTGGATATGGTACTTAGTGCCATGGTCTAGTTGACATGTTGGTGCTGGGTCATAGGTTGGACTTGATGATCTTAGAGGTCGTTCCCAAACTACTTGATTCTGTGAAGTATATTGTTTCTGCAGAGTCTCATGGGCTGCTTGGTCCTGGAAGCTGGTGGACTACTAATGTGTTGTTCGGTCTTTGTTTTCTTCTGTTATCCCTTAAAGGAAAAATGCCAGCTGTGGGACAAGGAGTGCAGGCCGTGCCACGTCCACAGGGACTGGTGGGATGTGGCGGTTCTACACTGAGGACTCTCCAGGGCTCAAAGTGTAAGTTGGGTAAATGGGTGGTGGTGGCAGGCTTGAGGGCCGTAGAGTTCCCCTGCCTACATAGTCTTGCAGTCTTTGAATTAATAAAAATCTGACATCTGTCAGATTAATAAAACACTGACATCTGTCAGTATTCTGGTGTGCATGGGAAAACTTGCTGCGTTGGGATGACATATTTAATCTGTAACCCTGGAGAAGGTGTTTTTAAAGATACAGTGGTTTTAAAAAGGTGGGTACAAGTTGTAATTGCTAAAGCTTACCCTATGTGGTCTTTGAAGGCTGTAAGCAATCACTTTGAAGTTGAGAAAGATCACTTGTCTCAATGAATTAAAGCATCTGTGTGCATGTTTTTATTCTCTTTTAAGTAAAAATCTTGGGGTTTTTTCCTTATAATAGTTATGTTATGATCCCGTGCACACCTTGAAAATACAATATAACTGGTACACCATATGGTCACATCAGGTGTTTTTATTAAAAAGCTGCAGATAAATTACTTTAGCTGAACTTGCCTAGCAAATAGCCTTGTATATCTCCCTTTTCACAAGTTGAATGTTCCAAGATTATGGTCAAATACCAGTAGTGTCCCTTAAACTATAAAGAGAGCCTAAGTTTTTACTCTTTTGACCACTTCGAGTCATTCAGATGACTTTCCCAACAAACTTTTAAGCCTAATACTTGTGTAACAAAAGTGGAAGGTGTATTTGAGCTGATGAGTGTATGCCAAGTTACATCCTGAGTGGAAATTTGTGCTTATTGTAGAATTACAGTTCAGGAGCTCTTCTTCTTACTGGGTTGAAAAGTCTTGAGATGCTCAGGGCTGATCCTGTTGCTTGGTTTTTTTCCGCAAATCCATTAATATTTTCTTTAGGAGCTCTTCAAGAGGGCTGCTCCTAGCTGCACATTTGGGGTAGGGCATGGTGATAGGCTATTTAGTAATTGTTCCATGAGTAGTCCTTCCTTTCATGTTGTCTTATGTGTTTTCATTTTCATATGTACTTGAAACTTTAGAAAACAAACTGCATCCAGCAAACCATCAAAGTAGTGCTGTTCTGCCTTGCTTACTCCATTCTGAGTACAGAAGGGAGACAAAGCAAAGACAATGAGCAGCAATAGTGTTCTAGAGCAAATCTATGCAGATAGGCAGTGCAACTGTTTTCTCTGTTATTTGGTGTCCTAAAGTTCAATTAAAAAAAAAAATTACACTAAACAAGAAAAAAACCCAGAAGGGCATTATGATTTTTTAATAGACTTGTGATACAACCTTTAACAATTTTGCTGAGTTTCCTTGTGAATCCTTGACTTCACTTTTGGTGCTGAATGGCCACTCATTTGTTCATATCTTCAGTGCAAGCAGATCAGTAAACAGATTTTCCCATTTATGTTGTGTCACAGTGATTACCAATTTTAAGATTTTGGAGTGCTGGGAGTGGTTTATTTGGAAGCTACTTTGGGTAACTGTATGGTCGTGCTTTTAATGAAAGAATCAAATCTATAAAAGTGAGTTGGTTTTACAAAGCACCCCACACTAGATGTAACTTTTTCTGAGCCATGGCTGGGTAGCAACTTTCTTGCTTACAGCTTTCTAGATTTTTTTTTTTCCATAGCAACCAATTGTTATTATCTCTGCCTGTTTAGTAGGCTTTTAAATGAGAATGGGTTATGAAAGATTTGTGATTGCCTCAGTGAAGTGCTTCAGCTGAAGTTGTTTTTTAGAAACCATTTTTAGAAATGGTTATGATCACTACTGCATAAAGCAGTGGGAAAGCTTAGCCTGGTAGTGGTGGTAGGTGGGCTTTTTTGGTGTTTTTTTCATATTGTTTAAAATGCAAGCTCTTAACATTAGTATGAAAAAATGCGTAAAACCACCTGGTAACAGGTTAATTCATAGTAGCTACAAGAAGGGGAATTTTGCTTTAGATAAAAAAGTTTTATTTATCTTATATTGTGCAGAATTAGATTGATGCTTTGGGTGTTTTTGTATCTGTATTCAATATCCAATATAATTAATGTGTTGAATAGGCAAGTTGGTTCCCCTCAGGAAAGATCCTTTATTTGCATTACAAGATACTTCAAGATGTGTGTGCCTTTAAAAACAGCTGTTAGTGAAAGAGAGCTGTGGGGGATTTGGCTGAGAGGGGATATGATGTTTTATCTTTAAAGCTTGGATATTGCATGCTTTGAAAAGAAAACTAAACCCAAGCTTTTTTTGTCTTTTTTGGGTCACTTGGTACCTGTGGTTCCCGTATCTTGTCTTGGTCTTTCCTGCTTAAAGAGCTATAGGCAGCATTCCTGTGGATAAAAAGTCAAATTGAGCTTGTGGTACATAAAATATGCAGCCTTATGAAAGACATTCTGAGAATGCACAGTATCATATCTTTAGAGGTGTCTGAATCCATTTATTTGTTTGAGTTGGCCTGAGAAGATGCAGGTGTGTGGAGGAGAATTGCAGGGTTTTAACAGGTTTTCTTTGGGATGGGAGGAAATGAGATACATGTGTCAGTATTGGAGAGTTGATTTTTCTCCAGGAGTTCAAGGTCATCTTCATGTTAAAAAACACTGAACACACAGTGTTTCCCACTGCTTATTTCCATGTAGTTCTGTTCTGATTAGTGGTGCTGCTTTGTTCCTGTGTGCCTTTGGCAGAGCAGCTTACCTGTTCCTACTGCTGAAGGCTCAAATTAATTAAATAGTAATTCAGATACAGTGTAAGGACTATAAATTATAATTTATGTAGGCTATAAACTCACATGTATACGTATAAATAAAAAAAATATAAGTATACTTATTTATATGTGTAAAATGCTAAGGTTTGAGAATTACATTGTCTTGCTTAGTGAAAGATACCCCTTGAAGGAGTTGCGTACTCACCATGTGTGTGGACTTTGTTTATTTTGTTACTGGTTTATTTGCTAAATGTTTTATGTCTGTGTTCCAGATTCCCCATACCCAAATAAGTCTAAGTACAATAAATAATAATTGAGTTTTAAAACTCAATGTAAGATTACAGTTGTGATAATTTCAAGTATGTGGGTCATGGTCTCATAGAGAAAAACATGTCAGTAAACTCTTTGAATCCCTTTTCAGTTTCATTTTTGTTCCTATGTATTCAGGTAGCATTTACATGCTTATGAAGTGTACCCCGGAGGGTAACAGAGGCTGGATAAAGATTTCCCAATAGCATGTTGAAAATCAAAAATAAGATTGTGTGAAATGAGTGGTATGAAGGAGTGTTGAGTGTGTGTATTCATGTATCTGTTGCATCTCAGAACTGCATGAAACAGCTGATTGGAATTATCTATGTGGACCATAAGAGTAACCTGTTTTAAAAAACATTACTGTGAAATTTCTAAACAATATATGAAAGTAAGAATTAAAAAAATTAATTTATTTATTTTAGGTAAAAATTGAATGATGTAGCTTTGCCACTTTGTGTATGTTTTTCAAGAAAGCAGAAGTCCTGTCTCTCACCCACTGCTGCCATTGTTTTCAAATGAAACAAAACCTCCAAAATAAAACAGCTAATGAGAATTTTTTGCCAAAATTTTAGTAGCCGCTAGAGGACTCTGTTGTTTTTTTTTATATTGGACTGCCTTTTTGCTCAATTGGCTATCTGAGTTGTAAACACAGAGGATACTTTTCCAGAGACTGTGGAAACAGTGATGAATAATAATGAACCATTAATGGTTTTTTTAACAAGGGGGGGGTTGTTGTGCTTTTTTTATGTAACATTTAGGATGTATAGAACTGTCTTTTAAAACAGTGGCAGCAGCAGCAGTTTCTGATAGAGATGACTATCTCATTTCTGTGTGCCTTAAGGTGTTTCTTTGGGAAGGGAAGAAGAGTTTTCATGTACAATTTCATATGAACTGATGAGCTCACTTGGCTGATAATGGGCAAGACAGACTTCGTTTTTATGTTAATGCATTTTCTCTTTATTTTTAGTGGACCTGTTCCAGTTTTGGTCATGAGTCTTCTTTTTATTGCTTCTGTGTTTATGCTGCACATCTGGGGTAAATACACTCGTTCCTAGACTCAGCTGCCAACTTAAAGCATACATCTTGGACCAAAACTATGGTGGATCCTGGTTGTTCTTGGAGAGAGACTGGGGAAGCTTCCTATCACCTGTTGAAGTCCTGTCAACTTTGGCTATAATACTGAATTAATTTCTCAGTTCGCTACTTGGGCAGCTTTAAAGCCTGTCATGGGTCATTTTATATTTGTATCTGTACACTTAGAACACAGGTATTGCAATAAAAGTTGTATATGGAAATAGAAACAGTCTTAACTGTATTTTTTCCTCTTCCAGTATACCACCACTAACACATTTTACTAGTGGTTTTCATAAATAGCCATATTTCTGAGTAAATAATCTTTGATAGTTCAAATCAGATTCTTCCAAACTATACATTGGTATATAATTTTATGCTAGAAGATCTTCTTTGGTGACAAAATCAGGTTCACAAACATGAGAATGTAACCAACATCCTTCTTGAAATAAAACTGAGGTACCAGTGCTGTACCATGTTCTTTTAACTCCGAAAGAATAGCTGGATTTATTTAATTTATTTTCTAAATGCAAGTTAAACTTTACTCAGTGCTCATTATACATAAAAGTTATATGTTTGTTTTTTCAAGCTGCACTTGAGGAACAACATGAACTGGTACCTAACTGATTTTAAAAAGAATAATGCACGGCTATCAAAGACATTTTTCACCCTCAGTCGCATGGTGTGGTTCTTGGGGCTGTCCTGGGCAGGGCCAGGAGTTGGACTTCAGTGGTCCTTGTGGGTTCCTTCCAACTTAGGATATTCTGTGATTCAGTGACTACAGGTCCAGACTCTTTCAAGGAGAATTGAATGGAATGGGATAACTGGAAAAGCAGTGACTGCATTTCAAGTAACAGGACATGCAAATAGTCTGAGATACAGCTAAGTGTTGCTTCAGGTAATCACTCCAGTTTACTTCTGGATGTTCAGTATTTTCCTTTTGAACAGTCACACAGCTCTTCCTTCTCTTTTCAAAGATATCTACATATTTGTGCATTAGCATTTCTCACTGCTAATATGATCTTGAAGTTGGATAGAATCATTTTAGCATGCTGTTCATGTTGAGTCCTGGGTGAATATCAGCTTGTTATGGGAAAATAATATTCTTAGAATTCTTGCAATATTCTTGCAGTCTTGACAGAAGTTCTAATTGCATGTTGTAGAAGCTGCCTCTGTTATCACCTTCCTTAAAGCAGTTCTTAAATTAGCATTACTTCTGAAAAGACCAAACTGTTCAGAACTAAAACAAGAATGAGGAATGTGGTCTGAGGGCTACAGAGGTAAAATTGTTTTGGACTGTGCTAATGCCATAGTACCTAATGTAATTATGGAGAGAAAGATGGAAAACTTGGAGCAGAAAACTGAAAGTTATCTTAGAAAATGTAATAGTAGAATGGTGTTTTTAGAAGTTTGGAAGTTGAGGAGCAGGGAATTTTGGAGACTCAAAGGCAGTGGTGTAGCAGAAGACTAAATTGGTGGAAACTCATACAAATGAATTGTATATCAAAGGGAAAAGGATCCATAAATCATTTATCTCTATCCATATGGAAGGGAAGTTAAAACACAAGGGAAAATAAAGTAAATAGGAGGGGTAGTTCACCACTTCAGAAGGTGATGGCCCACTTAAATGCTTTGCTTAGCAAGAAAATAAATTCTGTAAAGACATCAATTTCATTTTAAGGCAAGAAAATGTGAAGAGAAGACCAAATGCAGGTCAGTTGTTCTGCTGACCATGTGAACAGACTGTACTGAGCTAATTTGTGGTGCTCAAAGGAAAAGGAATGGAATACTCTAGTGTAAGCATAAGGAATAACAGTAATATCAAAGTAAGTAACCTCTTTTTTACTATGTTTTCTAATATACTGTTTGAATGTTTTCTAATACAGTAGGAAACAATTTTCTTTTAAACACTTCCAGGCCCTAAAAGCTATTTTCTCACATCAAGTAATTCCATTTAAAGCCTTCCATATTTTTGCTCTTTTGGTGTCCTTCTGCTTCTAAAGACCGGAATTGATGATGATCTTGGAAAAGTGATGGGGGAAGACTTATTGCTGTACAGCCTTTTGATAATTTTTTAATACATTTTAATACATTTAGTTCAACTGAGTATAAAAATGCTGGCCATTTTGACAGTGATGTCCTTGCTTAAATATTTTAAATTTTTTTTTCCTGGAATGGCCTGTATAATGGATTTTTGCATGCAATGTCAGAAGAGTCTAATGTCTCTCATTTTGCACAAATTACTTTGCAACCTTGCTTGGCTATATATTTTGTGTCAGCTTACCTCAGGTGGTACTTAAGTTGGATGCAGCTAGCTGAAACATCTGTAGTTTTATTTTCCTTATACTTAGTTAAAACCCAGATTTCTCTATTGTATGCTTCCAAGTTGTGATTATTTAAATTATTAGCATGAATGTGTTGTATATTCATTCTCATATTCTTAGTGTTTCATGTACACAAGTTGTAGTGGAGTCTTGCAACTTATGTTTATCTAACTCTAGCTCCAGAGAGGTACAGATAAAGAAATGCAGGTTACAAAGACTTATCAGAATTTTGGCTAATGGTGAATGAAATTCTCTTTGGTCTGGGTGCATAAATTATAGCCATACTGATAAACAGTAGCTAATCTCTGATAGAGAAAACTAGTCTTTCAGTAGTAGATAGAAAAGAAGAAAGAACAGTCATTTGAAAAGCTTTGTATCAGGTGACTAGGAATTAGTAAGATTTTTGATTTTTATGCCCACTGGTATGCGATTAAAATACAAGCTTGACTGAGCTGACTGTTATAAATATCTTTACTTAGGTGCTGCAGAAGGCTCTTAAGTTCTCAAAGATCTTTACTTTGCCTCCTTTGCAATAAAGATTCAAGATATCTGGAAGAACTTGTGTTTCCATAGAAGAGATTATAAAGTACTAGAACCTTTTATCCTAGATTTAAATTATTTACAACCTCAGACTCCATTATCCCTCAGCTGAAGAACAGGTTTTATAAGGAGATGCTTCATTTGCATATGAGTTCATCTTTCTCAAGCTTTTCTTCTCCCCCCACCCTGCCCCCAACAATAAATCTGAGTATGTGAGCAGGTTCAGTCTAATTTAGCAGTGACTTAGAAGCTGACAGTGTTCTTGAGGGTTGGATGAAATAGGTAACTGATAGAAAAGGGAGATGGTCAAAGCTCCTGCTGTGCAAAAGCCTTACACTTTTAACTTGTTACCCAGGAATAAAATGGGGAGAGAGACTTTTTTAATGCCTTTATGATAGGAAAACTTTAACCTTTGCTTTTGCATATGTTTGCACACTGAAGTCTATCACCCACGAGCTATTGATCTGTAGGTACATGGGCTTTATTAGTTCTGGTGTTTCAGATTTGCCTTTTACTTTTGCCATCTGCTTAGAAGCCAGCTCTACTGCTCAACACACACACACATGCACACGCATGCTCTTTCCCGTGGTTTTTGGTTATGTTTTTTTCCTGGAGAAAGAGATGACTTTGAAGTCTAACTGGTTATATATGTCCTGCTTTGGTAATAAGGCTGCACTGACATCTTTGTATTAGCTGTTTATATAAGTGTGTTTCATGGAAGACTTCTCTAAGCTTGGTTTTGGTAATAACATACTAAGAATAGTAATGATTCTCAGCTTAAGATCTCTGAAGGAGAGCTCTGCCTTTTAGGGTTTTTTTTTAATTGAGGGGAAACTTGTACAACATTTGTGATTTCTGCTATGATTTCAGAAGTTGCTGAAGGAAAGGCAGGCTAAGCAAGGGCTGGTGTGAAGTTACTGAGTATACCTCATCCCTGACATGTATTGTTATCTTCTTTCTTCCTTCTGTGCTTTATCTGTTTTTCTCTGGAGACCTCCGAAGATTCTGAATTGTGCCATGTAGTAGGATAATGCTCTGATGCAGAGATATGCCAGGCAGTAACAGTAATGAACAGGACAGACCCATTTTACTTAAGTCAAAAATTCAAGTTCAGATGTGTATCACCACAGCCTTGGTACTGCTATCACACGTGGCAGCAGGTTGCAAATAATTTTCCTTGTTTCTTATTTTGAGTGATTTTTCACACGGCTGCCTTTCAGAATAGTATCTGTGACTTTTTGACCAAACCAAAATTAAAAAAATCTTTGAAGTTACTATTATTTCATAAAATATTATTTCATAAAATAGAACTAAGCAAAACATCCAATGCACTGCTTCCTTGAAAGAGCGGCTTGTCTTAAAAGGTGAAAAAAATGAAATTCCAGCTAGTTTAGTGTGATTTTTTTTGTTGTTCATGCATTTATCACTGAGTAAGTGCACTGACCTGGTTTTCTTCTCAGATACTACAGAGAGATAGAAAATACGCTTACACATTCTGCAGAGGTTAGACATGGAGTGAAATGGTTCCAAAATAAAAAATAAATTTGTGGTTACTATGCTCTGTTTTCAGAGGGGCTGCATTCCCAACATCACTTAATTATCAAACACTATTCTGAGAGACCTTTCAGTTTATTAGCTACTGTCTTGGTTGTTTTTCTGGTAAGGTAATACGAACAGAACCTAAAGCAATGTTGCCTTAAATTCCCAAGATTGGCTGGTAAGTAATGTTACTCCTGACTTGCATAAAAGTGCCACGCAGTTGGAGTGTGGCATTTGTTGTAATCAGTGAAGGAGAACATATGTGTTCCTCACCTCAGGGAGACATCTGTGAGGGAGAAAACATAACTGCATGATACAACTGCACAGAAATTTGTGAAGGACCAAACTATTGTAATTCAGTGTGAACCTGAACTTGATGCAGTTGTGGGGTTTGGTAGATGGCTTTCTAATTTTTTTCCATTTTTGTTTCCATATCCCTCCTTTTACTTCAAAAAGTAATTGATGAATAAAATTAATGAAATGTAATATTAAATATCTTTTTAAAATTAGCACTATTAATTTTCTTTAATCTGAAAGCAAATTTTTTTGATTGATTGAAACTACGATGAAAAATAATTGCAAATGCGAACATTTTCCATGAAATTGAAATTCACACTGAAACCAGCTCTTAATACTAGACAGCTACGACAGTGTGAAATAGTATTGGAAATATGGGTGTAGGTCATAGCAAAATGTACTTTGGTAAGAACTTGTGGATGTCTTTGATCCAGCTCCCTGCTTAGAGCAGAGTAATTATCAAGGCTTGATCAGGTTGCTGAGGGCCTTCTGCAGTTGCATTTTGAGAATCTCCAAGGAAGGGGTTTCTCTGGGTACCCACCTCTGTGCTTGACCAGTCTCTGGTGAAGATATTGTTTGTTATATCCAATCAGAATTTCTTTGTTGGACCTTGCAGTGATTGCCTCTTGTCCTTTTGCTGTGCATTGCTGGGAGGGCTCTAGCTCCATCTGCTTTCTAACCTTAGCTGGGGACAGCAGCTTGTGTTCTACCCTCAGCCTCTTGAGCTAAACAAACCTGGTTGTCTCTGTCCCTGTGTGTCATGTGCACCAGTGTCTGACCATCTAAATACCCTTCTCCTAGATTCTCTAATTTGTGTTTCTTTTGCACTAGGGGCACAAAACTCAGTTTTCCAAATGAGTGTGTAATAAGGAAGTATCTTTACAAGTGCTTTGCTGACATGCCAGTTGTGCATCTTGTTCCATGGTTAGGCTTTGTTGCTGCAAGGGTGTGCTGCTGGTTCATGTCCAGTGTGGCCACTGAGACATTTTGTGCAGAGCTGATCTCTGGAGAGTGAGGCCATGTCTCACTGCATGGAATTGCTCCATCCAACATACAGGACTTAATATTTGTCTGTCCTGAACTTCAGAAATTTTTTTTGGCTTATTTTTCCATACTGCCATGGTCTCTGAGATTGCAGGGCTCTTCTCCACCAGCTACCACTTTGTAAAATCTGGTGTCCTCATAAACTTGCTGAAGATGCAGATAATGAGACCAATTGCCGTCCTGCCAGCAGCATGACAGTGGCTTTGCATCACTGCAGCATTACTTCAAGCTTCTGTCCCTGTTTATGGCCATCCTCAAAAAACCTGATATGTCTGGGCTTGAGCGTAATCCTGGCACTGAGATACTGAATTTCACATAAGGACAGGCTCTAGCCTCATGCATGGAGGATGCAAGTGAAAACTCAGACGTGCTTGAGAGTGCCTTCCCAAAATTCACTAGGCACTGTTCCCAGGCCTTCTGCTTATTCATTTCTCACTCACCACCTGTGCATTCAGATCTATCTGCTGGCTCATAAACTGATTTATATAAAGTTCTAACTTCTCAATAGCCTACACCATTTCTGTTATGTGTAGATCTCACACAGACTGTACTAGAAGATGCTTACAACATGCACTAGGTGGCCAGAGCAACACATAAAAGTTAATATCTGGTATGATTTCAGTTGAAAAGTGTGCTTTTCTGAATTTCCTCTTAGCATTCCCAGTGAATCCAGAAGAAGGAAGAAAACTTCCAAGTATATAGTCACCCTGTATTCGTTTTCCCCTTGAACTGACTATTCTCTGAAAGGAAAAGGGGCTCTAGGAATATAACTATAACAGTTCTTCTAGGTATTTCTTTGCCAATAAATAAGGATCGATAAGATATTTTGCTAAAAGGAGTTAAAACCACTGCATACTTGTGCAATTCCTGTGTGTCCAAATGATGAGATACCTGTGTGTCCAAACCAGGATGAGAGACCTAGTTCTTTCTCCTGAAACATTTGTCTGTCTAGAGTCTCAAGGCTGGGTGTTTTTCACCTAATTCTCAAGTAGACAAGACGCTAAAAGTGTTGAGGAAGGATTGTCTTCATATAATCCCAGGTAATTGCCAGTGCTGACCAGCCAGGTCCTGTGTAGTGGCTGAAGTGTGGATGTTGTCCATGGAGTTTGGGTACAGATATTTGGATGTTTACAGCTGGCTTTTCTTTGCCATATAGATGTCAAAGCTTAGTGGGAGAAAATAATACCAGTGTCTCAAAGTTCACTTTCCTTGCTCTTGCAGGCAACACAGTGTTAAAGCATTTTACAGATAGATCAAACTCCTTAATTTAAGACATAAGAACTTCCCGTGTCTTGTCTGAGAGGGTACACTGGGATATGTACCGCAGTTAGCTCCCTCCCTGTATAAAAAGACACCTCTTGGCAGTGAAGTTTTAGGTGTAGTTGTGCCAGATTTAGTAAAATCTGTAGCTGATTCACAGGAAATGTAAATATGCCTGTACTTTAGGAAGATGGTGTTGGTGGAAGTCAGTCTGTGCCTTACCCCTACAATGCACGAGCATCAGGTAATGAAAAAAGATGTCTTAAAAGGCCGCCTAATCACCACGTTGTGTAGAAAAGTTCTGTGAGACAATTGTGTTTATGCTCCAGACCCTGTTCGTCCACCATCTACTGTAAAACAGTGGCTTTCAGATAATGCTGAAGTTGGCAACAATATTCTACTGATAATTCATGGATCAGATTACAGGGAACTTTGTCATAAAAACTGGCATACATTCCAAACACAGCATCCTATCTTACTCTAAGTGTCTTTGTGAAGTACCCAACTGTGAAAAACCTGCAAAGGCAGATTAAAGTGGGAGAATGATGGCACCATGGGTTCTGGCATTCCAGTGTAAATCCATTGTGCTGTTGTAAACCAGCAAATGTATGGAGTCAAAGCAGTACTTTCGCATACAAAGTCTCATTTTTTCACTGTGCATTTAACACCATCAGGTCCCAGATTTGAAAGTGTAACTGCAGTGCCTAATTAGCACACCCATGCTAAATATTTCCAGTACCTTCTGTGAGAGAAGAGTTCTCATGCAGTGCTTCCCATCCTACAATTCCCTTCTCACCCTCACTTGATGCTGCTGGGTAAAACCTCTATAGCACTAAGAACCACTGCTACTTACTAGCTATTAGCAATAAGCTATACCACCATCATTTCTTTATTCTCCCAGTTTTCTGCCTTCAAACTTTGACCAGACTAACCCCTTATGTTCTTTTCTGTTTTAAGCAATAATAACACTTGGGCTCGCCTCCTATTAACCTCCTGATAAAGTAGCAGTTTCTGCTTTGAAGGAGGACATCATTCATGTCAATGGTGAGGTGGTTGGAACTAAATGTTCTTTATGGTCCCCTCTACAACTCTGTGATTCCATGTAGCTCAAGTTTGGATGTAGTTCACTGAAGAACTGACTTGGCCTTGGTCTTGGTTGGTCTTGCACAGGCAGTTTCCCTTTGCTTGCTGAGAAAGCAGTAATCATAGGTCATGTTCTTTGTTGCTGTGTGTGAGATAAAGCTGCTTCCATCAAAGCAATGCCAGTGCTTTGCTCCTGCTTTCATTTCTGCACTGCATCAGTGTCACTCCCAATTTCTTTGTGTATGTGCCCACCTTTGTTCCTTGCCAGAAAGCACTGCTTGGATTTCTGGTGAGGGGATCTAGAGTTGTCCTGCCTTTTCCAGGAAAGAACAAATTGATATGAAAGCATTGGGTTAGTTCCACCTTATCACATCTGCTTCTAAAACTGATCTCTGTGCATTAGGGAGTGTGTTCTTTTGTCACGTTAATGAAGAAATAGTGGTGTTTGTCTCAGGCCAGACTTGCTAAGATGGGATGAACCTTGAAAATATATATATATATATTTTTTTTTTATTTTTTTTTCTGTGAGATGTATGCTGTCCTTGCATGGAAGCAGTGTAGAAATGAAAGACCTTAATCTTCTTTGTATATCAATTTAGTGACATAGGTCAGGCTGGAATTCAGGATTTCTGGGGTCCTTAAGTTACAGATATTCCTCTATGTAGTGCTGTGCTTGGGATAAAAGTATGAAGTCCATCTGAGTTAGCCTGTGCACAAGCTCTGAGCATGAGGAGATACAGGAGGAGAGTGGCACAGTGTGTCACTTTACAGCACAGATTGTTTGTGTCCACCTCTCACCCTATGTGATCACACTTGGTGACACGAAAGATTGGGGCTTAATAATGTCCTTCCTAGAGCTACACAGAGGCCATGAAGGAGTTGCAGGCAGTCTTTTCATGACAGGAGGACAAGAAACAATGGGGTTAAGTTGAAACGAGATCTGTTGACTGTAAGGAGATAGCTTTTCACCATGAGAATGGTTGAGCCAAGGTTGTCCCTAGAAGTTGTGTAGGCTCCTTTTTCCATTGGGTGTTTTCAAGATCTGATGGATAAAGCCCTGGGAAGCCTGGTATGATCTCATGAGTGACCTACCTTTGAGGTGTAGGTAACAGAGGGTTGCACTAGATGACTTTTCAAGGTCTCTTCCAAGCTGAATTATCCTATGACCATATGATTCTTGTGGAGCCTTTTTGACACCTAGATGAATGTCTGCATCCTCTGAAACTTGTTATGTTTCTGCTGCTCTGCTGTACACAAAGAGCTGAAGATAAAGCAGAACCTCAATAAAAGCTACATCAGATTTTCAAAGGTCTTGGAGAGTTATGGGGAGAAAGAAGATTCTTTGTTTTATCAGCTACATTGTTTAGTCTTCAGAGCTTGATTTTTTTGATAGGCTGAACCAAGAAGAATTCCATGATATTAGGAAAAGCACAGTATGCATTGCAAATAAATAAGTCCCATAAATAAGTTGGCAGGAATCATCAAAACTGTACATGCTACTCCATCTGCTGGGGAAATCAATAACAACTTCCATTATTTAAGAGGTGGAGACATTCTTCAATCACAAAGGCAGGGTTTTTCCAATCTGTTTTGTATCTCTAGGCAAGTGTCTTTGCTTTTACTATAATTACACTACACAGGATAGACAGGAAATCTTAACTTCTTTGGGGAAATTATGATTCTTGAAAAATTCTGCAGATATAATTACTATATTGTCACTTGTTCCCTTTATTTTGGGATGAGTCACTCAAATCGATGTGGTGGAGAGGTTGCAAGTGAAAGACAAAGCCCTGAAAAGTTTGGCCTCCTCTTTTCTGTAGAAAAGCGTTGTAGACAAAGAACATGAGAACATTTGCTAAACTACCCAGAGCAGATCTTGGAAGTCAGTCTGTGTGGTCCAGGATTGCATTCTGTCTGTTTGAAGGGATTAGCTCAGTGGTCCCTGATTAACAGCTCTCTCAGCAACATCGTCTGCTGGAATTTTCTTCACCAGATTCTGTAGTGACTCTGCTTAGAGGTAAATGAGAATGATGGTGTTGAAGTTGCCTGAAAATAACAGAAGCGTGTTAGCATGAAATTACAATCTCATCTTTTTGGAAGGTAACAGGTGTAAAGGTCACATGGCCTCTTCATGACCAATGAGATTCCATGCCTGACAGTAATTTCTCTCTTGGAAAAAGAGAACCTCACAAGAAAAAAAAAACCATGAAAGAGTAAAGGCTGAGCTAAGAACTATGTAGATTTCATAGGTGTCTTTCTGTCATTACATAATCAGTAACAACCACTTTTTTCAAAGTAACACACTTTCCAAAGTAATACATTGAAATGGAACTAGAGAGGTCAGAGACAGTGAGCTTCAGTCTAAATCTGCATTTGTGTTTTTATATGCAAGCAGAGACAGGATTGTGTTTACTGTCCTGAAGACTCACTTCTACTGTTCATTTCCATATTTTGAGCTGGAGAAAGGGCAGTGGGCACCTATCAGGAGTACAATCACTTCATTCTGGTGAGAAGAAAGCTTTCATTTGAACCAAAGAGTGTTAAAGTGCTCTTCACAGACATGAAGTCTTCAGTTTTACTCTTCTTTTGCAATGAATAAAAATGTGTGTTTGTTTCCTGTATGATGGCAAATTTGTAATTCAGACATTTGTCATGGAGACTGACTGATGAGTAATGAAGTCTAGTCCCTTCTAATCTAGTGTGAATTGAGTATTTCGTCTCGAAGAGAGCATTTGCATCACAGTCCGTGTCACTTCTCAGAGGTTCACTTGATTTGAAGACATGAATTCTTGAGAGGTTTTTTCAAGCTCAGAATTTTACTGAAGACTCTTCTGTTCTGTACTTTCTGATCTCTACCATAAGGCTAGGATTCAAGGAACAGCTGTAGCCTTGTAGCCAAGTAGATTAGGTGGTTCCGTTTATTGTAAGAGGCCACTGGCTTTGTCTCAAGTTAACAGTGAAGACTTCTGAACCTGTTGGGTTTCCTATGGACTTGTCCTGGGCTACTTGTAGATTTATTTTAGCTTATTTACCAGTATTAGTGATTGTCCAATGGCCATGTAACTATTACTTTGTTTTAGCTTTCAATCACTTTGTACAACTGTGTGGTATAACACCTAACCTTATATATTTTTGTAACTGGAAGATATTAATAACAAGCACTTATTCTCTGTAGAATGAACTGTGTATGAGTGATCCTGGAATAAAGCACCTTGTGGGTTACAGGGACAGGATGATACCAGAGGCTCCAGGGCTCTGAACACTTCACCAGAGGTCCCTTGCAAGCAATTGCAGAAAGGCAGTCTTTAGAAATGGGTAAAACCAGGTAGGGATTCCAAAAAGAACTAAGTATCTGACATATGTAGTGCACACCATATGTAACAGTGTTACACATGTGTAACACAGAATTACAGAAAAGTGAAGGAAGAGCAAGGTGCAGAGGGTGTTAGAAAACATGTAAAAAGGATTCCAAGCAGATTCCAAGTTAAGAAGGAGGAAACCATCAACATCATAGTGGCAAAAGATTTGAACACTAGGAGCTCACTGTTCCTCTCCCGCTGCTCTGAAGCTGTCTTTGTTAAGACCCAGAGTGCAGTGGAAAGGAAAGCATACCACCAAAAAAATGGGCTGGTACTTCCTGAGCATAGTGACCACAAAATGACAGTTTTCAATTCTGGTGAAGTTTTCAGTTCTGGAGTGGTGCCAGCAGAACTGCCACCTTGGACTTCCGACAGGCAGACTTTGGCCTGTTTAGGAGATCAAAAGACGGGTTCTGCTTGACCAACCTGATCTCCTATGACGAAGTGACAAACTTAGTAGATGAAGGAAAGGCTCATCTATGTAGACTTCAGTAAAGCATTTGACATCATCTCCCACAGCAATTTCCTGCAGAAACTGGCTGCTCATGGTCTGTATAGATGTAGCCTTTGCTGGGTAAAACTGCCTAGATGGCTGGGTCCAGAGAGTTGTGGTGAATGGAATTACATCCAGCTGGTAGCTGACCACAAGTGATGTTGCCTAGGGCTCAGTCTTGGGACCAGTCCTGCATGTCTTTATTAATAATCTGGATGAGGGGATTGAGTTCACCTCAGTAAATTTGCAGATATTACCAAGTTAGGTGGGAGTTGATCTGAGGAAGGGCAGGAAGGATCTGCAGAAGGGCCAGGCATCCTGGCTTATATCAGAAACAGTGTGGCCAGCAGGACAAAGGAAGTGATTATTCTGCTCTGCTCAGCACTGTTGAGGCAGCATCTCAAATCCTGTGTTTAGTGTTGGGCCCTTCCCTGGAAAAAGGACATTGAGGTGCTGCAGGTGTCCAGACAAGGGCAACAAAACTGGTGAAGGGTCTGGAACACAAGTCTAATGAGGGTCATCTGAGGGAGCTGTTGTTGTTTAGCCTGATGAAGAGGAGGATCAGGGAGGACCTCATCACTCTCTACAACTCCCTGGAAGGAGGTTGTGATGAGGTGGGGGGTTGTTCTGTTCTCTCATGTTTCAAATGCAAGGATGAGAGGAAAGTGCCTTAAATTGTGCTAGGGGAGGTTCAGATTAGATATTAGAAAAAAACCCAAACTTTTACTGAAGGTGTGGTCAGGCACTGGAATAAATTATCCAGGGAGATGGTAGGATTGCTGGTAGGTAGGAAGTGTTCAAGAAGCATCTGCATGTGACTCTTGAAGCTGTGGTTTTGGGGTGATACAGTGGTGCTGGGTTGATGATTGGATGAGATATCTTCAAGGTCTCTTCCAACCTTAATGATTCTGTGATGCTAAAATGTTTGTGTATATACAATTTTAAGTAATATAACTTGAGCTATGAAGCATTAGTGTCATTGTAACTGGATAAGTGATTCTTTCATTAGGCTGTTAAGGCTTCAGCTAGACTCACAGTAAGACCATGGCTTTGTATATATGGTGCGTTCCCTTTGCCCTTAACTTTTCAAGTTTATCAGACTGACAGGAATTCAAGCAGTCTATCGTATAACCTAAATGCAATTATTTGGTAGAAAAGGTTTCAGAACAGTCTTGAACTATGTATCCCTGACTGATGTAGCAAAAGTATCTTGGGGTGGCCTGTCATGAAGGGGTACATGCTCACCTTTTGTTATGCTTAGCTGGAGCAAATTAATCTGTTTCCAGGGATTTTTTTTTCCAGAAGAGGGTAAAGGTGAAAGCTGTACTCAAGGAAGGAGTGTGGTTATGTCATGAGTAGCCCTTGTCCTAGAGAGGCAAGCTGTATGACTTTTTTGAGTCTTTAGGAAAACACAGCTTACACATTCCTCTGGATGACACTACTGGATTAGGCCTTCATGGACTTGACCCAAATACACTGAATACCTGATTTAATGTATGAGATGTTATTTGGGGGTGTTTCAAGGAGTCATCATCCTCTAATGCCAGTATTTGCCGTCTTTCAAGATAACCTTTAAGTGCTACTAGAGTCAATCTGGTTAGGTCTTGTGAAGTCTTCTGCTGTTGAGGCTTCTCAGGAAGAAGGAAACTCACTAGATTTAGAGCTTATTTACTTTGTCTATCACTGTGTACAGTGATTTAGGTAGAATAGTCATCACATTTCAGAAATTGTACCAAGAGAGCTTAACTTGGGAGCCGGTCTGTGAAGGAGTCTGTGATGGTATTTAAAGGAGAGCATCAAAGACAGGAAATTAAGCTGCTACTGTGTTATTTTAAAAGATTGGAGAGAACAAGCCACACGGCTATTAAGAGGAAATATTGTAAGCCATAGGCTGTTTCCTGTGAGGCCAAAATGTAATCCCTGCGACTCAAACTGCTCTTCATATGTGTAAAGGACAGATTTAGACCCACAAGGGAAAGAAAAACTGTGAAGAAGAGGAGGAGGGCTAACAGCTTACTTCTTGGCTGTTAACATTGAATAATTAAGCACTAACAGCCAAAAGGAAAGCTGTTGTTTTCCTAGTCCAAATACCCAGCCAGGAATAAAACATTAAGCAGCTATAGAAATTATGTCTTTCATTTTCTTTTCATAAAACAAATGACTAAGTTAAACAACATATACTTTGGATAGATGGAATATAAGTGTATTTCATATAGCCAGAACTTTAATTTCTGGAATTTATGCTTTGCATTTCATGGGTAAACTGAACATGATGTGCCGACTTTTTCCCCTTAATATTCATTGTGCATCTGTGGAAATAAAGGCTGGTATCTAGAATACTAAAGCTTTAAACCGTGACCACTTTATGGTAAAGAATCCCCTAAAGTTCTTGTGTATACCAAATCTGACCTGTTTTGTTTTTTTCCCAGCTGTGTTATTTTGTTAAAAAAATTGTTATTTACTAACCTTGTCCTGCTCCTGGAAGGCAAGTCATTAGTCCATGCTTTTACTCATGGAGGGTCTGAAGGTGTGGCATTAGGCTCTAGCCCCTGCCACCTTTGTAGTCTTTTTACAAAGACTGATCTTTCTAGAAGTTCTTAACCTGCAGCTTAAGCTTACCAGAGAGGAGAATAAAACAAGTTTTTTACTGGTAGATTTTACTGGGTCTAAAGTGAGGATTGCAAAAATTTGAGTGAAACAGAGACACCACATTCATGATTTAAGAGTACAACCCATACCCATTCACACGTTTTATACTGTAAGAAAACTCAGAGGGGAAAAAAAAGCCTAAGAAAAAAAGACATATGAAATGAAGGAGATATGGCATTCAGCATGTCTGACAGAAGAAATAGCCCCCAGAGCCAGAAAATTGTCATCAGGTAGCAGTGATATCAGTCTAGAGCTCCTTCCAGCTTTGGATCACAGGGCCCATCAGCAGAGCTCCTTGTATACAGCACCCCTCACAGTCACTCGTCAATCAAACAACTCTGAAAATAAAGACCACATGTCATCAAATTTGTGGAATTCTTCTCTTCCTGTTTATGCAAGAACTGCCAGTTCACTTATGTTGCTGCACCAGTTTTCTGTCCTCAGAGAGGTGGGTGATTTTCTTTTCCTAATGTCAGCATAGATAAGTTCTTTCATTTCTGGTGTGGAAATTAAATGTTGTTTAAGACAATTTCATGCTGCATGGGAACACACAGGACCTCTGTGTAGGAATGCAAAGGCAGCAGCTTTGAAATGCTGGTTATTCACCTATGTAAAGACCCTCTGCCACCGTGGATAGGGAGGAATAGAACGATGGATCCAGAATATCACGTTTGCCCGTGGAAAAGCCTTCATACTTGTTTGTATTGATTGGATTCAAGCACTGGAACTGGCAAATTGCCCCAAAGATGCAGTGTGGGCTTGTGTGAAGGCCATAGGAGCATAGTAGAGAGGCTGTTGACCTGCATAGTTCTTGAAGTGCTACTAGAGATCAGGATGTCATTTGGCCTGGGCCAGAGATGTGCAAGAAACAATGCTCATGCTTTTGTGGGAAGGCTGATTGCTTGCCAATGCTCAGTTTACTTGGATAGGTGCAGCAGAGATGGGGCAGAGCAGTCCTATTTCAGTGAATTGTCACCTGTATGTAGCTCACTCCTGCTCAAATTAACATCAGCAGAGGCGCCATAAAAAGTAGAGATCACTCCTTGTAGTAACCATCACTCCTTTCTCTAATAAAGCTGCACAGATAAGGAAAAGGTTGAAAATTATATTAAAACCATCCAAAAATAGCAGTAGTTTTGCTGGCGGATTTCCCAGCAGACCATATGTCGACCTTTTCTGGTCAATGTGAAATCCACAATCAGCCTGGATGAGTGCCTAACCTCAGATGTATCACCCCATGTTTTGCTGTCTTGCTGATGCCACCTTGCCACCCTTTCCAAGTATCTTCAGGCTCCCTTTGTGTGACCTTTTGCTCACAACGTTTGTTCTCAGGGAAGCCATCACGGGCTTGCAAATCATAGTCTAAATGTTACCCACAGCCGGGATATCATTTGCTCCTCTGCATTGCCTGGGCCAGGGCCCTGTTTTTTTGGTGTTGCTTAGCCAATCTTAAATATTTTTTATAAAGCCTTTTTTTGATGGATGCTAGGTTTCTTTCTTTGATTATCAGAGGAACATTCCCTTCCTCTTCCACATCTGTCTGTGTTTTCATTCTCTTTAACATACGAGACCAATTTCAGAGGGCTTTTCACCCTCCTGGCCCAGGAAGACAACTTGATGCCTCTTCTTTGCTGGTCTTTGCTCCATATGCTGAAGAGGAAAGCTTTGTATATTTTTCAATGTTCTTCCATAGCATTAATTCTTTATATCCAATATGAATTATTGGCAGATTAACAGCAATCTGGAAAAACAGATGGTGCTTTCCAGACCTCCCTCCTCCTTCCCTGTCATGGTTGAAAGGAAACTAACATTAATTCAGCCCCAGCCTTCAGTGAGAGCTCAGGCCTACTCAGAGTGCCAGCCTGCCAGATATTTACGTACAGCTTTATCTCATGTACGTATGTCCTATTTCTTCTGGATATAGAAAGAAACCTCTAATATATATCAGTGTTTTTATAATGTGCCAAAATTTTATCTATAGTTACAGATGCAAATATAATATCACCACTTAACTACGTCCGTGTCTAATCACATAACTATATATTAGTAGCTCTGCATTTGTGCTCCTAAATATATGGAAGTGTATTCCCAGAAATATATATGTGTATATGTGCATACCTAATACATCAGGTGTGTGTTTCCTAAATCCATTTGGCATCAATATTGATGTTTCTCTGTGGAAACTTTAAAATAAGTCTGATTGAAAGTTGTTATTATGGCTTGGAATGGCCAATGTCCACCAGCTACTGGTTAATCACAAATGCCTTCCCTGGCTAGAAACAGATCCTTGTATCACTTTCTCTGCACAGTTGCACTATGTCCTGGCTTTATGTATCATGTTTGGCACTATTTCAGTCTTTCACTGCTGGACGACACTCTTCAAAGATTTCTTGTCAAGAAAATTCATCGTGCCAGTTGTATGACTTTTCCCTGTACCACTCATGTTATTTGTCACTGGTTGTACTCTTTAACAAGAACTAATACACCACAATCAAATCTTACTTCAAACTTCTTCCAGGAAAACATTATTTTTTTAATGATTTTTTTCATTTCATAGGAATAAGATTAGTAAGAAATGCACTGAAGCCAACATTAGCAAGTAATATGTACGCATGTATATACACACTGATGCACAGAGGTTTCAGTCTGAGATGTAATCTCCTTTTGGCAGATGCTATCCCTTTGTTTTCAGTAGTTTATATTTTGACTATCTTTTCTCCCAGCCTACAATTAATAAAGTCAGTCACCACAGACTGTGAAATTCTTTCTTCTTTATTCTTTTGTATACTAATAATCTGTGCTGTTCCTTACTGTGCTATCTGTAAAAAGGGTTTTGATGGAAACCTTTTCAAGACAGAAAGGATCCCAAAGTGCTGGTTACTGAAGCCTCTTGAATTCTGCACTTCTGCATCACTTACAATATTTATTTTTTCAGGTTTTTATGAAGAGCAGTGTTTACTCACTTGATCACAGCTCCCTTACACTGAATGGCAAGAGGCCACCTTGCCAGTGAATGGGTATAGCATCTTTGATGGAAAACACTGCAGGGAGAGAATGTCAACTGGGATGTGATGGAATTTTGTAAGGTTTTGCTGTGGTTTACTTTGGTTTTGTTTTTCTGTTTAATTTGTCACATTTTGGATGTCTGGAAGTATCAAGTGTAGTTAAAAAGTAATGGTGTTTTCCTCCCTCCATGTCCAAGGGCCATCTCACTTAGGTCAAACATATCAGCAAAAAGTTTACCAAGAGAATCTGGAGGCCTGTGATAAAAAGCAGAATTTATTTATTACTAGTGGTTTCTGGTGTCATTTCAGACTGTTTCATGCTCATCATATAAACAACCCCTTGCATTTACTCAGCTATATACTTACATTCCAAAAGGAGTAGCATATGGTGTGAAAACCAGATGCCCCTGCCCACATAAAAGCTCTATACATTTGTTTGAATGTAGTCAGGAAACAGTCACGATCTTCTTCCCACTCTCAGAGGAGTCAGCTGGATGCAGCCAAGACCCTGTTTAGCTCTCAGTGACTACTGGTGTTGCCTAAGCTGTCCTGGGGGATAATGGGATGGACTGTCTTGTCTCATGGGAACGTTTCACCATGAGAACTGAACTTCCCATGCTCTGTGAATTAATTGTCTCTACTGAGATAGTTTTTCTCTTCCCCTAAAAGGCTCTCTGGATTCCTCCACAGAAACTTTTAACTCCATGCTTTTCCTGTTTCTGTCTCTGTATTTCATTCTTTGCTTCTGTGGAGTAGTTAGCATCATTAGGACTTCCTTCCCAGTTGCATTTTATATACAGGTATGGTCTCTGCTTCCAGAAGCCAAGTTTGCATCCTGTCTAAAACCTGTCTTTAATTTGTGATGTTTTAAAATCAGTACTCCAAATGAGAACATGTCACAAAGCCTATAATAAGTCACAGATTTCAGTTCTCTTGCATTTTCCCTTCTGACCGTTCTTTGTTTGGAGGTTGGTATTTATGTCAGCCATTAATTTTTTATAGGCTCCTTTCAGCTGCCTTGCTCCTACAATTTTCTGGCATGTGCAGCTGTAACAGAACATGATGCTCTGAACACTAACACGGGTCCCTTCCATGTGGCATAGGATCTTTGGCATGCTTTGCCATGAGATGATGGGTTTGTCAGCGTTCAGCGGAGGCCTGGCTCCGTGCTCTGCCAGTGACCTGCCATGCGGGGGCAGAACAGCTCCACCTTGGAACATCAAATGAGTTCTCCCAAAGAGCTGGTGGCTCTGCAGCGCTTCTCTCCACAGAGCCAGATACTCCATGAAGAAACCTGCATGATTAACTGAGTTCCCTGGAAGACTCTTTGGTTCAGAAGATTCCCATCACTCTTGTGTTGTTCTTCCTCACCTTTGCTATAGCTGATTTGGCTGCTCCTCCTATAGTCCCAGCTCACAGGAAGCTCACAGTCAGGAGACTGAATTTCATATCTTCTGCTGCACTTGAGTTGACAGACAAGCCAAATTCAGCTCCAAATATTTAGTGAGGATCAGAATAAGGTAACAGTACACATGACTACTGGCATCATCCTAGTGTAGACTGGGTCAAGTGTGATACCAGTGGGAATTGCATATGCAGAGGAACTGCATGGCATGCAGCAGTGGTCTCCAGTGGATGGACCTCTGCATCTCCTATGCAGATTATAAGATATGCAGAGGCATGGCTTTCTATTAGGACCTATATCATTTTAATATTCTACTTTTTTCAAGATTTCTGGGCATGGACAGTAAATCTTTAAAGACATTGATTCTATTTTTAGTGGTGCTATTCTGAAAGTCTTCCCTGCAGAAACTGCAAATATATTTTAAAAAGTCTTTACAGCTCTAAGTCATATGAGTCACAAAAAAAGGGTTTATATCTTCTTTTTTAGATTTAAAAAGAGTTTTTTTCCTCCAGTAGATACTTTGCTCTCCCAGGAAAATGGATGGGTTCTTTCCTTCAGTCAGGCTAGAAGGTGTTGTTGAAGGCCCTTTGATATATTTTTCTCATGTACATCAGATGATGCAGCTAACGAATGGACTGTGCCTGATCTTTGACTTCAAAATACCATTTAATGCTGGGCTTGGCTTGCCATTTGTGCCCTGTTGGTGAAGCTGCACTTACGGCATGCCACTTGATTCTTCTTTGTTGCATGTGTCGTGCCATTAAAGGCCAGAATTCAAGCAAAGAATCTTTTTGGTTTTGATCTTTCATTAAAAAAATTATCACATAAGCAAAAAGGTTTACATGGGCATGGAGGCCAGGACCTCTGCTCTCTCCTCCACTTCCACCTATAAAGGAGCTTCCCTTCTGAACTGAGTTTAGCCTGGAGAAAAGGAGACTCAGAGGTGACCTTATCACTCTCTACAACTGCCTGAAAGGTGGTTGTAGTCAGGTGGGGGTTGGTCTCTTTTTCCAGGCAGCAGCTGACAGAACCAGAGGACACAGTCTCAAGCTGCATCAAGGGAAATATAGGTTGAATATTAGGAAAAAGTTTTTTACAGAAAGGATGATAAAGTTCTGAATGGTCTGCCCAGGGAGGTGGTAGAGTCACCACCCTTGGATGTGTTTCAAAAAAGACTGGATGCGGCACTTGGTGCCATGATTTAGTTGAGGTGTTATGGCATTGGTTGGACTCAATGATCTCTAAGGTCTCTTCCAATTGAGTCATTCTGTGAATTCTGTAAATTGTATTTCTGGTAACACCTGAGTTTCTCTCCTCTCTATCCTGCTGTGGAAAAAACTTTCCAGTGAAGTTGGTGAAAACTTCTAAAAAGCTACTTTTTTCAAAACCTGAAAGAAATAGTACTAAGCCTTTGAAAAAATCTGAGTAAAATCCAATTCCTTAAATCCCTGATGGAAGAAATCTTATTACCTTCAATACTATTATATACAGGACAAAGCCTGTAAGGCTTTGCTGAGAAATTGAAAAAGGCAAATTAATGACAGCACTTGAAATTACCTGTAATTATCAGTGACACCGGGTCAGCATCATTGCAATGACAGTCTCACAGAGCGATCATTCTGACTGGTTCAGGATTTATGCAAAACTGCCAAACAAAACGTGACCTCCACAATCACTATTAACGTATCTCTGGAGCATTTAAGCATCTGAATTCACAATCTACTGTGTAGCTGCTTTCATCTTTTGAAGAGCAGTTAAATTCTGAAGGGTCCCAAGCGTTTTCCTGGTCAAAATCACCTCTCCTTTCCCATTCATATTTACTCAGGCCTCTCTCTTCACTGTCACCATCACACAATGTCTCTTCAGCAGCTATAACAACTGCTTATATGGAAAAGTAATAATAGGAAGGCGTTTAATGAATTTTAAGCTGACTTTAATGTAATTTAGCAGCTGGAAACAAGGAGAAGAGCCAGCATAGTGTGACCTGCCAGCTCTCTATGGATTGTCAGTGGTCAATGTAGCACATATTTCAGCACTGCTCTCCAGGGTACACTGGCAATGTTTCTTTTCTCCAGCTACATTCCTGATTTCAATTAAATCAGCATCTGAAGTACTCTTTCTGATATAGTTAGTGCTTTCCAATAAATGCTCCTGGCTTTGTTTCTCCCCAGATGCTGTCCTTCCTAACACTTCTGTTCTCAGCGAGTGAAGCAGACATCACCTGAAAAGCAAAGATGTTTTTAGAGAGACTAAACACAAAATTTTGTCTTGAGAAAGCAGAGAATAAAAAGTTGCCCTTTGGTTAGAAAGCCAGAATTCCTTCCTTCCTGGGGAATGTCTCCGAATCGTTCTTTTGTTCACTCCCTTTTCAATATTAGATCTGGAGTGGTGTTGGTTTTTTTGCTCTTCCTATAACTATAAAGGAATTTACAACATAAAAACACTCATGAAATTATACAGCTGAAGATTTAAGTTTGCAGTGACCAAGCATACCTTGAAGTTCTTTTCTCTTTATTTTCCACTAAGTATATGAACCAAATTGTTAACACATTGACCCAATGCCCATGAGGCATTTATAAGGGTTTTTATGACAGCTTGCAATTAGTATTATATAGTTTCTTTTGAAGGAGGCGTGCAACAGGTGTCTTAGCTTTCTGCTCTTTGTTTCCGTCCCCTCCAGTTCAATTAAAAATATGTGCTTTAATACTATTTATTAAGATTACCCTTGCTTCCAGTTCAGATGTGTCTGTGCTAGGACACAGGAGGAAACTACGTTTATATACTCAGCTGGACAAATGACTGCATTTGCCTTCAATTTTGCAGAGCTTTATTTTGATACAAATCCATTTTTTCAATTTTCAGCTGTTTTGACCTTTAAGAAAAAAAAGCAAAACACAAAACCAACCAACCACAAAACCTCTCTGTGACATTATTGTGATGAGCTCCACAAGCAGCTCTTTGTGGTGGCCCCACTACTGAGATTCAGAACAGGACAGAGAGTTGTGCTGGTGGCATCTGAAGCCACTCAGCTTCAGAGCTTTGCAGAAACCATCCCAAAGAAGACAGTGGCTTTTGGCTAGTTTCCTTTGCTTGCTGTGGAAGGGTCTTCTAGCTCTTTTCAGGCTCATTTGGCCAGCTGACAGCATACTCCTTCATTACTTGTTGGCACTCTCATTTTGCCTGTTTGGGTTGATGACCTGCAGTGATAACCTGAGGCTGCTGAACCACAGTGTCCATGGCAGTGTGCAGCAGAAAGCTGCAGTTCTGGGGATCTGACTGCTCAGTGGCTCCAAAGGCATGCAATCAACTGCACATTGCACTAGTTGGACATTTAAGGTGGGATGAGGACGCCTCTAGCACCTGGCCTTCACAGGTTTGTGCATTGTAGGACTCCCAAATGGCAGCTGTTCTGCTCACAGCTGTGTGGTTGGGCTCCTCACAGCCCAATAGCAGAGGTCCTTTGGGGCTTCTTGGCACTGCTACCTCCAAAGTGAGATGCTGGGGTAGGACCCATGCTGTGGGAGGAGAGAAAGGAGGGGGAGGAGCTTGCTCCAAGAGAGAGCAGGGAAAGCCTAGGGAATTCAACTTGTTGTTAAAGAGAGTGAGGGAGGACTTCAGTTGAAACCTCTGACTCCATCCTCTCAGTGGAGTCAGCAGCTGCGTTGGCATGGCTCTCAGCAGCTCCAGTGTACACAGTAGGCATCAGGGCTGTGGTTGGTTGTCAGCCTGCTACCCAAGACAGCTGTGTCCTCTGTGCTTAAGATTGGCCCTGCTATTCATGGAAGTTGAAGGCAAGCAGGCAGAGATGCCTCAGTCCCCAATAACAAGATATGTAGAAGCCATTGAGCAGTGACCTATCACTTCTATCCCTTTACTGCACTTTCCTGAATAATTTCACCAACTGTAGGCTAAGGCTGCAGATAAACAACATTTAAGTTGGGACCACTGCTGACTATTCCTCCCCAGTTACACATTCTTGTCACTTCTGTTGTGGTGTCTATGGCACCCTGACACACAGTCAGGAGGTCAGAAAACTGACCATGTTACAGAAGTGAAGCCAAGAGCAATGGTATGACACTTGTCTGAAAAAAAACCTAGACAAAAAACCCAAACCCTAAACCATAATATTTCCATTCCCTTTGTCCTTTTCAAATTGGCCCTGTCTCCTCTGACATTTCCCTTAAGCATCAATGGCATGTTGACAAATTCAGTGATTGTTTTAATTAGTACCTGTAGCCAGAAAAGAGCTTGATGCTTACAAAACATCCTTGGGATTCTGATAGTTATACATGCACATACAAGTTCCATGGGAAACTAAAAATCTCACATGCAAATTTTTAGGACAATTTATTTTTAAATCTGTAAATGCATATGTACTTATGCTGTCTTGTACTATTACCTCAGTCCTGAAATATTCAGTTAATAGATGGGTTATTTTCTTAATTATATTCTAAATTGTGAGCATCGTGTTCTAAAAGTAGTTCTTATTAATATGAAAAAAAGAGAATGTTTGACTAAGCCTGAGGGTTCCTAAGGAATGGTGTCTAATTGTCAGGGCTATAAGAGCCTAAAAACAGTGCTCAGAGCCCAGACCTGAGGTGTGAAACTTACCACTAAGTGCTGGGGGATTCATAGTTACTTGCAGACCACAATGTGAGTGGGCAGACTTATGAGCCTTTCTGAACGGAGGCATGATGCTTTGATGTGCCCAGTAATGACATTATGAGTTCTAATTGATGTAAGCAGTAAAGACAGAGTGCCTCATGGCATGGAAAAAGAAACTGGCAGATACCGCTAGTTGGTTGCTGAGCTTTGGTAAGAGATTGTCCAAGTGAACATCTCTCCGTTCAATCACATTTTCCACTGGAAATTCCTCTTTCCTTTTAACATACAAGACTCTCTGTGGGCTCATTTGAATAGGTTGCCACACAGGTACCTCAGATGAAACCACAGACTGTAGCCTCAAAAGGAGCGGAAATACTATTTTAAAGATCTTGTCTCTCTGTGCGAGTCAGGCTGGCACTGTCTGTTGCTTTCCTGCTTTTACATGTACTTGCCTAAAAGAAACTCTTCTCCTTAAGAACTTAAAAACCCCAAGTAAATAAATAAAAATCACTTTCAAGGCCAAAAGGTGTGCCAGCCAGAATTTGCCATGGTTGTGTTGCACCCTCAGAAAATCCAAGGTGGTTTCACAAAATCCTGCATGCGAGAAGGTTGGAGCAGTATTTAAAGCCTGAGGTGTGACACATGTCTAATTACTGTATCTGTCTGTGCATAAGGGTGCTAGCTCTGTGTGAGTAATTGGGGCAGGAGATGGTGTCTAAAATCCCCTTTTAGACATCACACAGGTGAGGAATCAGTGACAGTGTGGGAAACATGACTCACATCAGCAGTGATCGTTGAGATTAGACGAGAGAACAAACCTTCCTCCAGCTACCATGCTGGATGCTGACAGCAGGAACTCTACAGCATTTGGCTCTGTTGTTTAGCAGGTTAATAAATCACCTTTTGGAGCATACAGTTTTCCATCAGTAAAACATTGGGCAGGAAAGAGTGGGACAGCACTATTCATCTTGGCAAGAGCAATGAAGAAGAGGTCTGCACAAAAGCCACCTATTTGTGTCCTTGATTATTATTCCTCGTCATGAAGACTTACTAGAAAAACTGAGGTGAAAAGATGCTTCTTTCAGGCAACAGAGGGAGGAAAGAGAGCTCAAGATACAGACACATGGGAGTCACTCATGGCTGTGACAGTGAATTCTTTCATCATATTTGCTTTAATGTTGTTCCTTGAAGAACCACGTTTTAATAGACATTTTAAAGTGTAAATACCAGTTCTAACTTGAGAAAGACATCTGAACTGTGCCATACTTAGAGTGGAAGTTGTTAAGAAGTGACTTAAAATCTCAGTATTATTTTACTGCTTATTGTGTCTGAGAAATGCCCTCCATAAAAATAATTATCCAGGATGTGGCAGTTCAGCTAGACAGGGATGATTCCCTCCCCATTACCTGAATCCAGCATCACAGCCCCCTGGACAAGTAGGTGTGGCTGCTGGCATAAGCAAGCATCAGTATATGAGAGCAGAGTGTCTGGATAGCACAGGATCAGCCAGGAGTCACTTAAACTATCCTGTAATTCAAACACCTTATTGTGACAGGTGGGCCATTGTGGGTCATTACTCTCTTAATAACAGCTTCCCCTGAAGCTGGCAAATGTCCCCTCCTAGTACTATTGGCAGGGGAAAAGGCTTGGAATGAGAGGTGAAGGTGATGAGCATGGGAGGATGGGTTCAAGAAGAGGCATCACTTCCTGAACCCTGCAGGCCTTTTGGAGACCATGCTTCTGGCCTCCTAAATCTTGAAAAGCCCACTTAGAAGCAGCACAGGATTGGGAGAGGTTGGAATGCAGCATCTGCTTTCATCCTCTGGAGACCATGGAATTGTTATTTCTTTGGATATTCTTTGGGGTCATTAATTGCTGTTTGACAATAGCTAGTAGGATATTCTGTTGGAAGATTAGTACAGAAACTTTGGTGCCTTTATCTGTTTTTATCCTCTTAGGTCTCATATAAAACATTATAGAATGTGATCAGTGTAAGTAAAGGATATTTTAAAATCATTTTTTGGCTTCAGTAAAACAGTGGCATAATTATTGCACGTAATTTTGCAGTGAATTTTTGAATATAAGTAGTATAATTACAGTCTATTCACTCTTCCTGATCACCTATAGGTCTATCTCCCTTTCATTTGAATGGATTCAAAATTATCTGTTTCTCCTGTTCCTAATAATGATAAATGACCATAACTAGATCATGTGATTTTGCTTACATTTGTAAAGGATGCTAAATTGTTATGATTCTTTTAAAGCATGTTCATATTTTTTTAATTTAATGAATTGCAAATTACGAGTACTGGGAACCTGCTACTCCTCTTTTCCTGCACCTCAACCCCAAAACTCACCCCAGTTATATTATTAATCACTTTTTAAAAGATAATTGTTTCACTAATGCCAGGGATGATAGGACCTCAGTTGGGTGAAATACAAATGTAGAAGGAAAGCTTAATTCTAGAGAGCTGGAATACTAGTTAATAGAATTATAGGAAGAGGTGGTATAGAAAAGATGGAGAAAAAAGTAAATAGTTTGTGTAACACTATCTTACACAAAGTGCATGATATCAAGACTTTTGGTGAGATGTCTTATGAAAGATACATAAATTATTGTGTTGGATCCTGACCGGAGTGCTCTCGTTTGCTTAGGTAAGGTCAATGGGCTTGCTGTCCCCTCTGTGAAGGTGCTCTTTGACTTAGCAGAGCAGAAATCCAAGGATGTATGGGCCAAGAGCCAAGGCCTATGGGTGGAGTGCCACCAGAGATGCTGTGGTGGGATCTGACCAAAATCTCCTGAACAAGATGTGGAAGACGAGGCTTTCCACAGACAAATACAGAACTCTTCTGGCTGCACCTTTGTCTTCCTGGGAGATTTCAGCTGCTCAGGTAGGCATTGCTGAGTGATCCAAGAAGGTGTAGACTATGCAGCTCACAGATTGTGATACAATTGCAGAGGGGCTGTACTTGCCCAGCTGCTTGCAAAAGAACCAGCCAAAAGTCTGGCAGAAATAGCAGCTTGGGCTGCAGTGACCATGAGATGGCTGAGGTTAACATACAGAGGAAAAGTGGAAAGAGAAGTTGCAAAATTAGGACTCTAGACTTTATAGAATAGAATTTGGTTTAGTTAGGCCAAATTCCTAGGGAAGATGCCAAGGGGGAAAAGGGCAAAGGAGGGATGGCTGACTCAAAACAAGCAAAACTGAAAGGAAAAAAACAAGGCAAAAACAAGCACCAAAAAAAATCAGTTTTCTGAGACGTGAGGAACAATCAAGCATCCCGTTGTGCAGGATGGGCTTCCAGCAGAAGGAGCTCTGGACTACGCATGGAATTTCATGGCGAGCCATTAATGCAACCAAATAGCATTAGAGAATATAAAGACATTATTTTAGCATTTTTTGATAAAAATGAGTACAGTCAAGGCCCAGCTGGATTTAAGTCAAGGAGAGGCCATTAAGTGTGACAAGAAGGGGTTCTACTCGGACACTAATTACAGGAGAAGTTCAAAGAGAATGTAGGCCTGCCAAAGAATGGGGAGAACAACATAGTGGCAAGCATTACAAAACAGGGTCCCCAATGTCTCTTTTGCATCAGACAAAGATTTATACCAGCACTGTTTGTTATGGAGGATAGCCAGCTGGGAAGAAGCAATGAGCTAAGTACAACTACAACTGAATGTATTCAGATCCATAGTGCTTGGTGAGATTCATTTGTCACTGAAAGTGTTACCTGCTGTCTATCATATGTGAGAAATCAAGGTGGTCTGCAGAAATCCATGAAGACTGGAAAAAGGCTAAGGGCTGAAATACCTGTCTTTCATAAAGGCAAGAAGGACAATCCAGGGAACAATATGATTGTTACTGTCACCTCAGTCACTGAAAAAGAACATCTTCTTGAAATTCATTTTCAAACATAGCAAAGACAAGAAGGCAGTGGCCTGTATGAGGAGGCAGATGGCACCGTTAGCAAATTTGCAGACTGTGTTAGATGGGGGGGGCGTGATTGACACACAGAATGGCAGAGCTTTAGTCCAGGGGAATCATGACAAAGTTGAAAATTGGGACCACAGAAATTTCAAAAGATTAAGCAAGAAGAAATGCAAGTCTCTGCATTCTTGGCAGAGTAACTCCAGCATTTGTACTGGCTAGCCAACAGCCTGGCTGTAAAAGGGCCTCAGGGCTGTGGTGAATTGGTTGACACATGTGTGGTTGAGCCATAATTCATTGTAAAGTAAACTACACACTGGACTATGAGGAGTGTACTCAGAAGGTCAAGGAAACCTGTTGTTCTCATCCACTTTCATCCCTCCCTGTTACAAGAAGATTGTGAAGAAGCTGGAGGGAGCCCAGCAGAGGGCTGCCAGGTTAGCAAAGGACCAAGAACACATGCAGAGTTTGAGGGATTAGTTTGGTGAAGAGGAGCCTGTGGGGTGATCTTGGCAACAGCCCACAGTAGCTGGAGTGGGAACAGGAAAGGTAATGGGGCTAAACTCAGCCATTTAGTGGTAGACAATATGACAAGGAGCAGCAGCCAAGAATTGCCGTGGGAAGGTTCCAGTTGCATGGCTGGGAAAACCCATGAGAGGGGTACTGCAGGCCTGGAACATGTTACTGAGGGTGGCTGTGCAATCTCCACCCTAGGAAATTTTCAAGGGTTGGCCAGACAAACCACAGCTTGACAGGAGCTAGCGTGGGGAATACCCACAGTACTAAGGAAGAGGATGGACTAAATCATCTCCACAGGTCCCTTTCAAACAATTTCTGTGTGATCTTCTACTGTAAACGTCATCTGTAACAGGACACACCCGTGTGATTGCACAGATGCAAAGCTAAGTATTATCAAGATGGTACAGACTGTCTTCTGGGTCAGGGCAAGAACAAAAATCTCTAGGAATGTCCTAATGTTGTTGCATCTTTCTTTTTCATGTGTCAGGACGCATGAAATATCAGGATGTATTTTTTCTGCTTCCAGGAAATGTTTCCTGAAGCATTGCTCTTTCTGTTCCTGATAGCCACTGAGAAAATAATTAATTCTGTTTCCCAGTATTAGCGTGTGTATTTTGCCTGTCTGCAGGTTCCTCTCATGCTTCTTCAGGGAGCTTGAAATAATTTCTGCTGAACTTTTCTCTGTTATGTGCTCGTAAAATCATTTGGTACCTGAGTCATAACTCCTGAAACTTTCTCTTGATTTTGCCATCAGGTGTCTTTATTGTGTTTGGTTGGGTTTTGTTGCTGATATTGGTTTTAACCTTTGTCCTAGATTATGCAGCTGCAATGAGCATAACTTAGAGGAGTCTAACTTGTGGACTTCTCATTTACTCTGCTTCAGTTTCCTTCATGTTAGGAAGTACAGAGTCCATGTCCTTCCACAAAAAGAAAACAGCAGAAGAAATAAAGCCAAGCCAATTTTTTAAGCAAAAAAACAACTTGCTTCTGCCAATGCATTGTTCATCTGAGCTCACAGAGCAGAGCAGGTTTATAATGGAACCACCAGGATTGTACATTTTTGAGGGCTGCGAGTGAGGAGGACCATGAAAATAGGTGCAGAATAGCCATCAAACTCACTGAGAATTTATAAATACACCCTCTGCATTTCCGCATAATCCTGAGGTAGCTCAGTGTAATTATAAGTGCCTACTCAGCTGAAACTAGGCTGTGGCCTCCCTAGTCTCCAGACAGCACCTTCTGCAAGGGAGTGTGTGTGGGACTTTCACAGCCTTTCCAGTTGCGTCTGTTCCGTCTTGTGTTAGTAGTCACTGAACCACAGAAAGACTGACTTGGCTTCCTTCATATTCTTGTTGTGAATCAGGCAGAGCAGGGACCTGTGTTTGGTTCTCTCACATGTGATGTGAATTTCCCTCACAAGCAAATTACTTGCTATACTGGCATTCCTGTCTTCCTAGTTTTGACCAAAATTTCAGGCCCTCCTTGTTGATACTGTCTTATTTCCCCCCAAAAGTTTGTATTTGACTAAGCAACATTTTCTAAGAATAACATTCAACAGATAATTGCCCTTCAACCCCTGAAGACAACCAAGGTGGTAGGGCAGCCCTTTCCAGGGATCCAAAGGTATATGATTTCAGCTCATAATTTTACAGTAGCTCCTTGATGTATACAGACCTCTCAATCTCTTTTTTTAGTATTTGCTGAACTTCACCATTAATTTGGTCTGTGTAAGTACATTTTTTCTGTAGCCACATATCTAGAAGGAATCCTAGAAGCTTCATTGGGCTGATTATTTGTACACAAAAGGAACAAATATTATAGGAGACCCTGGACAGTTGATGACAGAATTCAAAAGGCTGGAGCAAGGAAAGAAATGGAAAATGTGTGTGTGTGCATGCATAAGAGGGGAAAGATGTTGATGCAATGGTGAAATGAACATAGAAGAAGGGGAACATAGAAGAGGGGAAAAGTTGTTCTTTGCTTTTGTCTGCCTTTCTACCTGTCCTACTTTCCCTAGAGTGCCATTGATGATGAGCAACATGCTTTGAATTCAGCTTCCAAATGTTGTATACCATTTTCTGAGATTGCCTTGGACTTTTGATGGGATTATGAATATTGTTATCTAGAATTTTCAGTTGTTTCTGTTCCTTTGTATCATTGTTACATTAGCTTCCTTGTTTTTTTTCTTTTATGTTCTATTTCATTTTCAACTGTGCGCTCCTCTCTCAGGTGCCATCTGATTCTGTCCTCTCTTATCTTTTAATTTCACCTTCACTTCACCTTCACTCCAACTTCACCTCCTTTTGATTGGCTACTACGTGGATTATAGGTTTCCTCACTTAGTTTCTGTTAATGACTTGAAATTTTACTATGATGATCACCCTTTTTTCAGCTGCATGTTATAGTTTTATTTTCATATGACTTCTCCACTTTCTATCCCTAAAGAATTTGATCCTGTAGTGACTTCTGTGACTCAGCTACAGAGCAAATATTGCAGTCAGTGATACTGAAAGCACCCATGGTGGCATATTCAGAAGAAAAAGAGCTGTCCTGCATGTGTGTCAAGTTGTTGTCTAAATGGTGGAAAGAGAAGAGGGTGTTTGACAGGAACTACCCAGCAGTCTCTCCCTTCACTGTGGGAAACTGAGCCCTAATTTGGCAGTAAGTTCTTACCTTTTGGGGCAATCTCTCCCTGACTCCAGAAGAAAGCAGTGTGACAGAGCTGTAATTGTGTCTGGCTGCTCTTTTGAGGGTGCATGTGGACTGTCAGTGGGCTTTGCACGCTCCAGATTGAAATCTCAGTTTTAGAAGAGCTGGCAGAGGAGTGCTGTAAATTTTGAACTGAAGTTGCATAAGAAGCTATTCTTGGCTCAGCGTTGCTCAATACCTTTATCAACAATTTGGAAGGAAATGTATAATCGTCACATAGATGCAGATGATATAAATTGTGACCCAGTAGGTGGATGCCAGCTTATAAGACCTTCTGGCACAAACTGAGTTCAGTTTGTTCTGTTCAGAAGAAGGGAATTGTTCAAACTATTTCCCATAACACTATTTTTAAGGGAAATGGTGAATGACATAGTTTGGCATTTCCCACACCCCTATCTGTACTGTTCTACTGGAGATTACTGTACTTGCATGCATTACTATTTTATGAAGAAAAGGGTTGGGTTCATTTTGTGAGTGCTAACAGATTGTAGGTAGCAGAAGTTCACTCTCTGCAGGTGCCAGTGGGTGGCCACTGGTATGTAGCCAGTATAGGTGGGGTTATGGATCCTCCCTTTCCCTGCTTTAAGAAATCCAGTATCACTTGTGATTTACCAACACACAACCACACAAAATGTTTCATGGAGTCAGTGCTGCAACAGTACACAGCAGAGCCAGAGGACAGGGTGCTGCTCACTCTCTCTTCTTTCACTTACCTGCTATTAATATACACAGACAAATGTGATTTTATCAGTTTTTCCTAGCAGTTTATACCCTCTGCTTCTAGTAACCACTCACCTATGGCAAATATTATTATGGCTGATTTCACATACATAATATTAAATGCCAGGGTATAGATGGAAAAACGTAGAAGCAATGAAGTTTTGATCCAGCAGTACAGATATAGTTCACAAAGCATTTAGTTATCATGTGGATCAAGCAGCTTAGTACATTTTCTAATATTAGATCTTTCAGAAGGTTTGCCTGTGCTCACTGTCAACTTTGTTTGCAGAAGCCGAGATTTCTGGTGGCACAGTGGTGTTGTCCTACCAGGGCAATATTTGGGAGAGCTCTGCATAGGTTTCTTGCGTTCCCTCACATAGATTTATAACTTGGGAGTTCTCTGGTTGGCAATTTCAACCAGAGAAATTGGGTTGGGCAATTTCAGCTAGGAAAGTGTCTTTAAGGGATTTTTTGTCTCCTTTGGCAAACACAGAAGACTATTTGTTGCTCTGAAGGAAAAGTACAATCTGAACAAATAGATGAGAATTTTAAGGTGCATGAGGGCAGAAGAGATAAGAGTAATTGACAGAGGGCCCTTCTCCCTTTCCCTCATTGTAATCAGTCAGGTACAGCATAGGCATAGTATGGGCAAAATATTTCTGCTCTTTTATTGCTACTCCCATCCCTTTGCCTGCTTGCAACATCTGATCAGACTTTCAGAGTTACTGACACAGAAGGGAAAATTTTGATACTTCTCCATCTCAGTTTGACTGAGTCTTTGTTAGTATCTCCCTTACACCTAAAAGAAAAAGTAAATATATTATTAAAGTTTTACTGTGCATTTACACTTGGCAGTTGAGTTTCTCTCAAGGTTAGTTAAAAAACGTGGGTTACCTCTAACCTAATGTTTTTCCAACTGGAAGGACGCCCAACAAATCCTTAGTTTCTAAAGTGCTGTCTTTTACTTTTTTTTCATTTTTGCACTGCTCATTTTAATAAGTCTCTGATATAAATCCATGTTCGACCAAAGTATTAATGCCATTTTTGTTAAGAAAATCAAACAATAGAGCAAGATCTAGCCTTAGAGAAGCCAATGGATTTGAGTAGGCTTTATAACTTTTTTGAATAATCACCACACACCTAAATGTATATTTTAAAATAAAATATCACATCATTGAGTGAGAATTCTCAGATGTAGTTCAGAAGCATTCTAGAATATAATTGCTGAAGCTGGCATTGAATCTCTAACTTCTTTTCAAGGTGATGACTGCAATATCAAAATATTAATGTCTTTGTGTGGATAATGCAGACCATTATTACAAGTCCACCTTTTGTTGAACTGCACAGTCACTTCACAAAACAAATGCAAAAATTTGATTTAGTCAGGCGATTTTGCCAAACATCTTGTTAGTTGTAACTGCTTGTCATCTTGTAGTGTTTAGAAAGTATAAAACTTGTGAGACACCACATTAGTCAGGACCACTTACCAAATTTCCTCTCACTGCATGTTCTGAGCAGCCAGCTCATTTTTTGTCTACCTGGGCTTACACCAAAACTACTCTTCAGCAGATGGTGCGATAGTTACGGCACTGAGAAACACTAAGAAAAAAAATACCCATGAGAGAAGAGCAAATAAAAATCTTTCCTTTTTTCCTGACATTTTCCATCCTTTCCTCAGTCTTATTTCTCTGCTATACATACAGGCACAGGCATGCATGTATGCCTGCACCACCCTCTGTGTCCAGTGCCTGGCTGCCAAGCTTGCTCCAAGACAAGCAGCTGGCATTTGCTGAGTCCTGCAGATGGGTCATGAGTGACACACACACACGGGGCAGCTGTCTGGGTCTGGCACTCAGGTGATTATTTGTTTGCTAATCAACCAGCAGCTCCATTTGTGGAGTTGGAGGTTCAGAGAGGGTGATTAAATATACAGAAAGAGAGGCTGTTGTGTAGTTGTGGGTGAAATGTTGGGTGGTAATTACAAGAGTTGTAAGGATAGTTATTGTTGCCAGGGCTGGAGCAAAAATTAAATCTATCTATTCAAACTGCTTGTCATTGAATATCCAATAGCAGTTCCCTAAGGTAGAACAAAAAACCAAACCCTCTATGTTTTCCAGTGAGAATAAAGAGGTATCTCCATGTTTACATTAAAAAGCTGGAGTCACCTGCAAAAATGATCAAATTTCAAACTAAATCAAATATGCAGTTTCTCACAACTGCTCGCAAAGGACGTCAGGAGTTATGTGTGAAAAGAGAAGGAGTGAAATCTGATCACTGTGTGCTGCTCAGTTCAATTAGTTTAGCTAGCTGACCAAAATTGCAGGTATTAATTCTGCAGGTGCCAGTTGGGTCTAATCAATCTGCAGGTTTTAACTGATGCTTAGTGTAGCTCAGCTGGCCAAGCAGTGGGCTTAATGCCTAGCAGTGAGGGATGGTCACCTGCTAGGGTATCATTTGTTGCTGTATTTTATGCAGCTTGTAATGAAACATTATTCTGAGTAGTTTTTAATTTATTGTGGGGGTTATGTGAGCATTTAACATATACAGAATGAAGAAAAAAAATCCTCAAATGATTTTATCATTGGAGTAGTTGGGGTGAGGTCATTGGTTTTGACCTCTACAGAAATGGAGTAGTGTCATTAATTTTGAGTAAAATGCTCCTGTGCCTTAGGCTGGAGCGTGCAAGAGTGGGAACTGGGTGTACTTGTCCCACAGAAGAAAAGGAGAAGTGGAGAAGTAAGTGCTGAGCTCAACCATCTAAAGGAGGGGTTACAGAGAAGATAGGGGCAGGCTACTACCAAAGCTGCCAAGCACAAAAAAAAAGAGGCCATGGTCACAAGGTGCAGGGTGGGAAATTCTGGTTGTAGAAAGGAAATTCTTCACAGGAGACTTAGTCAAACGTTGAAAAAGGTCTCTTTGAAGCATTGTAGAGTCTCTGTGCACAGAGACAGTGAAGGTTTGCAAGGCAACTTGGTTTACCTAGAAGCTAACACTGCCTTGAGTAGATGGTGGAAATGCAGACCTCAAGATGCCTTCTAGCCAAAATCTTGCTGATGTCCCAGGTGGCACTTGACCCTGCTCTCACCTCCAGTCTTTTACAAGGAGATGAAGTTTGTCCTCACCTCAGGATCCTGTTAAGAATTCAGAATGGACAGTGGAAAAGGCTTACTTTGAAAAAGAAGCTTTTAAGAAATGATTGTGGCTTTGTTAATTTACTGTTTCTAATTGAAAGCTTATGAGGAGTATGGTTTTGCTTTCTAGTGGTTAGCCAGCTGACTCATGTGCTGTCTCTTGTAAGGACCACACAGAACAAACTGCCCCGACTCATGCTCAAGACACCTCACAGGCTTCATCGTGTCTGGGTCTGCAGTAGGGGCTGTGAACAAATAACTGATTCAAAACCACTGTTTGGTTCAAGTTTCTGCTAAATAAACTTGTCCCTTGGGTTCTTGTGAAAGCAAGAAGGCGTCTTGGAAGTAGAGAGAGTGTGTGGAAGCAGAGGTTAGCTGTCCCCTCCATTTCCTTACAAAGTCTGGACTCCCACACATGCTGTCTGGTGCTGGAGTCACTGATGTCCAGGGCAATATTGCACACAGGTTTCCTACAAGCTTGCCTATCACAACACTACAAATGAGCCAGATCCCAGTTTCTCTTGGGTACCTTCAAAATTAGTGTCTTGGCTATACACTGGGGAATTGCAGGATATTTAAGAGACAGAAAAAGGGCTGCACAGTTGTATGTTCATTTGGTAAGCCTTGGTCAGATCTTGCTCTTCAGCTTCCTCTGCTTTGCTCACAAAGAGGAAGACAAACCATCAAGATGCCTTATGTTCAAAACACCTTCTGTATAAGATCTCTCCTTTCTGTTCAAGCCTGAATGTTCCCTTCAGAAAAGGCCGATTTTGGCCCTTAGTTTGTGGCAACGAGATGATGGATTCAGCTCCCTTTGCTGCAGCCCTGGCCTGCCTGTGTGTAGTCAGCTGTATCTGCTACTGTGTGATCTTGGCTGCCATTCAGTGGGACCCCATTTTAGGGCTTTCTCATGAGGTTTTAATGTGGCTGTGGTGCACTTGCCTTGGGGATGAGATGACCCAAGCACATCCATGGTGGATGTGTTACCACCTGGAGAGCTTTGGATGTTGACTTTAGGTCAGAGAGCACAGAGCTGGTCTCTGCCTGAGGAGGTATTTGGGACACTTGAAGACCTTCAGGATGGACACAGGTAGGTTCCTCTACTCTGGGGCAGCCTGAGTCAGGCAATCTTAGGAGTGATCTAGCAAAGCTCTGTAGCTGTGGTCAGCACTGTCCTTCTCACCTTATGTGCACAGCTATGAAAACTGCTTCCTCTGTGTCATTCTTCTCTGTGTTTCCCAGCCTCTTGCATCTTGCAGATGTTTATAGAGGTGTCTTCACACAAGCTAATCTGCTTGGGAGAGTAGATTTCAGAGGGGCACTAGCAAGGTTCCAGCCTCTCTGCCTAGCTGCTGTGCCTGTGGTCAGCCCTGGAACTCACTAAATGCCCTGGTTCCTTTCAGGCCTCAAAGAGCTGCTCTCCCTGCACACACCTTCATTTAATGAGCAGTAGCTTCCCCCCATAGCCAAGCTATTGGGCCATCCACTATTCCATGTTGGCAGGGTGCCTGGCAGGGCCTCACTTTAAGTTGGTGCTTAGGCAGTATTGTAGTAAATTATAAAAGATCCCCTCTTTGATGCCTTGTGGGAGAAGGCACTGGGCCTGATTTCCCCCTGCCTCGTTCCTTGCATTGTGATTTGCACAAGATGCTATAAACTGCTACCATGCTGGTTTGGTAACCACTTTGCCACAGGTATAAATTACAACCCAAGGTGCACAGCAGTGGGGGAATGAGGCCAACCATCTCTAAAGGTCAAAGGAGCATTCATCACACCAAGTCTACTGTGACTTCATTGTGACTTTGCATCAATCAAAGTGCTGTTGTTGTTAAAGAATCTCAAATCAATACAAAAGAATTTTTTTAAAAAGGCCACACTTCTCTTTTCTGCTCCTTCATTCTGTGCAGAAATGTCTTGTCCTCTGGTCTTCCTAAGCAAAAGTCCTTGATGTACAGGTTGTAGATATAAATGTATTTAGTCAGAATCAGTCTAAAGGGATGGGATCATTCTTAGCCAGCCTAAAATAGAAGGGAGCAGTGGTTAGAAACAATTGCTACAACTGTGACTTCCTCAAACAGCATGGCTCTGATGTCAGATACCGGGAAAGAGGAAGCAACGGTTAGAATGCATGATGGTTTAACCAAAGGTGCAATTTGTTCCAGCTTTCTGATTAAGTCTCTCCCCTGTAAAAAGGAAATATGAGCAGAGCAGGCAGAGTGCTGTTAGAGCTCTCCAGCTGTACAGAAGTAAATGAGGAGCAGATTCGGTCACCCTCAGCTGCCTGACACAGACTGCAAGAGCACATGCTTGCTCTCAGTTCTCTCCTTGTATGCCTCTGTTTTGGTCTGGAGAGAGCCTGTCCCCACCAAAAAATCCCAGAAACTCCTACTTAACAAGGTTAAATTATGGTTCCTAAAAAAAAGATATAAAAATCTGAAAGAACATGAAAGCCATTATTATGTTTGATGATGGTATCAGGATTTTAATCTGCTGCTTGTGTTTGGATTAAAGCATTAGGTTTCTTTTGCTCAATTTGTTGCTAAATTTGAACAGCTTATAGTTGCTGTTTTCTGGCAGCATTTACCTGAGAGAGCTGATCGTGTATCAGTCTCCCATTTAAATACGTTTTTAAAGTAATGGTTAAGTGAAAATGTACTTATGAAATTGTTATGAATTCTCCATTTGATGCTGTACATCCAACACACATACTTACCCCTGGTGTTTCTGTCATGTTTCATTTTGTTGTTGATCAGCCACTGTCTAACTCTGAAGTATCCCTTCTTGGGCGGGGTGTTGGAGTAGGTGGCTCCCACAGGTCCCTTCCAGCTGAAGTGTCTGGTGCCCACACTGCTGGTGGCTGGCAGACCAGAGAGCAGGCAGGAGGATTTGTGGTGAACCTCACTGTCATTTCTCTTGTGACCCACACTCAGCTGATCTCGGTGCGTGGTGCCCACACAGTAATACAAAGGAAAGTGAGAAACCTGAAGCTTCCTCTCCATCAGTCCTGCAGAATTGCATTTATAACACAGTGCAGAAAACGGTGATTTTCCTAAAGTGTTTATCAACCATGTGATTGAATTCACATGTTCTACAGACAAGTTGTTTGGGAAGTTCAAAAGAAAGGTGATCTTTCAGTATCAAAACATAAATTCTACTAACTTTTCACAAGTCTCTGTATGACCACACTGATCTCACCCCTGCTACATTCCTTAAGACATAAATTTGTTGGGCCTTTGTGACATGCCAAATAACCGAAACCATTCTGCAATGCCCAGATTGGAGGCAACAAAACATGGTTTGCATAGTTTCAGTTCTTAGTGGTTTGTTTTAACACATTTGCTTGGCATCACCTCTGATTCCTTTCTCTGCAGTAATCAGAGTGTCTGAATTGTGCTCAGTGGACAACCAGGGCACAATGACACTGATGTATTCACATGCTGTGAATGATATAAAAAAGAGTTTAAAAAATCAGTAGGAGATGGGAAAGGGAATAAAATCACAGTTTGCAAGCATTTCTTCTTCTCCTTCTTTCTTCTTGTCTGAGGAGCCTTTGCAAGAGTTGTATTCCCTTACAGGTGTGCCGGTTGTGCTGGCCATAGGACTGATGGACAGACAGATGTGTTGCCTATGGAAGGGAGTGTCTTTATTTTCAGAACGTGTGGCGCATGCACTGCTGCCACATAGAGTCTGTGCCGTAGAAGTGGAACTTTGCTCTTTGTTGCCATGAACAGCGACACCAGCCTTGTCTACCACTGGTCATAAATCCTAGTGGGATAACCAGTCGTCCCCACTAGCTGTGTGCTGCCTGTTGCTTCCTGCTTCCTCATGCCGTAGCATCTCTTGCAGCAGCCCAAGCAGCTTTTCAGAGAGAGGATAGTGACAGCAGCAGGACTGAATGGACTCCCTCCCATGACAGGTGTTGTAGAGGTAAATGCTTTGTAAATCTAGAATCTCAAAGTATGCCAAAGAAAAGAAAATTTCTGGCTCTAGTTTGCAGGTTTACTCTTTAAACTCAAAACCTAATCAGCACTTGGTACAAAAGACAAATCCAAAAGTGATCATAGGATCCTAGAATGGTTTGGGTTGGAAGGCACCTAAAACAGCATCTAGTTTCTACCCCTCTACCAGGGACTGGGACACAAGACCAGGTTGCTCAGAGCCCCGTCCAGCCTGGCCTTGAACATTTCCCAGGGATGGGGCAGCCACAGCAGCTCTGGTCAACCTGTTCCAGTGCCTCATCACCCTCACAGTAACAAATTTCTTACTGCCTACTTTCCTACTACCATTTGCCTTTGTATTGTCTGTCAAAAGCATTTAGTTGTGCCTCTCAACATAGCATTTAGTCACCTGTTCCTCATTTATAAATGTTTTAAGTGGAGTCCTGGCATGAAATAAGTGGGGCTGGAAGCTCTTCTGCCAGTGAGAGTTACAGATGGAGATCCATGGGCTTTCAATGAAAATCAAACTCAGAAATTTTTATTTAAACTGGAGTGTCATTTTTCCAAGGTAAAGGCTACTCATCCCCAAATTTAGAAGCTACTGTACGATCAGGTTTGCAGTCCACAATAATGGCTTCTCCATTCTCCTATGCATGGTTTAAAAATTTTACCTGAATTTTTCTACTAATGTGAAGCTTCAGTTTCATAACTCAAGGACAGAGTAGCATGCAATCATGTGATGTTCTAATTATCAAAAAATCAGGCATAAGGTCGAGAGAAATGTGCTGAGTGAACTGGGACATTTGGAATCCATAGGCACACGGCCTTAAGGCTGAAGGGGATTAATGCTTTTGGCATCACGCAGAGCCAGTATTATGTTCATGCTGTGGTAGGGATTTCTTTTTCCATAGACCTCCTGATTGTGAAAGGGGATTCCAAAACTCACATGCAAGCAGCAAATGTCTCCAAGTACACTGTGGCACCTATCCAGGAACAGAAACCCCCGTTACTGTCTGCTGCCACAGTACACTGATTGGAAATGAGATAGCCACCCGAGTGCGGTGTATCACGGCTCTCAGCAGTCATGTGAGGGAGACATCAGGAAACAGTAGCTGACAGTCACATCGCTGCCAGTCAGAAAGGGATTGGTGCTTAAAAGGAAGCCCTGGATGCTTTCAGCATGACTGAATCCACTGCTAATCTGCATATGTCTGGATTAGAAGTCACACCATCATAAAGATGCCATGAGCCAGGCAGCACCCATATGTCATTCGTGTGGTGACAATTCCTAAATATCCCATCCCACACTGCTCTATTCCTAAGCATAAACAACAAATAGGAGGCAAAAGGCAGAGCACACAGGTTGTAAAGCATCCCTGTCCTGATCCCAGGATCCTGTGTCATAAGGATCGCTGGGTTTTTATACTCCAGTGTATTTGCATATCCTCTTCACTATTTGAAAGAAAAGATTATTGCATTTGCCAGTAGTTTTTCATTTTAGTCCTAAAACAACATTATTATGTGAGTTGACTGAATATATCATTCTTAATCAGATGCAGAATGGCATTCCCTACCTTCCTGACAGTGTTATGGACCGCATACCATTTGATTTAGTCTGGTGACAGGGTTGTAAATGTGGAGCTTCACATCAAGCTCCCCACCAGGGCGATGCTTTCTCTTCCAGCCTGAATGCAAATGCTGCTGGAGGTGGAGGCTTGGCTCAGAGTGACCAGAAGATGAGGATCAGTGCTGGTATGTGTGTCTGGTTCTGAATGCAAGCGTGAGCTTGGCACAGAAGGGCAGACAATTTTGGACAGATTAACATGGATCATTTTGACCATGTGGCTAAAATGAATCAAAGGTCAAATTGGATTAATCTAGATCTGTGAGTGAGAGATAAGCAATATACATGGTGCTTTCTGGTTTTCAGTGCATTGATTTGTGGGGAAGACCCGTGTGATGTGACCTCCCCAAACATTTTTCACATGCTAGTGATGATTTCTACGGCAGACTGAAATTAAGGGACAGAAAAGCTCTTGTTTAATAAAACATTTAAGATAAAATAAAGTTTTGCCATGAAGACATCTGTATCATGCATATATGAACAAATACTTCTTGAACCACAGCTAACTTCTCTGGAAATTGCACTTCTTGCAAGTCTTTATCTATGTGTTGTGGCAGAGGCAAAAATCTTTGTTCAAGAGGTAGTCAATAAAGAGTGGCCCACCTGCAATGCCTGTGAAGTGGCAGGTAAAATGATGCTGACCAGGTCACAGCCCATGGTTTGTTGTCACTCCCAGGTGTGTGTGGCCTGTGGAATGTAGCTGCAGGTTGCGGGCTACCTGGTAGAGATGCTCCAAGTTCCCAGGGGAGGAGGGGGGAACAAGTTGGGGAGATACAGAGCCTTTCTTTTTTCCCTTTTCTTTTGGAAACCAAGCACATGAAGCAGCTGTTCCAAATGCAGGTGCTGTCCGCTCATCACTCTGGCTTTAGATTCTTGTTCCTCTTTGCGTGTAGGTGCTTTGAGGATGATCAGGCTTCACTAAAATAGTGCTACCCCAGTTTCTGCTGGGTCTGAATCCAGGATACAAAGCATATGGAACCAAAGCTAAAGGTGGTTCAGTATGTCTTGCTTAGAGCTACCCAACTCTTCTGAGCACTCTCATATACTAGGTACTAGGTAGGCTCTAACCAGCTTTGGCAAGATTTTTTTGTTTGTTTTAATGTGTGCCTGGGCAGACCTCATCTGTAAGTAAGGACAAATGTCCCAAAATTCTTAGTTTTTCACAGATGCTTGTGGCAAGGTTTCCAAACACGACTGAAGAAGTTAGGTACTCAACTCTTACTGATTTCATGAATGCAGTGGGAGTCAGCCAATTGGCCTGTTTAGTCACATTTGAAAATCCCACAAGATAGCTATCTATCTCCTTCAGCTGCTTTGAAAACTTCTCTCCTAGTGCTTTCTAGAGTGTGTTGTCATTAATATTGAAAGGTCAGTCAGGGTTGCAGTATTATTTGAACAGGACTGATGTGTGTGGAGGAGACACATGCGCATCATACAGGAAACATGAGTCCCGGGCTGGAATGCACAGCTAAGGCTGTACTGGGCTTAGCTCTGTGTGGCTTGAGGCAGATGGGCACTTCTTGCTGGAGATGGAAATGCAGGCTGAGGGAATATGATTTAAATACAGGCATAAATCCTGAATCAGGACTGAGATACGTCAAGCTGAACTAACTGATTTGACTGTATACTCTTGTTTTTAGAGTATAATTCATGGCACTGGATGCAAAGTTTACTCTAAATTATTCAGCAGTTGTGGGCCCTAGGTATTATTACATGGTAACTAGCTTTCCTGAATTAATGTTACTTATTCTACTTTTGAATAAAGCTAAAAAATTAATTGTTACAAGCTCAGAATTTACCTTGTTTGATCTCACATACCCTCTGTGTTGTAGAGTTGGAGCTACAATGACTTTTGAGCATTGGGTACAGTGCTTGTCCAAACTTATGAAGATGAATAAAAAATAATATATGTATATACCTCAAGGACACAGTAACAGGAGGCAAGCAAAGTCACCATGATGTTGATACAGATGCTCCTAGCTGAAATGACATTCTTGGGCTTAGGCGTTTATGTTTACTTTATGGGCTGTTAAGCAAGTACATTGTGTTTTGCCCAGAAAAAAATACTTACATGAGCTGGTTTGCTCATTCCCTGGCTTCCATGACATCTGACAGCTTGAAGGAAACAATCCTTAGGAACCACTAGAGAAATTCTTCCTTCCAACCTGTCCTTCCCAGGACAGCCACCTTTTAGCCCCTCTCCTTATTACCCATGTTGTGCAATTGATTCTTGAGAATTGCTTTCTCCTCCTTCAGCCTTCCACAATAAACTTCCTATGTTGGAGAAGAAAAGGAGAGACGGGACATGCATGTAAGAAGGAAAATTGGTATAAGGAAAAAGAAGTCCTGCAAATCCTGGAAGAAGGGTGGTATCTGGGAAGAAGGAAAACCACTGGACAGCAGAGAAGGTGAAAGGGAGAGGTGACAACATGCAGTTCCTAGCCTAGATGAGCAGCAGTATTAGTTTTGCTGGTCAACACCTGTGCAGGGCCTTGTGCCAGACCAACTCAGACAGCTTGAGGGTGAGCTGAAGTTTTCATAACTCTTCATTTATAGAATCATAGAATGGTGTGGGTTGGAGGGGACCCCTAAAGGTCATCTTAGTCCAACATCCCTTGCAATTAGCAGGGACATCTGCAACTAGATCAGCATAAGGTCTCTGTGTGTGTCTTAGTAGTGCATTGCCTACCAAACCTAATCAAAAGTAGACAGCACATAGGATATGTGACTCTTCCTGTGTTAGCATCTCTCACCTGATCTGCCTGCACACCTACCATTTGTTTTCAGCAGGTTATCCCCTGAAGGCAAGGTCCTATCCTATTCCAGCATTTTAGATGAAGGGCATGTGTGATGATGGGGTGGCAGAGCAGAGATGGTTAAGATGTATAGGAACCTTTGGGAATTTTTGTCTTTAGCAATTGCTACATGGGAAGGCTTCAGGATTGTATTTTACAGAATCACAGGATATGCTGAGTTGGAAGGGACCCACAAGGTTCATCGAGTCCAACTCCTGACCCTGCATAGCACCATCCCCTAGTTAGAGGAAGGAGGGTACTTGTGATCAGGTCTGTGGTGGCTCTGCTGGCAGGGAAGTGGAAATTCCAAAGACTGAGGTCTCCGCACACCCCATGAGAACAGGTAATAGGGCAGGGGGATGTGGTCGGTAATAGGGAGGGGTGGGACGCGCCCAGCTCCTGAAGGGCCGCGGAGGGGAGCTCTCCGGAGGGCTCAGCAGCAGCAGCAGCGGCAGCAGCAGCAGCAGCAGCAGCAGCGGCAGCAGCAGCGGCGGCAGCGGCAGCGGCAGCAGCAGCAGCGGCGGCAGCAGCAGCAGCAGCAGCAGCAGCAGGTGGCAGCTGCGGTGGCAGCAGAGGGTGCCCGCGGCTCGCTGTGCTCGCTGCCGCCGCAGTGCCCGGGCAGCCCCCGCACGCTGCCCTGCCCTCCGTGCCACAGCCGGGGGCAGCTTCGGGGCTTGGAATGCTTTTTCTAAATAACACTTTTTTAAAATACTTTTTTTAAAATTTTTTAATTAATACTTTTTTCAATACTTTTTTCCTAATACCTTTTGTAATCATTTTTAAGACCTCTCTTTTAATCGTTCAGGTGGTTCTCCTGAATACTCTCCCCCTCTTTTTTTCTCTCTCTTTTTTTTTTTCTTTCTTTTTTTTTTTTTTTTTTTAATAGCATCTCCTGTAGTCTCTCCCTTCTTTCCCCTCCTTCTCCAGGAACACGAACAGCAGCTACAGACTTAGCCAGGACAGTGAGGCAAAGGGTAGAAAGGTCTGGGCAATTTCCTTGCCCAAACAGAGTGGCTCCTTTTGCTCCAGCACACGGACAGAAGCTCTTCCATCCTCCCGGAGCTGGCCCATATAGCAGAGCCACCTTCACACACACTCCGTGTTCACAAAAGAGCAGCTTGTTTTTAGGAGTCACCTTTTCACCCTGCAGAAGGACAGTCCCAAGGGAAGGGGAAGGGGGTCAGTCACTGGATTGGGGTGCCCTAATGTCAACACCAGGAAAAAAGTAATGAGAAGGTGAAAGTGTGCAAGGAATGAAAAGGAAAGCGCTGGACGCATTGTAGTTATGAGATAATGGAGGAAATGTTATTTGCTAGAGAAATGTGGAACCCGAGGTTAAGGGGCAGCAGATGTAAAGTAAACAAACACATCTGAGCTTGTATTCTTCTTGCTTTTCTGCCATCTACTGAAGAACTAATTAATGAAAAATCTGGCAGCTTGGATTTCATTGTCTGGGGAACAGACCACAGGAAAATGTGTAAAATGTTGGCAGTGCTTTAATCATAAGGTCAGTCCAGGAAAAGGAGTACTGCAGGCCACTTAGTTACTTTGCCCAAGGAATTGACATTAAAATTATCTGCATTTTTAACAATCAGCAGAGTTGAGGCTATGCCCTGCATTCAGAAGGTCAGAAATAAGCTCACAATTCAAGGGGGTTTTTCACCTTATATCAAAAAATCATTGCATCTATCTAACAAAAATCTGTGTTTGTTTGTATTTTTTTAAGAACTGCAGTAGTATGGCAAGAAAGGAGAAATAAATGGGAGATATGTAAACAGGAGAACACTGATATGTTCTATTAGTAGAGGCAATAATATGCAAATAGTCAGGGAGTAAAAAGAAAGGCAGCGTAGAGAGCTCATACCTAAACCTAGGAATAAGAACACATTATTAGACCAGTTTTTGTTATAAGTGCTTTCTCATAAAGCACTTTCATAAAGTATCCTGTTGATTTTGTCTGGGGGAGAGTGTTTCCCAGAAATGCCACAATGCAGGCAAAAGCCACTGATGTAGAGAACCCCAACATGGATATTCTGAAAACTAAGGCTGCTAAATAAAGGAAAAGGGATATTTGAGGGAGTAAGAGAGATACCATTGCACTGTCCTCATTGTTAATCTTGATATTTATTTAATTAAACATATCCTTTGTTACAGCAGAAAAGAAGCAGTGGCAGAATTGGCTTTTGCCTCCACCAGATTGTTGCAGAACCTGGGAACTTTGCCAGTACAATTACACTGAAGTTGGCTGTGGAGTATGTGAGGCCTCAATCCCAAATCTGGATAAACTGAGGCATAACTATATCCTCAAATGGAGGATGAGGCAGTCTTTCCAAGCATATACTTACTATTTTCACTGGGAATATACATTGTCTTTGCTAAAAACATAAAGTCCGAGTTCAAGGTGCTGTATCTGGGTTGGGGCAATCCCAGACATGAGCACAGCCTGGGAGAAGAACTCCTTGAGAGCAGCCCTGCAGAGGACATGGGTGTTCTTGGGGACAAAATGTTTAGAGGCATATGAGTACAGAGGAAGACACAGGATGGAAATTCCATGTGTTTGCATCTAAGAAGAAGAGAAATATATTCAGCCTTTTCCATAACATACTGTGAAGGCATCACTGACAGGAAGGGAAAAGGAAGTGGGCAACTGTAGGGCAGGGAGTTCTCACATGTGACTAAAGTCAATGTCCCCTAGCAATTTTAGCATTAAAAAGAGAAAAAATGGGAAAGCCAAGGTCAGCCTCCCTCTCTGAGGTGTAAAGCAAGTAGTATTGCTGTGTTTCTGCTCATTTGCTTCCAGGTTTCTGAGTGAGCAGCCTCACAACAATGATCTGATGCTCTCAGTGTCACTAAAATGGAATCCAGATATTAATGCCTCGTGCACAGGGTCACATGTTGGTTTTGGGACACCACGGGTAAGGTAAAGATGGACAAGCCTGAACAGACTGCACAGCTGAAATACAACCCTTTGTGATTGTATCCATCACATGTTTTTTCCAGGGGGAAAGGCATGATCAGCAGGGATGCTAAGCTTTTTAACCTTGAATGACATCCTGTGATAAGCCCGGGCACATAGGAAAAGAAAGAGGCAATGGCTTCCACCCATCAGAAGTCTTATATTTCCACAGTGCTGAGGCTGGGATAATTATGATACATCCAGCTGGTGCTATTATTTAACCATTCCTGAAGGAGAGGCCTGGTCTTAAGTAGCATAAAGATTGCTACAAAACTTCACAGTGGCCAAAAGTTAATTAATAAAAAGCAGTTAGCTATTCATATGAATGGCAGGAACAACTTCCAGAGCCATGTGATTATATTTGCATTCAGTGCAGTGCTTAAGATGCCTCGCTGGTGGGCCAGAAGCCCACTGTGCTAAGTGCTGCATGAAACGGGTGAATGGAAAAAGGAGAGAACAAACTCGTAGTGGCAGTTGTCAGCCTGCTCTTGGAGGAACAGTTGTTGCAGTTGAGCCAGTGCCAGTATAATACTTGCAGTGGGAAAAAGAGGGGAAAGAATCACAGCAGCAAGAGAGCATCAGCGAAGCTGTCGGTAGGAGGAAAGCACAAAGGGTTGAGTGCAAACGCTGGTGGATTGGAAGACCCCAGGTGAAGGGTTGTATCTGAGAGCAATAAATAATGCTGAAAGAGATTTGGTGACACTTGGAATTTAACAGCAGAGGGAACAAAGAGATAACATGGTTTGAAGGGTGGCGTCTTAGGTGACAGGGGAGGTTGGGGCATGGATGCAGATAACAGAAAGACACAAGTGCAAAGAAATCAACACCTGTAGGGTGGGCTTGTTATTTGTACACAGGTATCCACATCCAAAGATGAGTGAGAGTGGGAAGAGAATGAGTAACTGCAGAAGGAGTCTTTCCCAGGAGACCAAATCTGAGGACAGTTGTGGCTGAGAACAACTTCGGAGCAGAGAAAGGGCTTGGATGCAGGGTTGTTCAAAGGAGCAGAAATGAGAACAAAAAGAAGAAAGAGATAAAGGGAGTAGGAAAAGAAGCATCTTAATGAGAAGGTGGTTTTATTGGCAGTGACAGCAGAAAAAGCACATCTCTGTTAGGGCTGGGAGATGATGGAGGAGTTGTTTGGGTGTCTGCAGTAGGGTTAGAAATGGTACAATCATGGAACAGACTGTCAGAGAAAAGAGGTAAAAACTGAGTAGAGAAGCATCGAGGCTGGATGTGTTGCCATGAGACGTTATAGAAGGAGAAACTTGTGAGGACAGCAAAGAGGAGTGTGGGCATAGCCAGGCAGCCAGGATGGGTCAAATGTGAGAGAGAGTAAGGCCAAGGTGGGCCCTGGGTTTGTGTTACTGAGTGAGGTGAGAAGTGGGAAGAGCAGCAGACAAAAGTGTGAGTTGAACAGAAATCAAAGAAAAGGGCTTAAGCAGAGCAGGCAGGTGGCTGCTTTGAGTTTGTGAGTAGAATTCTTGGGGAGTAACAAAAAAACTAGGAAGCTGAGTGAGTTTCATCTGGGGGGAAAGGAGAGCACTGTGAAGATTATTCTGGTACTTGTATAGCCAGAGGGTAGCATTTTCATTGTAAGGAGAGTGGAAGTGGCATAGAGTAAAAAGGGTAATGGAGATTTCTTAGTAGGGGCATGTGACAATTAAACCTGAGGTAATAAGTTATATTTGACAATTTTATCTTAATGGTATGTTTTGTTACATTCATCATTGTGGCAAAATTGTACATAGTGACCTTTTCTACAGTGTCCTGTCCAGCACTGGGCTTTTCCAGGTTCTGGAAAAAAGGAACTTGGGTTAGACTGGCCACTCCTCAGTGCTTTCCTGAGCTTCTGGTCTTTGGTAGAATGGCTGGCTGTAGTTATTTTTAGGTGACATATAGATTTGCCTTTCTTCAGCTGGAATTTCCTTCTCATTTTCAACCATGGTTTTCAGCCCTACTTGGTTGTCAATCTTGGATCTTCCCCAGATGCCTGAAACTATTCTTACAACATGCTCTAAAGACTCCTCTTAGATCCCACTGTTCATACAGCTTTTTCTTTTTCTGCCTGTAGACCAGCTGAACTGGCTAGGATGTCATTATCAGAATCATCACCAAATTGCTGTTAACACTCATAAAAATGCATGTTCTGTCAATGACTAAAAGTGTTCATTTTCCTTGCTTTTGTGTTCAGACAGCTTTCTACATTCATACTTTCCTTTTTCTTCTAAATCTTTTGCCTCAGACGGAGTTCATTTTTTTGTCTTGCTTTTTATGTTAGAAACACACACCACGTCATTTGAGTTAAACAAAAAAGTCTCCTATTCCTCTTCCCCTACACTGTTTGAATAGAGGTCTGTGTAAGAAGCCCTGCCAGCTTTGAAATGGGAAGGCTGGTATTTTTTTTTTTTTTTTTTTTTTTGCTTACATGGAGATCATTTTAATCCAAACAGGCTCTCATTTCGAAAGATATAAAGGACATTCCATTGCTTCTTGGGTCCAAAACACTCCTAAACTGACACATTTACCACTTGGTCTCAGTTTGCACAGCACAAAGCACATAAGAGTGCTTTGTCTGTGGTGTTATAATGCTGTTCTTTCAGAAAGCTCATAGTTCTCTAGCCTGAGCTTTGGCACGATCTGACTAACAAAGCTCAGCACATGGGCAACAGGGTCCTTGTCTGAGGGATGCCTCATGTCAGAGGCCTCAGTTTGTGATAGCACTAGGTGACCCTTGTCCTTTCTACATGCCTGCAGCCAGTGCAGGACAACGTGAGCTACAATCAATCACAAGCATCCCTTACATGCCAAGACTTCAAGCCCAGATTACTATCATCAACAAATGCTTGAAGAGCCATTACAGGCTAATTGGGCTGCAAACACTACTTTCCTATCTGTAGGAGCGTGAGAAATTCAACCTCAGCATTAAAGGCCAAAACCCCAAGGAGGGGATCTGCTCAAGACACCATTTGTCTCGTGCCTAGCTGCTCTCTCCATGTTATTATTAATCATCTAAAGTGAGCATGATTTGGACTGTCAATCTTCCTGAAGAGAAAGAGTAACTTTGTCTGTCTGAGGCTGGTTGATAGTTTCTTACCTGAGAGTCATACTTGTGAGAAGGCAATCCTGCAGCTGTCTCCACAGTCTGCTCCAGCTCTGTGCAGCCCTTATTAACACACAGAGTATGACACATAGGTGCTGTAGTTGCCAGGTACTTCAGCATTTGGACTGCATACAGCTTCTGAACCTTACCAAGTGGGAATGCATTTGAGAATAGAATGAAAGGATTTGGCCAGAGAGCTGCTGCAAAGCTATCTCCCCTTCAAGGTGTGTGAGACACCTGGAGACCCCTGCCTGTCATGTAGATGGGGCAAGAAGCATTCATGGAGGATCTGCAGCAGTGCTCATTTTGAGTGGTGTGAGTGTGTGACTGCAAGACCTTTCAGCTGACCTTGTCTAGGAAGAAGTCTGAGCCTAGCTTGAGGAAGGCTGTTTTATTCCTTCACTTCAAGCATTAATGCATTCTGAGCCATTTTACCCATGTGGCATGGATTTCAACCAGTTCCTAACCCACTATATTAAATGAGATAACATTCCAGCTTTCAAATGTAAAGTAATTTTTTTTATCTCAGCCACTCCCTACAATTTAAGAGTAGATTAATATGGTTCAAAACATGGATGGGAATGGAAATGAGAACAAAATTTCACAGACAGGATACCCGAAAACATTGTGTCCCAGAGTGTGAGTTAGATTGGCAGAATAGAGGCCAGAAAACAAAACTGTGTGGAGAAAAGAAAAGAAAACAACCCTGTGGTTCTCTGAAAGGGGCAGTCCCCTCTGATGAAGAGACTCTGGAGGCAGCTGTCTCCCCTGTCTGCGCCATGAGTGGGATGCACTCCTACTTCCCGTCTGAACAGAGAGATAACGTGAACAAGCCACTGTGACATTTGACATTTCTTTTAGTTTCCCTTTTTATAGCCAAACAGTGTGATTCACTGGGGTTCTTCTTGAAAGTGGAGAGCAGTGAAAAGAAAATTCAAGCACTGGGCTCAGATACCAAAAGGTGACATTCCCACCCTTGTGACTGTCTCGAGAAGGGCTGAGGGTATGTCTGCTTTGTAGTAGTTACTACCTCGTCTTCTGCCCCATCATACATGCAAGACAGTTCCCTTATGATTGCAGTTCTGCTTCCTTGACCCCTGTTGCACAGGAGTCTAATCTAGGTCAGACAAAGGAAAATATTGGTGTCTTGGTTTTTGTTCTGGTGTATTTGCTTTACAGTGCTCTGGAGCAGGCTCAGCACATGCCCTGTCCTTTCAAAGTTATGTGAGTGGCAGGTGAAACACTGTGGAAGATGACAGATTTCAATAAAAAAGCTTACATAGGTAGTCTGCCCACCAAAGCTTTTGAGTTGCCTACAATCATCTGATGCATATAAAGAATTAACTTAGCTAAGTAAAGATCTAGTTAAGTTTATCTTAAAAGTCTAGTTAAGGCTGTGCTGGGAGACATAGACCTCAAGTATCCATGACAGGTATGTAGCTGAAGGAGATTTCAGAATTTAGAACGTCATTAAAACTCCTAGTTGTGAGTGATTCCCATATACAGCATGCATGCCCATCACATAATACCTCAGTCAAGTAATTTAAAGACAAGACAGGATGGGATGAACTGCCCAGGGTGCTGGGATTATCAGAGTGAGGAATGGCATGACCTGTGTGTGAACATTTCTGTGGTGAAGCTGTGCCCTGTGGCTTTGCTGCTGCTGCATTTTGCTTGAGCATGTTGAGACCTGTCTAGTCAATGCCATGCACAGCCACTCTATCTTTGTTCCCAGACACATCCTTTGTGGCTTTGCCAGAGATTTTCTCTATGTGGAAAAGTTGCGGGTATGTGCATGGAGCTACTGAAATGTCTGTGTGGAACAGACTTTGTTCCATGAGTGTGGAACAAAGCAGGAAGCTGCTGAGCTCATGAAATTGTTGAACAATTTAAGTGGGATCTGGCCTCTGTTGGACACAAGTCCATCCTCTTTCTCTAAGCCAGACTGAACTCTGAGCAGATCAAAGTTGATCAGGTCCATGTCCTACTGGCTTTTCAAAATCTTTAACGACATAGATTCCACCACTTAGCTGGAAAACCTGTTCCACTATGCTCCACGTCTTCCTTCTGTGTTTGTATATATGTAAATGCAGAAAAAGGGGGTGACAGGAAGAGCAAGGAGTACACACAGAGGTGTGTGTGTGCTTATTCATGTACAGATCTGTGCTCCCAAATTCTGTTTATTTTCTAGCAGGTGAAAAGAGCACACTGCCACTGGCAACCGGGGCAATAGCTGGATGGTTTTTAAAAAATCTTCATATTGAGCAGAATTGTATGATGTGATCAATGAGACAATTTTTTAGAGAATATGCTTTTAGTTTGGGATTAGTCTTGCAGTTATGCAAGGATTCACTGCTTTTAAATAACTGGGAAAATTAGTGTCTTGAATCTCTTTCACATTTAGATCTATTGTCAGTTTATTAAATTCAGATTTATTGCTAGCTTTCCTAGCCAAAAAATAGCTGTTAGCACACTATAACAGAGCATAAATTTGAGTTCACTGAATCAAAGACATTATTAAAGAAAAAAATTACTTAATGACCTGTCTGATCTAATAAATCCTGCCATTCGCATAAACCAAAATGACAAGAATTTATGTCCACTAGATGTGTAAAACAAAGGCAGTCATGGTGGTTGGGTTTTGAAATGGTTTCTTCAGCCAGCTGGTCTTTACTGTAGAACCTTGTAGGTAAAAATAAGGTAAGGATAGAAATGGATGACTAAGCTGCTATTGAGATGATAGAGACATCTTCAGTAGCATTAAAATCAAAATAGCCAGATGGTTTGAGACTTCTGAGGTTGTCTGTGGTTGTGCTTCATGCCTGGCAGAATCCTGTAGACAAAAGACCTGCTTTGAAATGGCAGGCTTACAGTGTGAAAGGGAACTAATCACAGTCCCATTCAGGAAGGCCTGTTTAACAGTTCGGCATGAGCTTGCTGACCACCAGCACTGGGTGCTGGTAAATTCATAAAGTCACTTTTCCTCTTCATTTATCCATGAATAATAGCTGACTGAAAGTGTCTGAGTCTAGCCTGCCCACCACTTGCCTTGCAGCTGCTCCCTCTAACTACTGCAGTGGCCTTCATTTGTGGAAATAGAAACCGCCTTAATGACAGCCTCTTCAAAGCCTGGCTGAAATTCGCCTTATGCTGTTTTCTGACCTTCAGTGAGGCAGCGAAGAGCACGGGGTTGTCAGTTCCCTCCTGTCCTTGGTGAGCTGCCACTTGCATGGCACACCAGTTCACATGCTGTTCCCTTTTCCTGTAATGAAGTATAAATAAGAGAATGCTTTTGCATCTGCCACGTACTTTTGCGTTTACCAAGCACCTACCATTCATCGTCAAGCCAAATAATTAGCTTTGTACTTTTGCCATTAGGCTTGATTATACAAATATATGATTCAAATTTCTTAAAATGTTTGTGTGTATACACATATGTATGCGTATCATGTTGTATATAAGCAAAAAGTAATTCTGAAGACCAGTTTCTGTTTAGTTCCAAAGCTTACATATGCCTGGAAAATTTCATACACCCATGGGCCATGCCTAAACTTCAGAGTCAGGCATGTATTTGTTCAGACTCAGACATCAGTCTTGTAACAGATGCCATGGAGAATCAAGTGAGTCTCTTCTGTTCTCCTGGAACAGCATTGCCCCAGGGCCATCCTTGAAGGCATCAGTAGAGACCCAAGTTTCTTTGTTTGATTCAAAGCATATCAGCATAGTTTCATTGATTGAAATGTACTTTAGTTCCATTCATTCCCACTCATGTAGTGCTCCCTCATGGCAAGGCCTTGTAACTATGGCTCAAGCATCATTGTTTCTGCTGTCACATCTGGGCTGAATTTTCCCAGGAGCATAAACACTCCAGGATGGGTTTCCTAGCACAGCTTCAAAGTGGGCATTCCCATGACAGCATTTCAAAGCACTTTCCTTTTTTTTTCCCCCCTGAATTCTGAAACTTCTGTGAGCAGCACAGTAATTCAAAAGCAAACAACGTGCAGCCCTCAATTACTTCATCAAACTAGACCCATGGAGCTTTAGCACCCTTCCCATTTATTCCACAGTTTACAGCCTTCAATAAGACTAATTCATCATAATATCTCCTCAGGACTTCTCTGTGTGTGAGTGTGTGCCAGTGCCTGTGCCTGTGTGTGTGTGTAGGAGTGATGTGCCTGGAATAAAGGGTAATGGCAAATCCAAGAGAGGGGATCTGCTCAGAGAGAAAATGAGAGAGGAAGTGAAACAGTTTTGTGAAGGATCACAGGAGGTAATAGTGAGCTCATCAAGACTAGGAAGAAAGAGGAAGCAAGTGGACAACGTGGGTTCAGAGAGATAGTGCAAAAACATCTCTACTTTCCTCAAGAGTGCAGGCTTTTTATCTGGATGATTCCTTGCAATAGCTTTATTGCTTCTAAGGCAGGGCATCCCCCATTTGCCCTCTTTACTTCTCTCTATACAATACTGTAGGACATTTGGGAGTAGAGAAATTTTCCACCCATAAGAAAAAAGCCCAGATGGCCTGGCAATGTTGAATTCCCTTGCCTCAGGGGCTGCATTGCTGTGTCTTTTCTAGTGATAATATGTCAAAATGCAAATATAGTTGGATTTCAGGCCTCCATGTGGAGCTTTTGCCTAGGAAATGTAGCTGATGCTCACATCATACTTTAGTGTATTTATTTTTGTTGGTAAGTTTGAACATATTTTTCTCAGCCTGTGGTTCTCTCCCTGCTGGTTGTACACATGTAGTGAATAATTCATTCCTGAAAATATAATTTCACTTCCTTAGTCCTGATGTTTTTCTTCTACATATCCAGATGTGCTGCTCCATTAACATTCTTCTAATGTTAATATTAATGATAACTGGATTTGCCACTGCTGGCAGCTGCATTTGCGTCTTTCAGTACAAGGTTCTATCAGTGGACGTCTGTGTGCCTTGAAAGCATGCCCCACAGGCAGAGATGTGATTTTAGGGTTATACTAGCTCTGGCTGCTGGCAGTTGTGCAATGGCAGACTTTGGGGAAAGAGTTAGTCCTCTGTGGCTTTCTCATGTAAAGTTAAGATATGGCCAGCTGTAGAACTGATAGAAAACTCATTCAGGTCAATGTTGTCTTTTCCCAGTTAGTTCCAGCACATCTACCTGTATTTGAGTGAGAGAGGGCATATCTAAAGTTGTGATACATAGGACAGGGCAAATGAAAACATTTTAGGAACTAACTGCTATGAATTTTCAGCTGGTGGAAGTGAACATGAGCATCTAAGTTTGAAAAGGCATGGGCCAGCATCTGGTCCATTGAGGTCTCTCCAGCCCTTTGCTGGAGCATCCAGCATCCAGTAAATCTTAACAGCACCTTGTCCCTGGACATGGACTCTATCAAGCAGGGTGGCATCCATAGATGGCTTCTAGGCCCACCATACCAGCAGCACCAGATGGGGAAGTTGAGAAAAGAAGAGATCTTCCATGCTGGAAGTCTGTCAGGCAGATCTCGAAATAAGGTAGATGCTGCCCCTGAGAGCCAGAAGATCTGAGAATTTTCCCCGACCATGAAGGCTTGTCTGACTTGGTTTAGGGAAAAATTAGAGAAAATGCATCTGAGGATCCCCTCTCTTCCTTTGGTGAAGAAAGAACTCCCAGACCACCCTGGCCTTCTTGAACCAGTCATTGATTGTTGTTCTTCTGTTATAAAAAAGAATCCTCTCACAAATTAAAAATAGCCCCCCAAAAGCCATATTAATTGTCTTTATTTATTCTAAATGTGCAGCAGGATTTCCTGGTCACACATACATTTAGTAACATATAGATGTATACTAAAAATATATTGTTAAAGCTTGATTTTTTTTTTTGTTGCTCCTGAGGGAGAAGGCATATGGGATGTAAGGAACATACTGTGCCTGAAACGTGAGTAAATAAAGAGTTTTAAGACTTACCACAAAGCTAATCCATACTCATGGGGTGATCTTTAACTTTTAATGAAAATAAAAGCTCCTGTCCAGAATTATCTGCTCCTCCAGTTAACAAAAACCACGGGGAATGAAAGGAGAAATGTAAAGTGTTTCAACAAGAGTGCACCCAAGCTTTGTGGGTAGCAGTCTGCTCTGGCCCTAGGAGAGAGAAAGTGTCTGGTGGATGCAGAGTACAATAAACATATGCAGAATTGCAGAAGTACTGGCAAAGTCTCAGCAGCATCCCCTACACTCACCCTCACTCTTTGTATTACTCAGTCAATTGAGGTGTCTGAAGAAAAGTACTAGAAAAAAGACTGTTACAAGAAAGTTTATGTGACAAATGGAAAACATCATCCGGTTTTACCAGCTTGTACCAATATTCCAGCTACTCAGCCTATCCAAAGATTCTTGCTTGCTTTAAAAAAAGAACCTCTTATTAAGACATCTGACTTCTCAGATGGTCCATGCAAAATATTCAACAGAGAGTAGGGCTTTGCCTTTCGAATCTGGCGTGCACACTAAGCTTGTGACATACTTGAAGACACCCTGTACATCACATAATTCATTTGATATGGCTCCATTTAGACTGTCTCACACCCAGAGACACACAGTTGATCAGGTGCTGAATATGCATTATACCAAGAGGAATTGCAGACATGTCACACATCTAGACAGCCTCCAAAGAATAAGTGATGAAAATTGCATGCAAGGTCAGATGGGGGAGCAGTTGGATCATGGGCAGCAATTAGAACATTGAGAGGAAACAAAACATTCTTGTTGCAGGTCTCCTGTGTGGTTGCAGTTGATCTGTGAAATTCAGGTCACTTGCCAGGTTTGTGTTGCTACATTAAACAGCATTATAAGAGAAACAACATTGTACTGCACAAGGCTTAAAAATGAAGTTTGTTGCAATACAAAATGACTGTGACAGCCAAAACTGAAGAAGAGGGACATGTAACCTTTTGAAATAAATATATAACCTTCATTTCTAAATTAGAAGCAAAACTGGGAGGAGAGTTTAAATTTACCTTGCCCCCTCTTTCTGGGAGAAATTCCGAGCATTGATTGAGGGGGCCAAAACCTGGGCCAGAAATGGTCACAGTTAAACCGAGAAGCATTAACTGAGCCAGGGTGTATCCAATGGCAATCAAGCAGTAGTGCAGGAATTTAAAACAAAAACTTCCAAAAAGAAAAGAGAAGCCAGCTGTGTCCACGGAACATGGCATTAAGGGAGAAAGGCTGTGAAATTGGAAGACTCAGAGGATGGTGTAGCAGTGTGTGCAGGGCTGGGTTTCCGAGGGGACCTGACGGCAGGATGCTGCCCTCACAGCGGGGAGGGAGAACAGGAGTGTGGGCTCTGTCCGCTCAGTGCAGTTCAGTGGGATCACAAATAATAGATTATAGACATCTGCCTGTTTGATGTGGGTGTGAAATTCTAAATTAGCTAACAAAATGGTGCTTTGTATTAATAACATGCATGCAATTTAGTCTATAATTTCCCTGAGAGAATGGCAAAGTTAAATAATTAATCATGCCTCAAAACAGGATTATTATAGGGATTAAGAGGAAGAAATATAGCTGCTAAAATTAAAAAAAGAATGTAGAAACAATGCCTCCAAACCATGGCTGTTGTACATAGCATTTTACATGTTAGTTAAACTAGAAACAGCTGAAAATGAGTAATCTTGGATGCATCTATCAACCTCCCTCTTTAGTGAGGAGACTGATCTCTAAAACATTGCACAAAGATCAACTGATGCAGTTGTTAATCACTCCTGAAGTGTCTGTGTCTGGGAAGTTTAGGGCATCTTCTCCTAGGGAAAAGGATGGGCTTTCATCTGTTTTTTTAATGATGCACCAGGTCAGACTCAATTTTTTTGCATTGATTTGAGTGGTTCTACTGATCATTTTATGTTAGCTCAAAATAAATGTGCTTATTTCCTTTGTGTTAATTTAACCCCTTTGATCTGTGCTATTTACTTGACTATTGACTTCACGTTTAACTTTCAGTATTATTTCATGTATTACTTGGTTTTTAACATGTTTTTTTTTTCCCATATTTCAGTGAATCTGAAAACAGTTTTTAAAATTTCCCAAATAGGCAGAAACCAAACACGAGAAATGCAAATCCAAGATGAGTCAAAAAAACCTTACAGAACAGGTAGATTTGAAAGCCAGAATGCTTGGGTTATCCCGTCAGTGTGCATACTTCCCTGTTCTGGTCACTTTGTCTTTTCTTCTTAGCTCTGTTTACTTCAGAATGACAGATAAATATTCCCCAGTGTCTTGTACTTCCTACAGAGGAGATCATCCACTCAGTACATGTAATTCACCTCCAGTATTGCAAAGAACAGCAGCAGAACAAATTTAAATTGCGGTGTATGCCTCTAAAAGGAAAGTATTTTTAAAGGAGAGCAAAAGGGAAGACACTGGATTTAGTGAAGGCATTACCATGAAGGTACCAATTAACCCACGGCAGTCTCTTTTGCTCATGTTCAGAAATCACACCATAGATGCTCACAGTTGCTTGAGCTGCTGCATGCATGAATTCCTCAGCAATGACTGAAGTCAGTGGTGGTTTTGCCATTGATTTCAATGTAGCCAAGATCCCATGCTATGTTTCTCAGAGCTTTTCTTTCCTCCCAGATGTAAATCTCTAGCATAAACATTTGCAAAAACAGGGAACAGAGTGTCAATAATGTCAGTTCTGACTTTTAGGTAATAGAATATTTCCAAGAGAAAAATGTATTTGACTCAGAACAATGTTAATTCTGAACATACTCATATGAACATAAATATTACAGGTATTTGTCATGAAGACCAATTGTTATTCTTCCAAATTGATCTACCTGGCCCAAAACACAGGAAGAAGAAAGGATCTGCCTGGTGCATTGCTGTCTCATTAGCTGTGCTCATGCCCAATTCTGTTTTGAGCATGTTCCCCATCTCCTGGGAGCTGTGCTCTGTGGTGGAGCTCACACGTGTGACAGCTGTGTGCTGTGTGCAAGGGCTCTGGTGGGGGCCAGTTTCACTCCCAGCCTGTGTCTCAGACACCAAAAAAGCAGAGTTTTCATCTACCTTGTGACAAAGCTCATCTAACCAGCATCAGTGAATAGGACAGTGCAGTCTCAGATGTAGCTCCGTCTACCAACGGTATGTGCCTGGAAGCGTTTTTCCCCAAGGAGAAGGTTTGTTTTACAAATCGGAACAGTGTAAAGGAAGAACTCATTCAGCTAATGAATGATCAGCTAATGACACCACCTAAAACAGAAACTTTGTTCACTATGCAAGTGATCTCAGCTTCCTCTTTAGCTAATGCAGAGAAACAGGAGACAATTCTGCAGCTCACTGTCTAACACCTGAGAGGAGTCAGCCCCTGGAAGTACCTGTTTTTCACTATGGACTCCAATAAATGAATATTTGACTTCAAGATATGAGAGGGCCAAGTAATTTTAATTTCTGTTACTGCACACATTTGAACTACTTTGCAAGGTTGTTCCAGATAGCTCTTTTAATATTCTTTGACAGGTCAGAACACATCCTCTTCAATTATTAATCATATAAGCAATAAAAGTTTTCCATAAGATGCATCTTTAAGAGAAAAGAAGTTTTCCCTTTGGTTGTGTACCATGACAAGGAGGCCCAGAGGTGTCATGTCTCAGATCACTTAGGTTAGTTTACAATAATTAAGTCAATATCATATATTATTACTAAATTTCTCCATCATAATATGACCTGAATTATTCATTTAATTATCCTGGTCTATAAAGACCTAGCTTTGGTATCAGATACATTCACCTCAGAAAAACTTTTATTAGTAAAATCAGTTGAAACCAGCAGGAAGGGGTCATTGCTTCACATGTAAAACATATGAGCTCTGTGGAGTTTTGAGAATGTACAAGAATATATGAAAGTTATATTTCCTTTCCAGTATTTTGTTGCAATATATTTAGGCACTTCTGTTAGAATTTAATTTTTAAATTACTAGAACTATTTTTCCTGATTTCCATTCTTTCCCACCAGTGATATTTTCCAGTCAGTGTCCACATTTCTGCCTCCAGTCCACAAGACTACAGTGTGTTTTTCCCCTCAAAAAAATTGTGTATAGTTTCTGGAAAAATCAACCTTCTTATCAATCCTGTTTGCAATATGGACATATTTGAAGGTTCCAATAGTAATCAGAAAAGCCAAAATTGATCAGTGACTATTACAGATAAATTCAAAGGGGAGAACTACTAGATACTCCAGAAGAGAGACATGCAAAAAATTACACCCCTTGACACCGATTGTTTAAAAACAAATCCCAAAAAGCTCTAATGTAATTCAATCTCCTGTTCTGCATGGCTGGTAGCAACACTTTCTTAGTTATTCACACACTGAACATGGTGCCATAAACCAGATCAAAAAGTGTATTTGTAACAAGATCTTAAAACTCACCTGTCAAATCAAGAGAAGAATTGTTTGTTCATTTTATCCTTTTTTTGGCAGGAATCACCTGTTTCATTAGTGTATGAACACATATTCAGCCTTGCCTTTCCACGACCAAGTTCTTTGTTTGAGGTAGAGCCAGTCTGATTATTGCTACAATCATTTCTTGCTGTACAATTCCAACCCTTTGCCACAGAGAGACACCGTGGGGGGAGATTCAGCTTGCAGATTTAGACTTTAAAATCTAATTTAGCTTTGCAGCTATTCAGCTGACCAAGTGTAGCAATTGAGTTTTAGGTGTGTTTGAATAGCCCTCAAGTTTCCGGTAACTGCAGTGGTATCTTGGAGACATGTGAAAACCTAAGTTCAGATATCTTAATGTGGACCCAAATTTCTCATTGGATACTGGATAGAGTATTGTATGAAGAAAAATATCCTGCATACTATTTGCTTCTTCAGTTCAAGGTCCTGTGTCTCAAAGGACTGGTTCTCAGCAACCACAGAATACTTTTGAGCAGCTGCTGGTTTTACACCTAGCACCCATCTTTCCATGTGGGTATGGATGAAAGATGGAAACTATCTTTGGGATAACACAGACATTTGTGATAACAGACAACCTTGCACCCAGGCTCCTCATGCCTGACAAACCAACACTTCAGCTCTATTATTTTGTTTGTTTATTTCCAAGATCCATTGAGTTCACTCTGTAGTTGCATGTGAGCAGGAATTATCCCATGTGAGACTGGAATGGGCTGAGCTGCATAGAAGATATGACCACAATGTTCCTCTAAGACTGGAGATTTTAAGCCTGTGTCTTTGGACAGAGCCTGGAGTAGCCATTCCTTGATAAAATGAAAGAGAGATGTAGGCAGTGTTCTTTTCCAAAAGACCCAGGAGGAAATAGCTATTGTTATAGACACTGCTCTTGGTTCCTCAATAAACTAAGCATGCTTTTTGGAGGACACCCTTGTTATTTGATCTATGATTTTTGCTGTCAATAGAGACTCTAAATCATCATTTATTTTTCTAGAAGCTTTGCTGTGGGATTAAGTTTTCCAAAGGGCTTTTCAGTCTTGTGCAAGAAATTAAATTCCAGCACTTTCTTTCCTTCCCAGCTCTGCTCTGCAATTTGGATTTCACAGTAACTCGGGAGAACTGCATCTGTGGAGCAGGACTCTTTCAAAGGCTTTATTTTTCTGACTCATATTTTGTATAACCTTCTTATCCCTCACAAGGTTTGGCAGAAATGCACATTTTGAATCCCAGCCCAGCATTCCAGGGAGATGGATAACTCAGAAGAGCAATTCCCAAAGAAAATGTGCTAACGCGACTGCTGTCAGCACTCAAGAGTTTCTTGTAAGGTTGCTGGCATTGATCTCACCAGATCTTAATTAAAGACGCTGATCAGCAAGGAACAAGTTTTGACCACCAGCCAGTCCTGGACGATGGCTTAATGTCAGTGGTTGGAGCAATACACCCTGTACAACTACAGTAGTGGGTGAAGTGGGCTGAGAAAAAAAACCCCAAACATATTACATAGGGTCATGGAAGAACTTCCAAACCCTGAAGCACCTTAGATGGTGGTGTAAAAGTCAATAAAGGAATGAGAAATGCTGGATCTGTGTGAAACTGAACCAGAAAATGTCTTTCAAAACTTGCTGAAGGGAGCAGTTGAACAATTAATGGGGAAACGTGGGCGGATGGAAAAGGCTTCCCATGTCTCTTTTGTATGTTTCTCTATCAAAATGACAAAGGACCAATTGTCTCCAAGGAATAGTAGTTGCAAGCTTGGAATGCATTAAAAAACAATCAGTAATACTGGGATTGGTATATATGTGAAATGTGGTGTTTGTGCTTTAATTCCAGTCTGTTTCCTTATGCTTAAAGTAGCATTCAACTTTAAATGCTTCGTTTGGTTTGTTTCATCATTATGTGAAACCACGGATAAGTAACATGTTCTTAGAGGCTGGGTTCTACAAAGTGAACATCATTCCTCCACTTGCAAGTGCCCTCATTCATCTAATTGTACACCTTAATTGAATTTTGCCATCTAATCTAAATGAATCAAGTTGTAAACCACAGTTTCTTAGAAGATGGAAACATCAGTTCAAATTTCACTTAAAATTACATGACAGGACATATTTTTGCAGTTTTTATTTACCTTTTCCAGATTCTAATGTGGCAAATTACTCTAAAATGCATGAATGTACCTTGTGTGCTTTACAAAATATATCCTTACTTTACAAGGTAATTTTCATTGCAACGCCTGCCTACAGCATGAAGTGAAACATGCATACCCAGTCATGGAATCCAAGGATCATCCTCTCCAAAGAACACGCAATGGAAAATCTGGCACTTGATCAGATTAAGTGGCTAGTCCAGTTTTATCCAAATGGCACCAAATATTGTGTGCCTGCCATGGTATTCCTCTGCCTTCTGTGCTGCAAGACTCTGGCCATGTGCAGAGAGGTTGGTGGTCCGTGCACTTGTCCAGCCATGGTAGTCAGGTGTGAGAGAGGCTGGATGGTGTGGGATGGCTTCTGGAAAGACACGAGGAGCTAAGAGCTGGCTGAGAGTCCTGGCTGGAGGTACCATACGTCTGGACCTGTGAGAGACCTGTTTGCCTCTGTGTCTGTGTCTGTCTGTGCATGTGGTACCAGGGAAGCAGGGAGATTCAGGGGCCAGCCATTGGATGGTCTGAATGTCCAAGGGGAATCTGTAGTGAGTGTGTGTATAGGTATCTGTCAGAGAGGGGTTGAGTACCAGCAGGTGGAGGAGGACTGTGGCTCTCAGGCTCTTGTGTGCTCAGATTGCAGCTCCTGAGGGATCTAAGTGCCAGCTACAAGATAGGTGTGAGTATCTAAGGAGGGATCTATATTGCATATTTCTGTATATATGCATATGCATGGGGCACTGAAGGACATGCTGTAATGGTGGGTTTGGCAGTGCTGACTTACTGGTTAGACTGGATGATATAAGAGCTCTTTTCCAGCTTAAATAATTCTATGATTGTGTGTATGTGTCTGTGTGTGCACCTTGGGAATACCTACTCAGCCCCACTACTGGCAGAACCTGGAAACATGGAGCTGCAGCAGCCTCCCCTCTGTTGGACTACTAGATTTTGGATAACCCTTAATACAGAGTTTGTGTTGTTCATCTTAAACAAGCGAGTTTGCTCAGTCTTATTTCTTGGACATGGTGTATCTGCACACTGTAGAAGTTTTGGAAAAAGGAGTCAAACATGGAATTTCAGCTCAGAATCACTTCCAGAAGAGGAGAAAGAAATTATTTGAGAGCCTCACAGCCATGGGCTTCTTGCCTATCTTCTTATGGCAAAGGAAGAGGATCAGAAGCCCATGCCAAAGTGAAACAGAATCTTAAACACTACCTGTCCTGGGCTGGAAGATTTGGGAAGTTAGAGTAAAAGACTCTCTACAGCTGCCCTCAGAAAACTAAGTGTCGTGTTCAGGTGACAGTCAGGATCTGCTCTGCAGTGAAGACACTTTGGAAATTTGGGTTTTTTTGGTCCTGAAAGCTCCTCAAAATCCATAAGTCGCTGTCATTTCAAGTATATTGATCCAGTGCTGACATGTGTTGTTTACAGAGACTGGAGCAGGCACTAACACTAAAAAGACAGATCCATAGTACTGCCTCAGCCAGTCTTGTGTGTAACATGTCAGCTGGCACGTGTTATGGCCATGTTGTAAAAACTCACCCTCTTTCCTAGGTCTGACGCTCCTTTGCTGAACAAGACAATGATAATTTCCTAGGGAACCTGTTCCTTGGGATTACACAAGGCTTCAGCAAGCACAAAAAATACGAGTGCTGTTAACTTCAGTCTTCATTTTCACAGCTCTGCTCGCATGATGTTCAGCGTTTTCTCTGAGCTGTTTTACTTGTACAGTAAAAAAAAAGGATCATCATAGCTGATTAGGCCCTTGTGTAGGGAGTCCAGCATCCATGAGCAAGGGCTTGATTTTAAATTTTGAGGCAAAGTATGCAGTATTTCCAGCATGGATGACTCTGTCAACCAGAAAACATATTTCTCCTTGAAAGTCACCAAATACTGGCTTACATTGTGAAGTATAACAGGTGGCTATGCTAGGTTTGGATAAATGCATATAGATGCATTACACCTATTGAATATTTAATCTAAGTTTGGTTAACACATGCATTAATTTATGAATGGAAATCAGACAAGTATTTTGGAAAACAGCCTGGTTTTACCCACATAATAGCTAACTAAATAGCCAGCAACAGAGTTTTCAGAGATCTTTGTCAGAGAAGCAAAATCTTACAGTGGAACTAAATTCACCGAAGTAATTCATATTAGTAGCCATGCATCCTTTTGTGTTTCACACTCAGGAATAAGAGCAGATCAAAAGAAACCTGTCTCACTCAGGTCTCTCCACTTGTCTTTTCATAACAAAACAGCAATGCCCATTTTTCAAATATCCAACAGTCTTCTTCTCTTCATGGAAGCAATTCCTTCCTCCCCCAGAAAAACCTATCAAACTCTCCCCCCCCCCAAATAGAAAGCTAGTACTAAATGATCAATAAAATACGCACATAAATGTGTGGCTTATTACATTTTATGCTTCATCCTGAAACCATTATAAAAGTTCTTACAACATTTTGGCAGTAATTTCTAAAAAGCTGCTCTGTATTGGAGAGGGAGCATATGCACCATGTGATATGACATCTGCCGCAGTAAGTAAGCTTTTAATTGAATATTTGAGGAAATAAACATGTAAAACCCATGTAACTTGATGTCAAATAAGTTATTGTTGCCTCAAGGCTTTCTTGATTTTTCCATTTTTATTTTTGGCAGGAAAGTTTGAAATATTGTGCATATTGGAGACAGGAGCACTTCACATACAATCGTCCGTCAGGACAGAAAACATAACGTTGCATTATTGTTGCTACAGCAGCCCCTCCCAAATCTTGGCAGTTATCAAAGTGGCATTTGGGATCTGAGATTAACGTCTCTGCTCACATCTAAATATATATATTGAGTGCACAGAGGAAGAAAGGGAATTGACACACATTCAATTGACTGCTGTACCAGTACTAACTAGAAACATCTTTCTTACATTAACTCTGTGTTTCTTCTTCCCCCTGTAGCCTTTCACAACAAGCAGCGCGGTGCTTTCTCTCTCCCTGTCTTCTACACATGCAAGGTGTGCAGCTCAGAAGGGAGCAGTGTTGATTCATCCCTCCCTAACCTCACCATCTTTCATTGCCTCTCCTCTTTTCCTCTTTGTTTTCCCCTGTGATGCACACTGGCTTCAGGTGGAGCATGTGGACAGAGCCAAAGACCAGCTCCTCAGTAGGGAACACATCCCTCTGAAGAGACCATCCTAGGTCACTTTTCAACTTTTCCATTCACTTACAGTAGTCATTTTTTTATGTGCTCAGTGAGACACCTGTCAGTGCAACATACTTCAGTCCTGTGGTAGGATAATAAGTCTGAGGGTTTTTTCTCAGCCACTCAATATCTGGAGGTGCTGAAGATCTTACAGTCTCGTTTGAGTAGCCTGTGCTGGTGACACCTGAGGGTCTCCTTGGGCAGTGTGCTCCAAACTGGGAGTTCCCTTGACAGATCAGACTTTCTCTTTGACTCTTCTCTGACTCACAAAGATGTCAAAAGTGATGATCTGTGCAGATTCTTACAGGGTGATCCCCTGCATCATCACTGTATTTATATTTGCATGGCAAATCTGCACAAGCCCATTTGAATTAATTTAGTAGGTAAGATTTTTAGAGATCTGAATACTTTACTAAAAAATCCCCAGGCTTTTAATATTTTAAGCCTGCTTCTCACCTTCTGTGTGTTATCTCATTCTGTTGTAATTCACTTCGGTGAGGTCTGCTCACTTAAGAGTTCTGTAAACTTTGATTTCCACAAGCTCGGATGCAACAGGAGTGAAAGCCTGGACCAAGGGAGTTTCCTCTTCACAATAATTATGCCCTTCTGCCATAGAATTTCCTCACCCATATTTAGCATGGATTTATCTTTTACAAGTCCATAACACTTAGTGATGATGAACCTAACATCTCCTACCTGTTTAATAGTTATCACAAGTAGATACTCCATTTTTTCACTGAGCTGTGAAATAAGAGGGCACTACCAGGCACTCACAGAAAATCAGACTGTGATGGCTCAGTAATAACAAAAGAGTCTCACAAGATGTGTCAAGCAGTTAGATCAGTGGAAGGTGAGGCACTGGTTAGAGTTCTCTGGAGCAAGGTCTTAGTCCTGCAGCCTGACCTCAGTATGCTCACAACATGCAGGATCTCCCTGCAGAAGAAAACATAGGGGATCTGTCAGAGCTTCAGGAAGGCTTAACAAGACGACTGACTTCAGCCTGAAAATGAGAAACCTACGCACTATGGTTCCCTCTGTAGTATGTAATTGGTTATGAAATTCCATCTGTTTTGCTTCACTTCGTATTTTCAACTCAGCTGATAAGCTTGTAGCAGGGTCACATGCGTGTTCTGGAAAAGCAATTAGGTCTAGAGGATTTGATAAGTGGGTAGGTGGAAAATGGGATGATTAAGATGGAGAATGAGTATTTTTAGGATTATAGAATCATAGTACATTTAGGGGTGGAAGGGACCTTAAAGATTATCTATTTCCAACACCCCTGCCATGGTCTTGCCTTTTTCTAGGAAAAGGCCATTAGTAGGCTGCTAGGAGGTTCTGTGTTGAGACAGACACCTGAGGTTAGGAATTTAGATACAAATAGTGATACTGGGAAAGCAGTTTATGCACTCACCATGCCCACTGTTTTAGGTCCCTAATTATTAGGTCTAATTATTTAGGCAGCACCACTATGACTAAAGTGGGTTGTAGATTGGGGGGTTTTGTTTCTTCACAGCCAACTGTGGTGTGAATTGTCAGTAGGTGACACAGGCTAGTACCACCACCTGGAGAGACTGGAGGGATCGAGGAAAGCAGGAAGGCAGGAAGGAAGGCAGGAAGGAAGGCAGGCAGGAAGGAAGGAAGGCAGGCAGGAAGGAAGGAAGGAAGGCAGGAAGGAAGGAAGGAAGGAAGGAAGGAAGGAAGGAAGGAAGGAAGGAAGGAAGGAAGGAAGGAAGGAAGGAAGGAAGGAAGGAAGGAAGGAAGGAAGGAAGGAAGGAAGGAAGGAAGGAAGGAAGGAAGGAAGGAAGGAAGGAAGGAAGGAAGGAAGGAAGGAAGGAAGGAAGGAAGGAAGGAAGGAAGGAAGGAAGGAAGGAAGGAAGGAAGGAAGGAAGGAAGGAAGGAAGGAAGGAAGGAAGGAAGGAAGGAAGGAAGGAAGGAAGGAACTCGGAGCTAATGTGTAGGTGGAAATCATATGAGGAAGGACACAGTCAACTCAGCCTTCCTGTGGTTCATCTGTGGTCTCATGTGAAACGGGATTGACAACACTGTCAGAAATGTTGTGCTTGGAAAGGTGTGCCTTTGGCAGTCTGAGAGGTTGCTGCAATACAGATATCTAAATACCAGAGGCACCAGAGGTTGAATAAAAAAAATATTGTCACAAGCCTTAAGGTCACTCCTAAGCTGGGTTACTGGAGGGAAGAGCAAATTTTTTTATGTCAGAGCATGAAAATGAATGATAAAAATCTCTACTGGAAATCATGGTGAGACTTCAAAGGGTAGACTACTCAACTGAGAAGTAATTCTAAATGAAGAAGAGAAAGTGGACATTTTCCCTCAATTTCATCATTAGCAAACCAGAGATTTTGAATTTGAATTATTTTTATTTTATGGCAGTTTTGTGTTGCCTTTCTTCTGGGAATCCAGGGGTTGAAGATGGCTATGTTGAGTCTTTGTGGACCACCCTATGTACTGTATCAGTCAGGGACTTGGCAAACATTTCAAATGCAGGAAAAAAAAAGTCTCAAATATGCTGTTGCATTGTTTTGTCAAGTGTATACTTTGCCAGGTTTATTTGGACCCTCACATCTGTTTATTGAGCTCTACTTCAAAGCAATCTATTTCTGCAGGACACAGTTGGCACTGTCTAAGTGTATTGTCTACTGCAGAGGAGAGAGAAGACATCAGAGTGTTAGTTTGTCATTAAGGGAAGTGCTCAAATAATTTTCTTTAGAAGCAAATACAGATGACGTAGCAGAAGCTGTGAATGTCCTAACCACAAAATAAATAACACAGGCATCTACAGTACTGATAAGATCAAATAGCCTCTCTCTCAAACACACACATTTTCTTGCATGATACAAGAGTTAATATGCACTTGAACATCCTTATATGCCCTCTGTAGCATGCTGTGGAAGGTTACAGAAGCCTCTGTGTAGCATAACCAGACAAACAATAGCCTTATCCCTCTTTATTTTCAGGGGCAGTATGAAAAAAAAATCTCCTTGTCTGACTCAGTTACAGTTATTTGTCTTTCCAAAAATATTTTCCATATGGAGATCTCCAAGCCTGAGTGCCATCTGTGAGGACTTCTTGGGTTTCTTTTACAGAGAAGTCTCTGGAGAAAGCCCGAGTGCAAGGCTGGGCTAGGCTGACAAGATTTTTTCAGTGAGAAACAAGAGCTGTTATGTGTGGTGGGTCCTGCCTCCCTGTCATTGTTGAGCTAACAAGTCCTAGTGAAGACACTTGGTTGTTGCAGCATGGCTTTGTCTTTTCTGCTCTGTCACTCTGTCCATGGTGGAAGGCTTGGAGATGCAGGAATCCTGACACCTGCCCTCCTCACACAAACTGGCCCAGCCTCTAAGTGTGCTCTCAGCATCCTTTCCTCTACCTATGGAGGCGAATTCGTCTCTTCCAAAGGTCCAGGTGCTGTCCCTGAAACATGACAGCTCTGCACCTCTCCTGCTGCCAAGTGGCCTCTCACAAGGCACATTTGCGGCTGCAATAAATAATAATGAATTCAGTTGGACAGAAAGATCACACTGATGTCAAGTAGAATGAAAGGGACCCCAGAAATTTGCTGGGTTTTTTTCTATATAATACTGTGGATGCTGGTTTGCACAAATTAAAGCACATTGGGACCAGAAGAGTAATGATTGCACTTAATGAGGGGCAATTGAAAGGTATGAAGTAGTTCTTCCAAACAAGTTCTAATCGAAGCTGGAACCATACAGACACTGCGCTCAACAAGCTTTCCTATGAATAATGCACCTAATTACCATCTGCTTTTTTCATAACATGGATAAAAATGTGATCACATATAAAATTCTCACTGTGTTTCCTAGGATACAAGGTGATCCTCATTTCAAACTAGCTTGAAAATGGCAAATGAGCAAACTTAATTTTAATAAAAACAAGAAAACTCACGCATGTGAAATATAATCTGGGCACTTCTGATTTCATGAAGAAGTGTCTGATTTTCATACAAAACCTACTGAAGAACTTGATAGTATAGCACAAAGAGGCACTTCACACCTGTGGTTTAGACAGTCTGTGTGAAGGATGACAGCAGTTCTCCTAATGGACAGTGTGAGAGCAGTGTGAGAAAGTTTCTAACAAAACACTAAACCCTACCAAAAGCTGATTTTTCAACAATGTGAGTCAAAAGATGAGCATAAATGTCTGTCACGATTCAGCTTTTTCTAATTACCACCATAGCTAGCTAGCTTTCTATGTAGTAGCAAGTACTCTGCTTAGTGAAAACAGAGAAAGCTAAACTTATACTTCTTTTGTTTGCACCAGCCTCACTGTGAAGGGCCTACTTTATTCTTTTATCACAGAATAAAGCTGCACAACACTCTGGTCCTTATTCCATGTCAGAATTGTGCCCTGCGCTGGGTTAAGGATGTCAACTGGGATTTTGTAATTTGAGCTCCAAATCCCTCCAACATTTGCTGTCAAGCATAGCACACACTATCCACTAAAGTATTCCACTTACTTCAGTGATGTCTCTCAGACAAATTGATTGGGATGATGGAGAAATGAAGATGTTGTCTGCTCATCTTCTCATGTTCACCATCATAATCATGATAATTTATGACATGAGAAACTTCTAAGAGGAAACACGGCTTCTCAGTGTTCATGGCTTGTATGCAGCATTAAAGGTTAACAAGCATCTCAAGACCTGTGTCTTCTCAGTATCTTATCTGGTAACACAGTAGACTGTGAAGATGTCCAGTGGGATGGATGGGAGTGGCTTCAGACAATACAATCACTTCATTTCATTCCTCTCCATCACCTGAGCCTGACAAACAGCACTGAAAGCTGTTGGCTGACTACTGATAAGCCCTTTTGACTTCAGACGTATCCTATATGACATTAATCGCAAATACCAAACGACATGGTTGGATCAATCTGCTCTCTTCCACTCTTAATTAGCAGGAAGCCTAACCAAGCCATTCCTACATGGAAGCTGCAGCTCTGGCCTTGGGGACTTCCAATGCTGCCTTGGGGCAGAGGGGGAGCAATGGGGAAGAAAGAATAAAGTAATTTCCTTTCTATAACTGGAGGAGATCTCTATTTTGCAGATATTAGGAAATGCTCCAAAAGCCACATCTCCTTATTCAGAGGCCAGTTAGTTCTGAGGCATCCATGTGATGGTTTCGCATTCCTTCAATTCTCTCCATTCCCTGGGGTGGAGAGGGAAGGAGGAAATGAGAAGAATGCAGTAGGGCTGATGGGATTACATAGTCTGCCAAAGGAGCTTGTGCATACTAAGGGCAAAAGGCTCATCAAGGAAGGTGTCTGTGTGTATCTTTCAGGGAGGTGTTGCAGATAATGCAGGGTCTGGTAGCATTCCAGCTCTCCTCTTCCCACATTCTGCAGCCCTGAGAAGCCTGCCCTTCATCAGTCATTCTGGAAAAGGACTGAAAATTGTGTTAATTGATGATGGTGAGCATTCACCCTGGCTTCCCAGGACACAGCGGTCCTCTTTGCCCCCCTCTGACCCTCCCTACATAAAACCCTGTGAGGCAGGCACAAGATTCATGTGCACACTTCTGTCCTCTTTACAACCACTCCTTTGCCAAGGACTGTGTATTTGTTTTAGTTAAAGAAGCTTGTGACTGAAAACAGCTGCAGACTGAGTGGAAAAATAGCACCTAAAAATAGCCCCAGCCTGAGAGCACAATGTGCATTGATTTTACTATGAAGAGTACAAGAGCAGGGAGATGGTGACTAGGCTGGTATGTTCTAATACGCCTCACCCTGCCATATTTAGAGTGCATGTAGTAAGCCAGGCAGCCAAGTCGGTCCATGTAGGTATTTGACTGTTTTGGAAGGGTTCCCGGCAGAGCCACTCCAACTACAACAAATTAGTGTCATATTTTTATAAGCTGACAGTGAGGAAATCACCCCACAATATTACCATGTTTTGCAGAGAACAGAGAATATGTAACTGCTGAATAAGGAAGACAAATATCTCGCTGATTGTTGCCACTCAAGGCATTTTCCGAGAATAAATTATCAGGTAGATATTATAATTTCCTCCCATCTGTTGTCGGCTGGGATGTGACCTAAAGTTCAGTCCAGTTCTAGATGCAGGTCATGGACCCAAATGCATTAATTTCTCTTGCAGTTTGGCCAACTTCAGCAAGCCAATCCCATGCAGCAGTTCAGTAGAAATATCTGTTCAGATTCATTACCACAGACAGCATGGGTGCTGATAGAAAGTCCAGCTCCACCAGAGACATCTTTTTTATGTTATGACCATCATGAATATGTTTTTTTTATGACCATTATGAATATGTTTTTTAAAAGGCTAACTCAAGTAATGAAACAAACCCTTGTTTTAAAGCTGGAAATGATGTTGGTTCCTGCACTTGTGCTTGATAGGGGCTATAGTTCTGCCTTTAACCCTCTTTTCTCCTTACCCTTTGAAACGTTACTGGCTTATTAACTGAACAGTGTAAACCCATGCTGAGAGGTTGAAAAGTGCCCTGTCAGTTTTCAAATTGTTTTTGTGTCAACTACAGGTCGAATAGCACCCTAACTACTAATAGAGGGATCTGCTCCCTGGAGAATGTGTCAAGAGGACACCAGGCTCAAAGGATGGGTGTGGGTGAAGAAGTTAAATTCTGAAAACCTTAGCGCTGTTAGACCCCTTTAAAATCATGTACTTGTTACATATTTGTCTGCAAACTATGGCCAGATTCTCATATCCTTTTAAACAACTGACTAAACTGCACTTCATAGGACTTACTCATATTTTTAAAAATTTATTTATTTAGAAGACAAAACTCATTTGGTCTTCATGCAAACAGGAAGCTGAGAGAAGCTCACAGCACTTCATCTGTGACTGGCAATCTCCCTCACCAAAGGGACATTCAGGGTGGTGCTTTAGGAGAAGAACCCCAAACTTCTCTCTGCATCTGTCAGAAAGGAGACCTGGCTGAGGTTATGAACATCCAGGCTTGTTTCTGACATGCTCACAAGTAGACTGGAGCAATTTTCATGAAGTGTTGCCTTCAGAGGAACCAGTGAGGAAGCATTGCTACCCTTTGAGGTGAATTAATGCCAGTGGTGATCTTGTTTGAGGGCAGCAGTGGCAGGTGTTGATCTTTTCCAAAGTCGATGTCCTGGTTTGGGCTGAGGGCATTTCCTTTACAGTGGCTGGTATGGGGCAACAATTTGTATTTGTGCTGATCTCTGGGTTTATAATATAGAGATGGTTTTGTTATGGCTCAGCAGGTCTTACACAGAGTCAAGGGCTTTTCTGCTTTTTGTACTGCCACTTGGCAAAGGGCTGGAGATGAATGGGAGGCTGGGATGAGATACAGCCAGGACAGGTGATCTCAACTGACCAAAGGGATATTCCAGGCCATGTAGCATCATGCTCAGGATATAAAGTGGGGGAAGAAGTGGGGATATTTGGAGTGATGTCATTTGTCTTCCTAAGTCACTATTACATGTGATGAGACCCTGCTCTCCTGGGGATGGCTGAACACCTGCCTGCCCATGGGAAGTGGTGAATGGATTCCCTTTGCTTTTGTGTGCAGCTTTTGCTTTCCCTGTTAAACTGTTTATCTAACTTAAGCTGTGCACAGGGGAAATTTAGGTTGGATATTAGGAAAAAGTTTTTTACAGAAAGGGTGGTAAAGTAGTGCAGTGGTCTGCCCTGGGAAGTGGTGGAGTCGCCATCCCTGGATGTGTTTAAAAAAAAACTGGATGTGGCACTCAATGCCATGGTTCAGTTGAGGTGTTAGGGCATGGGTTGGACTCAATGATCTTGAAGGTCTCTTCCAACCTGGTGATCCTGTGTGATCTCAACCCACAGGTTTTCTAGCTTTTGCCCTTCCAGTTCTCTCCCTGATCCTACTGATAGTGGAGTGAGGGAGCAGCTGAATGGGGCTTGGTGAATGGCTGGGGTTAAACCATGGCAGAAAGATGTGCCCTGGTTTCAACCTGGTGTTGCCTGACCAAACACCCATACTTCAACCTTGATTTCACTGCAGTTTTTTGAGGGAGGGTGACATCTGAGACCCACACTTGGGAGAGATGCTATATATGGAGTTTTGTGTCACTCAGACCTTTTGCAAATACTAACATGGTACACTGATGTGCCAGTGTACAAATCAAGGCCTCACTTCCATACTGCACACTTAGCATCCTCACAACCTGACATATAAATGTGAATGGAAGTTGTTATCCAAAACACAGTCCATTTACCTGGAAAGAAACATTTTGTGTATTTCTGTAAACATTCACAGGCTGTCCACTTTACTGGCACTAGTATTTTCATTTTTCTAAGTAAAGAATTCTTGCACATGACATGGCTCAGGGATCTGAGACAAAGTGACCTGACCTGGCTGACTAATTATAGAGTGAAGGAAATTAATTTCTGTTTAGGATATCTGTAATTAATCCATATAGTAATAAATGAATTAGTTGGTGTTGGAAAGGTATAAATAATTAATAATTGAGAAATAGGTGCAATCTGGTCATAGATTTCCCAGAAGGAGAAGGAAGATAAAGTGCCTGATGTAAATTATTTGCTCAGCTTTACCATTTTGATAAAACGGGTTTTTTTTACTAAGAGCAAAACCAAGTGAAACAGAAATGTCTGCATGGTTAATGAGTCAGACATAAATGCTACAGTACTTATTGGAATAGCTGATTGTGAAAGATACACCAAAAACGGCAAAATGTGTGCACACAGCAGATAAAATGGAACCATGTGACAACATTTGTGCTGTAGGAGAGACAGCTTTAAGCAAAATTGCTAAAAGTAAGTTAAAACTCATACAATTCTACAGATAATTCAAGACCTAAGGCTAAAACAAAACAAATCTAAGAGTATTATATGTAGCCAGAAAGTTTTTCTGCATATGATTTGCATGTATGCACATGCCCAGAGTTTCCTACAAGGCTTGTAGATTACTTGAATTTAGGGACTATCACTACAAACTGTTTTCTGTGAAAATGTCATGAAGCCATTGGGTTCCTGTGGTCCTTGATAACGAAAGTAAGGGGTGGCTTGTGTTTTTATGACAGGACCAAGTCCCTGTAAAAAGGGTAATGAATGTTAGAAAAATTTGGATCTCAGTGAAACCCAAAGGCATCTAAGTTTCACAGAATTCTAGACTTTTTCTGTTGAGTACATCATATGAACATCCCCAGGGACATAGCTTCAAAGCTAAGTACCAGGGAGAAAGGTGTCTCCAAGGGTAGAGACTCATGAAGCAAAGGAGAAATTGTTGTCTGAGCAAGGAAGTAGGAAGACACAAAGATAAAGGGTAACAATAGTGGCAGGTCAGAAAAAGCTTCATCATAACAGCTGAATTCAGTGCCCAAGGAAATAAACAGAAACTTCAAATCATTAATGTCCTGATTTTAGGCCAATAATGAATTTTTCAATATGAGAACAAATATATTTCCATGTGTTTTCCTGCAATACAGTATCAAGTGTTACTTCCACAATGCACTAGACAGCACAATAACCTGAATATTGAGTATCAAAGTTAGTCAAATACAGCATGAAATTCCCCTGCTCTGAACTGTATTTAGAATGCAACAGTTTGCCCCTTGGGAAAGTTACTGAGTCTATGGGAAGTAGATAATTGCTCCAAGTCCATGGTTTTCTGTCTTGTTTGTCCCAGGTTGTAGAACAAGCATGGGCTAGTCTAGAGGGTGCACCCTTGCCACAAATACAGGACAGTCTTTAAAAATGCAGAAGGACTTGGGTGGTGGCACTGGAATGCCAAAAAACAGCCCTTGATAGCAGTTACAAAGTCAGTTTCCTCCAATTCTTTTCCACAAACTAGGGGCTCCAGAAGAAGAGATGGCCTGTGTGCAGAGTTCCTCACCAAAGCATGCTGAAAACCAACAGGTCCCTTTGATACCTCCAGGCTCTCCTGATCATGCATCATGGTCATGCCCTGGACTCAGACAGTGGACTGTGGCAGAGCTGTGAGAAACCAACCCTTGGCTAAGGTCGCTGTCCCTGTGTTCCATCTAGTGTGCAGGTGGAAAAAACATCAATTTCAACATCTGATGAAGAGTCCTGTAAACTGAACACCAGCTTGGTCAGCCTGGTTTGATTAAGTAGGAGACAGTAAATTTCTGATGAAGTACTATGTTAATATTTATTGCTCTGACTTACCAAGGCTCAAATTTACTCATGAAAATTTATATTTTAAAAAAATGGAATTTTTAAAATTAATTTAGATTAATTAAATTAGATTTAGCTTTAGCTTTATATTTAGATTTAGATTTAGCTTAATATCAAACAGAGGTTTGTCTTCTCAGATAACTGAGTGAAATATTGGAGTCTAATACATGCCTCAAAAAACTTTCATGAAGGTAAAAATAATAAATATTTTTTCCCCATAGTTCGTCTACACAGTGCTTTTAGGTAAACACTGACATACACCTTTTATTTGATATAACTAAATAAATAGTACTAATAAATAAATATAACTCATATATATTTATATCTATTAGTTATGTTCTTCTTCATTCTTCTTCAGTTCCATTTCTATTGACCTTTCATTGAGTGCAGTCCTATAGAAGTTTTTCAGAATGGATACCTATTTTTTTTTTAATGTGACCCCATTGCTTCATTATACCACAATATATCTGTAGATTACCTTTATGCTTTTTTTAGAATTTGCACTTTTTATAATCTCTCCACCAGTAACTTTCAATTGTGTTTGCTGTAAATTTCAAGACTTTTATTTTGTGCCAAATTTTGTGCCATTATTTTAATGATTTCTTAATAATTTTCTTCGAGTTTCAGTAATCAGTCTATTACTATAGTACATTGCCTTCCCTGAGAATGACAAATTCAGTCTTTGTGGTGTCCCCAAAAGTAACTCTTTCTTCCTTCCTTCCTTGTAACCCTATAGTAGCCCTGGCTTTTTCCAGGTAAAGAATGCTGCTGTCTTCCTGAGCCCACTCAGGGTATTTCAGAATTGCTTATCCTTTAGGTGCCACACAGGTCACTGAAATTCTCTGTTGTTTCAACCCAGAACCAGTGAGATGTTGGTAGATTTTGAGAGCAGAAAGCTTTTCAGTTCAAAGTTTTTATTTCAGCTCTGTTAATGTCAAGTCTTCTCAGCGTAACTCCTCTTTTCTTTCACGTTTTCTCAATTTGCCTGCTGGCAGTTTGATTCTATTTGGAATATAGAAATCTTGTAAGCTGGTCAACATCCGCTCAGTTATTGCTGAGCAACATTATACTGATGATACATTTTTGTTCTTACCTGCAAAGAAATAGGGAATTAAATATTATTTTTATAAATATCTAGTCTCTCAGGTGATCTGCCTGATATTTTCTTCTCTTAATTTGCAGAGTTAAATGCAAGGGACTTGTAAGGGGGTAAAAAGTAAAGCACACCTGAAAATGAAACAAGGGACTTCTGTAGCTATAACAAGCAGGTGAGGATTTTAGAGCTGGTTTAAACTAATCCAAAGACCTGAAAAAGAGTCTTCCCACGATTCCTTGATCCTGGCCATGTGTCTTGCCCTTTCCTTTGGCTTAGTGCAGCTGATCACAGAGGTGGATGGTGTGTAATATTAGCTTTCCACTAAGAAGAGCTAGCACAACTAGACTGAACTACTCATTCACATTTTGCAGAATAGGTAAGGTTAAATGGGTCCTAGTTAGTTGTCTTGTGTGTGCTTTTCTGAACTTGTTTTCATAACAGACATATGCAAAAAGTGTCAGCATTTCCCAGATGGGTGAAAGGATTAATATTTGTAAAGTCATCTATATTTCAGATTTGTTTGGAATTAAACATGCTGTAACAATAAAGTTATTGTTGGTCTTCCTCTGAGCACTCCCATTTTACTTCACAGCTTAATAGCCACCAGAAAAGACATCTGAAAACTTATTGTATTATTATTTATGATACATACAAAACAAATAGAGAAGAAATGTCACAAAATAATTTAAACATACTCAGCTTTAGCACAGAAAGCAAGATCAAACTAATTAAATCCGTATTATCACTTTCTGTACAAACCACACACTGTTTTAATGTGTTGTAAATTCAACTCCCATTAAATGAAGACCTGATTGTGCATACATATATATGTATGAGAGGGGGGCTGGAGAGAGAGAAGATGCAAAGAGTCCTTCCTTCTGGGATTTGTTGGAAGCCCCTCGTGGCTCCAAAAAGCATTGGGGCAGGGAGTTGCCTGCCTTTGTGCAGTGTCCAAGTACAAAAATGAAAGAGTAGTAGCACTGCTGTCCCTGTTGTTTCCTAAAAGAGGTCTGGTGAGATGCAGTAGGTGAGAGTTAATTACTGATTTGGCACAAAGCATTCTTCTATGTTCTGCTCTGAATCTCCAAGAGACATATTGGCTCAGCTGATCAGATTCCTTTAATAACAAAGCTTCCAGGTCTACTCGTGCTGATCCTTCTCTGCTTCATAGCCAATGATGGTCATGGCTTGGGGCCACAGTCTAACACTGTGACTCCAGAAAGAATGTTTGTTTTTTTTTAATGTCAATCCAATGTTATTTTAAAAGAGAGACAAAGAACTAATGCATTTCCTGGGGTTCCCAACTTTCCTGGATACTGTTCAAGCTGTTTCAGAACTCAAGTGCTTCCTAAAAGCTGTCAGTGAGGTTGTGGCAACACTGCGGTGTCTCAGATGCAGCAGCTATGGAGTTATTTGACAGAAATGTGCTGAAAAATGCCAGCTCACTAAAGTTAAAACATTGCCTTCTAAAGACTTCCATTAGTATTTGCCATGGTGACAGCCAGGTAGCAGTCTTGACCATTTCCTCAAGAATTTGCCCAGCTGCTGGGGTTACTGAAAGCTGCTGTGCCCACAGGAATGGAGCAGATCTGCCCGACTAATCTTACTTGCATTCAGTTGGGTGTCTGGGCAACTTGAGTTGGAAAGAGCACAACAAGACACAGAGGTGGCTGAAAAAGAGCTAAGGGAATACCTTAAAACACTGGTAATTTTTCCAAAAGCATCCTGAGATGTATCCATAGATAATTTGGAAACAAAGTTGACAATTATATTATGTATTTGCTATAAGCAGCTTACACATTTATAGACATACTTCCTTTCCCCCAACTATACAATAATACTGGCAGTGCAGAAAAACACTCATTCATATTAGCTGTATGCTTAATGTATTTCTGCAGTCCTGGGCAGACAACTCTTCAAGGCTAAAAATTCAGTTCTTCATTATTAAAAAATACCAGTCCTTGCTATAGGAGTTGATGACTCAGTGAGAATTATAATTATAATCAAAGCATAATAGGCATTTTGAGCCCCTTATAATTGCTGCCAAGAAACTATTTATTCAGCTAAAGAATTAAATCTTTGTTTGTAAGCTCTTTCTTGTTCACAATAGAAATAAAAGTGTGTGACTTGGCTCATGAGCAGATACCAGTCTGGCTATTTTACTCAGAGTGAAAAATAGGCCTTCATGCAGAAAGACTTGGGATACTTAAAACAATTATTTATACATATTTGCCTCTATAAAATCCAGTGTTTAGCTCCAATGATGCTTCTGATTGCTCTTCTCCTTTACTGCATGTTGAAGACTCTGTGATGTGCTGTATGTTCAGTATTGCATGCATTTCTGGTACAACTCCCAAAGCTAGAAAATTATTTAGGAAAAATTAAATGCTGGATGCCAAGAAATGAATAAATGGTACAGATGAACTTGGTAATTTTTCTTGGTCCCTTACTTACCTGTTGTGATAAAAATAAGGCTCCCTGAAAGTAGCTGATGATCTTTCTCTGAGAGAAAGGGGAGTGAAAATGACACACTGAATTCTTCTACTTCTTACAAGCCAATACCATAAGAAAAAAGACATTTCAGGCAGCCACAATCAATTTACATCAGCAGAAGAAATATTCTGACTTGCTACAGAGTCAGCTGATGTTCTTACTTTCTGTCTTCTCTAAACATGTGAGTAAATTCAGCATGCAAAGTCTTTTAGTTTTAAGAAAGCTGGGTGGCTTCTTGTAGAGTCTATTGTCTGGAAAAGGCAAATTCTTAAAAATAATATCACAAAATAAGTTCTCTTCAACCTGAATAAGGATTATGAAGTCAGGTGTGTTGTCAGGTGGTATAACGGGACCCATAGCTCCATGAAAGGAAAAACATCAATGAAGGTAACAACATGCATGATGACCACACCAAGACAAGGCAGTGGAACATCTCAGCAGCTGACCCTTTCCACAATGTCTGCTATACTTATCCAGTTAGGTGAGAGATCCTGGTTTAACTTGGGTGGTGTTTAGAGTGATTCAGCCTTAGAATTTGTTCTTCTTATTGAGGTAGGAGGCCATGGCTTAGAGGATTCCACATAGGATCGCATCTTTCTCTGATACTTGTATTCGATCGGGGAAAGGAGTGCAACGAGTGCACATCACAGTATAGGCACAAACATAACTCAGTTTGACTCTATCTACACAGTTATGCCTAACAGGGAAAGCTTTTATGTTAGGGATCCAAACTTAAAGAGCTTTGGCCAGCTGCTAAAAGAAAACAGTAGTTTGCCCAGGCACTTGTCCTAAATCAAATGCCTTTGTTGTGTCTTGTATCATATGTATTTTGTACAGACCTAACTTATTTTAAGGTAATTTATTTTAAAAGAACCATGCCAGCCAACTGTTTCCATGAGTGAATGAGCATGTGTATTGTATATCCGTGTAAGAAGAAGTGGTGGGAAAAAAATGCTGATTTAAAGTTATTTCTTATCCCAGTAAAATGAGGGATGCTATAAGGACAGCTTTTTATTTCAAGCTGTCCTGCTGTTTGGGTCAGAGTCTGTGTCAAGTCAGTAAGAATTCTTCCTTTAGCTTGAAGAAGATCAAGATTGGAGCAGCCACAGTAGTCTTAATAAATGTAAATCTTATTAGAAATACCCTCTTTTATAGCAAGTGCCAAGCTGTGCAAAGCTCCAGGCTACATTACCTTATAACATTGACTGAAATGGCAGAAGAATTTACCATGCCCGCTAATGAATTTTTTTAATTACTCTTTGCAAACAGGGTGATGCCGAGCCTCTAGTGAGAAGAAAATTAATCCTTGAATTGAAATACACTAGTAAGGTTTAAATCATATTTTTAAAAGTATTTTCTGGTCAGCAGTGTTACTTCTTAAATCAGTCTAGGAAATTACAGATCTTTTTTTATCTTATTTTTATCAAACATTGAGTTATGGGAAAAAAACTGCTAACATTTGTGGAGGACTTCTGCTTACCCATTACAGAAAACAGCATAGACATTAGAAATCAAAGCTTCCCTACACCATCAACTCTGGTTGTCATCCTATTAGCTAGGGATGTAGGACTATTCTAGAGGTCTTTTAACTCCACCTTCCCTTGGGCTGTTAATGAGGAATTAAGCTTCCAAGGTCTATTACAAGCTTGAACCTTCTGACCTCAAGAGATGGGTATCTATACAACTAGGTGCTGGGATTGTAAGCACAGTGAAAGGGCTTGAGCATGGTAAAACTCTGGGAGCAATGAGCTGGAGATTCGTGGCTCCTTCAGTCTTAGGCCCTGCCTTGTGAGACACTGTGGAGGCACAATTGTCACCAGTGGTGGTAAACCGGTGATGAACTGGCTCTCCAGACTGATGGTGCACATTCCTTACCAAGTGTTTAGCTGCTGGAAAGATCATTGTGTGCAAATTTTTAGTGGCAGAAAAAACAGTGAAAACTGAGCCAGAGGAACATGGCCTTCTACTGAACTTACAACAGATATCTCCTGGGAAATTCAGGTAGGCCTAATTCCCTTACCAAGAACAGGTGGCCAGGTGGGAGACAGACTTTTTATTAGGGAGACACAATAAAGAGAGGATTATAGACAAGTATGAAAGTTAATATGTTTTCATTTTTAACAAAAAAGGCAAGTTAAACAATGCAGGATCATCAAGAATGAGCCTTATTTTTTTCCCCCAAATGTGAAATTAATTAATATTGTCATTTTTAAGGTTTTAAAATTTGTCTCTGAATTGTCTGGTAATAAAAGTCTATGTAGATGCAAAGTACCTAAATTATTTACAGTCTCATTAGAAAAAGAAAGTATCTATTTTCATTTACCTTCTCCTATGAAAACATTTTGAGGCAACCAAGAAGTCTTTGAAGTCTCTAATCTGTTTTCTAAAGAAAATAACATTAATTCAGCTGACTGAATTAAGATAGCACTCATGCATGCAAAAGCAGGAAATGCTCCAGCATGTTACAAAAATATACTGCACATATGACTAAAAGAAACAACCACTACTTAGGTAATTGGTTCAGCCATGACAGGTTCTCAGTTTTTTTTTCCATGTTCCTGTTACATACAGCAGAGTATTTATCTTGTCCAGAACTGAACAATAATCACATACAGCTCATCATTTAAATCACAGCAACCACTAGAACCATAATAAGAGTAACAGAAGCAGAACAATTCCATGGGAAAATATTTTCTCTTCTTTTAGTTTCATAAAAAAATATATATCTGAGATAGACTGCATGTCTGCAGAAAGAATGGACATAATACAAACACGGGTTCAAAAATTTGGTGTTTTGGGATGTTTTGGGTGTTTTATTTGTATTCAGCTGTCAGTTTTCTTCAATGGCTCCAGACATTCCTCTTGATCTAAGGATTGCCACACAGAGAGAGAGGACAAGGGAAGATCAGAACAGGATCTACTCTGAAAGTCTGGGTTGGCCTCGCAGGGCCAGGAGACTTGCACCCACCATTTCAAGTAATCTGACATGCCAAGACAGTGACACAGGTTACTGCAAGTAAGGCCTGGTTCTGCTCAGCTGTCGAGAAGGTTTCCATGATGTCATGATGACATCATGAGTCATAAAAACTGAGAAAAGGAGGAACAATAGATGATTAAATGGCCACAAGGATTAGCCAGATCATGAAAAATAACTTTAAGTGAAAGATGAAAGGCCTGCCCAATCATCTTTAATGTTATTTGCTAGCACAGTCCTTCATATCTTGTCCTTCATATCTTGTGAGTGTGGTCAAGCAGACAAGATTATGGACTTTGATTTTGCAAGGGCAGACTCAGTTACTTTTGAAGGCTGCCTCCATTCTGCTCTGAGGGTAAAGAGTTTGCCCTCCCTCCTTTTCCCTCTGTTCATCCCTGAATCCTTACTGCCCTGGAAGGTCCTTCCACATAGTCCCAGGGAGAGCTCAGCAGAGACGGATGGTTATGAAGACCCAGGGGGCTGCTAGAGCCAGGCAGGCATTTACATAACTCCCATCTTTCCCAAACAAATGTCTGAGCTCCACAGAATGTTCAGTACATGTCTTGTTTTGACCAATGTCCCTGTATTATCATTATGCTGTTCATTTCTGTTCATTCTGAATTTGAATGTGAAGTGTTCATAAATAAAGGCACATATAGATGTGTTTTGAGATAGCTGTCCTTTACTAAATGAAAATTGTATTTAAAATTCTTATGAATGCTTAATATGTAGAGCATTAAAAAGTATCTGCAGGCTCCAGGATATTTTTGGGGTAATTGTTTTATATGTTACAACATGTTTTTACAAATGGCCTATGTTTTATCCTGCTGGTCCTTTATTGTGCTCCTGTCCTTTCCAGAAATTATAAGTTTTAAATGAAAATATGCATCCTGTATATGATCAACTTCTGTTACTTTTGTAACTTGTGCAGAAAAGTAAGTTAGCCACTAAACATGACAAGTTTATTTGTTCATTTATTTATTTTTAAATTCTAATTAGAGAATGGAAAAGGGTGTCAAGAGTCTTTAGTGATTCACATTTTAACAACCAGGTTATAATTTATTAATTCCCAACTTATAAAATTTTCACAACCTCTTTCCACGGGAGTCCAAGAGCAACTCAAATTTATTTATTGTTTCTACATAGGGTGTCATTAAATATTTGTTATCTCCTAAAGTTTGTTGGGAAACGGGATTATTTTCCACATCAAATCACACCAATGCTAATGGGAAAAGCATTAGATGTTGACCCAGCAAATTAAACTGTAAAATATGAGGCTCATTGTTATTATTACATACAGACACATTTTCTGTGCTCCTTATTAAAGCCATCTTAATAAAACTCATTGTATTTTAGTCATGTTTTAAAATAATTATGCCAGAATACAAAACACATGAATATACAAAGAGAAAAAGCTCCACTTGACTATGTTCAATTTAACTCTTTAAAATAATTTTCCAATTGGTCTCCTTCGACATTTAAATTGATCATCTAACAAGAAAAAGAAAAATGCACTGAGGGTTGTTTATGCTTTTCTTAAAGCTTCCGAAGATACTCCTTCTATTTTATTTTGTAACAAAACCAAAAATTAATTCTGCATCTGTGAAGCTCATCTAATGTATATTTCCATAAATTCTCAGTTCTAACCCTTTGTGTTTTATTGTAATTATTTTGTAAGCTTGAAAGTGTCCTATCATTGGGTTGAGTGTTCTCTCCCTCTGGTGGCTACTCTTTCCTGGAGAATTACTGAGAAAACTCTTCTTCTCCTCTGATTCCCTTATGGATCTGCACTCCACAATGTTTGCCACAATGGACACTGCCCTAATTCACAGGACTCTTACAGGGACAAGGTAATTTTTAATATTTTAAAACAAGAAATAGGATTCCTTTATCATTAGCAGAGACGGGATCAACATAGAAACTGGGATTTAGTGGATGTTTAATCTGGCCAAGCATAGAGATTTGCCTCAGGATGAGACAGATAATGACCAGGGTTCTGTTGATTAGCTCTGAGCTGGATTTAAAGAGAGTCTAATGTTTGGCTCAGATTGTTTGCATTTGCAGGTGTCACAGGTCACCCATGAAATCAGATTATATGTTCCATGTTGACACTGTTTTGTGTGGTTGGTGAGGAGTGACGGTAATCTCCTCTGCCTTTCTGACTGAAAAAAAAAATAAATTAATTTTTGAAGACTAAAATTTATTGCACCAAGTAAGATTCTTAGTAATTTTGTGTTGGGAATCACAGAGCCAATGACTACAGCAGACTCAGCTGGTTGCTCATCCTTCTCTCATTGGAAACATGGAGCTTTGCCCACATACCAATTCCTTATCAAAGGATATAAATGGTTGAATCTCTATGTTAACTCACGGTTAAAGAACTCAAACAAAGATATTTTTTTTTTCTGGTGCCTTGTGGTGCACATCTGCATGGGAGGAAATGGATCACCACAACTCCCAATACACAGCACACACTGGAGCTTGTAAGCTCAATGCTTTCGGTCTTTTTTTTCTGGAATAACTGCACACACTCAGCAGGCAGCTCTACATTCACTGCTCTGGCTGTGACATGGGCCAGCACTGCTCTTCTCTGCTCTCCTTGCTGCTGAGATGTCTCTTCACTTGCTCATTCACTCACAATTCTACAGATGCAAGTATCTCACTTCCAAATCAGGGCGTGAATCATTTGTACTCTAACGCTGCTGGACTTTTATTGGCTGCAATAAGGAGGCATTCCCATTTCTTTCTTACCAAATACTTCATAGATTTTCTTAATTTTGCTAAATTAATGCCTCTTCTTAAAAATGTAATATAACTGTGAATTTCCCCTGCTACTTGAAACCCCTAATTTTTCAAGACAGACCCTTAATTGTCACAAGGTTTAGAATTCATTATGAATTTTGTGATAGACTCCAAACTGAACTCTCAGGTCAAGTCTTGGTTCAACAGCTCCTGAACAAGAGGCCTGTGTGAGAGCCTTGTGGGATAATAGGAGGTCCTGCCTTCCTAATGTTTGAAATTTCTGCCCTGCTTCCAAGGAAATATAGCACTCACCATATTTTTAAGACAGCAAGACTTAAAAATAAGATCACTTAAAAGTGATCTTTTTAAGTCAGCAAGAACTAATAGAGTCCTCTGTAATTCTGAGTTAAGTAACTGACTCCTTTAAGTTCAGAAGCTCTACACAAAGGCTCTATGCACCTACCAGTACGTATTTCCCATTAAAAAGTCCCTAACTCTTAAAGAATTCAGCAATTGAGTATTAACCTTAAGAGTGGAAATACTGATACGAGATAAGACAGACAAATAAGCCCTGGATACAGGTTAAGGAGTCCAGCCATGAAGTCTCTAGAGCAGGTGTTAGGGAGTAGGTAGAGGAAACAAGCAGGGCCATTTGGGGCATTTGTCCGGGCTCTGTCCCTACCTCATAAAAATTCAAGTGGAAGATCCAGTGTTTGGATCCCCTCACAGCAGGCTGGTGAGTATCCAAGAGGTACAGCTAGTCCAGATTCTGTTACGTGGGCATATTTTCACACTGTCCTTATAGCTGGTAGCTTTATAGTCCTCTGGCCTTGGTAAAACCTCTAGGAAAACCCTCTGGAATTTAGCCACGTTCATTTGCTGTAGTCACAGGAGTAACTTCTGGCCTGAATACTTGCAGCTGAGTCACTGTGTAGTTCTCTAAACAGAGGAGTAAAGTATGTCCTACCCTTACCTGAAGACCTGAGGTATACCTTAAAATTGCACATTGATTTTAGGAAAATGGATTCAAAGGGGCTGGAAAATCTCTGTCTTTGGAGGTTTCGTCTTTTCAACCAGATGAGGCCCTGAGCAACCTGCTCTAGCCCTGGTTTAGGCAGGAGGTGAGACAAGAAACCCCCAAGGTTCCTTCCAATGTAAATTTTTTATGGTTTTATGACCCTATAGCTCTTGTATTTTGGGGTCTAAGGTTTGTTGTCATACTGGGAATTTTCCATTAAGGCCACTTCAGCTTATAAGCTCTGGTGGAATGGACGTGCTACATGTGCCACACTGCTGGGGCCAGTAGTCCCAGCCTCAGACTTGCACAGAAGAACCACCTACTGCCTTTTAACAAGACATTGTAAAACATGTGAATACCTGCCTTCCAAATAGTGTTGGTCCTAGCAGCAGCAATCTGATATGGTTTCAAAGCCCAGACAACCTGGATCTGAAGAACCCTTTCCCAGAAAGGAATCTTTTACCAAGGAATGATCTGAGCCAGTGTAGGGTCAGTGACCAGGCAGTCCTGCCAAGGCATGCTCTTCTTCGTAACACAGACTCCACGTGGGTCACACGTCCTGCTGGCTCATGCCACCACCCTGGCCACTGTCCCTCCTTCTGTCCGTCACTCAGCAGCTCTTGGGCAGCCAGCACAGAGTGTACAGGAGGGGCATGCAGAGGCTGTAAAAAAAGAATCTGTTATAAAAATAGCTCAGGAGACTCCTCACACCAAAGCTGGAAATAGCCGAGAAAACACCTCCCATGCTGGTTCAGGGGTGGCTGCACGGTGGGGAGGAACCTCTCCTTGAGCTACAGCTCCTGGTTGTCAGTTTGCATTTTGACCGAGCCACTGCAGGCTCCTGAAGCTGTGAGTGGGTTCCCTCAGAGGCACCACACGTTTCCTAACAGTGTAACAAGGTGATCCCATCAGCCATTTAATGTTCGCAGTGAGCAGCGTGGGAAACAAGCATCACCATGTGCTTCCTACCAGGGATGAGCTGTTGAGGTGGAAGGAGAAGGAGAAGATACGAAAAACCTGGAGAAGTCCTGGGAGGGAGGAAGAAAGTCTTGTCCAATATGTTTTACTGCATTTTTTGAGAAACAAGTGTATCTGCTGAAATTCAGAATCTGCTCTAAATAGAGAACAGGTGTCATTTTAAATGTGCTTTCCAGTTCAACCTCGTGGTGCCCAGGAGAAACACTATAATTTTTTTATAACTTACATAAGAAAAGACAGAGTGAGCGGGGCGGGCGAGGGGAAGGGGGGGTGAGCATTGAGGAATCAGGGCAGGAGGCATATAAAAATTTTTATGTGGTTTATAAGGAAGAAGAATGCATTAAGAGGGTTTTTTCCTTCTTTTTAACCCCATAATAGGTTAGGGATAATACTACCAGCTATGGATCTTACCAGAGGAGTGAAAGAACGCATTCCTAAGCCCAGGGGTTTTTTCCTGTCGTTTCAGAAAATCTATCAATGTGCCAGGGTGTCTGATTATTCAGCCCCTGCCTTGGCGTCATACAACACAAATGAGTGCCACACAGCATGCATTGAAGATTCACAGAGAAAAAGCTGTTGGAGTTTGATAGTGTTTTGGATCTCAAAGAAATCTAAAAATACCAAATACAACTGACAAATACAGCCGACACATGTGCAGTGCTTTAGCAAGGCGAACATCTGGGACTATTTCAAACGCTCCTCTTTTGTGTTGCTTATTATGCTACCAGAGAGCAGGAAAGTGCAAATAATAACTTAGCAGATTTTTGCACTGCTTCTAAGTTCAGCTACAAAGACATTAAAAACAATAATGCGAAAAATTAATATATGCCAGTTTACTGCCCCCATTTATTCTAGACTTAGAGGATATTTATACGTGCTCTGCTGCATCCCTCTCTAGTTTTCTGGAATAATTACTATATTGTGGACATATATGCACATTTTAAATGTATACATTGATGTTTCCCTTATGGCGTGGTTTAACTGAGATTTGCAAACTCTTTAACTGAGTTTGCAGGCTCTAAATGAACTTCATATGACAAGGTAGAAATAATAATCTTGTCACCTGCCGTTCAAAGACATGAGTTCTGTTGACACAGTAGTTTTTATACTGTGGTGTCAATGCAAAAAGTTTTCCTTTAAGTCAAAATCGGCAAAATAAAGATCGAGGTCCAAAATAAATAAAGCAGTTTTGCACTTCAATGGAAGTAGCTTTGCTGTAGACCTCGGTGAGTTGAGGATTTCACTCCGTCATTTGATTCTTGTTTATTGATTTATATTACACAGACTTTTTTTAAATTAGACTACTTAAGGGAATAACCACAACTGCATGACTCTGAGTGTCGTGCGTGCTTTACAGATTGGGGCCAAAGGTATTCCATCTGCACAAGGCTGCTTGCAAGTCAAGACAAATAGCATCATTTTGGAATCATCTGGATCAAACAATAACTTTCCCAGATACATGCATATTAGAAGTATTTGTCAGAAAGGAAAATTATTTTGTCAGGATGGAACAGCAACAGGGGACAAAGCGTGTAAAATTGCAGCATCCAAGGCCAGACTCTGTTTTAGGGGGCATGGAGTTCATCCAAAATAAAGGGAAGGGTGGGGGGGAAAGCTTTTTTTTTTTTTTTTTTTTTTTTTTTTTTTTTTTTTTTTTTTTTTAAGTGTATCTTTCAAATTGTTCAGCTACACAGGAATGCTAACAGCTAACTGAATGGATCTTTTATTTGGATTGTGTATTTCTGCACATCCTCAGATGGGCAGTCAGCACTATCTCCTGGAAAGTAAACTTAAAATAAACTTGTGGAAGTACCACTCAGAGTAGCACAAGTGCAGTGCAAGTTCACATTGTGTTGGGCTGTAGGTACACACAGAGCTATGAAAGCCAGCCAAAGATCTACTGGATGGTGTCTGCTATCTATTTGTTTCAACAAAGAAATTGCTTCAAACATCAGAGGGAGGAGGACAAGGTAAAAGCATGGAAGAGTATCCTGTTTATCAAGAAATTTTACTTCCATATAGCCAAAAAGATGTTATAAGAAATGCCATCATCTTGTAAAGTGAAAATGAACCATATTGGGGAAAACCATACCAGAGAACACTGACCATATAAACTCACTGGCTCATCTTTTGGCACATGGTGACAGCCTGCTCATATCCATCTAGGATTTCCATTTTGAAGGATGTCCAGCCTCCCTGGACACCTTTGCCCTTCAGGACTGTATCTCAAGGGACTCTGATACTGGCCATATAAACTCGCTGCCTCGTCTTTTGGCACGTGGGGACGGTCTGCTTGTACACCTCTAGGATTTCTCTTTTGAAGAATGTCCAGCCTCCCTGGACACCTTTGCCCTTCAGGACTGCCTCCCAAGGCACTCTGACAGCTGGCCTCCTAAAAACAGTCTGCCCTCCAGAAAAAACAAGGTGACAGTTCTGCTGGCACACTTCCTTAGTTCTCCAAGAAGTAAGGTCACTATCATTTAGTGATCACTTTGCCTAAGTTGGCCTCTGACCATCAGAGCTCCCACCAGGCCATCTTTTTTCACAAAAAAAAGTCCAGTGGGTGCCTGTCATCCTTGGCTCCCTCACCATCTTTGTCAGAAAGTTATCTTCTACACACTCCAGGAGCCTCCTAGACTTTCCTCTCTGCAGTATTGTATTTCCAGAAGACATCTGGCATGTCTGGAAGGCCCCCACAAGAACAAGGGCCAGTGATTGTGAGACTGCTCCCAGCTGCTTGCAGAATATTCTGTCTGCCTCTTCATCCTAGCTGGATGGTCTGTATCAGACTGCCTCTAGGATATGTGTCCTGTTGGCCTTCCCTCTGCCTCTCACCACATAACACTCAACTGTATTGTCACCATCACTAAGCTCCAGACACTCAAAGCACTTCCATCTGACTGGGATGGGCTTTCCAATGGTATTTGCCACCTATTTATTTAAGAATTTTAATTGGGTAGTCATCAAACACTAACTGTTAGAAAAGTCACGAATACATGAACAGTTTTTGCATGTTCATCCTTATCATGGTGCCCGTGGGTACCATTTACAATAGTTATTTTGCACCACAGCCACCAGCACCTATCAGAACCACAGTACTCCTCCTGCCATCAAAAATGAGGAGGCTCTGCAAAGCTGTTAGGACCAGCCACAAAGCATACATTGGATGTTGCATCCTCTCACACTAAACAGTGGCCAGGTAGTCATCATTTTGCTTTCTCAGTCCCTTTCCCTAAAAGGAAAATAGAAATAAACAAACAACCTTTTACTTTCTTACCCCTCTGCCCCCACTAAAGACATCAAAGTGTGATCAGCACAAAACTAAGCAATAAATGAAATGGAATATTTTGGGGTGAGCAGGTGTTCCACTTCCAGATCATCTTTAAAACCTCAGCAGGGAGAGTTACAGGCAGGCTGCATAACCTGAAGAATGGCCAGATCATAGGATTTGTAATTAGAGTGAGTACATGGTGCTTCCTCACTGGGGAAAAAAAAGAGATGAGCAGCTGTCTCAGCAATATTGAAGTCAGTGAGGACTCCCAATGAAATCAGATACTCATCTGCAGAGAGAGCAGGTCCCGTACATCCATCAGGCAGGCATGTGTCACAGCTAGTTGAAGAGAAATGGCTTCTAGAAAGTTTAGCTTCCTCTGAAACCTCAGTACATCTATTAATAAGGGAGAATGAAAAGAAGGCTAGAAAATAAACTAGAAATACAAGCAGTAGTCACCTGAGGCTGCACATGATTACTTCACTAAAGCACATTACATGCCTCTACAAGGAGAAAAATTCAAATAAATTCTTTATTGCATTAGCTAATGATAAAAATAAACTTGTGTGGCTTACATACTTATGTGTAACAATTTCAAGACTTGAACAATTATTTGGAACCTGATTCTGACTTTACACCTGTTCTGTGTTGGATTAACTGCATTTATATTGAGATAAATTTCAATGGAGTTGTGCACACATCCATCATTTTAAACAGACAGAGATGCTCCCCAGCTTTTGTCTAAGCTCTGAAAAGATAGTAGGCCTTTTCTGAAGAGCTAGGAGTTCTCAGTTTTATCCTGCACTGTGCAAATATTATTTTACTGCTGCAAGACAATGTCTTCAAGATGATTAGTAAAGAAGCCTGGGAGCCAGAATAATAAGCAACACCATTTTCAATAGATGCTGACCTGAGAGGTCTCAGAGAGAGGGAAATTCACACAGCTGGGTCTTTTCCCTCTGTTCTGCTGCTAGCACTATGCCTCATATCAATTCTGCACAGCAGCTCAGCTTTGCTCTCTCTCCAGGACCCCATCTGCCAGACACAGCCGGTCACCGCCACACCGGCAGCCATCCCTGGGAGACAGCGGGGACAGCACGAACCTTTCCCCTGGCACTTCCCAGGTGAGACCTGCTGTTATCACCACTCAGCAAGCAGGGCAGCAGCAGGAGGCACAGACCTCCCTTCTTGCCTCTCACGCCCTCTCTCTTCATGTTTACCAAAGCCTCATGGCCATTTTGAGCTCCTTTGCTGCCGCCTAAGTGGGTCCCACAATGTGCTGACAGATGCATCCACCTTGTGAAGTCACGACGTGGGCACCAGGGGCAGAGGTGCTAAGAGGTACTCGGGGCCACTGCTGGATTTCCTTTGAAGCCAAGAGAAGGGGCCGTCAGTGAGCAGCAAAGATGAAAACCTCAGCCCACTCTTTTTTTAACCACAGAGAGGATTTATTGTGTCTGTGTTTCCATAATGTTTCTAAACAATATCATGACCTGAAAGTGAAACAGAATTAAGTTGAATCTAATTTAAAAGTGCTTTAAAAACAGGTAATTGGCATAGCAGACTAGCAAAATTACATGCAGGATGAAGTGCCTTTGTTTCTCCTCAGTGGGGAAATAGGCTTCCATGGCAGTACTATGCCTCTTTCTTCCTTCCTCTCGCAGTCAGGAGAAGCAGAGAAGTAATAGCATCAGGCAAATGTTATTCTTCCTTTGGCTTGGAACAGACAGTGCTTCCCAGGCAATTGAAATTGGTACCGTTCTGTGACAGTCAGATAGCAATTAATCTGCATTCTCTACACAGCTAGATCCAGTGGGGCTTCCATCTGTCCACCCTAAAACTCATGGTAGGCTGGGATCTGTGGGGACATAAGCCTTTCTCACTGTTGCTGCTGCACAGACGGCATGGCTGCACAGCCTTGTGCAGCAAAGAGGGTGAATGGGCCTTTGTAGCCCAGCCCTGCCCTCCTCTGTCCTGGGAGTGGAGGACTTTGTTAGCAGGACTATGCCAAAGGGTTTGGAATGCTCTCCCTTTTTATTGTATAATGCAGCTGTTTAGAAATGGGTGCAGGGACATAATCTGGGCCCAAAGGCAAAAAAACTGCCAGCATATCCAGCACGCTTCCTGGATGCAAACTCTTCCACCTGAAACATGGGTGACAATACACTAAAACACTGTACACATACCAAAAAACCCTCAGTGACAATTTATATCCTTCCTGAGGATGTCTAAACTTGGTTTACAACCTAGTAAGTTGGGAGAACAGGCTCAGGTCAGGGGACAAACAATTTGCCCCACAGGTTACCATGGGAAAGCTTGGCATTTCACCAAAGTCAGCAGCCCTGTGTGATGACCCATCTCATGGGGATTGCTTCTCCAAAGTTTGAGTAAGCCACAGTTGTAAAGGTGACCTTCTCTCACTAGACTGTTTCAGATCAGAAATCTGTTTTTCTATGGTTTGGACTAGGGGAGGTCGACCCTTCCCTTTCTTCTACTTGAATCCAAGCTTCTTCAGTAAACTTTCCTTTCCTTCACTGATAGTTTTTGACCAGGTCAGTATTTTTGGTCTCGATTTGATAAGCTGGCATGGCTTGATAGCAGAATTTTTGCAGGATTTTTATCAGTAGTTCTTTTTAATGGTTTGAATTAATAATATGTTATGAATTTACACTGCAAGTCACAAATTTTAGGTTTATGTGTTTCCAGCAGAACAAACATTCTGAATTTCCCAGCTGTCATCTAACTCACAGGTCCACCCATGTAGTCCACCCTAGCAGCAGGCATAGTTACAACGCCCCAAAGCAGGAGAATTTTTCAGTTAGCACAATGCAACCACTTTACTTCTAATGATCTTGTAATGCTGTGCTCTAATTGAATTTTTAATTTCTTTTATAGTATTCAATCCTGCAGACTGCTAAGTTATACACTCAAAGAAGCTGCAAGATGAGCTTATAAAGTGTTCTACATTTGCCTGTTTGTTTTATAAAAAGAGTGTATAATGACATATGTTCTTTGAACCAGTGCTTAGAAAGTGAAGTTGTTTGCTAATAAAAGTTTGTTGGTTTCATAATACACAGAGAAATGTGTAACTGGCTTTTCAAGCAAACTTAAACTCCTACTTCAGGCTGATTGTTTGTGTTCCTTACTTCATTGCAGAATATTCTACAAAATAAACTTGACATATATGAAGCTACAAAAGAATGCTATTAATATTTCATTAATAACTAAAAGACTCATTGCACAATTAAGAATTTTTAAAGTCACCTGTATGAAATATCACAAGTTATCATGTCTGTGTTGATAGACTTTCTTACAGAAATGGTTTTTTTTGACAATAAAAGCGCTTATTGAAGCTCTGGCTTTATCATCATAGTACTCTTGCAAAATGAAAGAATACAGAATCGTAGCCTACAAGAAAAAGACAGGCTGAGAAGACACTGTCAAGTGAGAAGTTTGTAGAAAAAATCCAATTGAAAGAAAAAGCTTCTAGTGAGACATTGCAGTGAAGGGGAACACCTACATACATCAACTAAGTGAAGATTTGTTCCTTTGTCCAGCAAGAAGAGGCATATTACAGAAGCACACTGCATAGTCAGCTGAAGGAAATGCACTAGTTTGTATTCTTCTGGATGAATAATTAACATGCAGTTAATTAAAAGGAAAAATGTATGCTAATGCATTCAAGTGAAGTATTTAGCTATTCCTATATATGTTTTAGAAATCAAATGTGTGCAAAACAACTTATTTTGCAGGAAAAGGGTACTAGTTGAAAACATCAGCTGTGCTTAAATATAATGCCCATTCTATGTTATCATTCCGTGACTAGAGAAAACTTGTAGTTGCAGAAAGTGTATTGCAAAAATTCTGTATCCTCTTGCATTGAGTTACATAAAAGTGAGCAGAATCCAATTGAAATTCAATTAAAAATGAGATAAAGCAGAAGCATAGACCTCACTTATATATGGGACTTCCTCCAGCTTCATCCTTTGCATTGTCAAAACTCAAACAGACGGAGCAGAAGGAGTGCATTCAGTTCTGAAACTGAAGCCAGAACAACAAGCAGAAGATCCAGGCAATCTGCTGTGTTCCTCACAAGGAGAATTTACAAATAGTGGGAATGTTTTTAATTGTCCGTCTCTCACAAAAAGAAAGGGAAATAGCCTAATGACAACACAAAGTTTTAAAGTCAGACACATCTGGGAGTATTGTGTTAATACTCTGTGAACAAACAACAGGTGTAAGAGTTCAAGCTCCAAAAACTAACATACTGTAAGCTCCGGAGGGGAATTAAAAGGAGAATCAAACTGACAGAAATACTGGGGCAGTTCTACTTCTGTCAGTATTGAGTGATGTGGTACGTGTTATATCAGCCCTTCTTGTTCACCTTTCTTCCCTGCCCCCTCCAAGGCACACATTTACCGGTGTCCTGTACAGATATTGCCCATTTGATATGTGTAGTTAATGAATACATTAACTGCATTGCATGCATGCTCTCAGTGTGTGTTTCATCAGGCAGGTATGAAGCTCTCTGTCTTTCTTCATAGGTGGGCCAAGCCTTAAAACTTTACAAAACAAAGTGGCTGTCTGAAATCTGATTCAGTAGTCCATGGTGCCTATAAAATGTCCTTTCTTCCCTGTTGGCAGCCAATGCAATTCCCCTTCTTCTTACCAGGTGTAACCCAATTAATGCAATGCAGCATTATCTGTGGGGATAGGGTAAGTTTCTACCATTTTCAGAGGTGATGGATGTTGTACATCCATCTGCTGTGGTGATGCAGCTGTGCTCAAAACAAGCCTCCATGTTGCAAGCAGGCTCCAAGGCACTCCACAGCATCAGAAACGTGGGTACTGACTGAATTTTGATATGACTGTGGCGCTTACCAAGGAATGGGGAAACAAACTTCCCCCCAAACCCTATTCTGGGTATTTATTTTGTAACAGCTATGTTCACATACAATCCATGTGATTCCTGTCTGCTGTGGCACGGGGAAAAACATATGCAGCTCGCACACATGTGACCTTTTGTGCCTAAGCAAATGCATATTGCAGAGGGAGCAACTATAAAACCTATATATTTAAATGTGAATATTATAATATTGTCTTCATAATTATCATTCCCCTTGCTAGTTTCCAAGATGCTCTGGGAGGATCAAAACACAGCTGCTTCCCTACTGAGAATTTTCACACTTATCCCAGCCCCAGGTTTGTTTCCATCCCGGCCAACAGACGGCTGGGAGCTGCTGGTCCCCGGGCATGGCAGAGCTACGACTGTTGACTGTTACTTTCGAAAGAAGGCTAAAAACTGACAGGCTGTTTGAATACAACTAAGGAGGGGAAAGGAAAAGGACTTCACTCAATCCAAATGATGGTCTTGCGAATCTTGACTGTTTTCCTTTAAGCCAACTAGCAATTTTTTTTTTCCTTGCGTCTACAAGAACATCAGCATTTGAAACACCAATGTGGGCTTAAGGAGAAAATGGATTTTCACCATATGAACTGTATGCATAATTTCCAGATAGGAAATGGCATGTTACTTTATTCACATACATTCACATTCATTTATTCACATGAAAAATAGTTCATATTCTCAGCTATGATTGACATAAGGTACGAAGAGGATTTCTTCTGTAAAAAAGCAAACAAATTATGAAGAGTAGGAAGCAATAAGGTTGTTTATTAACACTCTTCTATCTTCACCCTCCTGCCCACCCCATCACCCATGAGATGGCATTCCAAATCCTTGACACAAAATGATAATATATAATATCAGCCATACGTTCTCTGCCATTCCCATCTGAACCTCCAGCACTGCAAATGTAGTCATCTTTCCACAGCGGGAAATAGCAACATTCATACTTGTGCATTACCTTTATTTGGCACTCAAACCCCTGTGAAGTAGAAATTTTACCATTTAGCACCATCCCAGCCTCACAAAATACAGCCTTTCAAAGGATAAAGATAAGCCTATGGTGTCTGAACAGATTCAAGATGCTTTACTAGCATTCTCACAAGGCTCCTGTTTGATTTGCATGATGATTCGGGTGATGGAGGTTAACTACCCTGAGCAATGGGAGGAAATCAAACCATGATCTTACATGCACAAATACGCATAGATTGAGGGGTTTTATTTCATTTCCTGCAAGATTACTGGCAATGCCTATAGTAACGCCTATTTTGTTAATTTTAGCTTTTATTACAGCCATCTCCAGGAAACAGCAACATTCCCAGAGATAATCCTTGAGCAGAAAAGAAAGTACATTCACGGAATACATTTCTTGTTGCAAATTATTTACCCGAGGCAAAAATGTTTATCAGCCTTTCTAATTTGGTGGCATAGTACAGCTCCTGGTGCATGGTGAGCTCAACAATTAACTGGCTGCACTAATGTTTTAAAAAAAATTACACAAATAGTGCTGAATGCAAAGGTAGTTTTCCACCATTTACATCGAGGGACAGCATTGTGCTCTTTTCCCTCGTGCAAGTTCTGGGACCGAATGAAACAAGACTGATTTTTTTTTTTTTTTTTTCCCCTGTGGTTTGTGTCAGAAATCAGGAAAATGAATTTTAATGAAAAATTTAGTCAAAGCAAGACTTAGTAGTATGTTACAAAGGTCTCAAAGTTTATAAATAACAGCAGGTAACTTCAAAGAATATCAGGTAGCTGTGCTGGACTCGGTGTGAGTTCCCAATCACAGCAAGGCAAGAGGAGGAGGAGGAGGAGCGATATCTGATCCTTCAAGGTTCAGTAAACGTGGAGCAATTGTAATTAATCTTAAGTGACTCGTGATGCAGTATCACTGTGGCACAGGACTGATGACAGGGAGGTGTTCCCAGGAGACAGAAGTGAATAATTTGGTGCCTCGTGGACAGTGCTCGGAGACATGAGAGAAGTCTGACTTAGCAAATGTCAGGGTGCATCTAGAATGACCAGAGGTGAGCCAATGTCCTGGCGGGGACACAGAGGACAGGATTCCCTCCTGCCTGTTTACTGGCAATCGACACAAAGCCCTTTCCCTGTCCTGCAAGTTATGGAAAGTTCCTCTCCAACCAGCACTATCCCTTCCTCTTTGTTTTATAGATTTTAAAATAAGCACATCAAAAGAAAAAAGAACTGTTCACATGTTTATGGAGCTTGCTAGAAAACTTGCAAAGGTCTGTGCCAGCTGGGTCATTTCTGCGTAGATGCTTATGGCACAGATGACACGTGTGGTGTGTCCTCAAGCATGAAGCTTCCCAAAGGGATAGAGAAAACAAACATGGGATTGAGGGAGTGGGCTCAGCACCATGTGGGAGCAGCCTGAGGTTGAAATGGCAATTATGAGGTACTGTCCTGCAATGGGAGACACTGGGATTAGGTACTGACAGGGATTTGGTGGCTTATTTCCCAGGAGATTTTCCTTTAATATGAACTGAAATTTTTTTGGAAGTTAAAGTGTGATGCTTGGTAGAACTTAATTAATTAAAGTTGGCCAGAAGCCAGGCCGTCTAACTCTGTGATTGTTTCTGCTTTTGTTAGTTGAGGAACATTGGACTGGTTCAATATTTCCAGTGAGGGAGTACTGACACACATGCCAGGTGCTTGAGGAGGTGCTGTTTCCAAAAGGGCTCTTTCCAGTCTCAAATGGATCATGAAAAGATTGGTAGCATGGGGAATCACTGAGCCATTGGGCATATCCCCTTTCAGAATAAATGCTCTCTAATACTTATAGTCCTCATTGGTGTTCTGGTTTTTTACCCACGTGGGTGAGCGAGACCCAATTCTGCCTTCAAACAGCTTTGAGAGTAAATTGTGGTGTGATATGTTGTGGTAGCATGACAGAATGGGTTTAGGGAGGAAGGGCAGGGAGAAATCAACAAGGTGTTCTATCAGTCATTAAAAATACGTATGTATGTAATATATATGCATGTATGTATATATATATATAAATGTATATATGTGTGTGTATATCTGATCTATACATAATGTATACAAAGAGTTATGTAATTTAGCTATTTAGCTTTCACTTCCTTCCCCAGAAAATGTTTGTGTGTTTCTAAGTGTGATTTTCCACTGTTCTCCAGGGGGCAGGGCCTCATTGCGTGTGATGAAGTGTCTTTTCTAGCTCAGAGAGAAATGCTTCTGCTTCTGAAGTCAGTGTCCTTAAACTCAGTTTCCTGACTGGCCTGCTTGAGGTGAACTCTCACCCAGAAGTTTTGCCTCTCATGCGCCCGTGGCAGCTGTCACAATCAGCCACAAAAGTACCTGTACTCCAGCTAGATCTGAAGTGATTTAAGTCAAATCATCAAAACCAATTAAAACAAATAACTAAGCACACAGAAGAATGCACTCAGGCTAAGAGGCTCCAGTAGACCAAAGCATCTGTGCACCCAGCTGTTTGGTGTACAAAGCAGATGTGACAAGATGTTTGGACCTGGTGTTGTTTATGTATCAGGAGATTTGGGCTGGATGGATTCACAGGCTATAACAAATTTATCCTGGCTTGTTCTTTTGATATAGCCTATTCCAGGGGACAGACACGTGGCATACAGAGAATCCAGTGTGTCAGGAACACTGAAATCTGTATATTCACTGACAGGTCTCTATAAAATCCAGATCAGGGAATAAAAGCTCTTTTTTGGAACTTCTAATTTTATTTTTTTTTAACTCTTGTTGAGAGTATGTTCAGTAACATGGAACACAGCAAAATTATTCTTGGTGTCCTTTTACAATTGTTGTTCAATAAAATTCCAACAAGCTTATTGTAATGTGTTCTGACACATGGGATTTTATGGTGTGGATCTCCTAAAATTTGGGATTTTAATTCTAGCACTGATTTTGAAGTCAAATGTTTTGTGAGAATCTCATTCTTCCTGCAACTTCTTACCCCCAGAGTTTCAATCTCTTCTGGTTGCAGAGAAAAGCCTGGAAACATAACCCATATTAAGTCTCAAACACCAGACGGCAAACAGAAATATACAAAATTTTTTTTTCATTCTCTTGATTTTTTAACAGTTAGAGTTGGCAATATTGCAACTGGAATTTGGTTTGAATGAAGACTAAGGGCTGAATGCCAGCTTACTCTCTCTGTCTCTCTCTGAAGAAAAGCAATGCTTGGAAATGCCTGGAAACGAAGGGCCTTGATTCACGACTTCCTTCCATGGCAGCTCATGCTTTGCCCTGCTTGTAAGCCTAGATTCTAATATTCATGTATATTCCTAACTGTGTCCAAATCCAGAGTACAAATAGTGTTTTTCTTTAGAACATAAGCTCAGGTAAATATGCTTTGATTTCTGTGATATGTTAAATCTGGATCTATTTTAAATAAACCCATCCCTACCTAAAACCCATCTCTTAAACTCCTAAAACAGGGTATGTCAAATAATCTGAGATTTTTTAAAAATAATTTTTTAGCATCAGTTTTACTGTCTTATTTCCTCTGCAAGTTTTTTTCCATAAGAAATATTATGAATTTAAGAAACACTGATTATACACTCTGAGTAAAATGGCTTCTGAATTCACATGCCTGGACTGTAATGCTTCCTTAAAGCCACTAAATACTGGAATTCAATAGAAAAGGAAAAGTTAGTTCAACTGCTCTGAAAAATGCCAATAATTTTAGTGACTGCACTATTTTCTACCAAAAATTTCCAGTCTGTTGGTTTGCCTACCAATAATGTAACCTTCTCTTTTTGGACTGAAAGATAGTAATTTGTCAATTTCTTTCTAGTAAATGAGAGATTAGCATGAGGAAAAAAAGCCTTACATTTCTCCCATATCACCCGAAATCCTTTGTGTACCTAAATATACCAGAGCCCCAGGGGTGAGCTGTTTGTGTACGTGTTCCTCTACTGCCAGCAATGTTTCTTACGCTGCTCGAACAGCACAGGCTCACAACTTACAAAAGGCAGTTAGCACAGCCTTCAGGTCTGTGGCTCAGTTTTGGGGCTTTGGACTTCAGTGTGCTCTGGCAAACCATAAGGAACATTTCAAACAGTACAAAGAAAATGCTCTTCTTACAACAAAGGATGATGTTGACAAGGTGACAAGTTTGATCAGTCACATGAAATGGAACCTGTGTTACAGGTTTTTAGTGTTGTCTCCTGACAACTCATGCATTAAGCCACAATATACTCATATATACATTGAATGCATCCAGGAATCAATTGGGAAGGCGGTAAAACATCTGCTCTGAAGGCTCAAGTTTGACTGAAATGATCCATAAGCATTGTCTTGGTGCACCTCTCCATAATTAATCACATAGGGGACTGCTTGTCATGCCTCAGAAAGTCTCTTCATTGTAGCAACAGGTAAATAATCCAAATTTGCCCTGATCTGATGTATTTCCCAGCACAATCCACCCCATCAGTCCTGCAGCACGCACTCTCAAAGGAGCCATGCATGGCAGAGGACAGAAGCAGGCCACCGCTGTTCTCAGAACTCTCTCACCCATTGACTTTCCCTGGCAAGCACAAGGTTTCTACAGCAGCAGTGTATTACCTCAGCTGCCAGTGTCTTCTGTCACTGAAATATTTTCCATCAAAGGGAAACCTCTGCGAAGCAGCAGAGCACAAGGGCTGGCTGTCAGCTTAAACTCTTGTAATGCTTAACCCATTGCCTGCCCTCCACAGTTCAGGTCAAAAAGATTCTCTTTGCTTTTGATTGGTGTCCTCCTGACACAATCTAGTGCAAATATTTGATATAGTAGAAAATCAGATGTACTGTCAGCAGGCAGCTGAGGCTGTCTCTTATGAGTCTATTTTCTTTTTCAGTAATCTGCCTGCCTTTTGTGGCCACAGAGTAAGTTCAGTATTACTATAAATTACAAAGTTTGCTGCTGTGTGCTGGGGAGAGATAGAAAACTGTATCACACAGAGCAGTGAAAGGATGCCACTGAAGCTTCTTGATCTCTACAGACTTCTTCACACCCACCCTTTCCCTTGCAGAGAACAGACAGAAAAAGACCCATTCATACATGCATAAACATACCATGTCTTTGCATATGCTACAAATACTTGCCTGGGCACGGCAGTAAAAACATTGGAGAAAGTACTTTTGTGGAAGAAAGACGAGGATTATGCCAGTTCACCTGAAGCAAAGTTATTGCTACTTGTAACTTGTGGCAGCAAACACTGATGGCTCTTTTAATTAGACATGTTTTTGCTGTCCTCGTTCCTTATCGGTGCAACACAGCCAATGTATTTACCTTGAAAATACAGATGAGCTCACCTCTGCCCCTGATATGCACAGCCACTGGCCGTGTGTCACTGGTGAGCCATGTGCCCATCACATGCTGGTGGCATGACAAAGGCAAGATGGGTTCTGCCTCCAAGAGCATGCTTACATATGCTCTTTCTCGTACAATTTTAGCCGTCATGTGGCAGAGGGTATCACAGACGCTACACGTGGGACGGATTGTTTACAGTTACGCGCCCAGCAAAGGGCCAGAAGTTACAACAAAAAAATTCGAATGTGATTTCTCTTCTCAAGAAGCCAGGTCAGCAGTTACCCTTGCTACTGTGTCCCACTAGCAGGAACCATGAGACAGCAAGAGAGCCACACAGATAGCACACACTGTGCCGGCCTGGGGTGACCCTTAGGTCCAGAATCCATTTTATTGTCTAAGGGTAAATTTAAATCCTAGCAAGAACTGAAGGGGACTGAAAAAGACAAGCTTTTTACAATACAGTTTTGAATAAAAGGTATACAGTTATATGGTGTTTTGTTTGGTTTTTTGACAACATTCCTTTTCCTGGCATTTAGTTTCAGATTTTAGTCTACAAACCATTAAAAAAAAAGCATCATCTAGCAGTAGAAAAATAGTTTCCTGTGGAAAGAACCCCATATAGAGTAATATCATTAGGCTGACATGTTTTTAAATAAGGGCCTCTAAAGGCAGGTATGTAGATTCATTCATGTTTAGTCACCTAAGTAAATGGATTAACCCATAGAGCATTAAGCATGTGCAATTACCACTGCGTCTGAACACCTGTCCATGACTTAGTGGGGATTTCACTGCCCAGTTCTGGAAGCTCAGATGTGAAATTAGCAGTTTTGATTTTAAAACCCAGAGTTTATTTTACCAACAATTAGAGGTTATTGGGGTATTTTAAAGAAAATGAAAGCATTCACTGTACTGGGGAAAGAAACAGAACTGCAAAAATTAATTACAGGAAAAAGTAAGTTATTTGATTCTGTTATGATCAGCACACAGAAATCTTGACTTATGTGAGGCTTGGTAAGCCTAATGTTGAAATCAGTCTGACAAGGGAATTAATGTTGAGAGTAGGAAGTACTGAGAGAGATTTTAGAAAAAAACAAACCAAATCTGTAAGCTTTCCAAAACATTTCAAAACTTAAACAAAATCCACCTTAGGAGGTTCCATTGTAGCTTTCTTCTGTAACTTAATTTCCTGCTGAAACTTCCCAGTTAAGTATGCTGACAGCAAAGTGTTATAGGATTTTCCTCTATCTTCCACCCCTTTCTAGGAATTAATCATTTTGTGTGACTAAAGATGCCACTCTGTGTGTAGAGAATAACCTATTCCCTACAAAAGCATGTGGGTAGTGGGTATCTCAAAATCCTGGGCATATGATGATGGCAATATCAAGTGAATCAGGCGTCCTGAGTCAGCATGCTGAATGAAGTGTTCCAAACCTCTGTAAAGGGCAATTCCCTTGGGTCAAGTTCAGGTCACTGGAGCAATGCAGGGAAACCCTTGCAGAAAACGCTGTGTAGAGGCCCCGATTTACAGGCTTGATTTATGGCTGCACCACAGTACTTCCAGCATTTTCAGGGGACTCTTACACTGAAAATCTGAACTAATTATCTGAAAATAACATCTGTTGCATTCAAGTTCCAAAGCATGCACCTATTAACAAGGAGGATCAGAAAAGCACTGATTATTTACACATCATCTATTTTAACTACCTGGTAGCAGTGCTGAAATCATAATAATTTCCTGATCCCTGGCATCCTTAATCACAGAATAAGAGCTCATGGCTCCTCCAGGAGACACCAGAATAATTAACATACCTTTGAAACATCTTCACCTTTAACAAATGCAGTGGGACTAAGAACACAGCTTTGTGACTAGACCAAGAGGTAAAAAAATGCCAGCCATTAAAAAGCAGGTTTGCCAAATCTGCTGCTGAGTTGCTTTTTCTGTGCCTATCTGTGTATCTGCTATTGTACAAAAGAGCTTTCAAGAACTGGCCTGAAGAAGCATTCTCATTCTTTCTTCCCATAAAAAAAGCAGACCTGGCACAGGCACAGTAAATAAAAATAACAAGCATATGATGCCCAAGATGCATGTGAACATTAAGTGACGTTGGCAGCCCCCACAAATAGAACTCTGGTTAAAAATAGCCTTTGTCTAAATGTGGAAAGTGAGTAAATATAGTAGCAGTTTCAGCTTACTACAGAGGCTTACAGGCTCCAAGTAACAGAGCTTATTATAGAGCATGTGCGTCAGCAAAGGGGAGAAAAGGGGGAAAAGAAAGAAGACGCATTCTGCAATTAGTATCTACAATGAGACACAAATTAACTTTTCCCCTCGTTATTTTTCTTGTTGTTTGAGAATTGTTACAGTGCTAAAGTGGAAAAGAGCTGGGATTGAGGAGATAGCTGAAGAGCAGCACAGGGAGCTTTCTGCACCAAGGCTGGTCGCACAGAAAATGAGATATAAAAAGAGACAACAGGACAGACTGTGATCTCAGGTTCTCTTGAGACAAATAAGGAGCATCATAGCCTGGCTAGAGGGAGCTCTCCTGGGTTTGCTTCCCTCATTTGACTGAACATAAGCCAATGAGCCAACTTTTGAACTGGCTGAACAGAAAGCAACACTGATGTTTTCCCCTGCCTCTATTCACTCCCTTCTTCCAAGGAACCCTTGCAAGTTTTTAAGTGATTGCAAAACTTGCTTCACTGAATGAGTAAGTCTGCTCTACCTCATGTCTCACTTCATAAACAATTTGCTATGCAGTTGAGGCAGGGAAAGCCCACAAACAAAACCTGTGGGATATCTTACACCTGTGGGAGAGCACCTGCTGTGTAATGCATGTGTATTTTTAAGTAACCTTCCCAGGATGTTATCTCCAAGCATGACATTGCAGGCAGGGAATCCTTCAATATTTTTAACATTCTCCTCTGGTTGAATTGACAAAAAGGAGACAAAAATTCCCTGGTTTTATGTCTCTGATCTCTTCAAATCAGAGGGAGAGTGGGAAAGATCCTCTGTATTTCTTTCAATACTCAATTAAATTAAAGCACAACTCCCAAAAGTCCAAAGTCCTCCCCTCATTCATGCAGAAAAGGACACTTTTCACAAGGTTCAGTGGGTTTCTGCTTATGTACACAGTTTCTTATCTTCTCACTTTGCATTGAGAAGAATGGGGTATAACAGAAAAATAAATGTTCGGGAACAGAAGATGAGATACAGCATGATATAAAAGTTGTGGCCAGCTAAGAGTTGTCAGCAAAGTTGCCTTATTCAAATGGCATGGTAAATAAATGTTATAAATTCCTAAGTAGATCCTAAATTAGCTTTTGGCATAGTGCTTCGCTATAACAAGTTAATTTTGCAGCTCCAAGGAATAGCCTTATATGGTTCACTTAAGTAATCGTGCTAAATGAATGTTTAAGTGAGAACCATTTGCCAAATGCAAAGCAAGTACCATATATAACCTCTTACACAACTACATAAAACAGCAATGCTGGCTGGTTTTCAGAATTCTGGGGTTTGTACAGATTATACCTGCTAACTCCAACCAACACCTGAGTCAAAAAATAGCTACCTGGAATATACTACCATGACTGTTTAGGATTAATAATTTAGCATTTATCCTGGCCTGTCTTCCTCACCATGCAGAACTTCCCTTCCCTTCCCTTCCCTTCCCTTCCCTTCCCTTCCCTTCCCTTCCCTTCCCTTCCCTTCCCTTCCCTTCCCTTCCCTTCCCTTCCCTTCCCTTCCCTTCCCTTCCCTTCCCTTCCCTTCCCTTCCCTTCCCTTCCCTTCCCTTCCCTTCCCTTCCCTTCCCTTCCCTCAGTGTGACAACCAATAGTTTTGGCAATCTTCCTTACTTTCTTTGTTTTGCTAAGAAAGAAGAAATAAGAAAGGAAGGGAAGAAGAAAAACAATGTTCCAAAACCTTCAGTTATTATCTCAAAAGAATTTGAGCCTCCTTCTAGTGTAGTGCATCCTTGTCACAGTATTTGTGCTGTTTCTTTGGCTTTCTTCTCTTACAGCCATCAATGGCCAATAAAAATGTATTCAGGAAAGGCAATTACAACATAATCTGAGTAAGCTTAATACTGATGGCTTCTCCCTCCCTCCCCCACCCTTGCATCCTCCACCACCTATAAATATGGCAAGCTAAAGTATTAGGGATAACTGAAAAAGTTCAGACAGACATGCCTGTGTCTATTAGTCATCATTCATGCATTGTACCAAAATAACCTGCAATAGATGTCGTCTTGTTTCTTGCTAGAGAGTGCTGTTGAGTTCTTGCATTCACAATAAATCTGTTTGGAAGACTGCCCTTAAAGAGTTGCCATGGTGATTATTTTGGTACCATAAAGTAGAAGAAGCTAAAGTACTTACTAGCCCTATCCAAAATCTTGTCTTTTGGGGAGGAAAAAAAAAAGAAATCAGCAGATGGCATTTGTCAGAAATTCAACATCCTGATTATTACTGGTGTTGTGTTTTGGAGGAATTCTCCAAAAGGAGAGTGCATGGGGTGAGGGGACGAGAATGGAACAAAAAAAATGACATCAGTATATCTGAAATTCCTTTAGCTTGCACTATTACAACAGCTTAGGAATAGTTGAAACAGTAGGTGTTAAGTAATGAAAATCTTCGAAGGAGTCTCCTTCCAGACTATTTACTAAATACTTAACATACTGTAAGCCGAAGGAGAGGAAATTGTTATTTCCTTGTGAAAACATCACAGATTTCCAAATGGTTAATTATAGCTCCCTTTTGCACCTTTCTTGTGATGGAATCTCATGTGAATGTGAGAAATGTCCCAAAGAAATCTATGTATCAGTCTTTCTGCTTTGTATAGTAGAGGCACACAAATGCTGCTCTTCAAATTATGCAGTGTATTTGGAGTGACTGTAATGGAAAGGGTGAATTTAGGTGGATTTAGTGAAATTACTGCACCATTTCACTTTAGTAAAAAAAAAAAAAAAGCCATCAGGTTAGCTGCTCAAATGCTTATTTGCTGAAATCTGCTGTCAGTCTAGGGCCTGTATATGGATTATGCACAGATTTAAATTCCAAAGTATGGCATCAAACTGGGTCAAGTATGTGTGCAAGCATGAACCAGGACATGATGCTGGGTGTCTGCAGAGCATCAAGGAGCAAGGGCTGGTCCCACCAGCACAGCACTGACACCAGCTTCTTTCCTAGAGGCAGCACAGCTGCATCAGGTGGGAGAGACGTGTCCCAGGCAGAGTGCTGTGCTGACAGGTCTACAAAGCTCCTCAGATTTGGAGTTAGCGCAGGTATTACAGCAGGAGGCTTCCTCGCATGATTTAGGGGAGTTGCAATGTGTCGTACGGCTTTCTTCATTCACAAGCTCTACTTCTGCTCCTTTTAGCTGTCAGTTTTTCTCTCAGGCAATTGCAGCCTCCACTTCTTCACATACAAAGAATCCAGAGTTTTGGTGAAAAACAGCTTTGTTTGCTTTAAACTTTATTTACTTAAAACTGTAAAATTGGCCCCTTCCTGGTGAAAGGTGCCAGCTGAACCGCTCCAGGAACTGAAACTCTTTATTCACTCTGGCGCTCACTTGCAGCCCATTGGAGTCAACGACAAGCCTTTAATTGAGCGGTTTGCTGGCTCCTGGGTCCGGCCTTCCCAGGGCCGGCAGCAGCTGTGCAAACTCCCTCACACTCCCTCCCCGAGCACCTCCAAGGGAGAGCTGGGTCTGAGCTCCGGGGAGCTGGCTCAGCCCGAAATCCCACCCCGAAACTGCAGCTGCCATGGAAATTCACCGAGCTGATAATTGGGACTGCTTTCTTCCAAAGAAGCTGCGCTCAGGGCCAGGGGATAATGGAGTTTTTGCTGCCTCTGGCACCTCTGGTGTGTGTTCCCCATCTCTGCCCTGTGCCAGGTGAGGGCACGATGCCAGCAGGACGAATATGAGAACAGTCAAGGCAGAACCTCATCTTGTCTTGGGATGAGCCGTGTTCAGCTCCCGTTCAGGACAGCTGGTCACCACTGTCTTTGGGATTATCCTTGTTTCCCAGTTTTCCATCTCTGTACTTAGTTTGGGGGTTTTTGCAATTTTACTGCCAAAACCAGGAAGCTAGGTTATGTGGGGAAATGCAAAAGGCAGAAAAAGAAGAAAAATAAAAAAAGACAAATTTTCACTGCTACCTCCAATTAGGGCACTTTTGAGGCAGGAGAGATTTGTTGAAAAATTTCCAATAAAACTTTCACAGGACATGCTCTGTTAAGAAAGAAGAAAGCCCCACAAAACCAAAACACCACCAAATAAAACTCATAAAAGCGCAACCAAAACCAACTTTACGAGCTTTAGTAAAGCTGTATAGCTGCCAAAAAGATTTCAGAAATCATTTCTGGTCACTTTTGACCAACTAAGTTTAGCTTCAGGTTAGTGGCTGGTGATAAGGACCCTTCTGCACCATATACTTAATTAAATATCCAGGCCCTGTTAGCATCTTCTCTCCCTGTAGATCTGAAGAGTGACTCAACACTCCTCAACAAAACTGGTGATGACTCTTCCCAGATAAAGGACAGACAAAGTGGGGATCTGTGATCAGAAATGGGAGAGATTAAGAGTATTATGGCACAACAGGAAGCTCAAAAGGTCAGCTGAGGATTGTATTGTAAGACTGAATCCAAAGGTAATTCAAATATATTGCACAGTTAGTAGGAGACTTAAGAAAGTAGGGAAAGAGAGGAAAATGGAAATAATTTTATTCAGTTTGTTCTCTTAATGGGAAGAGAAATTAAAAAGAGGTAGCATGTGCTAAAAATTTTTTGTTCAAAAGTTTTGAACAGCCCCATGTTTCCTGTAAAGACAATCATTAAGCACTGTGTATGTGCTTAAAGTTTCCTGCTACAGTAAGAATGTCATGTGTGAAAGTTTAGTTTCACCATAATTCTCAAATATTTACTGACATGTAAAAAAACCCTCTTTGCCTCATGTTATTACCACCAAGGTTTCCCTGAGGAATACGTTTGTTTTAATAATCGTCTTATAACAGATGTTAGAATGAATAATAGAATATTAACCTGGACAATTTGGGGGTGGAAAATCTGAAATGGTGCACTAGAAGCTCCAGCAAAGAGTAATTGCAGAGCTCAAAAAGTAAGAGAACAAAGGGAAAGTCAGTGGCACTGTAGAATAAGCAAGTCCATGTGCATTTTCATTCAAGGCAGGGTGTAAGTATAAGCCACCTGGAGCCCTGGTTCAAAGTTACCTGAAGTTATAGAAAGTACTCTGTGGACTGGGATGGCAGATATGATAAGTCCAGTTCTAAAGGGCTCACTCATGTTACCTTTCATTTGAGGTACTGTGGAATAACATTTGGCAAGAGGCTGTAGAAATTGGAGGCCTGGGGAACAAGATGCTGAGTGAAAGCCCAGGCTAGACAGCAGCAGTGTTTGCTCATTTGACATCTCTTTCTTTATTGTATCTGTAATTTGGATGGACTGACGAAAACAAGCCTGGGTCTGCTGATTGTCTCATAGGTGCTAATCTTCTCATAAAGCCTTATCTTAAAGTTCTTACAGTTCTGCACTAAATTATCAGTGTGTTCACTTTTACCTGTGTCAGTCTTATTTCCTCATTTCTTGATGTAATGAGTTGTCTAATTACTGCTACATCAATTCCTTCAGCAACTTCAAATAATTACATCTGTGTATTTCAATGACATCCTGAAGAGTTTGGGGGAGGTTTGCTTCAGGCTCAAAAGCATCAGGTGCCTCCTGATGCATACACTTTCTGCCAAGATCTCCCTTCTTCACTACTTTCTGAAACATCTAGATACAAATATATGTCAGTTCTAATTAAAACAATCAACCAAATACTGGATCTGACTCAGGGATTATCATTGTAATTTTAAGAGCTGTTTTGTCTGTACAGTTGTATGAATTGTCTCATTTTGTTTGTATTCTTCATGTTTCAGTCATACCATATTTCAGTTTTTTCTTACCTTCATTTTCAAAGTAGTTATACAGTTTCCCTTGCTGCATTTATATATACTCAAAGGAGAAACAAAAATAGTGATGGGTCAGAAAAGTTTGCTGTGTTCTGTTTCCACACTGGTATTGTTTCCTATGTGTTTCCCTTTCCTTAATGCAGAACTGCAATCCTGCCTGGCTCTCACTGAGCCAGGGGAGGGGCAGAGGGAGCTGTAGGAACAGCAGTGGAAGAAGAGCACCACACTGGTCTCTAAGACCTGCTCTTGAAACAAAGTGCCTTTCCATACAGTGTCAGTATGGAATGAGAACACAGGCTGCTGTCCCCTATCCTGTACCACCACCCTGCATTAGTAGAGAAAAAACACAGTAGGCAGGCAGGCTCCCACCCCAAAAGTGAGCAGCCACAAACCAGCTGAAAAACACACCAGAATTCACCTTTCCAAGACTCACATGTCCACACCTGTGCCAGTCACCTAAATTTTGAAGCATAAGAGACAGTTCTAGGGTGGATTCATCTCATCCTAATAAAGCCATGTAAAGTAATTCAGGTAATCTATGCCACAGAAACTCCTTTCTCCCTCCTCCCAGAAATAAGAGCTTACATGTTGTAAGGTTCATTTTATCTCTGGTAAGGGCATTTGGAAAAAAAGCTCGTGCTCTTGGTAGAGAGGACACTTGAGGGAAGAAAGTCAGTGATGTAAATGTACCTAACTGCACAGTCAGAACACTTCACTTACAATAACCTTGGGCGCTTCTTAGCAGAACATTGCACAGAGATGTGGGTGGAGACTTTTTTAAACATTAATGCTCTCTGGCATATGTTCTAAATAAATGAGCGGAATGAAAAAGCATGGAAAAATATTTTGTACTGGGATTATTAATCTCTGTGGTATTCAGCCACTTCTTAGCAACAAACATTCCCCTGAGGAATTATTTCAATCAGAACTCACATCTTGGTCTTCAAGTCCTTTTGGGCATATTTGAATTACATTTGGTGCATGAAATATATTTTGGGGCATAACCACAGGGCAGTTTGGAAAGACCTTGGGGATAGTTTTGTACGTAGGCTGCGAGCAGATAAATTGCATTTAAAATCATCCACTTGGAATTGCAGTGTTCTTGAGGTAGTGGCTGCTTGAGACCAGCATGAAACATCTCCTGGCTGAACACATGCAAATGTGTTATCTGGTGCATGGTATCCATCCTTAATCACACTAAAATCATTGATTAGGAAAGTTGTGGAGAAGCTTAATGATTGCAAGATTAGGTTATTTCATTAATACTTCAGAGATTATAAAGAACTTTTTTTTTTGCATGGGAAGCAATAGTGTATTTTTTTATTCTAAAGTATGTCACAACTTGAGAAGCTTACTTCATCCTGCAGAGTTGTACAAATGGCTGTGATGAAGATAAGGAGGGATTTTAAAAATAGTTTGTAACTACGCATTTGGATAGTAAATTGGAAATTGCATATTCAGTGCTCATTCCAGTGGTAATTTATCAGAAAACTACCATGACTCTGTGGGAATTCAGCACATTATGAGGTAATCCCACATAGAAGAGTCAAAGTGGATGATGCAAGGAATAAGTAAGTTCCAACAAGTCCCTTAAACCTCACGCTTCTTTTCTGGCATTTAAGAACAAAACCTGTATAAACAACGAATATTGGGGTTGCTTGCCATCATTCCTGCTTCTTTTCCATTTATGTGAAAGCGACCTTAAAGCTGTAATAATTTGATTAGCAACATAATACCTGCAATACCTGTATAATTTGTGGGGATACTGAAAGAGCGACATTTGGAAGGTCAAATGTAGCCAAGTGGAAGTATTGCTGCAAGCCCAACCTTTTGCTGCTGCCAGGCTTGGTTCCTACACTGAGCTTTCCACATCTGGATCAAAGAAACCAAGCATGAACATTTTTTCCCCTTAGAGCAACGTCATGCCAGATCTTTGACACAAAGCCAGAATGGTGTGCTTATTCAGAAGCTCATAATGGCTACAATCCACAGACATTGTAAATAGGCCCCTAATCTCACCTAACTTGCAGGTATTCTTACATTGCAGACACACCCGAACCAGTCACCTAGGTCCTCATTTTAGCCAGGAGGAAAAAAAAAAAAAGTATTTGTGTTGCACCATTTTTTTTTGGGCTTAAATGAGTGTTTAGTTCTCTCACACTGGAAGACCCCAAAGGGAATTTCTTTATAGTCATCTGAGACCATGTGGGATTGACTGGAGCCAGAGGAGCCACATGTAGACCCAGTCTCATTCTTTGACACAGAATTATCCTGTCTAGGTCCAGACATGTGACAAAAGAACCTGAGTTCAGACTACCATTCTTCAGAGGACAGACATTTTCCAAGATCAAGACACTATGCTGGACACAAGTATTCCTATCAATTCCTATAAATTACTTCCATCATCCCCCACTGACCTTCTGTGCTGAGATTTGTAGACCAGAGCCATATAGCAGCCTCCCATCATGAAATATATGGTCCTGTTACTACTGCCATATCTTCTTCTGTGTGCTCCTTCACCAAGCCCTGAGCCATTGAGCTGCATCTGCTGTCACAGGCTGCCCAGCTCTCTGCACCTCCTACAGCAAACTTTGGGTTCTGGGCATTTCACCAGGGGCTCACCCGACCCATGCAGCAGGAGGTAATGGCAGCAAAGCACTCCATCCATCCCAGCACACCACTCAAAAGCGTGTTTCCTGGGTAATTTCTATTGTTTTATCCATTTGGTAACTAATTTTCATTGTGTATGCCAAGTTTCAGAGGCCAGTTAAACATTTGGCAACACTAAACAATCAGCAGATTTTCATTTACGTAGCAGTAGTCTTTTGGCAATCACACTGACTTACAGAAGAACACTTCTTTGAGGTTTATTGGTATTACATATATTTCAGACATTTCCTAAAATAAATACTAATCCATTGCTAGAGAGAGCATTAACAAGAATATTCAGTCATTGCTTCTCAGTATCTATTTCCTGCACCTGCAAAGTCTCCATCAGTCTGCCAGCAGTACTAACACCTATTTTACTTTACTGTGCCTGTCCTAGAATTAAATAAGCAAATAAGAGGTAGAAATGTCAAATAAGGCCTTGGAGGACATTAATTTTTGTTGTATCTTTTTCCATACTGTGGGGAGATAGGGATTGTTGTTCAGTCACTCTTTCAGAATCAGCTCACATTTTGATCTCCTCTAAGAATAATAGAGAAATCTATTTTGATTTCAACATCTGCTAGGCCAATGAATGGGAGATTTTCTATATCTGAGATATTTTAAAAAATGCAGATGTTTATGTGTGAAATTCTGCTTGTTATTCAGTTTACAACTGTTAGAATTGATAGGTTAAAAATCCTGATTCCTCTATGGAAAATTCTCATCAAGTAAAGAGGGAAGAATGAAATACTGTTTTGTGAATATTCTTCTTTGGTTCTCTTATAATTTGTTACCTGGTATCCAATTCAAAATATGTAAATACAGTATAATGTAACTTTAATCATAATTATCACTCACCAGGTCTGGACTGCACAGCACACACAGCCTGACAAAGACCATTTTAAAGACAAAGTAGCTAGTACTTCTATAGCAGGTCTAATCCTTCATATCAGAGAAGGTGGAGGGGACTTGTTATTTTGATGAGGAGCATTTTTTATCAAGAGCAGTTCACAATGGAGGGGAAGACAGCCTTTCTTGCTTTCCCTGCATTTTTCTTCATTTCTTTTGTTTTCTTTAAAATTAAACCCTAGTAAACTTAATTTTTAAATGAAAAAAGCCATTTGTCTAAAGAAAAACCTAAGTATAATTCAAAAGCTTTGAACTGAACTGTCATTTCTTTTTGAAAGAAAACAATGTAATGAATTTTACACAGATGTTTCAATTAACTTGAATAGATATTTCTTAAAGGGAAAACATCCCCTCCACATTCTACTGTTAGAAACAAGCTTTGCTGTCACTAAAAGCTGTTTGCTGTTCTTGGTGCAGAAAGGGATCTCTGCCCTGATCTTTGCTTCTGTGGCAAGAAGCTACAGAGGTGAGCCTTCTCCACTCCTAAATACATGGTCATTGTTGAGGGTGTCTGTCGGATCGTATCCTTTTCTTTTTCATCCATTTGTGTTTAAGCTGGGCACAAAATCATCTTTTCCCTACTTGTACACCTTGTACAAGCAAGTGGACAGGAAAAGTGGAATGTTTTAAAGATGTTGCTGCCCACCGGGGTCAAGTACCTTTTTTCTCAAAGTGCAAGAATGGGAAGGTGACCATGAGGGAAATTACCCGGTACACTTAGCAGGTGGTAGGTTATAGGCAGCAGAAGAAATTACTGTTTTATACATCAGGGAATCATTATGGAATGTATTGCCATCGGATATCGGAGAGGCAGGAAGAGAAAAAATAATTCAAAGGGAGATTAAAACAAGTTCACTGGCAGCCTGTACAGCTATCATATGCTAAAGTGTAGAGACAATATCTGGCTCAAGAAGCCTCCACATTCCTGGTTTCCCAGAAAACCACTGAAAAGCATCTCTCTGTAATTGCCTCTCTCTGCTTCTCTTTCTCTAAACCTCTGCTGCAGGCCACTGTCAGAAAAGGCGTGTTGGGCTGGCTGGACTCTGGCTGTGACCCGCTGCAGCAGTTCTTGTGGCATTCACTAAGGGGACGAGGCTATCGCGTCCCTCACACCAGCCACGGAAGCTGACAAGATGCAGAAAGGAGTGCAAACAGCGCCCTAATTAATAGTGATGCAAGAGCAGCTCTGCAGGCACTGTGCCCCCCCCAGACGTGACAGATCCCAGGACTGGCACGGGAGCGATAGGGGCTCTACACCATCCCTGGAGCGTGGCTTGTTGCTTGATGCCATAGTTTAGTACTAAGTATGCAAGTGCATTTTCAACATAGCTGATGGCAGAAATTGCACTTCTAAGCTGTCTGGTGGATTTATATGCTTAAAGGATTATGAATTACTGCAAACCAGTACCATTTGCAATGTTTTGCTTTCTATTCTACAGATCCAATTACTTGAGGGCATATTTGATTGTATATGTAGTTAGAATAGGGGTTTGCTCTGGTTATTTTACATTTTCATTACAGCAAGTTAATGCAGAGGCAGACCTCAATCTAGAGATTCATGCTAAACTTCAGCAGTATTACTTAACTGAGTAAAGTTAAGTATATGGGTAGGTAAAGAGTTAAAGAATTAAACACAGACCTCAATAAACAGGCATCTCTAAGGATGGAACCACACCACAAATAAACAAATCTGTAAGGATATAAACCACACCTAATCCTGACTGAATGGCAGCAATTTTTTGTGCCTGAGCACTCACACACAACCAGATTTGAACAAACAATTTCTGGGATAGGAAGCAGAATCTATTGTACATATTATTATCCAAGTAAATATGAAAAGACTGCCAACTTTGCTTGAGTACGCCACCTGATCTCATTGGGAGTTCAAAAGATATGAAATGCATTTGCACAGAGCTGTTCATTCTGGTGCTGACCTAGGAGGTGCATGTAGCACGTATCTTGCCATGAATGAGGAAAGAACACACAGTATGAGCCAGACCACAGAGACTGAGAGCGGAAATATGGGAGAATGCAGAGACCTCTGTTCCACCTGCATTCCAGAGGGACTCAGACCTCAGACCTTATCTCAGGGATCAGTTGTCCAGTACCAATACCAACCCTGTGTGAAACTTTGTACCACAAGGAGGTATAAAGTCCAAGGCTAGTTTTCATGTTAGAACTAGCCCAGGACATGCCTGCCCAGGTGGAGTGAGCAGTGCAGTGAGCAGGATGTGCTCCGGTGTGTCCACCATAGGTTAAGAACAAATGAAATGGACAGGTACGGCTCACATGCATTTTCAATTGTTTTGAACAATTGCATTAATTTTCACTAAGGAAAAGCCCACCCAAAACCACACAGAGGAGGAGTCCTTCTAGGCTCCCAGTAAGACCTTCATTACGCAGGTTCATAATGAACCATCACGGTTCATTAAGGACCAAGTTTTTTCAAGCTACCATTTGCTACCTTTTGGAAAAACTATTATGTGGCACTAGTGCGATAATTCTCACACAACAAGTACAAGGGGATACTTTGTCTAATTGTGAGCACGCAGAGCCATAGAGAAGCATTTTGGTAGTTATACCACCTTTCTTTTTGTATTCCCAGGTAAGCATATGAAGTGCATATTCATCAGCACTTCACTTGGCTGCTCAGACCACCTGTACCTCCTTCCTGACCTGCAGAAGCCTCTGCCCAGCAGGTTCTAATTTTATTTACTTCAGTCTGACAGCTATTCAGAGTATCTGTCTCTCTCCACCAGCCATTCATGCAGCTCTGTAAACAATTGCAGCATAAATAACTAACGGGTGGTTATAGAGAAGACAGACTCTTTTTGGAGATGCATAGTAATAAGACAAAAAGCAATGGACACCAGTTGCAACAAGGGAAATCTCAACTAGATTTAAGAAAAAAAGTCTGCATGATGAGAGGTGTCAAGCAGAGGATCAAGTAGCCTAGAAAGCATGTAGAACCTTAATCCTTGGAGATATTCAAATACCCACTGGACAAGACCCTAAACAACCTACTCTGTTTTTGGAGACAGTTCTGATGAAGTTGGGTATCGTACTAGAGACCTCCAGAGGTTCCGCTCTTCCTAAGTGATTCTGTAATGTCAGTAAATCTGCATCAAATAAAGGCATTTTGGCAATTAATTACCAAAGGAGACATTCTCTTATTAAAAGGGGAAAAAAAAGTTAATGGAACAAGTTGATGTCCTTTATAGAGTACAGAAAAGGCCATACAATTAGAGTGAGCACCATTTTTAATAAGGAGAAGGAATCCTATTAACACACAGCTGCAATTACAAAGCATAATAGTATTCTTCTAAAAGCCCAGGGTAAGGCTGTGCTTGTAGTTATTTAGGCATGGAGGTATAATATGGATGCATGGAAACTGCACTATACATGCAGTAAGGGTTTTGATTACTTTTGTGAAAGTAGGCATTCTTTCCCACTCCCAGCCTAATATCCATTTGCTGTAGACTGCAGCTTCATGCTTTTTGTCACAGAAGTAGCCAAAAGTTTGGCCATTAGGTAGAGAAAGCACTTTAAACACAGTCTGTCCTGTCTATTCATACCTGAAGAATGGAAAATCAGAAAAAATAGTAAAGCACCAGACTGTAAGTTCAGGTGTAATTTTCCTTCACTGGTTATGTTTCAGATAAAGCTTGGTCACTGATTCCCTATCCATTGTGTCTGGTCAAAACTGATTTAGATCACTTCAGAAAACTGCAGTGACTAACTTCCATTTCATGATCCTGCAGTACTACTACTACCACAGCTTTACCTTTCATCCTTCCTCCTCCACCTGACACATCATCTCTATTTTTTTATCTAAAATGTTTTAGCACAGAGTGACAAGCACTGGTTCAAAACATTCCAGCCCAGGGAAGGAACAGGGAAGGTTGCAACCCCTGAGCACAGAGTGTGCTCTCCATAGCAAAATCAATAATGTAGAGGGAAATAAAGGAGAGATTTCCCATTACTTAAAGAGGAATTTCTAGTTTGCTAGGATCAGTCCCTGTTGATTAGATATAAAATGTAGATACTGAAAGACACTACTTTCTAGTTCCAAAAACTGCAGGAGTTCTTAAGATATAGAGTGCCACAAAAAGCAAGAACAAAAATCAAGGGTTTGTGCACAACTTACTTGCTAAATCTACAGCAACTGGGAGCACTGCCAGACCAAACTGCTCCAATGAAGAGAGGCATTTGCCACAACAAACATTCCACTCCACATCCTGGATCACACAGTTTTAAAAAGACATATTTGAGCAGCAAATAAAATGCAATGACGATATCAAATTTAACATCAGAGAAGAATCTTTTAGTATCTGCCAGTCCTCTGAGTGTCAAATAGAGGGGGAAGAAAAATCAGAGAAGCTAAGACTCTGCTTTTTGCTTTCCACTGTTTATGATGAAATGACTTATTCAGAGGACAGATACTGTGAATATGTGAGCTGTGCTATGACCAGCTGGCCTATTTTGGATTTCAGCCGCAATACACAGATGGAAAGTATGTTTCTAGATTGCATGATTTCTTTCTAAAATCTGCTTTTTTTTTTTTTAATCAGCAATTACTGAGGTTACAGAGAAAGTGAGGCAGTTCCTTTGAATCTTAAAGAGAGTTCAAAGATCATTCAAACACCATTTTCTGAATGTTTTTCTGGAGACCTGCACATCTTTTGTAACCCCACTGCTGAAACCTCAAGGAGGTGACAGAAATTATATGTTGTTTCACAGTTTGCCCTATGGAAAAGGCATGAAAAAAAGTCAAACGATTTGACAGAGAAATATGAAAGCTACCATGTGTATTTGCTGTCTCTGTCAACATGAGCTGCATTCAGTTTGGGCAGGAGTCTTTCATTATCAACACCTGAAGGAATATAAGGAACTGGAGAAAATAGAAAATAGGACCGTTCTAGGGGCCTTGCAGCACTGCTAGAGTCAAGTTGTCAGAAGCCATCTCCCTTCCTTTGCAAGAGCAATTTGCATACAAAACTGCAGAGGCTGAATCAGTCCTCTGTTCTTGCTTAGAATGCTGCAAGGCAACATTTCTGGATTAACTTCCATTAATCATTCCTGGATCTCAGCTTTTTTCTTTCTTTTAAATCCATACACAAAACCTCACAAACTGACTCAGACTGATATCTTATTTCAGATTACAGTTGCTATATCAATGTCCTATTTAGGACCAGTATATTTTACTTTGATGTTTATAGGGACATATTATCAAGTAGGTCTAGTCCTTTCAAAATATAGTGCCCACACACAACTAAACCAGTATCCTATATGTGATGGGGAAAGGAATGGTTCCAGGAATATCCATACAGTCAGCTGATTTCTATCCTCCCTCCATCAGGAGATTAAAACTATGAAGCTTCTTAAAACCCGGAAACACAGCTTCCTAAAACCACAGCACTATCTTTCCTAGGAGCCCTCTGCAAATCCCAAAGATGACAACTGTCCCATAATCTGCATGTGAAAGAATCTGAAGCTCAAGATTTTATGTTTTACCTGCTTATGGCAGTCAAAGGGAGAGATCAGGCCTCAGCAAATGAAGTCTAAGTCTGGTTATAAAGAATTGCTTCTGGTCTCCACTTGATTCAGTCCAGGCTTTGTTACAGTGGACAGGTAACACTGATTAAAGCAGGATTTTATTCCAAAACCTGAAGGTGTACTAAGGGCAGTCACTTGCTGGTGAAACAAGCACATAAATAACATGATTTAATTTTAGAAGGAGAAAAAATCCCCAGCAACTTCTGGACTTTTCCCATTCTCCCCCTCCCCACAAGCAAAGCACTTTACAGCCATAGTATTTTTATTCACCCATAAACAAATCAGTGGTTTAGCTCTCTTCTTGTACTGACAGGAAATAGTCTTCTGTGACCTGGAAAACTCAGCAAGTTTCTGAACAGAAACAAGGATATTTCTGGGTTGATTTCTTAACTTATTCTTTAAGAGAAGCTTACAAATGTATTTTTACTGAAGATCTTGGCACTCTCTTCAAGAAAAAACCACACATTGTAAAAATCATATTTTTGGGAACCACAAAATCATCTCTAGTTAGCTTCATAATAAGCCATTTTCTCTTTCTTTACAGACTGACTGTAGGACAAAGAAACCTTGTATAAGTAAACCTGTACTGGAATGTTTTGCTATGCACCCTGTTCATGTACTTTCACTGATCTATTACTGAGCAAAGGTAGCAAGTGACCTAGAGAAAACAACAAAAAACCCCACAATGCTGTATGATAGAAAATATATTCTTTATCTGCTCCACAATAATGTGCTGCAATGCTCCCAAAATGGCAGCTGCCCCTTTGGACAGCTCTCTAAAGAGGGGAAGACAATATAGCCACAGCCACAAAAACCAAATATATTTGATTAAGCCATATACCAAAGAGTACCTTTCCTGTTCAATCAGATTCAACTCTGTTGAAATAATATGACAGAATTTTTGCTTCATGTAGATGCAAACAGGCAGTGTTCCAGATATCTCCACTGAGAATATCATTTTCAAACCAGGCAAACGAACAAAAAGAAAAGCCTCTTGAATAGTTTTAATTTTCTAGAATTTGCCAGGGCTGCTAACTGCTAGGCTACTCTCCCTGCAGCACTATTTTGTTGGAACATAGAGCTCAAGCTCCCTGGTTTCTTCAAGCCTTGTGCCTTGTAAGCATATGTCCTTAGAATGGGCAACAATACACAATTATTTGAAACGTCAGAACAAAACAAAACAATTGACATCTAGAGTATCAGGTATCAACTTCTCAAAGCAAGCCATTTGTAACTAAACCTTATAAGAGAAAGGTCAGAGGAAAATTATCTTTTACAGCATACAATATGAGGAATTTTTCTTTAGTTCATTCAGCTTTGTAATTCAAATATTCTTTAATTCATTTCAGAAGAGTTGAGAGACCCCTACCATGAAGAGGAACAGTTTCTCTGAAAAGTAACTCTTCCATCAGATTCTTTTCTCCACATTATCTTATGGACATATCTGCTCATTTTTATACTTTTAATTATTTTTAAGCTTCTCAACAAAACATTTAGAAGTGCTAGAGGTATAATACTCTAATGATTTTTCCTAAAGTTAGTCCAGTAACTCTAACATTTTGAGGAGTATTAGAAGTCAAGGTAGACTGAGATGGATTATATTTTCCATATGCATCTTCAGCATGGCTGCCTTTAAGTTTTGAGTCAACCATAAGCAAGAGAGCCCATTAATGGGTAGGGCCCTATTTCTGAGTCCCCTTTGGTCAGGTACATAGAGGACCACTCCAGCATGTAAGAAAAATGAATAGATTCTCCTAGTTTCCAATACCTGCCTCAGTAGGTATTTGTGGTATTTTCCTTCCTAGGACTCAAGTACCAAGGAAGGATTTGAGTCAGTGTGTAATATTCATCCCAGGTCTGAAGTCTCCTGTGGACTTATACATAAGGTTAAATAAATGGAAATAAAAAGAGAAACGGAACAAAGAAATTAAGTCAGGAGTACAAGATCTACGTTACATATTGATGAAAGAGTGATATGTATTTGCTCTCATCTCTGTATAAGGTGCTTGGGAGCTGTGATAAGTCACAGAGAAAGTCTTCAATATCAACTCTACCATTTCTCCATCCATGGAAAATAAGACTATTAGTCATATTTTAGTCTAATAGTCTTGCTGTCATCATACTGTAAATTAACCTGGAACTGATGTGAACATAGGTGGGCTTTTTTTTTCCCTGTGAAATAAAATTTAAAATATTTTAAAATATTCACTTCCCAGGTAGTTCTTTCATTTCTGGTAATTCAAACACGACCTAAACCTGACAACCAGCACTTATGCAGTGAGCCTTAGAGCCCAGTAGGCTGGAAGACCCCCAGGTTGTTCTGTGTGCAGCACAGAACACTGCATACACGCCAGGTCGTGCTCCCAAGGGCTCCTTTTCGACCCTCACACCCACATGTCCCCAGCCTCAGGCCGATGTGCTCTCAAGGGGCCGATCCCCTTTCCTGGCAGGGATACTCCAGCCCTGGAGCCGGCTCTCCCGCGTGCCAGTCAGAAGGTGGCACCATGGAGATACGGATGTCCCCGGGCGGCTGGGCTCCTCCTCTCCCATTTGGTGCCAAGGCAAAGCATCAGTTACACATTAATTTTCCAGTAGGATCATAAAACACTAATCCTGGTTGCTGGTTGGATGCATTATCAGCATGACAGCGTCTCTCATCACAAAACGAAAGGAAGAGAATACGCTGTCACTGCCTTTCAGTACTGGGTGGCCAAGCTGAGTGACTTTATTCTCCATCGTGTTGAGAGCAAGAATTGAAGAGATTCATATTCTGTGCAGAAAAAAAAAAAAAAGAAAAAAGAATAGCATAGAAAAGGTAGAAACCAGGTCAGGTTAGTAAGAACAACCATAAAAAATATTTTAAGTACATAGAGTTAAAATTAGAAAAGCCTATGTGAGATATGAGTAATATCTTGTTATATTTTCTGTGAACTATATCAGTGCAAAGCAGATGATCAGAAAAGTTTCGGTCTGGTTGCTGGAGAATAATTAATGAAATGGGTATATGAGACTGAGAACAGCAGCATGTTTCATTTCTTGTGGTTTTTTTTTTCTTTACTCATCACAGCTGCAAGTCAATGGCTAACAGATCTGAGACAAAGACTAAAACAGGTTACTAGACCAGGTTTGGCAGAATGTATTTGGTAGGTTTCAGATCAGCTATGCCAAAAAGCATCCATTCTGGACTACTCTGGGTCAGGTATCTGTCACAAAAGGATTTGTTATTATTTTTGAGAACCTCAAGAAGAGAGAGAAATGCCAGAAACTGAAAAATACAAAATCTTCGTTTAATTTCCGAATGGAGAAGGTGGTGGTGGCATGGTAGAAATCATAGACTTACCTTTGCTTCTGTTTTCGGAATGAAAATCTCATTCAAAAAGAAAAAGAAGGAATGTGGTATCTTAGTGATTAAGTAATTAATATTAATTTTGTAGGTAGAGTGATGAGTTGTGCAAGAACAGATCTGCAGTAAATATCTCTTGAACCACTTAGTATTCAATATTTTTGTTAGAGATATGGATCATGAACTGGAGAGCCTGCAAACTTTAAAAACACACAACACAAAGCTAGGAATGACTGCAAAAACGGAGAAATGCAGGCTTGGAATACAAACAATCTTGACAAAATGGAGGAGTGCCTGGAGAAAAAGACTGGCTGCAGTTCATTTAGAACAACCACAAGTATTTATATTGATTGGGAAGACAAAGGGCATAAAAAATGGAAGGAGAATACCTGGCTAAGCAGGGGTTTTGCAGAAATGGATCTAGGTATTATAGGAAATCACCAGTTGAATTATGTCTCTAAAAGGTAATGCTGGTCTGAAAATGGCAAATCATAAAAAGATAGCTATGAAGAAAAATTAAAATAATTGAACCTTTTGAGAGATTAAGCATATTTGACTATGGTTGAAAATGGATAGCAGTGGGGGTCTTCCAGCTGAGAATGTGTGAACATATTTTATTCTTAAAAGAAAAGTTAAATAATAAGGGAAATATGAAACAAACCAGACCAAAATAGGATAAATGTAAGATAGCAATTGTTTTCTTAAGGGAATTTAACCATTGGCAATTTCATTCTAATGCTGTATATCAGAGGTTAATATCTGAGTAAAGATAGTTAAATTGGCTTTTTATTATTGAATTATAATCACTTGAGCAATTATAAAAACAGGTGTTGCTGATTGAAATAAATTATTCCTTCACCTGATCACTATACAGCTGATAAGAACCCAAGATTGCTGCACAAGTACTCTTTTATTTGTGCTGAAGCCTTCTTCAAAGGCATTTATTAAGCCAAGATGCTCTGGAAAGAAACTCCACTGAAGGACAAGGACAAAGATTAAAATCTTCTAAGAAAGAGTGTGCAGGCTGTGGTGTCTGCAGATCTTGATTTGATCATTAAGTAGCCTTGATACTTAGTTGACTGTTGAATATAAGTGTTTTCAATGTGTCTACAAGAATTTTCTCAGGCTTCTAGAGAAGCCTATCATTTAATCTTAAATCCTTCAGTCTATGAAGTTTGCAACAGTACAGTGTAATACTATGTTTAATGGCTCAGCTAAACACAAGGTAAAGTAGTAGATAGTATGTATTTGGTTTAGCCTTAGCCATAAGATGCTTGGAAAAACACCAGCGGGTTCAGCAGAAATATTTTCCACCAGCAGCTGGAAAATAAGCTTCCCTGCAAACCCAGTGGATATAGCTGCTGCTCTAAAATGAAATACCAGTACATTGTATGAAGCAGCAGGCATTATGTGAAATATTTTAATGGGATTGATATAATTCTATATGGGTTATAATAAGTAAAATGCCTACTTTGAGATGGTTTATATTTTATGTAATGGGTTTGTATGTATTTATATTTTATGTAATGGGTGCTCATTCTGATTTTCTCTTTGACAGAACATTCCCTGAACTTTTTTCTAAACTGGGGTGATTTAAAATTTTAATGGAGACTTTCAATCTTTCTTTCTCATTGATCATTTCTCCACCTAACACAAAGTTTTACACATTTATCTCACCGTTGTAAGCAGTGATATATCTCATGTTAGGCATCACTGACTCAGCAGGCTGTGTATTCTGAGTAAACTCATCTTTACATACCTCTGCAAAAGTCCCGTTTCCTCATTAATGCAGAAATCCTGTACCCTCTGTGGCATAAGCATGTGTGGAAGTCAGCAGTTTGATTAATTGTTTTGTGAAGCTGAGATAAATACAGTATTTTGTGGTACTTAGATTTTTCAGCCTCTAAAATGTAAGTCTAGTTTTCACTCTGGCAAAATTTCCTTCTTACTATTTGATCCAATTAGTTTGCAGATGGAACAGCTATCCCAGCTTTATCAAGTACAGAACTCATAACAGGGCTTGTATAAGTTTTTACAGCAAGTCAAATGCAGAGTTATAGTTGTGGCGCTTTTATTCTCTTGTTGCATTCTGCCTTTGCTCACTGTTGTTTGAGCAGTACGACCTGAACATTTGCTCCAGCTAAGGCTGCCATGGAGACAGTCCTAAGTTAGAACTTAGCAAATGGTCTTAGCACAGTCTGTCTGTCCAGCTGCTTTGCCTTTTGTCACTGACAGAAAACTTTCTCCAGAGGCTACCGTAAATTCCTTTCTGAGTTGATGATCCATGTTGCGCAAAGAAGATTAATGCTTTTGGTACAAGCCAAAATATTCACTGCCAGATGTAAAAGAATGAGACAGCCTTTAGAGCAAAGTCTTTCCTCTGTTGAGAATTGCTTTTGGGCCTGTGTTTCATGAAGAGACCTTCCTGGTGGGTTTCTGAACTTCCCATAAACCCACCTATGCAAAGAGGCTTCCAGGAAGATGTAGGCAGCTGCACACAGGTCTCCTAGAGAATCTTTCTCAAGTCCTCAAACAGCAATGGAATCATTAATGATAAGTATTACTAGACTTACAAAGAATAAACCTCCTAAAAGCAAAGTTGGCTGGTCTTGTGATGAGAAACACAAAATATGCAGGGAACAGAAATGTAGAAATAATTGACTGATATCAGCAAAACAATTGATGCTTTTTCATGACAACTTAATCAGAACCTGCAACTACAGCACTGGCATGCAGAATAAAAACTCTTTCTGAAAATCCAAGAAAATACATTTAAGGTCTTTTAATTCAATCAGCAAAAACTGTGCTTTAGATAAGTCTTTAAAGCATCAGTAACTTTGAGAAGAATGCAAACAAATCATTAACAGCACATACAATTTAGAACAACTTCCAAAAGTACCAAGTGACCATCAAACTTTACCTGAGAATGTTCCAGCAGTGGGGTCCCAGCAGATGGCACATATCATCTTTCCACAGGACCCATTCCATCTGGCCCCTTCCAGTGAATGGCTGACTTTTTCAGGTTCTGCTGCTTTATGTTAGTTCCCAAGAAGTATTGCCTGAGCAAGAAAAGTCAATAAGAGTTTTCCAGCTTAAGCTGGCATTTTATTTTATTATTGGTTTTTTCATATCTTTATATAAAAAAATAGTGGTGAAGTATTAAACTATTAAAAAAATCTGAAAAGCCAGTGTACATACTTTCATTAAAGAAAATTTTGATAATTCAGGCCATGTAACAAACTACAGGTGAGTTCTAAATTCTCTATTCTGTAAACAGTATCACATGTTGAAAAATACCAAATTTTGACCATATCAGAGACTTAGATGTCCAATTACAAAGTGTGGAAGGAAGCAAGAACACTAAATCAGATGACTCTTGAAAATGGATACTAACGTTTCACCAGGGAGCTTCTCTTTAAAGAATTTTTGTTCTTCTCAGTTCTTAGCTTTGAAGAAATTAAAGATGCCTCCTTTATATTTGGGGCTTGTAACTGTAGCTGAATCATTGTACCATCTAAAGTACTATTGAAGAGGGATATCTGTGGTTTTAAGAGCTAGTTAATGGGAGAAAAGGCAACTACTTTTGGAACTATACATTTCCTCACATACCCCCTTAATGCTACAACACAACATCCAGAATTCTCATGATATTTATAGAGGGTGATGCTCATCCCACAAAAATGTGCATGTCATGTTCGGTTAGGGATAGTCTGAAGTTCCTTTTGTGGCCTTAGTTTCCAGGGCCAGCTGTCCAAAGTTACAGCCTGAGTCAGGGCAATCTGCATGGGTAAAATGCAAAAAATCCAGAAAAAGCATATTTGAATTTCAGGGCTGGCCTGTGATCACTGAGCTACCAGACTTCTCCATATGAATATATGATTCTAGAAAAAAATCTCATTGTAGTAAAATTCCCATTTTGTTTGGTGTCCATTTAGGGAAGTTAATCAGCTTTATAAGCACCATTTAAAACAATCTAAAACAGCATTCCTCAAGACAACTGGTTTTGTAAATTCTTGATATTTCAGTATTTAAATTTATTAAAGTGAGGATAAATATATTATTACCAAGCAGTAGTCTTTCATAAGAAATCATAGATATTTTTTGAATATTTGGAACAGCTTATCCCTCAGAACTCTGAGTGTACCAATAGGCCTCAATGGCGTTGGCCTGAAACTTTCCTGGCCTGAAACTTTCATCCACATCCTTGGCCCCTGGGCTAAAGTGCTCCATCTAAAGTCAAGCCCTGTTCTTCATTCCTTCCATAGGCATAACCGATTCCAGGACAGACCCTGGGCCATGCTGCAGCTTTCTTTCTGGTTGTGTCTCCTGCACGGACGTGGTTCAGGTTTTGCTGTGCCTGTGCCTGCCCATGATGCTGCTGTCAGCACTCTGCTCAGCCAGGCCAGGCACTGCAGGACTGCACTGTGCTCACTAAGGATGGCCACCATCACCCTTGGATTTTGCCTTTTCCGCCCTTGTGGTGCAGCCTTGCTCTGGTTGCCTTTTGTGTTTCTTTTTGGAGAGAGAAGGGCTTTCCCTGTCAGAACTTACCCCGGCGCGCTGCCCTGAGTATGCCTCTTGCCTTTGGGGCTCCTCAGCAGCCTGGGTGCCAGCAGCAGCCCCAGACCAGCCCTGCTCACCCTGGGTCCTGGTTCTGGCCAGGACAGAGCTCATTTTTGCAGGAAGGGGCGTGGCTGGGATCTGGATGTTATTCTGTGCCTCATTACCAGAGGTGGGGAGGAGGGAGTCTCTTCTGGTTAAGAAAATGTGGCAGAAGGAATGCTGGGCTGCTGCAGGTTCCAAGTCAGGGGGAACAGCTGGGTTGTTCCAGTTCTGAGCCAGAAGGAGAGTTTGGGTGGCACCGGTGGTCAAGCTGGGCTCTGGCATGTGACTCACTCTCTTCTATACACTTTAGTTACTAATATTGTTACTATCCCTTTCCTTATCTCATTGCTGTTTCCTGTAAACTGTTCTTACCTCATCCAATCTGTTTCCATTTGATTAGAGGCACCTTTTGTGCCTCTAATTCCCCTCTTCAGCCTGATGCAGAGGGGAGAGGGAGTGGGACAAAAAAAGCAACACACGGTTGGGAGAGTCTCAGTGGGAGCACTAAACTGGAGAGCAGCATTCCTAAACCACAACACCCTGCCTGGGCACGGTGGGATGGGAGCTCAGGCAGGCGCTGAAGGCCACAGGCAGGTTCTGCAGGGTCAGGGGTGTGATGGGGACCCTCCAGGGACACCAATGGCCCTGCCAATATGCATCTCCATGACAAGGGTTTTGGTGGCTATGTAGGACAACTCCAGCTGTCCAAAGTCTGCTGCCAATGGAAATGTGAGGCAATATAACTATTTTTCTCATCCATGAGAACCAGCAACAGCTCTTAATGGCCATACCTGTGTCCTGCCTTGTAGGTTTCTACAACTGTTTCCCCATTTAACCTAAAATGTTTTCAGTTAGCAGATAACAGCCGGACGGAGACCAAGGCACTGCAGGGGAAAAGTAACCAAACTGTTCACTTTTGATATCATTCTCTGTGGCTGCTGTTAATCAGAGAGTGGAAAAAGAGCAGAGTAATTGGGGCTGATGGACTGCAGACACAGGAAAAAAGGACATATTCAGGATACATACATTGTTTTTCCACTGTGTTTTATCACCAGACTGCTTCATTAAAAAGCCAAACTTAGCTGTCACTATCAGAATTAATGATGGTGATGTAATTTGAAACATACAAATATTTTAAATTTGATTGATCAATAGAAGTATTGTCCTGTTGTAAAAAAAATGCCACATGCCACATTGTAAAAAAATGCCACATGGAGTTTTGTTTCCCAAAACAATTTTAAATTCTTTTAGTAGTCCTATATGCTCTAAAATATAGTTTTCAGCTCTTTTTCTTAAGGAATGTATTTGAATTATTAATATATTTATTCTAAATTTTATAATATATCGTGTACATTTACAAAAAATACAATTACAAATATTAGGCAATTACAAATATTATACAATTACAAATGTAAATTTTAAGTCCTTTGCCATGATCCAGTTGCACACAAGCTCACCTTTTTCTCTGCCAGGGGACCCACATCTCCATCACTCTTGGAAAGTGTCAACATCCAGAAGCTTCACGAAACACTCTGCAATTCTGAACTCAGAGCTAGTCATTAGCTGCAGTCATTTCCCCTCACAGCTTTATCAACACAGTGCAATACACACCGTGATAACTCACTTGCTAAGGGCTAATTAAAAGGCACTGATATTTCTAGTGGCAGACTAGATTATTTCCTCCTTTTCCTATCGATAGATTATTTTTGCAACAGGCAGGAATATGGCCATGATAGGTAGATATCACACCCCTACTTGTTAGAAAACTTTACATCTTACTTATTTCTCAGCAAAGGATTTCTCAGTAAAAAGCCTCTTATTTGCAAAATAGCAAGCAATGCATTACATTTGCCTCACAGGGAGAAAAGGTGCAGAGCTATTTATTCTGCTGATTTGAGTCATATTATAACTGAGTATGATAGGCTTGGGCTCTAATTTTTTTTTTTAAACAATGAGCAATGGATTAGAGACTTGCTTAGCTATTCTTCATTCATTAACACTGTAACTGTCAAATGCTCTGTGCTTAACAAAATCCGATAATTGCAGATAGCATTAGTTCTGCATCTTTGGAGAACAGCCAGCACAGATTCTAATGAAATAAGCCGACCATGCATCGGGGGATTTAGGAAGTACTGCTATGCTGCTTACAATGACATTTTATTACTGATTAAATAATCTCTGAATCTGACTGTTCTGCAGTATTTTGCAACCTTACAGCAGCTAGATTCAAATACTTTATGAAAAAAGAATAATGTGATTCTCAGTGGGTCTAATCTTTCATAAATAGAGTCAAGTTGTTCAAAACCAGAAGCTCATTAGCTAGCTCATTGCAAATTGTATTAATGCTGGAATCAAGCTGTATACGCAAGGAGTTTTTGAAAGCTTGCCTCTAAAGTAAATACATTCAGGCATATGCACTTTGAAAATTAGTATATTCATTCAGTAATAGGAACAATATTCATGTTTCATGTTCATGCTTCATAGTCTGCTGATTTTTTTTTTTAAGGTTCTGATTGGAGTTTTAGGCTGGAATCTTGGCTCTTTGAAAGACTCGTCCTCCCTTTAAGCCTCACTTCTATTATATCTCTGAATCACTACATCAGCCACAGTGTTTCTGCTCTTTGTCCAAAGTTTTACACTGTTTTTGTGTCCAAATCAGGCAGCTCAATCCTTAAAGAGAGAATGCCACAGTAAGACATTTTTCTGTAAAACAACACAGATTGTAGCACTGTTCTACAGAGCTTATAGCAGGCCACCATCCATCCATCCATCCATCCATCCATCCATCCATCCATCCATCCATCCATCCATCCATCCGTCCATCCATCCAGCTGCTGCAAATACCTCCATTCAAGAAATGCAGCTCTGTAAATCAATAGTAAGAAAATAACAGCAGGAAAATGTAAGATGTCAGTATTACTAAATAAATTAATTATTCAAATAAAATTTATTAATTCAGTTTAAAAATCAGTCTTGCTATCATATGGACTCATGCACTACTGTGCTAAAGAAGTATCAGATGTTTTCAATAGCACAGATCTCAAGAACAACAACATGTATTTTAGTCCAGGAGAAATATAGTCCATGGTATTAGTGTTACATTTCAATTTACTAACAGTTCCTTTGACTTCCATGAGATCTGTCATTTCAAAAATGTCTCTGTAAGACCAGGAACTGTGTTGAAGGGCCTGGTGTGCACACAGGGTAAAACGTTCGGAGGTTCTTGCAAATAAACTGGCACAGGGCTTGGCAGGATATATTTTTTGACTTTTTAAAATTCTTTTATATACTTGAATGTTATATTTGTCCTGGTTTGGGACAGATTTTGGGAGGAAACCCAGGACAACATTGTTTTAGGGTTGCAGCGAAAAAAATTGAGTTTTGCTGACCCTGACTGATTTGTAAATCTTTATGCCGATGAAATACAATCTATCATCAGGAAAGATAGTGTTATTTAAAATATTTGGGAGGAATTTTACTGTATTCACTGCAGACTCCTTCTTAACCATAACTACAACTTTCTGAGACCTCTTGTCATATTTATGGTTCATACCATGAGTGAATATGGTTTGTATTTAACAGTTATGATGAATTGTTTTTATGCATCAGAGCAAAACTTGATATTTTATAGTTGCTTTGAATTTGAACCATGAAATATTCATTACATTTTCACAACAAAAACTTCTTCCAACAAATCACTCACTCAGTTCATTTTGTATACTAATTTCATGTAGGTCTAGAATACAAATTCTGTGCAGAAGAGGGAGCATTACCACAACAGGCAGCTGGTTACCAAACACTTGGAATTGTGAGTATTTGAAGAAATAATGTGACTTCAATTATTTTTTTCTTTGTAGGCTGGGGTGGAGTCAATTCTTTGTTTGGGCAACACTGCTCAGACTCCATAAGTCAGTGGTATTTTTGTACACAGAAAATCCACACTCCCTCCTCTGATGCATGTCACTCTCTGTATCTGCTATAAAGACCATAACAAGTTTTAACTGATAATATTTGGCCAGCAGGTTGAGGGAGGTGATTCTGACCCTCTACTCTGCCCTCATGAGACCCTGCCTGGAGTCCTGCATCTACCTCTGGGGTCCTCATCCCAGGAAAGATGTGGACCTGATGGAGCAGGTCCAGAGGAGGGGGAAATAAAGGTTCACAGGGCTGGAGTGCCTGTCCTGTGAAGACAGGATGAGAGTTGGGGTTGTTCAGCCTGGAGAAGAGGAGGCTCTGGGGAGACCTCACTGGGGCCTGACAGTACTGAAAGGTCACTTAGAAAAGGAGGGAGAGTAAATTTTTATGCTAGCAGATAGTAATAGGATAAGGGGAACAGTTTTTAAACTAAAAGAGGAGATATTTCAGCTAGGTGATAGGAAGAAATTCTTTGTTCATAGAGTGGTGAGGCACTGGAACATCTTGTCCAAATAAATTGCAGATGCCCCAACCCTGTAAGTGTTCAAGGATAGGTTGAACAGAACCCTGAACATCCCTGCCCAGGGATTCTGATTTGGAACTCCATAATCTTTAAAGTCCCTTCCAACCCAAGTCATTCTGTGATTCGATGAATCTGTGATATCAGCTTCAGATCTATTTAAAACTTTTTTTTTTTTTTTACCATACCTGGACATCTCTGGTTTAACTTTTATGCACTTATTTTTCATAGCAAGATGAATCATCATAGAACATAGTCTTATATGTAAATATGGATAAATGGTTTACATGGTTTTATACCAACCTCTGAAAATCCAGAATTGAACACTTTAAAGCTTGACTTAGTCCTCAACAATTGATGGAAACCTGCTGACTTTTTCCATATCCATCCAGCCCAGGTTAGCAATGCTGGAGTGAGAGGGAATATTACACCTTCCTGCTTCAGATTTTGACCACTGGTGATGGCCTACCTAGCAAAAATCTAGGAAGTCATCCATATTCCCAACAGCTGGCCACCACTTTGGTTTAGCCATTGGCTTCAGTGTCTGGAGAGGAAATGTAGAAACCTATATTATGTTTGTCACAATTCAATCTCCAGACTTTTGTTTTCATTCAGCATGATGATAGCTGAAGTCATAGTGACTGATTGTGTAAATTTTTATAGGTAGCAGTGCTTTAGGAATTGGTCAAGGTTCCTCCCCAGAAACTGGCATGGATCAGTGATGTTGCACTAAAATTGCTGCCATTCTGGAAGCTGGTTCAATGAGAAAATTTAAGATTTGTGTAAGATAACAGTCACAGTTCCTAGACACCATTCTGTAAGAGGACTAGCATTTCATATTAATTAAAATTTCTAATTTGATTAATAACAATTTTTCTACATTTTAAGTCAGACAGTGAAAAACAAAATCATCTGTTTGAATTCAAAATGAAGCCAGTGTTTATTTTCCTTCCAAAGCAAACAAAAAAAAAAGGTTTAACATTGTGAGTTTTCATTTTATTTTAAAGAATTTTCTAAATTAAATCTAGGCAAATGTTGTGATGAAAGTAATTTTCACTAACAATCTGAACTTTCTAAAAAACTATCAGAATCAAACTAATCTATTCCAACATTTTTTTAGACTTTTACTTCGTATAGTTTGGAAATTCTAAATGGGTTAGTTGTTCCAATCATCTTAAAATCTGTACAATTTTTTAAAATGTTATCATGACTTTTGAAAATATGCTTATGAAAAATTTCTTTGCTATGATGAATAAAATGTAGCTTGAAATGCATTTTTTTCTTGATTTTTAATTATGTGATATCTCTTTTTAAAATCAATTCAAATGAGGAGTTCGAAAACTTTTTAGCATAGAACTCCAACTTCTCTCCAAAGTACTTCTCCAGTCCTTCTATATTCTGTGAGTAGATAATGAATGAAAATAAAGTAAAACATTTTTTTAAAAATTAACTGTAAACCAGAATACATTAATTTAATTTATGTGATGCAAATGTTTTAAAGTCTGATTTTTCAAGACATTAAAATAACTGTGCAAAAATCAGGCTATATGTTTGATAGATAATGCTGAAGACAGACCCTGACCAACATACCTGTAAGCAAATCCTTAAAATATCAACATTAATATCAGATCCAGACAAATAAGTAATTTGAGCCACAAGATGCCAGAAGAGAAGAGAATGGAGAGTTGCCACTGTGGAATGAAAAGGCAAAGGAAGTGCTAAGAAAAATAAATACAAGTTTGTTAACTAAGCAAATAAAATAAGGGGAAGAAGTTACATAAAAGAAATTCAACTAATTCTGAAGCTTAAACACAGAGATAAAACTGGAAATTCCATCATTAGACAATAGAATATGCAAGAACACAAACCTTAATCTTTGCTGTTTCTTCAGTATAAACAAATCTGCTGGTTGCTAGCATTATTGCTGAAAACAGATCTCATCAAATTGTACACAGGGAATAATTTCATCTTTTGGAAATAAAGCTATTATTTCACTATACCTCTTTGTCCAGTAAACCTAAATTTAAGTCTAGATTGAAAACAGTAAAAGACACAGTTTCTTATTACATAGTTCAACAACCTGAAGGCACTGCTTTCTCTAAAGGCTTAAATTAAAAAAAAAAAAAAAAAGTAAATAGGGAAAGGGGTCCAGAAGGCAGGATCTAATGTAATTTAAAACTGGAATTACATCAGCAGTTTCAAACAGATGGCAGAATGTAGAGATAAATGTGTTAGCTCTTTAGCTTATTTGGTCTCTCCATTGTTTGCATCATTAAAACATGCAATAGTTTACAATTTAAAAATATACCGTGTATTAGACACTGGAAAAATGGACATGCACCTACTGAGTGGAAGGAGGTAGGATTGAATTAATTTGCCATACTTTAATGTACAGTATCTGGGATGCTTTAGGCAACTCTGCAAATAGGTTTCCTAGGAAATGAGATGAACAAAAATATAATGACCTTGAAATTATAACCCCAAATGTCCCAAGTATTTAGCAACCTAGCTCAGAAGTGGTAATTACATAAAAAACACAAAAGATCCTTAATTGCTTCAGTTATAGTGTATCTAGGCAGGTCAGTTACTGTACACAGCTGCAAAAAATGGTACGTGATTAATAGGGGGTTGCTTATGATAGCACTAACTAGCTAGTGTGTAGTGCAAAACACTCATTTCTTTTCCAATTAAAGGAAAAAAATCTGGTTTTGATTAGGCTCTTCAGAAGGTCTAAGACTGTAGCAGCAAAATACTCCACTCTCACACTGTTAAATGTTTTAGTCAAGAACTAAGCAGCATATATTCATGAAAAACAGAAAGGTTTATATAAAATATTGGGGAGAAAATGCTGCAAATATCAAAATAAGACACTTCAGACCATTTCATTTATTCTAGTTCATTGGCTATAAAACTACAGGGTAAACCACTTCAAATAAATAAGACTGATACAGGTGCGTCTCCAGAGCTGGAACCAGGCATCAGCCTTTCCTGTGGTTCATTAAACTGCAGTTAATCATTCTTTCCATGTAGCTCTAAACTCATTCCATCAAAGTTTGAAGAAGGAGGCTTTCAAAAAAATCACATAAAAGAACTTCCAACACTTCCACACGGTACTGAGGTTTCAAAAGGTCCAGGAGAAACACTGAATTATATGGAAATCTCTCTGGATTTGTGAACATCTCATGGTTCACTCATCAGCAGGTTGAGAAAAATGTGTGGTCCTGATCTTTGGAGCATTGCTTCAAGAACCTGCCCTGCAGATGAGTCATTACAGTGGTCCCTGCTCAGACCAGAGTGTGCACATATTGGAAGCATGACTTGGTCCACTGGGATCCCAGAGCTTGACTGTGCTTTGGTCACGCTTTCATAGGCACTGGTGTGCTCCAGGAACGGCTCCAAAAATGTTTGGGGAGGGGAAGGCACCAGGAATCAGGGGAGGGGATACAAATGACAATCATCAGAGGGATGAAATTCATAGAATTTGAGGGTTTCCTCTTGTCTCTAAGGAGTGGTAGGAAAGTTAGCATTGATAAGTCAGCATTCATTCCTGGGGGCTAACACTCAACACTTCAAAGCGGTGGATAGAGAAGTTTGCTCAGACATTTATTAGAGACTCACCTTGCAGATCTCTCCATATCCTGGCAAACTTCATTCATGTCTCTGAGGTCACCACAGCCGCTAGACAATGATGATTTTTTTAGGCAGAGAAAGCTGAAGGTCAGAAAATAAAACAAGGCTATCAAATACATATTGTTGTGGGAAATGGGCTTTTGAAATTGTTCTCCAAATCTTGGCCACACCCAGAGCTTTCTCTTCTCTTCAGAAAAAAATGTTAACGGCTACTTTTCTGGTTTCTGCTGAGCATACATGCGTGTTTTCAGTCAGAGAATTTAAATCCTGCCTAATCTATAGTTTTCAGAGAAAGTAACAGAGAGATTTAAAAGGCCTTAAAACAACTGCATTATTCCCTGGCCAAGGAGTAGATTTACAGACAAAACAAAATCCTTTTGTGCCATGATTTGACCATTAAATTATTCTGCATATTGAACATGATCAGAAACTATAGCCTTAGATCAAGCACTGTGAAAATAAATCTGTGAAGAAATTGTCAGAAATAAATACAGGCCTGCATTCTGCTTTGCTTTTCACTGGGATAATGGAAAGTGACAAAGGGAGATTTGGGATGCAGAGAAGTAAGGCAGATTTGGGTACTCTCTCCTGGGAGAAATCCTGAATTATTTTACCAGTGAATTCTCACTGAAGCCGTCTGTGGCAAGCCCCTTCCACTGACCTCAAAAGTCACAGCTTGCCAAGCTCTGTGATCACTTGGCTCTGGCCTAGGTTCACTTTGCACCCTCATCTTTTTCCTGTGCAAGTCTTAGAGAAGAGAACAAGATAAACTCTACAGCAGATTTTGAATTTGCTACTCTATAGTCACATCTTTGGCATCTCGCAAAAGAGACAAAAAAGACCATTCAGAGAAAGCAGAATTTCTTACAATCAAGTCAAAGTCACACTGAATAGTCTAGTTTCTTTAAAGGGTCTGATTGCACAAGTTCAGATTGTGTGTGAATAATGATTTGCAAGTGGTATTTTCCTATATCATTCCTACTAAAGATTTCCACTGACCAGATCAAAAATAAAATTTTCAGCTTTTAGAACTGAAATGCAGAGAAAAGCGGGTATCCCCCCAAGAGAAATTTGCACAAAAACAATATTAACTGCAAGGCAGGTCAAATGTTCACTGACACATCTTGACAATGCCCCTTTTCTTTACATTGACTCTATTTGATTAAACTGATTGAAATGCATTTCATACTTGTGCTTTGTCAGTCTATATTTTGGGCTTCATGAACAAAATGATACTAGATTGACTTACCCAGATACTTCACAAAGCTTGTCATGTTGAATTAATTAATGTTGCTTGTATAGCATGAGAATATGGAGATTCCTCATTTCAATTCTGTATTTGCTTTACCACCAAATAAGGAGATGATGAAACATTACCTTGGTAGTTAACAGATATTTTAAACGTCTTAATTTCTTTAGAAACCTACAATAGAAATATTACGATAATTGTTGCACACATTATGTAACATTAGTTACATAAACCTAGAAATAATAGAGTGGTAACCAAGAGTAGTAGTGAATAAAACTAACTATGCTTTCTCTTTTTTTTCCTTCCTTTTGGGTAATGGGTGGTGCAGAAACATACATACAGTTGCTCTTCAGAAACCTGAACATAAATAATTTTGTTAAATCTCCAAAGTCTTGGGAGGATATTCTGTACTGCAGTCTTGTAACTTTGATAGTGAAGTCAGTAGAATGGTATTAACTTCATTTAGAATACAGTAGTGATTCCCCCATCCCACTTATCGTACCCATCTGGGAATTTGTATGGTATCCAGACCTCTCACTGTGAAACATTATGACTTAATAATGCTGCAGTCCACTTTAGTGCATTTCTTTTTGCACTAAATAAAACAAGTAAGCAGTGTAAAACATGAAAGATGTCAATGAGTTTTACAAATGCAATTAGAGTCAATGATGTGAATACATTGTATTTTTGGGTGAGAAGATGAACAAAACATTTGGAAATGTGATTGTCATTCAGATGTAAGACGGTTGAATATTCTGCCCAGAAGCTACTATTACTTGGTTTTGTTGGGAGGAAAATGGGAAGGGAAGGAGGAATGGAAAGGAAAGGAAAACAAGGAAGGAAAGGAAGGGAAAGAAAGAAAGGAGGGATATATCAAAGGAGATGGGCATAGGTAACAGACTGCAGCAGGAATGAAGTTTTCAACTTAGCAGCCACAACTGACAAAATGAACTTTTTCAGGCAGCCCCACAGTATGAAAATTAGACTACAGGTTGGAGCCAATAAGTCCAAGGAAGAATATGACAAATAAAGTACAGCTGCACATCATATTTGTAATAACACAGCTTAATTAGAAAGTGATTAGAAAGCATAATGGTTATCAAATGATGCTTATGCCGGAGATGCATTGCAGCTCAGCTGCAAGTGCTATGAGACCCTTTGCTTCCGCACAAAAGCCTAGATGAGATTCCTCTGTTACAGGCAAGCTGCCAGTTATTATTTTTTACTGTGGTAAAATGCTCAAAATTTCAGCATTGAAAACTTCCTTACTGTTCAGTGCATAAAATTATTCTGCTTTTATATATAGCATTGTATAAATCTGTTTGCTCCAGTCCATGACTAATATTTCCACTTGAGTGCTTTCCAAGTAAAAATTTTGAAGCACTTTCTTCTTTTTAGCAGGGTCTTTGGGATTACTTGATTGCTGACCTCTTTGGTCCAACACCTGAAAACACTTGCAAACTCAGAACTCCTGACTGAGGTGGAAAACAACTTTTGTAATATACCCAGTATTGGCTTACTGATTTCAAGTGACAGAAGCAAGGTTCATGTCTAGGTAAGTAGTTTCCAGGGGTCAACTAACCACACCAAGAAGTAGGTACATAATTTCTACCTTGATTTATCTACATTTACTTTCCAGAAATAGAAGTCTCATTTCTGCCATTTTCTTTTGTGTTCAACAGCTCTTTTATGGCATGACCCTTCTTTTCAGCTCTTTCTTAATAGCATATTGCATCCATCATACTTACGTAGGTTTTTCAGACTTGTTACTCTCTTCTGAACCCTTTCCTAATGACAGGACTACATAGGAATTTAGTGGCAGTTTCTTCAAGGCAGTACCACCTTCTATTTTTACTATGATATGAGGCTGCTCTGTTTCTGCATGGATCACCTGAACAGACACAGCCCAGACATCCATATTGGTATAACTGCTATAATAACTGGTCAGTCCTTCCTTCTATTATTATCTCCTAATCTCCATCTGCAAAATGGACTTATACATACCACATTCACATTTTTGTCCAGATGAATACACTGTAACTACTCAAGACAGCCAATGTTTCACTGTTGTGAGATCTCCCTGATGATTTTGATTACCCATTGGCAGGATTTGGATTAAAATAGCAGCAGTGATGCAGCCTGTGCAGGTGTTGAGAGAAACAAACTATATTTGCTGTATTCCAGAGAGACCTTCACAGGACCACTTCTGTCCATCTATTCTTCTGATGGCTGATAAGTGGCACTCACACATTTCACACATAATTTCTTAAGTGGACAAAGGCACTTCTTCACAAACTGAAAAACTTCTTATTTTCCCAGTCTTTTAAATTAATTATTTACTATTTTCCTGCATTAAAATCTTTAATAAGCTTTAAAATATTTTTAAACAGTCACATAAAACAACATATTATAAATAATTCCCCAACAGTGAGATGGAATGCATCATGAGTGGCTCCTGTGTGTTTGCAGGAACTATCCATCAGACAGCAACCTGCAGCCAACAGGTTGCAGCAAACAGTTCAACATGTCACGAACAACATTCATTTATATGTTGCAGATGAATGTTTGTGATTGATTCTCAAACAATAGAACAGGTAAGTTTTGTGCAAATGGATAATTGCACCAACTTTGCAACCTTCAGTAGAGACTTAGTTTGAAGCAACCACATTCAGCTGGAATGGGAGTACTTGATGGAATAGACATCACTGCTTCATAACTCACTCAGCCAAAATTGTCTTCTGCTTGAATTGGCTGGTGTGTATACCTCAGAGAAGCAATGCCAACTATCTTCTGGTGGAAACTCTAGAAAGGTTTTGGAAGATCCGAGAATGCACACAATTTGCAGTGAAGGCAAAGTAACCATGAAGTCGTTCTTGTAGTTAAAATACTGTGCAGTTTTATGGTACTTTTTAAAATTTTCCAAAGCATTAAGGAAATTTCAGCTTAAAACTCTCTGTAGACAGCCTGCCTGTCTGTGAGAGGTTGGGAGAGATAATATTGTGGAATTGACTTTCCACTGTCTATTACAGTGAAGAGTGAGAACAGTAAGTATAAGGTTATGTACCCTGGTAACTGGAGGCACCAGAAAGATGCAGAGCAACAAACCCATCAAAGAATACAGGGTGAGCTTGGGGGAACCACATGGGTGTAGCTGGGCCTCCCCTAGATCCCATCAAGATTTCACGCCTTCTTCTCCCATCCCTGGCCATGAATACTAAAACCACCAGGAAAAATATTTGGTGTCAAAAGTGGTTAGCAACTAAATACAGCAGAAACAGTTATTCAATATCATATGGGAATTAATTGGATCATATTGTAAACAAACTTGAGAAGTTTGCAGATTTTGTTTGTCTTCACTGTGTAATATGAACAAAAGCTTGTACATTGCAAGCAAATCACTAGGATACTTGCCTACAGCTTCATGCATCAGATAAACAATTGGTTTGGCATTTTCAAAGGAACTTAACTGGTTGCCATGCCTCTTCAATGTATCTGTATTAAAAATATACTTATCTATATTTATAATGTGTTAAATACTTTCATCTTTCATGTTACATTTAGATCTTTTATTGTGATATTGCCAATGTCAGAGAAGGATGGATTTCAGTAAACTGTCTGGTGCTCTTGGATGTAGATAAAATATATGTAACTGAAAATGAAATCTCAGATTTGTTTCATGAAGACAAGATGCATTTCAGTTCTAAATTTTAATGTTATAGCAAAAATGGATGGGTTTTTTTCCCCAATGTCATAAAAGACCAATTAATAACGTGGTCAGTCCCCTTGCTCAGCTGACAGCAAAGAGAGGGGATCCTTTAGAAATATTGATAGGCCAAGAGTTTATATATGAAATTTACATTTTTTTAAAAGAGACATATTTTACTCTGCAGAAAATCATATTTCACTGCAGAAAATAACAGTTGGTTTCAGTGCAGTTGCCTTGAGACTTGCTCTCATTATCTTCAATGGAGATGAATATGTATATCTGAGGAAATATTTTGTCCTTGAGAGAAAGAAAGAGGGAGCATTTGGATTTGAGTGTCTACATAGCTCCAACTTTTCTTGGTACAGCTGAATCTACTGTGACTCTTGAGAGAAGTTGGCTTTTCTCACACTGAATACACAGCCCCAAAAGAGACTTTTGTCTGGTGCTTGGTGTATGACTGAAATAATGGAATCAAAAGACTTTGTTCTCTAGAACATTGTCCGGTGGGTTGAAAGGTAGAAGAGAGATACTTTACCCTCAGTTTGTGTTTATCTACAGTTTGTTTTTTTTAATGTCCTGAGCTAACAAGCTCTTTTCTGGTCATGTGTCAATCCTGCCTCCTCAAAGGGCTGTGGCGGGTCTTAAGATTTCCAGTCTACTAGGGTAGGAATGATGAAAAAGATAAAGAAAGTTATTTCTCAAGAACGCCCTCTCAAGTATTTTCTGTTGATATGACACTCAGCAGAAGATTCTCTGTAGCAAAGTGCTGCCTGCTTCACTCCACTTTTCCAGTTAAAGTGATATTGCATCCAAACTCCTGCTTCACTTTTCAGCTAAACCTGCACCTGTGTATCAGCAATAAGTATATTAAAAAGAACAGGCAAATGTATTGACTCTCTTCTCTTCGACATTTCTTTTTCAAACCTCTCTTGATAGTTTCCTCCCAGAAAGAGAGCGAGGAGTGTGTGCAAACACTTGTTCTCCACATCAAGCCTGACTGAACAATTTCTCTGCTATTCTGAGTTTCTGGTGAACTGAAAATTACCAGCTGTACTGAATTGTGACAAATACTGTGTATGTGTGTCTCTGTGTCTCTGTTCATGGAAGAAAATATATAAACAGAAATTATCATATCTAATGACAGCAAAATAGGTTTCACATTTATGACCCAATCTATCATTTTAATTCTATAAAATACAAATGTAGCTTTAATTTCTAACTAAATCTTATTTCTTCAAGCCCTCACAGAAGAGCATAATAAGCCCTTATATATAGGGCATATGCAGAACAAGAATTCTCTAATGCCTTTCCTGGTTTAGACATAGTCAATGAATAGGACAGCAACCACATAAATGCAGTCATCATTGCACAGATTTGAAAAAGAAAATGAGATTGCACTAGGAAAGAAGACAGGTATTTTAGAGGTATGCAGCATCCACTTCATACTTCAGGACGGCTGATCCGCATCCAGATATACTCAAAGCTGATCAATATCAAGCTCATTTGCAATGACAATAGAAACTCATTGAACTGCAGTAACACATTTGCCACCCTTTGATGTCTATATTCTGAGCATTAACATGGTAACAATCTAAGCTGTCCGTGTGCATGCCATGTCACTCCCTCCTTGTCAAAATAAACCACAGTAGCTATATTAAAAGTGTGGTCACAACCCAGTGAGCTAAATTCTTGCCAAAAATTTACTTCAATAGCTGTCTACAGAGTCTGCCAGAATACTGTCGGCCAACTCATACCATGTGTGCCTTTTAGGGTCATGGCTTTAAAAGAACAGCGGATTTGCTAAAATCTCTCCATCTTTTCAGCTGGAACCCTCTCCATCCCTCATGAATTATAGTCACATCTAATAGGAAGGAAATAGATAAAAGCCATCTGCACAGAGCACACCTAGGAGAAAGTAAATAATGCTTTCAGAGCCTGAATGGGAGTGTTTCATGTTGGCAAAATTGGACTACCCAGACTGAGATGCATAGTTGCATCCTAAAAATAACAGTTTTTAAATCACTTTCTATTCATTCATTGCACTTACCTGAGAACCTGGGGGACAACAATTCTTCCTGGGTGTCCAGTAAACTGAAACCCATACCTGACTTTCTCCAAGGACACTCTAAAAAGTGCCACTTTGCTGAACATCATGGTCCGGCCAATCTGTTCCCTTGACATGACTGCTCTGGCAGAAGGCATCTTCACAGAAGCTATTCAATCAAATATGGTCCATGTTTCTCTAAAAGTTTATACTTCTGGGGAGGGATACGAGCAAGAACAACAGAATTTAAAAGTCAAAGACATGACTAATTTTGTCATAATCATGACTATATAACCACTATATCTGCACCAAAAAGTTCTACATTGTAAGTGTAGCAAGGCCACTACACCTGACAGGTGATCTGTGCTATTCAGGCACAGCAGCACTGCAGTGAGACTGTGGGAAACGAGACCCTTCCAATATTTAAGTGTGGAAACTGGTGGTTTTTATTTTACCCAGCAGAGCTGGCAGGGACACAGACCAACACTATGCTTACAGGTCCAGCAGACTTCAGGAGAGATGGCTTGCTCCAGAATCCATTCTGGTGGATTTAAGGGACACAGTGCTTGGGACTCTTTCACAGACTCAGAATCTCAGGATTATAGGCTAGAAGGAGGTCACTGATGAACTAAAAATGAGACAACCTCTGATTGCCCCCATTGCCACTGCTGTTTGTTCTGCTCTGAGTATTTGCCATATCCATGCTTGCATGAAGATTTGCATGCAATGTCTGTGTCCAGGATTACCCTTATTCAGATGCCATGAAGGGACAGTGCTCTGATCTGGTAAGATGAGGGACAAGCACTGCAGACCTGAATTTTGTGCAGAATGGATAAAGTGAGAAAAATGAAAGAGGATGTAAGTTGAAAAAGGAAAAGAAAAAAATGGTCCAGAAGGAGCAGAAAGAAAAGGGACAAGAGACGGCAGAGAAAAGAAGGAACCAGAGTGGACAAAGAGAAGCTGCTGTAAAGGAAGTAAAAGCAGATGAAAACACCTTGGGAGACTGAAATACTCAGCTCCAAAGATCTGGGCTGTGACTGAACATGAGCTCATTTCATAGAAAACTCCAGCAGCAGGAGACTCTCCATGCCCACGTGCAAGGGAAATGGTGGTGACAGTGAGGTCAGTGGTGGCACTAACTTTACTCACCATTTGGGAGGTGGCAGATGGCACAGGGCAAGGGGATGCAAGCAGCTTCAGCAGAACACTTCCAGGAGAAGAGAAAGTGACTAGTGGAAAACTGCATTCTCCATCTCTCATCCTTGAAGATTGATGAAGTTCTCTGCAGCTCTGTCCTCATATTTTCAGTGAAAGAATCCTGTTAGCTTTCTCATAAGTGCAGAAATAATTAAAAAAGGAATCAACTTCTGAGAAACATAAACACACACCAAAAGTCTGTCTCTTTAATGGTATCCCCTCCATACTTCACTGGCAGGCATTCTGCTAATCTAATACCTGTTAATTCTATTTCTAATTAGGGCTATAGCTCACCAGAGGCTGTTTTATACTTAATTTGTTGGGGTTTTATTATATGGCTCAACAGTCAGCCAACCACTGTATGCATCATGTGATCCTGGTTGAGATCTTTCAGGCATTACTGCACACTGAGGCCCTTGGAGAGAACGTGCCACTACAATTTGTGAGTCACGCGTTCTTGCTCTGCCTAGGTCTTGTCATGTGTGTGCTTGTCAGGATTCATCTCCATCTCCATTACCCCTGGGGCAGAAGTCATAGTTTGTTTCTGCTCACTTGTCTGATTTTTAGCAGATCATATTCCCATCTTCAGGACCTTAAGCAAGTGCCATCTTTGTAGAATTTAAGGTGGAATTCTAAGTGGTGATTTAATTCAACTCAAACTCATCTTCTAAGTGACAGGAAATATCTTTAGTTCAACCATTTTCCAAGGCTGATGTAGACTGCTATACAAAGAAAAATAATTAAGTTAAAAGCATTCTTCACTGTTACCAAAATGAAAACTAATTTTCTTAGGTATTTTTCTTGTAATTCTGTCATTTTTAAAATACTTTATTTTAGGAGTTTGAACTAAAAATCTGAGGCGAAGTTTAATTGTTTGAAACACATATCTGAGAGACACATCTTCATTAATTTTATTTTTGCCAAAAGGATTGCAACCAAGTTATGAACCAGTTAAGGAATTAGCTGGGAAATTACAAGGAGAAAAATAAGAGATCACAGAGAAGCAAAGTCCATGGGGCTTTATTGATCAGAACAGAATATAGGCCAATGAAGAAACATTTTATTAAGCCACTGGAAGCCAGCCCAGGGGACCGACCAAATTTTGTTTTGTCTCTAGAACATCAGCTGCCAGGTAAACAAAAGCATTAGAACATCATTGACTCCAAACTGGTGAGCAAAGAAGGTCACCAACAGCTGTTAAATAGTAAACCTCACCCTCCATCTCTGTGGGTGCCAGGAAGGATACCACTTAAAAGTTGTTTTGTCGCACACTGAGAGTGATGGTAGCACTTGTTATGTCATCCTAAAAAAACATATTTGTTCCAGAGAACCACTGTCCTTCTTATCTGAATACACAAGAGGCTTGACAGTCACACAAGCAATTCCTATGACTGGAAGTTGCAGATCTTACAGAAACAGCATAATGAAAGTCATGCCTATGTCCAGATAGCAGAAAATAACCTCAGAAAATTCCTCCTTTCTCCACTGTCATCTGGTAGGGTTTTACTGGAAGAGGTGAAGAGTACAAATCAATATAACACTGGCTGTTGTGTAAAACCTTCAGATAACAGTACGTTAAATAAAAATAATAAAGAAAATAATAAAGAATTTATAAATCCATATATAAAGTTAAATAACCAAGTCAGCCCATCTATCCATGCAACTTTAAATATGCGACCGAGCTCCAGACTGCTCAAAAGAGCAGTTGTTCCGGTTTTGTCTACAGAAGCATGGCTATTCAGATAATCTTCTGTGGTATTTCAGTGAGAAAACTACAGGAATCAGAGCTCCTAGATTGGGAAGTTCATGGCAAAGTGAAACAAGCAAGCTGGGCTTCTACCCACTGTGTGTGTAGCTGAACTGGCAATTCAGAAGTGCAGTCGTTACCCTCCATCAGCTGTGGAAGATTACTTGTTCCAGTAATCTTCCACAACCCTTCCCTTCTAGAAGGGAAGACCTTGCATGGAAAAATAAAATAGAGAGGATAGATTTGCACCATGCATGTTGAAATTATGCATGTTGGTGTTACCCTGTGCTAGGCAACCATAATAAACTTCTCTGAAACACAATGAACACAGAATCATAGAATCATAAAATGGCCTGGGTTAGAAGGGACGTTAAATGTCATCTAGTTTCAAGGCCTCTGCCATGGGCAGGGACACCTTCCACTAGTCCAGGTTGCTCAGAGCTCCATCCAACCTGGCCTTGAACACTTCCAGGGATGGGGCATCCACAATTTCTCTTGGCAACCTGTTCCAGTGCCTCATCACCCTGACAGTAACACATTTCTTCCTAAGATCTAATCTCTTTTAGTTTGAAACCATTCCCCCTTGTCTTATCACTACATGCTCATGTCAAAAGTCCCTCTCCATCTTTCTTGTCGGCTCCCTTCAGGTACTGGAAGGTTGAAATTAGATTGCCACAAAGCATAGGAATGATGGTCATGTCTATCAGACCATCTGATTCTTGACCAGTAAGTCTCTAGCCCAGGGACTGCTGGAGATAGGAAGGAAGGATGTAACAAGGGAGGAGTCACTCCAGAAATGGCCAGTTCCTTAGTTCTTCTGCTGGATCTGCTGCTGGTTCATCAGAGAAAAAGTGCTACGCTGAATAGAATTTCTCCACACACAGAGCAGCTCTTCTGCTCTCTACTCGCCTGTCACCAGTATTCCTTCCTGCTTTCAGCCCCATTTCCATGCAGTGCTACCATCCCTGGACTCCTTAAGTATTGCAAGCATCAAGGGACATTACTGCTGATGCGATCATCAATGACTGCTGCGGGAAATCCATGCAGAAATATGTTCTGTGCACAGGGAAGCAGACAGCAACAACACCCAGCTCTCCTTCCCTCTCTCCCTTCCTCCCCCTGTAATTGAAATTCAGAGACTGTAAGTTCCACTATCTCCTGTCAGGACAGTTCCATTCCTTGGGGAAGGGGTTAGCAATAGCCAGACATGCCTTAGCAACAGTGTGCTATCCCACATGTGTAAAATCCACTATGTGCAGGTAGACATCTGATTTTAGCCAAGATTTTTTGGGTGTGCAAGAATTAAGGATAAGAGCAAATCCATGTGCACAGGCTGACCAAACTAACAATGTTTTGCTTGATCTAATTTTGAGGCTAATTTTTCTCACAGAAGGGACAGAGAAGTCAGATTGTGGAAACACTTCAATCCATTTAAGACAAGCCACAGCTGTGTACCTTTGAGAAGCCAGGATTCCTGTAGTCCCAAGCATTTTGTAGTGACGTTTATATGCAAATCATCAAGTCAAGGCCAGGCCAGGTCTGAGAGCAGTAGCCAGAGTCAAACACATTCTCATGTTCAGCAGGCAAATCCATAGTGAGAGGACAGGTCCCATGTCAAGCTAGGAGCAGGGGCCATGGCCAGGCATGGCTGGAACACAGCTGGAGCTGGAGCAGAACTCAGCAGAGACTGAGCTGCAGTGGAGCCACTGAGCAGAACATGTGGGTGGAGGCCCTATGGGAGTTTGATGAGAGCAGCTAAGGCTCATTAATGCACTCAGGACCCTGACACAATTTTTCTAGGACATGTGCAACAGGAGAGGTGAAAAAGTACCAAGGAACTTTGGACTGAGCCAAAAATATTTATTTACTATTAGATATTTATCTGTTGTTAGATGTTTATTATAATTGTTAGTTCCTTACTATTGTTGGATATTTATCAGTTATTAAATACCTATAATTAGTAGATATTTAGAATAGAGACTTGACAAGGTAAAGGCTTTGTCAAGCCTCTAAAGGGGGGAAATGATATCTTAATCTTTAGCTTTCATATTTTTTAGATTCTGTACTGCCTTAGTGTGTGACTCTGAACTTCATATAAAGTGTTAGCAAATTCTCTTCACAGGGTAGTTAGACAAAACAATCCTTCTCCAGCCTGAGAACCAAAGACACCTTGCAGCTTCAGGCTCAAGAAGTATAATCAAGAGTGAATTGATGAGAGCAATCTGGGAGGTTGGGACTTCATAACCTGAAGCTGTAATTGGACAATTAACCCCAACATGTAAATGGACCAAAACTTATAAAATGTGAAAACTCGTGACCTGTTATCCACCTTGGGCAGAACCATGGCTGGACTCTTGTATAACCCCAGGTGTATCCTTTAAAGGCTTTTTAATAAATACCTGCTTCATTCCTTTAACTCTGTCTAGCTTCTGTTCCAGGTCAGCCTCTTTAGGCATCAGTTCATCCCGCAAAATAAGAAGCCCCAGCTGTTTCAGTTTGGTCCATGCCACAGGACTGTCAGACAGAGTCAGATGCGTCCTGTCTTATTGTTTTGCCCCAGAACATTTGAAAAAAGAGCAAATAATGGTTAGCACCAATCTGCAGTGACCATGTCCAAGAGAAGAGGCAGCCAACCTCTTTGTCACCCTCTGTGTCATCCTCTGCAACATCCTCTTTCTCACACCCAGAAAAGCCAGCAACAAACAAACTCTAAAGGGAGATTAGGAGGAACATTAAAGGCTTTGAGTTGCAATAGATTTTTAAAACAATCATTATAATATTTAGCACAAAATACTATATGTTTAATTTTTTCAAAATACATGGTTTGTATGCAAGATTACAGAGACCTACCTTTGGATTTCTCAGCTTTTGCTGTTTTTAAATTCATTCATAGGATTCTGATAATTACTTTTATTTATTTCTTTATTTATTACTTTTTAACTGAGTTTCTTCACAAGAAAACAAGTAGCTGGGTGAGCCCATTAACTAATGCAGCCTAATCTTGAACAGCTTCTGTGCTTGTGATAGCTGATTTTTAAACTTTCTTTATGCCTTAATTATTGAGCAGAGACTGAGTCTATACAAGCGCAAAAACCTTGCTGCAGAGCAAGATCCCATGTTACCTGCAGGAAGCATTTCCTGTGGCTGATCAATCATAACAACTCCTTTCCAAGACTTTTTCTGGCTGATAATCTAGGCAGCCACTTCTTCCCCCATAAAGATTAAGAGTATTGTCCTTTCCTACTCTCTGCCTAATTTCATAAAACTTCAAGGAACAGAGTATGCTGAAGATCTCTGACCCTCTATCAGATCTCATGGAAACAAGGTGAAGAGGGAAGGAAGGAAGGAAGGAAGGAAGGAAGGAAGGAAGGAAGGAAGGAAGGAAGGAAGGAAGGAAGGAAGGAAGGAAGGAAGGAAGGAAGGAAGGAAGGAAGGAAGGAAGGAAGGAAGGAAGGAAGGAAGGAAGGAAGGAAGGAAGGAAGGAAGGAAGGAAGGAAGGAAGGAAGGAAGGAAGGAAGGAAGGAAGGAAGGAAGGAAGGAAGGAAGGAAGGAAGGAAGGAAGGAAGGAAGGAAGGAAGGAAGGAAGGAAGGAAGGAAGGAAGGAAGGAAGGAAGGAAGGAAGGAAGGAAGGAAGGAAGGAAGGAAGGAAGGAAGGAAGGAAGGAAGGAAGGAAGGAAGGAAGGAAGGAAGGAAGGAAGGAGCTTTTACTGGTTGTAAAAGCTCTATTAGAAAAAGCTAAAAACAGGAAAACGGAGGAGGTTTTAGGGGATTCTTAAAAATACTAATAAGATCTTATATTTTCTTGGAATACATCAATCAAACTGTCTGTATTGAATAGCTTATGCCTCATCTGTAAGGCAGAAGAGCATTACACATGTTTTGAATCTTGCACAAGATCAGAGTGAGAGTCCATTGCAGGGTTGACAACATTACCTGAGTGTTATCAGTGTTATTTAGTGTTAATACCTAAAACTACTAGAAGATAAATATTATAACTTTATTCAATTGCTCTTTCAGTAACAGAGCAAGGACAGAGATAATAACAGGGCTATCTATTCACCACGTCTGTCAAAACAGAAGAGCAGAAAGCTACTTTTTGATTTCTTCATGTATCAGGGAAGATACAAGTATTCCTTTACTTTTTTTATGTAGTATTTGCCAATAAAAGAATAAAGAAAGATCATAATCTTTGGATATTTCTTCAGGTTTCATCTCCAAGCTTTTCTCCTTCCCTACTTCCAAAACATATTATAGAAAACATGGCCGGAATTGTTCTCAAAAATCAGCTTAGTTTCTCCTTTTAACCCACATCCAGACATAAGTGAGAAATACTTGCCTAAAACAACAGCAGCTATCTCCCTTAATGATGGAGATTTACAGCTTTCTCAGGCAATATAATTCAGTGTCAGGGTACCCTTCCATACTTTACCCCTTGATTTGGCCATGAATCTCCTTTTCTGCAGTTTAGGTCCATTATCTTTTGTCATATGCATTGTGAATGCTCTGAAAACAAGCTATTACTTCCTGGCAAGAGTGTGCATACCTAAGGAATATTTCTCCTGCCTTCCTTTGGAGTTCTCTTTTTCAGACTAAATAAACCTAATTCTGCTTTTGTTTTCCTTGTTGATCACAGTTTCCAGTTATTCTTTTTAATCTCTGCAGAGTACATCCATTTGGACCACATATTTTCTGAAGTATGGTATCCAAAACTGTATGGAACAATCCAGCTGAGACTTCCATTCATCCACATTTTGACATGTCCAGATGTTTTCTTTTGGCTTGATTTAGTCTTGTGCAAGCTCTGTCAGTGTATAAGGACATGAGTATTTGGAAAAAAAATAAGGCACCAAATTAAAAACTGAAGGGTTAAAGCATATAGTACAGGAGTTTGAGAGATGCAAACTGTGAGGATTTCATGATACTGTGATAACTACATGGATGTGCTCCAGCCACAGTCCTTGGAAGCCAACTCCAGGCTTTGCAGGACCTTCTGTAATGGGGAACCTTGCAGCTTTCACAGCCTCTTTCCTCCAAGAGCCTTCAGATTTACAGTTTTGGGAAACCTCAGACTCCACTGAGGAACCCAAAATCTGGCAATATGCCTCTTGGATCTCCCTTGAACCACAGTGATGAGTGACCTCCTTTGCCAGGAATCCAGCAACTCAGACAGGAATTCTACAGGACAGCTGTATTACAAAGTAATGAAAAATACTTGTAAAATACCCTCAACTAAATATTAATTGATCAAACCCTCTTTAATTGAAGAACTTCAGCCTAACTTTGAAAGAGGTCCATTTGACCTCAAGAGAGGCAATACATACAGATACATACATAGTTGCTTTTCAGAGGTTCTTTCCCCAGCAGCCAGGTGCTCTCTTTGCCTCATTTCAGACATGGATGGGCACTGGGAAGTGAGAATGATTCATAATTCCATCCTGCCAACAGCATGGCCCTAATTTTCTGAGTTTTCAAACACTGCAGGAAACCTAGCTGTAATGAAAGTCAATATACTTATGACCATGTTGAACTTTGTCTCTATAAAATCCACTGCTGTTCAAAGTAGTGTAGTTCCACGCATCTTCCATGGTGGTTTTGAGCAAAGATAAAAAACTTTGAACTTCCAGTATCTTGTGTGACATGTCTTCCCGTCTCTTCTAAAATCTCTTTTCCCAGACAAGGATTCAAACCATTAAACGTACCTATGTTAGATATGAAACAGCCTTTAGTGAGCTATAGACCTGATTAGGAATAGAATTGGCAGGTATTAGTAGAATGCCTACCAGTGAAGTATGGAGGGGATATCATTAAAGAGACAGACTTTTGGTGTGGTTCCTTCAGATGTTCCTCTGAAGTTGATTCCCTTTTTAATTACTTTTGCCATTATGAGAAAGTTAGCAGGGTTCTTCACTGAAGAGACCAGGACAGAGCTGCAGAGAGGTTTATCAGTCTTCACGGGTCACAGACAGACCATAGAGGAGTTTTCTACCAGTCACTTTCTCTTCTACTGGAAGTGTTCTGCTGAAGCTGTTTGCATTGCCTTGCCCTGTGCCATCTCCCACCTCCCAAAAAAGTTAGTGTCACCACTGATGTCACTGTAACCAGCATTCACATGGACATACAGAATTTACTGTGAAATGAGCTCCCACCCATCCTCATCCCATCTCTGAAGCTGGGTATTTCTTCATTCATTTCCCTTCCTGGCAAATTCATCTACACAAATCAATCTGATTCTATCTAGAAATTTTATCTACAAAACTGTAATATTTTATGTCTCTCAGCATCACAAGTTTTCCCTTCCTTTAGCCTTAAGTTATTTTTGAAGATTTTCAAGGTCCAAGTGGAGTGAGACACTGAATTCTACGATTTGATTCCTGCAGACAGTAGATCTGTCTTCTTTTCATTCTGTCTGCTAGACTAAAGATGCAAAAGATAGCAAGTTGTATTGGGGCATTCTTCTACAAGAAGGTGGTTTCCTACAATACTTCCCATTTAAAAGCCTTTCAGACTCTTGACATTTTTTTATATGAAACACATCTTTCAACTTCACTGCAGTTTCATACGTCTTCTCCAAAGCATGTACTCAAAACATCTTCTGATCCGGACTTTACCTAAACCAGGATCCAGTATGTCCTTGTGGACATGTCCTTCTAACCATGGCCTCTGGTCAGAGAAGCAGACTAGGGAGATGGTGGCAAACAAAAGTGAGCACACCCAAACCATTAAGCAAAGCAAACTGAAACGTACATCAACTAGACCTACACAATTGCATGTATTCCTCTCACAGGATAGAAGAAATTGTGCGAGGCATTAGAAAGAAGGAACAGTGGGCAAGTAGTTGATGCAGTGTTGGGAATTAGATGAGCAAGGTGCTTTGATTCAGGCTTTTATCTGCAGGCCTGTGGGAGGTAGTGTACCACAAGACTGAGTAGGAAAGCACTGCCAGCCTTGAAATATGCAGGATAGGGCTTAGAATAACATTTTTCCCCCCAGTCAACACATTAGAAATGAAAATGTTTTCTTCCTCAGAAAAATAAACCATAGAGCTAGGTAGAGAAAAATGAATATTTCAAACCCAAGCAACTCCTTTTTTTCTTTTATTTTCTTTTTTAATTTTTAAAAAAATGTTTAGATTTTATTACTTTTCCTCCCAGTTATATAACATTAAGGAGTAAGATAACACTTCTGCAAAATGCCTTGGTCTGTTAGGTTCTTTGTAACCCAACATATTATTGAAAATTATAATCCTGTCCCATATTTGTACCAGGAAACACCAATAGCCTCCAGAGCCTAGCCGACACAAGATGGGTTCTTGAATAGCCCAAAACTCAATGGAAACTCGTAGAAAACAACAGCTGTTGTGAAAAGGTGACTGCAGCGTTATGATAGATATCTAATGATTCAGTGCCCAGCAATCTGTAACAAACATAGCTTAGACTGCCTATCAGTAAAGAAATTGAGGCCAGACAGACAAATTTTTAAACACATCTTACCAATGTCACCTATTAACAGAGGAGAAATAATCACAGACTCACTCCTCTCTTCCTTGTATATTATTGCCCAGAAAATACAAACCAATACAAAAAAGTCCAGCAGGTAGCACGGTATGGATTCATTTCCATGCACACTACAGATCTCACTTCAGAAGACAAAGTGCTTGGTTGAGGTCCAAGACCCATGCCAAAAGTGATCTTCCTTCACAAGGGAGTCGGCGTCTTACATTGTTCATTTCTTTGTTTCACTATCCTGTGGTAAAATCCTTGACCCAGTGAAGTCATTACAACCTTTGTCAAGGATTTTAATCTTGCCCTATATTAAGTATCTACTTATAACTAAGGGAAGATTTCTTGTGCAAGGACAGAGCATTCCCAAAGGGCCGTCTAAGGCTGAAATAATTCCCCAAGGAACTGGGAATCATCACAAATCTCATTACCTTCTTGTACAGGGCACTTTGAATTTGCTCTCAGTAACATGAATAGCCACAGTTATTTTAAAACAAAATACATTTGAACAATGTAATGAACATTAAAAACAAAAGTTAAGGCAGTGAAGCTTTAGGAAATCCAATGGTAATACCAGATAGTGCTGCAGCAAAACTCTTAATTAAAAACAGAAAAAAATGAAATAAAGTATACTGCTCCAGTTGTAAAAAGGCCAAACCCCCATTTTGGAAAGGCTTTTCATCTTAAAGAAGCTACACGGAGCAGTGACTTTACAGTTGACAAAGACTTTGAAGCAGCAAAACCCTGCTGCATGAGAGAGATACAGGACAAAATGGTGATGCAAAAATAGAAGGATAAATATAACTAGATGTGCCACGCAGAACCCAGAAAGCTGAGGCAGGTGTTGTCATAGCTGTCAGCTTTCAGGTTCCTTCTTTCTTCAATTTTTTTTCAAATCGTATCTTGATTCTTCGATAAAAACCATGGAAAAGGACCAGATATGAAATTTTTGGATTTAAATCCATAATTCCAAGTGTTTTGAAAAGCCGTCTAAAACTTCTGTATATCCACTAAAAAAGACAAAAAAAACCAAAACCCTGCAACCCAATAATCTTGATTTTTTTTTTCAAAACTTTGTTTCTGAGAAATTAGAAAAGACAAGTGTTTCCAGAGGAAAATATAATAGTTTTAAAATATTAAAGCCTCAGATAAATCACATAAAAATACAATTAAATATTTTATAAAAATTGAAGTACTTCTTGCTTGTAAAGAAGTAACCTAGAAGAAATTGCAGCATAAAAATGCAGAGTTTGCACTTCTTAATGAAGTCTCAGAGGCAAAAGTATCCCAGGCTCTGTCACTTCTGTGGCATGGTCCGAAATGAGAAAATCCCCACCACTGTGACACTGTTACAAAAATAGCCAGCACTGGCAAGGGAGCATCAACTGACTTCAGTAAAGGAGGGAAATACTGGCAAGCTCAAGCCTTGACCTCTAGCAGTGATATTCTTGTTTCAAGACTTGGAGGTCTACACACATATCCACCTATTTCTGTCAAGAGTGTACCCTTGCTGCAATCTATCCCCGGGCAGAGAGCCAGTGCAAAATCTCTCCAGCACAGAATCCCCACTTGAGCCATGGGTTTAATTGGAACATAATGAAGGGAGTGGCTGAAAATAACCTGCCCTTACAAGGCAATCACATTTCAGGATTCCCAGGCCATAGGGAAAACGTATCTGTAAACAGCAGGGTCTCTGGGTCCTGCCTTTCCCATCATCTTCTTCTCCTTGGAAAAGGAACCTTGAGAAACTTCTGTGAAAGCAGCAATCCCAATGTGGGAAAGAGAACTTTTAGTGGCTTTGTTCTCCCTTGAACTGCCCCCACAGGGCTATGCCAACTGCAGGCGAGTAGTGGAGTGCACTTTTTCCCAGTTCTGTACAATGTGAGGGCAGGGGAATGTGTGCTCCAGGAGCCTCTTTGCAGACGGTGAGTTTTTTTCCTTTATGCATTCGTCTTTTCCGCTAGCTCGTAATCTGCCCCCTAGCTTCCCTGGGGCCAAGGGGAAGAGGATGATCTTTATATAGCTGTCCTCGGGGACTGGGTGAATCACAGAGTAGCATCTAATCCCTCTTGCACTCCGCAACTGTAAAACATCCCAGCTGAATATCAAGCCAGGGAAAATAAGTTGCAGTTTTATGTACAAAAATCAGGGAGAGATATCACAAGCACAGTTAGAGGAGTTATCAGTTTCCGACATAAAACTCAAACTGAAAAATTAAACAAAGGGAAAACAGCCAGAGACCAGGGAGGGTGCAGAAACCACCTAGAAAGGCCAAGATACCATGCTCTTTATCTTGGCACTTAATTTTTCATAAGTTTTTGAAAAATAATATTCAGTAGTCATTGGGTGAATTTATTGCATTATTTTCTTTTCTTTCTTTTTATTTTTCTCTTTTTTTTTTTTTTTTTTTTAATGGAGAGGGCAAGGAGCCATGTTTCTGTAAAAGCTTGGCCACCATGTTTGGTATCTGAGCTGTATATCATGCACTGTTTGTCATTTCACGCCACTTAGAACAAATCCCAGCTGGCTGGAATCCTAGTCCTGTGGACTGTGAGTCATGGATATTAAATGACCATCATGTGAGCTCCTGCATGCTGCTGTGTTTAGTGTGTGGCACTGTAAAGTTGTACAGTATCTTATCACAGAAGATCATCAGTATGCATGTACAATTAGAGCAGGAGCACTTTCATAACAACACAAATTATTTGTTTTAGCAAGAGGCAAGAAAGGGGTAGAGATGCATGAAGCTGAAGCAAAGGTACAGCATGTATGTGATTTTTGGAAGACCAGTAAGACACCAGTTGCTGGTTCTGTAGCAGCAGACCTGGGGCAAGAATGGAAAAGGTACTGTCCATAGTGGAAGGCTTTGAAAGAACCTTTAAATCTGCTTGAGGAAATCCTGTAGCAGTCTTTTTGATGCATAATTATTATTCAGTCCAGTCTCACCCAGGATATCCAGTATCCTACCCAGGATAAGGAAATGAAGACAAGCCTTTAAGTATTTGTCTCATAGGAACCAGAACAAATTTTGGGATTGACTAAAATGCCAGTCTCAGTTCAGAATTTTAAAACAAGCAATGAGATCTTTTTCACTGATGTGATATGGACAATCCTTGAAGTGGATGGTTTTAGTCTAGCAGAATCCCAAATCAGAAGATTTATTCAGCAATCCATTTTATGTTAATGACATGCAGGAAATCTGTACTACAAATCAGATTGCAAAAAACTTAGTGCTAGGAGAAAACATTATTTTCAAAGAATGCCATTTCATACCTGGAGTAGGTAGGTTTATTCCATCCTAGTTATGAGCTGGGTAATTTCCTGCCATCGGTGATAAAATTAAAATCCAATTTAAACAGCATACAGGAGAACCCTGTAAGAGTTGGATGTAAAAGCTCATTTCCATCTTCATTAGCATGGGTAAGTCATTCAGGTTAGAAATAGCTGTTATCCAGTCTAAAGTGTTATCCAGTTCCTGCAGGTTCCTATGAGTTCACGGACTGCTATCAAAGGTTCTGAGGAGTCTCTAATGTTTCAGCTTTCAGCCACGGCTCCAACAAAACTACTTCTCTTGCTGCTAGTTCCAGCTTAAATCTGGTTTTCTGTCTTTGCATATGATTTCCTTCCTGGTAGCAGCCACCAGCTTCTTCCCACTATCCCAGCAGTTTCCCCTACCTTTGCTTATGTTTCTACCACGTCATAGCAGTGTAGTTAGCTCTCCTTAGGTCAGCAAAGCCAGACGTTCATAGCTTGCACTTTCTAACACTTTTCAAGCACTGAGTCCTTTAAAATGTATTGCACTTCTTGAAATAAGCATCAAAAATTTAGCATTTGAAGTCTGTTCACGGGCCAAAAGAGACAGTTAAAACTCACTACTGATTTTTTGTACAGAAGCCCAGGATTTTAGAGAAATAAATATGACTTGAATCAAATGAGGAAAATTTATTCACATTGATCCAGACTTAATCAAAATCACCATTATAAGGACATCAGTAAGTTATATGAGAGGAAGATTAAAACTATTAATGCACTGAACACAAGTTACTGTGACTGTCAGAGAGAAATCAAGCACTATGTTGGGAAGTGTTAATAAAAACAGCATGTTAAATATACAACTATGTCACTACAGCTAGATCCAATCTTCCTTGATTTTTTTTTATTCCTTTATTAATATAGGGGCAAATTTCAAAAATGCTGTTGAATTTGGAAGAGTTTAAGAGCAATCATCTTCAAATATGGAGAAGGCTTTATGGACAGAAAAGACCAAGAGGAAGCAAGGTTATTCATGGACATATGAATGGATATCAGATAAAAGATAAATCAGTCATCAACTCACTGGGAAGACCAGGAAGTAATAAAATAAAGCATTAAAAAGGAAAAAAAAAGCAGATTAGAAATTAGAGAAATTTTCATAACTGTGTGAAGGCAAAATAAACCCAGATGCAAATGCAGAAGCAAGGTGCCAGGAAAAGCTATGAAATTAACTTCACAGGGGATATTCAAGATATTGGTCTGTGGGGAGTTACTTCAGCATAATGAAATCAGAGCTTTCAAGATGCAAAGACATGAACTGGGGAATCCATTCACTGCCATCTAACCCAAATAAGCAGAAATAGCTTGGTGAGCTAAACATTATGTTGTCACAAGTTGTCCCTGTTTATTATAACCCAGTTTTCTTGAAATACATGGAACAGACAAGTATGCTGACAATGGCCTCATAACCTGAATGTGACAGCAAGGCCAGACATGGGTATCTGACTAAAAGTCATTGCTATTTTTCCAGGTAAAACCTTTCCTTTAATTTAACATGCTTTAGTGAAATAATTTCAGAACTGTTACTTGAAAGCATACTGAGATAAATTCTCAAGGAATTTTAATGAATAGTTGCTTTGTTTCTAAGCAAAGATTAATGCTTTTGCATAAGGATTGGAAAGCAGTTTTACAGTCAGAGGAAAACAGAAGTCCCCGCTGCTCCCTCAATGAGAGCACAGGCCTGTCAGCCTGATTCTGGTGTTTGGAAATAGAAATATTTTCTTCTTTTCTTTACACAACTGTGATAACAATCTGTAAACCAATGTACAACTAAAGTGTCTCCAGGAATTACACTGTTTGCAAGAAAATGCATTTTAAACTTATTATAATAGTGTACTCAAGAGCTTGAAATTTCCATGCCCACAGGGCAATATAGCACTACATTTGTGATTTGATGTCACAAGCATGTAGACTTCAGTTTTACAAATACTCTTCAAGAAAACATTTAATTTTTCTCTCCAGGGAAAACATTAAACCCTACCTCAGAAAACTGTACAGAAGGAAGGAAATTTGGTTTGAAATGGCCATGTTTTGGCTTCCAGTCACCAAAATCAAATCTCCTCCCCATATGTATTCCAGATTTAGCTTCATAGCCCTACTGCTCTGAACCTAAATAATAAAACTAGAACATATTTTACCCTTTATACTGTGTTCCCATTTGTAACATTCCAGAGAGTTTTTCATATTTTCCAGAATTCTGGAGGTCCATGATTACTTATGGTTTCTAAGGAAATAAGGTTTAGATGATCACAATCTGCCCACTCATACATTTCTCTTTCCTTCTCTCTTTTGAAAAAACAGAGTATTTTTAATCACATTTGACTGGATGATGAAGATATAGAAGATATAACACTTCTTTGGGTAAAGGAAAAAGAACCAAGCTGGTTCTGCCAAAGGGATCCAGCCACTGTGGGGCCATAGGTGGGAGCCAGGTGGCCAGTCTGCCTGTGTGTATTGACGGGGCAACCAGCACCTTGCTTGGCTTTGCCCTTGTCACACCGTGTGCTGCCACTCACCCATCTGGTTAGGTAAAATTCCCGTCACAAAGCTGGGACATCAAAAATGATCCACTAAAAACCTGCTTCTCTTTTTGGAGAGTCATGTGGATCCCAGGCTCTGGAAGTGCACTGCTGTGCAAGATAAAACAGATTCCAGCACTGCCAGAGTTACACAAGGGATAAGCCCTCAGGATTGCCAAAACAGAAGCAGATATCCATAATTATCTAATATCCAGCATTACTGAAGTCCTGCACCAAGTACTTGCCCAGAGCACATGCAGGGGCATGGCTTCAGATCTCTGTCTCCCAGCCAGAATTAGTCCTGGTGTGCTCAGCAAGGCACTGCTCAGCCTGGACTGCAAAACAGAGATGGAAGTACCCGCAGAAGTGTCCTGCCCAGTGATGGGCACTTCAGCACTGTGGGAAGCCCACCCAGTGCTCTGGGTAGCTGTGTTGGCAAACTGGCTGAATGGTGGCTTTGTTGCCTCAGCTGTCATACTCCGTTTAAAGGGAGTTCAGGAGTGAATTGCCCCTGCATCAAATGCATCCAGCTCATCAATCAATGCACACACAGTATTTATTTGTACCTCATTCCAATCAGCCTCAGGTTGTGCTGGGGGAGGCTTAGACTGGATATTGGGAAAAACTTATTTACTGAGATGGTGGAAAAGGTTGCCCGGGGAAGTGGTGGAATCACAGTACCTGGAAGTGCTCAGGTGTATAAGACCCTTTGACACATCATTTAGTTGTGGGCCTACAGTGTTAGATTACTGCTTGGCCTTTTGCAACCAAAACAATGCTAGGATTGTGTGATTCTATAGGACCTAGAAAGATTTAAATCAGTTGAGCAAACATGAACAGAGAGCATTTACATAACAACATTCCAAAAGGCTTAAAAGTGCTATCTAGCCAATTGCCTAATTGAAACATTTCACATTTGAAACTGTGTTCACAGTTTGTTATGTTCACATTTGCCCTGTTAGGTTACAAACCACTGCAATTCTCACGTTTTACACACACAACATTGAAACACTATCTGCAGTGTAGATACCCACACATGAACCCTTCAAATTCAGAGGAGGAGAGTGGACACTTACAGGACAAGAGCTGCCTAAGCAATTTCAGTCCTCTGCCATGTGATGGGATCAACTCCTTTCTGGGAAACTGGCAGCACATTAACACCGTGCAGGGAGTCTGGAGCTGGCCCTGGCATCCAGAGTGTAGGCACAGCCTTGGTCACAGGGCTGAGAGGAGAGGGGGAGCTGAGACTGACAGCTGCACTGCTGGGAGCTGAAGTGAGAAAGGCTAAAGGTGAGGGGCAAATTGCTGCAGGAGCAAGTGTCATGGTATCTGGTTTCAGCCAAGCAAGCTACCTACCTGCACTTTACTCCCTTACACATCCAGCCTGTTTGTTAACATGCTGATTTCTGTCCGCTTCACACACAAATGTGCCTAAAAGTCACTGAAGTCAAAGGATGTGAGTTAATTTTTTCAGTCAGGATAACTGTGCAGAAAGCGTAACAGGGAGTAATTTGCAGATTCAAAAATTAGTATCTAATTTAACCAAGAAGAATGCCGAGAGATAATCTAGAGTGGGCTTTGTGGTGAAATAAAGCGTTTAACATGAACATCTTCAAGAATCTTGCTCTAAAAGTTATTGTGTTTCACTAAGGTAGAGACTACATGAAGTCCTGAATGGGATAACCATTTCAGTGAAAGCAAGTAAACTTCAGCAGGGTCAATGTGCTGGCTCTGGCTGAGCTGGAGGTCACTTCCCCAGAGCAGCCCTCACCAAGCTCTGCTCTGTGCTGGCTGGTTGGTGCAAGCTCAGCTCTGGCTGGGAAGGTGTTGATAACTCACCTGTGCTTTGGGTCCTGCTGAGCAGGGCTGGCACAGCAACAGCCCTCTCCAACCTTCCCCCTCCATCTGATGGCTGATCCTGGGAGGGAACACAGCTGAGCTTGCCAGACCAAATTTACCAAATGGATATTCCATGTCAGAGGATGTGAGCTCAGATATAAAAGCTAAGCAAAAAAAAGGAAGGGGAGGCATTCCTTATTTACAATGTTTGTCTTATGGAGCAACTACTCCAAGTGCTGATGCTTTGCTTCCCAGAAGGTGGCCAGATATCATTTGCTGATAAGAAGCAGAGGATAAAACTTTTTTTTTTTCCTCTTTGTTTGTGCGTGCCCTAACTTCCACTTTTGCTTTGGTAAACTGCCTTATCTCAACCTATGAGTTGTTTTCCATTTTATTTTCTATCCCCTGTCCAGCTGAGAAAGGGGAGTGATAGAGTGGTTTGGTGGTCACCTGGCATCCCAACAAGGTCAGCCCACCACAGGGAAGAAAGAGGGGGGAAAAAAGCAACCTTTCTGATGTAATTTTTAATGAATTAAGCCTGAGCTTTCTTCCCAGTGTATTTTAAAATATATTGTAAGAGCATTATGTACATTGCATGCATAAATGTATGAGTCATGTAACCCTAACCTGACCTGACATTAGTGAGTTATGATTCTATATGGATATCACTGGCACATTCTTGACAAACAAATGTGGCAAATCCCTAAGCAGGGCCCAAGGCACCTTGTCATGAAACATCCCTGACCAGCACACCTTCCAGAGTAGCCAAAGAGCAGCACAGTAGATCGTGTCAGGAGCTATTCAGGCAGGTGACGTTGGAAACAGATGAAAGTGTCTCCTACTGTCTGGTGATAGCCAGGAAAGCACACTGGCATGCCAGGGAGGTAAGATGCTTGGGAGGCCCTGGGAGCAAGATACCCCGAGAAGCTGACAAGACAATTGGAGAATCTGACTCTGTGCAGAGTCAAATGTGCCACCTTTGTGGTCCTGAGGAACTTGAGAGAAAAAGCATCCCAAGGGGTGCAACTTAACAGCATAGCCTCAGTTACCATGTGAGAGATGGTGGTGAACAGAGGGGAGCCTGAACAACCAAAATAAGCACACCAGTTTTGTTCTGAGGAGCTTGGCCCAGGGAAAAAAGTGGATTGTCCTCAGAGAAAGATGTTGATAAAAAAACAGAATCCAGCCATCAGTCTCATCATGAGCTTAAGTGCAAAGGCAGAAAAGGACATTGAACTGAGAGATGTATCTGGCACACACCACGTACTCCTGAGGCCACCCCAGATAAATGAAAGGTACTCCAGACTGAGACACTCAGCTGAATTTCAATTCACATATCAACATCAGTGAGAGCAGATCAAATGCACAGACGGCAGGAGAGTTTCTATGGCAGAACTGGATTGCAACAGGGATGAAAACAACCAGGAATGAGGAGAAAAGGGGCCAACCACCACAGAGTAGTACCATCACATCTGCCTTATATGCGTTCTGAAAAAGGTGATTCCAGACTGGCTTATGGCTTTTTTCAGCTGTCTAGGAATGTGTATGGGTTGCTGTCCAGGGGTGCTGGCAGCAGGGACTGCAGAGCAGCCTCTGTGAGGAACAGCCAGGCTGCTTCAGGTTGGACACAGCCCATCCAGATGGCTCCAAAGGCCCCAACACAGGGCATGGCTGAGCTCAGAAGCCAGGATTGTGACATCCTGGGGAAGAAGGTATCATTTTCAGGATGAACCACTTTGTGACTTTATTATTCTAATGCCAGGGACCAACTTTGCAATATGAATATTATCAGTCATGAATTATAGTAGTTTTAGACAAGTTGAAGTGTGAATCATGGAGTCTTGTGTGTCACATTTGGCCACAACAATTCACATGCAACAAGTGAAAGAAATAATGTTGAGTATCCTAGACAAGTAGGGAATGGATTTGAAGGCCATTTGTGACCATCTCTGTATCTAAGTTGTCTTCAGACTGCAATACAGAGGGGTTAACCACAAATGAGTTACAAGAAAACTGCTGGAAAAAAAGCTAACCACGGAGCTCTCCAAAGAACATTTTATTTTGCTTTTGGTCAACTTTATGTAGTCTCAGAGTCAAATTGTGTACTTACGTATACTTATCTACATTTGTTTCAAATTCCCTTTCATATTCAATACAGATATTAATGCCTGTGGAATACAACCTTAGGATGCTTCTTAGGTGACATGAGTGCCTTCTTACATCTAAATGCATATACATTTTAGAGAAAATTTCAGACAGAACTGCATAAAAAATGTTACTAAGACATAGAGAAACTTTCAACACTTTCGTGTATTTACTGCGCTCCCATGAGAATCAGGACTTTTAAACACATTAACCCGTGGGAGAATGTGACACAACTGTGACACTTCTGTATGGAGGTAGACACCAAGCACAGTTGGCCTGCCAGTAAAATCCCAGTTTATGAGTTAAAATCACTTGAGCAGGTATTGCCTATGCGGCCCTTTGCCAAGCCAAACAACAGCATCTGAAAGCTGTTATTTACATTCTGCGTGGGAAAGAAGGAGGATCACACAGAGGGAGGTTCCAACAAGAATGGGAAAGGAATAAAATGGATTTGCAATGATGAGTTGAAAAGTTGGAAAGGGAGAATACCACATAAATAGTTAAACATTTGTAATTACATTTGTGACAGTAAGGATGTTGTTTAACTTAGCTTGACTAATATATTTAACACACTACAAAACTACACAAGGATTAAGAGAAATTAAATAGAATGGACAAAGCAAGCAACTACACCAAGGGTCATCACAAGTACTGTAAAAGCAATTATATGAGCTAGTTCAGGGATGTCCAGATGATCTGGAAGAAAAGGGGAGTGTTTAGGTTCAGGAAGGTAACAGCTTCCTGGTGTCTTCCATGCCCTGAGTAGTGACAGCTCTGCAACTTGCACTTCTGCAGAGCAGAATAAAAGCATTCCTGAGTGTCCAGCCCAAAGCCATGACTCCACCCAGAGCTAAGAGGATTTTTGAGATTCTGTCAGGGACATCTAACAAGGCTGGGAATGAGGAAGTCAGTTAAATGTCAGAGGCTAAAGGAATTGAGGCAGAAAAAGACAGATGTTTCTCTGGCACATGGCTAAACTGTCTGGTGGGAGACTTTGGCAAAAGCTCATGGTCTGCATGTTCTTATTGCTGTTGAGAGGAACCGGGCTTTGTGTACAATTATGTAAACAAACAAATGATCTCGAGACTTTTCAGCTTTGAACCCATTTTTCATCCAGATATACCCTCTTTCCTGCAAAGCCTCAGTGTTCAGCTTGCCATGAAACCAAAAGGGCAATGAGGATATCATCCACCCGGGTCGCACAGTGAAGTAGCCCAGCAACAAGCAATGTAAAACCAAACTACACATTGCCCCATCCATTAATCTGCACCCTTGCTTTTCCCTTTTAACAGTGATGAGCCACAGGGAAAACAAAGAGCTGTTCTCATCAGATTTTGGACTAACACATTCCTATTTTATCACAAGAAAATTTGATTGGTATTAACAAGGTTGGTATTTTCGGATTATTTGGGAAATATTCTAAATGCCATTTCTTGATATATTTTTTCAGTTTCAGGACACAGCATGGAAGAATGCAAAATGAAAATAACAATAGTTGACTTACTATTTTGAACCAAAAGATAGAATTAATCAGCAACCTGAAAGAAGCCCAGGACTGCCCTGACCTTATTGGTGTCATTTTGTTGTACTCATACTAGAAAGGGTGGGAAATTTAAGCAGATGAAAAATCTTATAAATTCTGCCAAAAGCTGGCTTGAAGAGAAGGTTTTCATAGGCAAACACATTTTCTTGATTTGCTTTCCATCCAACAGTGTTCTAAGGCTGGGGTTAATAGCAGCAAAATAGAGTGACTTGCAATAGAAATACTTAATGGTCCTGTAGCATATGTGATAACTACACAGCAGGGGCTCACAGGAGCTGGCTGACAAAAATTGCAGTGCTCTGCTAGGTTAATCTAATTAGAGCTCTTCCTTGCAGCTTCGATTGACAGTTTGGAAACCTGTAAACTTCTCTAAACATAGACAGCCTTCCATTTGCTGCAGTTCAAGAGAGGACCCTCTTATTGCACTCTTCCCTTGAACTGTTTCCATGGAATGCTGTCCATATTCAGAAAAATGTACAGGTTGCCAAACTGTCAACTAAAGCTGTAATGAATGGCTCTAATTACATTCAAGTAGCAGAGAGCATTGCCATTTTAATCAAATCTGAGCCTTGTGAGATATTTGGCACAAATACAAGAGAAAGCCTGAGGAAAACACTGCCAAAATGTTAGCAACCTTTTATTCTAAATTCTGCCTTTCGGAGAACTGAATACCAACTGCTTTGCAAAGGTTTTTGTTTTACGGGATTTTTTTATTGTTGCCTATATGGTCTCATCATAAATTATTATCCTGTTCTCTAACAACAATGCAAACCAAAACAAAAACCACAGCCCCGCCATTTCAAGACTAAAAATGATGATCAGCAATTTCACTAATCAGTCGGTTGCAGTCACACTGCCAGTCACAGAGGCAAGGGGGACCTAATAACATCCTTTCACTCAGACAGATTCTGCCAGTGCTCAGCGTCATGTTGTGTACAGCAAGAGACATACAAACAAACTGCTTTGTCAAATATCCTGTCAGATGCTGCCCCAGCTCCTTTCCAAATGGCACTGCTTTATGTTCTGCAGCCCTTTATTACCCTAATAGTGTGAAAGAGTTATCCTTATCAGAGTGTGATGGTCTTGATGTCCTGTCCCTTTTTACAGATCACAAATTTGGAACCAACTTCAAGGTTATAGTTTTTTATTTATTGATTTATTTGTCACACCTTCAAGACCTCACAGTGATTCAAATGTAAAGTATCAAAACTAGTTAGTGCCTGGAGAGAAAAAGATAAGGAGTTATTCAATCATTCTTTAAGTTTAATGGACAAGAACGGAAGGAAAATTTCTAGAATTTTACAAAATCTACACTGGAGGATAAATGAAGGCAACAAAGGAATTCTTTCTTCTTCTTCCAGAGGAATTAATTTGATAATGTAAGGTTTTCAATTACATTCCAGTTCCCTCTCATGAATGCGTCTACACCAAGAGCATTATAGGTGAAATGATAAAAGAGGAAGGATTCACATCTCAGATATTTTGTGTGAGCACAATCATTCTCAGTCCACCACCATTCTTCATTTCAGGAGGCGGCTTTCATTTATTTCACAAGACATTTTGCTAGACTTGTCCTGCCAGTTGTCACACAGAAGTCCTGCTGCTTCATGTTCCAGCAGACAGGCAAATGCCAACTATGCCTCACTTCTTACTGCTGCATTATTGGAGTGCTCTTCCTCCAGCTCCCCTCACAGCAACAAAGGTCCTCAGAAGAAGTCTTCTTCTAAGTCCCAAGAAGTTTCCTTATTCATATTTTTTCATTTGCACGACCTATGTTCACTCAGTATGGTTTTAAAATGGGCAAAACCTAAAAGAGGGGCAATCCAGACCCTTTGCAACAATCTGTGTAAGAACTGATTTTGAAGCAGCCTCCAATACATCGCTACTCAGCTTCCTTAATAGTGACAGGGGCTGTAGAGAGGTTATAGAAAGCCTTACATGGTGTCCCTTGGTGACAGCAGCCCTCAGGAAACAGCCTCTTGATTTCTAAACCTAATCTCTACTGCACACGGAGTTGAATTATTAGAGTAGCAGTCTAAATCAATGGGTTTTCTTTGCTTTTCTTTGCTTTTCTTTGCTTTTCTTTGCTTTGAAAGAAGCATTTTCAACTTATCTTGAAGCTTTTTTTTTGTTCATGTGGTAAGAACTTTTGTGTCTTCTTGTATATAGATAATTTACTGTTATCTTTTTCTGGAAGCTGCATGTTTTGCAGCTGCTAGTGAATTACTTTTCAGGTACACTCATGATCAGCATGGGATATATCATTCACAGTTTCACTGTTGATGCAACTGAAATATCAGATTAGCTAATATAAGGAGAAAAAAGGGTTTTAAAATTTTTTTAATGCTGGTTGTGTTCTCTATTCTTTAAATATATTCATTAAGTACATGCATAGGTCTTTCTGGCTTCAGCTAATAACAGATGTTTTAAACATGATGTAGAAGCTCCACACAGAAGGATATTTCTCTCCTATCAACTTCAGTTTGAAGCATGAAATATAATTATCCTTATATCATTATCTTAGCCTGCATAGTTCAAAGAAATAAGACACAATCTGGAAGTGTTTCTGTGCCAAAAAAATGTGCTAGCCTTTTCTTCTTCGAAAATCTGAGTAGCAGCTAGGAGAGAGGAAAGAGAATCCTTCTTTCTGGGTAATAAAAATGGGAGTGCTTTCTTTACTTTATGTTCCAGCAAAAAGCCCAGTGTCACAGCTGCCCTTCCTTCACAGCTAAAGCCGGGGACAAGAGCATTCAAATTGCATGGAAGACACCTAAGTCAAAATAATTTGCTTTTCAAGCATGCTGAGTGCTTTCTGCAGTTGATGCACCACTGATGCCTAAGGAGTGCACAGCCTTGGGTAGCTGGAACCAAGTTTCCTGGGAGAAGTAACATGCCCTGCTCTGTTCTGTACGCCCTGACACATATGTTCCATGTTACTCCAAAGGCAATGGCAGTAGTAGGAGGAGCAAAACAGGTCAGAAGTAGGAGTACCAAGCAAAATAACAGCTATTTTATACAAATACTTGTATTCTCTAAGTTTCCTCTGAAACCTTGATAAATTAAAGTGGAATCAGCTACTTCATGTATTAGGAACACCTTTTGCCTGGTGGTTGAAGGGTACAGAGTGGACATTTACACAGGAGTTCATCACAGTAAATTGTTCTTAGAGTCAATGGGCATCTAGTCAATCTAATTAACACAAACTGTGGAGACACTGTTCTTCACCTTAGGCATTTAAGATATTTAAGACAGATCAAGTGGATACCATGCTAATAGTTCTCATTGCTTTCCACTGCCAGCATGGATGATAGTTGTGCCTCCCATGGCACAACTTGAGGCCATGTCCTCTTGTTCTCCTATTGCTTGTTACCTGGGTGAAGAGACCAGAGAACATGATAGTCAGAACTGATAATGAGAAGCCAGAAGCTTCTGTTAGAGCATAATGCAAAGAGCCAAATTGTACAGGTCATTTACTCCAACAGGCAGCTGTTTTCCCATAGTTTTATTGCTGGAATGTCCAAGCTGGTGTATCGTAAAGGCCATCATACAATCTACTGATACCAGCCCTCTTCGTTAACCAGTGTATGCAAGCCTTATGGCAGCTCCATTTAGGACTGATACAGCTCCTGGACAAGATGATGATGATGAGTCCATGGTGAAGCAACCCAATCCCAGAGAACTGCTGTGGAAATTTAGTGGTCCAAAGGGTTTTCAGAAAGGATTGGTAATACATCAGTGTGTCTCATTCTCCTTCCTAGAAGTCATTGCAAATGACTACACCCAGTGTCAAAAGCCAGGAAGCCATCAATGCTGCTCTGCCTGAGGTCATTTTTAAATTGAAGGTGGGGGTGAAGCATGGGCAATATTCCACCACTCTCACTTCAGTGAGTTTTTTGTTTGTTTCATTTTGTTTCACTATGTTTGTAGGTAACATTTGTAGACAATACAGCCTGTTATTCCAGATTTTCCAACATATTTGAACATTCAAGGATAGATAAAAGCATAGATGGCACTTACTGCAAAGTGTCTCAGATATATATTTATATATTGGGAACCTTAACATGGCTAATTATGATACCTAGCAGAAGCAGCATGACTCAGGTGGAGCAAGTTGCCCAGAGCCAACAGCAGGGCATGTGTCACTCAGCTGCCAACAGATGACACTGTTTCATGTACAACTTAGTGTCCTATTGCTGCCTACTACTTTAAGAAGAGCATGGGTCAGCATTATACTTGGAATTCCAGGGGACCAGACTGGAGTATCCACCAGATTTCAAGCAGCAGATTTTACTTGAATGTTTCAAGAGTGAATTGTAACTCAAAAGCACAGCTTCTTCGGTAAACCACAAGACATGATAAGTTTGCTGAAGCACCTTCTCTTATTTTTCTCATAACACACTGAATGATTTTGAAAATAAAGTTATAGGATAATACATGATTACCTAAGATGGAGTCTTAATGTGTACTTAGTTGGTACAAAAAAGGATACAAATTTCTTGGTTAAAATTAAATTTTTCAGTTAAACCACTCAAATGATGGCAAGAACTCAATGATCACGAGTGAACCATGCTAGCCAAAAAATGAAATGAAGTTGTGGCATTTTCAACTTACTGCTGAACTGAAAGGAATGGCAAGATATCAGCTATAGGCATAACCAGTTATATGGTATTGGAAGCTGCCTAAGCAATCAGGACAAATTATTTCCTGCTGCAACACTGAGCACATAAGAAGTTGTAGACAAGACTGAGAATGACTATGGTGGTGATGGAAGTTGTGTCTTTGCATGTATCCTCATGCATACACACACTTTCCCTGTCTGATGGGCCATGTAGTTTGCCCTAAGATAAGAAAACCAGGTGAGTATTTCAGGATGAGCTGTCTGGATAGATCCCCACCTGTGGCAGGGAGATCTGCAGGGTATGTCCAACACAAAAATGGGAACACTCACTTTTGGACCGGTGAGTAAAAAGCACTAAGATCTGGTCTAATAGGGAGATAAAATCCTAAAGTAGCAGCATAGATGCTTGGTTGCTTTGTAACTGCCAATCTGCAAGGCCAAAAACTTTAAACCTGTACGTTTCTAGGTGGACCTTCTTATATTATAACCCTTTAAGCATAAGTTGTTGATCAAAACTTAGACTAAATGGATCTAACTAGACCTAGGCATCTCTGTGAAATTTAGGAAGCAAGGGGGTCTCTGTGAAGCTTGTGACACAACAACCTACTAAAATCCTTTCTAATACTTGATAGAGCTGTTATTTAGATATAGCATGGACAATATTTAGATATGGTAGTAGCAAAAATCTAATCATAATCATCCACAAAATTGCTGTGTCCTACTTCTCAAGCCTGGCCAAGGGCCTTCTCTTGACTGTTCTGCCACAGACAGACTGTTCTACCACAAAAGACAAGATCTTTTACATTAAGATTCTTCTGCGTTAAAACTGATATTTCTAAAGATATTTAAAGTTCTGATAGAAGATTTGCTTTTAAGAAATTATGGACCAGCATCTTAGACAGTAAGATGCCTACAGATTAAATCTGCACAGAACCTTCTGAGAAATATTTGCTCCCTTTTGACTGGCCCACACAACTCATCAGAAATTCTACAAAATGGGCTTTTTATTGCTTGCCCCATCACTTCCTGAAGCTGAAAGATCCCCAGGAAGGAGACAGAGAAAGTGACTGCTGCATGCAGCGATAGACCTTAGCCTTAATTGAGTCCTTCATCATATGAATCAATGATCAGATGCAGAGGCCAGTCAACTTATTAAATAAGTATTTTATGCATTTATGTTATTTATATTATGTATTCAGTATTTATGTCAACTGATTAAATCAGTAACTCCCCCTTGAACAAACCTAGGAAGATCACTTTCCAAAGCCTGAGCTGTTCCTCTTATCAAAGTCACTCTTCTGAAAGGCACCACACACAACTCGTTGGTTGCTGCAGGGAAGGCTCCAATCTCCCAGGCCCTCCTTTGTTCCCCAAGATCTTTTCAGTTCTTACTGAATCCCATGCTTTGCCATTGTGGCTGCTGTGTGAAGTGATGGCCTGATCTGGGCATTCACATATCTCTCTGGTGACTGCACTTTGAACAAAAACCATCTGGATGGACATTCTATTTGACTTAGTTCAGACACAGGAAGCACGAGGCTGAGCTAAAGGACATGACATTTAGGCCACGCAATCAACAAAAACGAAGGAAGCTTGGGCATATCTGAGGAGGGGTTCTTGATGGCAAGGGAAGATAAATCTGTTTGGGAAGTAGTCCTGTTGTCATAGTCGCTTTTGGTGCTGACACTCTTGTAATTGCTCTCAGAGCAGAAACTTCTGCATATATAAATAACAAAAATATGTGTGGCCCGATTCTCCTGTGGCTTTCACCAAAGGTGCTGCCACTACCATCATGCATTATTTCACATGGATTAAAAGCATAGGAGGAGAATTAGACCCAAAGGCAAAGAGTTTGATAAATGCATCTAAGTTTTTGGGCACTGAATCTTTTAGTAAATACTACTAAGCAAATATACAGCTCTCAGAATATCAGTCAGAGAACAAAGCAAAAGTTTGCAGTAGGAAAAGACGCTTGGTAGTACCATGGGAAAAGTGTAAATAGTATCAAATGGCACACTCTCCATGAATGGGGCTCCACCCATTTATGGCAGAAGAGGACTGGGCTCAGCAACCTGGCCTGTGTTCAGCTAAAGCTTCCTCTCATAAACTTTCAGCACCCCAGTTCTGCTGGTTCAAGAAACGTGATACTTCCCAACATGAAGGATTCATTGAAGTTAGAAGGAAGGACAGGAAACTTGTCTTTTCTTTCATTTGTTTCCCTCAGTTGCATGCTTTGGTACTTTGCCCTGGAAAGACACCATTTATGAAAGAATTTTACAGAGGCTTCTTCTTCATGGAAGATCCTACAGTTCTTTTTACTAGCAGCAACAATGAGTGATCAGCTCAATTTCCTACAAAAAAGCTGGCAGCAGACATTCCAACAAATACAGCCAATACAGGGACCAATGCAGATAAAATTACTGTCTTACTAAACATATTCTTTCACTGTAAAATGGACAAATAAAAGTGAACTAGGGGGGGAAAAAAAACCAGTTTTGACAAGTACTGTGCTCAAATTGGCAGCTTTCAGAGAGAAAGACTATAATGCTACTTCACAAAACTCTGACTGATGTGATGATTTGTGCCTCCCATGGCATATCAAGAGGCAGTTTAGGCATTTGTAGATTTATACTCCTTTAGTCAGTTACAAATCATAGAGGAGCTATCATCCATTAAATAAAGAATTAAAGCAAGGGAGTGGAGTCACTGTAGCACAGGTATGGAATCAGAATCAGGCCAAAGTGTGTTTTACTTCAACAGAACTCTCAAATTTGTCTTTGATGGTAGTCTGATAAACAAGCGTGGAAAACATGCATACACAACACGTAATTTGACACAACAGGAGTAGACACAACTAGAGGCCTGTGTTCAAAGACACCAAAAGAACCAATCACTAGTTTGAACTCCACCGGTCTCTGCACAGATTTGCAGAGCTTTCTTTATATGTCTGGAGTCAAAATTCAGATTTAGCTTCATCTTGAAGGAGTCTAGGTGACACAATCCAAAATCTCCATAAAACTAAATCAACACACATAAGCAGGACAAAGAGACTGCTTCTCCAAGTCAAATCATGTATGCAGACAAAGACAGAGCAGTTTGCACACAGAGTAGTTAATAATGGTTCACCATCAACCTGAAGACAGTATTGAACGGAGATCCATGAAAGGCTCTTCTGGGTTTAAAGATGTTTGGTATTTTTGTTAGCAGCTTATATGAAGAAACTGATAGGATGCTTACATTAATTAGTCAATGACACAAAAGAGTGCTGGATGTCTACAAACTGGAGAACTGAGCTGAAAAAATAGTCTGAAATTCATGAAGGATACCTAATTGAATTAATTATCTATATCAATATAGGACAGGGACCTACTGGGTTAGCACCAGTCCATTACAACAAGTATAGGAAGACAGTGCTTCAGAAGTTTGCCAGTTTTTGTCAGAGATAAAGACACAGGGATTTCATAAGATCTGATGGCCATTTCTTTGGCCCTTGTCTATGATAATCTATTTGAGGAATTGTGTGGGGCCATGAAATGTGTGGAGAATTGATCCATAAAATCCCTTACATGCTTGAAGCAGATCTATTAACTAAAAAAATGTAAATGATTTATTAATATCTGGCATACTCTAAATTTGAATTCTAATTTGACAGTACAAATTAATAAATTGTGTTCACCTTTAAGGAAAAAAGTGCAAGAAGTGATTGTTCTTAAGAGCCAGTTGCTTTCTGTTTAAATGGGGGCTTCCTTTGCGAACACTTTGGAATTTTCATGAGAAACAGCAAGAACTTTTTTTAGCAGGAGCTATGAACGAACTTTTATATAAACAATACCAGTTTCTTCATGCATAATATTTTTTTTTTTTCTTCATGTCCTAGCAGACAGTTTTAGTCTCAATTTTAGCCAGGGTGGCTGCATGGTAGCTGTGTCCAGTCCTGGCCCAGGTATCCTGGTGATTTGCACCTTAACCCTCATGCCCTGAGGTGATTCTCTGGCTTGACCATGGACCTGCCTCACACTTTGACCAACAGTCTGTGTCCAACCCTTGTAGATGCATCCAAGCACAGAGTGCTCCCATCACTGATTTCCTGATGATAACATAAAACAGTGCATTATATCAAGACATCTATGTTAAAGCTAGCAAAATAAATAGTATTGAATAGGAGTTGAATGACCTGCTTGCTTGACCTTGAGCCTTCCATGTCACTGGGGGCTTCTCTGGCAGTCTGGGCTCTCTCTTGTCTGAGAGTGTTAGCATAAAACATGCTCCACTTGCCATGTCTAGGTGCCTAAGGATGGCATCCTTGTTGATGAGGATACCATCTCTGTCTGTGTTTGTGTACCACACTCAGCTCCTGTCTCCTCTTCCTGCCAAAACTTGCTATACTTTGTTTTGCCTGCTACTGGGGTTAAAACCACACCTACAGGCAGACTAAAAAAAGCAGGATGTAGTCCTCATGGTCAGGTTGGGAAACGTGTGCAACAAAGCATACTGACATTATGAAAAAAGACAAGTCTGGTGAAAATGGAAGGCATGTTTCGCATTAAAAGTTCAGGGTTGGAAATACCATCTTCAGATGAGCATGAATTCAATTTTAAATGTTTTTTTCTTCAGAAGCTACATTTAACATGACACAGAATTGTGTTAGATATAACTATAGGTATCTCCTAATTTTTCCTCAAGCTCCACTTGTCTCACAAGCCCCTGTCATGCAGGGTAGAAGGACTGCAGCATAGGGAAAAGATAACACTTTTGATAAATAAGTTCTATATGTACTGTAAATTGCCATTTGTTTACAGTCGATTTCCCAGCTGTGATCTGGAAACCATCTGATCAGAAGAGAAATCTCCTGAACACTAAACAAAATGGAGAAGATTCAGTTAAACAGTGAAAAGGAGGGTGATAGGAGGAAAATTGATGCCTCCTAAGAGGATTTTCCTCTTTCTTTCAAGTAGTTGACCAGACGAGAATGCAGATAAGTCAACAGCTATAGATTCATCTCATTCTTATAGTTACATTTTCTAAGAACAACACAAGTTGATGTTACCAACTCTACATGGTGAATAAAAAAACCTGCCCTACAACCCCCTGTACCTGTCAATGCTGACAGGTCTATTGCATCTCCTGATTCCCTGCGTACTAATGCTGGATTCAACATACCCTCTGTACTAACGTATGGATTCAATATACCATGGCATGGTTTCTACCCAGTGAGTAGCTTGTAGGCTTCTTTGAACTGAAACCTCTGAAGGCTTTCCTGTTTGAAAGTGAATGAATGAGAAGGCATTAATCAGTTTTTGTTCTGTTTTCTGACTTCTCAGACAATTCTCAGCATGTCTTTTCCACAAGTTTTATTACTTCAGGCACTTCAGTACACAGAGTGCTAAATGAGGAAGGAGAACTCAGGCAAGTTGATATTTTATTTTGTATTTCCTGAGTTACAACTGTCTTCAGCCTACTGTGGCAAACATCAAAACCAGATTTTTATTTAACAATCTGATTTTAAACATAAGATTTAAAGGTAATAAAGTCAAATGCTGGTGAACAACCATTTCCTTCTTATCTGAAGTAAGATACCTAAATACTAAAAGAGATTTGGCTATGTCAGTCATTCATGTTTTGCCAGCAAGCAAGAAGGGAAAGGTAGTATGAAAAGTAACTGGATTTTCCCAAACTGCTAAAGGGTCATTATCTGTTCAGTACAATTTCATTTCTGTTTCCTGGTATTATTAATGTATTTTTCTTAGCTTCTAAGTAGTTCTATGAACAAATGTTACTGGGGTTGGCATGTAAATGTTAATATTTAGCAAAATTTTTGATGATAAATTATTATTAAAACAGCAAAAACCCGCACAACAGCAAATCTCTCTCTTCCCTCTGAAATCACCACTGAAAGGTGTGTTCTCTAGAAAGTGATTTAGATCAAGAATCTAACAATATTGTTTTTTAGAAATTAATCAATAGAAACTAATCAAATTTGGGTTTAATCTACAGCCAAACTTGGGCCCTTGATTACAGAAGGAGCTAAAGGAGTTTTTCCTTGCTAGGGCATGGATAGCCTTTAGGAATATCTTTATATATTGTGTGCTGGAGCTGTGCAGTAGACCATCTTATTAGATGCTCTAGAAAGCTGAAAGAAATTAAGGCCTTGTGTTAATGAGCAACTGACCCAAGCCCAAACTACAAATGTGGTTTGCCTGCTCTTTGAGTTTGCTGTTGAGTTTGGTTCTTCCACTTTCTCTCTTGTTTATCTGGGATCATTTAAGCAAAATTATAGGCCACTGAATTTCACCTATGTCAAGGAGGGAGGAGGAAGAGGATGTTTCAAATACTTCTAATGTTTGATTTTGTTCAGCTGAAAGCAATATCTCGTAACACAACTTCTATTCTGAAAAGTTGAACTCTGGAGGATTGAGCTATGCTTGATGAGTCAAACTCTGCTATTAGGGGGTGTGACAAGTTCTTGTCACTTTTCTCAGGCATGCTTTGAGAGCAGAAAGGATAAAATTGTCCCCAGTTCACAGTCAAGGAGAATTTGGGAATAAAACTTAAGTTTGTTGTGACTAATTTCAAGTTGCAAACCATAAGACACAGCTAGAGCAAGAGGACAGGTTCTGCACGTGAGGTGCATCACTCAATACACCCAGTTACTGACACCACGAATGCTGAGTATGAGAGAACAATGGTGGAGTAGCTGGGGTCAGTCCAAACGAAGAGATATCTTAAAAGAGAAATCCTGAAGTGATTGTGTTGCCTCATATTTCAAGCAGCGCAAGTAACTGACTTATTAGTTTTAATTTTTACAACCTTCTTTCTAAACACAAACTTCCTTTTGCTTTTAACTATGGTAGAAGTAAAGGGATTAACTATTCATCCTTAATTTTAAGGTCCAGAGGGCCTTTAATGAAGGGACAATGAATACACACTGTCTGTGGCCCAGGACACCTGTGGTGACAGGTGACAACTAATATTATTTGGTGAAAAGGATGTGAAGGAGGAAGCAGAGCTGCATCATTGGAGCAGGGCATCCCACCCCCACCAGAGCTTATCTGTGGCTTGTTAACCAGCCAGATAACTCAAACAGGACAAGATGTCTTACAGTGAGTTACTTTGGCATCATGGGGTTGACATTTATCTGGCACCTCCCAGCTGCCAATAAACGTCTTACCATTTGTTAAGTGAGGTAAGCTGGCTTTTTGATACTTGCTTTACACCAAACTTTCACCAAGCAGAAATCTATATATTTTCCTGTAAATGCGTGGAGCTTCTCTCATGAGTAGAGACACCTGCTTCATGGTCACTCTCCAGGGATTAAGTGAAGGAATCTGTGCATGTTATTGTCATTTCAGAGAGTTACATTCAACTCCTATTCAATACTATTTATTTTGCTAGCTTTAATATAGGTGTCTTGATCTAATGCACTGTTTTACATCATGCTGTAATCTATAATAGTTCTTTTTAGTTTTATACTGTGTAGTAAGCAATTTTGATTAAGATCTTTCATCTGTTATCTCTTGTCTGTTTAATAAATCATTTTATAAATAGACCTGATCTGCCATCCTTAGAAGGTGCAGGCAAGAGCAATTCCTTAAATTTAAACTGTTGCCAAAACCTGAGGCTAAGGCATGCCTTGTCTGAAGCTCACACTCCTCCTGTGACAATTACCTAACAAAAGAAAGGGAAGGAGAATGGATTGTTTCAGCAAAGGTAAAATTATCATGTGAAAGAAATCTTGTGTAAGAATACTCCCAAGGCCAGGCTAGCTTATGCTGCTCAACATTCTTGAAAACAAACCCCTGCTGTGGTTTGTTTCAAGAAAATTCGCAAAAGTGGCCCAATCTGGCTTTGTTTTACCCTTGCCCTGGTGGACCACAAGAAGGAGGGGAATACTTAGAAGGTCCCTGTTGCCAGATAACACAAAGGGAACCCTATATGATAGTAGGGGTTCAATGCTCTTAAGGGCATGACTGTTCTGTGCAAGACCACAGGGACTGCAGTGTCAGCATCAACACACTTTCAGTGAAGCTGGTAGCACACCTCTGCAGTTGGCTAAAAGTTGGGAAACATCACTGGTGCTGTTTGCAATAGCAAATAAAAAATGTGAAGCTTCTCCTCCATTACTGGCTGGGATCAGTGGAAGATTTAGTTTAACTGAATTTTCAAAGAAAAGGAATTGGTCAAGGAAGAAATTGATCCAGATTTTTGACTCTTTGTAGAAGTAATCTGTCAGATAGACCATCTGTCTGTCTCTCACAGACCTCTACTGAAAGAAGTGGCTGAAAAACTATTTCATAAGATGATCTGAAGGAGAGGAACATTTTCAGAACATTTTCAGATACCTAAGAATGTCTGAGGAAAAAAATAAATCACACTGTGGTGTGTGATTTATTTTAGTGTGAAGTTTAGACACTTCTATGAGTTGATAACAAGTAAGCAGAGGTTTTTTGGATTGCACTTTTAAATTTGGGCACCTACTTCTTTTTCTGGATTGAATTCCAGGGCAATAGTAAGAGCAAAGGAAACAGACTCCATCAAGACCTCCCAGACTGAACAGGAGACTTGCACTGCAGGTGAGATGATATTTATTTAAATTTATTTAAATTCTATAAACTTTGGATAGTCTCCAGTTCTCAAGTTAGGATCTTTTATTTGATGTTGGTGGGCAGTTACAGCCAGCAAGGATGACCCAAGATAAATCCTAAGCAAAAGAACACAAACAGCCCTTCTGTGAAAATTAAAATCACAGGATTTTTCTCTCTTCCCTGCCCCCTCAAAAGTTGTTGATTTATTGTCCTGAATCAAAGCATGTCATTCAAGCCAAGAAGTTAAATAGACATTGATAATGATTTGTGTAGGAGAACTTGCATCTAGAAATTATTGTAAAAATATAGAGTACACTGCAAAAGGAGAAAATAGCTTTGTAAGAGAAAGACTTACTAAACTTCAAAAGCTAGTAGAAAATGTTGAATCAAACATTTCTCCTCCACCTCATTAGCATTTATTTCTCCAGAATTTACTAATACGAAGTTCATCATCCTCCTTATGCAATAAAAGTCTACACTTTCAAAATGAACACTTTACTTATTGCTAGAAAACATGTTTAGTTAAAACTCTGTCCTGAGACATGCCAGTGGAGTCTTCATGCATCAGTATTTGCCCAGGCAAAACTCATATTTGTTCATGCAAATGTCCAGCTAGGACACATAAATATTGATTTGTTTGCATAAGAAAGATATTTTTCCTGGCAAGAGTTTTTGAAACTGTGGCCTGACATCTAGGCCCAGACTATTTAATGGCCTTTGAAGACACAATGTTAGCAGGCAAATTTTTTTTGAAGTTTGCAAAAATATAATGAATTTGAAAAACATATGTTCAAATACTCAGGTTCAACCATTATGAATTTTGAATACAGCATTTCAGACAGAATAAGGTTTCACAGAAGGAAAGAGGGTCTCTATTTAAAGCAGGAGCCTGGGAAAATGAAGACATATGTTCAATTCCTGTTACTGCAATAAACTTTACTGACACTGGGCAAGTGTCCTAATCACTCAGTCCCTTAGTGCCCAGCTGGAAAAAACAGGAACACTGGTGCTTATTTTTCCTGTCTTGCTTCATTTGCCTTGAAGGTCTTGGAAACAGGATTGCTTCTGATTATGCACAGTTAGTGCTTGCAGGAGTAAGACCCAGATCTCAACTGGAAGCTCCAGGAACCACAAAGAGCAGGACTGGACAGTGTGCAATTAAAAGGGTGAGAACTTTCAGTGGGGCATTTCTAAACACATTTCCTTAAGTGCTCCTTAGAAAAGGGGGAGGGAAAATTATTTCTTTTTTTTTTTATTTGTTTGAATTAATGAAAATATTTATACTAAAAAATAAATCAATACTCTAAGCAGGTTGTAAGTAAATTTCAAGTATTTTAAAATTTGGGTAGCACTTCAGCAATTTTACAGAAAACAAGGCCAGCAAGTTAACATTGAGAGCTACAACACTAACACCAATTTCTGCTGCTACTCTTCAAACAAGTGGTAGAGAAAATTACTTTTTTCACATAAAGTTCTGGAAAGTTGTGTTAAATAGGGAAAGCAAGTACAGGTGTTTCTCTGTTTTGCAAAGATTTGCTTATGAAAAAGGGTGAACACAACATAATGTAAGATAGAAAATGTCAAAGAATGTCATTATCCCTTTGCAGCCATGACTGAGCATTAACCACTTTCATGGATGCACACAACCTTCCACAGCAAACCAGCAACCATGTGTCACTGGGAAAAACACCACTTTTGTTCACAGTTTCAAGCTTTAATACTTGTAATTAAGCATCTTTTTCATTATTAAAAGAAAATGCACAGTTTGAGGTCATGGATAGTATTTATGTTTTCAGTAAAAATGGGCTGTAAGAAAAAGAACATCAAACATGCCAATTGTCTTCAATTGTCACAGAACTGAAAGGGACAGCACAAACATCTGACTTATGCCATTTCATATTCAGCCATTGGCTATTTTTTTCCACAGTAAAATAAATGAGTGAAAGCTGTTCCGTTTCAGATCAAATGAAATTGTTATGCTTGGGTGGGGCTTTTTGTTTGTTGTGGGTTTATCTAATTTTTAAATTATTTTTCATGTATTTCATTATTAAATGTATTAACCTTCTAAGATTGAATTTTTTAAATAAAAAATAATTTCTGTTTGGAAAACATCAATATCAAGTTGATATCTTTTGAGTTAAAACAACCAAGGTTTAACAAATATTTTTATTTATTCTCTGTAAAAAAAAAAAAGCATTAAAAAGCATTTCACTCTACTTAGCAACACTAGACATCTCTTGGTTCATGTTACTGGCATAGAAAATATTTGCCAGCTTCCAGGAAACTCCTCAGACTTACTGCACACCCTCAACTTTAATACACATGGAAAAAAATTACAGCTGTTTGAAATCAAAGGAAATCTGGCCATACTCTACTTGAGGGTGATATAATTTCAAAGTGACTAAGTCTCACTGAATTTCAAGATATACCTGGGCTAGAAGTAATCTAGCAACTCATCTAGAGGGAGCTTTGTAAAGCTGCAAGATTCAGACGCAAAAATGAATAAGAATTTGGTAACAAACAGCACTTTCAGGTCGCTTCAGCTACATGACTTTTACTGGAGTGAAGATCCACATTGTACCCAGATGTGTTACCTCCTTGGGAGCAAAAAAAGGTGACTGAGCAACTCACACACATTGCAGTGTGAGATAACCAGCATCCTCCATTTTGGCCAATGAAGAGTTCCAGTGTATCTTTTGAGGTCCAAAAACTTCTCTCTAAGTAGTAGCACCAATATGAGCATTGCTGAGAAATCATGGTGATAATGTAGCTTTTTCTTTACAACTCTGCTCTTTCCTGCCCTTCTTTATTAATATCATTATCAAAATAAGACCTAGATTTTGAGAAAAGAAAGGGGTGGTTTCCTTTTTCTATGCATACCCAGAAAACAAATCCTTGTTCCAATAAATTGACAACCAGCTCCCATGGCTATTTCACTGCAGAACCAGAACAATTTTGAAATTGCTCTTCAGCTTCCCACATGTAACTCCCCCCTAAATTATTCTGGTGAAAGCCCTGTTGATCTGTTTCCTTAGCAAGACTCAGCAAAGAGCTGAATTAAGTGATTCTCAAGTCAGCAAAAGCCTTTGAAGTAACCATATAGTTCCTTTTCTTCTTTTCCCCCTTTCCCCCCAAAAGGGGACAAGTAGCACAGTCCTGAAACCTTAGGCAAAGCCTTATCAGACCCCACACCAGAAAAAAAAATCCTGTGTGATAACACTCATCCCTTATTTCAGAGGGGCCCATGGAAAGATCTGTGCCATTTCCAGCCAGAGGTTACAGAAAGTTATACAATCCTCCTGGTTCTACATGTGTCTGGGAGTATTTTACATGACTAGGTTATACCCATAATTTATTTGTTCTTTTACAGGGCTTTCTCTCACACAGCAATTCCTATCATGCTACCATTGATCCCAGCCAAGCTCAGACATCCCTTGGGGGGAATTGCAGAGACAGAACTGATGCATCAGTTTAATGGCACCCACATATCCTCCATGTCATGAGGATCTCTGTGTAACCTCTTGGGAGTATCTCCCTGTCCCATTTTTGCTACAGAGCCATACAAAAGGTCAGAGAAAGAGTCAGCAGGATGTGTCCTGAAGGGTCATTCTCTGATCTTAATTATTCTGATGTAGTTCCTTTGAGTTATAGGTACCATTTTTGCCTGTGAAAAGATGATCTAAGGTTTGCCCTGAACCCTGACTTTATAAACATGGCTTTCTTATTCCCCCTTTCCCTTTGTCTAACAGATGGCTTTACAGAACTTCAAACACCAGGGAAATTTGATGTGCTATAAAGAGTGGCACATCACAGAATTTACTTTCTAATTTTTTTACTGAGTACTAAGGAAGCAATAGGAAGCCTAGTGCTAGCTAACAGTGTTCAAATAAGAGGAACTCTGAATGCCATGAATTACAGTTACTCAGTGTGTCTGGTAAATGATGCATAGCTTATTTTATCCACAATATAGGGGTCAACCACGGGGAATAGAATTTTGAGAACCTTTAAGAAAATTCTCACACAAGTGTATTAATACCAGATGTATGAAAAATATACCACCAGGGAAAATACAGATTGAAAATATTATTTAGATATAATAGTACATATATAGTACACATAACAGCATACATTAACATTTTAATATAATTTAATTTTTTTTTTGTCTTTTCAGTGAAAAATTAGTGGATCATTAATTTCAGGTGATATCTTCTGATATCAAAAGAAATCAGTAAATATTTGCCTGAAAAATGGCTCTTTTAAGAAATAAAAATACAAATATTCCTTGTTAGTGCATTAGACTGGCTAAAGCAGAGAGCGTATGAAAGATTCTTTCATGTGGACTTTACTGGTTCCTTCTTTGTTTTGTGTACAAACTCATTGGCTTCAAATGCTTCCTTACATCTCAATTCTAAGCTGAACTGTATCCATGTTATCTATGTTCCTGCTGTCCTCTAGAAATGCATGTCCTTGTAACTACAAATATTCTTGGCCACTTGTCATCCCATATCCCAAATCATGTGAGTCCTTTTTTCCAGAGTCTCTTCCCTCAGATTAATCTGGAATCATACCACAAAACATACTGTGAGTTTACAGTCCATTTACTTGTTTGCAGTAATTCATAAATCTGATGTTTTGCTTGGCTCAGATAGACATCTGGAATTGGGACTAATCCATTGGATATTTTTTAATTTTTTAAAAGTTAAACATTTATAGAAATGTAATTCTATATAGATCTTGTTTCTGTTTGTGCACAATGGTCCTACCAAAAAATTCACATTAAAACACTGACTGTTGTTACATCTGCAACAACTATTTCAAAAGAAGTTTTATGTAAAGATGTAGTGTGTGTTCTGTAGATGCCAACTGCTCACAAATTAATTGGATATATCAAGAAACTTCAACCTCCATAGAGAGTAAGTTCAAGGCCCAGAAAGAGAGAGAAAATCAAAAATAAATTAGAGCAAAAGAAATAAAATAGTGCAAATATCTAAGAGAGAAAACTCCATTCACTTTACCTTGTATGACCCTGTGGGGTCTGTTTTCCACATCTATTCATGACAAGTATACTCTAGGAATTTGCTTTGCAAAGTAGCAAACTCAGTGAAAATTTAAGAGCAGTTTTAGTGTGCAGATACTAGACATACATGCAGGCAGCATGGTGCACAGATTTTTCCTTAGCTGGATATAACCACTGTCATCTTCTTCCTTTAGCTGGGTCTGCATCTAGGAGCAGAAATGTTATTAAATTCTCCATATCACATACTTTAAAAGAATAAAAATCAGGGCTGACAATGAAGCAGACAGGGTGCAAAGCATCCTGAACCACTCTAAAAGTTTACCAGTCACATTCTTCCTGTTGCAAGTATTTTACATTAAACTGCTCAGGCTTGGTTCCCTCTTTGTTATACTTTTTATTGTGGTGAGCCACACATTTAAAAAAATATGTAAAAATCCCACCATGAGATATTCAATCTGCTTTTATTCTAACACCACAGCACTTCAGACCACTTAAATGATCAGAAATCACTACTTTCACAAGTATTAATCTTCATTAGCCCTCCTGAAATCTTTGTCAAAGATTTCTTTTTATACATCAGCTGTCCTTCCTCACCAAAAAAGTGTGTCTCAACACCAGGTGTTTCTCATCCTTATTGTATGTGCTTACCATAAATCCTGATAAAAAATGTGTAGACCAAGATACAGACATGCAGCATTGCTTCTCCCCAGTGGTTGTTGGTGCCTAAATATGCTCATTAGAGAAATAGAAAATTATGCTTCTGTTGCACATCGTTCGTAAGGCATTATTAGCAAGAAATGTTTCCAAGTATTACACTGTTTGATTTCTTGTTATTATCAGATTATTACTAAGCAATCTTGCTCAGCATCCACTCATAGTTTTAAATTTATTTGGAGTTTCTTGCCACTTCAAGCACAGCTTTTAAACAGTCATTTATTTTTTTGTCTAATTCATGGTAAATTGACCACTAGTATGTATCAGCACAAATTAGAAGTCAATAAAAGCCACCTGAAACAAGGACAGATTTTTGCAATTACCATGGCACTTTTCCCCTTCCCGTTAGAATAATTACTTCCTACCTTATTGTGGCACACAATCACAGAATCATTTAGATTGGAAAGACTGCTAAGATCATGAAGGCCAACTGTTCATCTAGCACTGCCAAGTCCACAACTAAACCATGTGTGTTGGTGCCACACCCACATCTTTCAATACTTCCAGGGATGGTGACTCCACCACTTCCCTGGACAGCCTGTTCCAATATTTAACAAACCTTCCAGTGAATTATTGCAGTGAATAAAGCATTCATAATATCTAAATCATAATATTCTAAATCTCTCCTGGTGCAACTTGAGGACATTTTCTCTTGTCCCATCACTTGTTACTTCAGAGAAGAGGCCAATAACCTCTTCATTACAACTTCCTTTTGGTCAGCTGTAGACTCTGAATAGCATAACAAATTAGGCAGAGCTCTCATTCCCTTGTTACATTCTGCAAAGACAAAGTTTAGTACTTTTCCTGGAAATCCAAATTTTTCATTGTGACCACAGTACTCTCTTGAGCTATATAATCTCATATCTTCTTGCAAAATCATGTATTTTCAGCTCTTCTCAAGCAGCTGACAAACCAAAAATATTTAAGCCACTTGTTTTTCTGTAACATCTTTGTATTTTCTTACTAAAAACTCTGTGTAACTCTTGAGCATATATAAAACTGTAAAAATCAGATGGGATCTTGATGAGGTAAAAAGTTCCTGTACCTAGTAAAATACAACTTTGCATCAATTGGCTTTTTTCAGAATTCCTGACATAGAAATAACTTACACTTAATTTACACTTTCTCTTGTTTTAATAGTTCACTGGAATTTTGTTGTACTTTGGTTAGCTGGTTGCTTTCTTAGGCTCTTTTAAAAAATATTGCTTTCACAAGTGGTTCTGCTGCTTTGAAAATGTCTCTGAATCTGTGTCTCTACCCCCGTCACCACAATGATACTCATTAAATCTGTTTCCTTAATATGACTGTATATCTTATAACAGAGCTACAATATCAGTGCTGTCTTTATACTTCCATCAATGCTTTTTTAAAGCCAGCTCTAGGTGACCAACATCATTGTGTTCTTCACAGTGTTCTTCTTCATCCTGCCTATTTTGGATTCTCTGTTTTAGCTGTGCCTTGTCTCTTATTTTCACATCTCTAAAGGAGCTCTTTTCTCTCTTGCACAACAGTGGCCTGAATCACAACTGGGCTCCCTTAGGCTCTGTGTTAATATGTTGTCTTAAGGCAGCTCATGGCTGATCTAGTAGGTAGGAATTCCATTTCTCAAGATTATTCTTGCAAATACCATTGTGAGTACAATGAGCTGATTGTTCTGATCCCACTGTTGGCAGCTGTGTTACAAGGGGAGTTCTTTCTTATTTTCCTACTGAAATACCTCAGTGTAAGGATCATTTTAATGTCACTCCTGAGAGCTGGTATGGGCTCCTTCAGGTTCTCTATAGACTCAATTTGTATTTCTTCAGTGAGAACACACATGCTGGTAGCAAGTTTGCTCACTGCTTGTTTCAAAGACAGGAACTGCACCAGTAGATTTTCATACACAGAGGTTCCATTTTTTTTCCATTCTGCTGAGATTAGGATGTGTCTTAGAGACAGTTTCTCCATCATGTTTGGCTGAGATGTTTGCCTTTGATGAGATCGAGACATTCCATGTTTTCAGTCTGTTTTCTATACCTGGGTAATGTGTCCGAATTATCATATATCCATAATATTTATTTGGCTTTATATCAAAAGGAGACGAATATTCAGGCTTTGCCCAAAGGCCGAGCTAAGATGACCGGATGCTGACTCTGGCCCATCCCCTCCAGCCTGTTCCGAGGGCTCTGCTTGCAGCAGAACATGTTTGGCATTGCTCCCAGGGCCATGGGAACACTCAAGAGCTGCCGCCATGACTGGAGGCTAATTTAGAGGAACAAACGGATTCAAGGAAGACCAAAGCAGCTCACAAACAAGCAGCAGTCAGAGGCAGAGCTAAATTTATCAAGCAACACATTCTGTCCACTCATTGCTCATTCATCTCTAACGACTCTGTTTGTGAGCATAATTATGTTTTTCTGCAGTGGTTGTTTGAGAACATTTTTCTGTCTATATCATGCAGCAACATTCTAACTAACCCAAAATAAAGCTTTTTTGTTTCTTTGTTTGTTTGTTTGAATAATTAAATTCCAGATGAAAGATTTGGCTTCTCCAAGGAGGGCACAGAAGATCCTTTCCAATAGCCATGAAAAAGTATTTTAAATCAGATTTGTTCCTAAGTCACAACATGAATAAAGTCATTCTTAATATAGCTTTCTGGAATTTTTTTTAGTACTAAAATGAACTTCAAAACAAATTTAAGGTATCTATGAATGATAACTTACGGTAGTGGGAAACAAGCAGGACACTTAAGTCCTTTGAAAAGCAGAACTATATTCATTTATTCTTTTTATTTATGTCTGCTAAATTACTCTTAAGCCAGTCATTATTCCAAACCCAAGAATAATACTTTACTAGATATGCTGCAAGCCATTAAAAAAAAATAAGTTGTAATATTCGAATTGAATATTTATGGAAAGTAGTAAATATAGCTCAGAAAGCCTGACAAACATACATTTGTTAACCTAAAAAAAAAAGGGATAATTGGATACATCTGAATGAAAGAAAGCTGAAGTTTTAAGTGGCCAATGAAATACCATAAGTAGCGAATGGGTGATGTCCCACTTAGTCTAACATTTGCTGTAGGGAAACCTACTCAACATCTTCTATATTCACATTAATTTTAAAAAATCATAAATTGCTCATTGATATATTTTTAACAGATTTGTGGTCAAGCTGTGTGAATTTCATGCACCAGATTATACTTGAAAAATTCTTGCAGCCCTGCAGAAATTGGCAGTACTACAGATATCCACAAGCTTGGAATACTGTGCCTCCATCATGTCCCAGTATATAACTTAAAATGCAAGAATCAAGTCCAGAATTATTATTCAGGAATACAATTAAAATAAAATTCATCAGCAGGGCACACAGCTAACAACGATCTTTCACTCTGCACTTGAAGGATTACATTCCCCTAAAATACTGGCATGTTTAGTTGTGCAAATTGGACATACTGAGCTCTTTCTGAAAACTGATGTGTGTTTCAAAACACTGGGCTTTTGTGAATCTCTTTTAAACTTTACATGATCTCATCCTGGGTTATCCAGAAGAATATTTTTCCCTCCAAGGCCTTAGATGCTTGTGTATCTTTGCTGCTTATCACAACCAAAACTATCAAGTCATTCATGTGCTTAAATGGAGAGCCAGACAAGCACTAAAAGCTCACACAGTTAGTTCACAACAACCAGAATTTGTAAAACATGCCCTGCAATGAAATGAATACATTTAGAGCCTGGGTTTTGATTGTGGCTATTTGAGAGCATAAGAAAACACATGTATCAGATATTAGTCTTTTGACTTGGAGGTGTATTCATGCTGCAATGATGAGAGAAGGACATTACCCTCCAGACCCTGTTCACACCACCCTTGAAGCAAATGGCAACAGTCCAGCAGTCATAAAAGAGGCCAAGATGTGTCAAGAACATTTTTCAACTACATGATGACCTTTATGTTTTCTTTCACATGCTTCTCATTACAAAGCAATTAACAAAAGAAAGGGAGATTCATAAAGTGGTTGGAAAAGAGCTTACAAATTAAATGGTAATTAAATACATAACAAGAAACTATCAATTCATGAAGAAAACAACAGACAGGATTAAATAGCACCAATGCCTTTAAATCACAGCCCTCATAAAGTATTAAAAATAAAAACACAGTTTATGAATATATGTTTGAATTCAGAGGCAAAACTGCATCTGCAATAAGACAGTTACTGGATGAGCAGACATATTGCTTAAGCAAATTCAAATTTGCCTCAAGAACAATATTTAGTACTAAATATTGTACTAAAATTTAGGTCTACCAAAAACCATTGTTTCTATAGCTTTTCTTCATGTGGCAGCACAAAGCTTGTCAGAATAGTATCTGGTTTTATTATAAACCATATAGAAATCTGGAGAAGTAAGAATAAGTAGAATGAAGGGAAAGAAAGAAAACCAAACAAAGAAAAATAACTTTCTTCAAAATACCTCCAAAAATTACAATAGGCAAAAATCCTGTATGTAATGAAAGACAGAGAGCAGGAAAAAAAAAAGCAGTATGAGTCAAGGGAAAAGGAAGTATGCATGTAGTATTTAAAGCATATTGAAGTGGGTACTGATGGAGAAATAATAAAATTTTATCAGCTTAACAGGATTTCAGCAGGCAAGTTTAGAGACATCATAGGAAAAGCAATGAAGGATTTCTCAAACAGAAAGAAAATAAAGTAAGCAAAGGGTAAATGGTGTCAAGAGCCACTAAAAAACCCCCACAATATTAAAAAATGATTTAAAAAAAAACTTTCTCAGGAAGAGAATTATAACACATCACATATCAAAAGAGCAAAAGATTCCATGAAAAAGATTGCATCTAAAAACCTTACAGCTGAAGAACACTGTAACAGAGGACCAAGGTGCTGATATCTCAGAAGGTGCAGTGCTGGTAAATTGGAAAAAAAATGTGGAAATCCATCACAGGTTCTATTCCTTGTAAGGAAATACTTCTGAAAAATGCTTGTATTGAGTAGGATGTATTTCCAATTGAGTGTTAAGAGTTGCCAGAATTCAATTATTTGTTGCTTTAACTGTTATCCATTTAAAGATGATGATAGATAGATAGATAGATAGATAGATAGATAGATAGATAGATAGATAGATAGATGGATGTCCAATTTCAAAGAAAATCCTGAAAGGAAAACCCATTAGTGGGACACAAATCAGAGCTAAGCTAAAGTGCAGCTCTGTAAAAGAGCACTGAAGAGGAGTTTATGGTCTTTATAGCAAGGGTCATGCCAGAAGCAACACTGGACACACAGGTGTAACAGAGCTACCTTTGTGCCCCTGGCTGTGTCATAGCAGCATGGAAAATTTTCTGCACGCTAGAATATTCACCTTCTGTGCAGATGAAATCCACATTACTTTTTTGTGTCATGACAGCATTTCTCCAGAAAAAAAAAAAAAAAAAAAAAAAAAAAACCACAAACAAAAAAAAAAACCCAACCAAACAAAAACAATAAACAGTCTTCCTAACTTTTGCATCTGTTTTGGTGTATATAAGATAATGATACAATATATGTCATTTAAAAAAATAACCTTATTGGACTTGAAGTGTGCTGTATTCCTGAAGATTGAAATCAAACTCTTGAGAACGGGTGGGAGTGGAATCAATGTCTTTCTTAAAAAGCAGATTCACTGAGCTTTAGCTCAGTGTATCATTCTTGCTTCTTTTCAGATGCAAAGGTCCAGGACTATATCACCCACAGGGATGGAATTTGTTGCAAATAGAATACTCATTTAGTTATCTCCTATACTGTGTACCTTACGTTTGAGCTTTGCAATTTTACATCTTCTTATCAGAGCTTTACACATGTAAAAGGTCTTCCATTTTATATTTGACTGAAATTGTGCATATTAATCGAGCACTGTATGTGTTAGGTAATGTCCAGAACGCGGTGTTTAGGCACATACTTGATTTTTTACCCCCATTAGTGGCATCATTAAATTTGACTGGCTTCCATAGTTATTAAATGTTACTGAGTACCAAGTTCCCTGCTGAACTGGAAAGAGGGCTGTGCTTGATGAACAAAGACAGTACAAGATGAAGGTAGAATCTCATTCTCTGTGGAATATAAGATTCTGTATGTCAGGTGAACAAAAGAAAACTGAGAGTAAAGTTTTTTCAATAAGTCATTTCAGGTCTCTTCTCTATATGTTTCCTTTAACACATTAGATCTTTAAATCGTAACTTTATTTGAAAATCTAAGTTATTTGAAAATGTCAACTAATTTATGTTTGTAGTATTCCTGTGAAGACACAAGGTTGGCTATCCCCAAGCTGTGGAGCTACAGCAGAAACAAAGGGCAATTAAAGACAAAAATATGGGTGTCCATTTTGGGATGCCTCATAGCTGGGTTTTTAGGAGCACTTGATGATATGCAGCATTTTATGTATCCAACATTGGGATCCCATTGATTCCATGCCATCCACAGGCAAAAGTGTAAACTGGTAGCAGAACAATTTTAAAGTGATCATGCATAAAACAATTGATTTAGGGAATTCTCACATGTCTACAACAAATAAAATTCAATTATCTGAACAGCATCCAAAGAGGAACTTTTGTTTTCCAGCCTAGCCCACCCCCAGCCTCCTTGTGCATGCTCCAATTTCTGCAGCTATTGAAGGCAGCCTACAGAGAGCAGACTCCTTGGCTGTGCAGGCCTTCTCCACTGGGAGGGCACAGTCCATCCTATGTAAAAACAGGGAGGGGACAAAGAATGGGCATAACATATAATTGGATACTCTTTCATATTTGACAATGAAAAAGGAGAAAAGCAATCTTTTTTTTTAAATAATAATATTAACAACAATGTGATTTTGCTCAGAATTCTGCTTTTGAGAGCTTTGAGGCTTGTAACAATACAATATGTTTCATTACCTTTGTAGGACTAGATTATGTTCTTAAACTATATTTTAATGACAGCAATTTTTTAATACAACAAATGTTGTATTAAACACATTTCAGAAATGTCTCAACAGATAAGGTATGTAATTGTCATAACCTGAAAAATAAATTAAGCACAGCATCTCTGATATTGTACAGGAGAATAAGGGCTAGTTTACTTTCTTCTACTTACTCCTAAATTCCTAAAACGGAAAATTTAGGTCCTTTCAATAATGACCCAGCAAGTGTCTGCTGCCTTCTGGAAGGAAGAATATAGAATATACCTCCTCAGAATAGTTTGGGGGGTTTTTTAATACTACAGTATAGTCTAATTATACTTTAAAACATTAGGAGCCTTTTTTGGATTGTACAAAAATAATACACTTCATATATCAAAAATGTGATCTAGGATGATAAATGGTGATTTTACAAATCTTCCCTTCCCTTCCCTTCCCTTCCCTTCCCTTCCCTTCCCTTCCCTTCCCTTCCCTTCCCTTCCCTTCCCTTCCCTTCCCTTCCCTTCCCTTCCCTTCCCTTCCCTTCATTTTAAAAATAGATTTTATATAGCTATTTTGGCTGATGGGAGCAAAAATTGGGCATTATTTACCTACATTATAGCTACCCTTTCCAATCTACATTTGAGGATAGATTCTAGAACTTTTTCACAGGTTAATTTTGCATGCAGTAAGAGCAGCTGAAAGCTTGTGAGAGCAATATATACTTCAAAAATTACTTTGCTCATCTAACTGGTTACATTAACAAGCAGAATGGATGGTAGAATCAAGAATAAGCCCCTTGAATTTAATTTGTTTCCCCCATCATAGGTTAACACTGTGGTTTCTTCACAGTTCACTCCTGAGCACCTTCTTTTTAAGATCCACTTCAGGTCTGTAGCATAGAATTAAAATTTCTTCATTATTCTCTTCTGGAGACTGTATAGCAGCTCTCCACCAAATAATTGCTCATGGCTGCTTTTCATACTGTTAGGTTCAGGCTGTGACTTCTAGAATAAGGTAACAAGAAATCAGCTTCTAAGGGCAAGAGGCAAAGGGGCTGTTTTAGCTATGTCCCTTCTATGGCTTGTATTGATCCGAGGTGGTAAGGGTACAGAAAAAATGAGCCCCAAAGGATCAAAGATAGCAAGACCAAGTGAGAATCTGTTTCTGTTTCTCCTTCTGCCTCTCCAACAGTGATGTTTTCTTCTTTCTGATTACTTAAAAATACCTAGAAAAGATTAGGGTGCAAACGTACCATGCAGAAAATTCTGGCTACCTTGAGGAAATAAGGTTGTGTTCTGGTATTACAGAATCTTCTAACAAGTAAGCAGGTAGCATGACCTTTGAAAGGTCACAAAACATGTAGGTCTTAGAGATCATTCTCACTTATCTGCTTTAAAGAGTAGAGCTGCCCTTTAATGAATGAAGTTTGAATGTTTGTAATGCAGCAGATGTCCACATATTTAAAATTTCCCCATGGGTAAAAGAACTATGTGGTTTGAATACCAGATGGGTTGATCTGGAATATTTTATTATTCTTATCTAGCCTGGTGGTCTCTAGAAGATGACAATTCTATTTCCAGCTAAATTTTTTCTTTCCTAATTTTCCCATAACCATTTAAATAAAAATTTCCATTAAATCATGCCTCACTGTTACTGGACATAGTTCTGGGGTTTAATGTTCCTTTATCTCAACAGTCGTATTCAGATATTTCTCTGCTGTCCTGGTTCTGCGTGTTTGCAAGTTTCCACATGAGCAGGAGCTTTCTACATCTTCATATTGTTTCCTATCCTTGACAAAGACTTCAGCCTTAGACAGATTGCTGACAGATTGGTTCAGAGCCAGCATGCAGGCAACAGTGCTAAATGGAGCAACAGACTCTCTATTACTTGTCTCTATCATAAATTTGAAAACCTTCTTGGTTTTGGGCTGCATATGTCACTGAACTCATGACAGAGCAGTTACATTACAGGATGTAATCTTATCTTTTCTTAAGCCCAATATCTAATCTAATCTTTTCTTAAGCCCAACCAGGAAGACAATCTAGGTCAGTTGTAGGCTCAGCCATGAAGACTGAGGGGTCCAGAGAACTCTTTTATTTGGGAAGAAAGAAGCCCTTTGGCTCTCTTTCTCTTATCTGTAGTAAAAGTTAAATAACCTCTGCATGTACATTAAAAACAGAAGCAGGGTGAAGAAAAAAGCTCTTTTGGGGTACTATCTGAGTATTCTGTTTCTTCATCTACCCACTGTTTTGAGCAGGAGTCCAGAGCAATGACTGTGCATATGTCAAGGAAAGCCATAGCCTTGCTTGTGCACTTAGGAAGGGAATAAATGAATGCAGGAATGCTATGTGTCTGTCCATAGCAAAAGGGAAAATGTGAACATAAAGGAAATATTAAAAAAGTGCTCCTATCTGCTATACTCTTATCTTCAAAGAAACCAAATGTTATTTCAGGAAGAACAAAAAGGAAAATCAGGGGAACTGCAGGCTGGTCAGCCTTGTATCAGTCCCTGTGAAGATTAGGAAGCAACTAATTCTGGAAGCCTTTTCCAAACACATGAAAGACAAGGTGATCAGAAGTCAATGTGGCTTTACCTGGTGGAAGTAATGCTTAACCAAGCAGATACCTTCCCACAATGAAATCACCTTGTCAGATGATGGGAACAACATTGACTGTTGTTTGCTTCAACTTTATTAAGGCCTTTGGCACAGACTCCTATAACAATCTGGAAGACAAGGAGGCATTGTATGGGTTTGGTAAATTGACAGCAAGGGGGATTGAACGTGGCTGAACAGCCAGGCCCAGGGGGTGGTGATCAATAGCACAAAGTACAGTTGGAGGCACCTCACTGGTGGTGTATCCCAGGAGTGAACAGGGAGGCCAATATTGTTTAACCTCTACATTAAAAACCTCCACAGTGGGGTAAAGCAAACCCTCAGCAAATTCAGAGATACAAAATTGGAGGAAGTGAACATTGACACATGGTGGAACTGGGCAGAGAGGAATATGAAAAGGGAAATGCAAAGTTCTGCCAACATATCTGCTAAGGCAGAGCAATAGCCCCATGCACCAGTACTCACTGAGTTTCTGAGGAACAGCTGCATAGAGAAAGAGCTTGGGATCCTGGTGGGAAACAAGGTGAATGTCAACCAGCAATAAACCATAGTGACAGAGGTGACCAACAGCATTCTGGGCTGCATTAGGAAGAGCATTACCAGCAGATTGAAGGGTGTTACCTTTTATTTCTACCCAATACTGCTGAGGCCATGTCTGAAATACTGAGCCCAGTTCTGGATTCCCCAGTACTGGCGAGATATGGACTTACTGGAAGAAAGACAGTGAAGGGCTGTGGAGATGACTGAGGGACTGGAGCATCTCATGTGAGGAGAGCTGAGATTCTTCTGCCTGGAGAAGATTCCGGGGACAATCTCATAAGTGTGTGTAGACACCTGATGAGAAATAATGAAGGAAACCAGGCTGTTCTCAGTTGTGCCCAATGACAGGACTCAAATATTCAAATATTGGTTTGGACATTTAGAAAAATCTTTTCAACAACTTAATACATAAAAAACCCAATTTTTAAAAATATGTAAATGAACAACTCCAAAAATTATTTCCACTCATTTAACTACATGTTTAATTTGTTTTGAAAACGGTAAAACTTTCATTTTTAAACAATGAGAGATAGACTTCTGTCAGATACTTTTAATGAAAGTAGAATTTTCATCTCCTAGAAAGCACTGATACATTAAAATTTCACCTGTCCTAAACTGAAGCAGAGGAAATAGTAGGACTATTTTTTAAATTCACCTAAGGTAAACTTAGATGAAAAGTTTTAATTCTGATTTTTTTCCCCCCAATTTATAATATTGAACACAATCCTGAATGAAATGTCTTCCAAAATGAAACATTCAAATATTCTGTCATGACAAGATTATAAAAAAGTTATCAGAATGCTTTGTTTTGATTGAAAGCAAAACAAACAAAGTATAGTCAATCCTGACACATTCCCACATAACATTTACAACTGAATTAATTGGCATTTTCTGAAAAACATTCTGCTCAAAATTTCTGAGCCCCTCCACTGACAAGTGTACAGAATCACTGCTCTGTCCCAGGCAACCCCCCACACATGCACACATCCTGTTACACTGACAAGAAATCTACTGAGAATGCTGGCCCTTTTAAGGTGGAATTGCATTGCTATATTCATATCTCCAAGGCAGAATAGGGGGAAAAAACAGGAACCATTCTCAGAGGGGTGTCTCAAATGTATAGGTTCTCCTTTTGCTTCCACTGAGACAATCTTTTATCCATTGGTTTTGCTCCAGACCTTACCTGGAAGAAGCATCTACATGTTTATGAGGAAGCATTTGTATATTTTTACTTCATAAAACTAACATATTTGCGGGGAAAACAAAACAAAACAAAACAAAACAACAAAAAAAAAAACCCACAAAACCAAAACAAAATGCAGTTAATGGGGTTCTTTTAAACCATTATCTTTAAAAATGTTCCAAACCAGTCCCCAAGTATTCTACAAGAGATATATGAACTAACCACTAAAGCTTGTTCGTTCACACCTGCCTTCAGTTAACCATGTTGAAGTATCACACACGTTTTACCATTATTTTTATGATTTGCTGCTTTTGATTCTCATAATCGCATTAGTGTTTGAAAGGTGATCTACTTTTGAAACCTATCATTGATTTTGGTTTAGTCCTTTCACATTTATTAAGATTTTAAAGTAGACTATAACTCCTTTCTTTCTTCTTCATTCAACTCATTAGAGAATTTAGAAGGCCAGAAATTTTCTTTTTTTCTCCTCATTTCCTTTGGTACAGTGACTTGCTGTAAAGATCTCTGCCTTTACATTTACCTTTAATTACCTTTAATTTTGAGACACAAAATTTCCTGCAAAGAATTCTTGAAAACTGAATGGTAGATGCTTACCATCTCTTTAACTGACTCACTTAGTAGTTTTCTGTGGTCTACATGCTTTGTGGATGGGAAATTTTAGTTTTCTGTATGACCATATCAGAAAGAAGAGTCTCACAGGAGCAGTAAGACTGAGGATACCTATACATCATATTTACTATTTACACATAGTGAACTGTAACTGGCACAAGCAGAAAGATTTAGTCACAACTGAACCCAAACAGGAAACTAAAACAAAACATGTGTTATTTGGGTTCAGTTATGTGTAATTTTGCATGAACTACACTAGTTTGTTCAAGCAGAAGAGCATCTACAGATCTGCAGATCTGAACAGATATGACAGGAAGAATGGAATACACACTGGTGACCACTATTCGTAAATATTCTGAATACAGTGAACACACATTTACAGCTGAGATACAGGTTTCAGAAAATGCTGGGCATATGATCCTGCATCCTATTAAACAGAAACTTTTGACTTAATATTGACTTTTTAATGACAAGTAGCAAGATAGAAAACAAGAGTATTGACAAAAGAGCTTTTATTTTCCCCTGATGTCATCTGGTCATGTCACTCACTGCAGTTAAATCCAATCTCTAATTGCAACAAGCATTATGAACAACATTTGTTAATTTATTATGTGGTGCTATGCCAAGCCTGCATTTGAGTGCATACTACAGTATTTCTACATCTATAATTTTATCTGTCTAAAGTCGTCTTCATATCAAAAGGACTGGGCTTGTTTTTTTAATACGCAATATCTTAAAAAACATAAGCACAGACATTTTCTTGTCTGCATGTATACCCTCATCTTCTATTATGTTTTGCAATTTCATCTGTGGGAAGGGATAAAGTTTGAAAACACAGGAATCTTACACCTGTTGCTCCATTTACACATGTGGAAGATGACTGCAAAATTCAAGCAAAACACATTATTGTGAATATGAAAATGTTTCACAGCCACATTGCATGAGCAGAGGCAAGTGTAGGAAATGACAGTAAATGAACCACTGTCTTTTGTTCTGCATCATTCACATATTGGGCACTACAAGTCATTATGAACTCATCAAGGCTGCCATATCTATGAAAGCCCCAGCCAAATTTGCAGCTCTTTTACACAACCAGACACTTGGAAAGGAACAGAAACACAAATGAGAGTCAGCCCATAATATTTTAGTGCTAAATGAAAGGATTGGATGCAATAATGCATATCCAAGACCAGTAAAGACACAAAATATCTACCAGTTACATGAGATGCAGCTTTATTATGATTGTATGTCAGGAATATTGTTCTGAAATATAAAAGCACAGGCTACCAGATGTTGAAGTGCACATGACTTTTTAATGTGTATCTTTAATGCTGATAAACTAGAAAGTGAGGCAATGAATGTTTATATTTGCAGTGATTGGTATCAGTCTAGTTAGAAAATTCAGTTCTAGATTTTTTTCCTCCATTTGCTCACATTTTTCTACTTAGATGAGTTGCAAAATCCCCAATTAAAATAAATTTTATTAATCTCTGATCATGAGGTAGAAGATAATAATTCCAGTCTCAAAGCTCATTCACACACTTTGCACACACAAGGCTTAGAAGAAATTGATTTTTGACACCAAAATTATCTCTGATTTCTTATTCTTCTAACTCAGTTTCTGTGGGAATTATTCAAAATGATCAAGTGAAACCATCTTTTAAACAACATAGAGTGACACCATTTATTAAAATTAAAAAGCAGTTTTAAACACTTCTTAGGAGGAGGGGATCTCAACAGAATCCTTCACATTAGGAGTGCAGGATTATGTACATAAATGATGTTTAGTAGATCCATTTCTTATAGAACATGAGTAACACAGATCCTAAAATATTTAAATCAAAAGGTTAACTTGAATATGTTAGAAAAGGAAGCATTTCTAGAAAGTCTTTTCCAACAAGTTACAACACAAAGAGGTGGCTACAAGGTGTAGCTTTCAGTGATTTTTTGCTGCCTGTCCTCAGGCTCATAGTGTCAGACATGGCAATTCTGCTGAGAAAAAAAAAAAAAACATGTATCTGGAAAATTATACACATATGTATATGAAAAGTTATAAAGTATTTTAAAAGACCATGGCCTGTTTTTTCCTCTGTTGTGAAGTATGGGAGCTAAATAGTTTCAACTTCTTCATATTGTTTTTACAATGAATAACCTATAGTTTTGTTGTTTTTTCCAACATTGTCTCTTAAATCTCCATTCTGCAATGCCACTACTACAGATCAGTATAACAAAAATTAAGAAAAAGGTTTAAATTATAATATCAGTATCTTCTACCTTCTACAGCTCTTAGCAATATTTTCCTTGTCTGGAAAATAAATTTTCCAATCACCATACACTAGGTATACTTATAAAGTCCATACAGACAATATAATGTCCATACAGACAGAGACTGCAGGCACTTTTCCATAAGTAATTATTTCTTATTTCAATTTTCCTTACTCAGTCAATATTTCCATAACAAAGGAAATAAAACCTGAGAAAATATTTCACTAGGGCTTCATTATTTGACCAACTAACAGTAAATAAATTACTGTTGACAGATTTGTGTGAGTGCATTTTTCACCTGATGTCTTCTTTATCATTCTTACTAAATACCATTTTTAATTTACTCTACACACAAGAAACAAGGATGCAACCAATTCTCTCAGAAATATGTTTCAGTACCCTGTTGCTCCCATTAGGCTGTATCTTGGCATGAATTTTTAAAGGGTTCCTTATAATTTTAAACCCTATTCCTCCCATTCAACTTGAAAGGGATGCCTACGTTGCCAACAGTTAATATTCTCATAAATGTTTCTCATAAACATTCACTTCCTTGCTTTCAACTCAGCGTTTCTGGGATCTTTTAAAATTATTTCTTCCTCATGTCTACTGTGATCTTGCAAGCTGTTAACAGACTAACTGTGGGCAGAAAGAAAGATCATCTTTGTCCGTGCAGTGTAAATTCTCCAGTGTCTTTCCTGGCACAGTTCCATTCAGCAGCTCCTTTGGCACACACTGTTCCCTGCCTCTTAATACCAGACCCCAACCTCCACCTCTACTGTCCTTCCCCTCGTGCCACATCCATTTTATTTTCTTGGTATTTCCAATATGTAATTTCTTAATACTTCAAGAAATAGTCATTAACTGAATGAAACAATGATTTTCAAGCATGCATCCTTTATTGAGTATATTCACATGAACATTTCCACAAAAATCAATAAAGACTTACGCACATTTGCACTAAGGCTGCTCTACAGGCTGCTGAGCTGCTGAAATATCTTAGACAAACAAAACTGAATGAACTCAAAGGATTTTAGACCTCCCTTCATTTTGACTCTCAGTTCTGGGCTCCTGTCTGGGTTTGAGTCTTCACCTCATTCCCCATGTGTTAAATCTTTAAAAACAAACTACTTTCCTGCCTTTCTACTACCTTATAATTGGCATTCACTTTTCATTTGCAGCAAGAAAAACACTACACAGTTTCTTTAACTGCATTTTACACTGATCACTTCCCCTAGGCATGCAAGTTGCCACTGCTGGTGTCACCCTGAGCCGTTTCCTGTAGCACTGCTTTCGTTTTTTCAGAAAGGTACCTGTGACAAAACAGGCAGAATTCTTGGCACAATTTCTCTTTCCTTTAAAAGGCCTCCAGTTTTCCTTGTCAACAGCTCCTATGCTTCAGATACCTCAACCCTCCTCCCATTCTTGTTGTAGGTTGCAGTATTTCTTCAGTGACCTCTTTTCCTTGTTACCCTAGGGATGGTTGCCCAGGCTTTTCCAAACAGGGATATAATCATGTTCAGCTGTTTTTTGGTTTTCTTTGTTTAAGACATGTCCTCCCTCAAGTTAAAAAGTATCTATGAACATCAAACCAGCTCAGGGCCGACAAACCCTGACGACATAAGCAGAATACAAAGATTTTGAGACTGCAAAAAGGCACTGACATACCAGTTTGAAGGGATATATACAGACCCAGAAGCAGAGGGAGTAAGTTCCTCTAGTGCTGCACCATGTGTGACTGCTCAGTGCCCCTGCAGTCCAGCAGATACTGGGGCCATACAATGCCCTTAGGTAACAACGAGGAGAGGAGATGCTACCATGGGGCCCTAAGCTCATGGTAGCTCCAAAGCAAGAGAGAGGTGTGAGGAGCAGGGAAGAAGCATGAAGTCCTACCAGTCCATACAGCACGTACGGCAGGTGAGGAACCACGTCAGGAGCTGGGTAGGAATCTACAGCTGGCAGGATACAGCACAGACAGCAGAACAGTGCTGTCCCTGGGCAGGCCCCTTCTCACTACCTCCTTCCAACTCAGGAATGCCACATTTCCCTCTGGAAAAGAGCTGCTGTCTAATGTTTTATTGCTTAGAAAGGATGGACAGTAGTCTAGGACATTCTAGATTTCCCTATTTTACTGTTCTTCTGCTTTTACTTTGAAATTGGTATGTGCTTCCTTCTGCTGCTACACAGGACCCAATCTAAATTTTTCCTTTTCTCCTTCACTCTTACGCGAGTCATTCTACTGCTTCCCCCCTGCTCAAAGCTGTCATTTACAGCAGTTTGCTCCCAGCTCTGTCCAGTTAGGTTTTGTATTCTTCCCAAGATGGAGATTCTACAAACTTTCTGGGCAACTACCAGAAACTGAAAAGGAGCTTCCTTGAGCTTTACGTCCTCAACCAGTTCTTTCATGTTTGTAAATACAAAGTGCAGAGGAGTACCTCCTTTTGTCATCTCCTTAACCACCTGGGTTAGAAAACTGTGATTAGTGCACTCCACAGGTCTACTGGACCACTGGATCATTTGTACCTTTCTCTGTTATTCCTCCAGAACTTATTGTGGTGGCTGAAGTTCCCTTGTGAGCAACAGGGCCTGTGAATATGAGGCTTCTTCCTGAAGAAAACATTGTCTACTTCTTCCTTATAGGTACTTCTGGCAACTAGGAGAAATGATTTCACTGGTCAGGATTTTCAGCAGATGCGTCTGTATAAGTTAATATGTTTATGTGCTCCTGAGAATGGCCAGAAGGAGAAGTGGTCCTCCAGATCAGAAAGAAAGGTAATGCACTGTGGTGCATATGTATACCCATAATTGTGAGGAAATGAAAACAAGGTCCATGGATGAGCATCTGTTGCAGAAAAAAAACCCACACCAGAGAGAGAACTACAGAGGGCTGCGTGTTTCAACCCTTTGTGAGGTCTGTTCCAGACCCTTGGCTCTGGAGAAGAAGACAAAATAGGGACGAGACAAAGAAGTGGGAAAACAAGTGGAACCAAGGGCAGATAGACACCAGAAGATAAATGCTGTGCCCAATTTTTTCCCACTTAGATGGTGTATCTGTCAGCAGTTAGCCTACAAGTGGAGTTTAGAATTAGCTCCTTTTACCATAAAATTGCCAAATATGCCTAATCTATCCCACCCATTTTAGCACCTTCAATAATAGAGCAGATATGGTGCATGCCCTGCAGGCCAAGCAAATTGTTCATGTGTCATGTTTTCCTCAAGGATACAATCTGATTGCCAGTGATTTTTTATGCAAACATAAAAACATACAGAACATGATGGCTATTTTGTTGGAAGGCTGCAGTGGGTGCAGCAGTTTCTTCACAACCTGACACACTTGACAAAAAATGTCAGCCACAAAATCTCTAAACACAAACCACACAGGATTTCTCACCTGCAAAAAGCTTTAGTGATGGTTTCTGCAACATGAATCATAGAATGGTTTGGGTTGCAAGGGACTTCAAAGACCATCAGGCCTCAAACATTTCCAGAGATGGGGCATCCACAGTTTCTCTGGGTGAACCAGTAAGGACATTTTAGTGGCAACAAGCAAGGTAAACAGGAGTAGTTCATATACTGAGTGCATTTCTTAGAGAGAGCCTACAGATAGAGCAATTCTTGCAAGACCTTTCAGGGAAAGTGTAATAATAGTGAGTTCAGGTATGTTATGTGGGCCACATCATCCTCTTTGTTTTCATGGTCAAAGAACAAAATGCCTGAGATTACAGCTGCATTGTTCCATTTGGTGGACACATGACTAGTTGAACCATACAATGAATTACTCATGGCTTTATTTTTAGACTTTCATTTCAGGTACTCCTGCAACTATCCTTCTCTTTGGCACGAAAGTGCATGGCATGGGGAGTCAGACCTCCAAAAATAGTAAGCATTCTACATTTTTGGTGGGAGAACACATTGGAGTGCACTCACACTGTTACACCCAGTATAATCCTGCCTCTTGCTGCTCCAGATACCATCTTTGAGACCTCTGTCAGCTCCTAAAATGGAACCAAAACTATGGGATCAACTTCTCTGTAAGAGCAACTCATAACTGACAGAGGACAGGTAAAGCAGTCTTTAAATTATCAGTGCACAGAAGAATCCCTCATTAACTCCTTCACAAATCTTCTCATTTTTTTTCTTATCCCCTTTCCCTGTAAATAGATCTCTGTCTCAGTGATTGCTTCTGGATGACTGCAATCCTCAGATTTTCACTAACTACTTTTGGGTAACTAGAGAGATCATCTTTGGGCTAGGGTGTCCAAAAATGTCCTTAATAGTGGCACCTCAGTTACTTGGGAAATCAAAGACATTTCTGGCGTCATTCAAATATTTTCCTGGAAAAAATATACTGCCTTTCTACCAGCTCTGGAAAGGAGTAATACATGATGTATGCCTTGCCATACCATCTGTGCAAACTTACCACAATATATAGCAGTTTTCACATCTGTAGGTCCAATTATCCATTTTAAAACAAATACATTTTCAGTTAAATCCAGAACTTTTGTTTTATCCAATCAGAATTCTTTCTCTGGTAAGGCAAGGAATGCCTACATGCCTAACCAAAACATGTAAGCAGTCCCACTGCTTTTCATGGGGATCTTTACATGTGTGGGAGCTGGTATCTTGGTAACCGGAATTTAAGGGCCAAATTCTCTGCTAGTGTTGTCCTGTAAAAACCATGTCCTTTAATTCAGCTCCACTGATTTATATGCCCAAACTGCATAATGAAATTTAGCCAACTGGAAAGTGGAATATAAAAGCATGTCAGGCTTTACAGTAGAAAGCCTTGTAGCTAGCATTTGTTTGGACAAATAACAAGCCCAGAAGATGTTGGCTAGATTTCCTTAAGAAGTAGTCTTATTAATGTCAATCCCCTGTATGGAGAACACTGTGTTAATCCCAGGAGTTTAAACATAACCAAAATTGAATAAAATTAAGCTCACAATGACAAGACCAGCAAGTAGGTTCATGGTTCCCTCACAACCTGCAGCTCCCCACTGTACTTCCCTGCTCTTACAAAGCCTCAAGATCAAGAGTGTGAAAATGCAATTCCTCATTAGTTCTCCAAGAAACTACTCATCCTGTGTCCAGGTGATGGCTTCAAGGAACATTTTTAGAAGTCAAAACAGCAATTGTCTTGAAAGACTTAGAGAGCTGAAGTCACCCCATGGCTTGCTTTCTGCTAGTTTCATTCAGCAGAGCGTTCTCTTTGTTTCCTTTGGCTCCATTTCTTGTTTATTTGTTTCCTGTTGTATAACTTTTGTCCAGCAAAGCTTCAGACTGACTAGAGCTCTGCAATGTCCACAAGAAGGTGGAGGGGTAATGTTTTGACATGTTTTGGGCTGTGCCAGAAGTGCTGTGTGGAATGGTATTTTTGCTGGTGGCTCCCCACAGGTGAGGCACAAACGTACGTGGCTTGCCTCGTTCATAAACCCACCCAGCCCTCACACGTTCTCCTGTACCACAGGTGACTCCAATGTTTAATGTAACTCTAACGTAAAGAATAGCAGAGCTAGTTAAACAGAGATGAGTACCACTCCAAAACAAAATCTGTTTGTATTTATATTTAAAAACAGGAGGTGTATCCTCTAGCAGATATTCCAGTCTGCCTGGAAAGCGTATGTGCGCTATTAAGGGAGGCTTACAAAGGCTTTGACGATTCCTATGGTAACCCAGTAGAAAGGCTGTTTCCATGGGGACTAGCCAAGCCTATAAAAACCTTCTGTCTTCATTAGAGTATCTCTGACACTGAATGCTTTAACAGTTACTGTTCTGGAATAGTTAACAATAATCTCTGCTCTGGGGAGAGAACAAATTCTTTCCTTCCGGTACAAGTCCAGTTATTTTGTCAGCTTTCAGTAATACTCAACTGAATACCTGTCCTGTATCAATATAAGGGACATACTAAACAGTGGTATACACTTTAAAAAGCAATCTGATTTACCCTCCCCAGCATTACAGTAAATGCACATTATGCATTTAGAAATGCAGTTAATTTAAGCATAAGGACATCATAAATCATACTCTTTAAATTTCACAGGCATTAAATATATCTGGGTGTCTGTGTAGTTGATTATCTGTCAAGGTAGTGTTCTGGTTCCCATTCAGATTCCCCTTCTCAGTCACTCACAACTCCTTTGAATATATTCTACCAAAACAAAACAGAATTATTTCTTTTGAACGTAAATCTTTCATGCTTGATCTCAGACAAATTTGCTTTTCTCCTTACTTTTTTTCCTTTTCTTCTTGTTCCTGCCCTATAAACTCAACAGTTTTTGAGTTATGCAAGTAGAAATAAAGCTTTATTTCTTCCATATGTTCTACACAAAACATTTATACATTCAGAACTCAAAAATGCCTGAAGGAGCAAACTTCAAATTTCATCTCAGCAATGTCTGCATCATCATTAATTTTGCCACCTCTTTCCTATATATTAATGGGACTAATTTCTATTTTCCATTCCCTTTTCCTTTAGCATAAGAGCCTTTCTTAGCACTCTCCCTCCCATGTCTCTGGGATATTATTCTGCATGTAAAGACATGCTGTCTAAGCTATAATATACAGACCTTGGAGTAAATAAATCAAAGGAACATACATATTAAAATCTCTGAATAATATAATTTTCAAAGAGTTTAAAAATATTCCCCAAATTTCCTTTTTCTGCAGATACAGCTCCACACATGCCAGTGCAGTATAAGTTCTTGACTGGAGTCTTAGTACCAGTTGAAATAGACTAAAATTATTTCTCTCTGTTAAAAAAAAAAATGTCCAGGTGCCCTTTATGACAATATTTGAGACCTTTCCTTAAAATGTCATATTAAATAGCTGTGGTCCCTTGCTGTTCATAGAAACCTTAATAAAGATTAATAAACCCTAATAAATATTTTCTTCTTGATTTAATATTTTTAATAATGGAAAGTTATCTTCAAATTAGGGATTCAGCATTTTTCAGGAAAAAACCCCAAAAAGAAGAGGACTTTTTTATGGCATAACTTTATTCCACACTTGCAGATTTAAACTCCTCAAAGAATAAATAACACAACACCCCCCCCATTTTGGATGGATAATGACAAAGATGATGATTGATGCACCCAGCCAGGACCACTGTATCTCTGCTCATTTCATAAACTGTTGCTAAGAAGCATCCTCCAGCCCAGGATGTTTAGAGAACTCAAAGCCTTCATGCATCTATCTCTGAGGCCAAGCCTTGCTCAGCCTCAGCACTTGTGCAGGCTTAGGTTCTTCAAGCAAGACACTGCTTAGATTAATCTGTCACTCATGGAGCACATGTGACAAAGCCAAAAAGTAACATCACACTTCACAGCTTTGCTTTCTGTAAAGATGCTTTGGTTTCCCCCTTGAAGTTCAGAAACTGAAAATTGTTCTGATGCAGAAAGAAACTAAAAATTGTTCTGCCATCTCTCATATTTATAACTCTTTTCCATGTACTAGCATGCTCAGAAAAGCACCATACACACACACCACCTGAAAGTCACATATCCTGTCATTTGATCATAACTACTTATTTTCCAATATGTGTTTAGACACATTGCCAAAGACAGTTTCTGAATTATAGACTTGATTCCGAGTATCACTTGATTACAGATTGCAGGGTGTAAATGTACCTTCTGGCATGGCATAATATGATGAAGTTCCTGGATCAGTCAGAGCACTTTGGGTCATGATGATTTTCACATTAATACTGAGGTCTGACCTTGTCTTAACTACCCAAACTGAGAACAAAGCATCATGTACTTACTTGAAGTCAGAGCAGCAACAGGAGGATAAAGAAGGCTTACCTACTTAATAACTTTCTGATTGAAGATATGCAGTGCCTCTTTGAAAATAAATGGTATCTGATTAGGAAAAACTAAATTAAAAAAGAAAAAGAGGGAATACTATCTATCATACACAGTAATGCTAGTTTAGCCTCAGTCCATGTGAGAATCTAAGTTTTCAGAATTGCAACGGGATTAAAATCCAATTTTGTGTGAGTGCCCTACTCACTGAATCTCTTTAGGCACACAGGCCTGTGGATATATATATTCTGTCCCTTAAGTTTACTTATTACTGAAGTTGCGACATGTTCATGGCTACTGCATATGCCAGCTGGACACACCACCAAATGCTTCCAGCATTCTGAAAAATCTGAGTCTTAACCTGTTGTGAAACAGGACACAATACTAGGCAGTGTTCTGTGAACCTACAGGGCACTGCTGGGCAAACAGAATCTGTCTATCCCTATCTCCCTGTCACCATAATCTACATCTTCACAAGCGTTCAGAGAAAAAAGAAATTATACTCAATAGGCACCATAGCACCTGTGAATCTGAACAATGAAAGCAATTCTCTTGAGGATGACCTCTACTAAGGAGATGCTTTAAAATTACACAGCTTTTAAAATTCCAGTGTTTGCATGTTGCTCAGCTCAAACAGTAACATTTAGACAGTGACAATATCACCAGCACCCCTTCAAGCAGAGCCCAGGGAATGCCCCTGAATCAGCAGTGTAAGTGCCAGCTGGACAGAATAAGGTCACTTCTCTCCCTTACATCTCTTTCTCAGCAAGAAATTGCTCAGAGGAGTAAGCCTCACTCAATGTTCTTGTAGTCAAGTAATCGTTGCCAATTATTGCAGCTGTGAATGATCCCTGACCAGAGCAGGGATGGCTCCTGAAGCCAGTTCCATCGGGCACAGCGTGCAGACATTATAATACAAAGGGCCTGAGTGCTGTAAAGGGAGAAGCCTGGGTGATGAGCGAGCTCGTTCCTTCTGCGTGGTGAGACTTACAGTTCAGGATGATTCAGTTAGGGAGTATGTCAGCAGAGAGTTTTTAATCTTGTTAAAGAAAGCAGTCTTCCTTCCTATTGGATACCTACTGGCAGTCTCTAGAGAGATGACTTCTTCCCAGTGCTGCACAGGATCCCACTGCTTGCTGTGCTGGAAGGAATGTGTCAGAACTAATCTTACAATAACAAGTTGCACTAACTGCTGACATGAATCTTGGCACTGACGTAAGCCTGAGTTGTTTAATTAGTATTTATGAAAGATGAAGTGATACGGTTCTTCAAAAAACGGTTACATTCTGTTACCATAATCTGTTATCATAAACTGATATAAAGATTTCAACCAAACTGAGATTACTTGGGGAACAGTTATCTGCAGTTTAATAAAGCAGAAAAGGAATTTGGGGAGCACAGCATTATGAGGAAGTAAATACATAAGCTTTGGCTTCATTTCGTATTTAGCATCTCATTAAAAAAAATTAATTTTGAGTGGAAGACTCAGCTTCTCATCATGAATGCATTCTGTAAAATAGATGACCACCACAAATGCTTTAAATCATGATGTTCTAGCAGGAATGTATTAATTTATCACATTGGCAAAATCAGGATCAGAATTTAATATCTCCCTAATTAAAAAAGAAACAGTTCCATGATTCATAGAGCACTATTCAAAATGCATAACTTCATAGGCAGCAAAACTTATAAAAATACATCCAATTAGTGTTTGGTAGATTTCTTTAAATTGTTAATTAATGCTAAATTTCTATAGATGTACAGACACAGCATGTTCTTCCATCTTCAAAGAAGAAATCCATTAAGAAATTGCTATTAAAAAATTCCCGGGGATATTTTCAGGTGTTTTTCTACTGTGATAGCATTAGCTCATGATAAATTCTGTCCATAGCTTCAAAAGTGTTTCATTTCTCACAGTCAGATTTCTTTCTCCCATTGAAAATCCGATGGGAAGTTGTTTGAATAAAAGAATACTCAGCGACATTCCTCTGTATTGTTCAAGCCAATTTGTGTATATCTCTAGGGAATGACCAGGGACTTAGGGCTACCCACATGGGTGGGAAACATTTGAGCATGAGTATTTAGCACAATGATACTCCATGTTAGCATTTCTGTGAATTTACATTGGGAATGAAACAGACAGCTCCCAAGTGTTGGTCTTGCTCTGCCTTCAAAGCCTCTTTCCACACACACTTTTATGTTCAACAGAGGGCTGATGGAAGCCTTGTAAAGGTAAATTACTTTCTTTCCCGGACTCTCATTTTCCTTCCCTACAGAGAGGGGGAAATCTGTTGTGTCAGGTTTTTAAAAGCCTCTTTTGGGACACTTCCCTCATGTCTTCACTACCTGGATCACTCTCAGTTCTTTGCATTCAAGCTTCTGCACAATTTGGAAAATATCTGTTTCTCTTGGTACTATATTCATTCCCAGTAGTAGCCATTATCCACATATTTGGTGCAATTTAATCATGTGTTGAATTTTGCCTCCAGGTAAAGACTTTATATTCACTAAGAGACTGTTTTTGCTGCAATATGTGTCCACAATAAACCGTGTATACACAGCACTGCTTCGAGCTTCTTTTATCCTAACTACATATCACAGTGTAAACATCATGGAATACATTGAGTGGAAAGGGGCCTTTAAAGGCCATCTAGTTCAACTGCCCCAACATGAGCATGGACACCTCCCCCTAGACCAGGTTTCTCAGAGTCCCATCCAACCTGGCCTTGAGCATCACATCTTGTTTTCCTCTGAAAGACCCTCCACTTCCCTGAGTCTCTTTTATCCCATTACTGTGCAGTGGGATTCTCAGTTAAAGTCATTGTCTGCTCTCCAGCTTCCCTAGGTGGGCTGGGAACCACAACGCTCATGATTCATCTATTCTCCATCTTTTAGTCAAGATCCTTCCCTTTCATATACGCACTCACATCAACACTGTCCACTTCACACTTTCAACCTATTCATGGTGATCCCTAGCCTACTCAGCCAGTCCAGCACTGTCCATTTGCATTTCTTTCAGTGACTTTAAAATGTCTCAGAGTCATATATACACCTACACACACATATACATGTCTTAGACATGGCAGAAAGGCAAAGACTTTGTGCATGAGAGCACAATACTGCACAGAGTTGAGTATGGTCCCTTTATCTCTTTATTGAGATCTATATATGTGAGATTCAGTCCTTTAGCTAAGAAAAGAACACCAAAGGACTAAGGAGAGAACACCTACATCAAGGTAGTGATATGACACTCTTCCCTGCCCCTTGCTGTTAAACTCATACCGAGGGAAGAGGGACCAGTACTGAACCCATCCAGATTTTCCTCACCAGAAGGTAGGAAATGTTTAAGACAAATGCATAGAGGAAAAGTCTAGTGTCCATTGATCACTGAAAGAAACTACTGAGTGATGCAGCATTAGTAGGCCTAGACACTATGTATTACATGTATTTCTGCCCACCACTACTTCTTCAGACTCTCTCCCATCTCTGATTCACAGAGGGCAAAAATCCATCAGAGCCCTGAATTTTAAATCATTTTCTGGCACCTCAGGGATTTAGCTGTTATATCTTGTTCAATCCAAAATGTTGAGGAAAAGACTGTAAGGTGACAAGGCAGTGGAGTAGCTACAACCCCCTCTAGCTGTGGGGTTGGGAGCCCATTTTACCACTCTGACAACCTTCCCCACCAGGACTCACAGCGTCAAGAGCTTCTCAAAGTCCTCCTGGGTCGGTACAGCTTTCTGCCACCCCCAAACAGGCGGGTGGTTGTCAGGCACAATCTGGCCTGGACTGTTTTTCATTGTATAAAGTTGCTATGGTATCACCAATTAAAAATTCTAAAAAATAATCTGCATCTGTACAGCATGCTAAAATAACCTACCAAATGACACGTCCTTTCGTAGAAAGCGAGTCTACTAATTGCTGAGGGGCAGATTCCTCCACCCTTCCTCTCGCTGAACAGTGCCTTCAAGCTGCAAATACTCCCACTGCTTTCAGCATTTGCCAAGCCTAAGTTTTCCACAGAAACCATGAGTCAGGCTCCAAAAATCAGGAGACAAGCTTAAAAAATCATGAGATTTAATTACAGCAGGTGAAGTATTTTGCCTTGACGATGGATTTGGCAGAGTGGGCATTTAGCATAAGAGTCAACCTCACAGCTAAAAGCAGGTGATCAGCAGCTTTATCAGAGTGATCCCATCTGAAAATATGTGGTCTAACACTTCAAAGCTTTTTGTTAGTGTCTAGCAGGAGGAAACTGAGCTCTGTGTTTCTATAATAATTTTCTTTCCTCTTCATTTTCATCTTTCTCCCTTTTTTCCCCCTTTTTCTGACTCTCCACCTTATTTCCAAATGCATTTCAGTAGATAGGTCATTGCAGGAAGAAGGTGAAAGTCAAGACCCAGGTAGAAAAGACAGTTTTGGTAGCCAGAGGTCTGACAAAGTCATGGATGACAAAGCTGGTCTGTGAAGACAACACCAGGCTCCCTGGAAGACTTGGACTTACTGACCACAAGGTAGAACCTAGCATACACCAGTGGCCTTGTGGACATGAGTAACAGGCAGAGTGTCTGGTTTCACAAAACTTTGGTTTCCCCACAGCGACCCAAAGACTTAATACCAAAGACTTGAGATGAAATGACTTAAAGACTAAACTTCAGTCAGTGGTATGTAAGATCATGAACTCAAGACCTGTATTCCCTCTTCCATCTCACAAGCTCCTCCTTCATGGTCAAGAACTGAAGCTCATGTCCCCACACACAGGTGCTGGGGCCCTGGGCACACCAACATGCCATACTGGCTCTGACTGACCTCTCTGGCCCTTCCCTCTTGGCTGGGGCCTCCATGTACCCCTTGCTGCTGCCCAAGCTATGTCATTTTGAAGGCTTGTCCTTAGCTGCCCTTCTGACCCTGGCATGCTGACTGGCCCTCCTCAGTGAGGAGCTCAGTGTTCATCCTCAGGGATGCCATTATGCTGCTCACCTCCAGGTCAGTTGTGTGACAGAACAGCTCATGTCATGCCATGGAGCCACCTGAACTTAACCCTGGGTTGGCCTCGTGTCGGGAGTGCAAAGGAGGCTCTGTGGCAAACACGGACAGCAAAGCTGAGGGCCATCACTCTTCCCCTAACGACAGGAACAGACGTGAGTGCAAGTGCTACATGCTGAACATGCAGACAAGTCAGAGGACAGATCTGACCAGGTAACATTTTTACAGGAGAATAATGAAATGAGAACCTCCTACTTCACTTACCTCCTCCCACTGTTGTGAGCCTTTTCACCTCCCTACATATTACCAGCAATCTCTTATGCCTTCCACCAGAACAGTGAGCTGGAAAATCATAGTGCACAAGAAAGAGAGACCTTGCCACATTCCCCCTTCAACTCAGAACTTTCATCTTCCCCACACAGAAAATGTCTCAAAGATCTGCAGCATCAGCTTGTCAATGAGGAACAATTTAGATTCCAGAAATTATCACCAAGAATTAATTTTATGGAGTCTGAAAGCAAAGCCCAGAGACAAGCTTGATCACATGAGTTTTACAAGGTTCTATTAATTGAAAATACATGCATTTATGTATGGTCATGTTAAAAGCTACTTATTAATTTGACTAATTAAATGCATATTTTATTTTCTAGGAGTTTATTACAGTTTGGTCACAAACAGGCTGATAGTAGCATTTTCACAGGAGAATAAACAAGTTCAGAAAGGCTCTTGGAATTTGGCAAGAAAAACATGGATTTGTAAAGTCATAAGATCAAAAAGCTGTTAATGAAAAAGAAAGACTTTGGTAACTTACAAAAAGAAAATATTAGTTCTTATTTTTTTTCAAAATGGGTGTTGAGAAGAGCTAAGTGAATAACTGTCTGTCTGGGTGTTGCAAGTGGGAACATGTCTAGATGCTATAAATTTAGAGATGAATAATCTTTCTTTATAACAAGTGTAAGAAAAAGTACAGAAAAGATGCTCCATCTCAAGAAAAGTCCATATAAGCGGAATCAGCTTCCCTATGAGGAAATAATTACAGCAAGCTGCAAAAATAGAAATAAAATCTCTGACGAATTGCTGGTGTATGAATTCCTGTTACAGTTTATTTATGCAGACAATATAGTGTCTGGGATGAAACAGCTCTGTTGGCAGAACAAGCATGAGCCACTGTATGTGGGCTCTCAGAGCACTGCATGGGAGTGTTTACTTCAGCTCTCCTGGAACCATGCAGGAGTGACGTTACCATGCTAGAGCCTGAAATTAGCAGCAATACCACTGGCACCAAGAGAAAGCCGAGTGTGTGGCTGACATCTTCGTCATCTGACGAAAAAAAAGTAAAACAAAAACCAAACCCTAAACGAGCTAAGAGGATGTATTTGAAGTATTTGAAACCTCTTCCTAAACAGATCACACTGCATGCAAAGAGGGGTTGCATTTTGCTACTGTGATCACTTACCTGTAGTGTTTTCTGCAGGACTGGGCAAGTGACAACTACCTGCCTCTTCATGTTTGCATGTTTATATTGCTTTATTCTTCTAAATAGGAGTTCAAATTGCACTGGATGTTGTCAAAACCCCGGTGATATTTTTCCGGTCTAGAGGATACCTGAAATGAAAATGTATTTATTAAATATGACCACTTTTATATATGGAAGGCATGCTAATCTATTTTGTTACAAGATACCAGCAGTAGGCATTTTCGTGGCTCTATTGCTGTGAACAGTCCCAAATGAAGAAGAGGAGGAAGTCCTTGTGCAAGTCAGCCAGTGAAGCTGTGGCACACGACTGAAGGAGCAGGCCCTGGGGAGGCTGTCAGCACAGCCTGCTCTGCATCATCCATCCCACTGAGCTCTGTGCGCTCTCTCTGCACCTCTGGACTTATGGATAGGCCATAAGGGTTTAGACCAGCCTTGGAAGAAACGCATGAACACCCACCACAGGGAGACTATGGCAGCTAGAAAGTGACAGAACAAAGGGACAGACAGACAAAGGGATGCTGTGAGAGCACAAAGAGCACTTCTGTGCTATCCCTTCATGAGAGGAATTCCCCATCAGTCATCATGCAAGTTTTAGAAACCAGTGGATCAGCACAAGGACCCAACTCCAACTCATGGCCCACCTGTTTGTTCCAGCATCCCTTAAAGTAAACAACAGAAGATCCATTGGCTTCAGGGAAAGAGGATCATACCCTGCCATCAGCTGTTTCCTCAGACACTAAATTTCCACAATACCACAATTTTCTTTTGCCCTTAGTGTTCAGCTGTTGGGAGATTTTTCTGTGCATCCCAGTATATTTCTGAAGTTCTCCATGCAAGGCCTGAGCGTGGCCAGAGAGCAGCAGCTGCTGGTGTATCCAGAGGTGGGCTCAGCAGTGATGCAGCTGGAGGAAGAGAGCTATCTAAACTATTTAAATCTTACATGTTCATTGAAGTGATGTTTCATTCCCTTCCGCTGAAGTCAGTGGGAGTCTTCCCATTGATTGCATCCCAGGACCGGCCTTTGGGGTTTGCTTAGGCTATCTACTTATCCTTACAAAATAAATGGTTTGTTAAAGTGTATTCTAAGGGGCAGGTGACTGAAACAGGCATACCTGAGAAGAGCATATTTCACCTGCTCACAAAATTGACAGTGATGAGCAGTACAGCAGAAAATTATCAAAAATTCGCGCATTGAATTGAGAAGGAAGGAGGGAACAAGATGTGCAAATAAACATTCTGATGCAGAATGTATTTTTTCTGCTTCCAGATTCTACCAAACAAAAACAAGTGGAGGTGTCTCCTTTTTCTGAAAGAAAAAAGAAGAAAATAAAAAGAAAAATCAACAATAAAAACAAACAAACAAAATGAGCCAGAACCATGGGGAGGGATCATTTCATACATTTTCAAATTCAAATATTTTATTGTCTTGTTTTAACATCTCTATAATTTTTCTGAGCATTGCTTTTATATAACACAAATTTCTGGTTGTGTCAATATGTGCCCTGAATATTATTTTTTTAAGAATACTCTGATTTGGCTCTGTTCAAAGATGGAAGGAATCTTTCCTGGGGTAAAACCTATGATTTATATTCATCTTCAATTTATTGAGCATTACAAAAAGATGAAAACATGCAGGACATTTTCTCTATGGTAGGAAAATATAAGTTGTTGTGTTCTCCTCAGATTTATCTACATACTTAAACAATGTTCTCACTAATAAAGGAAGAAATTATGAAACAATATCTTCACTGGTAAAAGAAGAAATTCTTTGAGGCTAGATACTATGGACATGCTGAAACAGATGTCAGTAACTGTTGTAAAAGCTTTTTTCTACCTCTTAGATATCCAAAACAGAACTAGTTTTTGGAGAGTGAGAGATCCTTGTAGTATCTACAGTGAGCATAAAAGCAGTGGCAGCTGACAGCATCAGCCCAAGCAGCTTGACGAGATGAATGGGTAGAGTCTGTGAATGTTAAGTAATAGTTCACTGTCATTTACAGTAAATTCGACGTAACTGCAGTCTAAAACCTGTAAGAAGGAAAGAAAAAGGTCACTTCTCAATTATATAGATGCCTATTTTCTTAGTTCCATGTATAGATACCTAATTATGTGCACACAAATAGATGGCAGTATTAAGATACTGTGCTTATTTCAGGATATCATGCAGAGATCCTTTTCAGGCACTTGACTATCGTTTCTGCTTCTCCAAGTGCTCCTACTGAGTGCTAGTACAGTTGAAACTTCTCAGGGAGTTTTTAAAATTTCCAAATTCATCTATTTTTAAAGCATGGGATTTGGAATACGTACACTTTTGACACTTTTTGTCATGTATTTATTTTATATATGTATAGTCATTATGTATTAAAGAAAAAATATCTTTTTGTATACATATCTATTATAAAAATTCATTGGAATCTTCAGTACTGCATTTCCTCTGTATCTTCCTTGATGTTACAGATGTGTAGTCTTAATTTGTTTGCTTATTTTTAACAACATTCAGTAACAGAAAGGGCTGTGTCATAATGAGCATGTGAAGTGCTGTGTCAAGCATAAGCCACTGCTTTTCACAATATGAGTACAATGTTCCCAAAAGCATCACTTGGTAAATTGCATTAGTATTAAAAACAAAGCCTTTAGACAGAAATACTGGATTTATCCCTTCTTTTTACTCTTATCCTTACCATAAGAACCTGATCCATTTCCAAAGGGCTTACTTTAACCTGTGAGTAGTTTTAAATTTTTCTAAGACTATTGTTATAAATATGCAACAATTGACAGGACCAGTAAGAGAAATTACTGATGTAGGTCTCAAATGGCAAGAGATATAACAACAAGACCAGAGCAAGCTATTTGGAAGCCCATCCAGCGAGGACTGCTTTAGAGCATTTTAGGGTATTATAAGACACCACAGAATAAGAGGAATGTCAGCGTGCCCTTTGCTAACAGAAGAGTGCCCATGGGAATAGCTGACACCACTCCCATCACCTGTCCCAGCCCAAAACAGATTGTGCATGGACTAGGATTGTGCATCCTGTTATCTGAGTTGCACCTAGTCTCTGAAACAAAAGGTTTGAAGCTGTCAGTACTGCTAAAACAGAGAGTATCATCCTACCCGTGGTGGATCCTTGGATACTCCTAGTCACCCACCTGCCCAGCAGGGGTTGGTTGTTTCACAGTGCTACAAAGATCTATGAAAACATTTGGAAGTTGGAGAAATAGAAAAGTCTTCAAGACCTTATGGGGACTGATTAAGGGACAGGCTGCTGTACTTTGGAAATAGCTCCAGATGACAAAGTTTTACTGGAAAATTCCAAGAGTTGTGGACAATTTGTGATATGTGAGATAATGGATGGCTGGTACAACATTATTTGCACTTTCACAGATTCCTGTAGCATTATGCTCATACAGCAAAATCATAAGGACTAGAAAACTAGAAGGACTCTTTCATCAAACCTTTTCAGTGATTCCAAAACACAAACCTTTTTCTTCCTGGAAGCATAGAATTATTTTACTTGCTCCTAAAAGCTGAGATTTTGTTGCTGCCTGCTGCCACATAGGGCAGGATAGGGAACAAGTCAATGCCTGGTGATAACAGTAAAGTAGTCACAATCCAGATGTTTTTCCATCTTTTATTTTTAGATGACAATATAGTAAGTGGGAGAAATGGTGAAATGGTGTAGGATGTAGCTGGGAGCTAAGGCCAGACAAGCTGGAACCGTAGGGTAGTACAAAGCAGTTGAGGAATGAAAATATTTCTTGGAAAAGTAATTTTAAGCACTGACCTTATATAATACATGGAATGTGAGTAGGTGCTGAAGCCATCTAAAAGAATCTAGCACCAAACAAAAGAACAGTTGTTTTTTATTTTTTAATAAATAACTTTACATTATAGGTATAGGAATCTATCAAGATCAGAGCAATTTGAAGATTATGCTAGGTGCTCACTGTGAAAGGAACAGAATGTTCTTTTAACAGGTATAAGGAAAATTTATAAGGATCTGAAGGTTTGTCTATCCTTATGCAGAGGCTCAAACCATTGCAGGGCTACAGCATAAATTAGACCAGAGATGAGGTTGTATACTCTTTTCATCATGATTCATGCTTTCCTGCTAGCTGCATGTCCTACGAGATGTCTTGTCATCAGAACCTTGTTTACTCCGTTCATTTAGAGTTTCACAAAGTCCAGTCCAGTTGGCTGAAATTGGAGGTGTCCACATAAAGAGGGTAAAAACACTAAAGGCTTAGATATGAGCATAGATTGGCTATGGGCAATAATTCTCAGAACTAAAAAAGGGAACACTGCATCACCGGATGAGCTCTGAATGGAACAAAAGGATTAGCTTAAACACATGCTCAAAATAGAAAATAATTTTAGCAATGTTGTTCAACTAGGAGGCTCTTTTTTTTCCCTCAGAACTGATCTGCAAGGGAAAAACTACAGCAAAGCAACTTCTCTTTGAGCTCTCAGGGCTAAATTCTCTTTCAGTACAAGTTCTACAAACTAATTTAAGAATCTCAAACAATGGGCTGGATGATTTGAAACAGTCACATTATCAGGAGCATTGTGAATGTTGCCTTTTTGGTTGGAAAGCTTGCCAGTTCACCTGCCATTCTCATGCTGCCCAGAAGCCTGGGTGGCCTCTCAAGCAATGACTAAGCCTTTGGGCAAAGTTTAGAATTTGGAGAAGTGAAAGCATAGCTTAACTGTATGTATACCTTTCCTTTTCAGAAGGCATGTTGCAGTCAAGGCTGTAAAAATCACATCCTTCCTTTCTTCCTAATGCTGATTTGGACAAGAAGACAACCATGGTTATGAAAGCAAATTACAGTCTGTTGTGATACAAGCTGCAGTTCAGAGTCCAGAACAAAAACGTTGCCCAGTAGATTGACCATATTTCTCCTACAGAATGTTGTTTCACTGTTTTAGTCTGTTTCAGAAAAAGTCTCAGGCACATGCAACTAGGCAAAGCTTACTGGAGATACTGTACTTATCCTACATAGCTACAGGACACCAACCACTGGCTGCCAAATGTATGTGCTGATCTCAACACCTCCTCATAGCTCCTATAACACACACAGGTTGGGGAGTAAGACTTAATATAGTTAATAAATAAAATAAGAATGCAAGATAATTTTCTCTCAAACCCATTTTACCTTATTGTCTGTCTTTAGGAGATGGGCAAATCTTCACAACCTAATCCATTCATTTAAACTACTTAGAAACTCATCTTCCCCTTTCAGACTTTCAGTAGTGCTGAAATATGGTTGATAACTCTGTAATCAAGCCAAATAATTTCCATATGAGTATATCTAGCAGCAGATGTGCATGTTACCAGCACGTGCTACCAGCACTTTGCTTGTGTTACTCAAGGACCTAGTGCTTCAACCAGCCTTTAGAAAGAGGAGAGCATTTTTTTCAGCACCTCACTACAACTTCTTTGATAGCTTTTAATACGACAGCAACTTTAATGGCTAAATGTGTGAATCCAGTTTTCCTGCAAAAGGTCAGTGTGCATAGAACCAATATTAAAAGATTAGAGGCTAGATTTCATGGATACTGAACATTGATCAGATTTTTTTAAATCTCAGTAAATTCACATTTTGTTGCAGCCTTTGTTTGCACTTAGTTCAATTGGAAAGGATGTCTGAGAAGGCCCCACTAGGCCCCATTCAAATATTTTAGGTCAGAGAACTGCCTGAACTAGGGATGCAAATTCATCCTTTCCAATTTTTTTTCAAGTAAAACTCAGTCCACCATCACTTGTAGTTTCCTCTTCTGATTTTACTCTTTACAGCAGCAGGAGGGATTTGAAAGCTGAGCTGTTTATAGCCTTAACCCATTGAGTTACTTTCTGGTGAAGTGGTTGAAAAAGTCTTCCGTTGGAGGAACAAGTGACAGTGTGCAAGTATTCCAAATCATAATGAATTCACCAATAAGTTTCTGGGTTTAAAAATGCTTTCCTTTACTTGTGTAGCACAAATGAAGTCAGTGGGGTTTCAAATTAAATAAAACTTGGCACTTCTTCTCAAAAAGCCATATTTTGTTTTGCTAGATCTGCATAACTCAAAATTGCTTAAGTGAAAGTTTCTTGCACATAAGAGAGATGAATTTAGCACAAGAAAGAAATTCAATCTTAATTTAAATCTCTAAGGCAAACAGGTGTTAGTCTGTGCAGAATTTGGCCCTCTGGGCCCTTTTATTCTACCTCTACATTTATGTTCTCTCTAAAACAATTGCGTAATTTCACCATTCACTCAAAGATAAAATACAACCTGTCACTCTGAGACCAAGGCATGGATCTCCCAGCTCTGAACAATGTCAGTCCCAATAAATGAAAGAAACAGAGAATAAATGCAATGTCAAAATAGCACTTGAGAAAGCCATCTTCCTTTATTCTGGTTTTTCAATTTTGCCTAAGATATGAAAAAAAGCATAGAAGTGTTGCAGATTTTTTACTTACTGCTCAAATATGTCTAGAAAAAAAGCAATAAGGATTAGTCACCCTGTTATCATGCCTTTTGTTGTTATTTTATGATCTTGGAGTTCTCAAGCAAGCGAATGTTTGCAATGTTTGTAATTATATAATTTTCTCTGAAAATTTTTATTTGCATTTACCTTGAAATAATGAGTTAAGAGTAATTCCAAGCTAGGTAAGTACTGACAATACATATAACATATGACAATATAAGTGAAATTGTAGTACACAGGCACCCCAATTGAACAGCAGTTCTCCTCAAGTATTTAAAGCACTTTGGGCAGTTTTGACATTCCTGGCTTTCTTTTGAAGGAAACAAGCAGGAATATTAGCTCTGGACCACACAAGTCTGGAGATGTGTAAGTGTCTTCTGGAGGACAGCAGTAACCAAGGAGGCTCTCTGGCTGTCTCTGTGAAAAGATTGTGGAGAGCAGATGCTCAAACTCAAGGCTCCCCAGGGAGTTTGTCACAGCCACCAATTATTACATTTGAAGAAGTGGGCTAAAAATAAATCTTATTTCTTTCCTGTCCTCTGGTGGAACATGAAAGCAAAATGGTCTATATGAATAGCCAAAACCCTCAAAACCACAAAAACCATTTACCTCTTTTTCACTGCTGCATCATTAAAGCACCATGTAGGTATGAAGGAAGAGAGGGCATTCCTTGGCTGATATTTCATTTTCTTTGTGAGTTCAAGGGAATACACTGCTAGCATGTTCTTGAAATGCAGGGAAATGGGCTGGGTTCTGGTGGGATTTGGCAAGCCAAAGAATTGACTCTGTTTCTGCCAGTGGCCAGCAGGAGACAATGTTGCAGTGTTAATAAACGATGATTAATTCCAACTCCTGAAAAACAGGGAGCTCTGCTGACTACCTAGAAATTCTCTAGGTAGTAGGTCAGTAAAGAAATGTGAACAATATTTTTAAGTCTTTAGAAAGGACTGAAGCATAAACAGCATTAAGGCGGGCTTTCCGAGGAGCTGTACTAATTTACCTTTCCTAGCACAGATCTAAGCAAATTAATTCAATATTTGGAAGCCTTTCAAGAATTTGTAAGAATTATTTTGCAAAACTGGCTTCTGTGGGTGCTCTTGTACTCCTGACAACACAAGGTTGCATCATCCTAAAGGAAATATTTTGAAAATATTTTCAGACTAAGTTTTTGAAAGAGACCAGTTTACAAACTACTTCATAGGGAGTTTTATCAGTTTGAACACAGAAAGAATTCTGATAGCCTGTTAATGTGCAGGGATGTGACAGATACACCCACACATAGTCTGTGTACTGAGAAAAAGAGAGACAAACACATAGGTGCTCTATTCTGGTTGTGGCTCTGTCACCACCTGAATGGTCCAATGGTATTGCTAGTCATTGATCTGGAAAACAGGTATACCAAAACCAAAATATTAATTCCTTGGTCTTCTAAGAGCTTTAAGAAGAAGGATTTAACTGGCCTCCATTTTTGGACTTCATAATACACAGTCCTTCCTGTAACAAGAATTGTATTTGATCCAGTATTTTCATAACTTTTACGAGTCCAGTATTTTTCCATTTATTATCCACACATGAGACAGGCCATGAAGAGAAACTAACACACCACCTTGTTCTCAGTTGTCTCTCTCTGCCATCCCCCTCTATCTGGTGTTACAATGCTGAGCCATGCTAGCAGTGGGAGTGGGAAGCCATGAGGTGACCTATCAGCAGTCCAAGTAAAAATGCAGAGGAACAGTGTGAACAGCTAGACTCAGGAAAAACATCATTTGACACTGCATGTTACTCTGTCAATTTGTCTTCCTGATTGTTTCCTTTACTCTTTCACAAACTGGTGTTTATTATTCAGTTGAATCATGCATGTCAAGGAAAAAATAGCCCACTGAATAACAGATGGGTCAATTTCATTTTCTCAGGGTTATTTTTCATTGATGGGATGGGGACAGAGGTTCAAGCTTGTATTTCTTTAGTATTTCCTCAAATGTAAGCCCAGTCCATAAAATGGCAAATTAAGACTTATCAGAAGAGTTATAATTAAATGAAGAAAAGCTGCAAGGAGGATAAAGTAGCCTATACATTATTTTCCTCCTTTTTTCCCCCAGTGAAAGCAGAATGCTGTCACATTCCTACTCATCCCTCTCTGAAGTCCAGGTCAGAATACCATGTTTCAGAGTTTGATAGAGAATAGCCATTAAATCAAAAATATGCTTAGAGAGTAAGACCTGCCAGGGGAAATGCCATCATGCACCCTTCAGGAAGATTCATCTTTCCTATGATTGAGCATGTCTTTAATAAGAGTCTGGCTGCAGAAGAGGGACACTGGTGCAGCTATTCTTAGAGATCAGCCAACAGGACCAACAGGCTTGTATGTCACTCTTTATGGCTCAGGAGGGGTTTGGATGCTGAGCTTATCAGTTCTGACAGAGACTCTATGATCTGTGTCAATGTGAGGAGCATTCCTCCTGTATCTGAAGGCAAAGCAAAGGGGAAATGCAATGATAGTTAACTGCTGTTCACAGCTGAGCTGGAGGCACAGACACCAAGCTTTACCTTCAACAACAAGAACCCAACTATCATAGGAAAGAGCAGGTCTGGTGTCTACAGAAAGCTGCCTAAATACCAAGATGTGTTGGTTTCTTGGCTATGAACTTGGTTTTTTATGAAAAAGCAAGCAACAACCAACTCAGAGACTGAGTTTAAAACACACAGTTGTTATTATGGCTATGCCAAGACTAACCTTGAGAGTCCTTGCACTAAAACAACGACAATCCCCAGCAGAAGCAGCTACAGAGCTTTTGGCTAGGTAGTGAGCAGTCAGTATTTCTAGATTGAATACCTGCTACGTTATAAAAATGTCAGCAGAGTGGATATTTATTTGTGGAGCAAAACAGTGTCATAAAGGGTCACTCTTGACATCCAAGTGACTGTAGTTACATTGCAACTATTTAGGTTTTTGCTAGAAAAGCTTATTCATTTCTCTTTGTCCTGAATCATCAGTGACAAGCAATTTTGGAAAAGGATTCATACTTAGGAGACAAAAAATGACAACTCCTGACTGCCAGCATGATCCACATATCTTGCAAACTCTACACTGAAAACAAATTTCAGTCTTCAGTGGCTGCACTTTTCAAGTGAATAGGTCCACTTACCTCTAAGACAGAAAGGGAGGAGATTTATCTACATTAAATGTGAAATGTTGCACTGAACAGTAGGACATCCTCCATTAAAAGCAAATTGGACAATATTTGCATGGGTTACCATGCAAATATGCAGAAATGGCTAATATTTGACCATGCATTTCATGTAGTAGTTACACGGCTATTGATCAATGCTTCCTTCATAGCTACTGACTTGCTAAGTTCATCTAACTGCTCTGAGGACCAGTGTTGTCTTCTATATTATGTCTCCACCATGCCTCAGGCTTTTTTGATCTTTTTTTTCTTTTCATGCTGACTAGCTTATTCTTAAAGGTGTCTTCCTCTTTCGCCTTGTGCCTCATTGTCCAATTTGCATTATGCACAATCCTTTCTTGGTACCTTATGAGTGATACCTCACTTTCTCACTTTGTGCTGAATGATATTACACTGAACCAAACATAACCTCTCTTGATTTTGCCGTGTCAGAATCCTCATGATCAGGATATGTCGTGCTCCACAGCTGAGGCCCTTTACTTGGGTGGATTATCTGGACTCAACAAAGAGGATTTTGCCCTCTGTTCATTCAGACTCAAATGCCTGAGGATATAACCAGCTCATTGGTTAAACAACTTCCTACATCACAGCGGTACATGCCGCAAACCACTTCAAGGGATGAGAGGAGTAATTCTTCAGATAATCTTGCACAGTGATGGAAACATCACAGGATTTATTATGTATGCTATCAAGTATTTTCCAGTTTTCTGCATAGTTGATAGCACAGTTGAATTTTTTAATACTTCATAGTTCTTTTGTAAGTGGAGTAAGAGACCTAATCTGACTAAACAGAACCAACTTAAAATGGTCTGGATCCTATAAAATACTCTCAGTAGCTGTTAGTATCTGGTCAACACTTGGAGATCTAAACTTATGTCACCAAAACAAGGAAGATCCCAAGGAGTCAGATCTGTCTTGCAGCAGCAGATTTAAGAGATTAAGAGCATTTCTTTCCTGGTTGTATTGATAATTCCACAAGATACAGGAAGACCCTCAAGATGTTATCACAATTGCCCAGTTCAGTAACTGAATTCTGAACCACATCCCTCACCTACTTTTGATCCCAAATGTGGCACTGCCCAGCAAAAAAAATGTCGCCTGCCATTTTATTTATTATAAATTCTGCAGTCTTAACAGAAAATGAAAGGTTTCATCTCAGATAAGTAAGGGTGCTTCATGTTTTATCTTCAGGTGACATTCTCCTTAAAGACACAAAAAAGAGAAAAGAAGTATTTACTGACAGAGGTTGAAAATTACTTTGCTGGTGTCCACAAATCTATCTATGTTAATCTATCATAGATAAAATCTGTACCTTTTCCCCCCTTCCACTCTCTATGGGTCAGCCATAATAATTTCAGTGCTTTTTAAGGCCACAATTTGATTTCATGCATCTGATCATCAGTTATTATTTATCTACATAAACTCTTTTTTGATGCACTGTATCACACTAGAGATGAAACAAAGGTCACAGGAGTAGTTCTGTGAAGACAGACAGTAAATCTTGGTACACAGAAAGTGGTGCTCATGGTTAGAAGACAGCTGTACAAGTCATTTTCATGGTCTGGGCTAAGGAGATGGGAGAGTCATAGCTACAAATCTGTCTAGAAGACACACCATTCACTAGCATAGGCAGAAAGACAGGATGTCTTTAAGGGATTTTTTTTTAACTCCTTTGAGATTTTTAGTTCTAGGACCACAGAAAGACCACAAAAATAATTAAGGTGTTAGAAACTACGGAAAGAGCAAGCAAGAGTAACATAAGGAGTACATGGGACTCATCTCTAGGCTAGTCATGGTCAGAAGAATAAGTTGCCTATAGAAGACAAAAGAGAGAAGGGACAGAGGAGAGAGTGGGGAAATGAGAGAGACACTGTAGTTTGAGGAGAATCTCTGAGATGCAAAAAATAGTATTCTGGATGGCCTATAGGACTCGTTAAGATGTTATAGTCTGATGAGGAAGCTGAGAAATATATGCAGGACATTATTTTTTCCTAGTTCTATAAATCTTCTATGCCTCTCAGACTGAAAAATAATTGGATTCAGAATCCTCACAGTTCTCATCGCTTGTCTGTTTCTTCCATAATACATCTGAAAATACAAATGTAAACTTCAAACACCCTGGTGGGTTAGACAGATGAGAAAAAGTGAGAGATGAGAAAAATGAGAATTTTCTTGAATTGTCTTGAAGTTCTAAGAAACCTTGGTCTATGGATTATCAGTTCCATGTAAAAGTGATAGCCAGAGAGGAGTTGTATCACAATGATCAAGGTAAGAGATTTCATGGTTGCCTTTTCCAAACACAAGGAGTTCAAGCAAACACATCCATCATGATGGCACTCAACCACAACTGCTGGAGGAGGAGTCTCTCCCAGAACTGTATGACACAATCAGCTGCATTTGGAACAGGAAGAGGAAGATGAGTCTTCCTCTCTGCTCAGCACTGGTGAGGCCACCTCTGGACTACTGCATCCAGCTCCGGGCTTCACAATACAGAAGAATACAGACTTACAATAGCAAGTCCACAAAAAGGTAAAAAAGATGATTATGGGACTGAAGGAAAAGCTGAGACAGCTGGGACTATCAAGCCCAGAGAAGAGAAGGCTCAGGAGGGGTCTTATCAAAGATATAAGTATCTGATCAGAGGAATGATGAGGGAGCCAGATAGGTCTCACTATAGCCCAGTGACAGGACAAGAGCAATGGACACACAATGATATACATAATTTCTATCTGAGCACCAGGAAACCCTTGTGACCTGGTGGCTTGTACCTAATATTTGCTATAGATGAGGTATAAAAGTTAATTCCCAGCCAGGTGAAGACTTTGTCAGACAATGGCACATGCCCAGAGCATCCTTGTAGCACTGACTGCCTGGAAACACTCAGGTTTGCAAATTTAGCTTGACCAGCAGGGAAGAGCAATGCATCCAGCTCTCAGCAGCTGCATGTGCCTGTGGAGGAAGAATAGAAGAGAATGTCTTGGAATTTCAGTTTTTCTGCCTTTTGGTGATTGGGACTTGATCAAAGTAATTTACTGCCCAGTGATAACTATCATCCAGAAGTTAAACCCACAAAAATTACTAAACCCTCTACAAGGAGTTACAATTTTATTTATTCCTTATCATGAATGCCTAGCTTTACTACCCAAGATAATCAATTCCACAAGATGAGTACAATGTTGAGTTATAGCTGTTTCACACAAGTGTATTTTGAGACAAACACACAAAAAATTTGATTCAGATCCTTCAATATTGAAGGCATTAAATGAGTGGGACAGCAGTGCCGTTTGTTGCTGTTAATGATGAATTAATTATGAATTGATAATTAGAACTGAACCCAGCATTCTTTGTATTGGTTTTGTACTGAGCATTATGACAAATCTAAGACCATTGGGGTGGCTGTGCTGTCTTGCAAACACTTTTTCATATCCGGATTGTGGAACCACGTGCTCCCCTCAACTGCTATACATATGCTGCTCCCACTGGATGGATGAGGATGGAGATTCTGTCTGTGCCCTGTCTAAGAGAAAGGTACAGAAACCAATGAAGGGATAAAAAAAGAAGTGTGATAACATGTCATGCTACAATCCTCATCACCAGGGGGAAAGAAAGAGAGCATGCTGGCTACTTTTCTCAAAAAGAAAATATTGTGGCAATGACTTCCCTCACACCTGTGCATGGATTTCCCAGACTAGAGTTACTCCTCCTTTGGACTAGTACAAATATATTAGTATTAAAAGGAGTATTAATGACAGTGACCTGCTTCCAAAACACTCATGCAGTTTATAGGATCAGCATCATTCATTTCAGCAGGATGAAAATAGGGGCAGAGGAACTTGCTTAAGGTCTTCCAATACACCAAGTGGTGGAGATAGAAATAGGTGTTCTCTCTGAATCTCAGCTCATCGTGCTCTGCCTACTGCACCTCAAAAAGTATGCCTCAGATTTAGGAGAGATGTGCAAGAAGAAAACTCAAAAAACTGAAAATAACTATTAAAAAAAATTTGTGGCAGCAGGAGAAGAAACTCTTCTCTGAAGTTGATAACCAAACTGTCATTTCAGGTAAGGGAGACAGTAGATGGCAGTGTCCCCCAATACTTCTTAAGGAGACACAGTTGTCACACTCAATATCCCTGCTACAGAGCACAGACCCACACCCCAGCCAGTGACAGATGCCAGACAGGACAGACTTCACTCCCCACTGCAAGTTAAAACCAGGCAGTGTCTGGAAGAGCGGTGCTATGCAGGCTCTCAGCTCATTTCTCCTTAGGAAAGCCTTGTAGCTCACTTTTTCTGTCTTGCAAGTCAAGCTGCTCTAACTGACATCTGACAGATAACAGGAGAACATGATGACCACTCCTGGACTGAAGGAAACAGTGGTCAGTCAGCTCATCAAATGTGTTCCATAGTAATAAAGCATGACAGCTTTCCATTCCTTAAAGTCCTGACATCTGGCCTTCAGACACATGGTATTAAAAAGCCAGGAAGAAGGTCCTAGGGCAGAACAGAGATCTGGCTACAAATTGTGTGTTTCCACTGGCTTCCTGTGTCACAATGAAAAAGACAGTATGTCCCTCTGCATTCTTGTTCCTGTTGAAATGCAAGAATGTCTGCTTTAGGATACATACTAAACATTAAAAAAATTCTGCTCTCTCAATCAACAGAAGCATTCAGAAAAACTCCAATGACTCAAAGAATGAGACTTCTGCGACAGATATATATCTGCTGAAGACTTCTCACAGGAAATTGTCAAGATTATTCCATTAATGTTTGTAAGACAACCACCATATAGAAGTCCTAAGAGAAACCTAGAAGAGAGATAAAGAAAATAAATTTGGAAAGAAACAGCATTATGCAATGGCTTTCCTAAAAACTGGGAACTGTTGTAGGGCAGGTACCTTTCAGATTTCTCTGAAAGAAGATGAGCACAACAAGTGGAGAGGTCAAGAATTAATACACAACTATTTCCAGCGTTGCTGGATATTCTGTTCCCTTGTAAAAATCAACATAACTCTGTCAACCACAATATTGGTATGTACAAGCTCGTCATCTGACCTCTTTCTGAGCTTTGGTATTATCTTGGACTCTGAAGACTTTTATTAGAGGACTTTGCAGCAAAACAACTGGTGCAGAGCACAGTGATGTGAACTTTTAGCACCAACCATCAGACCACAGCAGGACATAGACCTCACAACTGGCCCTGGGTTCAGGGTTAAAGAATAATGCCAAAATAAACCAACATGACAGGGTATGCCACCAGCATTTAAAATTAGCCTTAGTGAGTCATTCAGACATGTGCTAGAAGAGCAGATCCCAAAGCATCCACATTCTTAGCCTCCTTCCTCTACAGCTCCAGAGTGACACTAAACTTTTAACTACAGCATCCCAGTGAGCTGGTTTAGACACACAAAAAGAGATACAAAACAATAGTTTTAAATATACTCAGAACATACTCTGATGCATCCCATGGTAGTGAAGCTCAGAAATGGATGAGGTGCAGGGACAGGAACAGATACATTAATCATTTTGGATCACTAGCTAGTTGCAAAGCTCTTTCTATTTTCAACATGATGAGGAGAAATTTCCCTGCAGTTACAACAGCAAAAGATGTGGAATTTAAAGACTTCCATAGGAAGGATGGGGGAAGATACTTCTGCGGAAACTGCTGGATTTGCTGGTCAGTGGGAGGACCTCTTCACAGAGTGTATCTTGCTGCTTAGTTTTCACTGGTCCACTCAGTGGTGCTGTCATTGCTATGGGGAGGGGAGAGAGAAAAGAAAATAAGAGCCAGGCACCTGAAACTCCCTCACATGCTGATTTTAGAGTTCCTACATGGTCTGAACTGATTCTTCAGATATTTCAAAGAGTGAGAAAGATAGACTTCCCTTTGTGCTCACAAAGATTGGCTTCTATGATCTTCTCCAAATGAATTCCCTTGGTCACATATGGGCATCTCACATTTTGTGCAGTTAAAAGTTTGCCTGGTTTGTGTGTCCATAGCTAGAAGTTTCAAGGACTGAGAAACCAATCAGAAAGAATCAGTGGAGGACATAGAAGAAGAGGTTGTTCAGCCATTTAGGAAGAAAATGAAGAATACTTGTATGTGGATCCCTAACTTTAGGAGTCTCCATGATACACCAGTGTCTATTAATAAGACACTTTGCCAGAAGCTGAACCAGGCTTCTGGCAGAATGAATGGCAGAAGAAAGCTGTTTAATCAGAGAAACTTGGGAAAAGGACATTAAATTACCTTTGTTTAATGCTTTTAGACCTTTAAGGGCATCATATTATAGCTATCCTACCTCTCAAGGCATGTTTCTGTCTTACAATCCTAGTACTATATACAAGAGCTGCCTAGGCCAGTCCTGCTTTTCTGCACTAGCCAGGCACACTGCAGCACACCACTCCTCCTGGACCCTGATACATCCATCCTGAAATGTCCTGAACCTACATTCTGTTGCTGTGATTTTAGCACCAACTTGATGAAAGAATAAGCCTTTCTCAAGGGCATCATCAGCAGTAGCTCAGGAACCTGCTGGCCGGTGTTCAGCATCACAGACCTTGCATAACTCCACAAGATCAATTGCCAAGTAATGGCTTGGGCTGGGGTTCAAAAGTTGTTTCGGTTGGCACTTTCAGTTGTGCCACTGGTGACACTAAAGACAGGGAAAGGATCCAAATTTAAATATCTGACAGGTGTTGGCCAGGAATTTGAATAACAGAATTTACACACTTCTCAGACTCTTCAGTTTTCTTTAAGAAAAGCAAGCCTGAGGTTCATCTTGGTGTCACAGAAGCCAGTGACTTTGAAGATTATGAAATTGATGGGCAGTTTCTCAGAACACAGGGTGAAGCTTCAAAACGAACCACTGCTAGAAATCCTTGCCTTCTAGATGTGCCTGTGTTTTCCTTCTTTCCCTGAGCCATCAGGAGAACACCTTGTCACTGTCCACTCCTCTAACCAGCGTGTCCTCCCAAGTGCCCTTGAGCCAGTGTCGAGCCCCGGCAGAGCAAGAGCAGCGCACACGATGTGAGCACACAGGGCTCAGCTGCGCCCCGCAGCTCTGTGTTTGCACCCAGCCATCAGACCTTGCCATCAGACCCCGTGTCACATTCTGTGCCAGTGTATGTGCAGGCATGCTTGTGTTTCATGTCACATATAATAAAGAATAATTTTAAGAGGGATTGTCCTATTCTGTAACAGCTGTGACATACTTACAGCTTGTAGAACTTCTTGCTGCCAGCTTTCACAGAAGACTGAATTGAACAGGGCTATGCCAATAATTGATTTTTTTTTTTTTAGTTCAGCAATCTAAGCAAATGAAAAAGAAAGATTAGGTTATACTCTTATTAACCAGGATATAATTCTTCTGCTTCAATTCCCCTGCTTCCTTCACCAACAAAAGTATCACAGAGTCTTGGAATAAAATGAGTTGGAAGGAACCACAAGGATCATTTAGACCAATTCATAGGTATCTATCATATAAGTAGCTATCATATTTCTTTCCCCCATAACACCCTGGAGTAACTGACCTCTGGAGATTTCATATTTTTCAGCTATCTTTTAAAGAGACAATACACTCTTTGTTTTACTATATGATGTGCCAGAAGATCCTGAAGAATGTAAATCACAATTTCAAACTACATTACTCAAAATACATTAATAGAAAAATGAATTAATTAATTTGGTGATCTACTACTATGGCATCTTTAATTTTATCATTTGGTTCAAACAGCATCCAACATTTTCTTTTCTGGTCTTTTAAGGATCTAATACAAACACATGTTGAGAAAAATAGTTTGGAGTTTTTCCCATCCTTTTTATCTATTCTCCAAACAAAATTTCAGGATTTATATTAATTGTTTTGCTTTGCCCTTTCATCCCTAATTAGCAAACTAAGCTATTTTAATAAGGAAAAAGAAATTAATATTTGTAGTGCATAAGGTTCCAAAGGCCTCCCGAAAAAATTAGTTTCACTTTCTATATGTTATGGTGAAGCTACTGGCAGAAGCTGCCATCCTAGCTAAGGAGTCCACAGCCCTCACTGGCAGGAGATAGAGTAGGACTGGAGAATGAGAACAGCATGAGAGGACAGTTAGAAGACTTTCTGCCAGCTCCTGTTACGAGTGCATTCCACTAGGAGTGAACTGCACATGAAAACATTCATTATATATACGTTATAATGTATATGTACTGCAGTAGCAGCGTGCATTCAACAACAGCTGTGGCACTGTGCAATGTGGGAGGACTTAAGAAACCTCTCTGTCATCCCTAGCTGACCTCTGACTACCAGCAGTAGCCTGGGACTACTCCTTGCAAAAGCACATACCCCACTACATGAGTCACAGCTGTACAAAACCCTGGCAGGAATAATCTCCTGCAAGGTATTCCACCTAGAAATCTCAAGAAATGTGAATCTCAATGTGTTCTATTCCAGGGGACCTATTAAAACTATACTAAGATAAGTTACAGACAGGATTCTCATGGTATAAACTACTCACCTCTCCCACATCTTTATGATTCCCAGCTTCTTTAAATCCTGGCAATATCCAGGCTCTGGTGTTTCAGAACAAGAATTTTAACTTGATGGCTTGCCTATTTATCTATATTAAATTAAATCAAAGCTAAACCTCAAAAAGAAATCTAAACTTTTTGAAGAAGCTAATCGTTTCGGGTTTTTTTTCCTTTTTGTTTGATAATCACTATATTCTGTTGAATAACCAATGTATTTCCCAATATAGCTGCAAGGAATTTCACAATAGCATTCATTCATTTAAAAAACAGGAGAGAGTCAAAGCTCTTCTGTCTTACATCACTTTCAATGAATGCTTTAGAGCGAAATGGCAATCATGAGACCTCCAGCCTACACAAGGAGGAAGTGGTTTTGCAGGCTTGCCAGATTAAAGAGTGACATCACATTATCTTCGTCAATGCTGATTCCAGCTCTTCGATAATCAGGCAAACATGGAAAGTGCTGTTCTCCTATCACATGGTCAGACATCACTTTCCATTCATTAGTGGAGCTAGCAGTGCCTGCCTCAGCAGAAGCCCTGCTTCCTCTACTGTAGGAAACTTGCAAAAGCTAAGAAAATGTGACAGAAAGAACAGCCACCTCTACTCCTTGGCTGACCTATTCAAGATGCACATTCCAAAGCCACTTGCCATTTGTTTATATGACAAATCAGGGAAAATTGAAACCCTGTCCTTGTACAGAAAAGACTGTTACGTGCCATCACTTTCAAACAAGTGTTGCAATTTTTGTGTATGAGGGTGAAACCCTCTGAGAGATCCAGGTTTTCAAGTTGCTTATGAAACATGGACTTGTAAACAGGGACTTAAACCATGACAGAAAACATTATTGTGTGTGTAGTACCGTTTTCTGTAAATGTTCTAAGACAAACTGCAGATCATGGGCATTATCCCACTGACTAAGAATTCAAGAAGGGCACCACAAAATTTTTGGTGACTATTATATTTTCCACAGAGTGCCAGTAACTCCCAGACTTGTACTTTGCTGTAAGAGTTATGCACTGAAACTCTGTTGAAATAAAAAATAGCTTAGGTTCATAGCAAACACTCCAGAGGGTTTTCTGAGGTTATAAATTACACAATGTGTGGTTTCTGTTAACAGAAATTTGGGCTTCACCTTCTTGAAGTGAAGAGGCAAGAATATCTTTCTATAGCACCTATATATAGGTCTAGCATATTACACAGCACAGCTGATACACGCTCCTGATCTGCCTGGAGAGGAAATTATCTGTCACATATGGTCTCAAAATTACGTTCATTGCTGTCCTTTAGCTGAGACTTAATGCTTCTTCTTTACATAGAGCACAGAGCAGACATGTAGTTATTCAACACTTCTCAACAGAACTCCAAAAAACGTGCAAGATCTTTTGAAGAAGAACAGATGTGGTCTGTGCCCCAGGGATACAGTGTGGTCCCAGGCATCCCCATTGCAGAGCTCTTGCACGTCTTATGTAAGTCAATATCTCACAGTAGAGTCGTGCAGAGCAGCACAGACTCTAGCACAAGGCTTTCTTCAGAAGCCCAAGGGATTCATTCAAAGCACAGTACCAGCCAAGGTGATGAGGAAACAAGCTTCTCTCTTCAAGTCCTTTGTGGGCATCTTCTTTCTTCATTTCTACTCTTTGTTTTCAAAGGCTGGAAAACTAATTCCTCCTCATCCGGACTGGGAGAAGAGGACAGGCAGGGAGATAGTAAAGGGAAAATCTTCAGCTGAGACTGGGTCGAGAGAGAGAATTAGGCTATGATGCCATTCCATCAACCCAGAGTCACATTTTCTGTGGTTCTATGCTTATCTGAGTTTGGCATCCAATTAGGCAAGAGATGCAGATGAAGTTTTTCTCATGGCTGAGGCTTTTAAAAAGTTCTTCTTTTTGACGTTCTGGTGTCCAGAAGGAGACCAGGCAACCAAAGCCAACGTCTCAATAAAAGCATACATAACTTTTTTCTGTTGCATGTAGCCTCATGATTTCTGTAGGGAACCTCTTTAGGACCTCAAACCTTTGCTTGTCTAAGAAACTATTAAAGGAGGAAAAGGAATGGAGAAAGGGGGAAAGTACACTGTAGGACAGGTCCCAGGCCTGAAATATTTCTACTTCATATCAAAAGTTTCCTTGATTGCTAGATTGCCCGTAAAACAAACAAAAAACCAAATCAAAAAAGCTAAACAAACAAACAAAAAAAACCCAAACAAAACCCCTAAAGTGTTCAGTATTACTTTTTAAATGGCAGGATTAAAAACACAGCTCATCTAAACTCAGTTTGCCCTCACTGTTAATCTTTGGGAAATCTGGGTAAGCTTAGAGGTGAAAGGACACGTAGAAGCAAGTTGTTCCCTGAAGTAAATTAAGTTCCCTTTTTCATTTGCACAGCTAAGTCATAAGTGGTAGAGGAGGAAATCTCCCGAGGCTGTCAGACCCAAAAGAGGTATCACACGACAACGCCCACAAGGTCAAATAAGCACCATTCTGATAAACACCGGTCAAACAAAGGAAAGTATTACTGCTTCCTTTTTGAACTGGAAGTCCCAATCAAGATTATAATCCCCAGATACTATGCCCCAAAAATAAAAATTTCTAAAAAGAAAAAATACACAAGTATACATTGGGAAAAAAAATCCGTCAAGGAGGCCTGTCATTGGTACTGTTATATTCATACTCATATAGTTCATCTGAACTGAAGTACTCTACAAATGACTGCATCTCCCCAGGAGTTTTCATTGTAAGAATGAAATTTCTCAGCTCTCAAGAGGCAGTAAACAGTAAATCATTTAGATCAGGAAACCTGGATAGCAAACAGTAAGTGCACCTTGTAGCAGAAATTCATTTCCTCAAAGTAGCGGTATTTGCACTGAATTTATAAAAATCCATTTTAGCCACTTCTCTTAATCTAGAATCTTGGGTTGATGATAGACAAAAATGCTCTGACCACAGACATTTCCTAACTGAAAAGGAATCGGGAAGTGATGCCAGCTTCTTCTGTCATTCAAAGGTTTTGGTTAATAAGCGTCATATTCGATCCATTTGAAAAAATTTTGCTTATAATCACGGGATGTTTACTTACTGCTTGTGTTCATACTCATTACTTGGAATCTAAAAGGTCTAACAGGAGAAGTAGGCCACTGTGATATACACTATACGTACTACTGTTATAAGTGGATTCTTTTCTGAAAAACTTAGGTTCAGTCAGACATTCAGATAGGGTATTGGTGGCAGAAAGACTGGGCTGTGGACCTTAGGAGTGGTGATAAGGACATGCATTTACACTAATTGGCTTTCCACAGCCTAGGTCTGAGCGCAGCTCCTCACATAGCAGAATGATCAACAATGTGTACCCTGTGATGGCACATTATAGGCAGCTCAGGTGTGAACTCTTTTTGTTAAAAATATAGCAAAATAAAATGAAAATATCACAAAAGAAAAGTCAGTCTTGAGGCTATGTGCGTAACGATAGGTGCCTTTTGGAATAGTTATAGCACACAATGGCTACACTACTCAATGTCAAAGGATTTCTTGAGGGTGTTGTTTCTTTGTCCATACTGAAATCCTTCTCCCCAACCCTGCCAGTGCCAGAGGCAAAGGCAGGGCTGTCTGTGAAGGAAGCCAAGCACTCAACCATAAAAAATAAATAAATAAAGGTCACATTTCCAGAGAGAAATGAAAGCTCTTATTGGATCTTTCATCTGTTACCTGTGGTCACCAAATAGAAAATTCTCTTAAGAAACTCCCTCATAAAATTCTCTTAGCTCACTGTTCTGCCACAAAAAGACAGGAGCCCCAAAATTTTGCCTGGCAGAACACATTTTACTGCTCTGACAACAGAAGTTATAGAGAATCTGCAACCAGAAGTATCCATCAGGATCACATAGCTGCAAGAAAAGAAAACATAACTAAGAACAGTAAACAGAGCTTAAAAAGAGCTCTCTGTTTTTAATAATGAAAGCAGTTAGGAAGTGAACCAGATTTAATCTCCTCCCTTCTTCTGTAAAATGGTAGCAACTTCACTTGCTTTAAATGTTGGAGCCACTCACAGAGATAGGTAGAGCGCTATGGCAGGACTTTTCTTCTTCCACATTCCAGAAGAAGAATCTAAGCACACCCAGGCTTATCATTTGCACAGGACCAGGCAAGTGAAAGGAGAGTGGTCAGTCCCTTGACATGCAGCTCACAGCAACACCAAGACAGCAACCCTATAGCACAGCCACTAAATTAACAGTTCGCAGTGGCTTTCCTTCAGGCACAGGCATAACTTTACCGCTGGGTTGAAAATATTCCCACTTAAAAAGCAAAGGGAAACCTCTGGGTTGTAACAGGAGCAGAAATATAAACATAGTTGTACACTGTGCACAACTCATTAAGAAATAAAGATCAAAGTTCCCAGCCAGAGTCAACTGCCTTCCAAAACAATCTTTGCAGCTGCCATGAAAACCACAGTAACCAATGGCCAAAGGCTCATCTCTTCTGCATGGCATGGAAGCCCACAAACAGAGGTGAAGGAAAGAGGGTGCAAAAGTAGGGAAGTCCCTCTCTACCAGGTGGTATTTGCACACCAGGCTGCCTCCTGTTTCCTTACAAATCAGAAAGGCTATTGCGAACTGTGAACTGATAGCTGCTATCAGATCTGCATCTGTTTGGCACAGCCCAGTTCCTTGGTGTGTGAGATGATTCTCAAATGAAAATTCATTTAGGAACTGCTACCACTTACAGCAATACAAATTCTATCCTTGGTTCTACATATTTGAGAGGGAAATGTTGTGTTAAATAGCCTATCCATCCATTAATCCCACATGCAATAAGTTATGAAAGACTGTGGGACTCTATATTTGGCCAAACAAACAGTGATGGGACTAGAGGACACAAAAGTAACATCTGAAAAAGACCATGGGGTGTCAATCCAGCTTCTCTAACCAGAATGAAATGCTGAAGATGCCCCTATTTGGTGCCCAGAGTTCACAGGTGGAAAAATCCCTACTTTTCTGGCAGGGACTGCAAAGGTTATGCAGAACTTGTTAACCATCATATTGCAGAGAGTTGAAATTCATTCCCACCTAGAACTTGGTAGGCTGGAGAACCAAGAGGAGGGAAATTAAAATGAGAGTTACCAGCTCCTCTGGAACACCAAGTACTTCAGAGCAATATCACTTCCACTTGCCCTGCAGAGGCCAGCCTTGTTCTCTGATGCAAGAGGACCTTGCTCTTAGCTGAGGGAGGTTCTACCTTGCACAGGAAACAGTCATCAGCAAAAGAGGAAGCACAGACTCTCCACCTCTCTCCTCTGCTCCACAGTCCACAGAAAAGTACCTTCAAAGATTTCCAGTTCCTTAAATGTGAGACTCCATCACTGAAGACACCCACTGACAGAGCAAAATAGGATTCGTGATCAGAGAAAGTCATCATATTTGGACATGTATGGAAGGGAGAGAGAGGATGATGGAAGAGGAGGGAGAGGAATTGAGCAGAGCCCTGTGTTGGTATTTTGTCCCATTATTTAATGTTCCTAGACTGTTTGTTCAGTTTAGGTTTCTTCCATGGATGAGGTTTTTTGAGTTTTCAGTGACTGAAGTAATTAGATCTCCTTAATGCTACATTTGCTCAATCGCTGATCAGCTCCTTTCCTTACTTGCATATTCTGGGAGGTCACACAGATACACCAAAATGGGGTCATTATGCCATATGCTTATTTACTATGTGTATGTTAGACCTTTTGTGTGCTATTTTTTGCTTGTTATCCATCATTATATGTATTTATCTTCAAGTAGCATATGGAGTAGTAGGATGGCATATATATATGGAGTCAACAGATGGTGAGACTGTGTGTGATTAATATGTTCTCATAACTTTTTATTGTCTCTTGTTCTTATATGTTCTACTTTCAAAGTGTCATTACTTTTGTCATCCCTGTTCTCATTTCTTTATTCTTGCATGCTATTAAACAAAGACAAAAAATGCAATGTCTGGGTTTGAGATTTGCCTTTTTAGTGTATAAGGTGCTACATTTATTGAGGTGTTTCATAGGTTATTCAGGCAAACAGGACCCACGTTATGATCTCTTTGTATAATATCAGGCACAGAATTTCATCCTACAACTTCTTGAGCTAAAGAAGTGCTGCTCCCAGCTACTGCATGAACACCATCAACACTTTTTTGTCTGTATTTCACATGGCAGTCATTCTGCAAAATTATAAAAAATCCTTTAGAAGATTAAACAATAATTCATGCTATTAATTGTAACTTAAATGCAGACAGAAGGGTGTACCTCAAGTTTAAACAAGTTTACCATCCACTGGAGGCATTGCAGAAACCTGGCTGAGATTTCACATGCGCACTGGGACACACGGCAGGGAAGCAATGGTGCACATGCTCTGGCCTGACCCCACACGTGACACCTCCCAGACAGTGAACAGCTTCACTCTGTTTCATTTTGACTGTCTTGCTCAAGTAGCACAATGGTTCCTTGTGGCACAGGAAGCAAAGGCATGTTTTCCCACCCAGTGAATAATTTCCAAGAAGCCTTTCACCTTTCCCTTATCTGAATGGGTGCCCAGGTTATCAAAGGTCTCAGGTTACCTCTATTGCCTTTCCATCCCAATGTATTACTTTTTTTAATATGGAAACTGTGGATCCAATATTTGTTAAAATCATTCAATAATGTCTATTGATTTTTATTGCCAGTTTGAAAGGTTGCTTGAACCTATGATTGTCTCTTCTCCTCTTAAGTCTCATGCATCCTGGAAACAAGGATAGCTTATCAAACTCTTCAGGAAAGGGCTTTTGCTCTTACAGCAACATGTTCAGAAATGTACATAGCAATGAGTGCAAGCAAAAACTTCCATCCTGATGTGTAAGTATACCAAGCTTCATGTCCTTATTTACCTTTCATTTCATTATTAAATGAAATGTAAACTGTGACTTTGAGAAACTGCTGCTGTACATGACATTATGGTGAAAAATCTAAGCATGGGATGACGAGAACATATTTCCAGTTACTGAATAGGAAAAGAGCTGTAACTGTATGCACCCATGATTTCCCTGAAATATGATTTCCATAAGGTTTTTATGTTAGAGCTTTCTCTAGATGCACCATGCCTGACACAATATTGTTTAGTAGCAAGCCACCAATTAGTAACAAATGAGTAAGCAGCTTGCAGTGATATACAGGTTGAAGTGTATCATTAATAGCCTGTTATTCTCTCATTCAGAAAATTACTACCAAAGTCATAGGGGTTTTGCAGATATTAATAGTGTAGATTAGTGTAAAAACAAGACCTATTTTAATACGAGGTTCTGAGTTTTACTATTATTCTGTGAAAATGATACTATGCCTATCTATAACAAGAGAGATCACAGATAACACCGGTGACCCAAGCTGAACACTAATACAATTTCAAACAATCTCCCAGTACAGACATCTCAACTATACCCTCTTCAGATCAAATAAGGAAGAAACATATGAGTTTCTTAATTGGCTGTTTTACCTGGACAGGGTGAACACAGACAGCAATCTTAGATGACTATCAATGATTGTCAATATTGTCAACAACTGTCAAGAGCTAAACTCTACCAGAGTTTATGTGGGGAAGCAATCACCTGAGACATCAGCAATCAGTCATAGATCATTAAACATTGGGACTTTAATTTTGGAATGGTTTTGAAACTGTGTTATGCTCATATTGATCATGAACTTGTCATGTTTGAGTGGTGAAGGAGGATACGTGGAGCAACACCAACCTAGCTAGATAAATGTGCAAGTGTGACCCTGTGTGTTGCATGGAGGTTGATATTACACAGCACTGGTCAGCTCAAATAACCTGTGAATCAAACTGTCAGGATTTGAGTGAAAACCAAACACCCACAAACTGAATGCAAGAAAGTGAAAAAAGAGACCAAAAACATGTCATCAGACTCAGTTCTCCTCATCTGTAACAGCCTGATGACAAACACTTGCTATTTCTTCATCTTTCTAGCAGAAAAGGCCCTACTAAAATTAGAGGTGAATTGCACAGCAGATTTATAAATATGGACAACAATGTGAAAGGACCATGAAATTTGAGTGTATAAGTTACTTGTTAGCTGGCTCATTACTGTTCCTTCCTAGTAAGTACCAAGATTAAAAAAAAAAAAAAAAACAAACCAGTGAAAATAAAGAAGCTTTTAAATCCCTTGTTTGATTCAGCTGGTTTAAGAAGAAGAAAATATGCTTTGTGGAAATCCAGGAGATCGGTTACTTCTTTGCTGACATCCCAGAAATATTAACATGTTGACTTCAGGGGACATCCTTGTTGAACCAGATAAACTAAAATGAAGTACTAATTTTCAAGAACTCTGAATGCTTTTAATTGGTGAGGTTTTCCCAGTCAAGAAGGATTTGGCAATAGATCCAGATATATTGCAAATGTCTTTCAACTTCTGGAAGCTCAGGTTCTATAAGCACAGCCTGTTTATCTTGAAGGATGGGTAGTAGTCTCAGATGAAGAGGTGAGGAGAAGAGAAAGACCATATGAATGGTATAAATGTGTGTTAATGCTGTGCTGAAAATACGCTGTGATGATAACAGATGTTGCAGCTGTTACTTTCCATAAACACAAAGTACAGGCAACAGCAGGAGTGTGAGCTGGTATGGCACTATGCTGAATTCAGTTTCCTTGGAAATAAATTGCATTTACACCGTTGTTTTCAAACTATTCGAGAATGCATACTTTCATTGCTTATGTGTTCACTACAAATATTTTCCCTGTGAATAATTACGTGGCATCTTTTTGTTAAATAGCATCTGGTTACCTACACAAAAAGACCTGAACGCAGTATTTGAATTCCATGTCTGGAATTTTACTCTGTCAGGTATCCCAACATATGCTTCAGCTGACACATCTCTTTCTGATGCTGCAGCAAACATATAAATGGAAGTACAAAGAGAAACAATGACTGTACATGCCTCATGCCAGTGTTCTACATACGCTAAACAACATTAAGGGCAGAATGTGTGGCACTGATCAATGGGCTCCAGTTTTGAAGGCTTCTTTACTGTCTATGAATGGCACACTTCATTTTCTGGGACTTTATTTTCAATACTGCTTTCTCTAAAGAGCTTTGGCTATCAGCTACATAGCAGCAAGTACTGAAAAAAAAACTACTTTAATTTCTCTAAGCTGTTGATTTTTCTTCTCCCCCACACAAAAACCCAAATATAATCTGAGATTAGAGGACTCCTGTGTTGTCCATCAGTTTTAACAGGAACATGGCTGAAAGAAAAAGAAGAAGACACAGTTTGAGTAGGCTAGCAGAAAGATAAAAGAAAAAAAAATGGATTTTTTTTTTTTTTGCAGAAATCAACCTTGATTTTGCACCAGATACATGTTGACAAAGAGGTACATGCACTGCACATTACATGTTAATGAGACCTCCTCACTGACCTTTAATCAAACCCCAGCTGAGCCCTTCTCTACACTCTTCCTTGATATCTGTTCTAGTTTTCAAACGTGAAATTAGGTTTTTTTCCCTCCATATATGCCCAGTTTGATTATTTCTCCACATTGGTTAGTCCTTTGTGTTTCTTTCTGTTCAGGGTTTTAAATAACCTCTTCTAAATGCTTATTCATAAACTCTTTCTGATAGAATTGATTTCTGTTCCATGAATGCTCTGTTTTTGCAGAGGAGCACAAAGGTTTCCTTTTGCTGACAGCTGACAAGAAAGAATACCTGTCAATCAGTTCTCTGCTCAAGATCAGGTAGAAGATTTCAGCTTTCACTTCAGTACCATACACATACTAGAATATAGGCTGATATGGTCTTTCTTTAGACAAACCATTGAGAAATAATTGCTTTTAAGTGCTGGACAGAATTGCAGCCTTGCTCACACTGATGTAATACAAAAACAAAGAAGCTCTCTTAGGGATCACATGGTCCAACCCAGGTTGCTTATGATCAGCTTATGACCCATTATCATTTCATGTCTTGACTCTGGCCTTCTTCTGGAGAAAGGAACAAGTCTTGTGGTTTCAGCTACAGAGAGGTTTTGGTTTGCAGCTTGCCTTGTCACTGAAGGTCACCACCCCGCCTAGAGAGCGTACTTGAAGCCACAGAGTGAGGAGATCCACTTGCTGCCTCTCCTCGGTCTCACAAGCACTCCTGTCATTTCCTCTTCAGACAGACCTTGAGCAGATTCTCTTCACCCCGAGCAGCACTTGTCTCCACAGAATGTGTCCCCTTGTATTTGGAAACATATGTCCCACTGAGTTTCGTGGGAGTTTTGCAGTAATAAAGCACTGCTCACCATCAGTAAGTAGGACAGACACTTATGAAAGTGCTAGCATGAACAGGTTATGAATCATGACAAAGCACATTTTAAATAAAATCAAAATGTTTGCACAGTACAAGCAGCTTCAAATGAGAAGATAAACACTGAATTACAGAGGGTATCTTAATTCCATTTGGAAAGACAGAAGTGTGGTGTTAAACAAGAAAATTAAAACATTTCCTCCTCTTATCTTAGTTTTGTCCTGGCATGAGAACAGAGCCTTGCATTTTCTAGACACTACTAGGAAACACATTCATAATGGTACTCAAATATAGCTATTACCATGTTTAAATATTTCCTGACTGTTTATTACTTACATGGTCAGCTATAGCTGTTTCCAATTCAAGACAATTACGACATGCAGACGAAAAAGCTGAAGGGGAGGAGGGAACAACTTTTGTTCCTAAACAGCTTACCTCTTCAAAAAAGAACAATGTTTACTGAGATAAATGAAGAGAGGGTGGTTGTTTTAGATCACTATGACTAATGTTAAGAAACAGCTGGTAAGGAATATTAGGTAATCACATACACAGGCTGCACATTGGGAACATTACGCTAACATACCTACTATAATTTTATTCCTTTCCCCACGCATTTATTCAAAGCTGCAGCTGTGATACTGGCTTTTGAACACTAGAAACTATCAGGAAAAGCAGCATGAATCATCATCTTTTCTTGTGTTATTTAACTTAGTCACTCAAGAGCAGTTCTTCCAAGAGAATAATAGAAAGAAAATGATAGTTTCTTTGAGAGATTTGTGAAGACTGTATTTCCTTTCCCTTTCCTTTTTCCTTTCCTTTTTCCTTCCCTTCTCTTCTCATCTCTCCCCTTTTTTCTTCTTTACTGGAGATAATCACTAGTTTCTTGAATTAAATCAGAGTTCCAGCCACCACACAACTGGTGAGTAATTAATTCAGATATATTTTGAAAATATCACTCAGGATCTCAGACATGAAGAAGAGTTCTGCAATGGAGTATTTCTGATGGTCTCCATTTCTGGGGATTGACCTATATTTTCAAGGCAGGTTGTATCTTTCAGATGGCAATACATTTGTTCTACCATTTCACAACAAACCAGTGAGGGAGGAGAGAGACACAGCAACAAGCCAGTGAGGAAGGAGGCACAGCAAGGTTTATTCTGTACGGATGGCAGATTCTGTTATATCCTCACTGCCTCTGTTCCCAATCCCTTTAGAACAAATTCTGACAAAGCAATTCCGCCTCATGTCAAGATGTTTCTAGTGGCTTTGTGATTAAACACACTATTGCTCATGAGGTCATCCATTTAATTTAAGCCAGATGACAATTAACTTTGTATCCTACTGAAGGCAGCCCTGCAGCCCTAAGCAAGCTCCTCTTTGCTCAGTACTCACCAGCCTGATGCCTTTTTTTTTTTTTTTCAAAACTGCCATTCCCTTGCAGTTTTATGCTTCTCTGAGCATGAGTAGGCCACAGAAGTCAACTCACTCAGAGAAGGGTCTCTACAGCTTCTGGGAAATGCAACTACACTCAAGTCCCAAGAAATCACCCTAAAGGCAGGAAGATTCTTGGAAAACCGTGGTTCAGACATCAGGGTTAAGTGGACATGCCTGCAAACACTAGCAGGAATCATCCCAAGGACCACTGAGTACTTTTAGAGAGGGATAAGGAATTTACAGGACCAGCGCTTAAAGCTTCAGGTTATTTTGGATGCCCTGTGACAGTGAAACCACAGTTCAAGTCATCCTTTCCCTCCACTGTATGGCAAGTAGAGGACTCCTGTCCTCCCAGTATTTTATACACACACATATGCAGGCAATATCTGGCCATGCTTTGGCATTTTATCAGTAGCCTTTCAAGCCTCCCTCATCCTTATCTCGTCTCTCTAGCTAAGACTTTTCTTCTGTGTCACAGACTTTTTAATGCAAACTTACTGAGATTCTGGGAACAGCCTCATGCCCTTGCCACAACAAGTAAGATGTGGGAAAGGAAGCCATAAGGAATAAACACGGAGTGTCTTGCATAAAATGAATTGGTGGACATAGGTCTAACTTACATTTTTAGAGGAAGAACAGAACAGAGCAAGACTTTATTGCTACACAGCTGTATATGGCCAAACAGGGCAAGATCCAGCCAGTGACCTCCCTCCAATCTAATACTTCTGAAATATGGGAAGGATCATCACAATTACTCACCTGATATCTCTAGTTTTCAGCTTTTGTATCCTCTCCTTGACATCCAAAAGATGGAATCAGTTTCTGTCCCCAGAGGATTTAAGGCTGGTCCCTCAGAATTGAAGTATCTTATCTCCCAGAACTTCCTCCTGAAGCTCTCCACTACACCATGCAGCACTCTACAAGCATGCAGTGGAGCTAAGTAACAAAAAACATGTCAGGCTTATGGACAAAGATCACTAAGATTCCACCACCACTTACTTCATGCCACAAGAAATACAAGGATCTATAAAAGAACAAGGCCTTTCTCCTTCTCACCATCCTATCAGAGCCTTCCTTTGAACTCAGTTCCTTAGGAATTTCCAATCAGATCACATCCTTCTCCTGAAACACAACTCCTAAACCAACCATTTTTTTCCTAACCCAACCTGTCCATTAGAGCATCTTATCTGTCTCCAATATTTTTCCCTGCATTTCTGCATTTATATCCTTTTTTTTCCTATCTCTGATATTTTTCTTTTAACCCATACATTTAAAGACAAGACAGCCAGAATGATTTGTTCTAAAAAATGTTCAATCCTTGACTGAAATGTTTTATATTTCAATCACTAACCATCAAAATTTAGGAGCTAACAATTGTCCTTCATCTGATGTGACAGAGACACACCTACAAAAATGAATGGAATGCACATAGGTAAAAAAATCATTTATGATACAATGATATGTATAGCCAGAGTAGAAAAAGAACTTCATAACAACAACTGAAGTCAGGCAGAAGTTTCTCAGACTGTGCAGGTCAGTGTGGTAGGGATGTTCAGGAACACCCTGTATCTATTTTAGGAAATTCAAACTCTGAAGTGTGCCAGTGGTACAGAAGAAGCCAGAAGTGGTTTCCAGCTGGCCTCTGCTCACTACCAGGCTCTGCCTTGATTCTACCTCTTCCAAGATGAGTGGCAGACAAACTCTGGAAGATTTATTTAGCTGAGTCAAAAATACCACTGTAGCTTGTTGAATGCTTCTTTTCTGCACCTCCCTGCCACAGACTGCTACCCCAGTAGAGCAGGCAGTGGTAGAGTACATGGGCCTGTCAGTCCACTACCTAACACAATTTTATGAAATACTAGATAGTGACGTGGGGCAGCCAAGGAACTGATGTGAATCCTGCTTTGCTCCCTTTGCAGCAGAAGCAATAATCCCTGGGAATGGATACAGCTGGGGACCAGCCATCCCTTAATCCTTGACAATTAAATCCACCAGTCAGTCCCCAGCCACCAAGCTGGCAGCTCCAAATATTCTCTGGAATATTTGAAGAAGCTCCCATCTGTTGACCAATGGATTCTTCTCAGATGAAAATGCGTAAACCAGTTTGTAGCTCTCCCTTCTTCCCAGCAAAACCCACTCCTGCACAAATCACTATGGAGCCTTATGGTTACACTGACCTCCAAAAGAGAAAATGTTTGCTCTCAAGAAGCACTATTCCATCAGTCAACGGGGACATCATTTGAGAGCTCACAGAAGATAAGCACAATATTCCTGAGTTCACTGCTCCTGCAAGTTGCCTCCCACCATCCTACAAGCCATTATAGTCTGTCACAACAGTGACAAAACAAGACAGGAGGAGGGAGAATTCCTCCACAAAACTGTCAAGTTCCTTAACTTAGTGAAATTTTGAGAAGTTCTATAATTGATTTTAAAATGTGGCAGAGAGGGAAAGCTAAAAACTTTGTTAAAATTGAATACAAATCAAAACTCACATGAAACATTTTTTTTAAAAAAATTAATTTCAGCAAGTTTTTGCCAGAGGTGCCAGAATTCTGGATGGTGAAAGTTTATAAATTTTCCATGCATCTAGGCATATCAGCAAGCATAGTCACTGTGGGCCAGGGGAAGTAGTAGTATCTTCCAAGTCTTGAAAAATGTGCCTGTTAGCCAACAAGGCTATAAATACTTGATTGTAAATAGCATTTCTGAACCTACAGGTGACCACAGACAGGACTGTTTGATGACTCCCAACTAGGTCCCTTGGAAGTGAAAAAAAAATCATTCTACTTCATCCACAGGGGAGAAACACTAATTTTCAAATGATCCATTTCAAACTCTAAAATCTTGTTATGCTGTCTAGTTTTGAGCAAACCAGAACAGAGATATCAATGGTAATATTAACCATTTGAGATCCCAAATCAGTTTGTACCTAACTTTGTCTTGCTGCCACCACAATCTCCAGCTTTCTTCCCAAAAGTTTAGCAGGGTCTGCCAGGACAGTATTGCCACATGGCAAACAGGTTTCACCCAGCTGCACCCCCATCTTTACCATCGTTTCCAGACAGGTGAAAAGTGCCTGGTTAGCAGTGATATTTTCAAAGGGCAAGTTAATTTACAGCTGACAGTTCTGTCTCACTATTTAAAACTACCATCTGGACAAGTGCATAGTTCATCAGGAGGCATCAAGTGCATGTTCATGGACACCTGTTACCATTATAGACAGTCCCCATGCTAGAGACATGGCCATTCACATAGCAAAAATCAAAACAATGTTGAAAAAGAAATCTCTGACACTTATTGGTGATAATCTAGAGTGTCCCAAGGTGAAGGGCTGCCTCCCTACTATTTGTCCCCCACCAGACCAGCTCTGTTTGTTGGGGCCATTGGCTCTCAAACTGTGCCTTTTGGCTTGTTGGAAGGACAACACAGGGATGACTAAATTTGCCAGGGCTTCAGATTACAAAGGGTTTTATTTGCATCCACTCTACGGATTATTGCAATGGCTTCTGAGGTTAAAGAAAGAAAGTAATAGATTAATTCTAACAATGCAAAGCTGAATCTTCTGCTCATATTTTTCTACGTCTCACTCCTCTCAGGAGTATTTGCAGAGCTCTTTTGATGAACCAGTGCTTTCCAAACATGGCACATTAATGAACCGCCTTAGTTTTAGGGGAATTATATTTAGCTAAAGTGAGGAACAGATGGTGATCAGAGGTCCTTCCCACTATCTCACATAGTTCCTGAAGTTTATTCTACCAAGAGCAGGAAGAAACAGGCTCAAAAGCCGCTACTGGGTTTCACTGCACAAGGTTTACACTGGCACCTGTGGATGTTGGCAGGAAGTCTTTAGAAGGATGCCAGTGCCCTCAGGCCTGGCACAGGCATGGTCATACCTTGATGCCAGATCTGACCTTGATGCCAGATCTGACTCAGGTGTTGCCTGGCAGCCTAAGGAAAGCATGCTGCTCCCCCTGTTCCTCCTCATTAGGGAAGTAGGTTTGTTGAACGTGCTACGATCAGGACAAGAAGTTTGGTTTATGGCTCTAGTTTAGGACACAGTGACAAAGTACAAGACTTCCCAACAGGTATCCCCACACAGCACTAATCACAGCTTGTTACTTATTATATTCCCTTTTCTCCTTCTTGCTCTCATTGGTTTCACCATTCTCATTCTCTCCCAAATAAACACCAAGCACTCCTGCTTACTTTTCTTCCCACAGGCCCCAGTGTTGTGATATAAATAGCTTGACACTCTGATCCAGGTGATTCTGCCATTCCTGATGGTATCAGCTGCAGCTTTTGCCAGCTTCTTGCTTTATTGCATCATGTTCAGGAATTTCTAATTTGAAGCCCAGTAATCTCTCTCCTGTTAGCCTAAGTTCAGGCCAGGACCTAGTCAGTTTCTTACCAAGACAGCTAAACATAATTGCTCTCCTTGGAGCAATACCAATTTTACAAAAAAAAAAAAAAAAACTACAATCTTATATTTGCACAAATCTCATCAATAAGAAGAGATTTAAATAGCATTGTCTTCTATTTTTAGTGATTCCTTGATAGCAAAAAATTGATCCTACAAAGAATACTCTTAGAAACACAGTTGCATTGTGCACCACTTCTGTCCACTTGTGTCTCTGACTGAAAGCATCTTCATTGCAACCACTCAGTCCTTTCTTGTTTTAAAATTGAACAGCTTGAATCTGTGATCAACCACTGTGTAAAACCATAAGGAAATGGATGGCTTAGAGGCAAGGAACCTTTTTTCTTCAAAAAGCTTATGGCAATTTCTATAACATCACAGGCACAAACTTTTCTGTTATGATGAGCTTCCTGGTTCTTCTAGGTGAAACTTTTCCCTAGAATAACATTTTTCTTTGTTTGAAGCTACAGGGAAAGATAATGTGATTTTCCAGGAAACACCAGAAGATCACTGGCAGAGTCAGGAGGAGAGTACTGATTTTTACCACCCTTCCTGATGTGCCCATGAGCCAGCAGAAGTCAACTCAAGTCTGTGTGTGCTTTCATTCAGTCTGACATAAAGTCCCATTCCCTAGGACTGGTATCTTCTTTGTGGGATTACTGTCCCAAGTACCTTGGAAGGTCCAAAACAAATTCAGACTCCTAGCAGATGTTACAGCACAAGTTCTGGAGTTCCAGTCAAGGAGAGCACCTTATGTGAAACCAATAAAGTGACCAACAAAACACTTGATTTAGCTGCTCATCAATTGCACATATTTGTGGGTTTCTGTTGTGTGGGAAGCACACATTCAAAGCTAGTCATGTCCCTTTCTTCCTCTCATGTGATTCTGTGTGGATTCCTCAGCTCTAACAAGTACTGCAATTCAAGAAACATATATATTGTGGCCTATTGCTTTATTAACTCATAAATACTAATGGGGAAAAAAACCCCAATAACAAGTAAATGGAAGATAAGTCTCTCTCACAGCCAAAGGATTTTTGTGCAGTTGTCATGGTTTAAAAATGGTACTCCCCAATTCAGTGCCCTCACTGAGACCCTCCCAAACCACCTGCCACCCTCTCACTCCCCTTTCCCTTGCCCCTTCTGCTGCAGCAGAATGGAGTTCAGAATTTTAGGCACAAAAGATGAAGATCAGCAGCTGAGATTAGAGCAACTTACTGGAAACAGCAATGAGATAAGAAATAAACAGTAACAGCAACAATATTAATAACAAAATTATGCAAAAGAGAGAGTGATTCACATGCAAAAATACTCACTGCAGACCCCAAGGCAATGAGCAATGCTGGATGGCTTCCCCTGTGACAGCTCTGTTCAATCATACTTTCCTACCCTTATCTTAAGACTAGTGTTCAGAGTAAAGCAATTTGGAGATTTCCAAACTGAAGAAAAGCATGAACATATTGACACCATGGAGGGCTACTGCAGAAATTCTTCTTGCTACGCCAAAACACCCTCTGGAACTTCCTCCTTGGACATTTAAGTGCCAACTTAAATGACAACTTACAACTTCCATCACACCAGTCCAGCTTTTATCAGAGATACATGACTCTCAGTGTCCAGAAACAGGTATTTTTGGTGCTTCAACTAATTCAAATGTCTTTTCGTAAAACAGCAAGAAATAACATGGTACGGTTCAGGCTGATGTCTAATTTGCTGAAAAAGAATTAAACCAGAGTTTTCACAGGAAGGTGACTTTGCCCTCAGCCTGCAATTCATTAGATCCCAGCCCTTGCCTTCACCCTTTTGCCTTGAGGGAGTAAGAACAGGAGCCATCACTCCCTAGAGCAACACAACACTGATATGGAGAGCTTGAATGACAGTTTCCCAAAGTAGGGATGAAAAATATCTTCACACCTAAAGCCTTCCCTTTACTTACATGATTATTTTTATCTTTAATGCAGTTTCCCATTACAGCAAAAACCAGACTACATGCAATGACTGATAGTCTATTATTTGTACAGTCAGCAAACATCAGCTCTTCAAAAAAAAAGACCAGTGCTATTTTGAGGCCTATCAATAAGGTTATTACAGGAGAATTACCAACATCATTACTGCAGTCTAGACAGCAGTGACTAGGCCTAAATTGCAATAAAGAAGTTGGATCAGAGTACCACACCTCTAGAAGCTGATTATGAAAAAGAATCCCCCCAAAATAGGTACAAAACCAATTAATCATAAAATATAACCTATGAAGTTCATCTAGATATATTCAGTTGTTGTCCCTGCACACCTAAATTAAGCCTCTGCACATGCCAGTATAACAAAGACAAGAACAGGATAAATAAATGCAATTTGTTTATGAGTAGAAGCTTTTTAAAGAGCAAAAATGTAATATAACAAGCTTGAAATTACTGCCATTTAATGTGGACACCTATATGCAAGGTGCAGCTTAAAAAGATGAGTTTTTTCATGACTAAATGGCAGACCAGCAGTACAGTAACCAGAGATTCATAAGGGATGCCATATTCTTGACAACATAGCTTTTAATTGCCTTGGAAATTGGCTCATCATCTTTCATGAGTGAAGACATAATAGAGAAGGGAAATACTATTTCCATTCCAATTTGCTCTCATTCAGCATTCTTGTTGCCTTCACTCTTATACTATCATATTAAATTTATTGAGATAAATCTACTAGTGAATGCCTTTTTATATATGTAAGTTATTAAGATATTTTTAAAATCAATTTGCACATCCTTTCACTTGTTCAGCTCAAGTTAACATTAATATATAGCTTGGGCTTAACAGAAGCAATATTTCAAAAATTTCCATACCATCTGTTTTTAAAAGGAAAATATTCTCCAGAGTGTGTACTCAAGTCAGCAGAAGGTATAATAAAGTCAATGAATTTAGAAAAATAGAGAGAACAAGAGCTTAAAGATAGAGCCATAGACAATTTCTTTACACAAGGCTTGTGCCACAGGTGTATCATTGACATGCTTGCTTTCCACAGAACTCTTCAGCCAAAGGTTCCTTACCCAGGAAGGAAGCTTGGAAGCTCAGCTGGCCTCAAACATCTGTGGTTTCCTGAAAGGACAATGCTTCATCCAGAGGAAGCAAATGGCTCAGTTTAAATTTCATTTTGTTTGTCGTGGCTTTCATACAAATTCTGGTATTTGAAAGGTGAATGAAATGCTGTCTGTTTTTTCTGCTTTCATGTGAAGTGTATTTAAGAATTAGACTGTGATGCATGAATCAGTTGTCAATTCTTTTCCTAGATTACCCTTCAGAAAAAGTATGACATCATTAACTTCAGCACACAGAAGAGCAGGTTGTTATGATTTTTAAGTGTGTCATTAAAAAAACCTTTTAAGTAGTTATTTAGTCATTGAAAGCATCACTCCCATCCTCCTCATCCTTATAGAAATTAGAAGATTGCAATTAAGCAATCTTTGCCTAACGTAGAAAACTAACTTCTAATAGTGAGGAAACTTTTCAAGATCCCTTCAACAGCACAGTTAACACATTTTTTCTTAAATTGACAGCAGAGATAATATTTTTGTGGAGTTATGCACCAATAGTTCCAAATATTCAATGTTGATGAAATATCTCTTGCAACTCTGGAACTCTTTTGGCCATTGAAGAAAGATTACTATAAACATTATTGCACTTTTCTTTTTAATCTGAATAATAACTTATGTACAGCATACTTTGTTGTGCAAGGGGATCAGGAACCTACCAGTGCTTCTGCAAAGTCATTGTTAGATTTATGAGTACAAATTTTTATATGTTTTCAAAAGACAAATAATTTTAATGCACTGTACCTTTCCAAATTGCAATTACTCCAAATAGAGGTCCAGTGCTTCTTTTTTGATTAATCAATAGACAGAGGTTGTTTCCTCTTTGAGGCTGAGTTAATGAACAGCTAGCAGAGACATTGATATTTTCACAATATGAGTTTGTAGCCAGAAACAAAGTATATACCCTTTCCAACTTAAGTGATTAAATTTTTTCTCATCTGAAAGAGAACACATTATTATCATGTACACAAAGTTGTAATTCTACCAAGAAGTATTACTTGTGGAAAAATCTTGGAAGAAAGGACGTTTTAAATTTTGTGTCACATACGAATGGCTCTATATAGTACCAGTATTTCTACAGGAAAAGTTCCACACTGAAAACAAAGTTTAATCAAAAGCGTATGTTTTAGCAACACTCTGCAAAAGTTTGATTCATGTGACAAACTAATGAAATAAGGAATATCCTTTAAAGGACAGAAAACATGGTCATCTTCCCCCCCCCCGCAAAAAAAAAAACAACAGATTTTGTATTCCATTATTAAGCCTCCAAATTAAACCTGCACTCTCATGATGCAGTCAACATGTGGTTAGAAAAAATAAAGATTTTTTAAAAAACAGTTTCTGAAAACCACTCTTCAGATGAACCAAGACTAAATTTCCAGTTGAATGGGAACTGTGAGGCAGATTTGCTTAAATTTTGCAGGAGGAACTTCCCTTGCTCCTAACAAAAAAATAGAAAGACTTTTCAAGTGAAAAGCCAGGTTCTAGTAAAAGGCAAACAAGAAGAATTAACTTTTAAATAATGTATATAAATCAAGTCCTTAGGTAAGACAGAAATGAAATTTTAAAACGGTTTGCAACAAAAGGTCCTCTGATTATCTTATTCTTCTGAAGTACATCCTTTCTTCTTAGCTTTTTGGCAGCCCAGCAATCTATTTTCTTGAGGTTGGAGCTCAACTCTGTGCAGTGACTCCCAATCCTGAGAATCACTTAGACCTAGTTGTGTGTTTGCTCCCTGCTCTCTGTAGCCATTTCCCTGCTCCTCGAACAGCTTTCAGCCTCAGACATCCCTCCTCTGCCCAACCAAGGTATATAAAAGCTTTTTTCTCCTCCAAAACCCTCAAGATGATCTCCAGGATTGACTTGCCCCTTTCTCAACAGGTCTCCATTTGAATTCATCATTCTCTTTTTGTGAGGGACTAAAACATTACAGCAGCAGAGTGAAAATAAAACACCATCCATCACTGAGCTTCAGCCTAATTTCCACTTGTATTTTACTGCATGAAATTGATCGTTTTCAAGCACAAAACTAATCCACTAATCCATGTTGATAAAACAGATTCATTGCCAAGACAGTGAAAAAAGCAGTCTCTATGAGCCTTTCAAACCTGTATGTTCAAAGAAATACTGCTGACTGCTGAAACACTGCTGACTGCCCACTGGCACAATACAGAAAGTATGAGATAAAAAGGGCTTTGCAAGAAAGAACTTTCTGAAGTAGGGCTTTGGTCCACAGTTCTGGGCTGTTTGCCTTATTTGTTACAGTGCCCTTGGTTTGAAGATTTAAAAATGCCTACAAGAGAGTGTATTTTGATTTTCCATGGTTGACATCATATTATTCCATCTGCAACATGCCAAGACAAGGACTAACATGTCTAGTCCATTAAAGATACAACAGAACATTTATTATTTCCTAAAGTTTAATCCAAATTTCTCAACATCGCCAGGGGTAAGAAAGTATCATAAAACCAGAAAACAATACCATGAGATATAACTAAGCCCTCAAGTTTTCTTCTGAGCATAGATACAATCTTAACTTTGCAGGAAAAGGAAGAAAGTTGTGGAGATTTGTCACAAATCCAATCCCAGCTTTCTTTATTAAGTTGAAAGATGAATTGAGAATTAAAACACACTGCTAAAAGAAAGGGGGGGAAAGGGGGGAGCTGTTGTTTCATTCTTCTCCACCCTTTAGCCTTGTCACCAGCTGCAGAAGCATTTGATTGCGCAGAAAAGACAGTGATCCTATTCTTCCACAAACATTGCCAGCAATTAACAGGAGAGTAAAACAGTAGAAAACTTTGATAATCCCCTTCTATCTGCGGGATAAATCAAAGTTCCCAAACTTCTCTAGAGCACTGAACCACTCCTGGAGTCTTGTGGACCACCCATGTGGGACTTGTCACATGCTGAGGAGTTAGCAGTCATGTGAGGTCACACAGCAAGGAGAAACATTGCAGCAAAAGATACTGATGGCAGACTACAACATCCACCATAACTATAACATCCTATAATGTTGTATCATCCACACTAATGAACTACAACATCCACTATAATGAACAAACCACATCACTGGTTTGTTCATAAACATTGTATTTCCATGCAGTTCTGCAGATCTGATCCAGAAAACTTAGCATAGCCTTCCAAACCTTTAGGGTATTAGAGGTGAAGTATTAAACATTACCAAATTTCTATCCACTGCATTTTATAATAATATCATACAGTGGACCTGTAAATGTGCTGTATATAACACCTAGCAATGATAGTGAGAACCAGGACTCAGGATACCTGAGCTTCATTCCAAATTTTGCCTCAGATACTTGTACAAGCAATTGCTTAACTTACCTATGCACCATTTTCTTTGGAAAACCAGACTGGACTGCATGGTGTCTTCATCATTCACCCATTCTTCCTACTGTGACTGGAGGTGACCTTTTGCTTTTCCAGGGTCATTGTGATGTAAGAGGTCCATAAAATAAATAACAGAAATAATATCTCATAGATGTATTCAAAATCATAATATATGGTGAAGTATTTTGAAGAGTGTGGATCTAAGTCCACAGCAGCAATCCAAATATTATATATATTATATATATATACATATATATACAGTTAGTATTATCCTTATGTACTATCAGTCTAGTCTGATGCAATTCTTACATTCTTTTTGGTTGCCCATAACTTTCCTAAATTAATGTTTTGACTCTTGGTATGTTGAGATCCCATAATTATTTCAATGACTTCAACATAATTGAGAGAACTGGGTGATTTCTAATGCTTGCTAAGAAGCAAGAAAGAATTTAATTGTGCAAAATGGTGCAGCTGCGCTACTGAAATCAGAACATTACATAGCAGAGTATTTCCTATAATTTCAGTCACTATATAACCTTTCTGTCCTATCCTGATTGGATTTAATTGAAGTTCTTTCTTATAAGTGTAGCTCCCATGTTTGGCCACTGCAAGAACAGCTTTGCCATTTTAAACTGATGCTGACTTGCTCCAGTGAGTTCAAAGTGCATCAGCCCAACTCTTTCTGCCACACCAGTCACCCAGCACCCATCAGGTTAAACCAGAATGAAATTATTCTGCTTTTCTTTTCAGAACCCTCCACGGGATCTAAGCTCTCACCTAAAGGAAAATTATTTGACACTGAAACTTTCTCAAAGAGTGAAATCCACAGCCTCAGCAGTGACCTAAAACGTGCTGACAAGCCAAGGAAAAGTTCTTCACGGACTTCTGAAGGATGTCTGGAGAAGTGCCTGTCCCTACAGAAGAACTGCAAGGGGGACAGCAGGCATGCATCCAAGTATGCCAAGGGGCTTAGAGTGGCCGAAGGCAGCCTGCTGGCACACAAGGCACAACCAGAGTGGCCAGCTGCACATTGCCTGCAAGACAGCATTGTGTTCTGAGGGCAGCATCCTCATGGTCTCCTGCCAAAAGCCATGCAGGACAGGGCTTCTCCAGGGACTCTGCCTTTAGACAGATTCCTAGCAGAAATGCCAGATGACCATGAGTCCCTGTGGCTTCAAGACTGAAGTCCCTTTCTGTCATGCCCTTTGTCATACTAATGTCAAATAGGATTTTTTAAAATACATGAATGTTCTGTACCTGTAATATAAAATTATCTATATTGTCTGTAGTACTGGAATAACTCACAAACTTATGGGGCAAACATGTAAAAACAACCCTAATATTTTAGTTATCCCTTGTACTTCACAGTAAATCAGTATAATCTGTCTTTTATTAGGTTACTGGATGCTGTGGCAAGAAAAAAAACACCATATTTGGCTTTTAAGCACTTTGAAGTGAATACTTTGAAGCCTCAGTAAGTGATAATCAAGAAAAATGGCTCTAACAACTTATGATAAATCTTCTCTATATATTTAAGCAGGATTACTTGTGAAACCTCAGAAATTAAAATGATTATATATAGCCTTACTTAAGACTTGAATTTAATAAAGCATATGATATTGGTTTTCAAAATCCTGTCTTTTGGAGCTCAGGTAGCTATAGCAATGCCATTCAAATGAGCTCTTCTGTGATAAATAGAACTAATGAAAAATGGTCCCCTTCAACCCATAAAAGAGGCAAGAGAGCATATGCAATGTGGATAGTCCAAAGTTAGACTTTGCCCACTGCTGTCTAGTAAAGAATGGAGTGTTTAGCTTTCTGCCCCGCCTTTCCTCAGCAGCACACAAATCTGAGCCTCTTTCCTCCATGCAGCCCCTAATTTTTCACACCACTTAAAGGAGAGATAGTAGTGTTAAAATGGCAGATGGACAGACAATACCACAGCATAAGTCTCTTCCATAAACCTTGAAATCAGCTTAAAAATAATTTCTTTTAAGCAGTCTATTCAACTAGAATTACTACCAGAGATTTGAATGTCATAAAAGTAATTACAATTTTTTACTGTGGTGTGATTCCAGAATTTCTTATTTAGTTATTAAAAAATAATTTTTAAATCTCATGAAATCTCAAACCTGTAGGCAGATACAAGAATTTTCTATAAACTTCAGCCTCTTGTTTGCCTTGTAAAATCCCATTATTTAGCAAGAACAAATTCATTTCTCTATGACATCTCTCTGTCTTTGAGCACAAGAGCCATCGTACTGATGATCACTACTAGACCATAGAATCCAGGTACTCTTGTATAAATACTTCCAAACTGTCAGTTAATATTCATCACAAGATTTAACATTTCTTAAAATTAAAAAAAAAATAAAATTTAAAGGGCTTAAGAAAGCAAGGAGACTATGAATTCTAAGTAATAAATAATTTAGTTATTTGACATTTGGGGAATTTCAAGTTACTGAAGTTTGCAAGAAACAAAGAAGCAATTGTTTTGCAAGTGTACGTCTTTCCAAGTATTCTCCAAGTGTTTTCGCACAACACAAGGGACATTTTTAGCTCTTCTGGCTGTCAAGCTTACACATCGTAGACAAATATTATAACAGCAGTTTTGCATCTAAGAAATACTGTTCTTGAAGATTACATAAAGTATGTATATAAAAAAGCTGAATTGGATGCCTAATGCTCACAGCTAATTGCTTTGGTTTTTAACATCTCTCATTTAACAATGGCATGTTTCCTTTCCATTCTTCAGGACCAGTACCAGAACCTAGAGTTATGAGAAATACCTATCAAAAGTACTGAAAAAAGAAGCCCACCTCTACCTTTCCAGACAACTGATCCTTCTATTGAAATACGCTGGGGAAAAGATTGCATAAAATATTTTGAGTAGCATATAAAAATAACACTTAAAAATTACTACAGTGGAACTAACACAATGGAGGTAGTCCCTTGGGGGAATCAGTCTACCTCATTTAGGAATTTATCTTGGTTTTTCCAAATCTTTACATTAAAAATGTAGAAATTTAATATTTTTAACTGAGCCTAATTACAAATATCTGTAATACATGCTTTTTGACTAGAGGCTTTTCTTTCAGGTCTTGTATGACAGGCTTTTCAAAAAGGAGGCACCTCATTTCAGCATTCATCAGACAACGGCACTTGCTCACAAGAAGTTTTTTTATGCAGCAATTTTAATTAGAACAGCAGCTAATAAATTCCAAGCTTCAAGCTCTAACTGAATTACCAAATACATTTGAAAACTTCCTGCTGCAAGTAAGGCTAGGCACAACTTCCAAGCAATCAATCTGAACAGAGCTTGTGTACATCTCAGCAATGGGCATTTCTGGAAACTGCCCAAAGGCCAACATGGACCCCTTTTCTGGAGAAGCTTCTCTCAGCTCAGGGACGAAGAGAGATGACAGCACATGCATGTGACTGTAGACAGGAGAAGGCTTTTGTAGACAGACCTTTCCTCAGCCTGGCAGCAAGAACAGCATCACCATCCTGCAACATCCATCAGCCCATTGGCTTCCAGCAGACTGGAGGAGGGTTGAAAGAAAATAGATTTGCTTAATGCGAGGATTTCTTCACCAGGACAAGATAAAAATGGAAGTGTTTCTGTGCAAATATTTTCATAATGCTCATCAACTTGAATTTGAATGTTAAGACTATATTAAACAAGGTATCAATAAAAGAACACTTCACTTAAAAATAAGATTTTCTGAGCAGAGACATACTGTTTGAAATGTTTGGATGCCAGAATAGCTGAATACTGCATTCATCACCCTGAGCCTTACAAAGCATGAAGAAGGAAACAAAACAATCCTAGAAAATTTAAGGAGGAAATGGAGAAGGATATTCACCATTTTGCAAAAGAATACCCCAAAAGTTTTTTTTGTGACAAAGTCCCATTTAAGAACTCAAAACAGTCATTAACAATAGATCTTACAAAAGTGGCAGGCCATTTGTTAACACTGTCCAGCAATGCCTTTGATTCATAAATCATTTCCTTTATCAGTTCTGCTATGAGCAATTCCCAGATTTAACAACTGCAACATCTTCTAGGAGACTCTGAAGAAAGCAAAAGGTCACCGAGACAGCCATCCATTTCTGCTCTTCAGAATTAGGGAAAGTGGATTGGTTTCACTCCTCTTACTGTATTTTAACATAATCAATGTGCTTCTGTGAAATGTAAATGAAAACATTCAAAATGGTAAGTATTTAAGTAAATATTCAAATAGGAAACTCCTTATAAAGCCTACTGTCTTCCAGCAATGCATGTGTTCCCTTGTCCCTTCACCACACAACTGTGTGATTTTCAGTGTCTGCAATTTAAATAACAACCAGTAGACATTACTAAAAGAATTTTAGCTATTGTAAATGCTGGGCAAAACAAATTTGAAGTAATTTGCAGTTCTAGGAAATTTCCACCTATTGCATTTTCTCCACATTCAAAGGCAAGTTTTTGAGCTAACAAAAAGCCAAGAATGAATTGGCCCTAAGTATATATCAAAAGTACTTTTTCATTACAAAAAATGGTAGTTATGAATAAAAACTGTGTAGAATATTTTTAAGAATTCATTGTAACTAATATTTTATGTGATTCAGATTATTAGTGAAAATTGTTTATCCATGCCTCCTGCAGACAATGAATGCTTGGAGAGAAATTACAGTAGATTTTAACTTGTTCATAATACCTCTTTAGGATTCATCTGTTAGAAAGCAGAGGCCATAATTTCAGTGTTGAGTTAAATGTCAGAGTAAAAGTAGTGTCTTCACATTGCAAGCCAGAAAATCAATATGTTGGTTTGTTTTTTTTTTTAAAAAAAACCAGCTAATTGTAATTAATTTTAAATTAATATCTCTGAACACACATAAAGGCTTACTGCATAAGTTACCTTAAACTAACCAATAAATCATAGACAGCGTTTGGTTTCATAGTTGGAACTATCCTGTTAAAACTGAACTCTTCTTGCACCTGAAACAGACCTGGACTTGTACAACAAATTCAAAGAGCACTTCTACCATCTAATACTTCATCTCTGGCAAATGGTTTTTCAGATTTTTCAGAAAGTTTCTTTTATGTTGAAGCTGCATATTTATTTGTGGAACTGCCACTCCACTTCTAACTTTTAGTGATATGAAAAGAACACAGCCCAGGCAACTTCTCAGGTTATCACAGAATTCAACAGGAAACAGAAAATTACCTAACAATTTTTACGTCTTGGCAGATTTGAGACTATCCTATGTGAAATAAAACTTCAAATACCCACAAAAAAACGTGACTGAGATGTAGTTTATCTACCTTTCCCCACTACAGTTAATCACTAGGAACTAGCAGAAAGTATTATCACCTAAACCCAGATTAAGCAAGTTTGACTGGAGATCTTGTGAAAATCTGAAATGATCTTGTGAAATCTGAGGAGGATAGCAATGATGATGAGGATAATAACAATAACAACAATTCTAACATCTACCACCACATTCATGACTCAAAACTCATCACCTAGTTGATGTTGATATTATGAATCTTTTTAGTTCTATGTTTAAGTTATAAAAAATGGATAATATTACCTGGCTGGTGAAGACACGTAAACTAATCCTGAAATGAAATAAGATTTGAGATTTGAAATCCAATCTAACCAGACTAAAACCCCTGAACTAACCATCTTGCTCCTTACCAAGTAACTTTAACTGATTCTGTCCCAAACTTTCCTAACTCTTACATGTCAATAATATTAGCCATTACAGATGTCCTGTCAAGACTGGTATTATATTACTCCATAAATAGTTTCATAGACTGTGCCCTCAGTCAGGCAGTATCAACTATTTTTTCCATAAACAATGTATTGTTTTCTTACCCTACCTATTAGACTCACCTGTACTTACAGGATGCCTATGTTTTGGAATAATCTCTTTTTTTATCCATTTGGCAAGACCAAAAATTGATTTTAAAAATTCATTGTGATATAAAATTCAAGGTTTGTATATAGCTCCCTCTACAACACTCTTTGTACAAACATATCAGTATATCAGTGGCTTCCAATACAGCAACACACATCAATCAACATTCTTTTAATTATTCTACAGCAGGCTGAATGACTTCAAGGACACTGTAAAATCCAGTTACCTACTCTAAGATGAGTTAAGACAAAATATAAATTTTGAGAATTAAGACAAAATATAAAGGTCAAAACAAAGTCCTGCCTAGCCACCTTCTTAGTCTCTTTCGTAGAAATTATTTGGCCTCCTATTCACTCCTTACCTGCTGTTTATTGATTTCCAGTTGAAACTAAATATTATTGGAAGAGTATAATTGCTGTGTTCCTGCTGGAGATGACTGGCTGTTTAGTTTATATTTCCATGCTTGGTTTCATAAACTCACAATTTTTCCCATTTGAAATCAGGTCAGTGTCAAACACCTTCCAAAAACATACAGTGAAATAATTGCCAAATATTGCTTAATATTATTGCAAAGACATTACTGGTTATTTGGGTTAAGTTTCCATGCTGTGTGTGCCAAAACCAAAGTGAATAATAAGTATACCATGTGAAATAAGGACAAAATTAAAATAATTTTCTGGCTAGCATCATTTAGTTACAGGATCAAAGCAAAAATATTACTGGATGTCAAAAGATCATTCTTTCATCATAGCAGGACCATGAGCAATGAACAAATAAATGTGTTAATGGAACAATCAAGGATGGCCAAAACCTACATTGCTAAAAAAAACCTGCAGAACCCCCCCCCCCCCCCCTACCCAGTGTTCACAATCACTTGTTAATGAAAAGTTCACAAAATAGACTCCTGGTTTTTATTTTGTTTTTACAAACCTCATTGAATACAAAATTTCCTCAGTTGTCCTGGCATCCTTCTATGGCTATAATCTGGATGGAATAATCTTCCTCAGACACTTCCTTAAACTATCTCACTTTAAATCATAACACAGAATGCTTATGATAGTGTCTAGTAGTTGCAGGTTTTGTTTCTTTGTCCAACTACTCTCTGAGAGATCAGTCCACAACATCTGATTTCTAAATCGTTTCAGATCACCTGATAATTTTGAACTTTGATTATCTTTCATTAAGAGCAAAGCTTTAAGGTGCTTGTCTGACATTTGATAAAATATCATATAGTTTACAATTGTACATATTTGGCTATTACATGATAATCCATGGTGAGATGAAGGAAATCCCTACCACCTCAGGGAATGACTCTGTACATTACTCTGTACTCTGAACTGATACAGGTTTTATCTACAAATTGTCCATTCTGCTACTGTGGTGCTTTTTTTGAAAAAATACTGAACAAAACGTGGTTTACATAGACTACCTCCTTGATTGTTGCACTGTGGATACTCACCCACTGACTCATTTTGCCCTTCCCTGTTCCTCTTGCAGCACAGCAACATCCAGCAGTTTGGACCCAGCTCTACGGGCACTCAGGGAAGGCAGGCAAGTGGGGATGCAGCACTTAGCAGGCACTGGTTTACAGGCAAGGGGGAGCTGTACAAATGTGAAGGCACATGCAAAGTCATGCACAGACTGAGCATACAATAATCACGGAATGGCAGCATGAGAAATGAAACATCTGGTGGGGGAAAAGAAAATAACAAAATGTATCTCACATCATAACATTGTCCAACTGACAATGAATGTTTGTCTGGATAAGAAGAAGAAAAGTTGGGGTATTTTTTTTATTTTTTTCAAGTGCCATTATCTATTAAGGGGAGGGAGGGAGGGAGGGAGGGAGGGAGGGAGGGAGGGAGGGAGGGAGGGAGGGAGGGAGGGAGGGAGGAAGGAAGGAAGGAAGGAAGGAAGGAAGGAAGGAAGGAAGGAAGGAAGGAAGGAAGGAAGGAAGGAAGGAAGGAAGGAAGGAAGGAAGGAAGGAAGGAAGGAAGGAAGGAAGGAAGGAAGGAAGGAAGGAAGGAAGGAAGGAAGGAAGGAAGGAAGGAAGGAAGGAAGGAAGGAAGGAAGACACAAGCTGGCCTCACTTCAAGCCTCTCTTGCAGACAGAAACCAGAGCTGGTTTTGTAGACAATCTCAGAATGACCCTTAGAATCAATACTACAAAAGTTACTGGGTTTGTATAATGCATATCACAGGGTTTCAGTGTGTCACAGGCCTCATCATCTTTCCCTGTTTGGTCTACAAAGAGTAGTAGATAGATTCTGAAGCCTTTAACCTTTGTTTGACTAAAAAGATTTCCAGAAATCAGTGTTAGAATTATACAAAAAAGCAATAAGAATAAGCCAAATTTCCACCTTCTAATGAATTGATGAACTGATGATTTTTGCTTGTTTCCTTCCTTCTTTCCTTAAACTAACATTTGAAGAACAATTTTTAGGACCTAGCACTCAAGGCTTCAGAAGTCCAGAATTAAGACTCTTGCCCAAGCAAGAGATGTCCACTATCCACAAGGAGAACAATTTGGTTTAAATTATGATCCAAATCTTGATTTTTATGATACTTCTCTGGGTCTGACACAGCTCACAGAAAGAAGTGTATGTACACACAGACCTGGGCAACCAATAGTCTTGATTCTGTCCCTGCCTCATTTTCTACTGGCTTCATGCATTACAGGAGCCTGGCAGAGGGACTGCAGGGTGAAAGCAGATGTAAAGTTTAGGAAGCAGAAATTCAGACAGGTGAATTCACTTCCATGCCTAACTCTTCCATAGATTTCACAGAAATTTCCAGATTTCCTTCCCTGCCTGAAAGATAGAAATATTTTTCAGTGCTCAGTTTTTGGTGTGTCTTGTTGGAAGTGCTGACTTTCAGGGGTGTGATATGACCATGCACTTTCTCAAGTGTGCATTCCTAAGCATGCTCATGGCCAGCTCTGAAGATCAGAGCAGTGCTGCGAGTTTCCACACTGACAGACTTTATCCTAATTGCTAGCAAAATCTGTTATCTCATAAAAAGTCCTTTCTGACGTATTTTCCTTGTCTTTAAAGTAAAGATGATACAGCTAAAGGCTAAATAAGAGATGTGAAAGATTTTGTTGCTTGGTGTTAGCTATTCTTGCATTTAGTGAGACAGAAACCTGTGTAAAAGAAAAAAAAAAAAGGTGTAATCATCATACAAGTGAGGGAGGTCCAAAATTAGTATTGCCCAGGAAACTCGAACTCTGTTTTTCCTTCAAGATCTTCACTTTGACACACTAACACTATTTTAACAGGTCAACTGTTTGCATAATCATAGATAAAGGTCAAGCATCAACAACCGCCAAAGTTGTTTGGAAATGACTCTATAACTAAATAAATAGCAGAAGCTCAGAGAAAAACAGAGGCAGTTCTATTGATGAGGAAAGAAAACCACACTGCTCCGGAAACCACGAGCAGAACAAACTTAACTTATTTCCTACACAAAAATAATAAGGCAAGCAATTGGGGAAGTCAAAATAAATGAACAATTAAGGGCTTACAGAATGCAAAATGATCACACTACCTGTGGAAAGGTGTCTAGAAATCAAGTGGCTGCTGGTTTTTCAAACAGAAGAATTAGGGGCATTAATGAGAGCTAGCAAGACACAGGTTTGAAGAAATAAAAGGAGATGTTCTTCACATAACAGGTGGAATTTGTCCAAATGCTCTTCTGCTATCAGCACCTAATTACCAGAAAAGCATAGACAAATTGGATTAAGTTCAAAGAAAAGCTGCAAAAATAATTAGGGGAGACTAAACTAAAAGAAAATACATGTAGAGTGTTGATTAAATGACATCAAATTACAATTACATCTACAACAAATATTTAAAATGTGCAAACTTCACACTGGTTCGTAAGCAGAATAATTTAGAGAGATACAAGACAGTACTACACAAATATCAAGGAAAAATTAAGTTATGAGCATTGAATTTCAACAGTAGGAAAAACCTTTAACTGGTCTCTGAAACTAAATTATTAGGTATAATAGTAGATTAGATAAACACTAGCATTGACAAACATTTGGGAATGATCCTGCACTGCCGTAGGAAAACCAGGGAATATAGTAAGAAGTTTCAAAAGCTTTTGATCAGCAATTTTGAAAATAAATTCAAACCAAGTTGGTAATTTTTTTCATTAAATGCCCATTTTATTAAAATTGTTTTATCTTTGTTGATATTTCAGGTTGCATTATTTTAAGAATTTTGGGTGTTGGGGTGTAAAGTATAGCAAGAGGTGTATATGCAGAGTAAACAAAAAACTGTATAAATAATTTTTTCAATCCTTTCAAAACTTATGTTGGAAAATAATAAGTACTTCATCTGTGCCCTAACATGTCAAAATTCTGTCACTGTCATTTGCGGTTACAACTTTATTTCTAGATCTCTTCTTCCAGATGTGCTCTTTCCTTGTCCCACACCTTTCTTGAGTCACTTACCTGTGTTTTATTGCCCATTCCCTCCAAGTAGCAGCTGAGGGGCATTTTTTGACCACAATCCATTGCAGCAGCACTTCCAACAGGCACTCTGCAAGGGACAAGCTACTGCAATCAGAAAGGTCTCCATGCCTCTCTCCCTCCTCAGTATTCTGTCAGCAGGAGACAATAAAACAGCTCTTCAGAGACAGGACCTCACCCACAATTCTCATAATTTGGCATTTTTCCATGTTCATCTGTCAAAACCACTGAGACTGTGCCATCTTAGTGTCAGTCCTTAAGTCTTTGCAGCTTAATTATGGTTTTTTGACGGCAGATGGTGGATAACTCTCCAAGCCTTCAAAAAAACCCCAACACAATTTTAAGAGAAAGTCTTTCTCAAGAAGGCAAAATGAAGGTAAAGAGACCCAGTAAAGTTAAGTTCGTTTGCCAGTCACATCCCAGATTCCTCAGGAAGAAAAAAGCTTCTTCAAAGAAACTTTCAGCAGCTGTATCCCCCTACACTCCTAGGCTAAATAGCACTGTCCTGGCCATGCTCTCTCCAGGCTTCTTGTGCACCTCCTTGTCGGCAGAGCACAACAAACAAAAAACTCCTTGACTTAGGGTGAGCACTTCTTAGCAACAACTAAAACATCACCATGTTATCAACATTACTGTCATACTAAATCCAAAATACAGCACTGTACCAAGTACTAGGAAGAAAATTATCCTTATCTCAGCTGAAACCAGGACAGTACCACCCCTTATTCTATTCCATTTATGTCATGAAAGTCCCACACTTTCCAATACACTATCACCTTTCCTGTGTTTTGCTATATACACACAGATTCTGCCACAGGGGACATGTGAATTGGACTTCTGGATCTCTGGCTGGCTGCACATTGTTCAGGTCATAATAAATCATCTCTAGCATGGCTAATTCCTTCAGGTACTGGATACTTCTCTCCATGGTAGTCCATTTTCCTGAGTGACTATCTCAGGTAAATATTTTCCTGGGTAAGTATCTTCCTTGAAGGGATATTTTTCCTTCACCCTTGACAAGAGTTGCTTCCAGAGGCTGAGAACTTGCATCCCTTGCCTTGCCACTTGCATTCCAAGTGCCTTGCCCATGCCCCCTTCCCTAGAAAATGATCCCAGCAGTTTGGCTTTCTTCCTCTCTAATCCCAGGCTAATAGCCTCATCACCCCACCACCAAGGTAGCCAGATATGTTCATCTGATTGACAGCTAAAATATTTTGCATATGCTGGAGCTCATTCAGGGATAGGTGTCCAGTGGTTGCCTTTTTTTCCACCTCTTCCTCAGGTTCTTGTGGTGGTTCTGCTTGGGCCCCCTTTACTGGAGCAAAGGCTCCATTTCTTCCCTGTATATAAGGGCACAGGCTGGTGCTCTGGTTCAGCTGCAGTACCTGTCACAGGGGTTGGAACAGGATGTTGTTTTGTTGTCTGATCCAGAGACCTTTTCCTCCCCTTGAGGGTAATGAGTATGGTCGAACACAGCTTGGAAGGCCTCAGCCATGGCCTAGCCCTTTGCAGTGATTTTTGTCTCTCTGGAATTGCCAGGGTGACAGCACAGTTTTTCCAAATATTTTACTAGCTTTTCCAGATTCTGCACTTGTTCAAGGATGAACTTCCAAAACATTGGAAGTGCCCACAGCCTTTGGCACTTGCCCATACTCTCCCGTATACCCTGCCACTGATAACTATCTGGCTTCAGGGCAGAACACTGGGTGGTATTCTTAAAGAGTTATTTATTCTTAAACAAGACCTGGAACCCACTCAGGACACATAGCAATACAATCATGCTGATTCAAACATCCCAAATATATTCAAAATTCTCAAGAGCTGTTGTAATTAAACTGGAGGAGAAGGGAAAGATGAAGGGATATATCTCCACCATGGATTGGGTCTCCAAGAAGGAAAGATAAAAAGTACAATTATTAATAGTTTCTGGTAGATTCTTCCAAAGCATAGAGATGATTGCAAGACTGAGCACAAATACCAGATCCACTTCAGAGCCAGCAATTCTACCATATCATAAACCAGAGTTACAAATATGATAACCTTGGCCCAGTTCCCACGGGTGACAAACAGCATAGTGAGAAACACCTACTGCAAGGAAGGTATCACATAATGCAACTTTAAGAATAGGCAGACCAACTTTAAGAGAAAACAAATCAATGATGTGACCAGTGACCATAGAACTAATAAAACCAACTTGTTCTGGTCAGATTTGTTGCTACCTCAACCCATCATGCTTACCCTAAGTCAGGAACTTTTCCTGTGAGCAGGCACACAAGAAGCAGGAGGGAAGCACAGCCAGAACTGCTGATCCAAACTAGCCAAAGGGACATAAACTAGGCTGGAGTCAGCTGGGAGGCACCACTCACTGGCAGAGACAGGCTGGGCATCACTCAGGGGTTTGGGACCAGTTGGACTGTGCATCATTCCTTGTTTCTCTTGGGCTTTATATCTCTCTCCCGTCTTATTGGGCACTTGGCGTCTAGCCAGGGACAAACCACAACAAGCAGCAAAAAGAAAAACATTGGAGCAATATGTGGTTAAAAATGGAAGCACTTATTGTAATCCATAAACTAAACATAAACAAATTAAGCAGGCAATGACGCGGCTTCCAATTTTTAAACCTGAGGAGATTCCACAGGAAACCTTATCTCTAGTTTACAAAGAAGCTTTCTGCTGTTTTATATCATAAGAATCATTTTGGCTATGTACTTCTGAAATATGATAAGGACCATTTGCAGCCCATACAATCATTTAGCGAATACACAAAGTACCAGCTTTTTCCAATGTACCAAAGTAGCAAAGTTGTATGATAAGAATAAGATCATAATGGCAATAGTTCATCCATGGGTCTGGGTTTATACCAGTATTACCTGCACAGACTGTTCAATGCATTTAGCTTCTATGAAGGATTTGATAACAGTAAAACAACATTGTTTAATAATATGGTTGCATTCTATCCTGCAGGGTGGAAATAGTCAATTCTGACTTTCCAGCATCTTAATTTCAGAGGTCAATTTATCAAATGGGCAGCATTAAATAAAAAAACACCCAAATCAGAGCAAACCAAAAGGTTTAACATGATTTTGTTTGGTATGAGAAATATGCAGTGACATATCTTTGCCATGCAAATTTATCCTGAACACAGAGGGTGAAGAAAGCTGTGTTGTATCATGTTTACCACGTACACAGAGACTCCTATATTACACAGGCAGAGCCACAGTGTGAAAGGCTAGTCTCCCAAAAGATGAGTAAGAGCTTTCTTGAAGAGGCATTCCAGTGGTAAAGGGACAACAGTGGCAAAAGCACAGCAAGGACAGCCATCACTCCAGGACAGAAGAAGGCCATAGCTAGGCTGAGGAATGCCCTTCTTGGGCAGGCAACACCCTCTGTTACTGCAGTCTGGCTGGGTCCTGACCCAAGCAAGGGGCACTTCTGGAGCACCTCATGCTTACATGCTTAAGATGCTGTAATTTGTGCCATTAACATATGAGAAAAGGTGTTAACCCAAAAAAATGCAAACAAGATGGTCCTGCATCCAAAACACTTAGGTGCTCAGAACAGTGTCAGAGTTAACAGGACTTTGGATATACCAGATATTTGGTTCTGCACATGACTACTTTTCATACTTTTTACAACTTCACAAGAAGAAAACGGGCCTGACAAAACACAGATCTTTTGTAGATACCTTGCAGTGGCAGAGGGGTGTTGTTTCTTTTCCCGGCCTGACCACAGAAATAAAATTAGTAGTATGTCTGCACCAAAACTCTTGGGCTGGTCTAGATCTCGCTTGTGCTTCCGTCTTTGATTCTAAGGAAAAGACCCTGTTGCCATCTCTACCTGCCAAGAAAAGGTGAAGAGGATGTTACTGCTTCAGAGAAGGAACATGGTTTCCTGGGAGATGCTGGAGCACAGATACCTTCAGCATCAATGACAGGAGCTCAGCACTCTTTTCTCACCCAAGTCAGTCAGGGGTCACCTTCTGGATTTCTATCTCACAATGCTCCCAGGCTTAACAGCATCATGCAGTTTTGCTGGATAAGGCTCAGATGCTCAGCCTTTGCAGGATCAAATCCACTACTTAAAATTGCATCAGGGTTACTGAGAACTAAATGGAAATAGTGTTGTTTCCCAGGACACAACAGATCTTTCACAATGTACTGGGGTGCATGTTTTTCGTCTCCACTCAGCTATGAACAATAGAAAACTCTCTGCTTTTATTAAAAACTTTGAGGGATTATTATTTTAGTTAAGCCTTTAAGAATTCATACCTATCTGGAAAGGGCAGATTGTGTAATGTGCTTCCTGTTTTCATCATAGCTGGATACTGCTTTTTGCTGTTGCCTGTTATTACCCAGTTAATATGAACTGCTAGAAGTTTATTTTTAGCTCACTTAAGCCTATTGTAAGGTCTGTTCAAGAACTTCCAATGAGAAAATTTAGCTCCTGCATCTAATGCTGAGTTTAGGAATATATTCTTAAATCCTTTTAAACAGTCAAGACATGAAGTGAAAATAGATAATGAATAGTTGTTGAGTATTAGCAATCTGTTCTACTCAAAGATTACATTTTATTTTCAAATTATACCCTTAATTTCTAAAGTAAGTATTTATTTGATAAAGAAGTCATGCTCCATTCATTTAATTGCCAATTAAAACAGGGGAGATGAATAAATATTTGCCAAAATGAGCACAGGATTATTTTTATTTGAGGAAAAATATGTAATTATCTACACATCTTGAAATTACAGAATTAAAAGCTCTGAAGTCTTCTGTGTCAGACACCATTTGTTTCATCTATATCAAATCACATTCAGCACAAATGAAAAGTACTTAAGGGTATGTCTGAAATGAGACTGAATGTAAACTCTGGAAAGGACATTCTTTTACAACAGTCTTTCAACCTCCCACAGAAAATAATTTTAAAATATAATCATCATCATCAAAAAATATGTTAAGTAGGAAGGAACCAATCAGAATTATCAAGTCCAAGTCCTGGCCCTGCACACGACACCCCAAGAGTCACAACATGTGCCCCAGAGCACTGTACAAACACCCCTTGAACTGTGTCAGGCTGGTGCTGTGACCACTTCCCTGAGGAGCCTCTTCCAGTGCCCAGTCACCCTCTGGGTGAAGAATCTTTTCTGGATATTCAATCTCCCCTGATATAAACCTCTTGATATAAACCTTCTCTGACACAACTTCAGGCCATTTTATTGGATCCTGTCAATGGTCACCACAGAGAAAAGATCAGTGCCTGTCCGTCCTCTTCCCCTCATGAGGAAGCCGCACACTGTGATGAGGTCTCTTCTCAGTCCCCTCTTCTCCTGAAGACCAGGCTGAACAGACCTGAAGTCACCTGAAGTGACCTCAGCTACTCTTCATATGGCTTCTCCTCGAGGCCCTTCACCATCTTCATTGCTCTCCTTTGAGCACTCTCGAATAGTCCAATACTTTATATTGTGGCACCCAAAACTGCCCCCAGCACTGGAGGTGAGGCTGCCCCAGCTGAGAGCAGAGCAGGAAAATCCCCTCCCTTGCCCAGATGGAGATGCTGTGCCTGATGCTCCCCAGGACACACCTGGCCCTCCTGGCTGCCAGGGCACTGCTCAGGTTCAACTTGCCATCAACCAGAACCCCCAGGTCCCTTTCCCCAGTATTGCTTTCCAGCATCTCATTCCTGACTTTGTGTATCTGAGGCTGTCCCACTCCAGGTGCAGAATCCGGCACCTTCCCTTGCTGAACTCCATACAGTTGGTGATTGTCCAGCTCCCTAACTCGTCAAAGTCTCCAATAATATTATCCAATAATATTATCCAATAATATTGTCATCACAAAGAATCACAGGGTAATTCAAGTTAGAGGAGATCTCAAGTCCAATATCTTGCTTAAAGCAGGACAAGCCTCACGGATCCATCCAATCTGACTTCAAAATCCTCAAAACAGGGAGCTGATAACCTCTGGAAAACACGTTCCAGTGTCTCGAGTTTTTTTTATGTGAAAATGTTTCTCATCAGCCATACTATGAATCTCTCTTGTTTCAACTTCTGCTTGTTGACTGCCACTCCCCCACATTGTGCCACTGAGATGTGCCAGGCTGTCTTTACGACCTTGTCCCATGTAGGGGGATGCTGCTATTAGGAGCCCCCAACACATTCCACCCCTTTCTTAGGCTAAACAAACCCTACACTCACAGATTCTCTCCCCTGGGCAAGGACTCCAGCCCCTGATTGTGGTTCTCCACTAAACCCACAGCAGTTTATCACTTTCCTTCTTGTTTGCAAGGTCCCCAAACTGAGCACAGTATCCAAATGTGGTCTAACAGGTGCTGAGCACACGGGAATGATCACTTCTCTCCAGCCACTCACTGCACTCCTGTTGCTATAGCCCAGGATGTTGTTGGCCTCCCTTGTTGGCAGGACATATTGCTGGATCCTACTCAACCTGATGTCCATGAGCCTTCCAGGCCCCTTCCACAGAGCTGCTCACTCTGTCACCAGCCTGTGGTCCTCATGGGGTCCATCCTTCCCCGGCACAGTGTTTGGCATTTGTCCTTGATGAATTTCTATTAACTTCATTGTGACAACTAAGTCCATGAATGATTCTTAAACAGAAACTTAACATTTTCCTCCTTTCTGTTTTACTGTGCTACTGCAGACTCATTTTACCACAATTTAGCTGAAAGAGAAGGATCACATAAGTCAGGATAAATGTAAAATCTGTTCAAAAATGGAGACAAAAAAGTCTGTCCCATTTTTCATGCAGAATTTCTTTTTCACTGTGTTTCACTTGACATGTATATTTTACATTTGCTGTTGTAACTACTTTGTCTTTGACAGACACAGAAGAATTACAGAAGCATTATACTAAAAAAGACCCAACTTTTTGTTTCTTGAGCTAGTCTGATAAGCCATGAGTCACAGTACTTTCTATGTGCATACACTCTCAACAATTTCAATATTAAACCTTAGCTATGATAATCACTACGTTATTTACTTTAAGCCAATTTTATATTAATAGTAGTAAGTATTCTGCAGGAAAAGTGAACATTAGTTGGCAACAGATACTTTGAAAAGGATTTATAGGTGAAGGATGCAAGTTTGACAAGTTAATTAACAGTAGTTTCTTTAAGTTTCAATTAATTGCATGTATCAGTGATAATAAAGAAATTTTTTGTTTTGTTGTAAAAATAATTTATTTCTGGCCATCTGCTGCCTGTGAAATTTCACAAAGAATAGTGCACTTTAAAAAAAATGCTATAAATTACAAAACTGAATACAGGGTATAAGCCCTATAAGAATGCTTTTCTCTGTCCTGATAGTAAAGAAGACTATCAAGTAGCCATATCAATACTAGGTTTAAACTTTTTTAAAAGAAATGCAAAAGTTTCAGGACTGAATTATCAAAGCTAGCTATTACAGACTGTTGAACAAAGGACACATTTTCATTTTTAAAACTTTGGGGGCTTGGTTGGGGTTTTTTGCTACATATCACTAGCATTGTGGATTTTTTTTTTTTTACTATTTATTGCTTTGACTTAAGAAAATTCACCCTGGAGATAAAAATAAAATCAAGAAACATTGTCATTACAAATCTTACAAGAAAGTCAAGACAAATTTCAGTGAAAGCTACCTGTGTTCGTTTTGCTCTTTGAGTATCTATTCAATATTAGGTCTGCTTCCCTGCTCACCTTTTCTTCACATCTCCCTCAAAAATAATTAAACATCAAAGACTTCATCATTAGGAATTATACAGCAAGTATAATTTAATTAGAATATTCAGAGTCCCCACATATAACTAAATGCATTTATGGTGGGCTGAACTTGCTCTGTTGCCAGATGCCCATCCAGCAGCTGTCTTACTCCCCTTCCTCAGCAGGACGGGGGGAGAAAATTAGAAAGGATAAAGACAAGGAGGCCAGTCATCAATTATTACCACAGGAAAACCAGGCTACAATAAGATGTCGAGAAACAAAGACATAAGTAAAATAATCTACTCGTCACTTTTACCTTCTTCCCAGGCTTACCTTTAACCCTGACTCCTTTACCCTTGACTCCTTTACCCTCTCCTCACCAAGCAGTGTAAGGGATGGGGAATGGGGTCTGTGGTCAGTCCATAAGTGCTCCTCTCTGCTACTCCTTCCTCCTCATGCTGTTTTCTTCTCCAGCCAGGGTCCTCTTCATGGGCTTCAGATCTTCATGGACTGTTCCAGTTTGGGCCCTTCACCTGTGCTGCAGTTCCTTCAGGATAAGACTGCTGCAGCAGGGGATCCTCCATTAACTGCAGTGTGGATTTCTGCTCCCCCGTGTGCTGCTGGCAGTCAACCTCCATCACCATGGTTTTCTCTAAGAACTAAAGGGGAGTCTCTGCTGAGACAACTGGAGCACCTCCTCCCCTCCTGCTGCTCTTGCCTCAGGGCTCTCAGGGCTGTTTCTCTCATACTTTTCCTCACCCCTCACTGCCAGGCAGCATTTGCTCTTTCTTTACACACATTATTTCTAAAGCACCACGACCTTGCCAAGGGCTCAGCCAAGGGCTGTGGTGGGGCCATTGGATTTGTCTGGAATGGGCTGTGGCCAGCAAAGGGCAGCCTTGGCTACTTGCCACAGAGATCCGTGCAGCACCCCCTGCCAGCACCTGGGCACCCACACCCAGCATGGCCCAGACAGAACCAAAATCTTTGGTCACCCTCTGGTGCCCTATGATTCATAGGGTGGCTGATTCATCCTGGTCATTCAGAGGGGTCTCTTTTTCCATCTTTCCAGTGTAGCCCACCTCTAGGGGGAAATCTAGAACCATAAAAACATTACCAGTCTTGACACATCTGTCCTCACCTGTTACAGCCAGAAACATTCAACACCCTGTTCTTCCACTCTCTCAGGTTCAAACACTGATTCCCCAACACCAGCAGAGTGTGGTAACACACTTGCTCACTGGCAGAAGTTGTCTCCTGGGATTATTTTCCTATACAGACAAGTTAGACACACGGAAATTACATGGTTGAAGGCAGAATTTGTGTATCATACTGCTGGTAGCAAGCCTTCCTCACAGAAGTATACCTAAGGATAAGAGTTTTGTACAGGAACCATAACACTGATTTAATGTCTTTGAAGCACAGCACACTGCAGGTCCATTTACTTATCAAGTAGAACATTTTTTAAATCTTACTGGAAAATTATTTTTAAAACACAAGAAGCACTTTAACTACATGCAACTAACATAAGAAAAGGTGAAGTTTGAATTGTCAGCACTCTATTTTAATTAATGAAATTAAAATGAGAAGCAAGGAAACATTTTAACTTAACCTTCTAAAGCAGTTTAACGTAGTGAGATTGTTTAGGGCAGAGGATAAAATGCCATGAGAGGTCATATCACTGTATTTGCAGGATGAGGAGATAAACAATTAAGGAAAACAGCGTGGCAGTCTGGGCAAGTTCTCTTTCAGCAGTGCAGAGGGAATCCCAGGTCATTAAAAGATAATTTTTCTTTGATATTCTGATGTGTAATCTGTTATACCCAAATATAACACCATGTTTCATTAGCCACAGAAAATACATCCCACACTGGAATCGAATATAATGATGGAACAGCTTTAGATGTTCAGTGAATTGACAACTGTGCACCACAATTCTGGTACGTCAAAACCCAAACTACATAAAACTGCAATATTTATCTCCAAAACCATAACTGTCTAAACATTTACATCAAGTTTCTTCCATAAAACACACATTGAAAGTTTAGAAATGTTGACTGAATCATTTCCTGTGACTCAGTGATTTGCTATTGCATCTGTGCAGAACGCCAGGAGAGCTGGTTTTAGCTTGACAATTTTACAATTCAGTGGAATGTTAATGGCCTCTTAAATTTCATATGAAACAGCTACTTATCATGTCCTTAATCTCTTATCAGATATTATCTAGAGTAAAAAAACTCAAGGTAGATTATAACCATGGAGAGAAGAAGCAAGAAAATTCTCCCATGTAACCAAACTCAGATTAAAGATTAGCAAGACTGTGCCAGCTATTTCCTGTGATTGATCGGATATCTAGAGAACCATTACACTGTTCCCCTGTCATATATTACCCAGCATACATGACAAGAAGGGGAGGATGCTGCTGCAGCTAACAGTTGTAAACTGGCTCCTAGTAGCAGCCAAAAGTAGTTTTACCATGCTCTGGGGTCACTCTTAGAGCAGTCCATAGACATACAGTCTGGACTGTATGTCTATGTCAAAGCCATTACACCACGGTGAAATCTAACCGATATAAAGGTGGCATGAAACAGGGCAAATCCCACATCTGTCCTTAAATCTCATGGGATATTTTCTGTGGCTTTGTAGTATGGAACTTCTGCTTTTTTTAACAGGTTTCACATCCCCTACATTCCATAATCATAGAAATGAAAAGAACTCAGTGCATGTCTGTATAAAACTCTTACAAAAAGAGTGAAACTTAATACCCACAGTGTGCTGGCACATGGACAGCATAAACAAACTGGAAAGGGAGAAGGTAAGAAATAAAGAAAGAACAAGAGATCCTTTTCCTCCCCACCACTCCTTTCCAACTATTCTACTTACTCCAAGTTTAAAGTAAGCTTTAAAAGTAGGTTAAAATATATTGTCAACTTGATTTCTTCTCATTTACACTTCTCCATCAACACCTTTTCAAAGATAGTCAGGTTTTAGAATGCACTGTTTGTTTGTATTAGGAGAAGCTGGTGATTGGTTAAAGCAGATAGGATGGAGCAAACTGCATGGCTTTTGTTGAGCCTGCCTTTTAAAGCAAGTACCTTTGAGGCACAGCCTACTGAGAAGAACAGCTATTCACAGGAAACAGAAGAAACTACTGTGTGCTTGAGACAAATGGGATTTTCTCCAGGCAAGAGAGATGTAATAAACATCTCAATACTAAATTAGTAAAAAAATATGAAAGTTTGTGGGTTGATCTTTGCTTTTACAAAGACAAAGGATAAAAACATTAATGGCAAAGGACCTACAAATTCCTCTAGAGCTGATTTCAGATATAAATAAAAAATTTAAATGAATTCTCTGATATATGCCTGCAAACCAGCCAATGTGATAGGAATGTGTAAGGAACGGCAGAAATGTGTATCCCATTCATTCTGTCACACCACACTGACAGACTAAAGCAGCAGAATTGCTATAACACATCACATTCACATTCTCCCCTTTTTCTCATGCTCCTAATTTTCCATGTGCACCTTATACTCATTTTTCCCATTCTTCATCTCAGTTAGTGTTCTGTGTGACCCCATGCTTATTCCCCTGTTCCTGATATGAGGATCTTTGACTCTGCAGGGCACACATTCACTGCCCCCACATCCAAGTGTTCTAGCCCCTTCCTTCCAGTGGGTTTGCCTGCTCCTCATCCCTTCTTGCTGACAGCTGCTGCAGTGTCTACTGGTAATTATTAGTAACCATTTAAAGAGAAAAACTCCAGAGTCTAGTCCCATCCAAAGAGCAAGCACAGTTTTGAGCTGGTGAGTAGGGGGAAAAGAAACCTCGAAATACCTGCATCAACGTTGTATGCAAAACACTAGCTGGGGCCAAGGTGAAGGTGCATGCCCAAAGGTCTGAGCTGGCTGCAAAGATATGTTATTCTGAACACTTTTTATAAATATTTCTTTTTTTTACTTAATGTCGTGATAAACAGAATCAATCTCTGACAGATATTCTGAAGTCTAAATGTAGCATCCTTGAATCACGAATGCTTATACCACTTCTACTGATACTGCCAAAAAAAGGTCTAATTGTTTCTGCTTTTTATCTTTATTCAACTAACACAATTTTTAAAAGAACAAAGTACCTAGTGTAGTCTAATACTCCTAAATGTAAAAACTAGTTTCTCCCAAGTTTCTATTAAAGAGAGAAAGATTTTTCTTGGTAAAGAAACTTCTACAGTCACCAGTGAAAGGGACAGGTTTGTTCTGGCCAACTGAGTGTTGAAGTTGACAGTCATTCAAGTCAGTTTGTTCACTGAAAACAAGAATTCAGGCTTATGAAAATATATTACTTGACTTTGTTCTTCCTAGTGGGCCCTGAACCACATAAAATTCTCTCTGTCCTTAATTATTTTGTCTGAATTTAGGAGGATGATCCTATATTTAACTGTTAGTGCATAATCCTCATGAGCTAAAATTGCTGGTTGATATTTGACCTGTCTTTCCCTAGTAGTCATTGCTTCTAAAGACCACTGTATTTATGCCCCATCTCTTCTTGGTCTAATCTGAATGTCCACAGGAACAAAGCACTAGGTAAAGAAGTGAAGCCTACTCCACATTTTAAATCAAAGTTCCATATGCTTGACATTCAGTATTTTGTTGCTGTTTGACTTCTACTTAACTATTTTTCCCTCAGCTGGAGATTTTATTAGATGTTAAGTGATTCATGTGAAAAAAATACTACAGAAGACATGAAACACACCTCATGAAACAAGAGAAGACCAACATCTAGAGCATGGAATTTAGCAAGTTCAGAAAAATTCAGGCATGTGAAGAGCTAAAAATGCAGTTTATCTATCAGTTCCTCACACAAGTGAAAAAATTGGGAAAATGGCATTTGCAATTTTTAGTAAGGCAAACTTCAATTTTAATTGGAAAAATTGTTTTAAGTGGCATAAAGCCACAGCATAAGTTCAATGGGTAGATAAAGCCAATAAATATCTCCTTGCAGCTGAAAATATGAGGTCTGTCTGCCCTTTTTTTTTTCTTTTCCTCCTTCTTACTTTCTGTGCCCCTCTCTTTCTTGTCCCCTTCTGAAAGCCACCACAGTCTACTGTCCCATTTTAAGGTTGAAATTTCAGAAGACTGCCCCCAGCATAGATGACATAAACGGGTCTTTCATTTCAGTGAATTCAATAAGCTCCTGGAGAAATACAAGTGTCAGAGAAAGCACTAAGTATATGATGGAAAAAGAAAAGGAGAGAAGGGTAGAGGATCTCATTTTTTTGGTAATGGTGAGCTGGTGTGCCTGCTCATTCTGTCTCATCCCCTAAAAAGATCCTGCTTGAGCAGACATATCCGTGTCTTTGTCTCACACATTCCACACCTGGTCTAGATCCATAATTTATCTCAGTGATGCACTAGCTATCCTGGAATTCCATGAAAAGTAGCTTATTTACTCAGGAATCAAACTTCCTCCTCTGGCTTCAGAGCACTCCATTTTGCTTTTCAAGGTGTTTTGGTATTTACTCTGTAATTCAGTGGATCTGTTTTCAATAACAAGGACAAAAAACCTTCTGTCTAGGGTTCAGGAGCTCTTTTTCTGATTTTAGAGTAACAAGAACCATCTGCACTTAGGCAGTCCCAAGACATCACCCGCTAAAGAAGCTTCTGTCCAATATTCATCCTTCATGGTCGAGCAGATGCACAAAATTCTTCTGCTACCTCTCAGCTCAGAAAGGGTTCTACACTTAGCTCCATGTTTGCAACAGAGATCTGGAAAAAATGTTCTTTGTCTGAAAGTTATTGTTCCTTGGGGGTGGTAGAGCATGCTCCTTCTGCAAGACAGAATAGACTCCAAGGCCCCCCATGGCACACAGCAGCTCCCAGGGAATCTGTGATAGGCCAATACCCCCCATAAGCCTCTAAACCATCCACAATCCCCAACAGCCACCATGTCAAATGACAATAGTGCAGAATCCCCAAAAGAGTTTCAGTCTTCTGACAATGAATTAAGAACTTTATTGCAATAAGTAGAGTAGAATTCCCCTTAAGAAGGCATTCCCAAAGTATGGTGCAGCAGGCCAGGCAAAATGCTCTAAGGCTGGCCGGCAAAAGTCTATGAAAACACTGTTTACAATAGTGTCTCTTTTAAAGGTTTGATGAGACAGCCCAGTGGTGGTACCAGAGAAAGAATGAGGCCAACAAGCATCCATCCATCAGAAACTTTGGCAACTAGCAACCTAAACCACATTTCCCCCCATCCTCCTACTCCTGGCAGTTTTCTCAGACCCCTTCTGCCTGCTACACTTCTACAGATTTAAAGTTCCAGCATGTGCAACTCTTACCAGGATTCCCCTTCTGCATCAAGGCTCTGGCTCCCCTTAGGAGCAGCAGGTTCCAGAGCCACACCAATGCTCAGCTTGATGACCACCTGCAGATGTGTGCATCCCTGCCTAGAGAAAAACTCTGCCTTTTCAGTTATTTTGGGTATCAAAATTCACCAAAGTGGGCTTCCTTCAAGAGACCTTTTGCTAGGACTCCAGCATGAGTAACCTTAGCCTTGGCAGCACACCACAGCTCAGTGAAGTTTACATAACTCAGTGGAAGGCAGTCACATCCAGGCTGTCTAGAGATAGTGATGTCAACAGGTATTGCCCAACATTTTCCCTACTTAGCTTTATTGCCACTAGATTGCCTGATTTCATCTTGCGTAAGATTTCTGTGGTTAAGAAAGAGAATGATGGATTTTTGACACCTACAAGTCTCCTGTAATTTACAAGAGGGCACTTGAAATCAAAGTGGTGGTGCTCCCTGCTGCTGACTGTGCAGCATGCTGGACTATGTGACTGTCCTTTAACCAGGAGTAGCTCACACCAAACAATGTTGCTACAGATGTCTCTCCTCCCCTCCCTTACCAGTCCACTCCCTCACGGAAGGAGTGACCAGGATGTTCTGTGCTTGAAACCATACTGTGGTTTCCGCAATGCCTGGGTCATTACCTAAGAAACTGCTCTTAATCACAGCTATTCCTTCCAAGCACCAAAAGAGAAAAAGTGCCTTTCCAAGACACATTCATTGTGGTTTTAGGATAGAAGTGTTTCTACAAACTCGGATAACCCAGTAATTGTGACACAGGTAGGTCACAGAAATGCAGTGTTATCCAGCAGATGGTGCTCAGGCTTGAGGGTACATCTCACAGTTGGTATTACTCTGACCTCTGCTCTCAACCCAGCCTTCACTTCTGGACAAGCCCAAAAACTACTCCCATAAAGGCTGTATTTCTTCCTACTATGTGCTGCTGTATTTTCTACCCATTTCTGTACTGCAACCAACATAGGGAATCTTTATGTAGTTGATTCACTCATCAAAAGAAAAAATGGGATAATGGAATCTCAAATGCCATGTGAATTGTCTGACAGGATATATAGAATTTTGATGTTCATTTGGGGTATTTTTTGAGATGGAGAGATACCATAAGTTATCTTTTTTTGTGCAACAGCTACCGTCAAATTTAGATGTAAGACTGATGCCTGTCTCATGGTTTTACAAATTCTATAATACATGTCATTAACATCTCTGAAATAAGTAATTTTCTAAAACTCCCTTCTGGATATGCAGATGGAGAACATACTATCTTCTAATGTCTTCTTGGTCAATACAACACTTGAATCTGACCTTGACCATATCTCCAAGTATAACCTGTTTAGAAGCAAAATAAAGCAAAGCTGCTCCTCAAGCTAGTATTAGAATTTGTTTTGCTCCTTCTCTGAGAAGAGAAGATTAGACTTGCTGTCTACTACACTTCCTCAATTATTAGAAATTTTGCCCTGGTGGTCTTAAAATATGATCAGTGACACATTAGAAACTTAACAAACTAGGAAAACTAGGGACAGATCACGTATTGAGAAGATAAATCACTGAATGGGGTTTGAAACAACAAAAAGTTTTAGCTTTTCTTTAACAGTTAGAGTTTTCTATCCTTTTCCTGTGCTTGGCACTACTATCTTCACCTTTCTGCCTTTTCCTGTACTTGCCAGGACATTTCTTTGCAGACACAGGCAGGAAAACTGTCATCAAAAAGCAAGAACAATGTGAAGTACTTGCCCTATATTCTGTGAATTGTCAATAATTTCAAAGAATGTCACTGTTGAAAACTAGTCCATTGGAGGTTCTGAACACCCTTTGAAACAGCCTTTTTCCCTAGCACAGTACGGGGAGTCCTGTCACTACTGTTTTGGAGATATTAGTCACATTAGAAGTGTTCATCACTGTAGAAAACAGTAAAGAGCAGAGAAGCAAAAGCAGTTGCATCTGTGTTGTAAAAACTGGGGAAAAATGTGTATTTTTTTTTTACCTAAATGATATGATAGCTGTAACCAAAAGTGCAGGACAATCTCTAGCTACAAGCAAGCAGAGCATGGTCAATATCATCAATATATGCCATGTGTGTATTTTTCTTCACTTATATGACCCATCATCACAAATCAAAACTACACCTGCTGGTAGCTCCTCATTGCTTCAAAATCCCCTTCAACTTGTATAGAGCATGATACTATAAACACTATCCACTAATCTCATCACCATAGTATTTGTCATTTTTCCTTACCTGATAAATATTATAGTTTCTTCTTTGTTTTGTTGTTTGCTACCTTAATAGACTTTCATTTATGGCTGCAGAGTTAATTTAAATATGTCACACAAAGACGTGGACAATTTTCATTGTTCTAATACATTTGCTTTTGAAGCAAGATGTAATTCAAAATAGTCTCTTTACATAAAATTATTCTGAAACTCCCTTCTATCCCCAAGGAAGTACAATCTTTTCAGCATGTGCTACACAATATATATATTAATGTATATCTCATGATGGTTTTGAAAAGAAAAAATATACAAGTATTACTGAATCCAATAAATAGTATGCAGAAGTAAGAAAAATAGTCTGTAAACTACATTCATTCTGAAGTACACCATTCTTCTAGTCAAGAGCCTTGAAGCGCCAAGACCACTCCATTTGCTGATGCTAAACAAGTAAATATACAATTGTCTTTAAGTAGGTATAAAGCTTTCATTTTCAGAATATTCATGTTCCCCACAGGCTCCTGACACAGATGTTGCAACAAGTCTGTTGGAGGTTACAACTAATTCAAGTTGTAAAATATTTCTCACTTCCTTCTCTGAGTCTCTCTTTACAAATTGCAAAACAAAACCAATACACAGCCAACCAAGGATTAATACCCCTCTTAAATATTTGTACTCAACAAGTAAAAACAAATATCTGTCCTATTTATTCTAATACATTTATTATGAGCAGTCTACACTACTAAAAGATTCCTGTGACTTAACATTTTAAACTATTTATCTGTCCAGAGCAACATTACTGAGAAACTACAAATATACTCAACTATATAACTTTTTTTGATTCTTTTTTGTAGACACCTGAAGAAGTAAAGGGTGTGATGTCTTAAGCAAAACTGTTAGGAAGAAGAGAGGTACAAATCTGGCATTACACTGGCACAGCTTATAGCGAAAACACAGTAATAATTGTGTTTGGAGAAGGAGAATTCTCCCATACCAACATAAATTGAAGCTATAGCACTCTGAGTAAGAACTAGCTCTTCTGCATGCATGCATCCTCTTTCAGATCTAGCTGTGTAGACTGAAATTTCCACCCCTCCTGGCTGCTCCTCAAAGCAATCAGTCCAGCCTGGAGGTTATGAGCTGTTTTAATCAAATCTTCTAGATAGGCCTGCAGTGGATAACATAAGCATGCTTATTTCCATTACAGGATTTACCAGGGTGATACTTTTCAGTAGCAAGATGGGTAATAAATGAAGAGATGGAATCTTAACATCCCCAACAAGTCCAGCTATTTATAAAGTCAGCAGCTGGTTGCGAAGTAACTGTGTCCCAGAAGAAAACAATGCCTGGTGGGATCCAGCATTTTGCCCCGTTCAGCCTTCAAGGCTTCCCCTCCATGGTGAACCTTTAAGGTCTGAAGATAGTGACTGATAACCTCATACCTACATACTTCCTCAAAGATAGGTAATAACCCCTGCCATAAATATACAGACACATATAAATCACTGTTTGCATCACTGATGGAAATCTGGCTTCTGACTCCAACAGTGGTTCCATCTTCTTAGAAGGACTGAAACACCCTCATGTCCTCAGGTAATGGTCTGAAATGTAAGAGGGTGCCAGTGAAAGCTTGACTATTCCATTATCGTGCAATTTGATTATGGCAACCCAGGAAAGTGATGTCACTATGCCAACAGGTACGAAATCATTCAGTTACACCAGTGACGCCTTTACCTAAAGGCAAAATTTCCATCATCTTCAGTTTTCAAGGTTTCCAAAAAATATGTAGTCAAACTTCTCCAGTTAAATGTACAGCCCTGTTGTCTGGCTTAAAACATTGCAGCTTATATCATGTCATTTAAATTCTCTGCTGTCTTTCTAGAGAAATAGAAAATCACTAACACTGAAGTGTCTGTTCCAGAAGTGGAGAAAATCACTAAGAGAAACTTTTTAAAATAGGTTGCTCTGATACATCTTTGCCATTGTGTTTTTAAACTAACAACTCTCCCCCTAGGCACAATATCATGACACTCATTGCAACTGATAGCCAATCTTACTGAGAGCTTTAGAGAGTGTTTTAGAGTATAGTGAAACACTACACTGCAAGGCTTCATACCTTGAGTTAAAAGAGATACTTTTTACCAAGTCCTGTAGTAACAAAGCAAGTGACTGAAACAAAGTAAATTTTGACTGGAAGTAAGGAAGAAATATCTTGATGAGGAGGGTGGTGAGGCACTGGGATGGGTTGCCCAGAGAGGCCGTGAATGCCCCATCCCTGGAAGTGTTCAAAGTCAGGAGGGACAGTGGCCGCAGCTCTCTTCACAGAGAGCAGCAGGCACAACTTTCCCAGGCATTGTCCTGGAGAAGGCTGTGAGAAGATCAGAGAAAAGAATGATAAACAATTCTTACCTTCACTTGCTGCACCTGTTGTTGTGAACATGTAGAATGTGTTATGGAGATTTGTTTACCAAAGGGTGATTCCTTAATTGGCCACTGGTGATGGTGTTTGGATTCAGCTGACCAGTCTGGTCAAAGCTGTATCGGACTGTCTGCAAGGATGATGAGTTTCTCAGAAGTATAATATAGTATAGTAAAATAAAGTAATTGATCAGCCTTCTGGAATCATGGAGTCAATACTAATTATTACCCAGCTGGGGACCCATGCTACAGTAGGACAGGGCTTTAAGCAACCTGATCTAGTGAAGGATATACCTGCCCGTGGGACAGGGGGTTGGACTAGATGGTCTTAAAAAGTCCCTTCCAACTCATATTGTTCTATAGTTCTGTAATTCCATGATTCCATGAAAAGTAGAACACTTGTACTGACATATTCTGTTGACTTTGTCCAGAGCATGAAGATCTTTCTGCACAGCTCTGCTTAAGAAGTCAATTTTTTATTTATTTAACTAATAATCCTGTTGTTAAATTAACTGTTCTAACCAAAACTTACGGTACTGAAATAAATCCTTAGTCACTGATGCAGATAATGCTTTGAATGTTTGCCTTGAACCAACAGTCAATGGTACTCACTGAACATCAGGTCACTCCTTGGCTCAAAATCATCAGATGAAAGACTGCACTTAGGTTGCAGAGAAGATTGAACCTGTACCTTGAAACCAAAGCCCAAACCCTCATCTTCCTCCAAAACTTAAATGTGCTCATATCCACAAGAAAAAGTCATCATTGCATAGCTTAGGTCTACATTGTGATGAGAAGGCACATAATGCAAAATGCAAAGAATACACGAGATCATTCTACACACTGTGTTAAAAAATCTTCAGTTAATAAGTAATTGGAATTGTATTTGTAAATAAATCCACAGGCTGCTAAGTTTCAACAACTGCATATGCTTTACGGTCAACAGCTTTTCCAATGTTATGTAATGACAAATATGTAAAAATAGATTTTGGTTTCATAATAATTCTGTATTTATAAAATTAAATTAGCATTGCATTTAAATATCCGTCTTTCCACAACTTCATAAATGTAGTTACCATTCCAAATCAGGCATGTGAAAATGACTTGCTGAAATTTTCTCCAAATTCCTGCCTTCTCCTTCTGGTGTTTCATCTTCCATGTTATACTCAAAATGTGTTAATGTGCCACCATTATTGATTAAAACATGAGGCATTAATCAATAGAAGGTTGCTACTCCCCAGAGCACTGTATTTCAGAAATGAGTCAGCAGGTATCTCAGAGACTGCCTTCATCTGAACTAAAGGGATTCTTTAAACTCTTTAAACTTTTCCTACACAATGCGGGTGGAATTAAAGTAATTTCAGCATTACACTAATGTATGCATATCCTCAGAAAAAAGAAAAAAAGGACTTGCCAATTTTAATGCTACATGATACTGTTTTTCTCCTTTTAATTGGCTATTCAGTGAATTGAAACAATGACTGCAAGTGGTTCAATATATTTCATACATACCAAATATAAGGCTACAGTCTACTGTCATATTACAGTAGAAACATATATACATCAATTGCTGCTGGAGAAATTTGGTTTCAATCAAATGTCTTTGATTGTAGGCACAGAGAGTTATTTGTTCACTATTTCACTTTTTCCCCAAAAAGCTTTATTTAATTATACTTCAACATGGTCCTTAAAACTTCAAACGTACTATGAAAAGTAGCTCTGTGGAAAAAGAAATTATCTTCTTACTAGCTCTATTTTATTACATTTCAAATCCAAAACCATAACTTTTTATTCCACCATATGGATATCACAGCAAACAACAAACATATTACTGGAATATAACAATTACTGCTCCACAGCTGAGCAGCAGTAACTGACCCCACACATGCTTTTAACAAAATCAGATCCATTATTTTGAACACTGGTAAGGATATGCTCTTCTCACAGCTCCAACAATGCAGTTATCTTTTTCCAAAATAAAAATTCACTGTAAGACAGCAATCTAGAGTCTACATTTCTTCCTGAACTATCAGCAAAACCATGTACTGAGCTTCACTCCATGTATTTACTGAAAATTACTGAAGACTAAGTATCTTCAGCACCACTAAAGGCCAATAGAAAAATTATGTGGTTCAATGTAGATCAATGCCTAACGTGTTCTGCAATTTTTTTTACTGTGGAGACAGAATAGAAATGCATGGTGAACTTCATCTGATCCTCAGATCTCAGGCTGCAGTAGGAAGTCTCATCCTCATTGCACACAGACAGAAATCTCCTGATTTGCTGCTCTCTAGAGACCCAGCAAGTATGGAAAAAAAAGATACCTAGCTTACAGAATCCCTTTGTGATTGTAGGGGAAGACTAAATTTTGCTATGAGACGGTGTTTGTTACAGCTAAGTGGTAAGTTTATCTTACAGCAAACTACAGATTGTATTTCAGTAATTGAAAAGTATTTTAAAAATTCTGTTATCCACAAACAAAACTACTCAAAGTGTCACCAGCACTTCCAGAACTGCACTGAATGAAAACACCAGTGAGAGATAGAGACTCAACAACAATGCAGATCCATACATCCCTGGATTACTGTGTGCTCACCTCCACCTGTGGCAAAGAGAGAGCTTGTCTCACATTTAGTCAGTGTCAACTGGCCATCTTCTAAATGAGCTCTCAGATTCAGCAATAGTGATTAAGGTCGTACAAACCAAGACAGGAAGAAACTTAGTGGGGGAGCTCCACCTAGCTGGCAAAATTTCTCAATTTGGCCCAGTTTAGTTTCACATGGTAAGCCTACTTCACCAGGCAAGTCATTAGCACACAAAAGCTCCCTGCAGAAACCACAAAGCCAGATGGATACTTTCCAAATGCAGAGTCAGAACATCTCACTAATAATGCATGAAAGTCCTGAAGCAGAAGGCCCCTTTTCCAGAGATCCTGTTTAGGAGAGTAATAGGGCAAAGCAATCCTGCTGAACACACAATCTTCTACCTTCCCGTTCTCTCGGTTCCTGCTCAGAATGGAGGGAAAAAGCAAAGGAGCAAGCAGACCAAAGACAGAGAAAGTGTTAGAAACATGGATGCTAAGTGCCTACATCCAAGGGCACATCACAGCTTTGATCCTCTGCCCATGTAGAAAGGACACAGCAACTTCAAGGTTAATAAGCATTCTCCTTCTTCAACAGGCTGACTACCAGAATGAACTCTGGGAAAAGGAGTCTGGGTCTTTTCTCATGATCTCCCTACCTTTTGGATTTATTGGTTGGTTTAAGCTGTGGGGGTTTTACATTATTTTAATTACAGTGTAATTAAAATAGTGTAATGCAGTTACATTGTCGGAAGTCACTGCTATCAGGGATGAATGAGGCTCTTTATAAGGCCAGTGGAGTTTGAACACTAGGCCAAAAATCTCGGTTGAATCCTGTATGGTGACAGGTTAGGACAAAACCAAAGATATAAAAGTACTATCATGTTAGTCACATAACTTCAGTCTGTTTCAGCCTCTGGAAATTACAGATAGTGAACATGAAATATTTTTAATGACTTGAAGAAAGATCCAAGAAACCAAAGACCAGTATGTCTGATCTACCAGCCAAACCAGTAAAGGTGTCTAGTAATTGACTAAATTCTGAGAAAGGAAAAGGAAAAGGAAAAGGAAAAGGAAAAGGAAAAGGAAAAGGAAAAGGAAAAGGAAAAGGAAAAGGAAAAGGAAAAGGAAAAGGAAAAGGAAAAGGAAAAGGAAAAGGAAAAGGAAAAGGAAAAGGAAAAGGAAAAGGAAAAAGGAAAATATGGCATACAGGAATAGGTAATTTGTTTTAACAATAAAGAATTCATGGAGTAATACCTGAACAGAACAGCGGCTTTCTTACCAGCTCATAACTTCTTTAGTATTGCAGAAAGGAAAACTTAAACAGATTCTATTGGTCCAGAATAACCAAATTTGACTGAATATATTGTAACAGAGTAGTAGAAGAGAACTATCTCAGCCAGGCACCAGAAATACACCATTGATTACATAGATGATTGTGATTAGATTTATTGTTAATAAAAATCTAAATATTGGCAATTAAGTGTAGAATATAAGCAGGTCTAAAGGGTTACAATATAAGCAGGTTGAGCTAGAAATGTACAGGTTTGCAGTCTTTGGCTTTGCAGAACACACAATCACAAAGCACCTATAGAGCTACTTTATGATTTTATCTGCACATGTGATCATATCTTAGCAGTTTTACTCACCTGTGTAAAAGTGAATATATTCCTTATGAGAGCATCCAGAGAGTTCCTCCTGGTATCTTGTCTTAGGACAAATCATACTGCCCAACAGAGACAATCACATGAGAGAAGAGCTACATCTGTGGGGTGAGGACTCACACATGGCCAGTCCATTTTCCATCAGCAGTCACATATATGCCAGCAAGTTACTTGAAAGAAAATCTCTCGTTAATGCATGAATAATTGTACCAAGCACACTACCAGCAAAATCAGCAACATACTTGGGATAAATTGTTAGTGTTCATGCAGAGAAGGGGTTTGGAAGTTTCATTTATTTATTTTATAAGCATTAAGAATAGAAATAAGTAGTTTCAAATTCCAGAGACCCTCAAAGCACTGAGGGACTCAAGTACCACAAAATCACCAAGAGAACTCTCATAGGTTCAAATTTGTTCTTCCTTCTACCACTGCACATTTTTCTGGGCCTTTCAACTGAAAAATTGAAAATCAGTTGTCTGACAAAATGGACACGTAAAGGCCTCAGCAAAGACCAAGCTACAGGAGATAAGCGTGACATTATGTTTAAAGAAAAAATAAATTCAGTCCAGTAACTCAAAGTAACAAATTACTCAAACCAGTACACCTGTACACATATATTATTTTAAGAGCTAAAAACCACTTAACATTGTCTATTAATTGTAAAAAGTGGTATACTTGCATGGAGCATCTTTGTTGCTTGTATATGGACTAAACTCCTCTAATTATTGTGCTTTTTTTGAAGATGGGAGTTGCAACACCAATTCTCAGAACTTGGTTGTAGGCAAAAGTTTTAACCACAGACTCTCTCTTATTGCCTTTAGTCTGATTCAGGACACACTTTCCATGGGGACAATTTCTTGGTATTTTTTAACAGGTGCTGTTCAGATTTTCATACTAGAAAACATGTATTTCAGCATTATGTCACTTGCTTCCTACCGGTGTTCTTAAAAAAAAGAGGAAAAAGAACACATTGGTAAGAGTACAGTTACTTCCAGTGTGAGTGATTAAATCTTGAAGACAATAAACAATAAATTCACAAGCTTCATCTTCTCTTTTTATTATTAGCCTGTGGTCCAGGAAATGCATCTAACACACTACAGAGACATGCATTCACAAGACTGTCTCTGTTGCTAGGTTTTCTCCTGAAACCATGAAGTTAACATACCCAGAAGGTCAGTAAAAAACCTTTTTCATTCCTGTCTTGCACTTTAAAGGCTTAGGGATGAAAATGGGTACACTGACAATAAGATGCACCTGAGACTATGTGGCTTTGCACCATCCCGTGATCATCTTCCACAGCCTACAGAAAGCTTATAAACATTTTGATATTATAATCACCCATCCAACCAAGGCTGGCAGGTAACAAACCAGGCCATGGTCTTCTGTATGATTTTACATTGCATTGGATTCATTTCCATTTCCTTATATTCAGAAACAAAGCATTCCTTTTCTCAACTGTTACAGGCACACACCACATCCTGTGCACAAGATGCTTCCTCCACTACAGGTCACACTTGGAGTATCACAGCAATTTCTCCTGATGTCAGGGCTGAGCTTCCCACAACAAGCTGCAATTTCACCAATTCTGCCACCCCTGACAGTGGCCAACAGTAGCTTCCCTTTAGGGAAAGCATAGTACCATTCCTAGCCAGAGCCAGTTCAAGGTCTTTCTGAATCAGAAGTGACATCACCACCTTTGTTTGTGGGGGATTTTTTTCTCCTTTAGAAGTACCTCGTCTTGCTTGTTTTTAAGCTTTCATCCTGAAGACTTAAATTTAATTTGTGGTTTATTACAGAGAAAGAAATTATTTTATGTGTGTCCTCCATCCACCATTTATCTCTCCGTAAAGAGCTATCAACTCCTCTCCCCTGAAATCTATTATTTAAGGGGAAAAACATTTCTGTCCTTATATGAAAACTATTCCAATGATTATTGTTTCTTTGCTGAGGTTGGATTTTTTTTAAATTTTACTCTACCTTCCTTTTGATAAAGTGGCTGAAAATGCATGCAATGTTGAAGATCTCCATGGATGCATATACCAATTTGATGGAATTTTCTCTCTTTTTCCACTTTTTTTTTTACTTTTTGCTGTACCTTTTCCTAAAATGGTTCTGCCTGCCTTTTTGACCCCTATTGAGTATTGAGCTAACATTTTAACATATGTGAATAACTATTCACACTGAGTCCAGAATAATTTCTGAGTCTTAATAGACAAAACAAAGCACATCACTGAGTACATATAATTAGTGCACATGCACTGTTTTACATCTAGCAGTTCTGAATTTCCTCTGCTATTCTCTCACCCAGTCGTACAAGAACTGCAAGATTTTCTGCACTAAAGCTACTTTACAACCAGCTTTAGGTTTGATGTCTCTGTAAGCTTTGTCATTCCCCTCATCCTCCTCTTAAAAGAAGTTTAAAAGAATTCTTTCTATGTTTAAAATTAATTTTTATGTTTAAAAGAAGTTTAAAATACTTCTTTTAAACATAAAAATACAGACAACTGCATTGTGCCAGATCAGTGATCTCCTAAGCATTCTGTGCAATACTGACTAAAACCAAAGATGCTTAGGGAATAGCATCAGAACACAACTCTGGAACACCTACCACTCCTGAATACTCCTGAGTTTGCATGCTGTGTTTATAGCTCTGGTTTGATTTTCTGCACTGCAGTCTCTCCGGACCCAGAGAAACTTGTAGTGTTTGTCATGTCATCAGATGCAGAATGTCAGAGCTTAGCCACACACTGTGCAAAGAACCAACTCCTCTTGTTCTGAATGTGACACCCACCAGCTTCCTTTGGCAACACTGACACTCGGGCTCTAGTCACCCTCTAATGACACCCACTATTTGGGGACTTCTGTTTTTGAAGACTAAGCCATTTGTTAGCTATTTGTGAATTGATTCAAAGTCTCTTTAGGCTCAAGCTCAAAACTGAACTATCGAGCAAACGGACAACAACAGTCAAATGGGCTGCCAACACTGTCCAATGCTTTTCTGGAAAAAAAATGTAGCAAGTATGTTCTTGTTGATATTTGATCTATAATTTAAATGCAAGCTGCAACAGATCAGTGAGGTTCTTGTCCGAAGAGCAGCAGCAACACTCCTGCAAACAGTTAATAAATTAGACTCTTGCATTTCAACAATATATAACACATCTGTAAATTTTAAGTATTTAAGAATAGATGTGCAGAGGAAAGAGGGAAGCAGAAAAAATTAAGCTAAAATTTTTAGAAACATTCTTCTGAGTTGCCTTTCTGCTTGACTTTCTATTGTCTCCTCTTTGATTGGGATTTTTCCTCACCCAAAAAAACCCAAGCCTAAGTAACACATTTACTGCTGGTGAGCCAAGTGAAAGTTGTGAGGGCATGAGTTATGAGGTAGACCACCAAAAACTGCACAGGAGAGCAGAAAAAATTTACCCTATTCTAACCCTATACTTTCATATACATTGTTATGTGGGTTTTTAAAACAGAAACAGAAATCATCCTTGCCTATGCCCCGTTTTTTTCCCTGGTTACTGTGGAAAGCCGAGGTTGAAGCAAGTGAATTTTCACTTAATTCCGAGGACAGGGAAGTTTATAGTTGCTCTGATGTGTTCCAGGAATCAATCCCTCAGTTGTGGGCTAGCTGCAGAAGCAGTTTGTCTCTCCCATTCATTCCCCATTTCACCAACAATGCCATTGTTCCAGAGGAATGCAGCTGTCATGAGCGGCCGTGACTGCAGAAGGTGCTCCCACAGGCAGCCTGGGCTGCTGCCACCAAGCATTGTGAAGTGTAAGACCAAAACCAAAACCTTGAACTTGCCTTGGCGCTCAGCAGGGTTACAGTGCAATGAGCAGAACTTCAGGGCAATATGCTTTCAGCAGCCTGTAATAGGGAGGAGATGAATGGCTCCATTTTGCGTCAGCTTTGCAAATCTATACCATATGACTGGCTACTAAAAGTCAGTGGCCAACCCGAGCACAAGGATTTGTAGCTTCTAAAGTTATAGTGAGATTATGGGGGGAGGGAGTGGTTCAGTACTTATACAAGTGAGAGGCACAATCTGAATGCAGGAAACTGCTTAAATATAAGTAACTCTGTACTGTGTGGAAAATCACGCTGCCAAAGGCCTGTGTCCACAAAGGAGAGAGAGGAGCCCTACAGAAACCAACTTTATTCAAATAATGGGAAAGTCCACTGGGCCATACCCCTCTGGGGTCTCTTGAGTTGTTGGAGGACCCAGCCTCCTTTTATCCTAAACTCCTGTTGCCTGTTGCCCTCCTCCTGTCCCCATTGGCTGAGGTACTAGGAAGGTACAGCCTTCCCAATCTCCCCTACACCCATTCTTTCAGATCCTTGTTCTCAACTCATTTGTAAAGACATACACTCCCATTCCTCCTATCAGTACAATTATGCATCCATGAATCTACTGAATCCCAAACACTGTTCAGCCAAGAACTTACTTTAGCTTAGCATTTAACTCCTTTCTTCAGTTTTCAAAAACAGTTAGGAGAGTTTTCAAAAAGGAAAGTGTTCATGTGAAAGTGTACGTCAAAGCTCAAATCTTTACATCTAAACAATTATACCAGGATGCACAAACTGATTTTACAAGGGCAATTCAAGCATCATTCAGAAGGAGTGGTTAACAATCAGGTTTTATCTACATTATAAAATTTTGCAAAACACAAGCCCTAAATCAACCAAAATCTTTACTGGAGTTGCAGAACTTCAGTGTGACATTTTCCATATTTTTCTTCTGGGTCTCCCAATGCACTTACTCCAGTCCATACAACCTTTAAGAGATCTTGCCCAGTATTACCAAGACTTCTTTCCTTCTATTCTTCCTGTTTTATCACTCCTAGCAAGTTGTATCAACAATGATTTTCAAATAATTTCTCTTGTATATCTACCCTTCCCCTACCCAACCATCAGCCCAATGTCCAAATGATCACCAAGACCAATCACTTATATCCTCAATCACCCATTTTCTAGCCTTTCCCTCACCACTGACTGAGGTAATTCAAATGAAATTAGAACAACCAGCAGATGACTGCACTAGTTACCTTCCATTATTTTTGTAGAAATTCTTCCACAACTAAGTGCAAGCAGTTAATTAAAAGCATCATACACTTTTTAAGTATCAAATTTATTCCAAGCAAGCAATAAAAGCATATTTCTGTAAATAAATTACTAAGAATACATACAATATCAAATCACTTTGACACACAGAATTAAAAGGGTCAGCATGATGGCAACCAGTGCCCTTCACACAAATAAATACCACACTGCCTCTCCTCACATAGAGGGGAGGAGTCCTTCTCCAAATTCGGAGAGTCCTTCCCCAAATCAGCTTGGAGGAAAGGGAGATGGAAAGCAGTCACCAGTCCTCCGTGACTACTTGCTGCTCTTTGGCTCTAAAAGCCTTAAGAATATCACATCTCGAGCTTGAGTCTTCTTGCCAGTGCAAAAGTCTTGGCTTTGCCATGGAAGAGTAAGCAAGGCGCAGACCAAATAAGTGGGGAAGATCTACTCCCTGGTAGAAAAGGCCATGATACGTAAAGGCATGCACAGACCTCATCATACATAAGTAGCTCTGTGTCCCTCACACACCAGATCCCAGAGCAGAGCTCCTTACTAGTTTCAATTTATGACTGAAGTCAGTTCTGAACAACAAAGTCAGTAGAAGAGTGCATAACAAAAGACAAACTTTAAAAAATGTTTAGAAAAATGCTGAAAGTGGAAAAGAAAAAACCACACATGCTTTAGACATTAGCAGGTTTCATCAGCACTTCTCCCACAAGGAGACCAGCTTGGAAAGAAAAGGTAAATAAGAGTTATTAAAACCCTAGAAAGTTAACATGAAATCCCTTCTTAATTTTGCTACACAAATAAAAAAAAAAAAAAAAAACCAGTCAATTAGGGATATGTGAAGCAGGAAAGTCCAGAACTGGCCTACTGTGGAAGCAAGGACACCCAAAACAGAGACTGGAAACTCTAGAGGTACAAGGCAGAAGAGAGATCAGAGTGAAAAGAAGAACAGAAAGCACAGAAACTGAGAAGGGCATTTTAACGTGTGACCACAAACATAAGCTGAAGGCTGACATTAACAAACCACATTATCTTGTGCTCGTCTGCTTACGACTTCCCACTCTATCCCATTTTTGCTTCTCATTAAATGCAAAACAAGGGAAGAAAGAAAACAATGCCACTTAAATCTTTTTTAGAACATGGAACCCTTGCATTGTAACAGTACTGTTACAATCATATTCAAGAAATGTACCAAGCCACACTTGTTTGTAATTCAGATACCAAATTGGATTTTAATACAATCATGCATGCTGTTATATTCATTCCAAACATGTTTTTCTAAATTAATTTTCTTCACTTCAACAAATGAACCATTTCTCGAAGAAAATCAACAGGAATTTGCTCAAAATAAAACTTTACAAATCTGCTCCTAGACATATATCACAGAAGGAATAGAATGCCTTTCTTTTTTGTATTTAGAAAATGCATCTGACACATTGAATTCTGTAAAAGACTGGAGTGACTTCACTGACAAGTATCGCAGTCTACTTGAAGTTAGAGATTAAACCTTTAGAAAGAACAGGTATTTTTTAAAAAACCAACAAAACCAAACACATAAAAAACCCCAAAACAAAACAAAGCAAAACCACCAAGAATTTCACTTGAAGTACTCAAAGAATGTACAATATTGTCATATTTCTTATGACATCTGATTTTCTTATTTTAATATCTGACCAATTGTTGTTGCAAATATATTTTTACTGTTTACCATTTTCAATGACAGAAACACTTCTGATTAGCCTGATCACAGACTGCACCACCGTAGGGGATTGTTTACTCTCGACACTGAGCATTAAGAGGCATCCAAGCCAGAGGAGGTAGCTATAAAGGAGACGAGCTTTTTCCTTTATTACCCTACAAAGTATGACTCTGTGTCAAACTCATCTTCCTTTGCTTTTCCCTAAGCTCTATCTTTGTCCTGGTTAAATTTTTCTTCTATTCAAATGAATCACTACACAGGTAGAATTCTTGTATGTGCATATGAACTGAGAGAGTTGCTATTTTTTTGTTTTGGGCAGAGCCCCACCAAGATCACCTCTGACTTCCCACTTTTTCCTTCCTCCTTAATTCAAGGCTTTGGATACCACCATTGAGAAGTGACATGATGTTAAAACCAGCTTTTCTTGGCCCACTCTCAACTGTCTCAACTCTAGACTTTCCACAGGAAGAGAGTTTACTGCACCCCTAAATGCTTTTGCTATCAAAACCCCTTAAATCGCCCATCAGTAAAACACCTGAACCTCAAACGAAAAGCTGAAGATGAGTTTAATGGAAGCTTGTAAGAGTTTTTAGTCAAATACATCTAAAGATCACATTTCACCCACCAGTGGTACACTGTACGACAGCTTTCACCAAAGTTCTCTTTGAAATTTCACAGGAAATAGATCCTGAGCCAACATTTCCTGGAAAGACAGTGCTGTGACTCGACTCCACCATTTTCAGAAAAGTTGGTTGAGAGCTTGTTCATAACTAGATCCTTTCATCTTTTTCCCTTGCCTCTAGACAGCTGCCAGTGGCTTGGAATCCATAACCTGGGGATGAATGGCAATGATACCATCTATCCCACTGATGACGTCGCAGGTAATCTCTGCTATTGCAATGGTGGAACATGCCAAAAGAAATCTGTCACAGATAACTGAGCTGTTCCTAGTTTCAGCTCATCTGTGCAGCCATCTCAGTGTAGGGAAATTCTCCTCCTTACAGATAAAGTAACTGCAGAACCGCTGAGCTTCTCTCCATGAATGCAATTACTGAAGTAAACCATTTGCTTGAGAACTGAAGCTGGCACTAGCATCAAAGATGATGGTAGAAGGCTGACGTAGTCTCTGCATGATGTCCCAACAGACCATGTACCTCAGAGGAGGGCATACATCCAAAACACTGTGAGATTTAAAAATGTTCACAGTTCTCCAAGGAATTACTATGTCAAATATGCCCTAGAAAGTGAATAGCAATTAGAAATTACAAGTATCACCATTCAACACACCACTAGTTGTAAAATTTTCACTTTATCTGCAGACAGAAATGAATTTGTCTGCTCTATCAGAGCTAGAAAACATACACAAAACTCCCCAAATGCACAGAACTCAGTGGAAGCCCTAAATCACCAAAATGGCTAATTCTACAAGTGAAAGAAGTTGCTTTTCTGAGCTCCACTGATACAAAAGCACAAGACAAGAAAAATGTAACATCAAGTACTTTGTAATTAAAGCAAACAAATCAAGTTTTAGATGTTAACCTACAAAATGAAGCTCGAAGGCCAACAAACCACACATTAGAAAGCCATTAAAATGGTGGGATTTCCTAAAACCCCAAGCACTACAAGAGTTCTATTAAGTAAATCTGCTATTTAAATTTTCCTTGTTACTGCTTTGCAAAGACTATCTGGAAGAAACACACACCTCGGTGCTAACAGTAATGCAGACAACTGTGATGCTCCTGCACTCGGAAACCTTACAATCAAAACTAGGTAACCATTTAATTTTAACACCATTTAGCAACAGTCTAAGCATTAGAAATGAATTTCTTTTTACCAGGACTGTTTTCCATTAGATTCTTCAGACAGGCCTATCCTTGAACCTAGCCCTACACACTTAGGATGCAAGTAAGATGCCCAGACAGGAAAGCCAAACACGCTGCCCATGCCTACACTCTCACCCAAAGAGGTTACCTGGCATACAGCCCTGCTGTGAACACACCCAGAGGTGCTACCAACCAGGCTGACCTGAGGATTTGTGTACCCACCCTGAACCCCAGGTACCCCACGTACTCACAGGAAAGTTGTCCCATGCCTAAAGTGACAGGCAGGCATCTCCTTTTGAGTATCACTGCAATAGGTGTTACTGCCATGCAGTGCTGCCACCACAGCCAGCCACAGAAAACGAGTCCAAACCTCTGTCAGCAAGAGAGATCGCAGGAATCCTCCTTAGGGCGCCTCAGGCAGTATTAGTACAGTTCATCCAGCTGCTTGCTTATCCAACATCAACTCAAGAGCTGTGGGGGCGGTAACTCTGGCAGAGGAAAGGCAGCAAATCGCTGGGGGAGAGCTGCATCTTCAGCCAGCACAGCTGCTTGCAAAATGAGTTATCTTGCTACATACACTCCTAGCCCCGAGGGCCCCGGTGCCTGCTGACACACAGACTGCTGACACACAGAGACCAGCCATCACAGCCACTTCTACACAGCAGACCACCAGCTAAAGAACTTGCCTAGGCTGTGAGAACATTCACTTCTCTCCTGGACCTAAAGGGATCCAAAAATACCATTGCCTACCTCTTGGGAGATGGCTGCAGCTAAGCCTATCGAGACACCCACTGTATAGCGGGGAATACATTGCTGATGTTTATAATAACCAGCTAAAATACACATAGATTGCCTGTAACCCCGCCTGGGATCTCAGACTAGAGAGAGAACAGCAGCCCTGAAGCTACTGCTTCTGTCATGTACTCCCATCTTGGATGCACATGGACTCAGGCTGTCTGCAGAGCAGCTCCTGAATTACTAACTCACAGCCAACACTTGGGCACATAGTGATTTGTGTGTCTGCGAAGACACGCCAAGAATATTGTGGCTGTTCAGCCTGGAAGAGAGAAAAAGGTTGTGTGGAGACCTCATTGCAACCTTCCAGTACCTGAAGTGGGCCTACATGGAAGCCAGAAATGGAATTTTTATCAGGAGCTGCAGCAATAGGACAAGGAGCAATGGGTCCAAACTGAAAAAAGGGGCAATTTTGAGTTAGATGTACGAAACAAATTCTTTACTGTGAGGTGGTGAGAAACTGAAACAAGCTGCCCAGAGCAGACACCGATACCCCAACCACGGCTGTGTTCAAGGCCAGGCTGGATGTGGCATGAGTGGCCTGGTCTGGTGGGACATGTGCCTGCCCGCGGCACTGGGGGTGGCACTGGCTGATCTCTGAGGTCCTTTCCAAGCCCTTTGCCATTTCACGACGTTGACCTCTGCACAGGCTGCGAACTGCCACCGCTCAGGGCCCCTTTGGCCGCCGGGCGAAAGGCGGAGGCAGAGACAGCAGCACCTGCTGCCCGAGCGCAGTCCGGGCCGGGCCGGGCCGGGCCGGGCCGGGCCGGGCCTGTCCGCACGCAGGCCACAGCCCCCAGGGCAGCGAGGCCGCCGGTCCCGCGGGAAGCGCCGCCGGGAGCACCCGCGGCAGCGCGCGCCCGCCACTGGCACCGGCCGCCGGAAGGTTATTTATAGCTTGGCCCGGATACGCGCTGACGTCACGGAGCGCACCGCCCCCGTGCGTCAGCGTAAGGCGCACGTAATGGGAACGTGACACACGCACGGCGCGCAGGAGCTATTTATAGTCGGGAGAAGGCGGAGAGGGGAAAGGGAAAAAAAAAATTTAAAAAAAAAAAAAAAAAAGGAGAGAAAGGAAAGGAAAGGGCCGTTTGTTCGCCGTCCGCACGCGCTGGTGGGGGGAGGGCGTGGGCGCCGTCAGGTGACAGGGCCAGGAGCGGGGGGACCGCGCGTGACGGGGGCGGGCAGGCGGCGGGCGCGAGCTGGCGGCGCGCGCGGGGGGATTCCCCCTCCTCCCTCTCCCCCCCCCCCCCCCCCCGACCCGGGGAATCCCCCCCATGGAAAATAAAAACTGTAAAAGTGGCGGTGCTCGGGTTTCCGGGAAGCGGAGCTGCGCCCGCCCGGCTCTGGCGGTGCCGCTGCTCCCGCCGCCTGCGTGGGACGAGCAGCCCCAGGGCAGCTCCCAAACGCCTTCCCGCCACCGCCATGTCCCGGCGCGGCGGGAGCGGGGCTCCCCCGCGGGGCCGGCGAGCCCCCTGTGGGAAGGGACCCGAGCAGATGCCGTGCTGGGGACGCGCCGCTCCCCGGAGCTGTTCGCGGTGACAGTCCCGTCCCCTTCCCAGCTCCCGAAAGTTGCAAAGAGGCTTTTCGGAGTTTTCCCCGCGCCAAGAACAGACCCGAAAGGGATCTGGGGTTTCTCTTAGGAAGAGAGCCTGCGGGAGCAGGACCTGTTCAGTCTGGAGAGCACCGAAGAGGGGCTCTCATTAAATGTCCCCAGGGCGGGTGGCAAGAGCGCGGGGCCAGACTCTTTCCAGCGGTGCCCGTCAGCAGGATAAGAGGCCGTAGCCATAAACTAAATCACAAGAAGTTCCACATCAACGTGGGGAACAACTTCCTGGCACTGAGGGCGGCAGGGCACTGGAGCAGGCTGCCCGGGGAGATCGGGGACTCTCCTCCCCTGGAGACATTCCAAACGCACCAGGACGCGTTCCAGCGTCACCTCCTCCTGTAGGTGACCCCGCCTTGGCAGGGCCTTTGGACGGGATGATCTCCAGCGGTCCCTTCCATGCCGGGGGCGCCCCGGGTGTCCCGGGAAGCGGCGCGGGGACACCTGCTGGCGCCGCCGCCGCCGTCACGCGCCGCTCAGCCGGGCGCGCGCGTCACGGGACCGGGCGCGCGTGCCGCCGCTGTCACCTGCCCGCGGGACACGGGGCGGGCGAGAGGGAGAGCCCCGAGGAAGCGGGGAAATGGAAGGTTTCCCCCCACACCCCGACCTCCGAGGCGGCCCCCGGTAAACGGTGGGGAAAGGGGTTAAAGCAAATAGTCCCAGCTGGCGTCCTGCGGCTGCTTTGCCTGGGAACTACCGCTCAACTCAGTCCTGGCTGGGTTCCGCCCCACGGCACGGCGAAAGGCAGCAAACTCTTGGGGGAGCTGGGGAAGCGGCCGGTGAAGGTTTAAAAACAAACCTGAAAGCCGCGCGAGAGCAGAAGTGAGGGATTAAGGGAGTTTAGTGGAGTGTGCTGGTGTGACACAAATCCTGCGGGTAACGTGGAGCCTCCCAGAAATGTCTGTAATACAGCAAAGCGATTAAAGAGCCAACTGGACAGCTAGAAAGAAAGGAATCGTGAAATGTACCATTTTTAATAAAAGCCTATTTATAAGCCACAGAGTCATGAAGGTTGGAAACTACCTCTGGGATCATCTTGTCCAACCTTTGACCAAGAAGGACTTTCCCAACACCAAGACATACATGCACACAGACAGAAGAAAATCCATTAACGCCTAGGTGGAAAAGTAGTAAATATCAAGGAGTTTCTTGGTGAGACAATCTGGTTACTAGGTTGATGATGCTATAGGAGATGGAAAAGACGAAATCCAAAGGCCTCCAGTGTTAGAAAGGACCCAACTGGGGGTTTCATGTTCTTGTCATTATTTAAATTGTTCCTATTATAATATGTTCCTAGCATATTATACCATGCTGGGAACAGGTAAAATGAATGATAAAATTGTAAAGCTTAGTGATGTTACTTCTCTGTTGAAAGCATGATATGGCTCAATATAAGAGTGGCAGCATGGAAAATGAAGGGAATTGCCTAAACTCTGAAGGGTAGAAATACTGAAAATTTAACTTACTACTTCATCAGCAACAAAACAATAAAACAGGGAAATATAATAGGAAAAGATATCTAATTTAGAACAGATGGCAGGAAGCTTTTTTCCCCCCTTGCATGGAACCACAACTGCGCCGAATGATCAGTGGGGAATTTTGGTAGGGTGAAAACACCACAGTTATTCTTGCACTCAGCACATGAAAGCTTTGGTGAAGGGAAGAGAAAATGGGAATGAAATTTGCTTTTTAAATTGCCCAGAACTTCTAATTAGTTTCTATTGCCAATTTTAACTGCAACATGACAAAGCTTTTGCCTCATCATCCACAATGAATTTCTTATAAAAATACAAAACATATCCTAGTACAAAATAGGAGAATAATTCTCTTCATTAATTCGCTTGCTGTGCAACATTCTGCTCTCTTCCTGTAAGGCAGAGTATTGAATTGGCCCAGACTATGCAGGACAAGGTCTTTGCAAAGACATTTGCTGGTCTTCTTGCTTTGGAACATGCAAAGGTCATTTTACCACAGAAACACATACAATCATAGAATGGTTTGGATTGGTTTCAATTGATTAGTTTCAACCTCCCTGCCATGATCAGGGACACCTTCCACAGATCAGGTTGATCAGGGCCCCATCCCACCCGGCCTGGAACACTGCTCAGGGATGTGCATCCGTGCAGCAGTGAGCACCTCCACTGATTTTCAGTTCCGCTTGGTGCTACCTGTTTGCCTTTGTGAAGCTCAAACACTCAGAAGAGGATTTCTTAAGCAAGCAGAAGACAAGGCATGGAATCTCTTCACTGCCATTCTCCCCCTCATCTCCGTCACTGTGTCACTGAGACACATAGGCTTTCTGTAACTGGATCTCTGCTCTGTGTACCCCAGAAGCAGTGATGATTGCTCTCTAAAACTATTTAGATGTGTTTGACTTTCACTTCTTGTTATGGTATTTCAAATCTTTTGCTATTTGAGCCACACCATCATCTCATACAGCACTCCACCTGTAAGCTTGTGTGTAGTTTTTTGGTAACACATGCTGATGTTTTGCTTGTTGCTGAGCAGGCCTTACATTAAGTTAAGGACTTTTCAGTTTCTCATATGAACCTACCAGTGAATGGACTGGGAATGCAGAACTTGTGAGGGGACATAGCCAGGATAGCTGATCCCAACTGACCCAAGGGACATTCCATTCCAAATATGCTGAGCACATAAAGCTGCGGGAAAGCTTAATGTGGGAACAGGCTGGGCACTGGTTAGCAGGTGCTGAGCAGTTGCACTGTGCATTGATAGTTTTGTATATTCTAGCTAGTGGTGGTGGTGGTAGTAGTAGTAGGAATAAGATTTTCCCTTCCATTTTTCCATCCCTGAAATTGTCTTTGTGCCAACCCACATTTTACTTTTTTTCCTCCAATTCTCTCCTCCATCCTGCTGGATGGGGCGTGTAAGCCAGTGGCTGTGTGGTGCTTAGCTACCTGCTGGGTTAAACCACGACATCTAAGCAGCACACCTGCACTCAGTGCACTTTGCTCCTTTTGTTCCTAAGTTTGTTTTGGCACTCCTCATTCCCACTATCTCCAGAGGACTGCACAGAGGAGCATGTGTAACACAGCTCCAGGCATGGCATTCCCAGCCCACTCTGGGCTGCTGCAGCCCCGACATGCCAGTTTCGTTCAAGTTTGGATTTCATGATATTCACAACCCCAAAGACTGGACTCTGAGCTCATCACCCTGTTCCTGGAGCTGGGGCTGTAAGTTCAGGTGCATACACCACGACATATAGTGGAAATGAAACTGATTTCATCAGCTTATTCTAGCAGCGTATTTCAGCTGATTCAGAGATGCCAGAAGGTTTAGACATGATTGAAGAAAGCTGATGCTTAAACTCTCTTAACCTGTGATGTGATACTAGTGCCCACTTCTGATATTTAAGATATGATAAGCTTGAAAGAAATAGTCCAGATCCTCTCAGGTAAATGATTCATTTTTTTATATAAGAGAAAAAAAAAAGGAATTACTGCCATTGAGGGGTTTAAGGCCTTGTGCATTAGCAAGAAATAAACAATAATAGTAATTAGTTTTCATGTCTGTGCCTTTATTTCCTAAACACTCTGTTGTAATTTTACAGATGGGGAAATGGAGAAGGTAGAGGTAAATGAGATTGTTCAAAGGCACAAGCAAGGACAGAGATGACGCAAAAAGCAAACTTGGACAGGCACTTGCCCTGGCAGCGGGGATCTCTCACTCCTCTCCTCAAACCCCTCATCCTACTACAGCTGAAGAACTGCTACCCCTTGGGTCTTGGGAATGGGCAATTCAGATAGTAGTGAGAAGACAAAGAAACAGACAGGAAAATAGTAGGAAACAGAAAATGCAGTGCAAGAAGAGGTAAGAGTGTAAATTAAACGCAATGCTCAATAACATAGGAAGATCCATAGGTTTGGAAAGCATTAGGAGGCAAACAAACCATATAACCAGAAAGTCAATGTAATAGAAAGCAGATGAAATTTAAAATATCTTAGAAAAAGTAAATAAGTAACAAGTTGTTGATTTTGAAGAGCTATCCTTTATCCACACAAAAAGAAAGTCTGCCAAAAAGGCAGTGCCTGCTGAACAAGCCTAAATCATTATCTGGTATAAAGTATTATTATTTTTTTACAATTATAGAGTTGCATTTGTTTAGTATTTCATGTGGTAAGTAAATAGACTCCTTCTTAGGAATAAAGATTGACAATCCAGTCAAGAATTAAATGTAGAAATGAAGGGCCCAAAAGGAAGCCAGAAAAATAACTTAAAAAATAATAATTATAATTGCTATAATTTTATTAATTATGAGATAGATGAAAAAAATATTAAATTTTGGGGGTTGTAAACCAGTCCCATGGCCTTGATCTTTTATTAAAATCCATCTCTTCGTAATAAACATTACAGTCTGTGAGATCTTTGCCTAGGATGAGCTTGAGCCTTTTTCTTTTCTTCCCCACTCTCTCTCATATTTCTTCAAGTGAGTAAGATTGTCCTTTTGAAAGTATCAAGGCCAATGCAAAATGTAGTTCTTTTGTATCCATTTTAAGTCCAGTTTAAAGCTGCTTCATTATTACACAATTAATATACTTAATTTAAGATCCCTCTGAATGCGCCTTCATCTCCTTATTTAATAATCTGCTGTGCTTGCATGTCTGAACCTTGTCTGGTCCTGGCTTCTCCCATCCCTAATCAGCTCTTACGTTGGAAGTAGGAATTATACTCTCAACAGCCCCTCTGCTTAATATGATCACAGTTCAGTCTGTGGGCCTGTCTAAGAGGCAGTCGTTCCATTTGTTAATATGTGACCTCCTTTACTTTTCATTTTGGATCTCCACAACCAAGGAAGAATCGTCTATTGTCTTACAAGCCAGGCAAAGTGAACAGGCTGAGTCAGTCCAGGAATATTCAAGCCTCCCCATCTGTGGTATTGCAGAATTCCAGGGCAATTCCACCAGTTGGTGGAGCTTCTGTCTGGGAAAACAGAGCTATTGTGAACAAAGCATACTGTGCATATTTCTAACATTCATAAAAGACGGGGTTTGAATCATTTGAATCTTTCTCAAAATTTCTTCCTTTGGGGCAAAAATTTCCAATGCATGGCCACGATCCAGTTATAGTCATTTGGAAAATCTGAGCATAAACCATGCAACCATGTCTTTAACTAGTTGTGAAAAGAAAAGATAAATGTTTGACTGTAAAAGTATGACAGCAGGCTGGATTATATTGGGACTTCATTTACCGAAGACCAGGACTTGGTTTTAGCAGGGCACGGCCTGCCAAATGCACCACCAAAGACTAAGATAGGCCTTCCCCTCTTCCTCATCATGACCTCTCTATGACAAAGGCTCCTTTCAAGCAAAGGAGGCAGAACGAGTTCCTTTTTCACTTTGGACACCCAGCAGTGATAAACTGGGTGTCCTGACAACCTTTTGTAGCACGCTACCTTTCATCTAGAAACATGCTGGCCTAACGTTAATAAGGCAGCCAAGGCAGAGCTGCTGTGCTAGGCTATCAAACTCTGCTAAGTGTCATTTTGACCAGGGTCACACCCTATTTTCAAGACTTTAGTCACATTGATCAGCACCAGAAGGTGTTATATTTATTTTTTGAATGACAGAATGCCTCTGAAGGGTAGGATTCTGACTCAGACCTAAATCCAATGATGTTTCAGATGACGAGATTAAAAACTGCAGTGTTTTTTCTAGTGCCCCATGCCCACAAATTCAGAAATCCAAATTAATCATCTAACCCTTCACATGATTACAGGGTGAGGAAAGGGTACAAAACAGACCAACCTCAACAAGATGATAAGGGCCGTATCCCAAATCCCACCCCTCCTTAGCAAGGAGATGTAGTTTAGGACAGGAGGAAGTCTTCAGCTAGTAGAACCCTACCTTGCCTATGAGATTTTTCAAAGACACAGCTGGAAGGAGACAGGTGCTACTTTCTGTAGCTCTGACAATTATAGCACTCTCTAGAAACAGAAGATCTGTGATTCAGCTCCTTTCTTATCTTAAGAAGACTCAAATCCACACTGACCTTTATCTGAAAGAATGGCCTCATCACCAGGTTATTGGTTATCTGGGAAGGTATGGAGGGAAAAAGGAACTTTAACATAGAAATCATGCTCCATCAGGCAAGAAAGTTCTCTTAAGGCCATGGCAGTATTTTTATACTATAGGTGTGTAATATAAAATAACACAAGCCATCCTTGGGGCAGGAACAGATAGGGTAGGCAGATCTCCTCCATCCTAGCAGACAGCCTGAAGCACTAGACTACAGTGCTTGCACACAAACCTGAAAGTGGTTTCACCACTTCAAAGAAGTGGTTGTGATACCACCCAGAATGATGCAGGGATTACAGCAATCTCCTGGGAGGTAGGGAATGTAGGTTGAGTTTCCCCATTCCCACCCTTGCCTCCCTGCCCCAGACAAACTTGGTGAATCTGAATGTCCTGTTTTCTGTGCAAGTGCTGGAACTACTGAGCTATTGTGTAATTTAGGTGTACCCGCGAACTCCTCTTTGGGGTTTTGCTAGAATGGCATTTAGGTAGATGTGAACAGTTGTTTTCTACATCCTGGAGGAAGACAGGAAATTTTATTTTAAAAGATGCCAGGGGTTACTCTTTGCATAGGAGGTTAGACTAGATGCCATTTCTGTGGTACTACTGAATCTATCATAGAATGCCCTGAGTTGGAATGAATCCTAAAGATCATCTAGTTCCTACACCTCTGTCATAGGCAGGGAACCTTCCACTAGACCACGTTGCTCAAAGCCCCATCCAGCCTAGTCTTAAACACTCCCAGGGATGGGGAATTCATAACACCTCTGTGCAACCTATTCTGGTGCCTCAGCATCTTCACAGTAAAGAATTTCTTCCTAATATCTAATCTAAACCTGCCCTCCTTCAGCTTAAGGCCATTCCCCCTTGTCTTATCACTGTCCAATTTAGGTGCCTCTGGATAGTCAGGATTTCAGAAGTTTGACTTGGGTATCCTAACCCTAAAAACACTGACATTTCATTGCCTTGGCCCCAGAAATCTGCAGCCTAAAGACTGGCCCTGGTCTTGGGGAAGCCAAGCAAATTCTGATAACGAGTTGTCATCAAATTATTTGGCCATAAATGCAAACGTGTGTGGGTACTGGAAGTGAACCCCTCAGCCTCTCCACACTGTCTGCTCTCAGCGTAACCTTCAGTCTCCCCAGTTCTGGCAGCATCCAGCAAACGTCCCTCAACAACCTTCCCCACTTCCTTGAACTTTATTTCACCCAAGGCCTCCTTCATACTGCTACAGGCTTCCTCCCGTTGTTGCCTGGTTTTATTATTCCAAGTTATCCAATAAGCCCTGGGAACGACAGCCTTCTGGCCCTCTCTCCTGCACTGCCGCCTCCAGCGAATCAAGCTGTGTACACACCAGTTAGACAATTTGCCTACTGTTGTTCCTGTCCCCTTATCTCTCCCCCCACCCCCGCCTCGGTGTTTATGCTTAATGGATTGGGAGTTCCTTGCACGATGAACTTCCTTTTCGCCTCATGGGAAGCGCACGGAGTATAGTGAGTGACCTCTCGTGCCATAAATAACTGCAGGACAGCAGACCGTGCTCTCCCTGGAGGGAACCACTGCCTTGGGTCGGTCGGTGAGCAAGTGCCCGGCTCCCTGCACAGCACCCGCAACTGCCCGAAGTACATAGCGCACTCAATGCCACTTTCTGATCATTTTCTCCAAACATCCCATTTCCTGTTCTTTAAATAGCACCTTAAAGATTATTTTAAAGGCTTTCAAAACACTCTTGCCGCCGTTTTTGGGTTTGGAGTGGGTTTTGTTGGTTGGGGGTTTTTTTTAGCCTTCTTGCATGACGATATTTTCACGTCGTGGGAGACAGGAACAGCTCGAGGAAGCTGCGAAGTTGCACGGAGTACTCGGGGGAGGAAAGGCGGGGGGGCAATACGGTTTCTAGGACAGTCCACCTGGCACCGACGTTTTGTTCTTGCACACACTTTCAGTGCGGAGCTGCGAGTTTCGGGATGACTCTGGAACTTTACACACCTCTCGGGGGTAGCCCGCCCGGAGCGGGGCGAGGGGCCCGGAGGAGGGCGGCGGCGCCCCGCGTAGTCCCTTTCCCAGCAGAGAGGCAGAGATGCAAAGGCGAAATGACAGCATGGAAAACGGAGTATTTTTATCGGGGCCAGTGCCCGGGGTGAGGGGTGGGCGGAAAGTGCCACCCTCTCTGTCTCTCCTCCCTTGCCCTCAGCCGCCCACGCCGGCAGCGGCATCAAAGGGAATCTCCCTTGTCGCGCCGTGTCAGCACCGGGGATGAGCGCACCGGCCCGTCATGGCATTTTCGCTTCTCCCGGCGCTTACTCAACAGGCGGGAGGGGAGGGAGGGCTGGTTTGGAGGGGGGGGCGGGGGGAGGACTCCCAACCAGCGCCGCTTCTGCCATGAGGTCACCGCGGCGCTATGCGCCGTGCCCGCCGCCGCCCCTGCTCCGCTCCGTTGCGTCAGGCAGGGGGTATCCCCGCCGCGGCCGCCCGAGCGGGGCATCCCCGCCGCGGAAACACCCGCGCTGCCACGCGTGTCCCTCGCCGCCGGGGCGGGGGGTGCTCCTGCCGCCGTGCCCTCCCCGCCTCCGCACCACCAGCCCCCCGCGCGGGGGGCGCTGCGCCGCGGCTCGGGAATGCCGGCAGGGCTCCGCCGGCGGGCCGCGCAGGGACGGCATGCCATGCGACACGGAGGGAAGGCAGCGCGCTGCACCGAGGGACTCGCACCGAGCCGGCCACGCGGAGGGGAACTCCAGCCGCAGCCACCAAGAGACTTTTGGTTTTTTTAGGAGGAAGCCGGGTCTGGCACCCCCCGCCTGCGTGCGGCTACGGCTTTCCCCCTCCCCCCCGCACCCACCGTGGGGCTACCGGGAGGATGGGTGTGCGCGCCGGGGTCCCCGTGCGCTGCCCCGCACTCCACCCCCTGCGCAGAGGAAGCCGGGCGGGGGCGTGGCCCCACGACAATGGGACTCGCCGGCGCTATAAATACCCGCCCGCATCTATATTTGGTTTGGCCGGATCACAGCCGGGGGGGCCGGGAGGGGGGTGTCCCAAAAATAGCCCCGCGCTCCCGCCCGCCGCCGCCGCCGCTCAATGGGCTCCGGCCCCGCCCCCTCCCTCGCGCGCGATCCCGAGCGCCTCGCGCGGGGCCCGGCGGGGCTAAATTTAGCAACGCCGCTTGCGTCAATGACGCGGCCGCCGTGCGTCAGCCCCGCCGCGCCCCGCCCCTCGGAACGGGGCCCGCCGCGTCCTGTGCGTGGATTGGCCGCGGCGGCGGCACGAGGGCGGTGACGTGGGGGCGCGGGCTGGCCCCCGCCGGGGGCCGGCGGCGTCCGGAGGGGAAGCGCGGCCGCGCGGGGAGCCCGGCGGGTTCCCCCGCGGGGGGAGCGGGGTCTGGCAGCGCCGCGGCCCCGGAGGGAGGGAGGGAGCGAGCGAGGGAGGGACGCCCCGGCGCCCGGGGGAAAACGGCGCGCACCGCCTCGGGAAGGGGATCCCGGGCTCGGACGTGGCCGTCGCGCCGCCGGTCCGGGGCTTCCGCCGAGCCCTGCGCCAGCCCCGGCTTTGCCTCCCCGGGAGCGAGCGCTCTCCGCGGCGGTGCCGGCGGCGGGATGGTGGAGCGAGAGGCAAAGCGAAAGTGCCGCCGCTGCCGCCGGTCCCTCCTCCTCGGGGCGGCAGGCGCCTCGTCCGCTCCGGCTCCCGTCCGGCCGGAGCACTCGCTTGGCGGAGCCGCTCTGTGCGAAGCACAAGCGCAGCGCCGGCCGTCTCGGCTGCGGTGACGGTCGCGAACATCCCGGCCGCCGCCGGTGGATGTAAACACTGCACCGGGCACGGCGGCGGGCGGCTGCTGCCGGCGGAGACAGCGGGGGAGTCGTCCGCCGCCGTGCCCGGTGCCCCAGGCAGACACATGGACACCGAAAGACACACGGACACAGACAGTCAAAAGCCGGCGGCAGCCCGGACGCTTCTCAGGGCCGCTCGCACTTGTGCCCGCTCTGTGAGCGGCACCTCCAGCAACCTGCTCCTTGTTCCTGCGCACTGGAAAGTTTCGAAAGAAAAGAAAAAGAGAGTGAAAAAAAAAAAAAAAAAAAAAAAAAAGAAAAAGTTTGAGAAGAGAAAATAATTCGGAAAAAAACTTTAAAAGCAAAAAGAAAAAAAAAAGTTTTTTTAAAAATGAAAAATTAAAAAGTGAAAGAAACCTTTATTAATTAGTCCTAAAAGTTCCACTAAGTAAGCAAGCAAAGCTCTTTTCATTTGAGCCACTTCAGTAAAGATATAATAATTTTGTTATTATCACTACCTTAATAACAATAATTATTATTAATATTATTATTATCAGGTTTGGGAAGGGCTCGCCAGGCTGCGGCGGGCAGGCGGCCCCGCGGCGGCCGGCCGGCCGTGCGGTCCCGCTGCCGGCGGCTCCGCCGGAGCTCCGCAGCGCTCCGCAGCTCTCGGCCGTGCGCGGCTGAGCGCGGCTGTGCAGAGCTCGGCGCGGCGCGGTGCGGCGGGAGCGCGGCGCACACACTGGGGCGGGGGGGGGGGGGTCAGTAGCGTCAGGCTCCCATGGCGTCACTATTGACGTTTCGCATTCCAGCCGCTCTATGGAGAGGCCGCTAGGGCTCCTCTCACATAAATGACGTTCAGAGAGAGGGAGCGGGAGAGCAGCGCAGAGAGGCGCCTCCGTCCCCTCTCTCCGGCGCAGGCACACGCGCACCCCGGGGCACTCGCACCGGGACGCGGGCACAGGTCCCGGCCCGGCTCCCGCCGCACACACACAAAGGCACATCGCGGCGGCGGCCGCCGCTTGGCATCCCTCGCCCGCCCGCCTGCTCACTCCCTCCCTTCGCCCGGGGACGGGCTCCTGGCTCCTCAGGCTTTTTCAATCCTTTTCCATGCCTCGGGATAACGCACCCTCTGGACCTGCAGCTACCCGGAGTCTGAGGGATTTTGTGTCTCGGGTCCTGCCGCTGGACAGCGCCTACACACGCCTTTAAGGAAGCGGGCACCTACAAACTAGATGTAAAGACGGAACCTCCACAGCAACCGAGTACGTATGCGAGTGAACGGGAGCGGCTGAGGGAGAGGGACGGCGCGGCGTGTCCCCACTCCGTGAAAGTTACGCCGCCGGGGTAGAGATGCTGGGGAGATGCCGGCGGCGAGCGATGCGGCTCAGCCGACGCGCTGCCGTGCCGCTTCGGGCTCTCGCTGAAACTTTTCCCTCACCTTCCCCCCCTCCTCCCCCATCCTCCCCGTGGATGTTCAGTTGCCGCTCGTCTTCCGAGCGTCCCTGCCGTCTCGGCAACTCCTGCCGTGCGCGGGGCACTGCTGCTCCTCGCAAACGGGAGGGCTGTGGTTGAGCGGAGCGGGAGCCGGAGCCGGTGGTACTAAGGTATTTCTGCTAGTTGTTGTCATGGAAATGATGCTGCCGGCGGCGGCGGGGAGTTTACAGCGCCGGTGATGAATGGCAGCAATTTGTCTCCCTCCTTTAGCCGCGCCTGGGAAATAGGTGGTTCTGTTTGCACAAGTTCAGCTGTCTAATAGGGACGGCGAGGCAGGTTGAGCTCATCTCACTTTGGGAGAGAGCAGCCCCCCTCGGCAGCCCAAAGAGCTCGCCCAAGAGGTAATTGCTGGAATGTGACATATTGTATTGAAATGAGACGGGATGTTTGCACGGCACGTCTGCCCGGCATCTGCTCCTCGGAAATGTGCACTTTTCCCTTCGGAGGTCAGAAGTGGTAACGAGGGGCCGCGGTGCCCCGGCACGGGCGGTACCGTGCGGGGAGGCTGGGCTGCGCCGCCGCTGCCCCGCTCCCTGCCCCCGCGGCGCCTCTCGCCTTTGCCTTCTCGCCTTAATAGCTGCGAAAGAAGTTTCAGTCTTGGAAAGAGGCGAGAAAGCGCGGGTGTTGGGTTGTGATATTATGTAGAGGGACGGTTATCGGGACAGCACTATCGCGATAGCCTGTCCCGGGCGGAGATGCCGCTCACCTTAGCGCGGCTACTTAAGAACGCTGTTACTTAACTTGCAGTTTTTGGATACGATGGAATCCGTGCGAGGATATTTCCCAGGGAAAGGGCGTAAAACGCTGTTTTATGTAGGGGGATTAGTGTGTTGGGATAGGATTTTTTTTCTCCAGGAAAAAAAAGTTTGGGAATGAATCGCTAACTTTTATCCAAGCCGCTTCACTCGATTACATTCTTCGCCCTATTTTTCTCTCCTCCGTGGAGACCGTTGTATGCTGGAGTCAAGCCCCGGTAAAAAACAATGGACTAAACCAGACCAGACGGTTTCTTCGGAGGTGAATCTCACGCGATCTCGTGGATATTTGCTGGAGTGACCGTGCGGCTCGGGGCGATCCCTCCCACTCCCCCCCCCAAAAAAATCGCCAGCTAACCGGCGGTGGAAATCCAGCACGAAACTTTTTAATTGAATGGAGCTTCCCCCTCCGCAGTCCCTCCCGGGTAAATGAAGGTTTCGAAACTCGCCTGAAGAAGTCACAATCACAATGGAGTGTTTCACGGTTTCCTCCTCGTATTACAGGGTGGGGAGGGGTGTCACTCGGGGCTGAATGTAAAGTGCACGGAGGAAGAAAAGAGCTTTGACAAGGGTAGTTATTTCCTCCTAATTTACAGCCCTTACGGCCCTGCGCTCCTGGCTCGGGCGGCGGCAGCCCGGAGGGGTGCTGCGTGGTTAAAAGCGCAGCGAGTGTCTCTAGGTAACCGGCGGCTCGGGGGGGCAGAGAGGAGCCCTAGGGCGCTCCGCGCCGAGCGGGAAACCGCCTCGTAGGAGCTCGTAAGGGAACAAAACCCTCGGGAGAGAAGGGGATGAGCTTAACACCCCAGGGCACTTAACACCCCAGGAGCTGGCGGGGGTTTAAAGGCGAGGGGCGCGGGGAAGGCAAAAGAAGGACGAGGAGCGGGAGAAAGAGTCGCCGGGGAGCGGCTTCCGTGGGCAGGGGCCGGCGCGGCCGAGCATCCCCCGCGCTGCCGCGGAGCCCGGCTGGCAGCGCCCGGAGGGTCGGGGGCAGGCGGCGGGGCAGAGCTCCCTCCCCAGCGCCGGCGGTGATGGGCCCGGAGACACCGCACAGGGTTAGCGGGCAGGCAGGACACCCCTCAAGTCTGGCCGGTACCTTGCATAGAAAGTCGCAGCCTGCTTTTCCCCGGTCTCTGCATCCCAAAAAGAGAAAGTTCTCACGGGGAAGTGGACGCTCGGGGATGCTGTCCCGCTTGTTGTAGTCACCCCGCCCGGGGTTCTCCTCTTGCCTACCCCAGGCTGCTCTCTCTGAGAACAAACCGGCGGCTCCGTTGTCCCAGCCCGGTGCTCTCTTGCCTTTTGTGTGATGAGGGAGCGGGAGCCGGCAGGAATGCGCTCCCCGGCCGGCTCCCGCTCCCCACCCGCGGGGCGAGGCGGGGGATGGCGTGCGAGCGCGGGGGACGGTGCCCCACGTCCCCCCCGAGGCGCCGCGCCGGGGGGAGGCGGGGGCTCCCCTCTGCCCCGCCGGGCACCGCCGCCGCTGACTGTGCCTTGTCTCCCGCCGCCGGCGGACAGAGCCCGGGTCGGAAGAGCGCCCCCCGCCCAGGCCAGGCCCCGGGCCCGCCTCCGCAGAGAGGTCCCAGCCGGCACCCACCCCGCCGCCGCCGCCGCCCGCCGCCGCCTCCGTCCGCACCTCCAGCCCCACCATTCAGCGCGCAAGATACCCACCAGGTAAGCTGCCGCTCCGGGGGAAGGGCAGGAGTAGAGGGGTGCGGGAGCTCCTGGCGCGGCCCCTACCCTTCCCAAATCCCTTCGGCATCATCGGCCCCCGACGTCCCGGGGCGTTTAAATCCCAAAAGGATCAGAGCAGCGCGTGCCTTTCGCAGCGCTTTTGGCGATGCCGTGCCTGGGCGCGCGGGGTTGCGAGCCCCTCGCCAAAGACGTGCCAGATTTAAGGGGAAGCTGGTTGGGGGTGCTAGTGTCCCTGTGAGGAGCCCAGCTTGCCTGGAGTTTAACTGGGCATCCTTTACCCCACGCTCTCGCAAAGAAAGCAGAACGCTGTGGTAATAGCTCCCGATGTCCCTGCCCTGATGCTTTTAGCCATTCATTTAGGTTTTGATGACAGGTTGCTCTTTAATGCACCTCCTGTGGGGCCTTTTCTTTTCTTGTTTTAATATTGTTGGATAAAGAAAAAATCCCAGGTTATTTACTTTGCAGGGGAACTAATACTGGTGCCCAAAGTGGAAAAGTAGGGGTTAGACTTAGACAAGTGCGCTGGCAAAAGGCGAGGTAGGAGGAGTCCCACAGAGCCAGGAGAGACCAGACCTTTAGGTTAGGGATATTTTTTCAGTCCTCCGGTCAGAGTTATTTTAGACTTCTGTTTTTCTACACCACTTTGCACAGAATTCAGTGGCATTACTCTGTTATGCTCAGAAAAATGCAGGAAAAAAGGTCATAATGATCTGTTCCCTTGAACTCCTGCTCATTTTCTGAGCTAGCAAAAAAGCTTTTTTCCTTCATATCAACACGTCCGGTTGTGACATTATCTGTGAACTCACTCTGTTGTGTTCCTCCGTCAGTTCTCAGTGGAGGTGTGTGGAAAGAATCTCTTTCCCTTTTTATTTGATTAAGCACTGATCACTGATGTTTTAACAGCCAGTCCTTAAACTAACAAATGATAATGATACGACTTGCCAGGAAATGTGTGTGCATGGAATGGCATGGACAGAAATTGACAGGAAAAAAAAAAGAGAACAGTAGAATAATACATAAATAACATTGAGGAGGCAAGGCTTAGGGGGGAGGGTTGTCCTGCCTCCTTCTTCAAGCTTTTGGATTTAAGGGAAAGAAGGTCTTAATTTCAGGAAACAGCACTAGGTTTTTTTTTTCTCAGATTTTAGTGTTTTCTCGAGAAGAAGAAATATGTGAATGGTTTGTGACAGCGTGATAATTCAAATTTGGTGCTTAGTTTAAATATGTTTATCTGCAAAGCGGGCAGGAAAGAATTAAAAGTTGATTTAACACAAATTATTTGGATTACTGCATGCCAGGAGTGAATATTTTAAAATTGTAAGTGAAAAGAGTTCTTAAAATAATGAGGAAAACCTCATTATTTCCAAGGCAGGGCTTTTGGTTTTTTTAACATGAATTATTTCTCAAGTGCTCCTGGAATATAAATTACCATGATTAAGAAGAGATGAACTGCACTTAATTTTGATATACATTTTATCCATATTTACTTTTCTCTTTATGAGAAAATTTATACGAATTAATGCATTTTATTCCTCTGCTGTGGAACCAAAATACACCACACACTTTTAGTTCGAGTTGCAAATATTGGTCTAGAATCTCACAGTGTTTAGTCAGGCAAACCTCAGTGAATTGCAGAATTGGGTCTATTACTTCCTTTGACCAGCAAATTACATGGCAGACTAGTAGGAAATGTAAAAGAAAATAGCAATCAGATCTTTTTAGCCAGGCACTGTGTTGCTTTGACCATCCCAGCTATCAGTGAACCGCATTAAGTTTCATGACTAATGAATAAAACCAACTGTATTACTGGCCTGAACCCTGCTTTCCCATGAAAACAGAAATACCACATGCCTTTTATCCTACATGTTTGCAAATTGAAGGGGATGTTGTACCCTTCACTTTTTAAAGGAGAACGTTCTACCAAAGATAAGCCTTAAAACTAATAATGAAACAGCAACCTTAAATATTAGCTGACCAGAAATATTCTTCAAACCTCCAGAGCTGAGTAAGCAAAATTGATGTTTGCAAGTCCTGAGTAGCAAACCTTGTGATTTGAGTAATTCCTCTGACATGCGCTGCAAATGCTGCTTTTTTAAAAAATATAATTTTTAATATTTTAATATTATAATCTCGTTTACCCATCATGAAAATTTTATGGCATGATAGCATGCATACAGAGGTAGATTTAGAGTCATAAACTGTTCCCATTGTGCTTATCTAATTCTCATTGACACCTATGTATATTAAGCAGCAGATGTAGGGCAGCTTGAGATGGATTCTTCTCTCGCTGACACTGGTATAAATGTTTCTCCCTTGACTAGATGAGAGCAGACTCCACAGTACCGAGTGCTTAGTCGGTCCCTGGTGCATATTGTTGAAAGGAAAAGGCTCGAGGCTAATTTAAATGTGCGGATGGGAGTTGGGTGCCCATCTGAGCTCTGGGAAAGCTTCTCGGAAAGAAGTTGGTGAGGGCCTGTGCCGCAGCCTGGTGCACTGTTGCTAACATGCTCATTGCCCTTGCAGATATGCCCTGTGTGCAAGCGCAGTATAGCCCTTCACCGCCCGGTTCGAATTATGCATCCCAGACCTACGCATATGGCTCGGAGTACAGCTCAGACATCATGAACCCTGACTATGCCAAGCTGACCATGGACCTGAGCAGTACCGAAATCACTGCCACTGCCACCACCTCCCTTCCCAGCTTCAGCACCTTTATGGAGGGTTACTCTGGCAGCTATGAGCTCAAGCCTTCCTGCCTCTACCAAATGCAAACTGCCTCCTCTGGCCAGAGGCCCCTCATAAAGATGGAAGACACCCGGCTGTCCCCATACCAGCCCTCACTGCCCCCATCCACAGATGAGGGGATGCCCAGCACTTCCATGTACTTCAAGCAATCCCCACCCTCCACGCCCACCACACCCGGCTTCCCTGCTCACCAGAGCCTGTGGGATGAGCCCCCGCTGCAGCCCACGCAGACCTGCCTGCCTCCCGGCCACCTGATGGACGCCGCCCCCATGAAGACCGTGCCTCCGCGCTTCCCTCTCTTCCACTTCAAGCACTCGCCTCCGCACACGCCGTCCGCGGCCGCCCACATGTGCTACGACCCGGCCTCGCTGAGCCTGCCCCTGGGCTCCGACAGGCCCGCCGCCAGCCAGGCTCCCATGGAGGGCCATTCCTACGGGCTTCACCTGGCCAAAAGACCAGGCACCTTAGCCTTCTCACCGCTCGGCCTCAACGCAGCCACCTCCAGCCTGATGGGGGAGAGCAGCGGGAGCGGCAGCAGCGGCCTGCCCTCTCCCCCCAGCAGGAGCTCTTCGTCCGGGGAAGGCACCTGCGCTGTCTGTGGAGACAATGCCGCCTGCCAGCACTACGGGGTGCGGACGTGTGAGGGCTGCAAGGGCTTTTTCAAGGTGAGACATCCGCGCTTTGCTCCCCTCCCTGCCTGCTCCCACCTCGCTTCCCGGCCCCTCTGTCCCCACACGCTCCTGGTCCTGACCTGGGGCTCCAGGGACATGGTGTGTTGAAACTCAGGCCCCCACAGCAGGGTGGGAGGGACGCCCAAAGTTTTTGGAGGTCAAGGAAAGCCCTCTGTGGGATAAAAGGATCAGCCAGTGTCTGCTGAGAAGAGGCCATGGCAGTGGTCTGGGGGAACCGCATCTCTGGTCCGCCAGCATTCCTCAATGTTCGTAGGTTGTCCCACTTTACACTATAAACTACATTTATTCTGTAGTGAAGCTCATCTGGAGTACATTCAGCCTGGGTTTTAGTCAGTGATCAATTCCAATTGTACTTTGTTTCTAGATGAGAAAATAAACCCTGAAATCGTAAAGGCCACTTAATATTTTAGGTAGTGGCAGCAGTGCCGTTTGTTGTCCAGGGGTGGTTGGCGTGAGAAGGAATGCAGGGTGGTCAGCACCAGGAAAAAACTGGTTTCACTCATGGGACAAACCCAAGTACTTCTAGTTGCTTTTGGCTGCTGCCTTGTCATTACCCTTGAGCTCAGGAGCCCGGGGAGTCCTTACCAGGGGAAATCTGCCTGCAGAGCAGTGACTAAGCACTGCACAGGGTCCTGGTGCCTGCCCTGCAATGAAGGCAGCTTTGTAGCTGAGTAGCAACACAAATAACTTACACATAGCAGTTTCTCAGTGGGAACTTTGCCCTTATATTTTCAAGAGTTGAATATACTCTTTAGGTCTTAGATTTGGGTGCTTTGTAGTTTCCTTTCAGCAGAGTCTGAAGGTCCAGATTCCAAATATTAATGTCAGAAATAGCTTGTTTAAGGGAAGAGCTTGTGATTGACTTTTGGTAGGATGGTTCTGCACAGCAAGTTTAAGATTTGAAACATTTGAGGTTGATTTTGTATATTTCTTCTTCTTGCTAAGATAGCAGTTATATTCCTATTCTGGTAAAAGATACAATAGGAACAAAAACAGTCCCAAAATATTTGGGGGAAGGGCTTACCACATTTTTTTATTGTAGGTGGAGTTGTCAGTGTTACTTAATAATAATCTTTTGACCACGTGGTAACACATGTCTCCTGTAAAACTAATTTGTTATTTAAATATAACTAGAAAAGGAAACACAAATAACATGGAAATAGCAGCTCTTTTTATCCCAAACCTGCCCCTGTGGAAATCAATAGCATACCCTTGAGTTGCAACAGTACCTTATTCTGCAAAATTAAACTGTTTTAATCTCCAAATCACAATGAAAAATATTTGCTGTATCTCATATATTTAGTACATTGAAGCTGTTATTTGATAACAAACACAAATTATGGAATAAAATTTATCCATTAATTTAATTGCAGTTAAAGATTTAATATTGAATGTTGAGTTGATACATTTGTTCCTGGTGTCTTTTCTAGTAATACCTTTTTGAATGTTATTTATTGATGTATCTTTGATTTTAAGCATGGCAGCATGGTATGTTTTTGCATTGATATTTGTTACATTCTTCCAAAGCTTGCCAGGTTTCTACACATTTTAATTTTGTTTTAGTTTTTTCAACATGACTTTAGAGTTAATTAAATTTACATAACTATGTCATCATTCTGTCCTTTTTCCTCAGGTCAGGTTAACTTTCCCAGCCTATTTAGCCAAACATATTTTGTAGGGGTTACTGGTATTTTTGTTTTTCTCCCTGATGATTTTAATGGCTAACCAAACCAGTTATTGTGGTATTTGACTAACAATAGTGATAGCAAGAGAAGTACATTGCAGATCATTTTGATTTTATTTTAATAAGGTCAGCAATAATCAAGGGAATGAACCAAGTAGAAAATTGTTCCCAAAGGGATATTAAAAGCGGAGATAATCTAATCCCCAAAGGTAGATGTGATGACCTGGTAATTTCAGATATGATTTTATCATTCAAAGTTGCCTGTCTCCAGAGACTTGCTTCAGAAAAATCCTAGATGATTTTCATTGTCAGCAGCTAGCACTAATAAAATTGTTTTTCCTGCAGGCTAGTGTGTTAGGAAATTAATTTTATCTAATTATATGAATTGCACTGTCACTTTTCATGTTGTAATTAAAACACATTTTGTCAGGTTCTAAGCTGCTCAAGAAACAATCAGTTTACTATTTTTGTGTTGCATTTTCGCAGAGAACAGTTCAGAAAAATGCAAAATATGTTTGTCTGGCAAATAAAAACTGCCCAGTGGACAAGAGACGTCGTAACAGATGCCAATACTGCCGGTTCCAGAAGTGTCTCAGTGTCGGCATGGTTAAAGAAGGTAAGGACTCTGGCTATTTATGATCCCAGAAAACTAAAATGTTATTTTTTATGAATCTGTGTCTCTGTGTGTGTGTGTGTGTGTGTGTGTGTGAGCATGGATGTCTCTACAATAAATTTGTCAGTGATGAGATTCATAACTTACCCCAAAATATGTGCGTTTATCTAATAATTTATTGATTTTGTGCTTTTCACCCCTATTATCATATTTAGACCATAGACCCCAGAGTTCAAGAACAGCAAGGTCACAAGAGGATAATTTGACAGTGGCCAAAATGTCTCCTTTATTAACTTTGAACATTGTTCGATAACGCTGTTGGTTTCCCCTTGTTATCTCACTGGGGGCTGCACTGGATTGTGTGCATTTTGACATAGGATCTCGTTTCATTCCCATAAGCTGATTGTAAATTTGCAATTAATTTAAATGGAAACAGGATCAACTCATTAGTCCCAATTCTGCAAATATTTAAGCATGTGAGTAATATTGTGTGAGCAGTCCCATTGCAAATACTGACATGGATAATATAACCTATATAGTGTGACCATATTTTTTCAAATGCTTCAAGAAAGCTAAAATTATTTTGAATGAATGCCTCTGCCATTTAAAAGGGACACTGCTAGTAGAAACACTAAAATCTGTGCTTCACATTCAGCTTGTTTTCAGCAGCAGAGTGTCACGGGCACACGTACACGGGCACACTGACGTGCTGCAAACAAAGCATGGACACGAGGAACACAGCTGGGCTCTCACTGAGCAGCTACATTGCTGCTTACGATCGTAGGTCTGACACAGCTCTGGTGCCATTTGTGTTCCTTTGCAATCAAAGGCATCAAGAGCACGTGCTGAAACTGGAGAACACTCTTATTTTTGCTGGTCTGGCCACTGTAAGGAAAGCAGGGTGTTCATTCTGATCCATCATTCGCTGGTACCTTCACAACTGATTGCCTTGGGATTTTTTTCACCTAGTTGTCCGTACCGACAGCCTGAAAGGGAGAAGAGGTCGGCTGCCTTCCAAACCAAAGAGCCCCTTACAGCAAGAACCCTCTCAGCCCTCCCCGCCCTCTCCTCCCATCAGCATGATGAATGCCCTCGTTCGAGCTTTAACCGACTCCACGCCCAGGGAGCTGGACTATTCAAGAGTATGTCTCACTTTTCTTTCCCTATTTGCTTTCTGCACAGAAATGATTTGCGAGCTACATTTCTCCTTACCAGCTGGTTTGCCAAAATGAAATTAAGTGTGAAATTTGGACGAGGGTAGAAATCGCTCCAGCCAGCCGTTGTCTTTTTGTGATAGGTGGACAATGAGAGGAAAGGAAGGGTAGTAGATATTAGTGTTTGTAGCTATTCATTGTGAGGATCTCAATCACAAAATAATCTAATAATCTGCTGTATATTCATGGCTGTGTTAAAACAAAAATGCATGGATAAATAGAGCATTCTTCTTGCAAAAAGGCTGTGTCAAAACACGATCAATTATGATGTCATTGATTAACCAGGAGCAGTACTTGTATGTCCAATATCTTAACTTCCATTTTCTGAAGGCTAAAATTTAATAGCACTTTCCTGATATTCAGATAGAAGGGTTGCAGAGTGTGACACTGGATGAATAGGACCATTCCTGTTGAAATCAACAGGAATTTTGCCATTATTTAAATGGAAATAGGATGTGCTTTGGATACCCCAGCCTAAATATTCCTTCAGTAAAACTCACAATTTTAAAACAAGCCTCTTAAAATTAAAATTCTGAAAAATCAGTAAAGCTTTACCAAAGATTATATATTTTTGTAACCTTGTTCTTTAATGTAGCATAGTCACAATTTAAATATTCATGGAATATTCTGAAATCTGAAAAGAAATGTTCTTTAGATATTAATATACAGCACTGAAATGCCTTGTTAAATACAATTTTTAGGCAGGTTGATATAGGATAAGAAAAAAACTACAGCTATGGAAAAACAAGATCAAATTCTTCCCCCTTAAAGAAATATTATTAAATTTGCGATTGTTAAAAATAGCAGCAGTACTCAGACAATAACTCCATTGGCCATTTATCACTTGTTGCTAAGTAATATTTAATCCTAAAGCATATTTACTGCAATTATATTAAAATTACTTTATGCTATTTTAGACTATATTTTTATATATAATTTAGCAATTTAAAACATGCTGTAACATATTTTCTTCAAACGAATCTGGAAGTATTAAATAATATTATTTTTCAAGTTATTATCAAGAATTTAGCTGTTCAGTGTCTGACAACCTACTATGGGGAGAATGCACTAACCATATCTACATGTACCTTAACTTACCCTAAATGTCTCAGGGATCATTCTACAAATGCCAAGGTGTGTGATGAGCTGTGCTCTTTGATAGAAATCTGCTGGCTTCCACAGAATTGCAGGAGTCCAGAGGCCATAGTTTGTATTTATTTATTGATATAAAATTCTTTTGCATTTACAGAAAACTGAACAAAAATTATGTACTTTTATGTGACTTTTTTCTTTGTCCTGCAGTAATTATTTCTCTTTTAATGAAAACAACCCACAGATTTAAATGTTGAACTATTCTGTTGGACTTTACAGGGAGCATATGATTGACAGTAAATTAATTTAGTCTTGGTAGCTAAAAGATTAAGTATGATTATCTGTTAGAACATATTAATATCTAAGTTTTTCTTTACAGTAAAATATATAATAGTCTGTTGTGCCCGGTGGTACTGAAATGACAAAAATATTCTACAAGAAATTAGTAGATTCTTATGTTTTTCATTGACCCTTATACTTATTTTGAAAAGTTACTGGAGGTCAAAAAACAAATGCAGTGTAAAGAGCAAGATTAACTGAATTTAATGAATTTAATGAAACGTGTCATAAACACACTGCAATGCTAAAATATTCCTATGAAGAATAATCCTGTACCTGTAAAGACTAACCTATGGCACATTCAGCTAGACTGTGACCCTGCTGAGCACCACAAATGGGCAGATCTGGAAATCTGGCTTTGGAGTCAGCCCTGACACTTCTGCAGATACGACCTTAATGTTTAGCATGGTCTTCGTGTTTACAAGCTGTAATATCTTGACTGTCTTAAAAACCACTGATAAAAGTTTCGGAGAAAAGTGTGCATCCCTTCCCTCCAGAAAAGCCTGTAGAGACACACACAGACACACAGAGCAACCCAGGAAAAAAAAACAAACCCAGAAATAAATTACATAAGCTACAAACTTTACACCAAAACACTGGAAACAGTTCTGTTCAGAACATGGCTGCTTTTCATCTCAGCACTGGTTTTAACTTACCAGTCCACAGCCGTGGTATATTTAGGTACTTGGTTTCAAAAGGCAATTGCCACGGCCGTAGTCTGGTCTCACACCTGTTTACTGGTACAATTCTCTGAGTTTACGCTTTTAAGGAAGTGAGATGAGAAACAGACCCTTGCCATTCTTATTCATGCAGAGTAGGCACCAATGTAAATAGAAATGTTGCCTTTTCAGAGGGGCAGTGCAGTATTTAGGCAATAATCCCCCCCATTCCTGGGCTACAAAATTAAGCACATATCATGGCTTTTGGAAAAACGAGTGTAGGCTTTTGTCTGTGCAGAGAAGTTAATGTTAGGCTTTTGCAGTTGTAGCCGTTGATGAAGGACTGATGAAAGCAGGCAAAGGGCAGAGCTAAGTTGTGCTATCGGGCTTCCCAACCTCAGGCTTTCCAAATCTCTTCAGATGTAACTCACAAATTAATGTTGCTTGCTACACATGCAACCCCCTCCTTAAGTAACAGTCATATTTCATTTAATTCCCAAAGGAGCTCCAAGGAAAGGAGGGGGGCAGAGCTTTGTCTTTTGTCTTTCTCCTGGTTTGCCTCCAGTTTGCATAGGGCAGGTTTAGAAATGCAGATCGGAGGGAGCCCTTCCATCCTGTGACGTCTCCTGACCAAGGGCAGGATTGCCAGCTGTCTTGGTCACAAGTTAGGTCAAATATCACTTCTTCTCCATGAAATAATCATGGAAAAAACCCACAACTATGGTGCATGAAACAGAAACATACATATTGTTTATGGTTACTTGTATGCTCCTAAGTCTTTTACAAGTAAATAATATTTTATTTTAGCAACTCTTTGTAAGTGCCGATACTTTATAGTGAGCAGTGATGTATTGCAGCAGCTGAAAATTATACAACTCCATGTAATCTTTTACCTTTTTTTTTTCTAAAATTGCTCTAGTGGGGTACACTGTGCAAAAAAATACAGGTTATCATTTTTTTAGATGCATTTAATTTGATTCAGTGCCCAGCGTGGGGTATACCACACTGTACCATTCACAGTTACACGACATAATGCAGCAATCCACTTCATTAGAAAATGTTAAAACTTTGCCTTACTTTTGCCAAAGGAATGTTTTATAAATATTGGGAACAAATTAACACCTGGCATAATTATGCTGAGTTGTGATGAGTTATATTTAGAATGAACCCATTCAGAATGGGTAGTACCTTTTTTCTTTTCATTTTGTTTTCCTTCTTCTTTACTGCTCAAAGGGTCAAGAATATATCTCAGCTTAGCAATACCTGTTGTGAGGCAGGAGTTTCCATCAGCCTGTTTAGTTTCCCTGTGTAGTAAGAAAGAGTCATGGGTCAGCCCCTGTGTAGCGAAGCACATCTCCCAGAGCCAAAATACACACTTCTTGTGGTTTGCTCTGTATGGTCACTTCTAGAGGGTCCAGAACATGCGTGGTCTTTGAAAAAGCAAATTGTCTTTTTCTGCCTGTTAATTACCTGTGTGCATCTTGCTGCAGTCCAGTGCCAGGAGTAGTTGATTCTTGCTGCTGGAGCATCCTCAACTGCTCCATTCAAGTGGCAGTCTGAACACATAAATAAGATGCAGCGTACAGATTTTTTCTACTGCTGCTCCCCATCTTCTCTGTATTGTGGCCTCTACCTGTCTCAGTGTCACAGGATCCTTTGGAACAGCTGAAGCAAAATTTGTCTCTATATGAATTTTGTAAGAAGGATTGCACATGTTTTACCAGCTGATTAGGGATGTGAGCTGGAACGCACCTGGAGAAACTCATGCAGTTAGTGTTGGCTAAGCAGAACACAGTCACTAAGAGCTAGTACCAGGACCCAAATACAGACAGAGGTCTCTAGGATTGCTGTAGTTCTCCCATCAGTCAGCAACTCTGACATTGTGTCCTTCATCCCTTATCTGCCAACCGCAGTGAGTTCCAGCTAGGAGAGGCAGAGTACAGGACAGCTACCTGAGAAGTTCTGCTTGCTGTCCCATCTCTCTGTTATGCACAGAGGTGACTTTTGGGTGATACCTGCCACCCATGGTGGTAATATGGTCCTCCCAGGCTGCCAGACCACTGTTACTGGTGGAGAAAGTGTTTTTTCTGCTTCCACTCTGGCTTGGAGGGTTGCTGGAGTGGCCTTTAGGCTGTTTGACTCAAGCCTAAGTGCATGTGGGAAGTTGTTTCCAAAGAGTATGCAGGCTTCTTTTAGCCATGGAGACTACCTCAGCCTTTCTTTGGCTGAACCCATAAGAGAAAGAGTGGATATGATGTCTCTCCCAGAAATAAGCCAGCAGGTGTCTGATGATGAGGATGTTACTACAATAAATGCCACATTATTCAGTACCTGCTCATAAAACCAGCAGCACTTTCCAAGCACAGAATTGGACTAAGCCACAAAAGCTCCTATTTTATTTTCTGCCAAGAGAGAGAGAGCAGTGTCAAAGGAGTGACAGGGATCCACTGGTGATGAAGTAGGAGATAGTGGGGACGGAGCTGTCAGAGGGTCACAGGGAAGCTGAGCAAGCTGAGACTGTCAAATGGTTGCCTGGAAGAGTTATGGCCACATAAGCAGGATAATAGGTTCTGCTGAACCTCAAATGCTTCAATTTGAAGGATAAGAGGTGATATGGGGCAGCTGGTTTACTTTGAACCAATTCTGTATTCAAATGAAGCAATGCTGCATGTGTCAGATAAAATGTGATTTATCTTATGTGTCTCTATCACTGTCAGATAAAATGCACTTTGTGAGGTTTTGGAAGAAATCTGCATTTCCAACATACTGAGACAAATTCATCAATGGGAAAAGTGTTTCATTGTAGTAAGCCAAATAATGTTCCTCTTCTAGTGTGATGCAAATTATCCTACCCACCAGCTTTCTATTTCTGTTTACTAATAGCATATAAGTACTTGTAAAATGTGATATTATATTTTAGTTATAAATTTGAAATTACTTCTATACATATGGAAATATTTTTGTAATATCTATCTGAATAGCAAAATGCCTGTAGGTAACCAAATAAGTAGGTAGATGTAGACCTATTTTTATGTCTTATAAATAATACCAGCTTTGCCACAGAAGGAAATGTTGTCGGGCAAATAATGCTGTATGTTTCACAGAGTGCCCTTAAATGCATATAACCTTGCTTTCTGTGGCTTTCATTTTAGTACTGTTCCACTGATCAGGCTGCTGCAGGCACAGATGCAGAACATGTACAACAGTTCTATAATCTTCTGACTGCCTCCATTGACATAACTAGAGGTTGGGCAGAAAAAATCCCAGGATTTACTGACCTCCCAAAAGAAGATCAGACATTACTCATAGAATCAGCTTTTTTGGAGCTGTTTGTACTAAGACTCTCCATCAGGTAACTATTTATGTAATTTCCTCTTAAGATGATGTGAAAAATCATCCATCTGAATATTTTTAAGGAATAAATATGGCACTGTCTTTGAACGTTGTCATTTGTACCAAGAAAAAAGCACCCAAAAAATCAGCAATGTCTGCATACAAAGGATATAGTGTTTAATTTGTTTTACACTGCAGGAAAAATCAAGAAGGTGATTTACAAAGAGATCATAGGTGTCACTAATGTGCTTCTTTTATTTGATCTGTCCCATCTTCCTCCTACATAGTAATCAAAATTGATCTTCAGTTACTATTTGAGCAAATCTGCTTTGTATTCATAAGTATGAAATATAGAAATGCACTTCAAGTATGAATTCTTTTCCTTTTCCCTTTTTGATCTGTTTTTGAAAGGGATGAAGAAGGTTCAAAATATTGTTCAGATTGGTTTTCTTTTTAATACCAAGTAATTTAATAGAGTAAGATGCTGTTTGTCAGTCTAGCACTAGTTAAGACACTTCACCAATTTCACTTTCAGGAACTGGCAAAATTGCAGACTGGTGATTTCAGTTATGCCCATGTTTATTTAAGTTGAATATGACCTTTTCATGTGTTTTTTTAACAAAAATTGTGGTAATGGAGAGGGAAGAAGAGGAGAGCTTGGCTTTAATTTCTCTCCTGCAATCAGGTTTTCTTATAAAAGAGTTTATGCAGTTATGCGTATTGTCCTGCATTACTGCGTGTGTTCTCCATTGTTTTTTCCTTGCCAATTTTTACAATCTGAAAAATGCAGATGATACTAAGTAAATGCTGAGAGTTGCAGAACCTATCTTTTTATTAGTTTTGTACGTCAAAATGCACTCACTTAGTATTCCTTTGGTTCAAACATACAGTATTTAATGCAAAATGTCTTCTCTGTTTATGCCTTTGGGCAGGACCAAAATCTTAACTAATTAGACAGTCTACACCACATGCTGCAGCTAACCTCAGGCTTATAACTCTACCAAGTAAGCAATCACAGAAGCTTGTTTGTTGTACTTTTGCCCCAAGGGAGAAACATATTGTCAAACGTGAATGCCCACATATGTCTCAAGATAATATGCCTTGGATTTTAAATGACAGACGCTTCAATACTGGTTATGCATTTTTCTGTAAAGTAGAAGATGCATTTATAATTTTTTCAATTGTTTTTATTTGAGGTCTGATACTGCTGAGGATAAGTTTGTTTTCTGCAATGGACTCGTGCTTCATAGACTTCAGTGCCTTCGTGGATTTGGGGAGTGGCTCGACTCTATTAAAGACTTTTCCTTAAACTTAAAGAGCCTTAACCTTGATATCCCAGCCTTAGCAAGTCTATCAGCTCTAACTATGATTACAGGTAAGTGCTCCTTTGTTAACAGAAAGCTTCAGACTCTAGTGCTTTGCTTTATTGTAGATTCAAGCGATTTCAGTTAATTTAGCTATGTTCAGGGTGAAGTGATTGTGATTTTTATGAACTAACATGACCATATTGAAATTGTGGATTAACATTATGCTGTCAGACACCCCTCTTAAAATGTAATCTAAGTATTTCTTTGCAGCTTCATTGTTTTCTCGGAGTAGTCTCTAAAAAGCAAACTGCTTCCAAGCAAGTTGTGTAGCTCTTACAAAAATATTCAAGATACTTGCTGAAGTCCCAGAAAATCTTAATTAAATTACCAGAGCTAGGTCTTCTGTGTAGGAATAGTAATATCAAGGCAACTTGAGACCTAGAAGCCATACAGCTAGCGTAGCTCATCTCTCAGCAAGAGAGGTAGACCAGAAAGAGTGTCCTGTGAGGGCAGGCAGGGTGCATTTGATAGCCAGGCTATTCTAGGTATTCCAGGTACTGCTTTTCTGAGAGAGGAAAATCAGAGAATAATGAGAAAAAAGTCACATTCCGCAGTTGTACAAAAGCTTTTGGATGTATATGACTGTATGACCCTTTCTGCCTGCTGGGGTGAACAGCAGGAAACTAATGTCAGAATCTGCCAAATCTGTCCAGTAAGTACAAAATAGGGGAACACAAGCTTTTAAAGTGTAATTTTTTGCATTCCTGAAACAATAAAGCCCAGCATACCTTGGGCATCTTGCAATAGAAGAGTCACAGCTGATGGCAGCAGGAGTCAGGAGAAAGGGTTTCTGTCAACCACACAGCAGAATTTGGAGAAGAAGTCATCTCCTCACAAAGAGCCTCTCACTCATATCAGAAAAACTGGTAGATTAACAGTGCAACTGTGTCATCAGTGTGAGATAGGGCTTCAGTGTCCCCTGAGCTGGATCTTCCCAGGGATGCTTATAAGCTCCAGTGGGATAGATATTGATTTCCTTCTGCGTTTCAGACATCCACTACTTTGCAGGCAGTGGCCTCAACAACAACCAGCTGTGGTCTTCATTTTACCTGGAATGAGAATGATGTCAGGGCAACCCTGAGATAAAACACTCAATGACAGATATAAAAAAAATGAAATTGGCCAATTCCTGCTGACATTTGTAGGGCCAAGATTTTGGGTTCAGAGTTTGCACAGTATCTGTCTTCCTGCATTTTGGTGAAGGGTTAATGTATGTATGTATCTCTTTGTCTCCTAAGCATTTTCAGTTTTTTATTAATTTTTGTTAATTTCTTCTGCAGTTGGAAAGGGTACTTTAAGATCCAGATTCTGGCTTCTTTGATAAAACATTTAAGACCAGAGTAACTCATTGGAGCTGCTTAACTGTATAAAAATTCCCGAAATGAGTGGTATGTTAAAGTCAGAAAGAACATTCCCAATTTACTTTTTTTCTGCTGTGTATTTACATCCACTGGCGTATGTTCACACCTACTTACATATATGTACTATAAACACCTACATGTATGTGTATGTGTGTGCATACTTATATACATACATAATGTATTTATGTATGTATATGCATTTAGATATCGCTAAATCAAGGACAGTGCTGTCCCTCTATATATCTTTACATACAGGCATATATGCTCATATATATGGCACATATCAGTGATTTAGAGATATATGAGATATGTCTTTCTTAGGCAGCCACAGGCAGTATTCTTGATTATCCTCCTGGAGACTGAGAGTATGCAGGTTGATGAACAGGATTCCCAGCAAGCTACGTGAATGTAACAAAAGCAAATGTATAGGAGGAAAACTTAGAGCCCTTAACAAACCCACATTCTGTTTTAACATGGTAATTTGTTCAGTTAAGCATTGCTTGCTTGCCTTACATAAGGAGTCAAAGTTGTCCAGTGGCTGTCTCTGTTCACCCTAGGATAATTAGAAACAGGTTTTAATTGGATACATCCCACATTTCTTCCTTTCATTGATCACAACACTTCCAAGAGTTTGCTATATTGTTTTGGTCTTCCCAAAGTTTCTAAACAAATGAAAGCAATTGTTGCCTTTAAAAGGAGACAATTTCTGTACATAGAAGCTTTAAGATTTTCTCTGTTTGTCAAGCTTGTCTTGATTTTCTCTCCTGTGTGAGATGGTGTTTAAAATTAATGTTGTTTTCTGCTTATTCTTTTATTTCATGAGGCTGGTATATCTCTGCTGATTTGGTCTAAGGACAGCATGTATTTTCATGTGATCTAAATTAGACCAAAGCTCTAGTGACTTATATTCACAGGTTTCGGATATCCAAGGGCAGTTAGCTAACTCAGGGACTCAGCCAGAAATTTGGTCACCTGAAAATGGATAGCATTGTATAATGATGAACAATATTAAAAATAAAACATGTAAGAGGAAATCAGGTGATTCTAGCTAGCGTATTGAAATTATTTGTTCAGGAAAACCTTGAGATTTGGCTCTGATGTGGCATCCCACAAGAAATGGCTTCTTGTCTCCTGCCTGCAGTTTGAGTATGACAAGCCATGTGATGGTTTTCAGCTAGTCACACTAAAAGAGAAAAAACAACAAAGAGAAAATTTGCAAAAATGAAACCTGAAGAAGTCTGAAATGTTGAACATTTTTAAGCATTGTTTTGAGGCTTGGCTTAGATTTAGATGGGTGGTTTAGGTGCCATTCTTTATCTCCTAGGAAGGCACCCTTTTCTCCTGTAATGGACTGTTGGAAGCAATAGGTAGTTGGCAAACTCTGCTTCAAGCCCTTTCTGTCAGTCAGACAAAGGAAGAGCAACCTTTCCCAGGAACACAGGATATCCAACTATTGAGTACCACTGTCTTTTGTCTTAAGAGAACTTCATACATTTCACGGGCCACAGAGTGGCTGTTGTGTCTGATGATTTGTGGACAAGCTAGTGGTCAGAGGGACACCCAAGGCCCTATCTCTGGTCTGATTCCAACAGGAAGGGAATCTGACCATGGTTCTCCCATGTCCCAGGTAGATATCTGTGTCACTAGGCTTCAAAATAAGAAATAGTGGGAAAGCTTTCTTTTGTGAATCTAGTTGCTTGCCTTTAGTAACAACACTGTAAAACCAGAATGCTGCCTTGAGCAAAATTTTCTTGATTATCACACAAATTGCTTATAACTTGATGGCTTAACCAAAAAAAAACAAAAAAAAACCCCAAGACAACAGCCCTGTGATCTTTAGTAGTCATAGCCTGTTTTAATACTGTACAGCATCCAATCTATGGCAGTTTTGCTGAGGAGAAGAGTAAGAGGAGTCACTATTCTCTTTCACGTATTCTCTCTGTGTTCTTCAAGAGTGGCAGGTAGAACTAATGTCTGTCTCCCAGTGAAGGAAGAGAGAATAAATGTAAAATTCAGTGTTGAAGACTAAAAGACATTCCACTAGTCCCAGTGTCCTAAGACATACTGAAGGGTGTTCCTTCATTCTGGGATGTCAAATTTTCTCCCCAGAAACAGCTCCGGTAGTTCCAGTGACCTTCAACTAACCCTGCTGACTTGTTTGGAGCTGCAAAGCTTCATGTCCTATCCCAACCACAGCTGCAGATGACAGCATAGGAGGCATGGCTATAGGCATGTAGGTTAATTTGTTCTTTTTAATGTACAGAGCATTAAAAAGAACATTGTTTTCTTTGGGTAAAACTAAAGATATGTACAATATTTTGCATTATATATTCCATTAGAAAGTCCACATATTTTTGCTTTTTCTATCTCTTCTATATGTTCTTGAAATCTGTGGTATGTTGCCCAGAAGGAAAAGCATCATGTCAGATTGTTGATGAATTTTCAGGTCCTCTCAGATAAGACATCAGCTTAAAAGAGCACCCAGAATGGAAGAAGTCGCATCTTGTGTACTGTGTAGGCTTCCAAACAGTTAACTTAGAACTCTGTCATGCCAAAACACATCTTTTTACTGTAAGGTGTTCCTTTAGGATCTTCCTCTCTCTGTCTCTCTTCTCTTTTTCTACTTCCTTTGGTTGGTTTAGAAAGGCTGGACTCAACTTCCTCTACAGCATATGAGTGCTGCTCTAAGCATCACCCAGAAGAAAGTAGGTGGGAAGCAACACATGACACTCACCTCACATGCCTATGAAAGCAAAAAAAATAGTTCTGTCATGTTCTTCTTTGGATCACTTATTCTGTTGGTATATAGCATCTAATGAGCTAAAGAAGAGTGCCAACATGGAAAGGAAATGCTGGTCCTCTTGGGTCGAGTTCTGTTGTGAGTTCCACACAGATGATTTCTATGAGTTTAGTGTGTTCATGGATCACAACTGTTCCTACACAGTCACTCCATGATGGACTGGGCAGTGTTGAAGATAAAGCTTTGCAGACTAGCCTAGATATTAACTCAGCCTATGCTTGAAAATGCTTCCTAAACTTCCCAAATGACCATTTGTTATTTTTTTCAATCAGTGTGAAAATAGAAAGACTAAAAATCCAGTACACATCATCTGAAGGGCACATTCTAATTCAACCTCAATTTTTTGCCTGCTCTAGGACTGTTAGTGTTTTCTCTCTCTCATTCTCCTTGTTGATTATGTTTTCCTCTCTGCCCCTTCCTTTCTCTATCCACATCAAATCATTATTATTTTGCCCACTTGACACTCTCAGTGGGATGCTGCTGAGTACAGAGCATGCTAGCCCTCATTCAGCCAAGCTCTTTCAGCATATGTTTTATTTCAAGTGTGTTAACCAGACCAGCCCAGAACCACTGTATATATTTGGCTTATTCACACTCCTGATGCTTTGTTAGACTGGCATCAGACCACTGAAGAATATTGTGGGGTTTCAATTAATTAGGAGTTTGTGTTTGTCTTCCTGCTGTTGGGCTTTCCATTCCAGTTTACAAACAGTTTTTAGCACCATCAGTCACACCAAGAAACAGTGATGAGACCAGTCTGGCTAAAAAGAGTATGACTGCTGCAGCTCCTTCTGAACATGGCTTTGTCCAACCTCCCAATGGAATCAAGACTTACCTACTCTTCAGCAGCAGATATCCTTCAGTCCTCTTGCCAGGATATCCTCTGGAGTGGGTGCTTCATGTGCTGGGTCTACATACAAGCAGGTGGCAGACTGGAGGAGTGTAGGAGAACTAGTTATAAAAAAAACCCCCTCCAGATTGCATTGTCTGCCTTCCCCCTGCCACTTAGCTGAGGGAAATACTGTCAGCATCAAAGTAAAGAACTCACTCCTCCTTTTTCACTCCCACCTCTTTGTTGAGGCAAGAACTCTTTGCTTCTACAGCAACCAGCAGTCTCTGTGTTATATTGTGGTTTTCTTAAAAGAGGGAGCAAACTATGGTGTGCTGTGTGGCCACTCATCTCACCTGACTTCAGGTACCTCACACAGCTGATGGAGATTACAGGGCACCTCCAGAAGATAATTCATGCACCTAAAATTGTAATAATCTTCTAAAAATGCCCATCCTTACACTGATATTAGGAGGAGTTTGGGAGGTCTGTGCACCAAGGCTGGGGACCCTTGTGAAGTGTCTGAGAGTTAGGCACGATAAATATGGGCCAGACTGCAACAGGAAAGGAGACTCTTGGATCTGCCAAGTTGCAATGTTCCTGTGTAACAGTATGTGCACGAGAAAGCTGTAGGCAACTGAGCCTTGTGCTTATTTGAGTTATAGAAGGGGAAGAGAAATGTCAAGGGGGAAGAGAAAATCACATAATTACATTGAAACCAAGAAAATCGAGAGGCCTATTTTAAGTGTGCAGTGTTCATCTGTTGTGTTTCTGGACACCTCAGAATTAATTGAGACTAAAAGTGATACCCCATGACACAGAGTGCAAGAGCCCAGGGTCTTTGAGGTATTCACACTCTCTGAGAGGCATTTTCTGTAAAGATAGTGCTCACTCTGCCTGACCCTGGCATGATCTACCTCAGGTCAGAGGTCAGGATCTTTGCTTTCTTCCTGTTGAGTTTTTGCTGATAGCACAAAACCACATTCAGCTTCCCGGGAAAAGGAAAAAGGTGTAAAAACCTTGCTGTGCTCAGTTTACCAGGATAAGCTAAGTTTGCAGAGCTTCAGAGGTAAGACTTTTGATGAGTCATTTTGACAGCATCTTTGCCATAAATCACCTTTTTTCTCACAAAAATCAATGATATCCCAAAATGCAATCTTGGTATGTTACAGGCTGAGAAATCCTGTATTCACTTTACACATGCCTTTGTCATTATAAGAAAGTCTGACTACGATAATATTTACACATCTCCTCAATCAGTTAAAGAAAACCTATCTATTTTGACCAGCTGTACTTCTTGGGATGAATCTTGTCTTTATCATTCCCATATGGATAAGAACATCCTGTGGAAGACAGAGGATGATTAGATGCCCTTGGTTTCAGTGCCACTGCACACCCTCACCCCAGGGGCCTCGTGCTGCTCCCTCTAGGTTATATAAGAAACACTGTGGGTCTTTCTTTGACCCACAAGAACTGAGTGTGTGAAAAAGGCAAGAAAATGCATTTCCTGTTATTTGAATCCTGTTCAGTCTAAATGTTTGAACAAATTAGGCTCTAGATGCCTCAAGTCTGCAAAGGAGAAGAGCCTGTTCTTAGATGAGTGTGTTCTTCAGAAAGCAGTTGTGTTCTACCACCAGAGACTGCAGTGGCAGTGCTGGTGCATGCCCTGTCCTTCCCTAGCAGAAGGGCTTCCACATAGATGGCTTTGACTATCTATGGATGCCTTGAGAGCTTAAGACTGAAACCCCTAGAGGCAGCTCCAGGCATGAGGAATTAACCCTTATGGAGATGTGCAAGTAGAGAAGACCATTGTATAGTAATTTACTCAGGGGAGAACAACTTGGTTTATCAGGGACTGCTTTAATATTGTAGCACCGGACTTTAAGGATAGAATATCACTTAATTCTGAATTTCCATGATTTTGTTATGTAAAGTAAGGGTGCTAATATGATAATCTTTGCACACATAGTGTTTTGCCTCCTACATTTTATGGCTATTCACAAAAACCATGATTTTTTTATGAAACCTTCTGAACCTGTCAGTGGGAGACAAGCTGTTTAGTTCTGGCTGGAAATGCTAACAAAGTTGCTGTGTGCTCCAGAGCCAGAGATAATTTTCCATACTCTGCAGCAAGGTACACACCTACTGAGGCAGTGGTTTGAAAATGTGCTCTGCTAATTTGTAGTGAGGTTTTGGATCCATTCTAGTATTCCAGCTCCCTACATCTATAAAAATATCTTCACTTACATAGCCAGGAAACAAAACAGATTAAAAGATGGGAACTCTTCAAAGATTGCAAGATTAATTTAATGTCCTGCAGATTCTCTCAGTAGGCTAGTGGTAAAAAAAAAAAAATAAAAATAAATCCCTACAGCTCTTCCAACCTGTATAAAATATTTATCTGCCAAGATTTTTAATGGCAGAATCTGCCTAAGTATTTACTCGCAGTGACCTGTATAGTTAAGGCTTACATAATTACACTATACACCATTTACTGGAAAGGCTTTAAATATTCATTGACTTCTCATGTTTTAATGTAAACAAGGCACTTAGAATACCTAGGGTTTTTAATTCCTGCAAGGTGCAAACGATGTCTGAAGCAGATGTCACTGGTTGGATAAGTGTTGCTTTGAAACAACAGGGCAGATTGACGGTACTTAAATGAGTGAGAAGAGTAGCTTCTGGACAGAGATATCCATGTCTGCACATCTCTGATTCTGATCACAAACCAGTAATATTCAGGAGCTAACTCTGCCTAAGTAAATACAGTTGAAAAAATAAGTGTAAAATGGGTGAATATCAGTGGAAAACCAGACCTTTGCATTTCTGACTGCCCTCATTGAATCCTGTCTGTTTTATTGGTTTGTACAGAGCATCTAAGCCAAAACAGGTGATGAGCAAGGAGTTTATACACACAGGCCTGGGCAAGGCACCACTGTGCCTGGTGCAGGCATTACTCCTGCTTCTGGAAGTAAAGAGAACTGAAGTCTTTTCACTGTTCATTAGGGGAGAGACAGAGGACATGTCTAGTGCTTGCTCCTCCTGGCATGGAGGAACAAGACTTGGGGACAATAGGCACAATGCGGCTGCTGGCTGCCAGGGATGGGAGAGAGGCCCAGGGAAGGAGATGACTTCAAAAGCATCAAACAGAAGAACTGCCACAATATCTCCTTATCCACTGCTGTCATTTTTTTATATATCTAATTGACTTAATATAACCTGCATTTTCTTTGATTACCATATCTGGCACAATTCTATTTCACATGTAAATTATTATGGCTTTGTGAAGCCATTTCTTACTTACCTGTGTATTTCAAAGTCAGAGGCAAATGAATAGACCACAAATTTGATATTTTTTTCTGAATTTTTTTGGTCTGTTACTTTAGTTCATCAACTAAGCCTTGATAGCAAACAACATAGAATTCTTTCCCCTATAAAAAGTCTGCTTTTAATGAATCACAAATCTGATTCATTCTACTTATGCTTAAAGAACTGTGAATGCATTTAACATCATTGTTGTATTTTAAAAAGATTATTTGGAGGGGAACAAACCCCAGCTCTCCTTCCTTTTAGGAGAGCTGAGGTTTTTGTGATGGATAACATAGCAGCTGTTCAGGCATTGCTCACTCAAAGCAAAATAGTTAACTTCCAGGCTTCTTAGAGCTTTTAAAGATGAATAAACTAAAAAGCAGCAGCTGATCAAAATAACAAAGGGTAGTAAGGTGCCTTTAGTTTCTTATAAGAGTGTCTGCAAATTCCTGGTGGAATTCTAGGCCGGGCGCTGATGGAGCTAGCTAAGGATATTGATCGCCACTTGAATTCACTGAATAAATAATGGTTGCCATAGTTATTGAGCATTCACAACTGGTGGGGAAGCACGGAAATCTCCAAAACACCTCCTGTGATGGTTTTGCTGCAAAATCACCCAATTAATTCTGCCTCATATCATGAAAATTATGTCAGATATGCTGGATGCTTGGATTCCTCGTACAAGAATTTGAATCATAACTGAGCATCTCTGTCGCCTGTTTTAGTAGATAAAGAGAAAAGGGCACTTGCCCTCTCTTATTTTGTGTGGCAAAAAGGTTAACTGACTCCATGTAACCCCAGCTGTTCTGAGAAATCTACACTCTCAGAGCACTTTTTGCTCTGAGTTCCAGAGTATGCACCTGGGTTGCACCTAAGAAAACGCATTCGCTTCATTTGTGATAGGGATGCTGATGTGTTTTTTGCCTCTGGCTTTGCAGAACGACATGGATTAAAAGAACCAAAGAAAGTGGAAGAGCTATGCAACAAGATCACAAGCAGTTTGAAAGATCACTTAACTTTCAGTTGCCAAAACAAAGGACAACCGCTCGAGTCTGCAGAGCCGAAGGTACTGGGTGTTCTGGCTGACTTGCGTTCTCTCTGCACACTGGGACTGCAGCGCATCTTTTACCTGAAACTGGAAGATTTGGTGCCAGCCCCTTCCATCATCGACAGGCTGTTTCTGGACACCTTACCCTTCTGAGTCAAACCACCCTCCTGAGAGGCAAACGCCCGCCAGAGCAGGCAAACGGATCGTGACTTACAGCTAACATTTCTGCCCTCACTTAACAGAAAAGCCGCTCCGAGTCTAACATGAGGTCTTTTCTGGCGCTTTGTCCTTACAACCTGAGGCCTGAAACTTACTGGCTTACTGGTTTGGGGTTGTGTTCTTTGTTTTCTTTCGTGTGATTTGGGTTTTTTAAATGGCTAATATGGCACTTTTGGACAATGCTATCCCAGCAGCAGTAAAAGGTTAACATGACTGTTTTAAATCTGTTGTTTAACACCTCATGGTCTATGAGGAGTAAAATTGTAGAAGCTGTGTTTGAAAGAACAGCAAATTGTTGTTTGCCAGGGTAGTATGTGTTTTGTGAGGATACCTTTAGCATACTTCCTGCATCAAGGGCACATACATCAGCACAATCTAAACAAAAATTCACTTTTTTAGCAAAGTACATTCAATTAAACATTTCATACAAATCAAATATAGCAAAATGACAATGGCTGTTAGCTCCCATGTTCAAGTGCAATTTTTTAAAGTGCTGTCTTACTAAGTCTCGTTTATTAACTAATTTATTTTATTAGGAAAACAAACAGAAGAAATCAAGGGAGAAAATTACATGCACTAACTTACCTGACAGAGTTTTCCAAACTTGATTCCATGTAGCGTGACTTATTGACAAATGTATGTGGAAGACACGGGAGCAATTGTGGCTCAGTTGTTCCTTAGCTAAGGAAACCCGAGTAAGTAGTGATTGGAGCATACAGGGTCAGTATCAGGGATAGTTCAGTTCTAGACTTCTAACACAAGCGACTCGTTAGTAAACAGACAGAAGATGGTTTTCAAGAACAAGCAAGTCTTGTAAAATAGTATGAATGTAAGTGCTAGGAAGGATATAGTGGGCTGCGTTTAAACATTCCGTGTTCGTACTCCTTTTTGTATGTTTATACTGTTGATGCCATATTAATATGAGATAATTTGTTGCATAGTGTCTTTATTTGTATAAATGTTTGTATGCATGGTATATTGTAATGGCTTTGCCTGTATTTATTGCAATGACTGCCAGCTCATGGGAACCCTGTTACACATGATAACTAAATGGGGTGTTCACACTGACTCAGATACACCAGTTGGAAAACTATATACATATATATAATGTGTATGTATATATATGTATATACCTATATTTGTGTGCGTGTGTGTGTGCGCGTGTCTTTTTATTAACCATTTGTATATAAAATATCTCTCAAATCACAAGCAGAGTTATTTTACAGTTTATTTGCAGTGACTTCTAAGGCAGTACTGTTTAGCACTTTGATATTAAAATCTTGCTCATGTTTTGCTAAATTCAAATAATATTTAAAAAGTTCAGTTCTAAAAAACTTTATATGCACTGTATTAAGTCAAAATTTTGTTGGTCATTTTGCTAAAGAAATTTTTGAATGTCAACCTGATGTCACTGTATCTTTTGTTAGCTTTAAACATTCTAGCTTTTGTCTTTTTTTAAACTATGCTGTTTATATGGAAATTAAATTATACAATCAAACAGATGCCAAATGAATTGCCTAATTGCTGCAAAGGATAACCCAGATATCGAGTCACTGTATGGTTTTCAAAAAGTAATCTGGTATTTTATCACTTACTATGTTTGGATGTGCTTTTATGAAAAAATTATTCTTATATCAAGATTTATAGTAGTGTCAATAGGGAAACAGACTTCTAATCACTATAGTTAATATTTCTGGTTTACCTGCAGATAATATTTGGAGAAGTATTGCTTTTTGTATTGACTTTTAAGCTTATGTGCAAACATAATAGCATAATTAAATATCAGAGAAGCTAATGTTTCTTGTAGGTTGCTGTAACAAGCCTGACCAGCAAGACAAATATATTTTGACTGAATTTGCTTTTGTATATACTAAATATATATATATGCATATATATATATATACACTCACACACATGTGCGCATACAAAAACATACAGACATAAAATCCAAAAAAAAGAATGTTTGCTTTTGTCTCCTTGTGTAAGACACAAGGTCCCTTGAGAAATTACTTTTATCTTAGGACAAATCCTGCCAGGTGCTGAGCACCAGCCAGACAAGGGCTTGCAGGAGCTTTTTGCAATCGTGCCCTTATCAAGGATTTTGAAGCAAATCAGCATAGTACAGTAAAATTGCTTTTTTGTTGAGCAAGGTTTATTTATTAAGTAGAATGTGAGTGGGAGGAAGCAGGTTGAGAGCCCCGTGTGAAATTTCACGTAGTCTGTGTCCTCCAGTCTTCCATAGATAGTCTTAGCTGTGATACTCTCCCAAATCCCATCATCTGTGGAATTGTCCTTCATGTCAACTTCAATACACTGATTCATCCTAGAGTACAACCAGTGACCTGTCACAGTGGTAAAAGAAAGAGTTAATGCAGAATAAATCTACTACTATTCTTAGAGCTCTCTCAGTGTGAACATGCCTTTGTCTAGGCAGACTTCAGGAATATATCAGGTGTTAAGGGAGAGTGCCTTGCTTTTATTTCAGACAACAGTGTCTCAAGAGTTTCTTCACTCAGCTAACCACAATACTTTCTTTCTTTTTTTTTTTTCTTTTTTTTTTCTTTTTTTGTGGTGTTAACCTGTGGGTTGAAAGAAATGCTCATGTACATATACAATGTAAATTAAAATTATTAAATTGAATAACATTTTTTTCAGAGGCCCCATGTGTGTTGAATAAGTATGCTTAATTCTGTTAAAATCTGATGTGAATTTTTTATCATTTATAAAACATTTAAAAAATTGTCTACTTGAGTCTTAAAAGTGGAAAAATTGGTGAAGCATGCTTAAGAACACTGGCAATTTAATGGCTAGTCTTTTGATTAAAATAGCTTTTATATAAATACATGCCTGCAGTATCTGGTTATGCAATCTCAATTAGGTATTGAGAGTTGGACCATGGTTGTGCCAGAGGTTGAATCACATATACACCAGAGCAGAGAGACTATTCACCCCTCACTGTATTTCTCCTCCATGACAGAAAGGGATTCTAGTTGTTCATCCAGAGCTGATGAGACTGCAGAGAAGGGAGCAGGGCTCATAGCACCTAAGTCTGGCCAGAAAGTGACCAGAGCTCCCATCCCTATTCAGCCCCTTTGCATCAGTAAATCCTGCTAAGGCATCGCTCCAGCAGGCACCTGCAACATGTTCTTCCAGTGCCCATCCACCTCCTTTCCTTACCGTGCCATTGCCTTGCAGGAGGGATTGCTTATCCCCTGCCAGAGAAAACTGTTTGGCTACAAATGCATTTCCAACAAATGCAGTTTTGAGAGGCATCTGCCACTATTCCGGGCATTGCCGTGAGTACCGATGGCTCTGGCACACCTCGGTGAGCGCTGTTCTGCAGGAGCTGCTCGGCTGGAGGTCACATCAAATGATGTGCTGTGCTGGGCTGCAGGATTGGCAGCCCTTCCTTGGAAATGTGACAAAACAAAAGGTTGCGCTAATTCTTCCAAATTATCTTTGGGTTTTTTTGTTTTGTTTTGGTTTGGTTTTTTTCCTATGCTGTATTTTTAAAATTTTAACTATGAATCTTCAGATTGTTAATGATAATGACAATGAGTTTTGCCTCCCTCTTGAGCAAAATATGCAGATCTTGAGATCAAGCCACACCAGGGTCTGAACTTTGACCCTACAAGACAAAGTTTATCCTTACTAAACTTACAAGTATCTCAGTTTGTAATAATTTTAGGGCCTCGTGTCCTTAGGCATGAGAACAGGTCTATGTGCTGATCTAACCTGCACTTGTGTCTTTATGTGTGCCTATACCCATAAACCACATCAGCAGCAGAGGCCTTGCTAAGGGGTGTGATGCCCAATGGTTGATTTTGGCAGTGGAAGTTTGGTCTGAGTCAGGAATATAATAGCAGGTTCCTCTAGTAGCAACCACCCTTGGACAAGAGACTATCACAAAGACACCCAAAACTGAGGAACTTTGACTAGAGGTGAGTCAAATCTCTTTCTGCAGCTTTCCTACTTTTACTTTTCACATTCAGGTTCATTTGCCCAATATATGAAGACAGAATTTCAGTTATGCTGTAGTGAGGAGGGACAGAGAGGGGTTTAATTGTATAAAATTAAGCATGGTTCTGGGAAAAATTGGCAACACCCTCTGAGGACACTGAAACATGTCTTTTGATTAATTATTTGTATTATAGCAACACCTAGAGGCCACAACAGAGATCAGGACCCCATTTTGCTACCTACTATAATTAGCACCTCCAGTTCCCACCCAGGAGAAGCTCCAGTTCAAACAGATAAAACAAAAAGAAATAGGAGTATGACAACCCAACGGCATATAGCATCTCAGTCTTAGAGTTGTGAGTAAAACCTTCTGTTTGCTGAGCTAGTGTCCAGTGAATGCTCTTACTTTGTTTTCCTTTTCTTTCCATTATGCTGTCCCTGTATCAAGTTAGAAAACCATAATTAAAGCATTGACAAATTCAAATAACCCAGGTATTCAAACTGACCTTTCTTACCCTGCTTATGAAGTCATCCATGAGACTATTCAAAATTGTGGTCAATCACATGTTTTGTCAACCAAACTAGATAGTATTTAGAAAATAAATACTTATCTGTCCTTTTTTAAATTCATGAAGCCAACCATTAGGAAAATTGCAATATATGGATTAAACAATAATTTCTAATGGACAAAAAGGATTAACTTTTAAAAATGCCAAACCATTGATGTAGTAATTGAATAAATGGGGTACCAGTTAAACAAATTCATAGCAGCAGAGGACATATTTGAGAATTGTATTCCAGACCTGCATTTGTGAGTATTACCAACGCGGTGATTTGTGAAATAAAAGTAAAAGAAACCTGTTTACCAAATGTAAACACTTACAGCAAATTTTATTCTGTTTTCTTTTTTAGCATTAGTCACCTTTATGTTCATATTCATAATATGGAATGTTCTGGCTGCATTTGATTACAGAAGGAGTTTAAAACTTGAAATTGTTATATGGCTGTGAAAGGCAAATGAGATAAGGATTCTGACCTTACTCCACAAAACCAAGGACTTTCTTTATAAAGAAGCATGGGATTCTACCATATACTGGTTTTGGATGGATAGAGTTAATTTTTGTCACAGTAGCTGATGTGGGGTTGTGCTTTGGATTTGTGCTGGAAGCAGTGTTGGTAACAAAGGGATGTTTTCATTACTACTGAGCAGAGCTTACACAGAGCCAAGGCTCTTTTTTGCTCCCCACCCTCCCAGTGATAAAATCTGGGGGTACACAAGAAGTTGGGAGGGAACACAGCCAAGACAGTCTCCAACTGACCCAAGGGATTTTCTATGCTATACACGTCATGCTCAGCAATAAAAACTGGGGAAAGAAGAAGGCAGGTGGGGACATTCAGAGCGGTCTTCCCAAGTCCCAAGCATGACAGAGGCCTGCTGTCCTGGGGATGGCTGATCACCTGCGTGCCCATGGGAAGGGATGAATTAATTCCTTGTTTTGCTTTGCTTGCATGTGCAGCTTTTGCTTTCTCTATTTACCTGTCTTTATCTGAACCCAAGAGTTTTCTCCCTTTTACTCTTCTGATTCTGACTCCCAGCCCACCAGTGGGGAGTGAGTGGGGATCTGGAAAGGCTATGTGGGGCTGAGTTACCTACTGGGGTTAAACCATGGCACAGATATAAATGATGTTCTGTATATGGTTATGTATGTATAGGGAAACTACTCAAGTAGTACAAGGTTCTTAAGTCATGCCAAAGACAAGACAATGGGGAAAAAAAGGCATTTTTTTCACATTGCTTAATATTTTCATAGAATCAATGAAACATTTAGGTAGTAAAAGATCATTGAGTCCAACAGTTAATCTAGCACTGCCAAGTCCATGAAAAAAGCCATGTTCCCAAATGCCACATCTGCCTTTTAAATACCCTGGAGACAGTGACTCCATCACTTCTTTGGACAGCCCATTCGAGTGCTTGACAATCGTTTCAGTGAATAAATTTTTCCTAATATCCAATCTATACTTTCCCTGGCACAACCTGAGTCTGTTTCCTCTTGTCCTGTCACTTGTTATCTGGGAGAAGTGACTGATCTTCCACTCTGGCTACACCCTCCTTTCAGGGAGTTGTAGAGAGCAATAAGATCACCCCTGAGCCTCCTTTTCTCCCCCAAAAATCCCAGCTTGCTCAGCCACTGCTCGAAGCACTTCCAACCACCTTTACCAGACCCCTCACCAGCTCCATTGCCCTCCTCTGGACTCACTCCAGCACCTCAATGTCATTCTTGTTCTGACAAACCCAAAAGTGAACTTGGGATTTGAGGTGCAGCCTTACCAGTGCCAAGTACACAGGGTACTTGCTCTGCTCCTGCTGGCCTCATATTCCTGACCAGGAAGCCCTCCTTGGGCACCTGGGCACACACTGGCTTTTGTTCAGCCACTGTCAGTCAGCACTCCCAGCTCCTTTTCCGTCAGCAGCTTTCCAGCCACTCTGCCCCCAGCCTCCAGCACTGTCTGGGGTGGTTGTGACCCAAGGGCAGGACCTGGCACTTGTTGAAGCTCAGACAATTGCCTCAGCCCATCAATCCAGCCTATCCAGATCCTTCTGCAGAGCCTCTCCATAGATCAATATTCCCACCCAGTAGATTGATATTCCCACCCAGCTTGGTGAGATTCTGCAAACTTACTGAGGGTGCACTTGATCTCCTCATACAGATCATTGATAAAGGTATTAAACAGAACTGGCCCCAGCAGCAAGCCCTGGGGAACACCACTTGTGAGCAGCCATCAGCTGGATGTTATTCACCACTACTCTCTGGGCCTGGCTGTAGAGACAGCTTTTTATCCAGCAAAAAATACACCCATCCAAGACGTGGGAAGGCAGTTTCTCCAGGAGAATGTTGTGGGAAATGGTGTCAAAGGTTTAACTGAAGTTTAGGTAGACAACATTTCTTTAATCCACTGAGTCACCTTGTCACAGAAGATCAGGGTGGTCAAGCAGGACATGCCTTCCATAAACCCATGTTGTCTGGACGTGATCCCCCAGTGGTCCTGTATATGCTACTTGCTGGCACTCAGGATTATTGACTCCATTTTAGATTGTTTATCAGTTTTCCTAAAAGGAACAGAGAACTTGGGGCTTATTCAGGTGGCATTTTATCTCAATGAAACAAATAAATAAATAAGCTTGCTAAGTGACATTTAAAGAAAGAAATAGCTCTAAGTACCTGAAATAGCTCAAATAAGCCAAAATCTTTTACTTGCTAAATAATGTATTAAACAGCTCTCTTCATGACAACTTCCACAGTAGTCTATGATAAAACATTAGTGTAGAATGAAAGTGAATTACAGAAATGCTTGATACTGGGGAAACTTTCAAATATAGCAGGGAGAAAACAGAAATTAATTTACCTTTCATGGGTTCTAATTATTTATCTTGCTGTGTTTCCTAATTAATTGACGATATTGATGTTTACATAGGGATTTGCTCCTTTCCAACTTTGCTTGATCCTGTGAAGAAGTCAGAATGCTGCATTTGTAGTATCACATTTATTGCCATGGCAACAGTCAGGGATTTCACAAACACTAATTAGGGTTGGCAACTTGGAATGTTTTCAGTGCAGTCCCATATAATTTTCCCTCTTTTATCCATTTCTCATTATACCTTACTTTAACGATTGACTTCTTCAGTCTGTGTACAGCTTTTTTCGTGCATGACCTCAGGATTCAGTTAATACCTCCTCTGACTTGCAGCCACCTTTCTTACACACTCAGTTAAGAAGCAACTGCAGTCTTACCTGCATTTGTGTTAAGCTCCATTTCTTCCACTTCAAATTAGTCCAAGTTTCAGTACAACCAGCTGGCTTCTACTCTGGCATGTGCAAAAGTAGTAAGGAAAGGTATGGAGGCTTAGCTGTACCTTCCAAGCTACTTTTAAAGGTAGATGCTAAATCTTGCTCAAGGCAGGCTACAAGCCTTCTGTTCACAGAAGGCTAAGTTCTGTGAACGTCCAAAAAGTCATATTAAATATTTTAATTCAAGCATATCAAAAGCATTCATGGACACTTAATGTATTATGCAATAATACAGAGAGCTGCACCCATATGAGCCTCATGAAGTTTAACAAGGCTGAATACAAACTCTTGTACCTGTATCAATCCCAAACATGGATACAGGCTGGATGATCAGCCAGCTGAGAGCAGCCCTGTGGAGAAGGACCCAGCAGGACTGGCAGATGAGAAACTGAATATGTGCCTGCAGTGTGTGTTCACAGCCCAGAAAGACAACTGTACCCTGGGATGCATCAAAAGAAGCATTCTTTTCTTAACCAGCAGGTTAAGAGAGGTGATCTTCCACTCCCCTCTAGTGAGACCCCACCTGGAATATTATGTTCAGGTTAGAGCCCCCAGCATAAGAAGGACATGGCCTTGCTCAAGTGAAGAGCCAGAAGAGGCCCAAGAAGGTGGTTGGGGGTTGGAACACTTCCCCATGAGTACTGGCTGAGAGAATTGAGGTTGTTCACATGGAAGAGAGAAGGCCTCAGGAGACTTTGCTGTGTCCTTCCAGTACTTTAGAAAGGCCTAGAGAAAAGAGGGGGAGGGACTCCTTATCTGGAAGTGTAGTGGTAGGACAAGGAACAATAGTATTAAACTAATAGAGGATAAATTTATATTAGACATTAGGAAGAAATTCCTTATTCTGAAGTTTGTGTGACACGAGAACAGGTTGCCCAGAGAAGTTGTGGATGCCCCATCCCTGGAGCTGTTCAAGGCCAGGTTGGATGGGGCTTTGAGCAATTTGTTCTACTGGAAGGTGTCTCTGCCCATTGCAGGGCATTTTGAACTGGATCATCTTTAAGGTCCCTTCCAACCCCAACCATTCTATGGCTCTGTGTCTAAGGACGTATTATGGTCATTCAACTGAGCTAGCACCCAAAAGTCCTATCTCAAAAGTCTTACTAAGCCCTGTGTTGGTAGTGAACTTTTGAAGCCTCTCAAAAAGCAAAATGTATTCATTTGTTAACAAAGGAAGAAGGTAAATTTATGATGGCATCACCAGCAAGAGGGGAGGTTTTATTTCATTGTGCATGCTCAGGGTAAGAAAGAGAAGTGTCTACCATTCAAACTGAAAGATTCCCATCCTGCAGCTAACTTGAGGACAAGTCCCAGCCGGTTGTCAAACTGTTTTCCCAATAAAAAAGACATCCAAACAAAACCAAGGAGAAAAAAGCGAATTTGGAAAGGAATATGATAAATCAAATTGGTTACAGTATATTTATACTCTAAGACTCTACAAATTACTAGATATAAAGATAAAAGTAATGGAGCCACCTGAATCATCTTTGTTACAGATGAAATCATATCATTTGTTTCTAACACAGAAAGGATTTTGTTCATTATTAATGGAAAATAGGTGTTTGAAAAATAAATTCTGAGTCTGATCACCATATTCTTCCCCTATGTGATGGGGTGGTAAAAAACCTTTAAGTTCTGGAAAAATGTCTCATAAGGTACGAAGGAATTGAGAGTTGGTCTTGATGGTAAATAACTGAATCTTTTTAGGAGATTATAGTTGAAACCAGGGGAGAGTTACTATACTTTATAAGAATATCTTATTGAAATAAACAGTATGATGTGTTAAAAAACCCCCCCAAAAAACCAAAAAAAACCCAAACAAACCAAAAAAACCCCCAAAATTTAGATTGGACATTCAAGTCAAAAGAGAACCATTGGAAGGAGCTCTGTATTTCCACAGACACTGAGAAAGCTGACATTAACATCTAAAGAAAGCCTCTAACTGAAAAAAAGCCTGTTGCCTCAGAAGTTTATGTTTGCCTCCCTGTTTTTTGAGGAAAGACTGGACTGTGCCAGCTAGCCCAGTTTTTGACAATGCCTCCTGCTGCAGTTCACTGCAAAGATCAGTTTTAAATCCTAGTCCTAATGCTTTTGAGAAATTTGAACCCAGAGCCCTTCAGCCTTTGGGACCTTATTTTCATAACTTAACGTTGTTCACCCTATCCTTAATTTCAAAAGGCATGGCCAAACTCATGACAGGAATTTTTGCCAGTTTTGTGAACTGGGCCACAGTCAAGAATTTCCACACTGAATAATTTTATTACATGAAGTTTCCTGCCTGCTGTACAGAGCTGTGCAATATTCAGCATGAACATCTGCTTTTTGTCTGATTGCTAAAGGAAACTCTGGTAGACTGCTGCCCCTTTGAAATTAAGGAGTTGGGGAACAAATTTTAATCATGAAAATAAAATGCCAAAGCTGGAGGGGTCTGGGTTCAAATTTTACACAAGCAATGACGCTCTGTTTTAAACTGATCTCTTGAGGGAAGCACAGTGGAAAGTATTTCCATCCACTGGGCAAGCTGGCACATTTCAGTCTTTTGGAAAGACAATCAGGATCCATCACACGTTCAGATGGAGAATTACACCCACTTTGGACCTAAGTTATAGCTTTCAGTGAAAGACTTTTCAAGGTAAGTTAACAAGGATGGCTGAACATGAGAAACTAAAAATACAGATGAATATAGATAATATATAAATAAAAAATATATGTCATGAACTTAACTGAAATCTTCAAATTCTCTTATGAAACATGAGACTTTTTAAAAAAGCTTGTTTTACTCCAGGCCTTCAAATCAGCCTCTCTTCCCATGAGATGGAGTTGTTAATGCAACACTGAAAGGCTTCAGAATCATGCAACTGGACTCTCAGGGGCAGGAAAAATCCCCTAAATCTAATAAATATGGTGGAAAATACTATTTGGTGTTGGCATTCTCTACTTTTCCATACTGCATTACTCTTGCAGCTCTAGGAAAGGCCTGGTTCTGTCTGGACTACTGCATCATTTAGGCTGCGGCTTTGCAGATGTGACCTGCACACAGCAGAACAACTGTCAGCAGCAGGGACACCAACACACCACACTCACTTCTTCCCTCTGCAGAGCCTTCCCTTCCTTGGGCTGGGACAGGGATCATGTGAATGGGAGGAGAAACAGCAAGAAACTCATCTGGTTTAAAGCTAACCTGGTTTTTCCAGGTTGGAGTCTTGTCCGTGCTTCTCCAAGTTATTGTCTGGTCCCTGGTGCAAGAAGGACATGGACCTGTAGGAGAGGGTTTAGAGGAGAACCTTGAAAATGATCAAAGGGATGGAGCACCTCTCCTACGAATAGAGGCTGAGAGAGCTGGAATTGTTCAGCCTGGAGAAGAGAAGGCTCCACAGAGACCTGAGTGCAGGCTTTCAATGGCTTAGAAGAAAGACCACTTCCCATCCCTCAAAGTTTTCAAGGCCAGGCTGGATGTGACTTGGTCTAGTGGAAGGTGTTCCTGCCCATTACAGGGATGTGGGACTGGATGATCTTTAAAGGTCCAATCCAATTCCAAGATATTTTGTGGTTCTGTGATTGCTGTTCTTTCCTTACTTAGGTCTGTAATGGTATTAATAGACACTTATTTACACATTTGCTGTCAGGATACTTTGGCCGAATTTTTAGATCTGCTGCATACCCATAGCATCAAACAGAACTAAGAATAGCCATGGGTACTTTTTGGAATCTTACTACCATATATTATTTGCACAGGAGTAGCCTGCATAACTCCCGGTTGAAATAAGGGGCCCATTGTGCCAAGTTCTCTTCGCTTGCATAATTGGAGACATCCACAGACACCTCCAGGTCCAAAGACATTTACAATAAATGAAAAGAGACAGAGGAAAAAAATATTATAGTTGCTGTATGGAGATAACTTTTAAGGACAGAGGCATTTAGAGATTGGTTCTGTCATGTGGTGACTTTGGGAAAGTTAAGAACTTAATCCCGATCCTACCATACTAGCCCATTGCTTTAAAAATAAATCCTTCCTCTCTCATGCCATGAGTCAGCATACTTTTCCAAAGCGGAGCTTTCGTACTAACAATCGTCAAATTGCTTGGGGACACTCTAACTTGACATATTTAGTACGTTCTTCCCACATCCCTCACAGAAGCCCACAGATGTCAGCTCCGATCAGACTCAGCCAGGACTGCAAACCCCATCAGGTTTGCAGGGCTAGAAGGCATGTAAAGATGGCCTAAAAAGTAAATCCTCCCAAAATTACTGTGTTTTCTGCACTAAGAGAGAGAGAGAGAGAGACAGAGAGATGAAGCTGCAATGGAGAGCATTTCTAACAGTCTGCCTTAAAATAAGAGTCTATATTGGCTCCATATTGGTTTTAAACCTACACATTTCTAGACCAGAGGAGCTGTTTGGAAGTGGACTTCTGGTTTGAATCTCAAATCTGAGATTAAAATCTTTATTGTGAAGAGCTGTCACTATCAATTCAGTGGAGCCCAAACCAGTCACAAAAACCTGTATGTCATAACATATAAAGCAAAGGATGTTGCTATTACTGTATATTTATTACAATCAGACTAGGTTGTAAAAAAATATAAAATATCATATAACAGGTTTGTTTTCAATACTGACTATTAGATAGGTGAGTATTACTATTTAAAAGATAGTAATTCAGTAGGGAGGGAAGAGGGAGAAAAAAAGTTTAAATCAAAACCCATATATTGTCAGAAAGCTGCAGATGGTCTACAATTGCAGAAGATTTTAATTTTATGGATTAAGACTACGTAAGGAGTTGTGATAGTTCCAAGGGAAGGTCCATGTAGCCCAGCATCCTGACAGTGGCCAGGGCAAACCATAAATGGGCTGTGCAGGCTGATCATGACTTTAGGGTCTCTGAAAACCTAACAGTGTACTTACTCATCAAGCACAAAGTTTAGACTTTTGGTTTTATGAGCTCCTATCACTAAAAATTTTAGAGCATGTACCGCCAATATAGATGTATTTATATATAAGCTACATACATATATTTATTTCTTTATAAACTACATGCCTATACTAGTGATGTTCTGTATTTCACCTGCATCCCACTGGACCATTGCCTTCACAGGCATTTTGCAGCCAATGCAGACACTTTAAGATGGTAAAGACCTGCCTATTTGACTACCTGTAATCACAACCCTCTCTCAACTGCTTCATGCACTTTGAATGAGATACCACTCAGAAACAGAAAGGGACAATTTGTCCAAGCTTGAGAAACCCTGTTGCTTTTAACATGCTAGCAACATCAATTTAATGTGGGAAATATTAATAGGAACTGGAAAATGTTCAAGAACATTCTACTGAGTATTAAAAAAAAAAGACGCAAATTTGCAAGTAGAAAAGAGTTCATGCTGGGGAGGAAAAAAATTGTGAAATATAGAAGTTCTAGTCAAACATTAGCAATAAAATATAGAAAATGCAGGAAAAGGATAATAGCAGTAAATTGTGAATGCAAAAAATTGTACTCTGCTAGAAACAGATATATCAGAAAAGATCAATGGGCAACATAGTTAGAAGGAACATGCAAGAAACAGAGCAAAAAATTTCTCACCAAATATTGGTCCATTGCTAGACACAGGTATTACAATTTTGAACACAGGCTCAGAAAAGACAGATGTGTTCATCACTATTTCCTTTCTCATTTCAGAAGGAAGCAGGAGGATAAATCTGCCCAATAAAACACTGTAGATGGTCCAGAAAACCTGGCATCTAGAATGAATAAAAATATGATGCAGAGTCAGCTGCAAATACAGATGTACAAATCAAGCAGCTTAGAGGGAAATAGAGCATGGAAAACAGGAAAAACCTCAAAGACCTCTGAATTGCCAGTGCATTCCAAATATTTTAAAATAGTAGAGAGATAATACAGGAAAATACAGATGTGTTATTCAGATGCTGAACCTGGACACATAATGAGAAGTTTCATTTAGAAGCCTACAACCTAGAATTGAACACTTCAGGTGCATTTAACAATAATCAATATGATTACATGGAATGCAGGTCTTTTAAAACAAACCTTCTTTGTTTTATCTTCTACAACTTTATTTTTCACAGCTATTGCTCTGGTTGACAATGACAACTGTCCTTATACAGTATATTCACGTGCCTGTACTTTACATCATTTATCCATGGATTTTAAATATCACATTATATGGAACTAAAAGGCTGTAATGCAGGAACTGGTTCCTATCCATGTATTAGTGAATTATTTTGTCATTGCTACAGTTTCCACTGATTAAATTTGCATAATAATTCACGTGTCCCATCATGGAGCATAAAAACTGCAATGCAATTGAAGTGACAAATTATGCATCACAAGCAGCAACTAGTCACAGTTAACAACTCACAAGCACTGACAATATTTTCCTTCTAAATGTTCAGGTGAGGTCTTTGAAAAATGAATCTATCCTGAGGCATGAAGACCAGTTAGTAAATTATTTGTGAATAACAACAAAAAGGCTAAATGATCCACCCGGTCCTAGTAACATCCATGCTGACACTGCATCCCTGACACAGCCAGTTACTCTATTTTTAGGAAACAGCAGAGCAATCTCATCACACACCACCTTGACAAAGGTTCCAAGCAAACAGACAAGACCCGATTCCCATGCTAGTGCAAGCTGCTGTCTCTGTTAGTTTTGATAGAGCTATTCCAGTTTCACCAGCTCCAAATCTAGAGTTGAGGAATAACACTGATAACCACAATAGCAATAAAATATTATAGATTGTATGTTTTCTGGAGGACACAGGTATGTTAGCTCTTAATAAGTTTAATGGGCTTTATGAACATCTTTTGTACACAGTTGTGCACCTTACTGTACATATTTATCTTCTGATTTCTGTGCTGTTTCCCACTTGTTGCTCCAAGTTTTCTCCTCTTTTATTCCTGTAAAGTTCTCTTCAGCAATTTTTCCCTGTGCTACTTTGTCTTTCCAGTGGTTTCCCATCTAGCTGAGCCCTCAACATTTTGCTTTATTTCACTGCTAGTGGTCTGTACCAGTTAGCACACACTGACATTTCTCTCCCCTGGGGTGATGTCACCCTGTAGCCTGCACCCCATGTCACGACAAGTTTCCCTTCATGTCTGACACATGCACCTCAGACACGTGTAACTTTTTAACTTGCTGTTCTAATCTATCCTGCATCCAACTGTGGCAATCAATCTAGTCTTCCTCCGTGTCCAGGGACTGGGGGAGATCCATGGATCAGCTGTGGCTTCTGTGAGGACCAGCACCACTGTGCTTCAGAAGCAGTTGGTAGAAACTGCATTAGCTGTACTCCATTTTGAGCCCATGCAGACCCAGCTGTCCAGTCTCCATGTAAGCCTTGCTATTTTTAGTTTGTTGCCTCCTACATTTTACCTCTTGCAGATTTTCTGACATTTTATTTCATTTCCTTAGTGAAAACATATGGCAAACAGATGCCTAAGCAAGGCCCCAGGCACCCATCTCTTTTTCCAGACTTTTCAGAATATCTGGGAAAATTCTGAGGTTTACCCTGATATGCATCACGCTTGCAATTTATTTCAAGCGCTACATTTTCAGTGATGGGCACCCTAAATACCATCATTTTTGGGGATATGTAATTTTAAAATCAAATTTCTGTCTCTATTTTCTTTTTCCAGAGGCAACTTTGAAAACATAAATAAACTAACCACCAGGTTTCGAAGTGGTGGTAGTTGGTGAACAGTCAGGAGAAGCAAGGATGATCTAAAGAGCTTCTTTCTCCTTCTCACATGCACATCTCAAAATTTAGAAGAATCATTCCTCTACAAACATCAGTTTACCAGTCCTTCCCTAAACTTAAGCAATGTTTTCCACACAATGGCTTGACCACAGCCTTGTCTGAGATAAAAGGGAAATTATCTGAACACTTGAAAACACTAAATCTAGCTCCGGTTAAAAATTGCTGGTACCCTCTGAGGCTGGGATTTAGCTGTTTTGCATAGATTATGGGTATATTGAGCTTGGGCAGCAGCCCTTGCTGTGGACAAGGCATCTATTCCATGGAAGAGAGTGTTTTCCAAACCACCAGGAAAATGGGCAAGTCTTCAGTAGAGCAATCCATCTCTGTCATGCGTTTTTCCCCCTGGTACTTCTTCTCCCATTCCCATGCCTCACCCTCTGTTGTACTATCCTAGGGCAATGCATTTCAAATTAATATTTCAATATGTTGAAATGATTTCTGAATTTTAATGGTGTATGTGTATTCTGAAGAAAGTCGGTTTTGGTAAGGGGGCTATATGTGGATATCGGCATTCTTTCTTAAGGTTGCTTTGTAATTCATAGCTCACATGGGACCTGGAAGCCAAGAAATAGCATATCTGTTTTCCCTCTGCTGTATCTCCTTCCCAGGATCCATTCATTCCCAAAACATGAACTACTGAGTGCAGAATTTATGATGTAATTGCGTTTAGAAGAGAGTACTGAGAGCCAAACGTGTGGAAGGTGGCAGATTTACCTGTAAAACTGGATCTATCTTCTAAGCATGGAGATAGCTAAGGTGTGTCAAGATTTGCTCCAGATATCAGGCATCAGGATGTAGATTTATTCACAATGTGCAAATGTTTAATTTAGAAGCTGTTTAAATGAACAGCCTCTTGAATTTATTGTCATACTTCCTTTTTTCCTTTCTCATTAATAATGCTGCTTTTTTTTGCACAAGGATGAGAATGTTGCAATGCACTGTTTTCTGTATTGATATGCAGCAATCAAATAATGCTGAATTAAATTATTTTAATATTTCTAAGACATTCAGTGGAAGCTGATACAAAGGCTGGATGAAATTGCTCTAAAAGGCACAGCACACAGAAAGACTGTAAGCTCTGAGGCCACAGGGTCTTTCAGAAGTGGTTTACTGGAATCATGAATCATGTTTCATATTTTATACCAAAATCACACAGGTAGGAAAAAAAAAAAAAAGCACAACTTAATCAATGCCACCCTGACTGTTGTGTGTGATGTTTCTTTTTCTTCCAGATAATCTATATCAACCAAAACGCTCCTGACAAATGAAGGACCCCTTTTTGTTGCCGAAGGAAGGGCTGGAGAAAATAACGGAACATCAGCCAGTACAGGTAATTCTCAAGGGATGCTTACTTTTTCTATACCAACACGTAATGTCCCTTACAGATAAAGGAGCCATTTCTGCTGGTTGTACCAAGGAAGCTCTAAAGAACACAGAGAATTTCACCAGACCAGGTCACAAGTGGGGCTACTTGAAGGAAGTAAAGCTCTGTAGTCCTCCCAAAAGATGACTTTTGAGTAGCTAGGGAGCATCCTGTTCCCCAAACTCCAGCTGGTTAGCTGCTTAGTTGTAGTTGTTGGTTAGTTAGGCAACAGGGACAGCAGCTGCCTCTACAGAGCTGAGACCTCCCAGCTGGCAGGACTGATGGGTGCTTTTGGTCTGTCCATCCTTTTGCACGGGAATGGGGCAGAAGACTCCTATGTGCAACTCAGACATCTCTGCAGGTCTCCTTCTGTTCTGTGCCTGAGGCTCCCTGGTGCAGACTGTTGGACCATTTCCACAGCACTCTCTTGATAACGTGCTTCTTAACGTGCCTCAGCATTCCTGGCCGTCATTTCACTGTTAATCACCAAAAGTGTGTGAGCAAAGCATTTGGTCACCTGTCCTTTGTAGCTGCACGGGGCAGCTGCAGAGCGAAGGCGCAGGACCCCAGTGGGTGCAGGAGAAGCCCAGCGCTGCCCTGGCAGCGAGCGCCCACTCTGCTGGTGCTCCTTGCAGCCTGTGCCAGCTTCTGTTCCATCGCTTCCCGCAGCACCGCAGGGGCCATAGGAGAAATCTGACTGCAAAATTATGTGATTTCTGCTTTAATTAAATGAAACACTTGTATTCATTTCGGAAAGGTACAGACATTTCTTCCCCCTCCCCCTCCCCTGGAATCACGGTTTTCAAAGGAAACTGATTGCCATCACATGCATTAAAAATGGTATTTAACAGTGACTTTATCAAATGTACTGAAATATCTACGTTACGTGCATAAACGTAACATGTTTCACCTTCTCTATCTAATCAAAAGCTTCTTATTTTCTATCCACCCACTCGGGCACACAGTTATTCATTAGGTACAAAAATGAACTGCACACATTAAATATATTCAGATTATTGTAAAACTGCCTCCACCTTCCTACCAGAATTGCCAAGGTAAAAATATATATCTCTTTTCAAAAGATAGATGGTGATATTATAGAAATGTTTCTACTTCCATAGCACCTATACTAATACAAGGAGTCAATTCTATTTAAAAATAAATTCACACTTGAACAGTTGCTGTACTCTATACATGTATTTCACACACTCAGAAAAAAATTGTTAAAAAAGTTATGTAGCTGTAGTCAAGCATTTAGAAGTTAGGAAATAAGAGTGAAGAAGAATCTTCTGTGCCTGAAGTAACTTTTTTCTCCCCATTCCTGTATAAGCATTATGACATAGTCCACAATTACATGAAAATATGCTTTTCACCACAGGAATCCATCTTGTTTAAGCCCAAGAACATCTTTTTCTCTTCAAATTGTTCTACTTCAGCCACCTGTGCCATGGACATCTATAATATTATTTAAAGCCCCTTCTAGCCAGGTTTTCTAGGCAAACAAATCTTATGCTATGATTTGTCCCTCAGGCCCCACTGGGTGGGCTCAATGAAATACAATGGGAAAGTGCAGATTTTAAAGAAGAAAATCCTTTCCACGTTTCAGGACAAACAGAGAAAAGTGAAAGTCCTACCAACCAAAGGTTGGTAGGATGTTGATGTTGGTACCTACCAACATCAAAGTAAAGGCTGAAATTGAACCCTGCTCTGCTGCTAGAATTCAGGTGGCACAGCTCTGAGGTCCTGCACTTGTCCTGCTGCACCAGGGCCACCCACATCCCTGCTGCACCCCTCACTTGGCCTCTCTTTTATAAGCATCTGCTTCTTTCAAAAATATCTCTTTTTTTGAAAATCTGAGCATTTTTTAACACAAAAAATGCTCCAAGTGTGTTATCTTATAGCTTGGGATGATGGGGATTACAATACAACCAGATTTACATCCAGAAATCTGGTTTCACTCTTTCCTTCTTTCCCTTGGTACTCCCATTGGCCTCAGCCTCTTGCTTTTATCTGGCTGGTCATCTTTTGGCTCTATATTTCTCCCCCACCTTGCACAATCAGTTTGTAATCAAAACTCCTCCTCTGAGCTGAATGTGTGAGCTGTGCTATTTAGGCTTGCAGCCCGGAAGTCTGCAGTAAGAATTCTACACACAAGGCGTGTCAGGGCAATTTCAGTATTAGGTGATAAAATTCCCCTTCTTTCTAGTCACCTTTCAGTCAATGTTTCCAACTGCCCAGTCTCTCAAAAACCTTCAGTGTAGCTAAGATGGAGCTGGGTCACGGACCATAGCAACAATGCCTATGTCAGAGAAAAAAAAAAAAAAAATTTGATATAAAAAAATCAGCACACTACCTGAGGGTTCATCAGCCATCTCTGCCAAACACAGATCTTGGACAACATATTGTAATTTTGCTAAAGATTGAGAGCATCTCAATAGAGATGTCTGCACATTGGCAGGAAATTGATTGATTCCCACTGTTCTTTTTATTCAGAGTCTGCTTCCATTTTCTCTCATAAGACAGAAGTGTAGCAGTAGATGGTGGATAACCTCTGGTGTATTCACGGGTGCCGTGCTATACATATATACACATTATCACATTGATTTTCCTGTATGTGCCTTTACTGTCACTCCTCATTGCTGCAAATGATTAAATGAAGTAGAAGCAGTGAAAAACTACAAAAGCTTTCCATTTGGCATTATCTGTAACAGCAGCTAATCTGCTTGTGTCCATGAATATCCAACTCATCTTCTAGGAATTACCATTTCCCCACTTTATAAAGGTCCCAGTGTTAACTGTCTTGTACAGAGTAACCACCTTTATTTTCTCTCTCTCTCTTTCTCTTCTTGCTTTTTTAGGTCCTGATTTGATGATTCAGTTTGTATCCACATGCACTTAGTGACAAATAACACTTTGCCTTAGCAGAAAATGTCTGTTGAAGGGTTGCTGAGAGACTGGACATCAATCTAGGGAAGAAACACTACAAAAACTACAGAGCCCACCTGCAGTGTAAAGCACAAAAAAAAACAAACCCAAAAAACCAAAAAAAAACCTCAACCCAACCTAAATTCTAAAGTACACATCTATTCTGTATAATCATGATAAGAGATTTTGCTTGAGTTCCAATATGTCAACACTGAAACAGGATATTTTTGCTTCTTAAATGAGTCAAATACTAGTGAAAGAAGTTAATTGCAAGATTCCCACTTGCTGTGATAAAATATGACCATTATGTGGGAAATTTAAATTGAAAAATATGAGTTTTAAAGTATAAGATCTGCATTCTTCATGCTTTATACTAATGAAACAATATATTGTTAATTTGTCAAACAGTTTTATATAGTTTGAATTTCTATTGTTTCCAGTTTGTTTTTTAACATACAAACCCACAAAAGAATAGAACAAGTGGATAAAATAAATCCTGCTGCACCAGGTAAAAAAATAGTAATTTCTATAATTACTACAATTTCTATAATCAATCTAAAAATTGACAATAAAATTTTAACTTTTCATACCATTTTCATCTGAAATGTTACTGTATCTTGCAGCTTGCCTGGTCTTTGGAAGCTGCTTCAAAAATGAGTGGACAGGACAAAACTACTGAAGACTCCACCCTGCTAAGAGCAGTGATGAAAGTGTGTCTTTGACACCTCTTCTTGTCCTTATGGTACTGTCCTTGTTATGTATTGTTACGAATGCTTTTAGCACTGCTGTAGTGATTCCAGGTCTGCTGTAGTGTGGTACAGACCTGGGGCATTGGGACAGCGGAAAAGAAGGAAAAGCTTTTGGGATGAGTCATCCATAGGGTAACAGAGCTGGAGAAGGAACAAGAAGGACAGAGAGAAAAGACTAGTGGCAGAGTACTCTGAGGGTGGCAATGTAAAGAACAAGGCTATTAATAACAAGAAACACATGTAGGGTGTGGGCTGGAAGATGGCAGATCCCAGCATTCCAATCAGCAAGCTCATCCTACTGCTCCCTGAAAACCTCCTTCCTTATCCAAAGGATGCAGAGCCAAACTACCATCCCACTTATGTTCCTTCTTTGCAGAACTACCTGTGAAAAGACAGACTTCCACAGGAAACACAAGTTGCTTCACTGCTCCTCCACTTGTATCTGCACACAGACTTTTCCCTAGGAGCCACCATTGGTAGAGAGCTGGGTGTTGCATGAAGGGCATCAGCTGGTGGGACAGCTTTGCATGCTCCATGCTTGCAATCCTAGAAAGAAAGTCATAGAGGACAGAGGGCTACAGTGAGGGAGTTCATGAAAGACTAACTTGTTCTCCTGAAATATATTTTGAAGGTACTCCTGAAATGGCAGAAATTTATCTGTTAACATAAATCTTACTGAGTAATTGGAGCCTAAAGCAGTCTACAGGATTCTTGTTTATTGCTTCTGAACATCACATTCTGCTGTGAGTCCATTAACCTTAACAATAAGACTGAGGTTCAACTGAGTCCCAGGAAATTTCTTTAGTGATCAGCTCTGAAACAGTCCTCCTGAGAATCACAAGGCACTTTCAAATTTCCAGCAAACTTTTATCTGATTCACTAAAGAGCTAAGAATCACCTTTAGGAGAGCCAGACTCTAGTTTGACAAAGCCCTGAGTCAGAACCCGAAACCAGAAGTTTAACCCACACATCATTAGGTTAAAAACGCACCAGTGCAAAATTTTAATGCTCACTTTAGCTTGGTTCTTGAACTGCTTTCCTCCCATATGTCTTCTAGACTTCCCAGACAAACAAATTGAATCTGAACTCATTCCCACCTTCACTGTAGTCCTTTTGCCATGCAGATCAGGTGTCTTCTGCTTTCATCCAAGAACTGCATCATTTCTGGCCTGCTTCTTGCAGCCCCCATACCCTCCTAGACACCTCCATATCAAGTTTGTCCTGGTCTTACCTCTAAATTTTCCAGTACTAAAAGTGAAGGTGTTGGCAGATTCCCCATTTGCTTCCAAGGCCTGATGCTGAGGAGTGAAGGGGACTAGTGAAGAGAACATGATTATTTTTCAGAAGAGAAATCAAGAAGAATAATAATGATGATCTCTTGAGGTACTGGATCCTCTCTCCCTCCAAATTTTTGGTGTATTGCTTGGGAAAATGATGACAACTATTTCTGTGGTGCCATAGTTCTGTTGTAGGCATAGCAAGAGACTGGACATGTCAGTAATATGTATAGCAGTGGAGCAGTAAAACTCACAATAAAATCCTAAGATAATCAGAGTCACATTAAAAATTACAATTGAGGGGACTAACTAAGAAACACAAGAAACTACCCGCAAAAGAAAGATAACTAGCACTTGGTTTGATAGAAGTGTTGTCTTGGTTTATTTTGAAGCTTGGGGCTCATAAAAGCTATTTTGTGTTGATCACCTCCATGCTGTTCACTTTGGGACTGCTGTCCAGCTCAGACATGACCCTCAGCAGGAAGCAGTCAGATAGACTGAAAATAAGATCCAATCATGTTCCTCAAACTGTGCAATCAATGTGCAATATTGCCAACACAGTCACACAACAATTACAGTTCTTTTGTTTTCCCAGTGTTTTACTTGCCTGCAGCTGATGTAGAAGACAACCATTCATAAATCATTGAAGTCCATCCTGTGGACAGTATTTGCCATCAAATATAAAACTACTATCTCTGTACCACCCCAGTGTTAACCTAATGCCCCTCTTAAGCTTCTCTGAAATTCAGAGCTTTTGCACACAAAGAAATAATCTACTTTCACAGTGCCCACAGAACTTTAATCCAATATACTATTTCCCAGATATGAAATAAAGCCATTTTAGTCACAATTTAGTGTTTAATTCAAACTGTAATTATACTATCTTTTAAATAGAACTGAAGTTATTTAACTAAAAATGGTCTTTATTACATGCTTATGTTTTTCGTCCTAATATTACAGAAAACTGCAGCAGGGAGAAAGCCATATTATTATGGCTCATCTAAATACTAAACAAAAATGTAAATATTCACTATGATGTGCAGGTAATTAGTAGTAGCTTTAGCACTAATGGGACTTGCACTGCTAATTCTCCACATAGCTAGATGAACATGTATCCCAAAGTACTTATCAAGCAAAACCAAATTTTCAACCACATTTTAAAGTAAAATAGGCTTCAGAGGCTTTCTTTCTCTGAGACAAAGCTTTAAAGTAGGTTTGTCTCTACAAGACTGAACTTCAGGACTTCGTACTCTTACTGCCATACTAGAAGAAAATAGAAAAAGACTCAAAGATTATTTACAAAAAGAATTCTTACTATGGAATCAAATGTCTTTGCATATCTGTTTATGCAGTATCTTCAGTCTCTACTGTTACACAAGTCCAGCACTTCACAGTTTTAGTGCATACATGGCACTGAAGCCATATGAAGTAATGAAAAGATTTCACAACTGAGTTGATACCCTTCAGCTTTGCATCTTTGATGATAGGTTATTGATTTTCTTTTTTGATTAGTGTGGATGAGCACCTCTGCAATAAAACAGTCTATGAGGGAAGAAAGAAACAAGTTTGAAATGTGAACTTAAGCCATTTGTCTTATGCCATCACCCCCCTTCATGGCTTAGATAGATCTATGACCTATGAGGAAGCAGGAGACAGTGAAGGAGTTAATTGCGACTATGTTCTCATTTTGTGTCTTTCAGAGACAAATCTTTCAGTCTGACTTCTGCTAGAAGCAAATTAAACTTTTCAAGATAATACCAGCAAGCATCACTGTAAAGATCCAGGTCATGAGGGGTTCCTTTGTTGCAAAGAATTTGATGATTCTGGAAAATGTGTAAGACAGAAATAATCAAAGCAGCACCAGGCCAAAGAAGTTTCACATTTGAGAAAGTATATCTTATGACATATTTTTATCTTGCTAAAATAATTTCTAAGTTACAGTTAAAATTGTATACCACTTGCCATGTATTAGAAATGACAGATACTTTCTAGTAATAGATTTTGAACTATACCTCACTCATTCCTTCTCTTCACTTCTGAATCAGCCTGACTTTTTTGTGAGCAGAAGTATTCCTCTGTACAATTGCTTTATTCATTATGTTGCCTTCAATAATTTTCAGTGCAACTATGTGACCCATTCGTACGGTAAGGAGCCAACTACTTTGTTGGCCATTACCACTCAAAGTAAGACTTTGAGATCAGAATGGAGACCTGCAGTAAAACTTCTCAGACATTGTTTAAAAAAAAAAAAAGAGACAGACATATCAAGTGCTAGGAATTGTTAGTAGAGTAATAGGCAACAAAATTGAAAATACAATTATAACCTTGCATAAATATGTATTTGCCCACAAAATGAATACTGTGTGCATCTCTGGTATCTTCACCTCACTAAAAAAAAATTAATTTCCAATCTGAAATGGAAAACACCCAGAGAAAAACTACAAGGATGATCAAGGTTACTGAGTACATTGACCACAAGGAGTGGGTGAGACTAAGAAAAGGCAATGCAGAGCAGAAATGAGGTAATTGGAGCAATGAGTAGCAAGAGGAAGTTGGACAGCAATGAACTGTCAGAAGAGTCAGCCCTTATACAGACAGCAGCAGACCTGTGAAAATCTTTGCCAAAGGACTTTTCTGCTCAAAAGAGACTTACTCTCTAGGGGAGATTGGTTGAGCATTTGGAAGAGAGATCCACTGAGATTACTGATAATCCAAACCAATTCTGGTTCAGGAAGCCCCCCCAAAAAAGGTGAAGGCTGGGAGAATACGGAGGAGGAACTAGCACACACGCTTTCTTGCTCCAACCTCACTGTGCACTTGCGGCCACTGCTGGAGACAATCCAAGACTCTGTGGCACACAAGGCCTTTGAATCAGCGGTGTGATTAATAGTGCTGACAGGTAAATTCCTGATCAACGTGATGTCAGCTTGATGGTCTTAAACTGTAGGAGGGTTGATTTAGATTAGAAATTAGGAAGAAATTCTTTTCTGTGAGGGTTGTGAGGCACTCAAACAAGTTGTCCAAAGAAGTTGTTGATGCCCCATCCCTGGAAGTGTTCAAGACCATATTGGATGAAGCTCTAAGCAACCTGCTGCAGTGAAAGGTTCCCTGCCCTGTTGTTTATCGTTGTTTATTCACCTCTCAGCACAAGGAACCACTCTGGTAGAGCTGAGCAATGTTTTTCTGGTTATTCCATAAGGCAGAAGACAGAAGGCAAAGACAACTCCAAAAATCTTAGAAGTAAATATGTAACATCAAGTCAGTGGAAAAGGAATGTAAGTACTCTACTATTTACATTTTTTTTCTCAAATTCCCTGAAGGTTTTATTGAACAGGCAGTTGCTCATGATCTGCACATGTTAGAGAAACAGCAGAATCAGAAACACATTCCTAACCAAGCAAGAAAAATTAAAAATGTCTTTTAAATATACTTTAATATAAATTGATTAAGAATGTAAGATGATGATATTACACCTCTGGTTCTGCAGTTAGAAGACATCCTGAATCCTTCTTTCATGGCTGAATGGTTTCAGAAAAGGAATGTCTGGATGGATGGATCAATGTTTGTTCAGTTGATTTGCCATTTTCTATTTTTTATCCCTGAATATAGTTAGGATTTTTTTCCTTTTGACTTAGGAAGCATTGGAACCTTGACAAAGAATTAAATTATCACCATGCTGATTTTAATGGAAATGTTACCATTGTCTTGATTGGCACTAAGATTTGACAGAGAATTTCTAAGGTCTTGAATAAAAACCCCAAGGAAATAGACCCACTTCCTTTAGTTTTGGTAAAACTGCCTTGTGTGGAAACTCCTTTTTTTTTGATTGGAGTGACTTGTCGGAATTTAGCTTAAGATGATGCGAATACAATCCAGTACAAAAAGAGACAAATGTGCACAAAAGACATTCCCGCAGAAAGCTTTTCAGCTGAGTGAGCTCAACCTTCTTCTGAAAGAAAAAGGTGCTTAGGTGACCTAACAAACAAAACTGTGAGTATCCATAAACCATTGCTACAGCACATGCTGAAAGCTGATCAGTAGTTCTGAGTGGAGGAAATCCTCTTCAGTGGGAACAAGAAGACATTAGGAAGAAAACACCAAACATGGGTTTCAATGAAGTTCTAGTAATGTGTGAGTTCCCAGGTATGGCCATAATGCTGGAGCACATTTTTTAACGTTTTACCTCCTTTGATTATGCCAGCAGTGGATAGCTAAGGCACCCCAGGCAAAGTGCTGCAGGTGCACATTCCCTAAGTGCCAGCAACACGAGCTCCCACCAGCTAGTGATGCTTCTTTCACCCTGCTCTTGTCTGAAGGGAGATCCTGCTGCAGACCAGGCATTGTAGTCTCTGTACCCACCATCCTCTCTGCACAGGCTTTCCTCTATGACCCTTGCAGGGGTAGAGCTGTGGCAGGTACTATAAACCATTCCTGCATCAAGGTCACACTGTGAGACCTGTGAATATGCTGGAAAAGACCCAAATAGCCAGTGCAACCTTCTATCAAAATAGAATCTGCTTTCCCCTGATTTCTTTCTCTCCTACTTTTATACCCTATGCAGCATTATTGCTACTTCAAATAAGTTAATGTATGATAAACCTCTCCCATTTCACTCCCATTTGAGAGCCCTAATTTTTGTAGTACTATACAAATGATCCTCAATCAAATCTGAGATGGTTTTGCCACAAAGTACACAGAAAGAACTTTGGATCAGAATTCTAGCAAATGTCAAAAACGATAGCATAACTTTTTTGCCAGCAGAAGGAAACAATTTACCCCCAAATTAACCCCCAGTATTTTGCTTACATCAAGAATATGTTTTTTTTTTAAATACTGCCACATATTCCAGCGAGAACATCCCTCAATCAAGAATTATGGAAAGAGTTTGATTGTTTTTCCAAGGATGTATTTTAAAAGGGGATCTTGTTTCAAAGAAGCTCATGCTCCTGAAAGACTGTGAGAGAGAGCACTGTTCACTGTAACAGAGTAAGGGCTGCTTTCCATGACACAGTGGAAACTTTATGAATGGTTTTTGCTAGCACAAGCTGTTGGACACTGAAATCAATGTATCTATAGTAATAATGTTGAAAAAGGCAACAGAATTTTGAAACGCTTTACTGGAAAAAGATACATCTTTGGGAACATAATGTAAGCATCTTGGAAGTTCTGTGTCTATTGAGCAACACCCACTGAAATATCCCCAGCATGAGTTATCTGAGAGTCTCTGTGTAAGGAAAGATTGCTGGGAATAGAGCTAAGCATGTTAAATTAATTGCCCATTCTGAATCCATGTATCTGAAAACTATGAATGATCTCATGTGGAAAAAGAAATAGAAAATGCTGCAAGCTCTTCCTCAGTCAGATGTACAACAAAGTTCTGTGCCTTTCTAGGATTCCCTGTTATTTTCTCCTGCATATTTACTGGTGGTACAGAACAGTTTGATAACTACACAGGGATGCACACAGTCACCAGATCTGTAAGAGACCACTCAGAATAGAGCACTGATTTGCAATGGAAGTCTGAGTCTGTCTGTAATTCAGGAAGTTCAGCTCTATCTACACTTTTTTTTTTTCCGAGATATCTTTTGCCATCAGAGGTAGTATTTTCCCAGACCTGAAGGTGGAACTCTTGTTCCTTTGATGATCTTTACATGAGTGACATAGCATTTTGTATTGTCATTTTTAGCTCGAGGAGATTTGGACTTCTCTGAAGTCACTGCTGGGTTGTCTGGAAAACAGCATTAGCCCTGGTAGAAGAACTGGATAGTCAGGCATGAACATCATATTTACAATGAAATGTGCCAGTTCTTCAGATGTTGCCTGTTAGGACTCACACACACACACACAAAATCTTTCCTTTTGGAAATATTGTGATCCCGTTCCTTCTTTTGCTGCTATACAAGTAGACTTCTTCTTTTTTTCTGGAGCCATCAAGTGTAAGGAAAGGATTGGCTGAGTATAACCATGTGGTTGGGCCACATCCATACTAGACCAATGTATTCTGCTGTTTATGCTTGAACTACAGTGTATCTTTGGAAAAAATCTCCATGTTTTTACTGACAATTTTGCATTGTTTCAAAACTGCTTCACAGACAATTTGATCCTATAGCAAACTAAGACATGCCACATTTCTAATTTCATTCTTATTCTAGTTTTGCCTTCAGAGTTTTGTAATTTTCTGAAAACCAACACTTCTCCTCAAATATCTCTAAGTACTACTCAGACAAGTACCACTATTAGTACTACTAATTCTACAATTCTGTGAACTACACAGAACTAGCACTCCTCATTGTATTTATGAGAATAGCATACTGCTTCACATCAGATGGAAGCTATTATTTCATCATTACCACCCTTATCTACCAAAGTTAAATCCAAACACATTTAATCAAATATTTTCCATAAAAATATGTGGACTGGCATTTAATTATTGGCATTTAATGATTCTATCCAAGGTCAGCACTTCCATGATTCTGCTCCTAATCTGGGTCAAACTGTGAAACTGCTAGGCTGTGTTATCCTCCTTAACCTTTTAAAAATATATGTTCAATGTAGGCTTTTTTTTTAGTACCCTGGCATTCCCCAGTATTCCATTGCCATTTCAGAAAATGTAATGTACTGTGAACTAATAAAGCTATGGGATTCTGTTAATTTTGACTCTTCTTAAGCCTTAAATAGGCTTAATTATAACTAAAATTTATTCTCCATTAGCCCTCTGGAAACCCTATCAAGCAGTCTGGAACTGGGTCTGCATAAAGTGGATGGCTAATATATACACACTGACTGGCTGTTTGTTGCTACAAAAATGTGTAAGAGCTGAGCTTTTTGCTTCCATTCCTTCATTGAGGAAACAAATTTAGGTTTATTTCCTCAGTGACACATCAATATCCACAAAACTTACAGGACCATAATGACTTCCTGCAAATTAGATTGGAGCTGGCCAAAAAAGTCATGGAACAACAGATGAACAGATAACATAAATCTTGTTTAGAACATCACAATCAACATACATTCATATTTGTTACTCCGGAGATCTTTCTTAACTTTGTTTTATTAATGTTTAGCTAAGAAACGGTCTAATACTGACGTAACACGGTTGCTCTACAGATATTACCAGGTAGCCAGACAGTTTTACACTTCGATTCAGATGTGATAAATTGATCAGAAGTGGTACCAGGCTGCCCTCAGAGGTTCTGCCCCACCTGTCCCAGAGGTGCGGGCACGCCTACAGGGGCAGATGCTCTGCCAGCCGGGGGATGTGGTGTCTGGGTAGGATCCAATAATCAGTGTGTCAGGCACAAACAGGTTACACTTATTTTCAAAACGTATTAGTGCTATGGCCTGAAGTTGCGTCGGGGGGGGGGGTTTAGGCAGGATATCAGGAAAAGGCTCTCCACGCAGAGGTGTTCGGCCCTGGAGCAGGCTCCCCAGGGAAGTGGTCGCAGCACCACGGCTGACAGATCCAGCAGCGTCCGGACATGGCTCTCGGGCACTTGGGATGCTCTTGGGGATGGTGCTGTGCAGGGCTGAGCTGGACTCCATCACCCTTGTGGGTCCCTTCCAACCAAGAATACTTCATGATTCTATGAAAAGCTCTTAAAATTTTGTCGGGAATCTTTGTGTCTCTTTTAGAAGAATAAATTTAACTTTTCCCTCCCGACAAACCCGGATCCCAGACTCCCGGTACCCCCGCCGTGGCCAGGACAGCTTCTCCGCCTCCTTCTCTTCCTCCTCCTCCTCCTCTCCGTCCCCTTCCCGCCCCCGCCCGGCGGTTCCCGAAGGGAAACAACCACGCGGAGGATGGCCCGGGGGCGGCGGAGGCGGTGTGCGTGTGGCGGCGGGGGCTGGGCCGCGCCCCGCGGCGGAGGGGGAGCCCGGCGCCGGCTCCCGCCCAGCGTCCCGGGGCCGCCGCCGGCCGCGCTCAGCGCCCGCCACACGGCCGCCCCATGGTGAGGGGGTGAGGGGGCGGGCGGGGGCGGAGGGAGCGGGACCAGCGGGCAGCGGGGCGGCTCTGCTTTCGCTTTCGCTCCCCGTGCCAGCGACGCGCAGGGAAGGGCCGGGGCAGGCTGGGCCGGGGCCTGGCGGGCGCACGGTGAGCCCCGGGCTGGGCCGCTGCCGGCGGGAGCCGCAGCGCGGAGCGAGCGCCGGGCTCCCCCCGCGACTCCCGGCTCCGGGCCCTCGGCCGGGCCGCGGCGGCCGCCGCTGCCCCCGGGCCGCTCCGGGCCCAGGGCCGGTGGCAGAGCGGCGGGGGCTCGTCCTGCTCCCGGCCCGGCGCCGCGGAGGGGCTGGGGGTGCCCGGCCGGAGATGCCCCCAGCAGCGGCTGGGTCCGAGGTTCCCCCGCGGCCGGGTTGTGTGGCGCTGGTCGGGACAGAACGCGTCACAGCAGCTTGGATTGTCTTGTTTGCTTATTTACTTACTTATTCTTTGCAGCGCGACAAATTGTTAAGCCTGGCATTGCCCAGGCTTTTAAAACTGTAAGTCAGGAAAAAAAGAAGTAGTTTAGTCCGCTTGAAGCCTGTCTTTATTTTTTATGCTTTTCCTTTTTCACGCTCGCCTTGCTTTTCCAGGGCATGGTACAGGCAGAGTAGGCCTCCAGAACCTGTTGGTCTTAAGCTGCACCAGGAGAGGTTTAGGTTGGACGTCAAAAAGAATTTCTTCGCAGAGGTTAATTAGACCTTGGAGTGGGCTGTCCAGGAACGTGGTGGAGTCACTGTCCCTGGAGGAATTTGAGGAAAGACTGGCCGTGGCACTTAGTTCCATGGTCTAGTTGACAGAGTGGTGTTGATAGGTTGGAGTTGATCATCCCAAAGGTCTTTTCCAACCTAATTGATTGTGTAGTTCTGTTAATACTGAGAATTCAGTATTAGAGCACTGATTGCAGGTTGAAGTGTTGTGGCCTCTCATGGCAGGCATCAGCCCACTGCAGACTCGCTCCACCGGTTCAGCTTTGTGCAAAAGGTGTTCACGTGTTAGTCATTAGCTTCTGCAGCTGGCTTAAACATACAAATCCAAGACAAAATGCCTGTTGTCTGCTCTGATTCCACAAAATGCAGTCATGTGCCCTTGCCTTGCCTAGATCAGGTGGTCCACAAGAGCACAGATCTGCTGGGAGCCACAGCCTGACATGTACAGCTGCTGATTGTGGGTGTTCTGTGGGAGATCCCACACGTGTGCCTGTTTATCTCACTAAGCAGGTTCATGTTACTTTGTGAATACACTGGGGCTGGTGACTGTGCCTTATTTCAGCCTAACAAAGTTATTTTCTTTTGATTCATTTTCCAGACAAAAAGTAAAAGATGTAATTTACTCCCAAAGTGCCGTTTTTCTGTAGCCTACCAGAGGAGCACGTTCCTCACTAACTGCAGGCCTCAGCCAAGTGGGCAATAGTGTCACTGTAATTGTGGGGACAGTACCACTCTAGGAAATGTTTCAGGTCACCCTCGGTAGAAAGCTGCTGTACTTCCTAACATTCTAGTTAATTTTATTTACAGGGAAAAACTTTTTGACCTTTCAACCCTTATCAACAAGGCATTTATGCTGGAGGTATTTTTTCTAGTGGCAGTGGTTGTCTAAAGTGTTGTGAGTGAATTAAAATCAAGTCAGTGAATTACATTATGTTTCCCTGGGCAAGCAGAACTCCTGAGGTTTGTTGTGTATTGTACTAGGTTTCAGGGGAGAACACTAAGCAGTTTAACAAAAGTTCAGGAGTGTTAACAAACAAAAGTTCCTGAGTATTAACATTTGAGGTGTGTTAGCACCATTTTCTGAAACTCATAACAAGTAACAAGTATGTTACCATACCTAGGAAGAATTTTACTTCTGGTTGACTGCAACTATGTGACTTGTGCTGCTACAGCCTGCTTTGGATATGTCTCTTTTATTTACGTTGTTGACTGAAAGTTATTCTCCATCTCACTTTTGATCACTTCTGGATTAGTGTTATTTCAGTCACTGGTACTCAGATCCAAGCACAGAGGCAAATCACCTTCCTAAGAAGCTGAAGTTGAGTGCAGTGTTTTCCCTTGTCTGAGGGGAGTGGTTCATAGGCCAGACAGGGCTGCTGCTCAGAGGGACCTTGACAGGATGGAGATACGGGCAGACAGAAGCCTCAACAATTCCAGCAGGGGCAATAAGAAAGCCGTGCCCCTAGAACAAGTTGGGAAGACTTGATGGAGAGAAGCCTTAGAGGAAAGGACCCTACTGTTGTGGTGGTTAGAGGGCTGGAGCACGTGGCATTCTAGGAGAAACAGAGGTGGGTTTATTCAGCCTTAAGGTGAAGGAAGGGGAGATCTTCCTGTTGCAGGTAGAAGCTGTAGAGCCAGGCTGCTCTTGGAGGTGCATGACAGTGGGATGAGGAGCAGTGGACACAAGCTGGTTTAGCTGCAAGGAAGGTCTTCATGGTCGTCGTTTGGTTTTGTTTTGCTTGTTTGTTTTTAGCCTGGATAATAGTCAAACACTGAAGGAGGGCTCTAGTGAGTGTGGAATGTCCATCCATGGAGGTGTTAGAACCTTACTGGACAAGGGTCTGTGCAATGACATCTGATTCAGCTTGTACAGGATGGCATGTGAAAATCCCTGCCAACCTAAACTGTCCTTTTACTCTGATTGCTGAAAGAACAGGCATTATTACTTCAGAAATGAGTTGTTAAAGTCATGCTTAGGAGAACACAAGTCATGTAAAGTATGCAAGGTTTCCTTGAAGTTGCATCAGCAACAAGCAGAAGTGCATAACGTTAATTTTATTTATTTAATGTTAATACTATATGAATGTAAAAAAAAAGTAAGACATTGCATTGATAATCTATGGCTTAGAATTTTTGTTTCAGAAGCTACTATACTATTTGAGAGAAAATCAGGAGACTTGAAGAGAATGTAAGGAGTTTTTATATTTCTTTCTTATTTTTCAAACTTGCTGCACAGTGAATTTTAGGCAGCAGTGTCTTAAAGAGTAGACACTGTCATGGTAGTTACTTTACTGTCAGGAAATTCTTAATGAGAAGAAAATGACTAGCCAGAGCTCTGCATGCAGCCAAGTCTTCAAAATTCAGAATTCAGATCATCTACCCAAGGCACGTGGCCATTGTTTACATTAACTCTGCTTTCGCAGTGCTCCGGATTGTAAGTCATCTAAACCATCAGTTTTGACTCTCATCAATGTCCAGATGTCATGAAAGGTTAAGGACAAAGTTATGGTGAATTTAACTTCGTCTCTGCTGTATTTCCTCTAAGACAGAACGGGCTGTGTGTTTCTTTGGGTTCATGTGGTGTTACATGTTTGAAGAATTTGCATCAACACTTCTTCAAGATGATTCTGTGTTAAGGAAAAGCATGACATGGCTATTAAATATCTTTAGGGAGCCAATTTTTAATTAATTCTAGCTCATAAACTCATGGATTAGTGTATAAGCTGCCAGGAAATTAAATGCCTGTTTGAGGAGGAAGTACTGCAGTTTGGAGTATGATGCTTATCTTTTGGACATTATAAAAAAAAGTCAATTCTAGACTCAGAGTAGCATTCAACTGTGATATATGAGTGCCTCTTTCAAAAGTTAGGGACTGTAGTGACCAAGGTATAACAGAATGTAATTTTTATCATCTTGCATTTAAACTGCTGTTTTTGGAACAGTGAAAAGAGTGAGTCAATACAAAAGGTATAAAGTTTTTTTTTGCAACCTGAAAAATGTGAGGTCACCCATCCACTGCGTGTTTATTTGAAGGTTATTATTAAATGCCTTGGGTTAGAAGGGGATTTGTCAGACCACTTGAGAATGTGTTTTTATAATTTGAAGTGGGTATGATTTAGCAATGATTGCAAAGTCAGTTGGTGAGATAATTTACTTTTGAGGTTCTGAAAAAAGAAAAGATGTGTCATTGAAACCTTAAAGATTGACTTCCTTTAACTTGTTCTAGTCAGTAAACATTCAGCTTTCCACAGTTCTCAATTTCTTTGTTGAGTGACATAGATCAAAGGAGGAGGGTCTCCTGTTAGCATTCTGTTCTGAAAAATGCAGCTTTGTTTTATTTGCAACCATCTTCCTCCCTATACCAGAAATGCTTTTGCTTTCTTGCTGGAAGATGCTTCCCACTTGACTCCTTTGAGTTTGGAGCAGGTTTGTTTGTGTGCTCCCTGCAGCCTGCACGAGAGGGCTGGGGCTGAACACAGCAGTCAAAGACCCAGCACCATCATCTGGTGTGTGCCCCCATGTTCTCTCTGCCTGCAGGAATTGCAGGTCTCAGAAGAACACCAACACCCTCCCTCTGCATTTTCACACCGTAGGTAGATGTGAAAAAAGTGATGTCTAATTTCACTGTTGATAATATGTTTGTCTGTGTGAAGAACAGGAATATTTTTTAACCTGTTACGTTCTGCTGTGCCTGACCAGTACTAGGAGGAATATGCTGGGTTAATTACTTTAAATCAGTTTAATTACCGAAAGAGGAAAATTGGGAAAGCTTTCTGATACAATAGCTGATGTACTTCAGGTACTTCCATGTCACCAGGTAGCACATGTCTTTTTACTGACACTTGTGACAAAACTTTCTCCTATGTGTCTTCTTTCCCCTTGTGTGCATTCAGCATAATGGAATTCCTTTATGTTACTCCTATGCTCTGTAGATAAATACTATTACATACAATACTACACATCTCTCTTTTAGAGAAGTGAAACTCAAAAATTATGTTTTACACTCTGCAGGGAACAGAATTCAGGCTGCTTATGTACTTATGGTTCTGCAAGTATTTCAGCAGCCTGTTTATACCCCTTGTTAGGTGATGCCTTAGTCATTGTCAGTAGGGGACATAGGCAATTTGGAGTGCAAATCTTCATTCAGGAGCTCTTAACATTTCCAGGAAATGGAATTCCAAAATTAATTTTATTCTGGTGTCTTTTCAGGACATGTTTTACAAATTCGAGGATGATTCTGAATGTGAATTGGCAATATGTGAATTCTGATCAATCAAAGCATCTAATTGGAAGGTTTTTTCAAACCTTTTTTTGTATCATAATGCTGTAAAACATGTTTACCTCTGCTTTAATTACTTAGTCGCTTTCTTTCTTCTTGTTAGTGTTAAGTTTTATAAAAAAAGATTTCCAAAGCCTGCAAACAAGTAGAGATAATACATTTAAATGCAAACATCCAGATGTTAATACTGCTTAACTGTTGGTTTTGGGGAATACGTGATCATCAGAAAAACGGATTTATCTTATTTTGATTTCTTTAAAAAGTGATTCCGGTTTAATTTTCTTGTTTGTTGTTGTTTTTTTTTTGTTTTTGTTTTTAGGGGTTTTTACCTTGGTGAAGGTATATTGGACAACTGTTGACTTGAAAGCTGCTTTTAGGATGTCTGAAGATGAGGAGAAAGTTAAGCTCCGCCGAATTGAACCTGCAATTCAGAAATTCATTAAAGTGGCAATTCCAACAGACTTGGAAAGGTTAAGAAAACACCAAATAAATATTGAGAAGGTTAGTGTTCACTTTTTACTAATGTAGTTATTTTTGCAGTATAGAAGCAGTCACACTGAAAGATTATGTAGAGTTTTTGATGAGAAATTGATGACAAAATGCTTTGATTCAAATTTGGCTAAAGATGAAAGTTCTATATTTGTAATTGTGTGCACAAAGGCCTTTACATTTGTAGTAAACACCAATGTTAGCAGTAGTTTGGCTGAAATACTTGTATGATAATTCGCATTTATATCTTTTGTGTGCATTTTAGCCATAATGAAAGTGTTACAGTACTTTTGTGAGCTGTCATGATGATTTTCTCTTCAATAGTTTTTGTAAAATTAACTTTCAGCCATGCAAACCAAACATCCCTAGAGGTAAAAGGATAATTTTATAGAATCTGATCCTGTTTATTTTACAGGCTACTTTTAAGCAAAAATCACTAATTATGTCCAATTGCTTAGAGCAGCAACATTATTTACTTATGATGAAGCCAATATCTCTAACCTCATTTCATGAATATTGATTTAAACCTTAGGTTCCAGAGATAGTCCAAACAATTAATCTTCTAAATCACTGTTTGAAGAAACTATAAAATCAATATATAATGAAATTTGACCTTGAATACACCTTTTCAGAGGAAGTGGCTACCATAAATTCATCATCATTGCTTCTCAACTATGTGAGAGTCCAACTTTCTAAATGACAGTTTTGGAAGACTTAGAAACTATAGCCTTAAGAAATAAGTTTTCTGTACTTTTTCTTTCTTCCCATGCTTTCCCCATGAAAATTCTTGTTTTCTAAAGCATATTCCATGGATTGGACAGCTTTTCACTCTTAAGAGGGAATAAAATGCATGTGTATCCAAAAGAGGTACAGATGTCTGTAAGTCTCTGTTAGATAACAGCAATTGACTTGCTAGTACATTGGTACTACAATTCCCGTTCTTTCTAGTACAGGAAAGTGCAGATTTTGTTTGGCTTACTGCCCCAGGCTTTGTTGGTGATATGTAACAATCCTTTCCAAAAAAAAAGTGCTGCAAGACACGTTTTCTCTCTTGCTTTCAACAGAGAAAAATTTCATTTTTTTAATTTAATTTCATTGTACCATTCATGTCATTGTTTCAATTTAATTTCTTATACTTGTTTTAAAGGATGTTGTGTGAAACAGTTTTTACCTTTGTCTGGGAACCATTGTTGTGGTGGGACTATATGTCAAGGTGACACAAAATGAGGAATGAGAATATCTGAGTCCTATCTGTATGTGGACATTTGTGTCAGGTATTTATTGAAGAGCTTTTAGCAGGAGATGTTATGACAAACTTTTGAGTTTTCTCTGTGTCCACTGGATACTGTCAAGGAGAGGTGAAAGGGATCCAAAGCAGAAGCATGAAAGTTTCTTTCTAAAGAGGGCTCTCAAGAGAATATTCATAGAGCAGAAAAGATTGAATGTCTAAGGGTAACCTAATGTTTTATATTTTTGTTGTGGAATACAAACTATTTGGCTATAGCACAATTATGATTAAATATCACAGAAATATGGAAGCTATAGAGTGATTTGGGTTGGAAGAGAATCTTTAAAGATCATTTAGTCCGACTCCCCTGCCATGGGGTGGGAACATATTTCATTACATCAGTTTGCTCAAAGCCCCATCCAACCTAGGCTTCCAGGGCTGGGGCATTCACAACTTCTTTGGGCAATCTGTTCTAGTTCCTCACCACCCCCATTAAAAAAAATTTCTTATGTCTGTTCTCAACTTACCCTCTAAACGTTTAAAAACATTGCCCCTTTTGCAGTCACTGCAGGCCTTAGTAAAAAGTCTTCGTCTTTCTCCTAAGCCCTCTTTCTTTGTGGAAAGGCTGCAGTAGGGTCTCTCAAGAGCCTTCTCTTCTCCAAACTGAGCAATCCCAACTTTCTCAGCCTTTCTTCACAGGAGAGCTGTTCCAGCCTTTGTACCATTTTTGTGGCTCTCCTCTGGACCTAACATAAGAGGTTAGAATTCCACAGACGTTTTTACTTCCTGGACCTCCCTGAGTTTTACATGTACTTGTTCAGGATAACATCATGGAATGTTAAAGGGTTGGAATGGACCTTAGAGATCATCTAGTCCCATGGGTAGGAGCACCTTCCACTAGGCTCAAGGCTTACCCAAACTGGCTTTGAACTGCTGGGGATGGAGCATCCACTGCCTCCCTGGGCAACCTGTGTCTCACCACCCTAGAGTAAAAAATTCCTTCCTAATCTCTGACCTAAATTTCCCCTCTTGCAATTTGTACCCATTGCTCCTTGTCCTGTCACCACAGCTCCTGAACAAGTTTCTTCTCTAGCTTTCTGATAGGCCCCCTTCAGATACTGGAGGGTTGCAGTGAGATCTCCATGCAGCCTTCTCTCCTCCAGGCTGAACAGCCCCAGCTTCCACAATAAATAATGTCAATACCATCTCTTCTCAAGCTTTACTATCCTGGAGGCCCCCAGGGTGAACGCTGTCCAGGAGCGTGGCCTACTTTGTGTTGCATGACAAAGAGAAGTCAACAAGGAGGAATTCTCTGACCACGTGAATGTCAGTGTGTTAAGTCATTGGATTCTTTGGACTCGTCACTTGCATATTCGGAATTTCGAAGCAAAGTAATAAACAATATATTAAGCAGATGAATGTGCTGAACATCTCTAGAAGAAATTATGAAAAGCAGTAAAGGCTTCCTGAGGAATTTTTCTTAACTGGATAACAGGATTTTTTATTGTTAGTTGTTTGGACAATGTATTACAGTCAGCTGAAATCAAATAGGTGATTTTTCCCTAAAACTTCAGAAATTGCTGTTTCAGTACTCTTTGAGGGGTGACTATATTGGAAGATCTACTGTTGATACAGGGCTTTCTGTCCATTTTATTTTAAAGAACACTGGCAGCAATTTTAATGACATAGCAATTTATTCAGAGGTTATTACTATTCCGTTTCCTAGAAGAATAATGTTAATCTGACTTTGTTGAACACTTTTATCCTCCATAGCACTACAAAGTCCTATCATGAAAGAACTTTTTGCTCTGAAAATAAGTAGTAACTTTAGATTTCTCCTTGTATTTTAGGAAGCTGAGTAACTTATTGCTGTGGCATCTAAAATTATGAAAACAGTTGCGGAAAGATAGAGGCTGTAGGTAAAGTTTTTTATTGATAAGAAAGCTTATTAAGAAATTGAGGAATTAAACTTAAACATAAAAATACCTTAAAAATCATGGTAAATATTTGCCTTGTTATCTAAACAATTAAATAAATATTCTAATATTGTCAAATCTTGTAAATATATTCTTTGATAGTTTCAGCACACATTCAGGAATCACAGCTTCTACTTCTCTTACTTTACTACTCTTTTTCATGCTAAAGTCTCTATATTATTTGTGTAACTGCCTGTAGCAGGCACTGCTTGCTTTGATTGCTGAAAAGGTTCATATGTGATAATGTGCAGTTCTTTTGCCAAACTTGCTCTCTGCTATTGTAGTAGTTAGTCTGGTCTCTGTCCCATGGGAAGTACTGTGTGGATCGTTTCCCACTAGAAGTTAGTGGAGCCTCATGGAGGTGCCAGATCTGGCCTGATGGTTCTTATAGCTGTGTTTGTTACTATATAGAAATGTTCAGTGTGAATGTAGACAGCAGCATTGTGTAATGCCATTTTCTTTGTCAATAGTATCAGATACCTCGTTGTCCTATATGACCAGTACTGTTTATCCACTATTCCACTCCATTCTCCTGCCATTTGTTCTACTGCCCACCAAGTGATTTATGCCACAGCAGTGTCAGGATGCAATATCACTTGGATGTTAAAAACTGATAAAAACAGGGTTTTCCCTGGTTGTCTGTAATTCAGTAAAATACATTGTACAAAATTTTTCGCAAAATACATTGCTATTTACCTCTCTAATTTTGCAGTGGAACTGTTTATGATTCAACGTCTTTACTTTCAGTTTTGGAAAATTAAAGTGATCATTAACCAAAGGTGGCTTTTTTCTCTGCATAGCCAGTTGCTAAAAATAGCAATTCTAAGGAGTCTTTTTCCTCTGTTTTAGTATCAGAGATGCAGGCTCTGGGACAGATTGCATGAAGAGCACATCAATGCAGGACGAACGGTTCAGGTAAGAACATGAAAATGGCTGTGCTGCTGATGGGGTTGAATTACATAGTTTTGGTCACCTCAGAGATGGACCTTCACAGAGACATATCCTTGGCTGGTGGGTTTGACAAGCAAGCACACAGCTTCATTTAAAAGTTAGGGATTTCCTAATTGTGTCCTATGAGGCAAATACAGTCAGAAATGTTTCTATGTTCTTGAAAAAGCAAAAGTTTGGAGACTGTGATCTTTTGCAAACTATCCTCTTCCATTATTAAATTAGAAGACAGCTCTTGCAATAAGGGATACTGCTAATTTTAAAGCATGATTTCAGACATAGAGAACATCTGGACGACTAGTTTGGTGTGCACATCTGTTGTTAGGTACATGAGATCATCAAGGGAGGAAATACCAGCACATTGGTCAGCACGGGCATCATGTCAGTGACTTCACCCATAGTCATCCATAGGGAACCATACACTGTTTCTAAAAATACCTATGTCTTGATGAAAATGATGCAGAAACTCAGCCAAACATCAGCTAAGTAGCACACAGGCAAAGTAGATTATCAGTACAGAAGAACACAAGGACCACATCTGCAGCACAAAGTTTGCTGAGACAGATACAGCATCTGGTGGCTGCAACAGCTGCACTGCCAGTGTTCTGGGGACAGACGTTTGTTGGCCAGGAGAGGCAGCTTGTGTTGCTTTCATAGATGTTGTTCAGAGGAGAGACCTGTTTTTGCTACTGTAAATGACCTACACTGCATGTAGACAAGCAGGATTTGCCAGCACAGGTGGCGTAGTCTTAAACCATTGCTCACAATTCCAATACTGTGAATTCCCGTGTTTGTTTCAGTATCTTACTGACTCTTCTGGGAAATTAGAACAGACTAAAAATGAAAAAAACAACCACCACCAAAACCTGCTCACCTCAGAAAGAAGAACTTAATCCTGATCAAACAACAGAATTAGATGGTAGGCAGAGCTGGAGTTACGTGTCTTTTCTAAGGAATAGTGAGCTTTCTGTTTAGTGTAGATGATATGAAGTGACATGTGAAATCCAGTTAATATTCCTGCTCATTGGACGTTTGAGTGTGTATTTTGATTTTTCACCAAGTACTTTTGAAATTTTAATACAAGTTTTTTCTTCATATTCAAAGAGGCTTTCAAAGGTGGAAGTTCTGTTAAAACAATGGTGTTTTAACAGGTGTGGTGTAGTAAGCATGCATTTGCTTATGTCTGTTCTCTAATCTGTTTTCACATCTGAGTTGTGGGAAAGGCTTCTCTTGTAACTTTAAATTACCAGTATAATTTCTTTAGCAAGACAAAAATCTGTCAATAATTAGAGAAAAAATAATTGTGTTGAAGATGTTATTTTTAGATATTTTAAGTGCTGTAATAAGAAAACTGCTTATATTTCTCTAGAAACATTTATCTTGAATCTAAAACTTGCTGTTTTTACTTTCAGTCAAAGTAAATCTTTAGCAATTTATTGCTTCTAGCTCTGGATACAGATCTAGATGCATTAAAGTGGTTCACATTCTGATACCCAGACAGCAGAATAAGTATCTGGGTCCATGAAAGAAGAGCAGACTGGCTCTTTGTTTTAATTAAATAGTTAGGAGTCTGGAGTACTTGATAATAAATTATATGACATGTAGAATGTGTTTGCCGTAAGCTGTTTAAATGTTTACTGATGGACTTGTGATCTGTTTGTTTGCAAAGAAATCAGATTAATTATTGTGATACCAAATGTTCTCTGCAGCACACACTTTGCTCTCAAAATTAGATGTTGTAAAAATACATTAGGAATCCCTAAGTCAATATTGACCCAAGGCATCCGCCACAGGTTTTAGACAAATATATGCACAGCCATTCTACATTTAATCCATGTGCACATAATTAGCCATTTTTCTGAATTTTCAGTTTACCCAGAATAATTACTTCTGTTGTAATTTTGATGATGGTCAAAATTATAATAGAACTATAGATGAGTGTAAATCTGTTGCTCTGCTTTCAAGTGACTGGGTGACACATTAAAAACTTCTATAAAGGAAGGTGAAGAAAACAGATAAATCTTGCGCAGGGCAAAAAGAGACCCTTTAAAAAATATTGAGAAAATAGCTCTAGTGTATCATGTATTAGTTTTTCTGAACGTGCTCTTGTATATTTTCATGTTTAGGGACAGTCCATGAACTTCTTAAAATGTTGGAAACTGAATGAATTTGCAGTTTTCTGGGCTTTGTCTGCATACATGCTGACTGTACCACACAATTAGTTTATTACTGCAAGGTTTAAGCTAATTTCAATAAAATGGCAGTATTTTGCTGTAACATCTAAGGACTGCCTTGATCATTTTGGTGGTGAGAGGAAGGGAAATGCTGCAATTACTAGAGAGGAAATAAGATATTAAACTAAAAAAAAAAGAAAATGCAGTGGATGAACAGGCTGGCTTTAGTCTGAGTATTCAGCCCACAGAAAGAGACTGTTCTGCAAAACATGCTTCGGCTGACATAATCTCTCCACTGTATTACTCTAACCTGGAAAGCTGCTTGAAAAATGTTAATCTATTTTTTCTTGTTCACTTTTATGGCTTCTAGTTCAGCTGAAAATGGTTTACAAGTTAAAGGTGGTTTCTGATCAGCTTTTTTTTGCTTAAATCTTTGAAGCTCAGGTTGTTGGCCCAAGGTCTTGTGTGGCTCAGGTCTTCTGTAACATTTCTGAAGTGATCCTCAGGTACCTCTCTGGCATATTGTGTGGATATGCTGTGAGGGCATGAGGAGCAGTGTAGAAAACTTTATTTCTGCAGGAGATTCTTCGTGGTATCAGTGAAGGATCATGTAAAATCAGGTCATTATTGCAGCCTGTGGCCATCTGCACGGTAAACATATCCTTAAAGTTCCTTTGACCAAGAATTTTCTAAGACTTGAGGGACATGGAGTAGAAGTGAACTGATTGTGTGGTCCAAAAAAGCCAGATAACTTGGTGGCATATATGAACAGAAGAGCAGTCAGTGTGGTCTCTCTCCTACAGTCTCTTCAGTCAGCAGTAGTGGGATCCCAGGTAGAATAGTCTGTCCAGTTTGGGTACCACACTTCCAAGGAAGGCATGAAGTGAATAGGGAGAGACCAGTGAATGCAGTCAGAAACTGGGAAAACAGGACTCCTGGTAAAGATCAACAAATTAGTTATTTTGCCCAAAGAGTGCCCAAAGGTATTGTGCTGTCTGTCTGCAAACATGCAGGGGAGGGTTGCAAAGAGGGCAGGGCTTGTCTTTCCCTGTTTTGTACAGAGAGGATTAGATTTACCTGTTTTAAACTGAGGCCAGAGAGATTTGTGTTAGACATAAGGAAATGCTATAGTATACTGAATTTTGGCAGTGAGGTATGAAGGAAATTGTAGCTCTTTATGCAGAAGTCCTTTTAAGACCAGATTAGATAAACAGCTGACAGAAATAATATAGGGACTGTGGATCATGCATTGAAGGGATAACTTACCAAGGTTTTCATCAGTTGTATTTTCTTACAGTTTTTGTGAGAAAGCCATTTGAAACAAAGATTGTTGGAAGTTGATGGACAAAAATTGCAATTGTTATAAAAAAATTCTGTGTCTTTTGGGTTGGATTTGGAGAGCGTGAAACTCAGGTGTCTCCACAAATAAAAAGAGAATTTTGTATTACCTTCCTTGATAAATAATCTTGGTTTTAAAAGTGCAAACAGTTGGGATAAGAGTGATACGCTTTCATGCTCTACCTAGAAATTAAACTCAGTGCCATTAAATTATTATGAGATTTGCATATCCATAACATTTGTGATGTTACACCCTGGTGAGCTCCTGGGATGTGTCTCCTCACAGCAGGGCTGAACTTTCCTAGGCTGAATCCATTCACCTTCTGTTTAATTGACAGTAAGTAGAGCATTAGTCCTCCCTTCAAAACCACAAAGGAAGAGCTACTAAAATTAAATTTCACTAAATAAGCTAATATCATCATATGATTCCTCCATCTTCTTGCTCAGAAATATTTCTCTTTGATTGGCAAGGTAGTAATGAGCAGTGGAAGTGAGGATCTGGTTTAGCCATTCCTTAGGATGAGCACTTCATACCTCTTTCAGCTTCTGTTCAGGATCTGTGAGAACTCCCATCAGCCAGTTGTGTTGTGTTGGTCACTGCACAAACTTGTAATTTGCCCCAGCAGCAGCTGCCATGGTACAGATCCCAAGTAGAACTACATTTTGACTCAATTTCAACTGCAAAATTCTCCTTTTTGTTTCAAAGAAAAAGCAGCTGCTATGGAACCATTGTTATCTCACCCCAAACTCACTGTTGTCACTGTTTTTTCACTAGTTTTTGTTTGCTTGACTTTTTTCCTTTTTTTGGTCTCCATTGTTGCCAAAGACAGGATAATAGTAATTTTTTTTTTAATTGAAATAAAACAGCATAATCAACCTCAGCCGCTTGCATATAGTCCTAGAAATTAGATGATTGAGTGTTGTGTTTAGATAGTCCCATTTTGTTACTTAAATGAAATTCCAAGATTCTGTAAAGCAAGAATTTTGGCACATGGTGTAGTATGGAAGTGGTGACATTCTCCTTTTCTGGGTGCATAGGGGCACGCCGTGGGGGGAAGATACCAGGAAGCAGGAGGCAGACTGAGATGAGAAATGGATGGGGAAAGTTACTGGCTACCATGTTTCTAATTCAGCTCAGTGTCTTCAACAGTTGGGGTTTTTTTGTATCTCTCTTTCTTTAAATTGTCAATCAGTGGTTTTACCTGAGGTTAGTCTTGAATAATACAGCCTAATTTGGCTAATAGTACTCTTAATTTAAGCATACAGTATAATCTAATCATTTCTTAGTAATTTGACACATGATTTTAACAAATCAATAGTTCTTTCTTTGGAAGTTTGTGCAATGTTACTTCAACATGTTGTTGAATAATTTCCTTCCTTCTTCTCTAATTACATTTTCTACTATTTTTTTCATAAATGCTAAAAGCAATTAATTCCACTAGTATATATAAATAAACTTAGTTCCATTTAGATCTTGCTTTTCCAGACAGTTAGTTTTACCTTTCTAAGGCATTACCTGTACCTGGTTTGTATTCTGGAAGAAAACTTTTCTATTTCTAACCACTCATTGGTGTCAATCCATTCTCTTGTTCTGTTGTGAGGCGAATATTCAAATTAACTGGTAAATAATGTGACAAAGTGTAGAATTTATTATATCACTGTAAAGTAATGCAGAGAATATACTTTTATTACAGTCTTTTTTTTATAATTAGATAAAAACTCTGACCTAAAACAGTAAGTGGTGTAATTTAAACTGTAAATTTATTCTTTTAATTTGTAGGACAAGAAAATTTGTGTGCATTGTTAAAGCCCAGGCAATGAAAAGCCCCTTTATTTTTAATGCAGAAATTTATCTCATTTGAAATGCCTGTACACATACTCTTCTTAATAGTTGTGAACAGTTTATATCTCCTCAGAAGTCTTGTAACTAAAGAAGTATTTACATGTTTTATTAAACTTGATGTTCCAATGAAACAAATATATTTGTTGTTCATCTGAAAAAAAAAATTTAAAAAAGTAATCCTTCTCCTTTGTCCTTGAAGTTGTCTTCATAAAATGAAAGTTTTAGGGTAGTTGGGGGTTATGAATGACTGTATCCTGAGGTCCTGTGATCACCACAGTCACTTTTTATTATGAGAAATGAAATTTTGAGAAGCAGTCACTTACTTTACTTGGATATTATTGCAACTTGTTGTAACTTGTGTAAATATTTTGGCAAAGACCTAAATTGACTGGAGAAACAGAAATAACTTCAGCGATTACACAATGAATTAATTAGTTAAATACTTTAACTGAAACCCAAAATAAAGCAAACTGATTTGGAGAAGTGGATAAAGTACAAAACGACAGCCAGAAAAATCAAAATAGTGGTGGTGATGGGTTTCAAAATGTTTCTCCCTTGATCGTGAAGATGAAAGGTGCTTCCCAGGCACTGGAGGTGTCTGGTGTTCTCACACAGTAAGCTACAAAATAACTCTTAATACTCCTGCAGCAGCTCCGTGCTAATATGCGAGAGATGGAGAAGCTCTGTTTGCGAGTGCGGCAGGAAGACATCCCAGTTCTGCAGAGAATGATAAATCCCATTAAAGAGGAAGCTTCAGTTGCCATTAAGGACTTCCTGCAGCTGCATTCTGAATCTGCAGAAGAACTTAAAAGGCAACTCAAAGGACAGGAGGATGCTTCTTTAACCAGATCTGCAACTCTAGGACAAGGTAGTAAATTGAATTTCTGTATTTATTGTATCTCTGTTGTTGTATCCAGTATGCAATTTCTCTGACCAGATATTAATGAAGCAAACAAATAAGATTTCAGTTGAAGAGTATTGTTAATGAAGAAGTAGATTTCTTTCCCTACACCACACTTTTGCCATGCCCTGTGACTGAATTTTGATAAGCAGAAAATGCTTAAATATCTTTAAAAATTAAATATCTGTGGCTTTCCATGACAAAGATCCTGTACCCTTCAGTCTTGAAATAGTGGATTCTTCACAGGAAGAAGAATACTTACATTTATGTTTCAAGATATATTTTTATGGTTCTGGCTTCTTCTGTCCCCCCTGCAAATCACTTGATCATGTGCAAATAATAATTTTGGCCATTTTCATTGAATTAGTGAAGAAATACCAGGAAGATTTTTATATGACAAACAGCGTAATACGGCATTGATGAAATATATGGAAAAGAGAAGCAAGTTCCTAGGTAAAGAAGAACACCTCTTCCTGTAGCATTTTAACTTGGTAAATGACAAGAAAGGAGTATAAATCCATTTAAATAAACATTTTTGAAAATACACTGTGACATGCTAGAAATCAGATATGTTTGCTGGTCTTCCCTCCTTTCTGTATAAAATGTCTTTCAATCTTTGTTCTACCATTCTGTCTTCAGAAGAAGTCTCTGTTATGCCCTGGTGCTGGCTAGTGCTTTCTCCTGATGATCTGTGAGAAGGTTGGTTCCATCAGGATTAAACCTTTCCCATATCTGTAATTAGTTTGATTGCTGCAGTAGCAGTATTACTTAGAATGATTTGAGCATTTCATGTGTCCTAAAATCAAAAGAGCATTCTCAGTCAGTAGCATTGTAGAAGAACCTGCTGTCAGATTTGATTTCATGACCATTCTTGTTGCTGCATGCAGAACTACAAGAACTCTTTTAAGTGTGATTAACAAGCCAGTGAGCCTCGTGTTGACTGGGAGAAAAGGAGAATTGACAACCAGGCTTGCTTCCAAGAATGTCGTGTGCAGTAGTATCAGAAAAACTGGGAACATGAAGATAAATCAGACACAGTCACAGAACCCTTTGGGTCATCATCTAGATCCAAGCTTCCTGCCATGCACAGGGACATCTCCAACAGACCAAGCTGCTCAGGTCCAACCTGGCCTTGAATTCTTCCAGAGATGGGGACATCCAGCTTCTCTGGCCAGCCTGTGCCAGTGCCTCACCACCCCCATTGTAAAAAACTTCTCTCTTAAAAGGCCAGCAGAATAGACTGAATTGGCTTCTGACATAAAAATCTCGACCTCTTCAACACCTTCAACATGTTGTAGTTAGTTGTTCAGTAGTTTGTTCTAGTGTCTTTGTGGATTTCAAAGTCTCTTCTCTTGCAGTCCTCTAGGAGCACCTTATTCAAGTTCTCAAAAATATGCTTGAAATTTCAAAGGCTGTTTGTTAAAAATGCTCTAGAGTGAATTTCATCAAACCTTCAGACCCTAAAAAGGCTTAGCTCATCCAAATATTTTTAACCTGTTCCCTTTATGTTTCAGCCTCTATCTTTCTTATTTAAGTTAATTGCATCAAATACCTGCTTAAAGCTACCTTTTTGTCAGACAATGCACTTCCACATCCTTGGTCTTCTCTAACTGCAAAAACATTCACAGGAACGTCCTTGCTACCATTGGTAGTTGAAATGTATTTATGTCCTGGTCTTCCCGATGTTAACTTTCCCTGTTTATATTTTAATTTGTAACTCATATTGTGCATCAAATTCTTGACATCCAGGGCACTGAAGAGCTCTTGCTGAAGCAATAAACATCTTCCTCTGCATCAGGACGATTTGATTTCATCTTCAGTACAGCCTGGTTTTTAGTGTCTGCCAGCAGTTCTGCAGTCCTTTATCTTTTAGGAACTTCTTCCACATAATTTCTATTAATAATTTTACCCAGCTTGTTGACATCTCTTTTGTGGAGAGCTCATTGTCTTCAATATTCAGTGATTCCCTTCATATATATTAGCCATTACTTTCAGTCTCTTTGTGCGCTTTTCTCTTTTTATGATCAGAACTAAATTTAAGATACCTCTTCTGTTGGTGACTTTCTGCAGTTGTTCTCAGTACATTCCAGTATTTCATTGGAAAGGCTTTGTCCTGGCTTACTGCTTCTCTTTTTTACACAATTACATAGGTAGCAAATGGGAACTAGAGTTTAATTTCAAAGAACAGGACTGTTTCTGAAATCTGAAATACCTTTGAACTACAGAGGACATTGACTATAACAGCACTTCAGAAGGACAAATAAATTTATTAGAATGATGGAGATGAGAAGAACGAAAAAAATACTGGAATGACAGGCATCTGCAAGTCTGCTCAGGAATGTGGAAAAAATTCACCCCATCTACAGAGAAACAGACAGGCAGACAACTAAATACAATTAAACAGTTTTTTTTCAAGTTTGCCTGCCTGTGCAAGCAGCCCTGTTGAATTGCTAACCCAGACACAGTGTATTGCCTATTCTTTTGTGCTTAGAGGCTGCAGTCCTGAAAGCAAATCTTGGCTGTTGATCTTAATCAAAGGAAGTTCAATACGTGCCCGTTCTTTGTAGCATGTTGCTTCCCATCTGGCAGAGAAGGAAGGAGTTTACAAATTCAAATCTCCCATTTAGAAGGCATGTCAGTGATATGATACAGTCCCTTCCCCCATTCAACATCCTCAACAGAGGGCCAATAGAAATGGAATTTAATTGCATATTAAACAAATATTAACAAAAGGTGAGACTCCACTCTTAAAATTACTAAAATCTTTTAAGCAGCATATTGGATCTTCCAGAGCATTAGATTTTTATCTCAAGTGTAATGAGGTGTAAAACTCCTCTGTGAAATCTGCAGAGGTGTTTTGTATTATTGTATTTCTGTGAAGATGCTGTATAAATGAACTGGTAGAGTCACTTCCATTCTCAATTCTGTTAAAATTGGTTAGACTTGATAAAAAGTGAAGCAGTGAATATAAATTTCTTACTCATACTTTCAGCCCAAATGTGACCACCTCTTACCCTTCCTCTTCTTTACCTTAGTTTTTTTTTAAGTGAATTAAGAATTTTTGTGAGGAATTTTTTTCTCACTGATTTTTAGTTACTACAAAATGAAAACATGTAAACCTACTTACAGTTTTAATTTCTCTGGAATGTGTGTCATGCAAAACCATGGTTTTACAACACTTTCAAGGATATCCTTTTCTGCAGTAGGTTGGCATATATTGTTAGGAGCAGACCAGAGCAAGGTCGTGGGAGGAGGCAGCTTTGCTTAGTGAGATTTTTATTTTGCTTTTGAATTATGAATACTTTAATTTTAACCACCTTAGCATCATGTGGTTGATTAGGGAAGAGTACACCTTTCTGGGCAGAAGAAACTTGATTTTGAAATAGGATTGTGTAGGATTGAAATGAAATAAAATCCTCAAAATCTGTGATAAATGTCAGAGTATGTGGCAGAACAGTTTTCTCAAAAAAAATTCACCCGTTTGGATATATAATTAATTACATTGAAAAGGGGAAAGGAATATTTTAGAACTGAGTATACAACCTTAATTAATCTGAGGTTATTAATCAGAAATATGCTCTGGAAGAACAGGTGATGATTATAGAACGTGAAGTGCCTTCCGTGTCTGGATTCTTAAAGGAAAAGGGGTAGAAATACTTAAAAATAAAAACAAGCCCAAGTTAAGCCCCCAAATTGCTTAGTGCATTCTTGTTACTCTGCTTACTTAGTAATTATGTCTAAATATAAATTTCATTCATGTTAGACTTCTCCTGTGCTGATAGTAAGAAGATTGGGTCCTTCATCTATTTTGAGATATTGAGATAAAAATGTTGAGAAATGGACAAATGTTATGAAAATGTTATCATTTTTATTTTATCTTAAATTAATTCCATGAATAAGCATGCACTGATTTTTTTATTAATATGATTATATTTGTTTTCCATTGGACATATCTGTTGTTGTAACAGTTATATAATATTATTATCGTACCTTGGCACAATCGTTGTATCTAAAGATTTTAATACAATATTTACACTTTAGTATTGTTAGATGTATCTAACCAGCCTTCCCCATAATAAGCTTTCTCTTGGGACTGCATTCCCAAGGAAGGAAACACCAGTGTCCTGCTGAAGGAGCATCTCCCTTCAGAAGCTGAAGTTGTTTAAATTGAGATGATCTTTGCACTGTGTTTACATATACACCTTCTCCAGTCTGCCTTTCAGACTCCCAAGCTCTTCCTCAGTCCTTGTATTGACAAGCCAAACTGCTTTGTTATTTTTCTTTATTGCCACTCAATTTGTTGTCCACAATTACAGGCATGTCCATGACATCTGCAGTGGCTCTGGAGTGGGCTCTGACTGGAGGAGGGGTGTGTGAGCCTGTTCATTGTATCTGCTCTCCCCAGTGCCACTCACTGTCTGTCATTCCTTGCTTTTAACACCATACTTTGTCCTAATGTCTTCTGCATTCAGTCCAGGTGATTTAGGGAGGAATATACTTGAGAATATCTCGTGTACAGCACTGAGCTGCAAATGTCTGCCATCCTCATGGATCCAGCATGGAATGCTGGGCACCACATTACTTGGGTTTCACTGCTTTTGCTTTGAAAGCTTTTTCCTCCAGCATCTTTTAATTCTCAATGGCTGAAAATCAAACTGGTTGCATGATAATCAATCATAAAATGAGTAACTGTCTGTTCAGTTTTGGGAGCACAGAGTTTTTATGTGTCGTACATAAATGAAAACTTTTTGTCCCAAGCCCAGTTTTCTCAGCCTGGTCAATACAAAATTAATTAAATGACTTTGAGTTCAGGAGTATAATTTAGTATCATTTCAGGAGTGTTTGTGAAAATGTGCTGATAGAAATGAATCTATTTCTTTGTCAATAACATCCTTTTAAGAAACTGTGTAGTGATGTAAGGCCTCTCCCTATATGATCATTTTTGGGGCTGTTGCTTGGCTAGAATTAGGTTAAGTATCAGATTACCCTTGAGAAACTTCAGGAGTGAGAAATTCTGCACAGCATCTGCATCCTGGTTCAGTGCATTTGTTTATAAACATCATGTTTCTCATTCAGAAACTTTATATAACACAGAAGTGAAGGATGGCTCCCAAAGTTTGATCCAGATCTCCTCCCGCCTTCCGGAAATACCTCAGGAAGAAAATGCAGCTGAGTCCTGGGAAAGTTTAGAAGGGGTATGTTGGAACTCCCTCCCTGCCATGTTGGTGCTCTTTGCTCTAGCAACTATCACAGAATAACTTTTTTTTATTTTATTTGCAGGACTTGGTTGAGCTCAGTCAGTTGGTGACTGAGTTTTCTCTCTTAGTCTGTGTAAGTATTAATTCTGCTTTCTGTCCTACAGAGTCTCCTACAAAAACAGGGTGCATGGGTAACTCCTAGGTGGGGTTGGGTGGGGATAAAAAAAAGCTGAGGATGTATCTCTCCTGTGATTCAGGCTCTGCCAAGGTGACACTTTGAGGAGGCAGCAGTCTCCTCTTTCAGCACCAGTGCTGGCAGCTGCTCCCAAATTCTTGCCACTGGAGCAGCTACAATGTTTCTGCCAGTGCACACGGCCACGAGCTGAACCTTAGCAGAACCTCTGCTGTGTTGATTGCAGACTTCTACCTAGGTCCTAATTGTAATGGTGGTGACAGCTCTTGCTGCACAGGGTGTGTGTTTGTCAGGTATCTTTTCTCACTCGATCAGGAGTGCTAGAAAAATCCTCATTGTTATCATGCCCTTTCTCTGCTCTCACCATATTGCCAAAATGTCTGTTCCCAATGTTTAGTTCTTCCTGTGCCACAGGGAATTTGAATGCACAATTCTCATCTCCTAGGAGAGTTCTTTAATCTCCTTGCTACTGGGTTAGTAGGGATAAATAACCTACCTTTTATCTTTTCTGCTGAGTATGTGCTGCTTCATCTATACAAAAAAAAACCCAAGTAAGAACCATTAGACTAGAGAGGGACTGCAAAAATGTTCATTCAGTACTCTAAAGGTTAAAGGAAGAGGTCCTGTTCCCAGGACTTACTGGATTTTGCACTTAACCATCATTAGCTATAGCAGCAAGCATTTAAGGTGGGTGGACTGCGTTGTAGATGAATACCAGAGCTGGTGTACTCAGCAGTTTCTGACTTAGAAAGAGGAAACAAGTTCAGAATGCCTTTTATGTTAAGCTGAACATTAGCCATCTCATTATTTTGTGACATGAAACAGCCTGCGTACTGCTCAGATTAGAATAAGAACAAACAAACTCACAGACCCCTTTATCTTCTGCTCCCTGGGAGAGACTGCAGGGGAACCTGACTGACTGCACTGGGAGAAAGGATGGAATGTTTTTGTAAAATCAAACAGTAAAATACAGAGCAACATCAAGTATATTTTCCCTGCTGTCACTATTTCTGAAGTCATTGTTCTATAATGTTGTAATTAAATACTTCTTAGATTTCTTGATGCAGCTTTGTATGTTGGAGTTAGTACTGATCTTAAAAATGCCCTTTATAGAATTTTTTGTTGAAACTGAGACTTAGCGGGAAAGAAAACAGGCTACTTTGCATTATTTTTCCTTTGGGACTGTGAATTCCTCTATCTGTAGAAAAGATTTAGAAATCATTTTGTTTAACTGCAGCAAGACGTTGTCTAATATCCACCCCATATTATTACTTAATAGTTTAGATTTTTTGAAGTTAGTCTGTAGCTTCAGCAGAGTTTAGCAGATGCTAATCATGGAGCACCACTAAGGCTGCCGGGTGCAGATGAAAGCTGCTGTGGGGCCCTGATTACAGGCATTAAAATGGTGTGTATTGGCTCACTGCTGCTTCCCAGCAGGTTCCCTCACTCATAATTCCTTTGCATCTAGTCCCAGCAGGAGAAGATTGACAGGATTGAAGACCATGTCAACAGTGCTGCTGCGAATGTTGAAGAGGGAACCAAAAACTTGGGGAAGGTAGGGATCTGCTCCTGCTGGTGAATCAATGGTGCCCTGCCTCCCAGCCACCCTCTGTATTAACCCCATTGATCTGCCGTCTTTAATGCTGAGGGAACCAGCAATTAAGGAAATAAAGAAGAAATGACCCACAGGTAGCAGGGAAAAAAAAAAAAATCAATCTCTCTTGTAATTTTCAATTGCATCCAGGCTGCTAGAAAATACAATTATTTAATTTGGGGGGGGGCCTTTTTTAAACCGTGTTCTGATGGTTACTTTGTTTTACCTGCAAAGACAAGAGCAGTCAGTGACTGGCTCACAAGAATCACACAAGCATTAAACAAGAGGCTGATGATAACCTGTCATTGCCATCCTGTTCCTTGTCAATTGCTAAATAATCCCCAAAGCTGCAGTCAGGCCCATCACTGAAAAGTCTGAGCATTTTCTCAGTTTCTGATTTGATTTAAGGATGGTGACCAGGTAACACCCAGTGTACAAAGCAGCTAGAACCACATGAAAGGACTTGGTTCACAACTGCATACACAAGACAGGATTTTGAATTGGTGTTAGCATATTCTGTCATACTTTTTTAAAATACTAATTTGTAAAGTTTATTTATCACTGAGCATTCAAGTCATTGCCAAGAGCAGTGAGGGGAAAATGCACATCGCCACAGGCAAGTATTCTAACTACTTTTTTTTTTTCCTTTACAGGCTGCAAAATACAAGCTGGCAGCTCTGCCTGTGGCAGGTGCAGTCATTGGTGGAGTGGTGGGGGGTCCTATTGGTCTCCTTGCAGGCTTCAAAGTAGCAGGAATTGCAGCTGCACTTGGTGGTGGGATTTTGGGCTTCACAGGTGGAAAATTGATACAAAGAAAAAAACAAAAAATGATAGAGCAGGTCTCTTCCAGCTGTCCAGAGCTTTCTCACCAAAGTGCCAAAAAATCCAGCTGAAGTATAGATACATTATGGCCAGGAATAACAGTGTAGTAGCTGAGCTAATGACAGACTTGCAGCCTTATGCTTTATATAAAAGGCTGAGTTGTGTGAATTTTGATGACAGTTCTGCTCCTTGGGAGGGCAGAAAGAGTTGTGTCAGAATTTCTCTTTTCAGACACAGTGACATCAGTCCTTTGAAAATTATAGGGATAACTTTTAATTACATAATTCTTAGGTAAGGTATATTCACAGCTGTAATAATGGGTGACAGGTGCTTCATGCCAAATTTGCACAAAGTGTCTTGCAGACAACACAAAGAGATACTTGGAAAATTCTAGTGCTTTCCCATGAATGCCATGAGAAGCTGGAGCTTTTATTGTAGTGCTCCAAAGAAAAGGAAATAAATGCCATCATTCTTTCATGCTCATAGTATTTTAAATTTACCTTAATTTATCTGGATTCCAAACTTTTCCTGTTATTCCCCAGGATATGACTGACTATGCCTGTTTAATAATACACAGGGAAGCATGTGCTGTCGTAAGAAAAGGTGTGAATGTTGACTGAGCAAAGTAGAAAAAAGTTATGTATATATCACACCAGCACTGGAAGCAGCTTCTCCCCTTTCCAGGCAAGGCAGTTAATTTGTAAGCTCCCCAAAGTGTAGCTGTGAACTGAACAGTCTAAGCAGCAACCCTGCAGCACTGCTACTGGAGGGTAATAATTTTCCACAGCTGTTCAGCTCCTTGGCTTGTCCTGAGAACACTATACATGGATGAAGATCCAAGCTCTGGCATTCTGAACCTGAAGCCTCACATTGTTGAAGCAGCACTTACTGCAAGATGTTGCCTTTGCTTCTCCTGGAGCCCAGAGCAGCATGGTGGGAGAGCTGAACAGCTTCTCTGGAAGGCAGTGCTGCAGCCAGGCCCACTCCCACCAGGGCTCTGTCCCTCAGGCTGCTGTGAGGTCCCTTCACGCTGGCAGTGCCAGCTGGCAGCCCCCGAGGTGGGGACGGGGTCAGAAGTGTCAGCCTGATAGAGCTGACGGTGTAAACCACCCTTGTCTGGGCAGCTGCACTCTTGCATTACTCTCCAGTGCCAAAACTTCTGCTTCCACCCACACTGCAGTGTAGCTGCTCAGCCTCTTCAAGATTTTGGGACGTGCTGTGGAGCCTGAAAGGGGTGAAATGCTGGCAGTGCTTTTGCTTGCTTTTTATAGTGGACACCTGTTATCTTACCCTCCTTAAGAAGCCTTTTGCTTCTGGAGCTTCGATTGTTAAATGCAAAAGTGTTAATGTGTTGTTATTGTTATATAATTGTACAATTGTCACATGATTTGCTGTTCTGAACATGGTCCTACCTCCACCCTTTCAGGACACTTCCCACACTACTGCTGCTACTGTTTGGGGGAACAGAAATTGAGGTTGGGAAGCCGCTTTTTGAAGTTTTTTGATTGGTCAATTCATCCTGAGCTCTGCTTAAGTTGTTTTCTTAGGTGCACAGTGAAATGAGTATTGAGATAAGGCTCCCTAGCAGGGAACATGGTCCAGGGAAGTGTACTACAGAAAGAGCTCCCTTTCAATAACCAGTACTTTGATACCATCACTGGAAATCACTGTCTGCTAATGACAGATGATGGGGTTTTGTGCCTAGAGACATTGTAAGCAACTGTTACAGCACAAATAACTTCTTCTAAGCCATGCTTCCTTATTACTTTTAAAATACTGAAATTGCTATCAGCCAGAGCATTATGTCTATTTTAAGTAGGTCTGAGATTCAGGGAAACAATGTGTGCAAGAACAGTTTTCACAAGTAATTGCAGACATTGTCAGAACTGCATGTGTTAAAGCCTCGGTGCCTGCACTGGTAAAATCAGCTGGAGTGCAAAACATGACCTGAGTAATTCAACTCATTTGCTTCTGACAGGCAAAAAGCCCTTTCCTTTCAATGCATCTACTTTGGATGTAAACACAGTTAATGAGCTTTTAATAACTTCATAGTAAGGCTGTTCATTCCTTTGATATTTATTTTCTACATTTAAAGGAAGATACTAAGAAAAAAAGTGTTCTTAATCAGAAACTGGTTGATCCTTTGTATCATCTTCAAATGTGCTCTCTGCTGCTTTCCTGCTGTGTGCTGTGAAACCTCGTGCACTTAAATGACAACAGCAACAGCAGCGATGTTGTGGACTCCATCCTCTCCCCCCAAGCTGGAATAATGCCAGGACAATCTAAATTCATAAGACTGAATTCCTGCCCCAGCTTATACAAATTCAGCTTGTTGTGCACTCATTTTATGAAATGGCTACAACAAAAACTATTCTTCCCCCTTGCATCCTTGTGGAAGCAATTGGAAATCATTGTGTACACACTAGATGTGGGAGACTGTTATTTAAGCTATGATATTTTAAAATAGGTGGGTTATTTACATATGCAAAGAAACATCAGCATGTGAGTAATGAAACTAGCAATTAAGTTGCTAGGCATGTTACTCAGAAGAATTGTAAGATATAAATAATTCTTTCAGATGAAATAAAAGTTTTGCCTACGAGACTGGTTGGAGCATTTACTGAGAACACCAGGGTTTATTTCCTTTCAGCATCTAAAAAATTAATCCCTCCCAAATTTCATATTATTAAAATAATTGCACTGTCAAGATACAAGAATCCTGTAATGAGTTCCCAAACACATACTTCAGCTATCACAATATTTACATTGACTGAAATGAATATAAGTTCCTAAAATGTCACAGGCCTCCAGTAACTCTTACACACACAGTGGCTCAGAAATGGACTCAAGTTCAATGGAAAACAGTTTGGAATGGTTTTGTTCCCTAAGGGGATAACACTAAGATTTTTGACAACTTCTCCTGGAAAAGCTGAGAAGTGTTAAAGGGAGTGGGAAGCTGAGCATCAAATGGTTAAAACCACAGAGACAGATATCAGAGTGGAAGGGCTCAGTTTGAAACACAACTTGGATTTTGACAAGCCCTTGGCTTTCCCAGGTAAAAGCTCAAGTGCCCTTCAGCAGAATGGGCAAGCCCAGCTCAGCTTTAGCTGTTCGACCTCCTGCCTGCAAAGAGAAAAGGCACTCGAGCACTGGTGCAGCTGGCTCAGTGGTCATCAAGAACCCAGGAGAATCAGGACCAACTCCACTGGAGTGCACACCAAAATCACTTGAGCATGTAACTGTCATAAAACTGTTACATCTAACTCTCAGCCTGGTGCTGGGGATGCCAAAGCTCTGGCAGCAAGTCCTTACCCTCAAAAGCAAACTTGAATTAAGGAAGGGCAGAGGGAGTTCATCTCTTTCACTTCCTAGCTGAAAGCACCAGCCAGTGGACTGGTGGGTGGATGACGCCCAGCTCTCTTCAGAAAGAGAAGTTCAGATATCTTCCAGCAAACAGTAATTATAAATCTCATTCCTCCAAGAATCTCAAGGAAAAATAGGAACCTCAGAGGAGTAAGGTAAGTACTTGCTGGTATCATATAAGAATTGACTAAAATTTCAGGTGCCAGAACTCCTCCAGAAGTTGCATAACACAACCTGCAGAAAATAAGTGTCAGCCTTAAAACCACACCCTGCTCACATCTTTTGATTTCAGCTGGAAAGCAGCCTGACTCAGCTGCCAGAAATGCTAGATTTGTGACGAGATGGAGAATGGGGCAGGAGAAGACCTGGCTTTCAATCATTTTATGCACACTCCAAAATACAGATTCATAAAACCAACAAAAAAGTATAGCTGTAAATAAAGCTTTGCAATACTGCTTTAGCTCCCAACTCTGCAGCTGCTTAGTCGGCTGTAGCTTAGTGTAGTACCAGCAACTCTGTCCTCAGAAATGCTCTGTCCCTAGAAATCTGCTGTGCCTGGTGCTGCAGGGGCAGTCAGGAGCCTATCATGGGATCAGCTTTTGCCAGCTGCACAGGACCATGCAAGTCCTCTGTCAGTAACTGAGCCAGTGAGAGGCAAAATGGTCCTGAGCAGTGACTGCAGAGGTTGGGGCACTTCCCTAAGTAAGCCTGAACCCAGTGTTGCAGCTGTCCAGAGAACAAACTTGCTTCCAAGGACACTGAACCCTGGGGCCCAAGTCACAGACCTACAGTCTGTGCAGTAAGTGTACAAATCCAGTAATCTCCACAATGCAGCACAAATCAAGAGATACTCTGCCATCTCAGCTACTGTGTGTTCCCACCCAGCAGCTTGAAGGTTCATTGAGAAAAGCCCATAACAGAATGCCACAAGGAAAATGGCAATTCCTTCTTCAGAGCAGAATTCAAAGACTACACAATAAGTAAGGCACAAGCCAGGCAAAGAGACTAACAGAAAATTTGCAGTGGTTGTTTGAACAGTGCCAGGAAGGGACCCAGAAGGAAAAAAAAAACAAAATACCCAGAGACTGATGGTAACATACATACAGATATAAATCTAGGACTGACAAACTCAGATGCCAGTCCAGTCCTAGTCCTGTCTGATTTTGAAAGGTTTTTAACATTCCTGTCCTTTTACCACAACCATGTGGGCAGCATAACAATCTTAGTTCCAGGAAATCAGAGCAGTACAGCCCCTTCATTCAAAATACAGCCATTATAATCAGAACTTTTCCTCTCCTCACTTGGTATTTTAATATTCCAGATTGTTTAATTGCTTAGATATTTACAGCCAGTAAAGCACCACACAAGATTCTGTAAAACTTTTAATTTATTCCCCTCCCAAGTATCCAGAATAGAAGACCCTCTTAAGTTGGAGAAAAATGTGACAAAGAAATAGATTACCAGGATAGCTGTTCACAGAAGAAGAAAAAGCACATACTACCAAGGTTACACAGAAAACAACCCAAAAGTCCTATTTCATGGGATAGTGCAAGTTAACAGCATGTCTCTGGCAAGGATACCTTCATTTGGATTATAAAAGTTTTACAGAGTTAGATCAAGAGTCTGGATGGGTCTCTGATATTTTACTATAGCATTAAGAATGTACTGTTTGAAAGATGCTGTACAGAATGACCCACCAAACAAATGTATTTACAAGCCTGGGGAGAAAAAAATTATTTTTCAGTTTATTCAAAATAAAAATACACATAGAATTATGAAAATATAGGTTTACTATTTCCACCACACAGAAGTCAATGCTGCTGTCTGAAAGGCTTGCAAGATTATTTCAAGTTTTTTAAAGTTCATCTTTTTCCCTCAATAAGGTGTACCTATGTTCACTGGGTGCCAGTTTCTGGAATGAGCTCTCTGGTGGGCTGCTTGCTAAATCCTGAATTGGCTGAAAAACAGAACAAACAGTAAAATTGTTTGTTGGACTAATAATCATTCATCTCCATTAAATAAATTTCCAGCATTATGGGAATGCAGAAATGTGCAGCATCCTCATAAATTGAGTTTGGGTTTTTTTTGGACGATATGTTCTGACTCCCAAGTAGGTGGAACATAGACACACACACATATTAATTAAGCAATTCCAGTTAAGGATATTCCTCTTGTTGTAACATCTCAAGGGCAATGGCCATCACATGAGTTTCTGTACAATCACACAGAAGTATTTCAAATGTACCTCACTGTGTATTTGCTTGAATCCACCACTTGCTTTGGGTGATTCTAGATTTATCTGAATGTGTTTTATGAGATATACCAGGGCAAAAGTGACTTCACTGCAAAAGTATTTTAGAATTACTTTTCCATGGAAACTAAAAGAAAACACCCCATACAAAAATACATGCAATTCAAGGGGCATAGGTGACCCACCACAGTTTAGTGAAGGCCAATATTTATTTCCATTGCGTCCACATCTTCCACAAGATGGCAGGATGCCATACAGGGATGGGAATGTAAACATCTCAGGTTTTCTGTCCATTTTTCAAGGCAGAAATGAGGCAAGAGCAAGCCTGCAGCTCTGGGTCCTGTGCCTGTGCCCAGACGGGCAGGCAGCAGGATCCAGGGACTCCACAGGCTTCCTCCTTCCCTGGCCAAGCCTCCTCCTCAGGGCAAGTGCCTATGCCTCAGTCTCCAGCCCTCATTTCTGCCCCTCCTCCTGATGACCTGAATTCTGGTTGCTCAATGAATTTCTGAGAAACACAGGGAAGTACGAGTCAAATGAATTGCTGCTGAGACAATTCAGCCCACGTGTTTTCACAGCCAGTCATGACAACATTCAAAAGCAGTCATTCTCCCGGCCAAGGCAAGCCCTCCAGGGCTTTCACACTTTTAAATCTTTTGAGCAGGGCAACAGGAGGCTGCACTCAATCAACTTAGAGCAGTGCCATCCTTACCACATCCCAGAGATGAGCAGGAAAAGGAGCCTGTAGCTATAAATAGTTTCTGTCCCTCAGCCATGAGGTTCCCATACAAAAAGGCACCAGGGCTTCTCTGGGACCAAAGTGGCCTCTGAGCCCTGGACAACACAATGTATACCTTGAAAGAACAGTTTAAAAACTGTTCTTTCTTTGGAGCATGCCCAGCGTAGAGAAAATGTTCCCTGACAGTTAAATTTGCACTTTTCAGCAGGACCCCAAGCATGTGGGCTGAGTGGAGTATTGAGAAGACACAAGGCTGATCAGGACACCGTTAGAAAACTGTGATGAGCAGAGGGAATTTGGGCTGGTCATGTCCTTTCTTCTTTGACACTGGGGAGCTTCTGACTTTTGTCTGGAGAAGGATCTAGTAGTTGTGTTCCTGAACAGATCCCAGAAGTGACTTCCAGCCATGTAATTACATAACATGACATGCTTTGAGTAGAACCATGAGGAAATCAAACTGACAAGTGCAGCCTGTGAGCACTGCTAATGCTGTTTGTCAACCGCATTAACTAAGATGGATTATCAGCTTTTGCATTGAAGTCACAGGAGAACCTAAGAGCAGCTCTGTGAAGTCAGAACAGTCATCAAGCCCAAGATCTCCTGTTTCAGTGGAGAAAATAAATATTCTCATACTCTTCCCTTATTCAGGGCAAATAGGTACCATATTATCCCTAATACTCCCCGCCTTTACCCAAAGAAGGTTAAGGAGCCAAGCAAAAGTGGTAATGTTATGCTTCTGTTAATAGATTTTCTCTTTCAAAAGACAGAAGTTGAAAGTACAAAAATACTAGAAGGTACAGCTCTGACAAAGAATAATAAAAAGGTCTTTACTAATGGCCAAATGAAATGCATTTGTTGTAACCTTACCTGACCAGGTGCTACGTCAGTTGGATCAGGGCCATGATGAAACTCTCTATGCAGTTTTCCAGAATGCAAGTCTAGTACAAATTGCTTCAGTTTACCTGGAACTCTGGAATAAATTCAACAGAAACATCCACATGTCTATTACAAGTTAAGTCCAAACACAAGAGATTTAAAGTACACTGCTTAGAGTAGCCAACTTCTGTTTATCTAGCACACTATGCCTACTTTTAGGTGATTAATAGAGCACAGGGAGCCACATGATTTGCTAAGATCTCCCACCAGCTTCTTTTTCTTTCCACTGTCTCTTGAGAACACAGCAAGTATTTCATCTTTTCAATAACTCCCACAGAGCTGTACCAGCCAATAACTTCATTGTGAACTCCCTTCAGCTCCCCACTAACCATAATGTAAGAGGGAACAGCAGGTTCCAAATGCACAGTTTACAGATACAAATGACACTTGGGGAGCACTATTGACAAAACATCTTTGAAAGGCTCTCTACTGCCTCAGCAACTGCACACACACCACAGATAAGCACTAAGAGGATATCAATGTAAATCTAATCTGAGATCATCTACTGTCACCCACAGCAAACGTGCTAAACTACAGCATCCAGTTTTATTTGTGAAATGTCAAGTTGACTAAAAATCTCAAAGTGAAGAGTTAATCTAGTAAGTATTGAAGATGACATAAAAAACTATAGTGTGGGCACTATGCATGAAATTTAAAGGTAATGTGTGAATGGACACAGGTTTTGTAGGGAGTCTTTCATGAAACTAATTACGTTTAGGAAAGAGGAAGAAAATGTGGTCAGACAAACTATCAGCAATATACAAGATCATCAGTAAGTGGTGATGTTCAGTAAGATGGTGATGGATAAAATGCAGCAAATACTGATTCAGAGGGCATCATTACAGCAATGTCTGTAACCAATCAGAATTACACTGGTACTTTAAGGGGCCTCTTCCCAACCCAGATGAGATCATGAATTAGTACCAATGGAGAAAAAGGGGTTCATTCCAGTCTGGCTATAGGGATAGCAGACTTATTGCTCCCTGCTTTTCCTTGGACTCCTGCCCTGTTCTAGGGCAGCACATTGCTGAAGACATTCTCCTCTCCTAATGCAGCAAAGGGACTCGGTGCCTGCAGCCTCGTGTAGCTCAGCCTGTTCTTGCTGAGAAGCTACAGCCCATCTGTTGGACACTCCCTGCTATCATTTCCAGCCTGGAACAGCAGGATGAATAGGGCCAGGTGGCCAACAGATGAGGATAAAATAGTGATGGTCTCATTTGCCTGCCAAGTGCCTATTCTCTGAAAAGACAATGAGCTCCCTAAAGAGAGAGGAAATCTTTTAGTGGGCCAGCTCTGAAAGTGCCATATCCAAACCCTATTGGCTGCTGGCAGCACTGAGGTCACAAGAGACCGTTCAGGGCCAGTTTATGAAAGGGTCCAGAAAGTTCCTGAAGTGGTAGATGAAAAGTCTCAGAATTAAGATTTTACTTATTAAGAAATAAAACCACCATACAAAACCACCCAAGAAACAACAAAACCATCCAAACCCCATATACACAAAATAGTATCTTCCCAGGAGCTCCAAGCTCTTGTTCCCAAACTGTGTTTTGCTATTTCTATGTACCAGCTCAACGTCCTAGAGTAAGGTTGAGTCATTATTTATCATTAGGCAACTGTCAACAATCCTGACATCTCTCTTTCAGCTTCATTTGTAAGTGACAACTGGTACATGTCAAGCAAGTAGCTCTCATTATTCTGACAGTGTTTCACAGAAACTGAACATTTAAGAAACATAACATCAAAGTCTAAACTAAACATCTCTACTACCTCTCTGTGAGATGTTAATTTGTTTTAGGGCTGTTTAAAAAGTGCCAATAAAAAGAGTGATTTTAAAATGCAAATATCCTATTTTTTTGCTACAGTGTGCAGCGAATACAGTCTTCCAAAGTAACAGAAACACAGGAAGAAAAATAGTCACTTATCAAGAATTTCAACACACAGAGCTTCAGATATTTGAAAAGCACTATTCAAGATACATCAAAGAGAGACAAAATTTTAGAGATAAGGCTGTGGAGAATTGCAGAAAGAAGCTAAGTTTGAACTCTCCTCCCAGATGTCAGTATCTCAGGTAGAAAAATGTCTCCTGGAATAGCATGATATTACATTCACATTGCATGCTAAGTCTGAGCTTTGAATCCTTGACAAAAATTAAATACCCAGCCTAGACATCTAACCAGGGTTAGCAGGCAGTGTATGTGCAGCTGCCTCCTTTGAGACAGAAACTGGAGGTGTTTTTAACACCCAACCAGAAAACAAAGAGCACTTGTCTCAGGCTGAAAGCTCCTGAAGAGGACATCCACACATCTTCATTCTTGACTGACCCATGCCAGACAGAACATCTGCTTCCAAGGCCATGCACCATGGTCAGGCTGAGGTAACAAGGGTTATCACAGCAGAATTTCACCCAAGCACCCTGGTACGTTGCTGTCATGTATTTTATCCAGATAAACATGCCAGTGATTGCCCATTTTCCAAGTAGCACATGGAAAATTTCACAAACCCACACAACTATTTCTTTGCCAATTTTCCAGGTGTAGACTAATGCAGGAAGGCTAGAATTGCACTGCAGGAAAACCCAAACCTGCAGGCTGGGAATTATTACATGCTGCTTTTTACAGTAATCCCTGAATAACACAGTACTTCACATTCCATGCAGTATTTTTAATCTTTTATAGTTGAGATATCTAGATCACTAATAAGAATGCCATGCCAGGCTCCAAATGCCTAACCATGATAGAAAATAGCCAAACTGTGAAGGAAAAGAAGACCAGCATCTAAGAACTTCATATGAGATTATTTTCTTGCATAAAGTAGTACAAATCCATTTAAACAATGACTTCAATGTCAGCTCAATAAGGCTCTGACATTAAATCACACAGAGGCAGCCTTAGCAACCCCAGATTTACTCATCTTCCTACCACAGTACTGATTAAAGTAGGAGCCTTTTCACTTGTTCTTCTCAAATTAAAATGCACCAAGAAAAATACTTACGACAAGTCACTGAAGTCTGGAAAGACATACATGTGCCTGAAGCTATCAATGGCAATGACAGGGCAGTCTGCTGGAGTCTTCTGAATGTGGAGAAGTGGATGCCTGAATTTGTCACAGTCAGCGTGGAGGAAGTTTATTGTACCTTAACATTGTGAGCAGACAAAAACCCATGTTAGGATGTTTTTAGTAGTATTGTCTTGAAACCCACTTGAAACCACTTTCCTAAATATTACAAAGGTGGAGATATTAGATAGATATAACATGCAAAACCTGAAAATAGGTCTAAATAAGCAACACCACCAAAATAATAGATTTTCTTAAAGTGGGTTTTTTCCATATTACAAAGTGAAGCTTTGTTTAATGCCCTCTCAAAATTCGTTAAATCATTCAGACAAGAAGGATTTCTGAAAGTTACTCACTAATAAATTGTGCATCTATTTTAATAATTTCCAGAGGAATTGGTCCTCACTGTCAAAAATGCATCAAGCCCTACAGTCTCAAGAGCGTGAAAGCTACAATTCTGTTTGGCCTTTGCTTCCACTCCACTGAGCTGTCTGAAAAAAATTATACCAGTAAACCTAAGAATTAGTGGGAATTATTACACACCTTTTTCACCTATTAACTGCCGTGCAACCTCCTGTTGGAATTTCTCTAAACTCTCCAAGTCATCTTTCATGTGGAAAAGTATGAGAAAAGGAAGTCCTTCTTCTGTCAGTTCCTGCACAGAAAACAAAGGACAAATTCATTTTGTCTCCCTCTTTCTGCCCTTCTTAAGGGTACCAAATTAAGTGATTCCAACAATTTTCAAATTCAGTGAGATCTCCACTTTCAAAACAGGCAAAAAAGCAAGACTAAAGATATTAACTGTTGATCCTTCCTCTAAGACACCTGATTGATACAGTTAACCATGTTTCCTCCCTCTTATCATATATAACAGATAAAGGATGAGAGCAAGTCATGATCAGCATTTTGGGAAGGGATACACTTTCACTGGAACACTTGTGCAAAAGAAATAACCTGATTCTGAGGAAACACAGCAGCTCCAAAGAAACCACAATAAGGCCTGAGCACCATGGTTGTTAAATGCTACAAGAGGCTGAGGGTGTACTCTAGAACCCAGGTCTAGCTTATTTACATAGTAAACTGGTGCTTTCTCAGCATAACACAGCAAGTGTCTTTGAATAACTCTATTCCCTCCTCACTAAAAAAGAGAAAAACATGACACAGCCAGAGCAGTTATGATCAAGTACTGCTCTCTTGCCAGTAACTGTGTCCTGACTGGTCATTCTTTGCTGGACAGGCAAACTTTTAGTTCCTCATATGAATCTGTTCTTGCAGCCCAATGCCCTTTAAAGACCTCTGCCCACAGACAGGATTATAAATACAGATACGTACAGGATTGCCTTGAATAACTTATTCAGGATTTTTCTTTTACACAAACAAAACACAAACATTTGCTTGCTCCAAAAGTGATTTTTGTCAGCTCAACTCACTACGGCCTGATTGAAGAAATAATCATTTCTCTTCTAAGAAATGCCTACAGTTGTCTATCTTTCATTTGCACAACTGGTATAACAAGCAAGTGCTGCTATTGCTTTGATTCTAGCCTACATCAGCATAAAAACTGTGCTTTTTGGGAAAGACAGCAGTGGCTTATCCTGCTACCAAACAGAAGGGTTTTTTCAGATATCTTCAATTTGCAGTAAGTTGAAGGAAGGACCTTCCCTATCAGTAGGCAGCCAGTTACACAGGGTACAAGAAATGGCTCTTGCTCTCCCTTCAACCAAGCCCATCAGGTAAGTTGAAGCACGGTCTTTTAAACAGAAGTCTGCAGAGATCCTCACAACTTCAGTGCTCTTGAAATCCAATCCCTAAAACAACAACTAATCATATTTGCTCATTCTCATTTTTACACACACACATTCAGCTGGGACTCAGCCTCCTCTCCTACTACAGGATGGGAAAAAGTCTGTTTTGTACCACTATAATTATGGTTCCATTTCTCTCACTTCAGCAAGTACATTTCCAGAGGGAAAAGTCCTAAGCAGCTTGGTATTCTGGCTCTAAGGTCTTTTCTTGTTGCAAGCAGCTAAAATGACAACCTTAGCAAGTTACATTCACAAGAACAACTCATTCCCAAACAGGCTGTAAGAACAGCTGGCGTGAACCTTGCTAATTTTAGCTCTTCTGTAAGGTATCTCCCTTTGTTTCCTATGCTGTTCCAGCTTTCACATCATGTCTCACTAACCAGGAAGGACAAGTGGAAGCTCCCTAAAGCTACTGTGTTTTTTGGCACTAAGAAAATCACAAGACTTTCCATTAGATCTCAGCTTCCCACATCACTTCTGTGTGCCTTTGAGAAGCGTCTTACTGGTTCCAAACCTCACAGTTCAGCACCACCGTCGGACAACACAGGTTCAATGGATCCATTTAACAGAGAACTACACAACCTGACTCCAGGTTAAACAGGGATTTCTTCTGAATGATATCCTGATCCCAACAGCCTCTGCCAGGCAAGCATAGGAACTGTCTCAAATGGGCAGTCCTTGAGCAGAAGACCCTGCTTCAGATCTCAATTACTCCATGTTTAAAGTGTATTCTAGTGCCATCAATACAGTTTGACAGTCACAGCACTTCGTATTTTTATCTTGTAATAAAATATGAGCCCATTTAAATAACTGTACAGTCTCAGCATGCAGAAATATCTCAGTTTTGGCATGTTTAAATTTGTTTGGGTACCAGCAACACTGAAATTTTTAAACAAACTTTGCCAGGCAAAATATCACATTGCAATTGTAACTATCTGCTTAAGCAAACAGGAATCAAGGGTTAAGGGAACAGCCAGAGAAACCACAACAGAATGTGGTACAAGCTAACAGTGATGAACCTTGGCATCCAAGGCTCAGAATCCTGTTTCACCATGAAAAAGTACACTGAAAATCTACCACACACTTCTAAAGATGCTAACATGTGGCATCTTTCACATACTGAGTTGCAAATGAAGAATTAAGATTTGTTAACTATCAGAACTTTCCAATAAAAGCTGGCAGGATTGACTAGAAAACAGTCAATAAACATGGCTTAAGAAAAACCACCCTGTCCTTCCCTCTGCCATGAAACCTGAAGTACTGCATGCCCAGAACAGCAGATTCAGGATAAAATAATTAAGTGTGCAAACTGTCCATGAATCATGACTGATTCTCTGGTTTCTCATCCAATATGGACAACATAATTGTGACACACCTTGGCAGATTTTCTAACAGATTCTGTACCCATGTACAAATAGTCCTTTTGAGATGCTACAAACTTGATAATTTTCTAAGCACTTTTTTCCTGTTATTTATTTTACAAAGAACAAAATAAAACATGGAGTTGGATATGGACAAAAGAAAAATAAGTTACAAAAGAAAACAAAAAAGCCTTAAAAGAAATAATGAGAAGAAAAGATGTTTAAAAACAAACTCCTAAATTCCACCTGACAAATTGCAGCAAAAGAAGAAAAGCATGAGAAAGAACACATGACATGAAAAAGATTAAGCTACCAGTGCTTTAACACAGATTGAAAATAAAAACCCCACACAGTTTTCATTACACTCCCAGAATATTCCATGGTCAGCCACCATTTAATATGCTTATTTATTAGATAATGCTTTGCAAGTGGTTAATACAGTAATATTTTTCTGCCACTCATATTAACATCAGTGGGAGGGAGCTGGGGATGTTTAGCCTGGGAAAAAGGAGGCTCAGGGGAGACCCTATTGCTCTCTACTACTGCCTCAATGAGGGTGTAGCCGGCGGGTTTGGCCTCTTCTCCCAGGGAACAAGTGACAGGAGAAGAGGAAATGACCTCAAGTTGCACCAGGACAGGCTTAGATTGGATATGGGGAAAAACTTCTTCACTGAAAGGGTTATGAAGCACTGGAACAGACTGCTCAGGGAAGTGGTAGAAACACCATTCCTGGAAGTGCTCGAAAAACCATGTGGATGTGGCACCTGGGGACAAGGTTTAGTGTTGAACACAGTGGTGCTGGGTTAACTGCTGGACTCAATGATCTTAGATGTTTGTCCCAACCTTAACAGTTCTGTAATTATAACTTCTTACTTTGGTAGTGTATGAAACTACTACAGATCTGCCTCCAGTGAATTTCAAGAGTAACCAAAAAGCTCCTAAAGAATGAAAAGACATTATCTGACAACCATTTTCTGTCTGAAACAAAACACACAAAGTACTTTGATCTGGATTAGGGACCTTGAAAGAGACATTCTGGTTTTAAGAAAGAAACCCAAAACACAGAATAGTAGAAAAAGTCTTACCTCCCCATTTTCAAATGTGATTTCTCGAACTAGTGGTACACATTTATCTTGTGTCCATGCATAAATCAAATCAAAATTGGTTAGTGAGCCTAAATACACCATATCTGGAGCATTTTCCTGTTGAAAAGAAAAATATGGTAGGATAAAAAACAGTAAAAATGACATTGCTACCTACAAAGATTACCTACTCAACATAAAATAACAATATTCATATAATATTTAAAATAAATCTTAGATCAGTATTCAACCTTGTGCATGCAAGATTTCTATTAAATATGTTATAAAAGTACAAATGGAAAATAAATATTACATATGATCATTTATGCAGTCAACTCCATCTTATAAGACAATTTATAAATAATGGGAGATATTTTGTTTCCCAATTAGGGATGCTTCAAGTAAGGGCTATTTAGATTTCTGCTTTCTGCTAGGCTGAGAAGTAATATCTCCAGACCTAAACTAAACACAGATACAGAGCTGCTTCAGTGAATGCTGATAGCTACAGAGACGCATCAAAACCCCCTCCTCATGTCCTACAGAACTTGAAACTGGTATTTTACATTTGCTTTGCCAAAGAGATATGAATAAATAATAATTTTCCTTTATTTGCTAGTAGTTTTAACTTGTAATTCATCCTTTAATTTAATTACAATTTTGGTTATCGTGAAGTGAAGCATGACTTCGCAAGCTGTGGCCATGCTTAAGCACACCTTAATTCAGAAATGCTATATAAATTAGGCAACTTTATAAATTCTGTTGTTGGAAAAAAATAAAAATGCTTTGAAACTGCCTTCCCCCTCAGGTCTGTTTGCATCTATTTCCTCTTTTGTAAGCAGCTCTTTTCATACAGTAAATTTGAAAAAGAAGAAAATTTTTAGACAGTATGTCTCTATAAAGCAAGTATTGCAGATTTTCTTCTTTTTTTCCAGTAAAACTATGTTTATGGCAGTTTGTTAACCGATAGTTAATTGTGTTAATTTTTTTTTTTTTTTTTAATTAACAGATGAGCTCCTAACCCTTGTGGACAAAGGTATACAACACAGTTAAGTAATAGTCATCAAAAATATACAGTAATTGTCACTTGCTTTGAAAAACACAAAGTCTACCAGCTTCACAGATTTTGCAGAGTTCTACAGAACACACAGTATCCATACACATGATGTGTTGACTGTGTTTCTCAGAAAAAAAAATATTCATTTTTTTGACATGGATATTTCAAACAATCGGTTTAGGTTCTGTGCATTAACTGTTAACATGTGAAACTGATCTTTTTCACTGACTCAGAAACACTAATTTCCATGATCCTGTTCCTCACACTATTTAGTGATGGAATAAAACTAGTATCTGAGATGCAGTAACATACTGAATGATGTGAATACAGTCTCTATGTGTTTGTATGCACATATAATCACAACAATCAAAATAAAATACATAGTTACACTTACCCCTGGTGGCTTGTAGATTACATTGTCTCCGCTAAATCTCTCTGCTTTTGAAATAGCCCTACAAAAAACCAACCAGTAAACATGTCTTGGTACAGACAAATAAAATAACCGAGATACCAAAATTCACATTTTAATTTTTTATTATTTCCTTACTTCTTTTTTTTAACCCCTTCACAATTTAAGAATTAAAATCCTTAATTTTTAAAGTAAACTGTAAAGTGACTCCATAGACACTTGGGCTGCCTGGATAAGAGGGCATTAAGGGAGTCAGCAAGAAGGATCTGGACTAAAGGCAACAAAGTGACAAGTGATAAATGCCAGGATAATTTTGGGTAAAGACCATCAAAGAATTAAAAAAAAAAAAAAAAAAAAGAGGAACCAAAGAGGAAGGTGGATTCTGGTTTGCATTTACTCCTCCTATTGCACTGTTTACACTAAGAATTTATATCTCCTCTACCCTGACAGAGAAAGGGCTTTGAGGTCTTCTGCAGGCACAAGCAATGAGAAAACAGAGGGCAAGTGAGCCCCCACTGTCCACTTTGCCCCCAGAGCACATCTAGAGAGAAGACACAGCATGCAGTTTCTGGCCACTGATGATATAGCAGGGGTGTACCTCTAAGACATACAATTCCTCCTTGGCATTCAGCTTACCACCTCACCTTGGTATGTTCCTCTCTTGCCTCTAGAATATTTTACCCCAATTCACAGCAAAGTGCCCTGAAAGCTGCTAGTTTGTACCCCAAAATTATCATCTCTTATTCAAGTAAGAGAAGCAGCTGTACATCAATGGAGGAAACAGAAAAGAAAGAGAAGTCAAATTATCTGAATTTACCTCACTGCGAGATGAGCTACATCTCCCAGGGGTCTGAGCAACTTAGAGTGCTGAGAAAACTACAAACATCATAAGGCTTAACTCAAAGTACCTATGTTTTATTGATTTCTTTTGATCCAATTATCCTTTTCTTATCACATACAAAAGGTGCCTTGCATCAGTTATGTTATACCACCAGTATTTCCATCAGTTTAGAGATGTGTATTTTAAAATGCATTTCTGTATTCCCAACATGACTCTCCCCATAATGTGAAATGAGCCTTCCTAGTCACAATCATGACTGAGGTAAACCATTTGCATCCCAAATAAGCCTTCATGGAATAAGGAAGTGAAGCCATAGAAGCCACCTGCCCAATCACTGCTTGCTAAGCTGATGATAATCTATAATGAAATATATGCTCTAGGGTAACCCTGTGGTAGAACCTAAAATGTCCTCTTCTGTGTTCTTCCACTCCAGCAGATGCAGCTATGACGATTTTTTTTCAGATAACTCAAATGAAGTGAGGACATGATGTGAAAATCCCAAATGCCTGAAGATACACCTTTTTAAAACAACTACTAAAATGGAAACACTTCAGTTTGCATTTTGACTTTTTTTGAAGCAGTAATGTACAAGGTGAATCTCTGGAAAGCACACAACCCCCCCAGCCTCCCCTGCCATATTTACTTGCTAATGTAAAATTAAAACAGTTCCTAGATTTATCACTTTTTGCCATGAATTACTTATAGTTCATCACAGCCTTTAAAGATAAAAGCATTTTTGGCTTTTTTTCCCCTGTTCAATATTCTCTTCCATGTTCACAAATATTACAGATTCATTCCTCTCTATTTCTAAAATCTACCTCTAACAATCTCTTAATCAGATTCTTCACCTACCTCCTCCTGCTTACAAGTCTTTTTTCAATAATCTTGTTCTATGGTCACTTCAGATCTTAACAGAACTGTAAGACCCAGTTAATTTAAGAACAGTTTTAAGCACCAAAATCATCTGCAACTAAGTACTATTAAAAGAGTTTTAAAATAAGCTGTTACAACTACCTAAGCCAGAATAATTTTGGCATAATGGGACAGTTCAGCCTTGACAGAAGTTAGTCAAGCATCTCTGTTTCTCCTGTCAAATTGATTGTTTTCTTTTAGCTTAAGAGAAATTTGAACATGACCACTCATGTAACCTCCCCAAACCATGTAGCTGTTGAACTCTGTCCATAGCAAAACCAAAAGTCCTTTCCAGGGGCAGTTAGGATGCTCAGTCAGAAGAGTTCAACTGATCAATGCCAGCTCCCCATGAAGAATTTTGCTCTATATAATCTGAATAAAAATCGCTGTTCTGTAGCCAGCATCTCCCTTGGAAGTCTTTTCACATACAATTTTTTAGGAAGCTGAAGAGCCTCAGCTACTGAGAGATGAAAACATTTAGCTCCCAAGGCTGCTGTTGGGAAGGCTGCACTTTAAAACACTAACAGCTCCAGGCTAGAAAGAGAATGGGTGTCTGGAGATAAGAACAATGATAAACCTGCTGTGCAATCTGTATTTACACAGGCAGGTTATCAATAATCAAACTGTGATCCATTCCACTATGTCTGCTTATTGCTTATATCTGAACAAAAAATAAAAATAAACCCCTTACGGTACCTACTTCAAGAGCAGTGCCCAACAACCAAGTGCTAACACTGAGTGGTGGGAAACTGCTTCTCATTATAGGCAATTGACAAATAGCAAACTAAAGATGAACAGACTCAAAAAACAGGAGAGTGAATGTTGAAAGTAGAGCTATCTTACTAATAATTTTTTTAAAGTTATTTCTGAAAAGACTGAAAAGTTGAATGAGGGGCAAAAAATAATTCAAAATTCTAATAGCAACTCAGAGTGGCTGTGCTGAGAACAAGGATGGATGCAGCCATCAGAAAACACTTGAGATAATGGCACTCACCAGGGATAAGACTGACAGACCAACAGACCACAGATTTACAAGTCATGGCCAGGGCTGCTTACACAGTCAGCAGTACCTGACTGGGGACTGAGGGAAGGGAAAGCCACGTGCAGCCCTGCACTTTGCAAACACTCATCCCCACCCACAGACTATTTTTAGAGACATACTGGAAGGAACTGACAACAGGTTTTGTTCAAACAGATGAAACATTTTCTACCTTAATACATCCTCTCAGTTTCTCTGCTATTCTCCACTACAGCCAATTAAAAAACAAACAAACCTCTATGCAGCATAAAATGTGGCATAACCCACGCAAATTCCTGATTTTGCAACTGTGGGTAGACTGGAAACCACTACAATCACATTAATGGGCAGTGCGGGCACATTAAACACTGCAGAATTAATCTAGATTTTAATTTTATTATGCTACTCAAAAAGTGAATCACTCCCAATCTATTTGTCTTCCACTGAATATTTTGGAATATCACTGTAAATCTCTACAAGGAGAAATCTCAATTCCTGTAGATTTTTCTTCTAGACTTACACTGTGTAGCTTATGAATGCAATTTTCTTTCTAAGCTATTACACTGTGCAGTGACAAAAAACTTGCATGAAAAAGGCCCAGGTACAGAAATTAGGTATTTTGGAACAAGGTCTGCTCCCCTAACACCAAGAGGAAATGAATTAGCAACTACATTCCTTAGAGAGAGAAGAAATGCAGGTTTTTGGGACACAAACATCTACCATTTCCCCACCCAAACCTCCTCAGGTACATTTAAATTATACTAACAAAAAATGGTAAAAAAAGAAAAAGGAAACAAAAGTAAAAGTTGCAATTCACAGCAAACATTAAGGCTAAGAAGAGTTTTGTCCTTCTATCTCCTCAGTGTATTTATCCATTAAGGTTTAGTCTCTTCAGTTATGCCATACTGAAAATAATAAAGAAGTCCATTTAATAAAATTATATAGACCTCATTAACAAAACTTCAATAATGAAGTTACAAAATCAAGAAATTTCAAAACTTACCCAAAGGCAGAGAGGAACACACAATCATCATGCAAAATATTCGCTACTCTTTCAAAGGTTCTGTAATTATCAGAGTCCTTTTGCTCAAAGTACCCAATAATATTTCTTCTGCTGCGCTGTAAAAACAAAGATTGAATTATAACTTGCATCACATTATCAAAAACTGTCATTACTCCCTACAGATATTAAATACAGAGATGCCATTCATTCAACAGTCAGTAAATGCAGAAATGATTTCTTTTTTGCCATTTCAATATTCAGAAGAATCCTTTTGAGTATTTTCTTGGTGAGGAATATTAAAAGTATCTTGTCAAATACAACACATGATTCTTTTCAAATTTTCAGAAGCAAGATAAATAACTTAGCAGTGGAGTGAATGCAGCTAAACGTGACTACACTGAACTAATTTGTAATACTGCAAATGATCCAGTGTTCCACTCAGTTTAAAAAAAAACCACATAGTACTAAACATTCCACAGTTCAACATTGAAAAAAAGTCCAGAGAAGGAATAAAATTGAACACTTACATCAAGGGAACTAATTTCTTCCAAATCCTGGACCTCCCGAATAGGGTTACTTTTCTGCTGCCTGATGTAATCTGCTATTGCTGTCACAGATCTCTGGCCCCTGTATTCCCTCTTCATCATCATGCCATTCCGGAAGAGTTTCAGAGTTGGGTATTTGCTTATCCTGTACCTCTGAGCTATGTCAGCTGAAAAGAAATGAAGAAAATGAAAGCAAAGCCCTACAAATATATACTGAACATGGTTTCTTATGCATGCATGTCTGCCTGTATGTGGAATCTCTGAAACAGCAGCTCTACATCTTTAAGCAACAAGAAGACAAAAAAAAAAAAAACAAAACCCAAACCAAAACAAAAAAAAAAATCCCACAAAAACAACCACCCCAAAAACCCCCAAAGCAAAAGCACCAAAACCCTTCACACCTATATTCCTCCCATGTACTGAATGTCATAAAGGAAAAAATTACCAAAATCTGTGTTAAGCAAAGACTCAGCTTGGTCATGTATACTCATTTAGTACACTTCCTACAAACAAATAGGAAGGCAAATTTAAGAGCATAACAAGATCAAGAGAATCTTCAAAGCTTGTGAATCTCAATTAATTAACCCACTTGAGAAAATATTAATAAAATAAATAATCTCCTATTTTTCTTCAAACTTAGGATTTTCATCTCAATTGCAATGCTGGAAATGTAACTGTCATGTCTGAAATGTTTGAGAATGTAAACCCTGTGCAAAGTATTTTTTGAAGGCTTTGAAGGCCAGAAGACTGCTGTTCCAGTTCTGAGCTGTTCAGATTCTGAACAAACACAAAATTCCAGGTTTCTAGATTAAGGCAAACACCTCTCTGGTCAACCAATATCATCATTCCCTCCAAGACAGGTCTTCATTCACATCTATATATATAGCCCAGTCTTCTAGACTTGGACCACACAGAGCTTTACATAACAAAGTAACATTAATTGGCATTAATCTAGGACAAGAGCACTAGCTATCTTCACCTTTATCTAACAGCTCAGTTATTTATTTATTTATTCACAAGACTGACAAACGTAAAAGAACAAAAACAGAAAGAGGCTTTACAGGAAAATGAAAAGAGCAGCGAAGAAGAAAGCTAGGTAGAAGCAATACAAGTTTCCCACACATGTGCATCCTGTGTCCCTTTAAACACTACTTAGGCACAAATGTGGTTCTTCACCACACCCCACCAGAGTTCTTAACATGCCCCTTTGTCCCTCTCCACTTTGCTAAATCATTGGGACACAGCAAACTGCAATAGCTACTTCCCAGCCACACACTGATGGGGAAGCTTACACATAACCAGCAAGTGATTCATGGCACATGGAGCAGGCAGGATTCAGCTGCCTTGAGTTTTTACAGCAGCCTTTGCTACGGTATAGAAATTTGGTTTGTGCATCTCCAATATTCAGCAACTGCTTTAATCAAAGTTTTTAAGTATTTAATAACTTTGAATGCTCTTCCCCCTTTCAGATGTGGCTGAAGTCCAGCAAAGAACTTGACAATTTTATGAGGAGGAACTGAAGAAATGAGGTAACCAGATATACTTTGGGTTTTTAGGAAAGCAAGAATAAAAACAAACAATAAAGACAAAGTATGTAATGTCAGATAGATTTACACAAGCATTTTCCTTTGGCTTTGCTTGGCTTAATTATTCCCTCCTGTTCATGCCTCCCCTGGAAATAAGTCTAGAAAAAAAAAAAATCTCACAGACCCTGGGAAAATTGTTGATCTTCTTTTACAGAGTGGGATGCAGTTTACCTAAATCTCTGGACCTAAACTCAATAAATGCCCCCCAAATATGCCCACCTCCCTGGGCTACTTAACCATTTGAGGAGACTCGTTCCAGTCAACCACACCCACCACACTTCCCCTTCTTTTCTCTCTCAAGGAAAGACAGAGTGGTGAATTCAGCAGACTGATCTACCCTTTGGAGACAGAGAAGTTTCATTCAGTTGACAGAGAGAGGAAGGCATTGCAAGTGTGGTCTGTACACATATCCTTGCTTTTCATGCACTCCTTACAAGTCACAGGGTACCCTTCAGGTGACCTGGATTGCCCACAGCAGGAAGGCAACCAAATGGGGTCCATGGGCACACGTGGCACAGTACGAATGATATGAGAACAAATCCACTCTGACAAAAGGTCCCTTCTCAGTTGTATATTTACCACAAACCAGATTTGCTTTCTATCTTACACTTACTCTTTTTTAAAGAGAATGGAGAAGTCTGAATTCCATGCTGCCTGGAGAACTCTCAGTGAAACCAACTGCTGCTAGAACAATACTAATCCTATTTGCAGCTTTAGTTACTGAAAACAGTCTCTGTACCAGTTGCACAGCTTAGATGAGTCTGAGAACTGAAAACAAAAATGTGCATAGCAAAAGAATAAGAGCCAGGTCTATTCCACAAAATGTTCTCTAACATCTCCCATGTGAACTTCAAAGCTTCACCAGCTTAGCCCAGTTCTTAAAAAGCTTTGCATCACTGTAAAACAGCACAGAATTCAGCCTATCAACTTTGACTAAGAGGCCTTGACTTGTTTCCTAAATGTCCCGGAAATGCATTTTTTAATGCACTAATTACAGATAAAATTAAGGTAAAATATTTTATGTCCTCAGTGAAGAGTATTTTTATTTCAAATTAATACAGATTTCTCCATGGAGGATGTCAATATATTCAACATTAATGAATATTAGATTAATGTTTTCTTCCCTTAAACTCTACCATGTTTTAGTTAAAGTACCTAAGAGTTGCCTGCAAGAAGGTGGCCAGTACAGCAGGTGGCAAGTACAAATCACTTAATATTTGCTTGGTAGAAGACAAACAACATCTGCAAGCCAGGCATTTGCTGCTCTTCTTCCCTGCTGACAGAAGGACCTTTGGTCCAACAGTACATGAGTTGATCCAACCTTGACAGGGTCTGATAAGGGACAAGGAGCACAATGTGTCAAGGTTTCACAGAAACGCATTGAGATTGACAATTCCTGTTACAGACCTGCACAGGAAGAGAACACCAAACCCCACACTTCTTTGTCTCCCAACATGGACTTTTCCCTCATGTTATTTCCACAGCTATAGGAGGATGCAAGGGTTGAAGAAGGGGCATTCAGGGGGTCATGCAGGTTCTCCAAGATGGAGACTGCAGTACCTAAGGATGTGGATCTTCATCAAGGGCTGAAGTTGTGTAAAAATATTAATGGCAATAAATGCCCACTGTCAAAGCTGAATTCAAACATTATTTCATAAGTCAGTTACCTGCATGATCTTTACAAATTACATTGAGATTCCACAAATGCTGATATTTGAACTAACACAGAGAAATGACACTCCTACACAAGTAAGTATTTGAAAACCATCTTTTTACAAAAAATAAAATGCAAGTACATGAAAAACTGTTTGAATTAATTCAAAAGTCAAATAGAGTAAACCTTAAATGCTTCATTAAGCCCTGGCATTTGATACAGGTAGAGTTAGCATAAGCAGTGCAACTACAAAATTATATTCCTTTTAAAATTGGAAATACACAATGCAAATACATGGAATATTGTTTGAGCTCATTCACAGATTGCATTAGTTATAGTAAATCCTAAATTAAATTTTAAAATATTTCCTGATATTCCCACTGCCCATTTTCTGATGAAAAGGGCCTACCTAAAAAAAAAGTCTCCCAATTAGAACTTTATGACTTTTTATTTTCTACAGATATGAAAGTACCTAAAAGGAAAAAACCTTGCGTTTGTATTTTCCTGAATTAATCATTAAATCACAAATCTAGTGTTTACCAGAATAGTTTCACATTCGTTACGATAGGAAGTTACTGACATACTTGATCATCTTTTCTTCTACAAAACAGAAACTTTGACCACAGCAATGACTGTTGGATTCAGATGATTCTCCTCCCATTTGCAAGACACAAATATCTTGCAGTCACCCAGTTCTCTTCAGATATGCACTGACAGATACTTCTCCTGAGCAAAGCTCTGTCTTACAACAGGGAAGAGACAGCAGCTCTTGTTCTGAAACAAACTTTCATATGGAATCTGACATTTACACTCATGTTTTCTAAGACAGTCTTCCATGTCACCTTCCAAGCAAGATCCTCTAAGAAAGCAGAATTTGTGAGCTATCATTTGTGATCCATACCTCTATCATATCTCTTGTACTGTCAGCCATTTCTCCAGAGCATCATGTGTTCCTCTATTCAAAGGAATGCCAAAGCCCATTTTTGGGGGTGTCAGGCTTTTCTCAGGGTGTGTACACACATTATCCAAGCCACAGCTTCAAGCAAGCACACAGCCAGTGACTTGTTTCCCAGAATGCTTCAGACTCCACCATTCTAGGTTAACACCACAAGACACGATCCAAAGTTCATCTAGCTAGATATCAGATTACATCACCAAGAATCTCAATTCCACTGACACCAAGTTGAAATTAAATGTACCATGAATAAAGTGCTGAAAAACTGCATTAAGACTCACTACATTGAAAAAGGCTCCCACCCACAAAGTAGCTAAGAAGGTCCTTCCTAGTGAAGGACCAGCAATATTTACAAGGGTCACCATTAACACAGTATACTGTTCTAATTTTTCAGGGCCATAATTCCCACTATGACTAAACAAATATTTAGATTTTAAGTCTACAGGACTGCTTCTCAAAAAACATGTCCAGTAGGATTCGAACAGTATTGATAATTATCCTAAATGCCTACCTCATCATATAAGGCAGCACCTGAAGAATTCACATGCTGAACAGAAGACTATAACAGCCTGAAATGTTATCTGAAAGAAAATCAAAGTTTCAAAACTCAAACTAAAAATAACTTCTAAAAATATTCAGTGTCCCTTTTTCTAGAGGAGCGGGGGGCGGTCTCTTCCTGTTATCTGAGGAAGAGCTAGCACAAACCCAAGCTACTGCATTTCCTAACTTTGGTGTTACATGATGGCGGTAGGAGTTGCACAGCTACATACAGGGAGAGCTTGAATTTTCTGGATCTAACACTAATCTTTATTTTTGTGTCAAATCATCTTAAGTCTTCCTTACCCTTCTGCAATATCTTTCTTCTAAAAAATAACAAATTCTTTTCAGCTGTATATTTGAAGCTGGAATGACCAAATGAGTATTCTGCTAGCTCACTTGAGATCAGTCAACATCTTTTGAAGTCCCTCAGGCTACCCACCAGGGCACACTACAGATGACAAATGAAATCTGTCTTTGATAGGTACCTTTTACTTTCATAATACACCATAAATTCTCCCCAGTTAAACTACTGCTCTTGTGACACTTGCAAGAAATCATAAGCCCTGGTGGAATACACAGAAGAAGCAGAATTAGGAAGGAACTTGGGAAAGCATCTAAACTAGGCATCCTACTGCAATGATTGTGATACTGGTGACTTGTATGATGGACCAAAACAGGTAGAAGGAAAGCAATCAATATTCTGTATCAAATTCAGTAACAGCAAATTTAAACCACCTTCTGCTGCAAAGGAGCATTCACAACAGCCATGCCTGCTCTAAGTGGGGCCTCATCAGTAGGCATCCCATAATCTTCTTTGACAGACTAACAAAATCGCTCTCCTAAGGAGTGCCATCAACAACCTCTCAAAATCACTTACACTTTTTATTTTATCCAAAGATAACTCTCTCAGACTGATTTTTTTCCCAAGCAAAGCGACAAGAATGCAGTGAAATCCGCGTGCTTGCTTAGTTTCATTTAGAGTTCCTTCATGAGCTTCCAAATTTGTTATCACTGAATTCTTTTGCTTACCAAAGGCACAGTAGCAACACAACCTCATCTCTGCAGACTCACATTAGCAATGTGAGCACACATTGCAGGAACAGCCAGTCACAGAGAGCAGCAGCTCACAAAACTTAGGGAAAATACCAGTCCCAGACACATCTGGAGTGGAAGAACAGTTCCCTAAACAGTCTGTCCAGCAAAGTATCTCCTTACATACCCTCAGTGAGAAATTGATTTATGTTTGGAGACACAAAGATCTATTCAAAATAGCTACTATTTTTTAATTTAACTCAGAAACCAAAAGAAAACATGGTGCAATAGAATCCAACCCCCAATATATATGCTTCAATTGACCAGAATGTTGTACCACAGCTCCTAATGCTGAATTTAGAGAAACTGTCCAAAATATAAACTCTCCCCCAGAGAAACATGAGTTTTAAATTGCAATATCCACTCACGGAGAAGAGAAACATAGGAAATCTATTGTATCAAGTGAGTTTCCAACACTGCTGCTTAACACAAATGATTAAAAACACCCTGAAACACACGCAAGGAAAAAAAATCATCCAAAAAATCCCAAACAAACAAAAAAACCCGAACCACAAAACCAAACCTTCCTAATAATGTCTATGCAGTAAGATCTTCTGTAATTTTATATGGAAGATCACTTTTACTAGGTATTATACTTGGATGAGAGCTGTCTAATATTTAAGATAGCTGAATTACTAAACTGAACATAGCAAAACCATCAAAGATTTTAACAAGACACATCGTAGCAGAATTCAGACATTCTTAAGTTATAAAAGGATGTGGTCTTGGAAAAGCAAAGAGTACCTGCTTTAACTACCTCCTCCAGATTTATCTTTAGTGGATGTTGCATACCAGCCTAAACACAGCCTGGTGGCTTTTCCCACACATTTCAGGTATAATATTACAATATTACAAACTAGTATAAAATATAACATATACAGAGGCTTAATACAGTGTTAATATGTATATTTTGTATTTTATCACATTAGGGACTACCACTTTCCAGAAAAACATCTTTATATTGGCTATAAGAGCAGACAGAATGATGGTTTTGTCATTAGGCATCAAACATTTGGCAGTACATCAATAATTCTCTTTAATTTGCTTTACCCTCAGAAGCTGGTGTGAGCTGTTGGGCCCTGCAGTGTGCTTCAATAATAGTGCATTAAATAGAAAGTATCTATGCCTGAGTAATCATTCTGAAAGCTGTTTTTGAGTGGCCAGAAATCAGCTATTTGGATTCCCTACAGAGTCTTGGCCTCAAAAAGAACCAAATCATTTGTAATGCAAATAATCCACCATCTCTAGAACACCACTCTAATAGCAAATTACTAGTGGTATGAAATCTACAGGCATAACAAACCACCAAAATATTGACATAAAACCTCTAGTGTTGCTAAAATATGTAAACACATACAAAAATATAAAGCTTGAGTAAAAAATCCCAAACCACTAACAATTCTGACACCACCATTCAGCAAAATACTATGTAGGCCCAACCACAATAATACAGTAATATCTGCTTTCTTACTAAAAAACTGCTATTGCACACATTAAATCCAAGTTAAAATACCTAAAACTTTAGGACATGCTCAATAATTGTGTGCCATAAAATGTACCATTGTTTAAAACCCAGCAAATAAATACAATAAACTAGGAATGACATTCACAACTCTGTTATTTCAATTTAAAAAGGCAATGCAAATTGCCTGTCATTAAAGGATTTTATTTTTAATTCTCACATTTTACATCTTCTGCAACAGCAGTCATGCTCATCTACTTAAACTAAGGGCAAAAATAGTAAATAGAGAGAACTAATGGTATTCCAGAAATAAAAAGAAAATCCAAAACTCCTGGCTGCCTCCTATTACTTAGCCAATTACAAGTACTCCCAGGAGGGATGACAATCTCTCCTGTAGCATGTCCTCCTCCTGGCTCTCTGTAACAAGCACCAGCTACCTTCATTCAAAAGCATATGAGAGGATTAAGCAACTAAGTTTTAAAGCATTTCAAACACTTGGTGGGTGGCAAAAAAAAAAGTTTTCTTAACTGTAACTGCTGAGACAAGAATGTCTCATAGTTAAACATTGGGCATCCAGCTGCCCAGATTCTCTGAGTTATTCAAGCCACTGAAGCTACAGCAACCAAAGCAAGGACTCCAGCAGTTAATTTAAACCTCGACTCTAAAACACAACAACACAGGCTGATTTTACTATGGTCTTTAGTGAGAACTTGACAGAAAGTTTTGTTGTCATTATCTTGACATGAAAAGATGAGCCAATTTCCAGTGATGCTTGTCCTCACAAATTAACAGATTTGTAAAGCCCTAATAGTATAATCAGTATCGATTAAAGTGAATTTCTCTGTTAATACTCTTTGGGAATCATAAACCACTGTTAAGAAATTATTGCTAGAAATGCTGGTCTCCAAGAACCATAAAATAACACAGCTGATCCTACAGTGTAATAAAAATTCTGGTACTATCCATTTGCCTTTCAATGTGCAGCAGATGTTCCTCACATTTTACTTATTAAGGGATTTTACAAGAATTTTAGGAATTAGTACCAGCATAAAGTAAGATATTGCATATCACTTTCCTCATGTCTGGACATGAGGAAAATGAAGCCCAAATAGGGAACTGTTTGCTGGCATGTATGACAACAGCAGAGCAAAGCTCTGATCCCTGCCTGGCTGTATGAAAGGAAACTTACAGCCCCCACCATGACTCCAAGGTGGAAGGAAGATCTGATCAGAACGTATTCTTCATGCTAACAGTGGTAGGTTACCCCTTCCTCTTCTTGGTTGTGAAGACCTGCACCAGTTGTTGCACTAATGCTTCTCTGGGACCTCAATGAGCCAATTCAATTTATAATCACAGCCCTATTTTCCTTATTAAATGAGATAGGCTGAACTAATAAAAAAAAAAAGATGTTGATGGATGCAATGAGAAAGAAACATTGGAAATTGCCCAGACAAATTTGGAAGAAGAGGTTTGCTGATATATTAAAACCAATGCTGGGCTAAATGATGGGCCATCTACAGCTACACGTTGCACAGCTATTTAGCGTATTTTTCAATACGCTCACTAACTTGGTAGCAGGCCAGCACAAACAAACCTAAATCAGGAATTACTTACAATGCTGATCACAGTCTACTCTAGCAAACACCACTTGATTCTTATCTGGATATTCTTCTTTGATTACATTAGAAGCTTCCTCAAAAATAGGATGCAGCATTTGGCTGAAGCGGCACCTGTAAATAGAACACAAAATTGTGACTTTAAAATATCACTTTGAAATATTTCAGTTGATGACTACTGGAACATTTCAATCTTTGAAGGAAAAAGAAAAAAAAGAAAACAAAGAAAAGCTATTGGAAAAAATCACATCTACCTGTAATCATCCCAGTAACTGACTGGATAAAAATCAGGTCAAAAGTAAATTGAATTAATCAGATACAGAAAAAAAAAATTCTGAAAGAATACATATTTCAAGATATGCTCCCCTGCTTTATCTCCCTGGAAAACACCATTAATCAATTTAGGAAATATATTATATTCAGAAAGTATGTTGTTAATTTTTTTCTACCTGAATGACCCCATGGATAGTGATTTTAAAAATGTAGTAGAAGTTATTCCTTAGATTGCTGAGGTTGAAATATTCACCAATACCTTCAAGAAATATCACAGGTAATTTTCTATGGGTCAACAATACAAGTTATAAGTATTATGTATTATATTACTGCTCAGGTTTGGCAGAATTTGAGCAGACTACCTTTACAGCAGTAAGAACAAAGAGAACCCTAAGGGCCCCCTTCTTCCAGTAATGTCAGATTTTGATGCAAATTCTCTTTTTGCCTACAGAAAAGGTGGTAGGATTATAAAGATGCTTCAATGGCTTTAGGGAGTTTAGGATAACAGTAGTGCACAAGCCCATTACAAATATGCCAATAAAATTATTTTATATTTTGTCCTTCCAAACATATGGCGGATTTTTAAATTGGAGATGCATAATGGCACTGTGGAAATTGTGAGAATGAGACTTCAAGGAGTAGACTTGCAATAAACCAGCCTGCACTGAAACCAACCTTAAACATAACAGTGACAGCCTGGGGATGCAGTTATGTCTGCAACAGCAAACATGTAAGTGAAGAGCAAGTCCTGCTCTCAAAATGCCAAGAGACCTGAAGTCCACCTTCTGAAAAAACCCGACTCTGGGCAGCTCAGCTGCATGCTGTACATTTATGTAGCATGTATATGTTACCATGTATATGCTACAATGGCATCCTGTCCCCCATTCTTCTTCACCCTTAAAACAGAGAACCTCCACGACCAAAACTGATCTGTTTTCACTCATAAGTCAGGTTACATCATGGATTGGCAGTGTGCTATGTTGAGGGATTATTGCTGTATGCCCAAAAGTAATGATCATAATTATGGCTGCAATGTTTTAAAACTAGCCTATTATAATGTGAACCAAGCAAGCATAGACAGAAGGAGAAGTCATCGGGACATAAACCCAGGAAAGAATTTGTTTGAAAGCAAGAGACTACTGAATTTTCAATTAGAAAACTATGGCCAAACATGACAGTTTTCAAAAGACAGAAGTGTAAATATAAAAAAAACAAACATTTAGAATAACTTACCAATCAGCATAAAAATTAACTAAAGCAACATCTGCATTGTCTGAGAAGAAAAAGAAAAAGGCCAATGTCACATTGTGAGGCAAACTTCTCAGTTCTTTTATTTGAGATTATAAAAGTATGTGCAAAAAAACCTACAAAAGCAAATGTTTCTAGATAATTCAGCATGAAGCTTAGTCTGATTGCTAGAAAACTGCTGGAGTAAGTCTCATCTGAAATATAATCTATAACACATGGGAAAAAGATTAAAGAGGCCTTCAGTCAAGTGTTCTATTGACTTTATTGATATATAAGACAAAAAAAAATTAAATACTTAAGGCATTAAGGCATACAAGTAATTAAGTGACATATGCAGCAAAAATTATTTCTGGATTTAAAATTAAGGCACTCACACCCAGAAATTGAACTCTAGTAGCTCTTAAGCACTAGCTCTATTATTTGTAAGTGTTAAAAATTAGTTAAAAGCTGAAATCCCAACTAGCAGGGGTAGAAGACTGATGAACAGGCAACCTGTCTCTGCAACTTGCTCTGGTTTGTCCTTGTCTTATTTAACCTGGATACTATGGCAAAAGGCAGCAAAGAAATTTTCAGTCCCCAAAAATAGAAAAATGCAAAGAAACACTAAAAAAATGCAGTACTACAGGGATACATAGAATGAAGCAATGAAATAATGTTCTTATGCATTCCTTTTCACATATTTTTAAAAAAATAAAACAAGGATAAACTTCCGACCCAAAAATGAAGTATTATCTTTATAGAATGTAATAACTAACCATGCTTTAAATTAATTTTAGTAGTAGTACTGACCTAGACACCAAAAAAAAATGAAATACATACTCAAACTACAGAATATCAGCCACAGCTTTACAAAGCAGAAATGCTGACAAAGCAGAAAACTGACAAAGCTACAGAGCAGTTACATGTGAAAATAAGGATGCTGAAAGCCTGGAAAAGACAACATGCTGATAAAGACAACTCTTGAGTAGGCTGGAGAACACCACAGTTTGATTACAATTATGGTGTTAAGATTTTAATTATCAGCAAGGGATGCCAGTGGTGAATAGGTAAATAACAAGCACTGAAAAGTTCAGGGTCACCTCCAACGTATAAAGTATTTCTTGAAAGTAATGGGTTGAATTTCAGAAGCACTTACACTTAGCATATATTCCCTTTTGTGAATTACATTGTATAAAATAATTTTATATTTTCCACTGTATGAAAAGTATTTACAAACAGCTCTCATATCATAAGGCAGGTTCTAGTCCAGACCTTATTAAAGGTTTTTCACCCTGGATATATTTGAAACAATGTAATAACTTTTTCCTGCAAAGACAACCAGATACAGGCAAGTTGCATACTTATCAGGAGGAAAGGTTTCAGACAAGAAACATATCTGTTTGATTTAAAGATTTCCATCCTGTGACCCACCAGAATCAGGACAGTGCTTAACCTGAGAAAAGGCAGAGCTGTACAAGCAAGATACTTAACACCCATAACCATGGGTTTCACTTGCTGCTGTTTTTTGGGGGGGAACTTTTAAAATGCCCTCTAGACTAGTTTTGGTTATGCAATCAAGCATTCCCTTTGCAAACAAGATAACAGTTATTTTCTTAAGACACTCCAAATTCTCATTGCAATACATTAGTTCAGACAGCTAATTTCAACCATAGGCATTTAATATTTCTAAGCCGATTGCAATTCATATATTCAAAGCTAGGGTATGAATATTCATTTAACAGCACTGCAATATTCACACAGATAAGTAACGGCAGACACACAAGGAAAAAAATTATTCGAAGTACTCACTTAAAATGTCATCTATATTTCCACTATCTAGACTTGTTATTTCACTTCTTGCTGGATTAAAAAGCCAAGACACCTAAAAAGAGAAAGCAAACCAGTAAGTTATATTTCAGCAGTAAAGTAATAACTGATGTGTGATTTTTAAGTGCTGCAGTTCAAAAGCTGGAGAAGAACACTAAAAGAACTGTAATTCAGTCAATGCATTTCAGATGACTGCAATACTACAAATGTACAAATAAACTACTGATATTTTAAATATTTCACATTTAAAGAAAAATTTGGTTTTTTAATACAATTAATTCTCTATTATGTAGCCAGAAATGCTACAGGTAAATTTGCACCTTTAAGAGTAACTTATATTCATTACTTCACTCTGAAGAAAGAAATGAAATCCCATTTCACCAACCTCACACAGGTGGGCACATAGGTTTTACCCAGACACAAGTAATTCCTTCTGTCACTTACAGGACTTGTCTGACAAAAAAGTTTCTCATTAAGTAATGCCTCAACTACCTGCATTTTTATTGCTGTTTTAGGAAATAATTTCAATACATCTAACTCAACTAGCTACAGTCTTTTATCTCCTTCTGTATTTCCACTTGACACTACTTCAGTCTCAGCATGCAATGCTTACCAGACTATAAAAGACAAGACACCACATCAGCCAAATCATTCAATTACAAAGCAACATTTATATTACTCTTAATGAAACTCTCATAGCAATACACAGTATTATGGATGGACACTCATTTTCAGTGCAACCAGCCCAGATCTCTTTTTTTTTCTAAAATGCAGTGGAAGAAATAGGAGATAGAGTTCTATCCCAGGTGAGAGAAGCATCAGTGAATTACAATTTATTTTTGCTTTGAGAGAGATAAGCATGCACATGTTTGAATAGGATAATACAGATTCTCGTCTGGGACGTGAATGTTTCCATCCTGAGTAAGCCAGTCAGAAAGTCACCACTTCTGTAAGCACAGTCAAAGCTTGGACCAGATGCTCTGCTGTGATGCCTTCATGGTTTCAATTGATGTATGGTTCTTCAGCTGACAGAGGTAACAGGAAAGGAAAAGGAAGGTTTTTGGAAGAGAGCTGAGGGGAATGCTCAAGGCAGAGACCAGAGATTCACAGAGACATCCCACACTGAGATGCAGCAGCACACAACATACATGGTACTGATAATCCCAGAGAACATAAATATTTTTATATTATATAAAAATATTAGAATAATATAATTTTATATTATTTACCCCTTGAGGTGCAAAGGAAATCTGCCTATGGCTCAAGAGGCACCAAGGAAAAACACAGCTAAAAGCATAAAGACCATCCAAATAAAACCACACATAGCAGGAACCAGTGATATAAGGTTCTCTGCATTTATGAAAGAGCTTGAGACCTATCTTGAACTTATAGTAAGACCATGACTACAAAGAACAAGCCTCCAGGATACACCTGCCTTTGACACTGTTTGCAATTTATCAAAAAACTCATTAAATGTCACACATCAAATTTCATAACATTTATTACAAGTGTATATAAAATATTTGATTGAAAAAAAACTTGCCAAACTGGATCCCTGCTTTCCTTAAGGTCAGTTTCAAAAATGGTAGGAAACTTCTGCAGTGAGACACTGTTAACAGCTCTGAAACTATCACTGTAAATCACACACAGGTGAGATTTGCAGCAATCAATCATTTTCAATTCTTTCTGATTCGTGGATCATTAATAAGAAAGATTACTAATGTGGATCACTAATCCCTTCCCAGTGAAGATAGTGATCCTTTTGCATTTCCCATATGGAGGCCCTTGGGTAGCAGATAACTCTACCTTGCACTACAGGCTGAAAACCCACCAGCTGTTGGAATACAAAATATGTACCAGTGCTCCTCTTTTGGTAGTTGAATAAGATGCCATTCTTAAATGCAAATCTAAGACTTGTGGTGGAGTTTGCACAGTCTTCCTGCAACTTCAACTGCTTGAGACAAGTGTATAAACTGTGGATCTAAGACAACTGTAGAGGAACAAACTGAGCTGCAAGGTCCAGAGATTAAACAGGCAGTGTAACAACACAATCTGCCAAAAAATTATCTGATTAAGTAAGCTATGCAATGCACAAGTTCCAGCAGGCCAGTGTTCAGGGAGTTCCTCTGAAGATGTTGACACTGCTGACTAGTGAGCAGAAAGAAGGTAGGACTCTGCCTTTGGAGTGAGAAGCTACCTGTATGGGCCCAGATCCACATCAGCCAAATTACACCCAGAGAAATAACCCTTAGTGCAGACACCTCCCCATCACCCTTGGGTGGTGCATGGGATGACAGCTTCCACGGTGCTGCTGGGGGGAGGTTCTGGTAGTAGAAGTTATGTTTGCAGTGAGTAATGGGTCAGGTCAGCATGTGCTGGCACAGGTTTTGCTTGTATGCACCTGTTACTTTGTTGCAAATGTTAGGTTTGACCTAACGAGTACAACTGAAGCAGTAGCTACAATTAACAATAACAGCTGAAATATTGCTCTAGACAATAATGGATAGGGTATTTCAACAATAATTTTCTTGGCCATCATCTAATCCTACTGAAGGTGACTTTGCAAATTCAATGTTCTAAGGCTTTAGCTGCCTTGCAAGGCCTCAAGAAGCTCTGATCACCCTGAAGACCACAGAGTTACTTTACCTGCTTGTAATTTGGACAATCTTTGTTTACAGAGAAAACCTACACAAGCCTCCAGAAAGCAGGAACTTTTCAGTTGCTTCACACAAGCTCTGCATTGCCATTCATTGAAAAGAATTGAAATGAAATTTCACTGTAGGTCTTGGTGTAACTATTTTCACAGTAGCACTTCATATTGGCTAAACAAACCAAATGGGTAAGATAACAATTTCTTAAACACTCCTGGCTTTTTCTAGTATAACTTTCCAGCAGCAAGACAAATCTTATCTAATAGGATAAGTTAAACATAAATTAAACATAACATAGATAAGCGTATTATTTGCAGTCAAGAAATAGGCTCTGTTGCTTAGCAGATATACTTCAATGGATCAGGAACTGTAGTCATATTTCTGGATTGCCACGAAACACTTAAAACACATTTAACTTGCAATGCAAATATTTAAGTGCACTGTGAAAGCACAGGACTTACTAACCAATGAGATCCTCTTCTAGACTGTGCTTTGTGCAGAAAAGAGGAATTAAAACTAATACTTATTTGTAGCACAAATAAATTTTGTGATTGATTTCTTAACTCTTACTGTGGAAATGTGGTGCAAGCTGCATGTACCAAGACATTAACACCAAAACAAATATTCAAAAAATCTTCATGTATTGAAGGTAAAAAACAAATTAACCATATAACCTATTGTCCCTTTGTATTACAGTAGTGGAAAAATACTGAGACTAGGAAATACCTTCCCCCAAAAGCTGCACAAAATCTGAAATAATTGAAATACTTTTCCCACTAGAAGTATGAAAATTTCTGTTTCATCAAATATATTCATAATCACGTTCTCAAACATTTTATACCAACTAAATAATTGTGGGTGCCAAACTTTTAATAATAAGTACAGACTCACAGAAAAAAAGCATTCCTTGAAGAAATGTCAATAAATATGCAAGACACACTCCAGCTGAAGCTTTCCTTAAGGTATAATGCCAGTAAGGAAGAAACCACCTCCTTTTGACCCAGTAATCTTGCTGTCCCATGGGATGCAAGAGGGTTTATGATATTACTAGTATTAATATTTATCATAAAGGAATACAAATTTGTATTTAAATTTCTAAGAAGCTACACTGTTTTGAGAATATTTTCTGACCTTTTTTGAGTCATGTGCTTGATACCCATGAGCAGAAAACAAGACATTTTTGAGGAAATAATTTCTGAATATCAGCTACACACTTTATAACAGGTATTGAACAAAAGTTCTGAAAAACATACTGGCCAAGAAAAGTATTCAGAATTTTTCACTTTTAAAAGCAAACTTTACATTCCACTGCTCACAGCAGGACATATGGATGATGGCTCATATTTGTAACAGAAGTAAAAAAAAATAAATTTCAAACTGGCATTACAAGATAGCTACAAACTGAAGAAAGCATCTTGAAAAAAATAATTCCAAAGGAAAATTGGTAAGTGAAGCACACCTGAAAACAACTCAACTTTTCACACTTACATTGGATAAAATTAAGTATTTTTTATATTTCTATTTTTTTAAACATTCAAACTGAAAATCTGATGGTAAAAGTAAGTAGCTATGAAATAAAAATATTTTTAAAAATAGAGTAGAATATAATACATTAAATACTTGAGTGAAGCTGCTCAAGTTGGATTAGGATGTTTATAATCTACTCACAACCATTTGACACTACAGGAAAATGACAAAACAAATGTAGACTGAAACAAGCCAATGCAGAAAGCTTTATGCACTTACAGAATGCATTGCTGGGGGCAAAAATCAGGAAGTGAACAATGTGTTCACAAAGATAAAATTTAGCTCACATGGAGGGGAGGGAAGAGGCAATGACATACACTTTACTCTTCTGGTCCTCAGAAATACTGTGAAATAAAGCAGGAACACCCTGGCTCAGGTTCCTGGGAGTTTCTGAAGGTAACAGTGGTCATACTTTTACTGGAAAGTTTAATTAGTACAGAAATCTTAGTATTTCTGATCAAGATCTGATCCTCACTTGAAGTTAGCCAATGGCTTAGGGAGCCAGTACCAGTCACTTCTGAGGAGTAGCTATGAATTAGCTGAGATTTATTCTGATTGTTTCCAATGAAAGACCTCAAAGCACTGCTGGAAAGCCACTATGATCCTCCCAAACACACCATGCAATGCCACAAGTATCCTTATGCAAAACAAAATGCCTGGACAGAATCTATTCAACTCATACCCAACACTGAACCTCTGCCAGGTTTCACACTTTACCAAAGAGGAAATAAAAGCACATCCAGTTTCAACTCACCTTCTGCTTACAGTATTGCTGTTCAATTGCCATTCTACACATTCAATTAATAAAGCCTGCTGGTTACTCAAGAGATTTATATCAACAATTTTGTCAACATTTTACCAGCACCAGTTAGAGATGTTAGTTCTTTAATTGCTAACTGGAAAGGAGAGACAGACCTATAGTTTAATGGTATTTATTTTTCAAGTGTATTATACTGTACACGCCACTTTCTTGCAGAAGATTTTAACAGTTTAAATGTGCACAACCTTAAAATTCAAAGAAAAGGAAAAAAAACAGGTCTGTTGCATTCTAGTTCTTTGTGCCTTTATTTTTTAATGCACATAATGAAGCAGAGGTCCTCATTTCCAAATCAAACTATCTGTAGAATATAGAAAATGTATTCATGGAGCATTATGATTTCTAATTAGTACTACACCTGCAAAGCAATCAACACGAACAGCCTTCATTTTCATTTGCAAAACTTTTCATTTGCCTTTTCCTCCTGCTGGGAAATCCTAAAGGCAGACAACTAAACCACCTTTCTCCCCTAACACAAAATCACTTTACATTTGGCAACCAGGTCTAGCCCACACCTAATCCAGACTGGCATGTTGAAGTTACTACCTGAACTCCAAGCCCCCCCTGGGACCCGGCTGCTGACTGTCAGTTCCTCAGTTCCTCTTTTTTTATGCATGCTGCTATCTGCTGCTGCTCTGAGGTCTGCATTAACTCCTGGACAACAGGAAGGAGATGGGTTTAGAGCCTGCTGTAGGATGATATAAATTGAAAGCAATCCCAGAAGGCAGCAATGCCAAAGCTGGCCAGACATTGTAAGAGCCCCTGAATTTTGGCTTCAGAACCATCAATCAGAAACATCTTGCTGGCCACATTCCCAGAAGCCCCATAATGAACCACAAAGTTCAGAGCAGAGAGAGGTAACAGTAAACAGAGAGTGCTGAGGGAAAATAAAAAAGAACATTATTCACCCTCTCAGTGAGAGCAGTTCAACTCTTAGTTGTCACCACTTGATTTCAGACTGTGCCCAAATATTTTCATAACTTAAGACTGACTGCTGCCATCCCTGGTGAATATGCAGGGTTTTATTGGTAATTTAAGCTGCTTTCATTATAAGACTATGAGACAAAGATCTATTAGTTCAAAACATTAACTAATGGTCCTTTCTCAATTACGTTCAATTTTTCAGAGAAATTTTTAAAGGGGTAACATGAAATAATTTTCTTATAATTTTTCACTTAAGAACTGTATCTTAAATTTAGTCAGGGAAATTTAAAATGCTCAAAAGAAGCTACTTAAAACAGATTTAAAGATTGCAGTTATTAATGTTCAGGAGAACATAGAAAAAATATCTAACTAAACAGAAATATGTATAATAAATAATTAGAAAAGTAAACTTACTTCTTCAGCCTTGCTAGACAGTTCACTTTTACACTGTTTTAGCCAAACAGTGCTGTAAATGCACAGAGCTAAGTAGAGACCATCATATGAAAAAGAAGTCATGCAATTTTTTGTCTTCCACATATCTTGTTGTCTGTTCCCATTTTAAGTGTGTGGAAGGAATATTTGGAGTAGGTGCATATCTTATTACTGAAAAATTTACTTTCAAATGAAATTACTGGAAACAGAAAAATTCACAATTTATAACACTATCTTTGAAAACCCAAATTATATTGATTTGACACACCAAATTAGGGAAAAGAACTTGCAGCTAATGGTTCCTAACACTGAACTTAGCACACAAGCAAAGGAGTGGAAGGGTTGTCCCATCTAACTGGGAATGGTTCACAGCTGCACAGATCTCTCAATGGGCCTGACACCACAGCACCAAGGATTTCCAGAAAAATGGATAAGTTAACCTCTCAACAGTTTGTGTACTATCATTAGAAGACACAAGATGCTCATTCAAAAAGTCCATTGCAGAGATGGGAAATAAACATCCTTATCACAACATGCAGTCCAATGCATTGCATTTTTTTCCACAAAGCTATTAGTAGCAGAACCATGCACCCAAACACAATTCTAAAGCTTAAGTCTCTGAGCACATACCTCTGGATCATGGTCTTTTACAGAAATGTTTAAGCAGGGGTTCAAAAAAATGACATGAGGCATGTCTAAAAAAATGTCACCGAGATAAGACCTGTAATTTATTTCCAGCTGAAATATTTGCAACTTTCAGTTATTTCTCTTGGCCTTTAGGGAAAAGAGTAATCTCCAGTCAGGGTTATGATCCACTGGTTTCCTTGCCCTATACATCCACATAGAGAGAACACAGTCCATACACCTTCAAAAGATGTAAACAGATGTCTGAACATCTGTATTAATTTGTGAATAATGTTCAGAGTGCTGCACCTCTTGACAACTAGGAATCTACCTTAAAGCCTGCTTCACAGATTTAAAGCTACAAATTCAGCTCCCCAGGGAACTACTGAAAACTCTGAATCTTTAGATATTTTATTTACCAAACTGCTTCTCTTAAACAAGCAGCTAGAATTCCCCTGAAAAAGAAAGGTCACATTCATGCAGCCTTTTAGGAAAAAACACCTCATGTTCCGATAACTCTTTCTTTTCCATTTTGCCAACTGTTCTGATTATTTGGCAACAACACAAGGATACACTTTCAAGCAGGAGTAGCACACATAAAATACAAATGTAATCTCCAAAATGATTAGCACAAATTAAGCAGCTGCTGGTGTGTATGAAAGCCAGCACCCTCAAGGTCCTCAACTTGTTAAAGCATGATCCAGCAACATGAAATAAAGGGCAGCTGGGTCGTGTCAAGACTTTGGTAAAGCTGGCAGACCAGAATAGTTTGCTGTCCCTTTTCCCTAAGTCAAGGAAAAAGGCCTGCTCTCTATTTTGGCCACTGCAATTAAATGTAAAACCCACTACCAAAAAAATTTGTTGTGGACAGTTTAAATCTTGGAGACTGTGTACCTTTTACTCCATTCCTCATTACAGAAAGCAACACACTACCCTGCTATACATTATAATCTGTGGGCTTTCCTGTGCTCTTTATTGTAGTTTTCACACAGGGCCATTGCAGAACAGGAAATTAGCTTTTTTTTTTTTTTTTTTTTTTAATAATACAGATATATTTTTATTTTGTTCATTCTAGGACTGGTGATGAAAATGCATATTAAAATAAAACAAAAACTTTTACATCCTTCTGTGGTAATTAGCAGTTCAATTTAAATTCTGACTCTTCTATGCTCACAGTCATGTTATGGTCTCCAATCTCCACCACAACAGACCCCATTTACTAACCTCAGATCTAGAGCTTTCAGCACTAATACTTCCAATATCACTATGACTCTCCTTGTGCTACAGATTTTATTTTTCCTTCAGCATGACTGAGATGCCACTTTTCCTCAAATTACCTGCTAATACTAGAGCAAGAGGCTAAGGTTTTGTTTGTACAACTACCAAAAGACAGCTACAATAATTTGTGATGCAGCCACTCGTAGTGTATGAAGTGTTTGCCCACACATTAAAACCACTGAGATTCAGTCCAGTGTTGTTGCTCCTCCTTCTTCTGAGAAATCAAAATGAGGAACACCCAGAATGTCAAAATTACAAGCTTTCTAAAATACAATGGCATTTTGATGATCTCTGTTTATTATTCTCTTAACATCAGAACTCTGAACTTTAGAATAAATCCACTTAAAACATAATCTGAACTCACATTACGTTGGTTACTTTATTTTCTTCATTCCAGGCATAATTGTGATGCACACTCCACAAACTTCCACTCTAAACATGCAAACTGCCAATCATAGCATATTAAAGCTCTTGGGACATCCATTAGCTTGTCTCTAGCAAACAATTTTTAGGCTAGCTTTTATTATTTGCTACCTTAAAATGACATATGAGTGGATAATGGATAAGATCTTTCCAAATAAGCAGCGGTTCTGTGTAATAGAAATACTACTCCACAGCTGCATTCTAATTGACAAGTTGGCATTGAAAAAATCTCCCAATTCAAATGAGGAGGTAAAAAAAAAGATACCTTTTTACAAATTAATCCATTGGCTTATCTTTTAGGAAAGAGCACTGATTAAAGCAATGCTACCTGAACCTGAACAGAGAAATTCACCCTTGGAACCACAGCTGCATGTACCTTGAGGAATAAGAGGCTAATTTCAGACTGTGTAAGACCTGCTTTCTTTCTGTCCTAAACAGCTGCTAAGGTCCTGCACATATGCAGTCAATTTATCCTGGATAACTCTGGACAGCAGAAGAATAAATAATGCAGACGACCAGACACATACCACAGATATTTTGAAATGCACAAAAGAGAACCATACAGAGGTTGGTCTACTTCTCTTCAAGGAACATTAGACCTGCCAGCTTCAAGCTGACGCCCACAAAAACATCCAAGCAAGTATTCCAGACTGGTCCTAAAAATAGTATGAACACAGTAACATGGTGCAGTGCTTGAACTGGGAGCAAGTTTCAGACACCCTGGCTCTGCAATCAACCAGCTTCAAGTAGCAATCTTACTGCTCTCAACAGGGAAGTCTGCTGCAACCAAAACTGTTACCAAAATCCTCAGTGAGGTATCACAGCTATTTATTTTAAAATATTTATTATCTATACAGCACCTATTATATGTAGACATTTGCATGGGTTTAGCAAATTCTGCTGGCCTGTGTTGACAGAAAAAAATTCTAAAAAGTCCTCTCCCCCTTCAATTACACCTTTTTAACCAAAGCAGACTTAAATGCCATTCGAAGGTAATTCCTGAGAGGCCTGAACACTCGCTGAGTTCCCTTCACTAATTAATGGATCATTAGTAGGAAAGAACCCCTAACTGTTCACCCCCTGCACCACATACAGTCTTAATTACCTTTGTGAAGCAACCAATTTGTCTTTCAGTTATTGTGTCCAAAATCCCAAGTGAATTGACTCAACAGGGAGAAGGAAAAAAAAGGAAAAAAGTTGTTTCATACACACGTTTATGAAAATTCATAATTTGTATGACTGGCAAAGAATCTAGGAGCTAAGTGTTTCTAGCAAGAGTTAAGAAAGGGGATTTCAGTAAATTAGGAGAGTCAGAAGTGATAGACTGACTAAAGGAACAAAAAGCTTTTCTTGGGATTACAAATATGGATATATCACTGAAAAGCTTTCCCTTTGTGCAGCTTTTGAGAAAGTTAATTATATCATCACTTCATAATCACGACAGCTATGGGAAACAGCAAAACACTATCACAGCTGTTGTTTGCTTTTTCCAGACCATTGGAACAGGCACCTATTCCTTGCCTTTCAAAATACTTCCTTGCAGAGTTCCTAATGAACAAGTTCTCTCTGTGTTTATGCCCAATTGCCACATGAATCCAGTTGGAGACAAAATATAAGCTTTACTGCCAGTTATTTTACAACAGAGATCAGACTGCTCTTCTTCTCTCATTTTCACAAATCTATGAAAATAAAACCCAAAAAACACTCGCAGACATTCATACTTTTTTTGGATGCACCTCAATGAAACACACCAGAAACAGGCAACAATCACTGATGCCAAACAAGACAGAAGACAGGCTGGCTGCAAAAAAACATTTCCAGGAACCAGGTCATTTACTATACTCCATTTGTAGAGTTCTATGTTCTGCTCAGGTTCCTGTTCCTGAGCATCATTTAAGATACAAAGTTTCAGTCATTAAAGAACTCTAAGCCACAGAGCAGTACCTTGCCTTGAAACAATGTAGCAAAGCATGTACCTGAAATGTCTCTGTGAATTAACATATCCTTCATTTTGGTCCCAAAGCGAAAGAGCTGGGAGACTCCAACACATAAAATGTGGAAAACTACATCTTCCAGGAGACAAGATTTTGGACCTCCTGCGTTTCACTTCATTGCCACTGCTAATGCAACTTTTACCTATGTGACCGGGGCTCACACTAAATCCCATCTATAATCTACTACAATATTCATTTCTTACCTAAAACATGTACCTCAGAGAACCATTGAATAAAGTGACAAGACTGGGAGGCACTTGAGTCTTAATTCAGTTCGCTCATAAAACATGGCTCAGAAAGCCAAAAGGACCCACAAGAGCTGCTGACCTTCAAGGAGAACCTCTTCAGAGCTCGAAACCAATCCACTCCACCGGGCAGAAAGTTGGTATGGCAGAAGACTTGCATGGGTTAACACACAATTTCTGGATGAGTTTAAAAAAAAAAAAAAAAAAGAGGGAACAGACAGAAGGTAGAGGTAAGAAAAATACTTGGTAGGAAGAGAGAAACACTGCTTGAGCGGGCAGCAGTTCAAGCTCAGCTGGAGTTGAGAGAAGGATGTTAGGTAAGCTGGCAACAAAAGGAAGAGAGGAAAAGTAAGAAAATTGTAGACTGCTGCTCAGCTAGTAGGGGACATAGAGACAAAGTACACAGAAAAGGCTTAGACACTCAATGTTGTCTTTGGCTGATTTTACACTGATGAGGTCTGAGCCTATAGCAGAGTTCCAGGGAAAAGAAGCATTACTCACATGAGTACATGACCAAGTTAGAAAGTTCTTCTGCAACTGGGATATATACAGAGACACAGAACCAGACCAAATGTTTTATTCTCTGGGTCACCAGGAGAATTCTGGAAACAAATTTTCTTTCCAGAAGCCACATTTATCCAGTATATATTTGGAATAAGTAAATCAATCTGTTTTCTATGGCAAGACATTTAGCTCTGTAAACAAGGAAAGAGTACTGGACATTGTTTGCCTTGACTTTAGCCAGCTTCTAACACAGCACCTCAAAGGATCCTTAGACCTAAACTGTTGATGCATGCACTGAATAAGTGAACTATGAAGTGAGTGACACAGCAGCTGAACTGCTGAGCTCAAAAGGCTGCAACCAAAGATACCACGTCCAAGTGGCCTCTAAGGAAGTTTCTGCAAACCAATACTGGGTTTAAGATTTGTCTGCAGTAATGACCAGAAAGATGGAACAGAGTGCCTTCTCAGCAGCTCCCAAGGATACAGGAACTGGGTGGAGCGCTTTATAAGCTAGAGGGAATATCTGCTGTTCAAAGATACCTCAAATGGCTGGAGAAGTAGCCTGATAGAAACCTTGCAAAGTTCCACAAAGGCAAAGTCCTCTATCTCTGTTGGAATAACAAGCTGGGAGCCAAACAGATGGAAAATACTTTTGCAGAAAAGGTCTTGGGGAGCAAGTTGAACAGGAGTCAGCAGCATGACCTTGCAGCAGAGACAACCACACACTGGCCTGTCTTAGCAAAAGTGTAGCCAGAAGACCACGGGAAGTGATTCTTTCCTTTCATCTGGCACTTGTGTGAGCACATCTGGAGGATTCTGCCCAGCTTTGGGACCACCTGTACAAGACATTAACACATGGAAATGAAGCCAAGCAGATGGCTATGAAGGTGAGTAGTGACTGGAGATCAGGGTATACAAGGTGAGACTGAGACAGCTGCATTTGTTCACCCTTAAGCAAAAGTTATTACTGCTGCTACCAGTGACCTAATCAGAGGTTATGGAGAAGGCAGAGCCAGACTCTTCCCAAAGGTGCAGTGATAGGACAAGAGACAGTATATAAAATCCACACCTTCAGACAGACTTTTCAAAGAAAACTTGCAATAAAGTTTTGATGCAACACCCAAACAGGTGACCAGAGAAGTTACAGAACCTCCATCCTTGGAGTTCTATAAAACAACTGGAAAAACACCTCAGCAATTCCAGCCAAGTTAGCCTTGCACTGAGCACGGAGTAATACCGGATGACTTTAAGAAGTCTTTTAAAATTTAAATGATCAAACTTCCAGTGGCAATCAAAAAATCCAGAACTCTACAACTTGATCCTATCAGGTAAATACAGTGAGAGTCTTAATACTCCTCTCCATCAAAGCTTTCTTGCTAAAGCCAGACATAGGTCCAGAAACAAGAGAGGGAAACTGAGAACATTTACCATAATAACAACAGATGAAAAGCAGATTTACTGTGTTCAGATGAAAAGGAGATTTACTGTGTTCAGCAGAAACCTTGTGCTGCATATATGATTACCAGTTATTTGCTGAAAGTATGCCCAGAGCACCTGGGTAACCATGTACAATGCTGGATCTGTCCTCAATGTTTTCACCATTCCAACCAGTATATGCTTTAAGGCACAGAGCACTGTACTTTGCATTTTGCTTAAGAGGACATTTTTATGTCCTATCAGCGCCCATAGAGCAGATGTTGTGGATCACTACCATTAAAGGTCCATGTGCATGCATGTGAAAGAGCTTCCAGGTTTTGGTTCACTCACTTTCTTCACTAGAAGAAGCTCCAAGTCACAGGTGCTTATCTGGAAGACACAGTACTGGAACTCTGCACATGATTTAATGGCATGAATGGCTCTTAGCTGTAAAAGGTGTATTATCAGGGTAGTCAGTTTCTCAGTAGTAGCATATATAAAAATAGGAAAAAGTATAGCATTTTCTCCCAACATGCCTTGTTGCTTTTTGCAAGGCACTTTTACCAAAGCATGGGAACAGTGCCACAGCTGGCTTGGAAAAACACAGCCTCAACCAGCAGTGAAAAAACCATTCTGAGTTAGTGTTTAGTATAGCAATAACTTTGCAGAATAACTCTTAACAATGTAAAAAAGAGTCACCTGAGAGTCAGTGAATTTGAAAATAAAGCTATTCAAACTTCTAAAATCTTATCTCTGAACTTTTTAAAATTAGACTATATGAGCACCTGACATTACTAACAGTTTTGGAAAAGAAAATTGCATGTGTTTCTACCTATGCTAAGGATGCTCCTGATGAAGGAGGGCATGATGGATGGATGGATGGATGGATGGATGGATGGATGGATGGATGGATGGATGGATGGGGCGGAAGGGGCGGAAGGAAGGAAGACATGTCAAGGAAAAAGAAGGGTAAAGGCAGAGCTCTCAAAAGGAAATTTGATCTCACTTCTTTTCCTAATTCTCTATAACACATCTCTCATCTCTCCTCCTCTACCTCTCCAGGAGCTTTTTCCAGATTGGAGTTTTGGAAGAATATTCCTTAGGCTCTGATCTCCACATCCTGTATGGCTTCTGCTTACATCCCCAACTGTTCCTGTGTTTCCTCCTCTAGACCACCAGACAACTCACTCTCAAATGGGGAGGGGGGAATAATGAACGAGTTATTGCTAATGCATCCAAACCCACTTAAAGCATTATTAAAGCACTTGGTTATGAGTTATCTCTAGACTGTCCTGAAGAGGTTTTGAAGAAGGTCTGGTATAAAATTTACAGCGTATTTGTACACTTGCCTTATGCATGAGACAATTTCCTCCCCTTAAGCAAACAAAGTATGTGGAAGCTATACAGGTGAGGCTTACAAAAGAGTCTGCAAGCTGAAGAATTGGTTCTTCTGAAGAGCAGCATATAATCCTAAAGTCTTTCAAATGAAGCAGGTTTGATTAAACCATATAGAATGTAGTAATTCTGCTTTCTTGAGAAAGCAATATGAGGGCCAGTCTTTTGCTTAGGAAAGCTGCCAAAAAACCACATAAAACACCAAGCAAACAAAAACTAAAGCAAATTATGGAAGTGAACAGTAAAGATATCAAAGGAAAAAGCAAGGAATGTGTCATCACAGCCACCAGCAACAGAATCTCTGCATCTTAGTGTAACTCATTTATATGTTTTCCAGCATTGTTCGAGTCTTCTGTTCCAAGAAACAGTTCAGTTTCTTCTCTCTTCCCTTCTGAGCTCTCCAAACAGGAAACTTGCCTAGCACAGCAATAAGAATACAAGTTGTCTTCACAGGAATTCAAGACTCCCCTGCTTCCCCTCTCCAAAGGGGAATCTTCAGCAACTGCTGAATAGCAGTTGCCTGCTATTTCAGTTAGAAATCATGGCAGATGATGGACAACTCGGAAGTCCTGTGCTACCCTTGAAGGGAACCCAATTCATTGTATAAGGCTCAGTGGTCTAAATTTTGCCTGTAATTACAATTTCTGACTCACGCTCATATTCAGAATATATGAAAGCAGCAGTCTCAATTACAAATTTAGTCTTCTAATACAAATGCAGAGAGAGGCAAATACACAGATATATGGTCTAGACATAAAATTTACAGAGTTCAACTTCTCCTTGGGCAACCTACTACACATTTAACACTAAGTTGAAAGACAATTTTTATTTAATTTTACTTTATTTTAAGTAAAGTATTTAATTTTACTTATTTGGGTACTTGGTGTCATATTATCAAGACATGAAAGGCAGTGGCAGTAAAACAAGAAACAAAAATATTACCCTACAGTATTTTTTCCAGTTAGGAACTTCCCTCTTCATTTCCCTCACTATCCGTTGGTGGTTTCCTCCAGTCACAGCTTTTGCTCAGGGGCACTGTGCATGAGCCTCCCAGGGAAGCACTGAGCAATACAAGTGCCTCTCAAACACATGCAGAAGAAGAATGTGCAATAGTATCTTGTTCTAGAATTTTCTTTACAGGCAAAGTATACCTGACTGCGACTACAGGCAAACATACAAATGATTGGATAGAGCAAAGCCAAAGAGCCACACCTTGCCTTAGGGGAGAATGTGATGAGCCACTCTTCCAACAGCATTTATTCCGCTGTCTTGGAGTCATCTTAAAGACCTGTCCTGCCCAGTATTAAGCAACATACCAACAGGGCAGAAACATCTCACTCTCCAAGGGCCCCCATGACATTTCTATGCATCTCTTATTCTGGTCTTGCAAACAGCTGTACAAGACCCTCTGCAGTCTGTGCCGTGCACTGCTCACCCCTCCACTCAGCTCTTGAGACAGGGGTCGTGCCAGCCTGTACCTCCCCTGTCCTTTCTCCAGTTTCCTTTCAACTCCCAGCAGCCCAGTACAATGCTGAAAACTTGGAAGGGCAAAGAGTCTTGCTGGGGCTGCAGGTATCCCTTTGCACTGCAATCTCTCTCATGCCAACCCAAACTTTGGTGAGACCAGGGAAGAAGAATATTAGCACGAGACACAAAGCCCTCTTCAACTGTAGTGATCTTCTACTGTCAAACTTTAGACAAGAGAATTTCTTTTGATTTGACATTGTATATTTTCTTCTTTTTGCAGCATATTAAATTCCCTTCTGGAAAAGAAATGGGCTTATCCCAAAGTCTGGAAAAGAATTCCTGATAACTTCATTGCTACCACTGAGCAAGACCAGCTTAGTAAGCTGTTTTCGCAGCTACACATCATCTTACAATGCTGATGTAACACTAGCAAATTCACTTATCCACAAAATATGCCATGCTCCAAGAGCTTCTGTTAGGTGGCACACCTGTTAGATGTGGAGCAGAAGGCCAAGCTGCATGGCTGGTCTTAAGTATTCAAGGCAGTTGGTAACAAGAAAAACAAAGTTACCAGAACTTTAAAGCTTATCTGATACATCTCATCAGGGACACTGAGCATCACAAGAAAACAAACACACTTTTACAAAGTTTTTTCAGCCCTTCTAAAGAAAGAGGATCCCCTCACACACCAGAACTGCTTGGAACAACTTTTCCAAAACTATTAACAAATCTATTAAAAGGAATGATTCATTGGCTTGATTCATGTAACTAGGCATCTTACAACACAGGACCATGGCTGATAAAATGATACTGAACAATTACACAGATAACATTATACTTAATTGTATTTTAAAAAAACCCAAACCTCTGAATTGTATTTTTCTTAAAGTTTTATGTATTCAGTTCTTTTAAACCACATTAAAAATGGGTTTAAATGATCCATACACAAAGAAACAGCAGACAAAATACAGAGAAGTTGAAAATCAATAGTTGTAGCTATTTCCTGCTAGTTTTCTTTTTTGTAGGCAAACAGAATTCTTATTGATGCATATTTAACTTGTATTGATCAACTGTGCCATGAAGAAAGAAAAACTCACTAACTTGGGCCCACTTTTTCAAATTTGTAGTTGTCTATTTAATGGACACATCCCACGGTGTCTTTAAACAGCACATGCTCCTTGGTTTTGCTCATTAGTCTGTATGTAAAACAATAGTGAAAACCAACCTAGCACATAAGCAATATTGTTTTAATACAGAGATGACTGAAAAGTATGAGGTTCCTAACTTCAGTCTCTCATATAGTATTTTAGCATGCTATTGCTATCTATATATAAACATTTTCAAATGTGTTTTATCAAACCCTACCAATCGCATGTGTTTTCTACCCTGAAATGACAGCAAGTTCATAATACTTTAACCTGAGCTTACCTAGGTAGAAGTGCACATTTCAAAGGGATAATGAATACTTGTACTGTTCATTACACAAGTGTCCTCACATTCCTAACCTGTTCATCCATTCATTTGCAGCTATATTATTCTGTACTCCTCCTTGGATTTCTAGAGTTCTATCTACCATTACCTCCAATTATTCTTTAATTTTCTGGTCCATTTTATTCTCCCAATGTTGAAAATAGATCAACTAAAATCCTTAGTACCTTAAGAGAAAAATCCTACTAAAATTTATTCACACAAGTCCCCCTTAGCTAGAGGGACTTAGTGACTTGTGTGCAAGTCACTTATGAAAGGTCCAGAATCTGACCCAATACATCTCTGGAAGTAAGTAAGAATTACCACTCCAGCCTGGTTCCTCTTTAAGAAAAAAAAAAAAAACCCAAAAAAAAAAAAACCTATAGTGCAGGGAAGTTATCTCCACAAAACACACACATCAGTGATTGCATTTGTGTGCTGGCAAAGCCGGAAGGTGGCTTAGGTCATGCATGTAATGCCAGCCTAAAAAAAAAAAAAAAACCCTAAAAAAAAAGCTGTAGTCTGTCAACTAAAGATCACAGAATCAATGAGGCTGGAAAGGGCCTCTGAGATAATCGAGTTCAACCTATGACCCAACACCACCGTGTCAACTAGACCACGGCACTAAGTGCCACATGCAGTCATTTCCTGAACATCTCCAGGGACGGTGACTCCACCACCTCGGCGGGCAGCCCATTCCAGCTCTGATCGCCCTTGCTGTGGAGAGATTCCTCCTCATGTCCCACCTACACCTCCCCCGGCGCGGCCCAGGACCATGTCCTCCCGCCCTGGCGCGGGCTGCCTAGCCGAAGAGGCCGCCCCCCCGCTGGCCACAGCCTCCTCTCAGGGGCCCGCAGGGTCCCCCCGTTACGGGCGGGGGACAGGGGACCCGCGGGGCCGGGGCCAGGCCGCACCGCCCGCCCGCCCGCCCGGCCACTGCCCCGGGCCCGGGCGCGGCCCCACCCCGTGCGCGCAGCCTATCGGCCTCGGCCACACCGCCGGGGCCGCGCCCGCCCTCCCGGCCTCCCTCCTTGCCGGCCCCCTCCTTGCCGGCCGCCGGCACCTGCCGGGCGGGGGAGGGGAGCGGGAGAGGAACCCCCAGCGGGGCCCGCCGGCCACCCCAGCGCCGCCCTGCCCGAGCCGGCGCGGGGAAGGGGAGGGCAGCACGGGCTTTTACCAGGAGGAGCAGGAGGCAGCCAGGGTCAGGCAGGAGCGGGAAGATGGCGGGTCTCATGGTAGATCGGGCGGCCGGGAGCGGGGAAGGGAGAAGCGCGGCTCCCACTCGCGGCGGCGGCTCCTCCACTTCCCCCCGTCGCCAGGAAACACCCGGGCAAGTTCCACCGCGGGGCCCGCGCTCCGCCGCGCGCTCCCGGGGCACGCCGGGAAGCGTAGTTCCGGGAAGGGGAGGGCAAGGAGGAGGAGGAGGAGGAAGGAAAGAAAGGAGAGAGAGAGAGAGCGGCAGAGGAGGCGTGGAACCCAGAGCGCACCGGGGCTGCCCGCGGGGCGGTGCCTGCGGGCGGCGGCGGCGCGATGAGGAGAAGGGCGGGGTGGAGGTGAGTTACGGGGCGCAGCTGCAGCGCCGGGCACGGCAGAGGGAAGGGAAGGAGGGAAGGAAGGCGAGAGGGAGGCGGTCTGGGCGAGGCAGGGTTAACCCTTCCCGCCTGGGTGGCGCGGGTGTCCCGTGGCACCGCACCCTCTTCCGCTCCGGATCGCTCCCTGGCAGCCCCCAGGCTGTCCGCCTTTCCTTCGGATCCCGCCCTGTGCCTTCAGGCGGGACTGGGCACGCGGGTCTGGCCTGGGGAATGGGACGAGGGGCGCTTAGGCACTGTGCGCCTCGTGGTCTTCGTGCCCTCGGAGTTTGGGAGGAAACTTGGAAGTCTGTGTGTGGCGGGGCAGGGCGGCTGCTGGGCGGGTTGGGAGCTTCAGCTCGGCTGGAACGGCGTCGTCGGTGTTTATCCCTTGGCGCTTCAACAGATTGGCGCTTTCTGTCGCTTCCTCAGTTGTAAATGAAGAACACCCGAAATTCAGGGCTCGGCCCTCTTCCAGTAAAACTTTGGACCTTGCGGAATACGTGCATGCTCTGAGACCCCGCAGAGCTGTCTCGAAAAGCCCACAGAAGGCTGCGCTTTGCCTCTGTCACGTTTCCAGTATGCGCACCAGTGTAAGGAGGGGGACGGGGTGTAGCACCGTTTAGAAGAAAGTCCTTTACATCAGCCCTTTTCAAGTTAAGACTCGCTTGGTTTCAAAGAAAGCCTGACAGGCTCAGACTTTGTGTGGCCCTGCAAAGATCTTGTGGCCTGTCAGTTTCATGAGCTGCAAACACTCTCGCACACATGGATATACATACAAGTCATGTATTTTTTATAGCCTGAAATTGAAACTTGGTTTTTATCAGTTCTGCCATGACTACCTTAAGAACTTCTGCTCTTTGATCTGTAGAATGAACATCTTGTGCACTAACTCACATTTGAAAAATCTTTGATATTTTTTCAAAGCTCAGTCTTCACTTGGAAACTATCAATGAAATTTGATAGTATATGACTGTGCTATCATGTTTAAATTTTAACAACCTCGTGTTTTTCTGAGTAGAAATATTATGTAATTCTTGCTGTCTGCGTAATGCAAAGTGGACATATTGTTTGGTATGAAATTTCACACACCTTGAAAAGGCCTTGGTGTCCGTGCGTGTCTCTTCATTTTAAGTGGCTTGAGAAGGCTAATATTTTTCTACATTTAGCTTAAAGAAGAAAAGTGAATTATTTACTTGATTCCAGTAATATGATGCATATTACAGATATTGCCAATTATGTAGCATTTTATAAGCAGACCTTTTACTTATTTCTTGATTTTTTTTTACAGACTAAATGTCTCTTTTTTTTTTTTTTTTGTTAACAAGGATCTTTATCAAGCAAGCCTTCCAGACAACAGTTCATCTGTTTGTTATACACATGAGAAAAATACCTGAGGAATGTTACAAATTTTCCTTTTCTAGTCCCTCTTAATATTTCAGAACTTCTCTGATGCAGAATTAACCCATTCAATGGAATCATAACACTTTACTAAGAATTGCTGTGGAAGTAATGGACTGCTTCTCTCACTTGTATAATTACTAACACTTTAGGCAGAAGTAACTGTTGCTTTCATCTGGAAACTATTAACATCTTTCATTATTAATCCTCTTCTGTATGCAGCAGTTTTATGGAAAAATTATTGTTGATGTTATTGGGATATTTCTGGTGTTTCACTGAGTTCTTTGGTATTTGCTGGATTTTATGCTTCTGCCCCTAGATTTCTTATATTTTAGTTTAGTTTATTTGCTGAGAGGTAAAACGTGAAGAAAATGGAGGAACTAGATGGTAAGATCCCCTGAGAAAATACTTTTGAAGGTGCTGGGGTCCATCACTGCTGGTCGCTTCTTAAGCACCACCTCCTAAGGGCACAGGAGCTGGCAATTCCAAAATGTCAGAAGTCAAGCACACGACGTAGAAGGCTGGCTTGGCTGACCTGGGATCTTCTTTTGGAGCTAATGGAAAAAAAGAAGGTGTATGCCTAATTGAAGTAAGGTCAGGTGACACATCAGTTGATGGAATCTCTTTGGATTTCAATACTGCCTCTCAGAGTATCCTTCTGGACAAAATGTCCAGCACACAACTGGATAAACACATGGTGTGATGGGTGAGAAACTGGCTCACAGGCTGGTCACAAAGGGTCACAGTGAATGGGGTCCTGTGGCTAGTGGGGCTCTGCAGGGCTCCATCCTCAGCCCCATGATTTTCAATTTCTTCATTATTGACTTGGATGTGCAACTGGAAGGGATACAAAACAAGTTTGAAAATTATACAAAATTATACAAAACAAGTTTGCAAATTATACAAAATACAGTACCTCCCTGGAGGGCAAAGAGGCTCTCTAGAGAGAGTTCAGCAAGTCAGGGGACTGGGCAATCACCAACTGTGTGAAGTTTAACGAGGCCAAGTGCCAGATTCTGCACCTAAGTGCATGCACAGACTGGGGAATGAGATGCTGGAAGGCAGTGCCATGGAAAGGGACCTGGCCATTGGCAAGTTGAACCTGAGTCAGCAGAGCCCTGGCCAGGAGGGCCAACCCTGTCCTGGGGTACATCAGGCAGAGCATTGGGTAAGGGAGTGGATTGTCCTGCTGTGTTCTGCACTGGGGCAGCCTCACCTCCAGTGCTGGGGGCAGCTTTGGGTGCCACAATATAAGGATGTTGAGCCATTAGAGAGTGTCCAAAGGAGGGCTACAAAGATGGTGAAGGGCCTTGAGGGGAAGCTGTATGAGGAGTGGCTGAGATCATGAGATCACTTGGTTTGTTCAGCCTGGAGGAGACTGCAAGGAGACATCACTGCAGTCACAACTTCCTTGTGAGGGGAAGAGAGGGGCAGACACTGATCTCCTCTCTGTGGTCACCAGTGACAGGACCTGAGGGAATGGCTTGGAATTGTGTCAGGGGAGGTTTAGGTTGGATATTAGGAAAAGATTCTTTACCCAGAAGGTGCTTGGGCACTGGCTCCCCATGCAAGTAGCCACGGCACCAGCCTGACAGGGTTCAAGTAGTGTTTGGGCAGTGCTCTGGGGCACATGGGGTGACTCTTGGGCATGTTCAGTGCAGGGCCAGGAGCTGGACTTCAGTGGTCCCAGTGTGCCCATTCCTGTTCAGGTTTCTGTGATTCTGTATGCTGGAGTATAAGAAGTTGATACTTGATAACAAACTTTATTGGTTAAAGTTAGAATTAAAGCATGCTTGGCAACATTCTGAAGAACAGTCTGTTTGATTTGCACAGAAACACTTTATAGACTTTTGCAAAGCTTATGGACTAAAATTTGTGTTTAAGGCAATGAAACTATGACATATAGGTATATATTTCTTAATGCAGGCTTTCTTCTGGTGAAATTTGGCTAGAGGTAGATTTAAATCACAGATAAAGCCCGTGTTTTTTCTTTTCTGTTTTTAACAGAAGTTTATTCTCTTTAGCATTGTTTGAATAATGTTAATCACTCATTATGAAAATAATTGTGTGTTATTAATGTGGTTTGGGTTTCTTTTCTAGAACTGAATTTCTACAAAAAATGTTGGTGGCACAGATCTGACCTACAGTAATACCTTGAAAGAGTATGAATATTTCAGCAAACTGCCTCTTCAGTGGTTCCTCGTTAGCGTCTGAAGTGCATGCTGCTGCTGTTAATGGAGATAAGAGTACCCTCCAAAAGCTAATAGCAGGTAAATGTTTTCACTGTAGATGCATTTGGATTACTTCAGAACTGAAGCTCTTTGGTTTCGACTTACAGCTCTGATCTTTAAGATACTTTTGATGTCTTGATTATACGTGCTTCTAGAATAAATGTTGCCCTGTAAATATGACTGATTTTTCTGACTTTTTATTACCTGTTGTCTTTGATTGATACTTCTTTGGCAAGTAAAATAGAAAATTGGTAAGTGATAGAACTCCTTTCAGGGAATTTGAAGTTCTGGAGAAGTGCTTAGTGCCAAAATACTTTAGCTGCAAATTCTTAATTTTTTAACTGCTTTTTGGGAAATTTGATAAATGTGTTTTTACAGATAATTTATTATCGTTTCTGAAGTCTTGTGTAGTATTATTGTTTCTGAAGTCACTGTGTAGTATGTGTTAACAAAATGAGCCCAACCTTATTTATTACTTTGATTCTGATAGACTGGCAATGTTTCTCAAGAGAAATTAAAGATAATGAGAGAGTCCAGTCCTACTGAATCCGAGGTGAAAAAAAAATTGCGTCCATTAAAAAGCTCAGGATTTTGCCTTCTGTTGCCCTCCAGGAATGGTATGGCATTCCAGGTCAATAGTTTTTAAAAGCAGTATATATTCTATGTTCCAAAAACAGTCTTGCATATATTTGGAAGGCTGCCATATGATAGGTGAAGACTCTGATTTTTCAGAGCGACTGATTAAATGCAATTCCAGGTGATACTGAAGAAGCTCTATTTCTCAGTGTTTTTTGGAAAATCTCATTCCCTTAGCAAGGGTTGAAGGATTGTGAAATAGTAGAGAAGCACAGTCTGTATTTATGCCACTTATTCTCACTTTTAATGTGTGTGAAGGATTTAATGTTAACAGCCTGAAACCAGCAGTCAGGTTTCTTTATGTATCTTCTGCTGACCTGTGTGGATGTATTGTCCAAGCTGTACAGAAAGTAGTAAGGGGGCTCTTCTTTACAAGGTGTATCTAATTTTCTCAAAACATAGCTAGAACTGATTTGACTCTAACAGGAACACGTTTGAGGGAATTGACTTTATAGAAGCTGCGCTTGTTGAAACAGTTATTTTTTGTTGGGCCTTCAAATTTATTTTGTCATGTGATGGTTCAAACATATACTGTTTGCATTTAACACTATCTGTTTGCTCTTTTTAAAAACATTTTATAAACAGCAGATGATATGGAGGCACTTCTAGAAATCTGTGAGATTCAACTACAAAGTAGCTTTAAATACCCGAGTTTCTAAAAAACCCTTCTGCCTGCCTGTGGAAGTGAAAAAATGTGGGCTTTCAAATTCTGAAGAAGCAACAAAGAGTTTCTGCTAACTTCAGTGCATTTTTGTTAATTTCAGTGCCAAAAGACATATTTTTGGAAACATTAAGGAAATATTATTTCTTGTTGCTGGTACATCTTGTCAAATATACCACAAAACAGCCATTAGAACCAGATAAGGAAATTGCTCTTCTTTCATTGATGATCATGCAGCAATAAGATTAAAATGCTGTTTTACATTTGCATGGGGGAGAAAACTGCACGATCCTTGTAGCATTTACTGCACTAGCAAAATTTGGCTTTTCTGCTTTGCCGTGTTTTGACAGGATATGACACAGACCTTACTTTTTCCAGAACTGGACCAAAAAGGAAAAAAAAAATCCAAAACTTCATGTATTGCCTAGCAGAAGAAGAATGCATTAGAGTAATATTTTTAGCTGTTTACCAGTCACTGTTTAAAGTATAATTTGATGCCAGAAGCAAATTGAGCAACTGGTGCTTTTCACTGAGTTTCATGACTGTGTGCAGCAGCTGATTCAGGACAGTACTCCAGCATTATGTGAGCTGGATTGCTGAACAACACTTTTCTAATACAGCCAAGCTCTGCATCTTGGATATGTAGCTAGTGGTGGATGCAGCAATGGAAAGTCCTGACTTTCTCCTCCTTTCAGGGAGGACATTTTAGCCCCTAAATTCATTGTTGCTTTCCTCTTCATGCTTTCCCTGTTCAGCTATTAACATAGGAGGGGCATAGAGGCTGGCCAAACAGTCTCTTGGAGCAGCCCCTCAAACCTCTTTGGTGATTTTTTCTTCTGCCATCTCTGGTGGAGTGTGTGTGGCTGTACAAAAACATAGATGCTTTATTTGCATATAATTAGAGTATGGATGAATTTTAAAGTAACAGGTGTTTGAAATAATGACACCCTGTGCCAGAAAGAGGCGCAGACAGAATCAAAGCTAGGTAGAAAATTTATTTAGAGAAAGGGGGCTTTGGAACAGAGTATCTCTGTATGTTAACTGCTTCTAATGCTTAAACACAGGACTTTCTAAAATGTCTGTGAGTTAAATACCACAAAGTACGTGCCAAGTGTTAACTGTATAACCAGTGTTCTAACAGAAATGTGCTAATTGTTTGCGTTGCATGAGTTGTCCTGTACTGTATCATGTTGTTTTACAAATGTATGTTCTTGGGCTTTGGGGAATGCTCAAAGTATTTTCTTTCCTGTGTTTTACACAACACTGAATATGTCTTTAGTTAACAGTTCTTCAGTGTTAAAATACATCTGTATGATTTTGATCCTAGGGAAAAAGTGAGCAAAAGTTAATTTTGTATTCGGAGGATCATTTTCCATTTTATGCTTTGGGAAGAGGCATCTAATTGTTTTAACTGTTTATAAGAACATAATAATGATGACAATAGTCATTAGACTGAAGTGTCTGTTTAGTCCAACTCCTCATTCTAAAACCCTTATCATGTATTGCTTGCATCCAGATGCTTCTAAATCACTGATGTGATGTTTCATTGCAAATTGTAACTAAACTATGGGTTACTGTCTGCTATTGTTTGATCCTCCTCTCTACTTCTCTCTTGCCTGTTCTACATCGTGGGAGGTAGAATAAATCTCAGATATTGCAGCAAGCAAGATTGTTGCAAGTGACAAGAAATGGTCTGTCTTTTAATAATTAGGGAGAATTCACACCCTCCTGCTTCCCTTTCTCCTTTTCTCATTTTAAAAATGCCTTAGCATTGTTAAGAGTCTGATATGACTGCTTGCATAGAGTGTGAGGAAGTCATGAAGTACAGCTATGAGAGCTACATTTTGGACTTGGGCCCTGGATTCTGTTGTGATCATGACCTCTGTTGGCAATAAGCTTATCTAATGCATATCCTGGTGGGCTGAGGACTTTTATTCTAAAAGGGAAGGGATGTAAAAAATTTCTTTATTAGGCAGGTAGATGAAGAGAATTTATTTTTGCCAAAGTATATTTTCGGTACACTATGTACCTAAATGTGAATGTTTTGAAGGCTACGTGTGCTTTCTTGATTGCAGAAAGTGGTAATTTGCTGCAGCTGTGAAGTTCACAAGGTGTTGTAGCTAGTGACTTTCATCAGCTTAATCTCCACTTGGCACCTGATGGTGATATAGTAGCTCCTAGCCCTTGTCCTTTCTCCTAGACTGAGTGCACAGACACCCTTTTCAGGAAATGCTCACAGGATTTTAACCATTCTTAGAACCTTACAGAGCTCTGGTAAACAGCAGGAGAAAACCTACTGCTAGGTGAAGATAGTTTCTTTACCTTCAAAAGTAGTGCAGGAGCATTAAGCAAATTGCTGGCATCAAGTTTTGAAGCTCTTGCTCATTTTTCCCTCAGACTGTGTGCAGTCACGGAAACTCCTTGTCATCAGCTACATCACTTTTTGGGAACTGAAAATGAGCATAGATATCTGTTCCTCTACTTAGTTACCTTGCATTTGAGCTTTAGGCCGGTTTTGCTTGTTATTAGTCTCTAAATCTTTTATATATATCTTCTGACATTCTGCAACAGAAGGGGAACTGGAATTTGAGAGAAAGGTGCTGTTTTTGGACACTGCTGATTTAAGAACCAAGGTTATTTGAGTATAAGCCCATGTGCTTGTGTCTTATTGGGAGAAATGAATGTTTATGTATTTGACTTAATATATTTGTTCAAGTCCCATCAGCTTCAAGCAATTTAAGACACTGTTGAGGTTTTGTTAAAACTCAGCTGTGAAATGTGGTTTAGTGATGTCTAAGTGACCATGTTGAACTGATACTGGAAGAGCACCTGAATGTCCATAGTTAATTAGAGCTTAATCTGGCTTGTTGGTTGGGAGCAGTGACATGTTAAATCATGCTTGGGACTACAGTGTATGCAGAGGAGCAGGCTAAACAGCAGTGTGAAGGTGAGTATTAAAATGCAAAAGGGTGTTCAGAAATCATTCTGTTCCTGAGAAAGCTAGATGTAGGCCAGTAGAAGACTTCTTGTGGGATTTTTTGAGGGTTGATGTTTTGGTTTTTAATAAACTGCTAGTGACATCAAGATTAGTTGTAAAACCAGTGGGTTGTCAAGGTGAAGTGGCAGACAGAGAAGACAAGGCCACAGGTGAAGAATAAAAAGAACTTTTACATATCTGCATCCCAGAGGAGTTTGAAAATGTTCTTAAACTTCTTCTGCAGAGCAAAAAGACTTTTCTCAATGCAAATCACACTTTCAAGGCAAAAAAAAAGTGTTACAGCGTGAATCATGTGATTGACATGGTATTCACTCTATAGTTTTAAAGGAACTAAAAAATGTACTGAGTGAATGATTTCTCTAACTGGCAATATCCTACTTGACAGTGTTTTTTGTAAGTGGCTTGATTGGTAGGGAATGAATTTTAATTCTTGATATTCCCCTTGATTCATATTTAATCTCCTTGTTTCTTTTTCTGGGTGAATCAATAGAAATTGTAATTAAGAATAAAATTACTGGCTATGTAGATAAGTATAATATGCTGGGGGAGAGCAAAGACTGTGTAAAGAAGCAGCATGCCTCTGCTGGAGTGCTTTTGAGGCATCAACAGTCATGCAGACAAATCATTAAAAAGCAAGCCTACCTTGCCTGTAAAATTCAGTGTTCCTTGGGTAATTGTAGACAATGCTTCTCCGTTGGAGATCTGGAGAATCTGGATGTGTGGGGTAGTTGATAGCCATGAAGTTAAAGGTGCTTGCCTTATGTGGTGACATCATGGAAATATGAAACTTTACAGTGAAATGGCTTTGTTTGGAGGGTTTTTTGGACTGTGAATAAGAGTAGTGTTTTGACTTTTTTAAAATAGGTTCTGAGATTACTGCCTTACTAACCTTATTAATTCAATAAAGCTTGAGAAGTATTTTAGTTTTTGTATTGTAAGGCACTCTGAATTAAATAATGGTGTTGATGTAATATTGATGTTTATGCTTTTAAAATAAACATTATTGTGAGTAGGCATCCAAGTTTGTTTTAGCTACAGTGTTTACAGGTTTCAGGAGGTCTGTTTGGCTTCTGTGCTGTTGATATTTTTTAAACTAATCTGTGCAGCTGAGATCCATGTAACTATTTGAAAATTATTTATAGTTATGCCACTGCAGAATGTTACTGGTGGTAGGTGTATTCGTGGAACTAATGTTTTCTGGATGTGCTCTTTTTCTGTAAATGTATTTTGAAATAACTGTCACTAAAAGTAGGACAAGATGTAATGAGTTTGAGTTTATCATATACTCCATTTTTTGTTCAGCCCAGTCATATTATAATGAGATACCTACTGTTCCTATTATAATAAGATAACTTCTTAATTAAAAAGTACTGCTTTTAGCCAGATACTGATACACTTTACTGGTTTAAGTTGTTGCTTTGTTTTGTTTTTTTTTTCAGGAAACTCTGAGCTGAAAGATAAGGAGGACCAGTTTGGAAGGACTCCCCTTATGTACTGTGTGCTGGCTGACAGGCTGGACTGTGCCGAGGCATTGCTGAAGGCTGGAGCTGACGTTAACAGAGCTGATCGCAGCCGAAGGACTGCTCTCCATCTTGCTGCACAAAAGGTAATTACTGTATAAATTAAAGTTAGGGCTTTCACCACAGCTGTGAGGTGGGCTGACCCTGGATGGACACCAGGCACCCACCAAAGCTGCTCTGTCCCTCCTCTCCTCAGCTGGACAGGAAAGAGAAAATAGAACAAAAGGGTCATGGGCTGAGATAAGGGCAGGGAGAGATCTCTCACCAGCTCCTGTCACAGGCAAAACAGACTCGACTTGGGGAAATTGGTTTAATTTATTACCAGTCAAATCAGTGTAGCATAATGAGAAATAAACTCAAACCTTGAAATCACCTTCCCCACACCCTTCTTCCTGGGCTTAACTTAACTCCTCAATTCTCTACCTTATGCTGCGGCCAGTGGTGCAGGGGGATGCCATCAGTTCATTGCTGTCTGTTTCTCCTTCTACAGTCTCAGTCTATTGTACTGTGCAGTTACACTGTCCCACTGAAGAAGTGCTAAAGGAAGTCTTCAACAATAAAATAAAAGGCAATTGAAAGTATAACTTCAGAGCTGCAAGAAATTTTGAGTGTGGTTAGGCCTGGAGGAAGAATCCACAGTCTCTCCACAGGAGACTAAGCAGGCTGCTGATGGGGAGGAAGGGGGAGTGGCTTTGGCTGCTAACCAAGACATTTGAGTTCATAAACTGTGAAAAGACTCCACAGAGAAGATTAGAAATTCAAACTGAAACAAACTTTAATTTACTATTTAAGTTTTTATAGTATGTTTAAAACCACAGTTGCTCAAAAATTAGCAGTTTTTTTGTCTGTGCTACTGTCTTTTAGTACCAGTTAGATCACTGGCCATGCTTTTCGTAGCAAACCATTTCCAAATATGTCTTGTCACCTGTTTGTAGTTGTTCACATTTTTCAGATGTTTTAATACAATTTGCATTTTTTAATAATTTTATTTTAATTAGGTTTATGTAAAGGCAGCTATAGTATAGTCATGATATTCAGTAAGGAGCAGTTAAACAGAAAATCATATAGGGGAGACTATAATAAGGTGATATTCTCCAAGTACGTTTGCATAGGAGTCCATAGGGACTGTGGTCTGTGTTACTGCATCCCTTGCAGGGAAATAAAGAATTGTAGATTGTAGTTGACCTGAAATAGGCTAATTGACTTGAATAGGCTATTGACTTGAAATAGGCTAATTCATCTGCTTGGTTACATACCATTACACTGTGACGAAAATAATTCAGTTGTTATCATAACCTTGTTTCCAGGATTTGTTTTGTATTTCTAAGGGGTCAGCCAGGTTACTTGAATGTTGTTGTTTCAAAGATAGGTATTTCACAAAACCAGCAATGTCAGAGACTTAAAAAATTGCTGTAACATATTTTACTAACATACTTTACTTGCCTGGTATTCAGACAGGCATTCAGATTTTATGGTGTGATACATATGTGAACATTTTAAACATATTAAAAACTTAATTTTAAAAATTGTGTTTTCCCCAGATTTTAGAAATACATTTTAGCATATTAAAACAATATGAATTCTTGTCTGAATCTCTATCTGAACGTTCATATTGTGGATATTTGTATTATAGCAAGTCAAGGCAAGAGAGATTTTCCCTTGGTGTAATATCGTCTAACTGCATGTGCTCTCCATTTCCTTATGCTTTGCTTCAATCCTGAAAGTGCAGATTGTAACATGGGGTACTTGTTACAATCCATTTTAGATGGATTTTCGGTTGACAGGGCAAATTAAAAGGAAGGTAAAACAGGATGAGATTGTAGCAGTAGATTTTATATAGTCCCACACTTACTGTGTAAGGTACTAGATAGATGCGATGCACTCCATAGCAAAAAGGGTCAGGAAACAGCCCTTGCAACTGCTTTTTATTTGCCTCACTTAGCTGTCCTCTAAAATTCCCTTCTGTGTCTTCTGAACAGTTACTTGCTCTTGATGTCAGCTTATGAAATTAACATTTTACGTGTGTGAAATTTTTTCTGTGGTCTTTCCATATTAACATTTTTAGATCTACATTTCTGTTGTGTCTTCTAAAAAATACGTAAAATTAAAATTTAAAACAACTTAATGTTTCATGCAGTTTTGGCTTTTTAAATAATGCTTTGCATTCTGCTTATATCTTGCTGATACTTTTGGTTTATGTTCCATGTTTTTTTTTCAAAAGTAAAATTTCTCAGTAGAACTGACTTTCAGATAGAAAAAGAAACATGCTGTGAGATCACTCATTTCCAAAACTGTTTTGTCCTTGTTGGTTAATCATGAATATACATACTTACCAGGGCCACTGTATGGTGTTTGTTGTGCTCAAGCTTGAGCTGTCCTGTGCTTCATCAAAACCAGATTCACATGACTTTATAAATCCCCATTAATTGGTAGTCACAGGTACAAGCTATTTAGAAGGGCAGCACTTGGAGATTCAGATTCCTAAATTGTACTTGTGTTGCTTCCTAATTTTCCTTTACTTTGGAGAGAGAAACTAAGTTACAGACCTTTACATGGAACCAGTGCAGAGGTAGGAAAGACAAGACACTTCTTTCTACACTGATGCTAACTAAAGCAGATGCAGGTAAAATTATGTAGGGGTTCCTGAGTCAGAACCATCCTCTCTAAGTACCAGGATTACTTTTGCTGTCTCTTTGAAGGGCTTTTAGGACACCTTGCTCATCAGATCACAGCAGACAGACATTCTGAAGGCTAGGGTTTGTTGCCAGAATATTTGATACTCCTTAGGTCATCATTCTACAGTCTGCCTTTACATATCTCTTTGCACTTGTTCCTCTGAAACAGTCTTGCAGCAGATTTCACAAAAAATGGTCTCTTCTGTCTTTCTTTGGGAACCTCAGAACTGTCTCAGAGGAAGAGAGTTTGTAATAAAATGCTCTTCTAATTCCAAATGGAAGCAATGATTCAGCGGTCGTGGACTGAAAAGAGCTGAATGTCTTCATTTGTGTTTTTGTATTCAAGATGGTGTCTCTCCTATTAGTAATCCTGGTTTTCATAAAAACAATTGATTTTGTTTTCTGCAGGATGAGGTGAAACTGTCCCCATTTTTCTGTCTGGAGATTTCACTGTAAAAGAACTGCCAGTTCATGTCTTTCAGTCTTAGTATAATTGCTTGTGGGTTTTTTAATCCCTATAATAGAACAAATATTCAGAAATGTGGCATTGACCTGAATTCAGTCATAAATCATCAGAATTAAGTCAAATGGATTAGGACTTAATTTGCTTCTCTAGGATGGATTTCTGGTTGGATAGGACTTAAACGACCAACTGTAACACATCATGCCATTAACACTTGCAAAATTAGCTTTTGACTCAGCTGTGTGCAAACCTGTCTGTACTGGGTGAGTGTGTGCATGCATACACATATGTACATGTCAGCTCTACATTAAGTATTATTCTTAACATGCACCTCTCTGCAAGTTTCATGCTTCCAGCTATTATCTGCAGATTAGGAGGTAGCCTGTGCTTCCATCATGTTTGTCATTACTGTTACGTAAGGAGTCCATTCTGTAATAGCATTTCTTCCAGTCCTTCAAAATGCCAACAATCACATCTAGTATTCAAAATGCAGATTCTTATTTGTTGCTAGTACAGAGTTCTTCTGAAATTATAGGTGAAGATTTTGACACTGTCCATATGGTCTTATAAAACATTATCTGATGTGGTAGTTTCACAATAGTTCCGTAATCCTTTTTCTGTTCCTAATGGCACCTCTAAATCCTCCTGAAGTAGTTATTGTGTTACTTGCACTTGTGTAGTTGATTTCGTCCCAATGTTCTGATGTGCTCCAAGTGCCTTTGATTTGTTTCACAAATGTCCTAGAAGATATCTTTCAGAGCCATGGTTTGTCAAAATAGCTCTATTTTGATTTGGGTGTCAACAAGCAGTACGAAAATTTTTGCACTTGCTATAAAAGCAGTTCACAGTCTGTACCAAAACTATTTCTGATAGCATACCTAGGCAGACTGCCCAGTGCTCTCACATGTTATTTCTGTTCCAAGAGTTTCAACACAGGTAAGAAGTGATCTGATGATTTTGATACCTCTGTCTAGTGCTGTTTTAATAACCAGGCCATATTTACCAGTTAATGAGGAAACTCATGTCTCAGGACTCCGAGTTGCTGTGTCATCCTCCTCTTGCCATGCTTCATTCAAATGCTTTTTGTCACTGGACCATGTCTACAAAGCAATAGTTAGGTGAAAAGCTGTCAGGTTCTCATCACAACATCTGTTCTCATCTCAACAAAAGATTCGTATAATCTCTCTGTCTCAGACTTCATTAGTGACATTCTGGACTATTTGCAAGAGGTAAGGGTTTGGATAGTCACTAACTTCCCTTGTCACCTTTCTAAGACTAAGCATTCTGACATCTTTCTTTGCAGAAAGTTCCTGACATTAATAAGATAAGGTCAGAAATTTTGGCTGTAGTGTTAGAAACACTAATGCTTTTTGAAAAACACCTCTGGTTATATATTGATATGATAGCCTTTGATGAGTGGGTGTTTCATGCTAATTATTATGTTCTTAATGGTTAATCCTCTGTTTAGTGATGGACATCCTTTGTATTACAGCTTTTAAGTTTTATATATCTGTTGGTCTGAAAAAGATTTTTAGCTTGAATAAAGAGAGAGTTTAACTTTCTGTGTGCTTAAAGGAACAAGTATATCATCTTTCAGTGGAAAGTAATATAGTACAATGCTATGTGAGATGATGGGCTGAGAATAATATCATGAAACTAAAAATTTACATTGCAGACATCTACATATGAGCTAGTCATGTAGATAACCTAAAAGTAATGCACTTGAGGATGCAGTCATTCACTCTAAAGTGACATGAGTACTGTAAGGCACACTGACTATCTGATTCTTTTTTTTAGGTATCTGTCTGATGTAGGTTTTTGTATTGTAATTGTGACAAATTAATCGCACCCAAGGCATACATTTTTAGGAGCTCCTTTTCCAATTGTCCTTGACATGATCTTTCATAGGATCTGTCTTTATTTTATCAGCCTTCTGATGGAGATGATTTAGTCTTTGTAGGCAGAAGGCCATGGAAATTAAGGTACTTGGTGTTTTTCCTTTTGGACTTTATTCTGTTCCACTCCTTTGGTCTCTCTTTTCAAATGGACAGGTCTCACAAGCAATTTTTGAAAGTGTGCACACCCCTTTAAAAAATAAGAAAAAGGGGAAGGTCAAGTCATTAACTTCTTAAAATTTAAATTAAAAGCAGCCAAGCAAAAAAACCCATAAAAATACAAACCCACCAGAAAATGATACAAATTATTGCAGGAGTGCACCTGCAAAGATTGCCATGGGAGTTTCAGAGGGTAGTTGTAACTTCCTGAACACGGATGTAATTTACTGGGAACTGAAACTGTGACTGATTGCAACAGAAGTAGAATCATTAGCATAATTTGTCAGTGATTTTGCACTGAAGAACTGTAGTACTATATGGGTACAGATTATTTAAGCTTGTAGAACTTAGATTATTGTGAAATAAACATGTATGCAGATTTGAGTACTGGGATTACAGTTTAGCATCAGGTATTCATTTCCAGGCATTTTGCACTTGTAGCAATTTTCTTCTAGTGTGAAACTGCAACTTTTTGAAACACCCATATGTGATACTTATGGATGGAAATGTTTCTGCATGCCCAAAATACCGGTATATGTTTTGTCATTTAACTTTTGGGAAATAATTCCAGTTTAATTTAAGGCAGGGGCAGAGAAAGCAGGCCTGCCTCTTTCAAAATTTCTCACAGGGGATGCTCACTTTTTAGCAACCTGTTTCTTTTGGGGAGTAAGCTACCTGAATCTTTCTGAATACTTTAGGAAAAGCCTTTTCTGTTTATAGGGATAGAAGAAAAAAATCGGGGGTTTTTTTTGTTGGTTTCTAATAATATGCACTTCAAATAATCTATCAGGATGCTTAAATGCCAGGCTTCAGGAAGATTAATACAACCCCAGAGAGAAAATGTGACTTCAGTAGTGTTAAATGTTGTGTAGTTTACATTATTTGTTTGCTGGCATGGTTGTTGATAAATAACAGTACATCCAGGATGCAGTTAGGAATTCTGTGTAAAGTAGGAGGATATATTTTAATGGTCTTTGATTTTTCTTAAACTAGAAAAAAATGGTTGTTCCTCTATACTCAGCAGTAACAGTAAAAGTAAAGTAAAAAAAGACAGCCTATGGCAAGCATTAGACATGGCAGAAAATTGGAAACACAAGGTAGTCTTTAGTTCACTTATTTTATGAAAGTTTATTCCCAAGTCTTGTCTAATGAGTACAGTCAGGTTAGTCCAAGAGCTGCAAAAGGAGATTTTTTTTCCTTTTCTTGAGCAAATAAAAGGTGTTTGTATTAAAAAAACCTTGAATTAACTTGCCTGGGAGCCAGTTTATACTTATTTCTCTCATTACCTTTTCCTAGATGTATTTCCTGGAGCTGTAGTCTCTCAGATCTTTCATAAGGCTTTATTTGATCTGTATAAAAGAGCACATGTGCTTCTAACTTTCTTTCCCAATCTATGTAATGAAAATAAATGATCGTGTCAGAGACAATGGTGGCCAGTTCATGTTCTTGTTTTCCTCAGGCCAATAACCTTTTATGATGTTCCCCCTTGACTGAGAGCTCATAATGAGTAATATTAATTCTATGCATGTAGGTTCCTGAAATGTAAATGAGCTTTACATTCATTCTGTGGTATTTTCATGTGAACATACAATTTGATTAAATGTGAGAAATCTGAACACACCAGGATGTGAAACAGGACTGTTTGCCTACCTACCAGAAGATGTGATTTTTTTTTTTTTTTAATCATGTGGGACTGTAGTTACCTTTGTGATTAATTAAGCCACAGACAATAACCAAGATACAAGTGTTCTCTTCAGTTTCCTGAACAATGAGTTCTCTCTAGTGAATGTAGCCTGAAGTTGCTCAAGGGTGGAAGGCAGAGTAGTTCCTTGTGTGTGGTTTCTGTGTGTGTTTTACTACAGATAAGCTGTCCTAACTACCAAGGGGTTGGTACCATCCACAGCCTTCCCCTGAGCCCTTCTCACAGCTGTAGAACTGCTCACTGGGCAGTGAGTTGGCAGAAAATGAACTCTACAAAAGAACAATTAATTTTCTGCCTATTTAACACAAGGCCCCATGTCCCAAAATTAATTTTGCTATTGGTTGATACTGCTATTGATCTGTGCTGCAAGCCCTATTGAAATAGTTAAAAATAGCTACAGGAAAAAATTAAGAGAAAACTCACATTGTTACAGAGATCTGATTCCCAGTACACTCCCCAAGAAAGTTGTGCTGTCACTGCTGAGAATGAACAAAAGAACAGAGACTTTGCAAGGCTGGAATTTCCTAAATGAACACTGACATAATGAAAAATATTCTCAAAATCATAGGTAAGAATTTTAGCATCCTATTTGAGTTCAGGGAGGATGTGAGCCCTTTTGAAATTGATGTTTCTCTGTGAGTGATAAATTGCTGCTGTGACTCTCTCTCAGGATCTCGTATGTATTTCCTAATTCTGCTTTTGACTGTTCTTTAGATTTCATTAATACTTATATTTGCCTCTGCTGTGTCTTGATTCATATTGAAATTTTGGCAGTACTTTGCAAGACTGATATGCTGTTCTCATATATTCAGGCAGTGCATTTTCAGCTTGCACACTTTGTCATGTCTTGTAACAAGGCAAGAACATGCACATTATTGTTTCCTCATTAAGTGTTAAGCTGCTATAATCATATGGTATCCAACAACTGTCTGTCTCTACTGTCAAAATGTGTGTTAAAATCCAGCCAGTTCTTTTCTCTGCAGAAGATAAAACTGTGGAAGTACTGTTCTACATGTTAGGTTTCAGTTGCCCAGCAGATACTAAGACATCTGAATCTGATTTCTCACCGGTTTTATGTGAGCATGAAACCATATTTTATAACAAGGTTATGCAAAAATTTACGTGCCAAAGTAGTCTTTTGACTTGCAGTTCAAGATCAGAATTTCAGACTAACTGGAAGATCAAACTTGGTTTCTATACAAACTTCACTGATAAACATGGTATGAAAGTCAACAGCACTTGTAGAGTTGATTTTTAATTTATCTTTGTAGCAGTTGGTTACTAAACTAACTTACTCTGGTAAAACATGTTTGAAAGTATTGCTTGCAATTTGTGGCTACCTCCCTGACTATAGCTACTTTCCAGCAGACATTTTACACATTAAAGGAGTTATAGCATGGCTAACTAAAAAACATAGCGCCTGTTACTGTCTGTGTTTAGGATGGGCTGGTGAAAGAAAACAAATAAAGCTGTCTGAGATGCTAAAATGAATTATTCTGTAAATATGACAGATTTGCTCTATATCCTGCTGTAGTCAGAATGGTTCTATCTACTTCCAGTTGGAATAGCAAAACAGTATTTCCTCCCATTTAGAATAGTAGAAGTAAAAGCTGAAGGAGGATGGAGGGTATTTAAGGAGAGATTTTGCAATAGGAGCACATGTGGAGTATTTACCCCAATAGTCTACCCAGTAGTAGAGTATATTTGCCTGGAAAGGGATGCACTGAATGTAGTACATTTGAACTGTTGGTCTCTAGTTGGTCTCTAGTTGGCTGGGGTAGTTGACTGGCAGCCATCATTGTAGCATCCATATTTTGAAGGAATTTATTTTGTGAGGTTGTAAACATAATCTAAAGACAAAAGAAAGAATAAATACATCTAAGGTTTTTGGGAAGATCTGTGGATTCATTCTTGCTCTGTGTAAGGGATGTTCAGTATGATTCTCAAGGAGGCACATCTGGAACACAGCTTGAAAAATACAGTGGTGTACCATTTCTGATTCTGACTTGTAATAGTGGAAAAGATTCTCACTTATCAAGAATTGTGATCGTAAACCAAATATGAATAAGGTTTGCAGCAGAAAAGTCACAAATGATAACAGGTAGACAGCTCACTGGGCTAGTCAGTCTAAATCTTAAATACATTTACAGATTTTGCTAAGATTAGGTGTTAAGAACAGTAATTTTTCTTCACTATTTGGCACCACCTAGTCCTCTAGCATAGCATTGTTGTGGATTTTTTTAAAATAAAAGCAAATTGGGAGAATATGTGTTTCATTTCCCTTTGATCAAGGTATGTGTTAAAAAGAATGAGAGTCTGCTAAAAAAGAACAAACTATAGCTGTCATTATAACCTGGGATAAGTAGGAGGTTTGTAACATAAACAATAAAGGAGTTTTTGATCCTGGAAAACCTGAACAGCTTCTGAGAACACCGCGAGCTCACTGTCACCAGCATGGGCATAAGTGCCTGTCCATGAGTGACGATTTGGAAAGTTTGCTCAGTCTTTGCTGGGGTGGAGGATTGGGTCAGGCCAGTTGCACCTCTGTAGGTCTCCTTCACACAGGTGCTTCTGTGGGGCTCAGCATTAGGAATTCTGAACTGGTTTCCTTTTGGAAAGGGCAGAGGGCTATTCCAAATGTGTAAAATGTAAATAAAAAGGTATCTACTGAATGTTACTCTATGGTATTTTAAAATGACAATATTTGTCTCCTCTTTATATTGATTTGTTATATCTGGAGTACATTTTGGAGTGGAATAGTAATAATTAAAATTTATTTGTAGAAATGTTTCATGCGATTTCAAATTTTATTTATAGGTTTTCTTGAATTTTGTGAGAGCCAACTTACCCAAATGCCCTGTAGGTTCAAGTTTTCTTCAGGCAATAGTCATAAAGGATCCACTTGCTAAACTACTTATTTAAATATTTGTATTTTGTGCTGTACTGCCTATAAGTAAAGTGTTAAATCATCTGTGTCTGGTTGAAACTATTAATAAACACATGTTCATCCCCAGAAATAGTTTGTAAGCCTAAAATGTTAAGACAATAAAATACTACATGTTTTGATTTTTTTTAACTGAATAGATCTTTTCACAGTGTTTAGATTTCTTAAATTAATATTGTGTTGCGCTTGCGTAGTAGTTTCCTTTATTTTTGCAACCTGTATTTTGAGCAAGAACATATTCATCAGTTTAAGTAGAATAGCAGATATTCATGTTTTATGTCTTTAACTAAAACTTTAAGTTTAACTTAAGTTTTCATGTAATTTGGTTTAATAATATTTTTCTGTTATTAAGTACTTTCAGAAGCATAGGAATCCCTTGCTGAAAAACATACTCCTTTTAGCAAAGTTGAGGAATCAGTTAATTAATTTTGGCAGGGCAGTATCAATTGCTTTTTTAACTGTTTAAATAACTTGTGTATTTTTACTTGCGTAATTCTTTTGGTTGCCTGATCTTAACAATATTCCTGTGGTTGTGGTGTTTTATTTTGGGTTTTTTTAAATCTTTTCTTCTATTGTTTGCTGTAGCAAACTGCCTCAGTTTAGGGACTGTGCCTCCGATCTCACTGGTTTTGGATAGTACCACCCTGAGAATAATAAATGGCTTAAATATGCCTCAGAGTGATGTGACTTGTGAGGTCCTGTGTCACTAGATACTGCATATTGTCCTAGAAAAAAAACAATTGTAGCAAATTTATAATGATAAATTCAAATTATGTAGTCCTGGTTTCTATCACTCTGCTACAAAGGAAAAAAAAAAGTGTAGATATTAAATGGAATAATGACTGTAACATCTCTGTGTCATCTAGCACAGTACTGGGATTGCTTTTTCAGTGGTGCAGATCCTTGCCTCGATGTTTCCCAGCTCAAAGTCTGGTTTTCTGGGGTTAATTTTCCCAGAGTGTCTGCCTGGGTTTTCGAAGAGCCCTGTACAAAGAGAGTCAGTACAGCCTAGTGGAGAGCAGAGTCATGAGCATTTGCATCTCTGGAATGTTTTTATTGACGAACGGTAGTCTGCTATTGACATTCGTGTCCCTTGATGATACTTCTATCCTAGCTTATCTTTGCTGGTCAAATGCCTTAATTGTTCTGGCCTTTAATTCAGTCAAAGTTGGTGCAGGAGTGGAAGAGAAAAGAGAAGGAACAGGTCTAACAGAGCATCAAGCTTGAGCTGTGAAGCTGCTGGCAACGATCAACCTGTCATAATGTTATGATTTGTTCATTTTTATACCATTTATTAGCCTTTACTTGTTGTGCCATTTGGCCTCCAGGGCAGATAAAGTGCTGTCTAATTTGGTAGGTTTGCTTCTGTCAGAGTGGCCTCGACAGAGAAGGTGTTAGCTGTAGTGACAAATAATCAATAGCTGTCGTTGTCATGAGGAACGTGAGTAGTTGGGCCTTTCATCTGGAGGATTAGAGGTCTAATTGGATTGAGAATAGGGAGGGTGAGCTGTTGGGTAACCCTGTCAGCTATGTTAAGCTGTCAAATGTCAGCTTTCCTGAAAGGAAGAAGGAATGGTTAGCTTTCAGAAACAAGGAAGAAGACATATGAAAGCTTTTTAAAAAGTAACAGATAGAAAAGTAGAATAGGCTAACATATGCTTTAACCCTTTCTTGTTTAATTACATCTTTCCAGTTAATGAGGATGCGTGGTGTGCGCTCTCTCACTCTCTCTCTGAGACAGGCACAATTTGTGTGAAACAGATTTGGCAGTGTTATACCAGATCAGGCTGGTTTTATGTCTTGAGAAAAGCCAGTTAACTACTCAAATAGGGAATATAAATGCAAATTATGACATGGGGGAATAAAATATCTATCAATGGAAGGAATCACTTAATAGAAGCTGTAAGGAAATCAAATACTTTTTAAATACTTTGTTGTAAAGATATGTTGATGCCAGTGTATTTTTTGAGTATATGTAGTTTTTTCAAAGTAACTCAAGTAATTATTACAATCCAGTCCTCCACTGGCTTTCAAAATCATCAGCTGAATTTTGTCTGCGTTTTCTTATTGTTGTTTTTGATCTTTGCTTTCTGCCTGTTTCTTGGAGAAAGATTTCTGTTGTTCTAAATAAGATAAATCCAATGAAAGACCCATTATGCTGGTAGAACATGTAATTTAATGTCTCAGATGTGCTAATATTTACCTTACCAGAATAAATAATAGGACTACATTTTAATGAAGGATTTACTTATAAAATTACAGAAATAGTGGTTTCTTTACTTGTCATCTTATTCTGCCACTTTCTTGTAAGCGAGTCTTAACTGTAACCATGCCAGTATTCCCCTTCTCTGAGTAACACATTTCTTTTGAGATCTGCAGTACTTGGCCATAGGGATGTGTGTAACAGATCTGGAAATAGCAAGGTTTTTAGACAGTGGAATAAAGCTCTTTATTTTTCCATGTGCTAATTTAACAAAAGACAATTTTATATTTTTCTTTTTTTAATGGACTTTTAGGTATTTCAAAACTTGCAGATTTTTTTCTTATGTGTTTGGTCATTTATTCTGAAGTAGTGGTTTTACTATCGGTGTTTCAATTTGGATTGATTCCCCTGCTGCTCCCCTCTCTCCCCTGCAGCACTTATTGATGGTCATCTGCACTTGCAACATCGTTTTTACTGGTGGTCTGCTGTAAATACTGGCAAACCCATCCTTCATCTCAGGTTTATCTTCTTAGATTAGTACAATAGTGTAAGTATTCTGAGGCAGAAATCTTGAACGGATTGTCTGTTAACACATCACAGTGGTGTTGTGTCAGGAATCATGGGGGTTTTTATCCCTTTGAGATTAAGTGCCATGCTCTCAAACACCCATCTTTGTGTCAGAGCCTGAATTCATGTGTGTTAAATAATGTTTGGGTTTGCAGTTGCTTGTCTGACAGGTACTGTTCCTCTGTCATTTATTTTCATCCAGTTCTCATGACTTACCTTTCTCTGCTTTGTTTCATTGTTTCTCCAACTTGGACTTTTATGATCTTGATATTTATTTTTGAGTCTGACTAACCTGATTTAAGCACATTTAACCTTCTGGTGTGAGCTACAGGATGGACAGATGAAGAAGTGACATCACAGCCTAGTCTCACAGCTTGAGGTGTGCTGAAGGTTGCTGAGCTACAGGAGAAGTATTGTGCTGCTGTGCTTCAGTATCCATAATATCCATGAAGCTGACCCAGCATTTCTGCACTGTGTGGTTGTCTGCAGTGTAGACACACTGTGGTAAAATGAGCAAGCCCAGGCCTATTTATTTATTTTTTAAGTTATATATTTACCTTATTGAAAATCTATCCATTTCCCTGATTTTTTTTTCTTTTTGCAAAGTGCCATCTTTTGTTTTATCCATTGTGATAAAAAGAGTGTCATAATTCAGTATCTTAATTTCTAGAGTTTTACCAAACACTTGGTGTGAAAATCCTTAGTATTTTTTCCCAGACAACTGCCTTGCCATGGCAGTCATCTGTGGTTTCCCCAGTTTTTCCCATTTTTTCTCCAGCTCAAACATCACTTATGGGTGATGATTTCTTTCTCTTTTGCTCAAGCAATATCACAGCTATTTTCATTAACAAAATTGATTTTCATTGTACAAACCACTCTCTCCCATTTTCAGACTTTATGTAGTTTTACTTCTCTGCATCTCTGTTTCACTTCTTGCTCTAGTAACTCTCCTCCTTTCCTCCACTTGGGTTTATATATTTTGCTACCATGCTTTCTGTGCTTCAAATAATCCAAGGAGGATATTGTCAGGCCCAGAACATACATTGTATTATCATCCTTGTGTCTCTGTTGAGCAGTCTTGCTCTCAAGCACTTGAAATTTTAATATGAAATTTCATTAAAGTAATCAGAAAAGGAATACCTCCAACTGCAGTGATTTTCTGAAAGATTTTGCAAATATGGTTTAAGTGCAAACCATGGTGGCAGAACATTGAGGAGCTCTGCTTGTGTTGCGTTTCCCAGTGAAAAGGAACTAATTCTGCATAGCATATGGAATGATATCTTAAATATCTGTGCAGCCAGCTGGTAGAATTACTTTATTTTCATCTGAGTTCAGTGCATACTTTTGTGAGTAAAATTTGGAAGAGCCTCTGGACTCACCTATTGTAACTTTTCCTGATCTTTGCTAAGTCCTCTTCCATAACAATCATTTTTCAGGTTACTATACAAATAAAATAATTTGTGTTATTTTTTGAAGATTCTCAGTTACCAAGAGAGAGTAGGTAAACCATCCTGTCTTAAAAAAATTCTTAAATGAGTACTTAAGTCTGAAAAAGTATCGGTGCATAACTTCAACTCAGAGTTTTTATTGCAAAGACCAACTAGAACTGAACATGATATAAATATGCCCAGCAAAGACAAGTGATTTGTTCAGGCATGAGCAGTGCTTTTTCTGTAAGAATGTTGTTCCATATTGCTTGATGTTTGGCTCTTTTAAGTTGCCTTAATTATGCTGGTTTCAACTGCTGGTTGTCTCCTACATAACTGTTGCCAAACTGCTGCCTCCTCTCTCTCATTTTGCTTCGTTCAAAGGACAGGTGGAAATTCTCTCTCTCTCTCTATCATTTGATCTTGAAGATAATTGTTGCATCTTAAAAATGCTATTTTCTTTTTAAGCATGGTGCTTGCAGTACTTGGAGTGTTACACTTCAGAACTGAATAGAACTCATTTTGTTTCACTTATTGTTGTTCCTTGAGCGTGTTTAGCAATGTGGCATCTCTTGGTGCTCAAGAGACTTGTCCAGTTCTTCTCCCAGGACATTGTCTGCTGCCAAGTCTGTACCTTAAAAAGTACCTTTGCAGACAAAGACATTTCCCTGTCTGAGTGTCCTTTCTAAAACATCATTCTTGCATTAATTGCCCCTCTGCAGCTTGACCCCATGAGTGATCTTTAATGGTTATGAGAAGAAATTGTTGGGACTGAGAAACCACTTACTTGCTTGTGTCCAGATTTGGCACTGACAAATTAAAACAGAACTTCCACTATTATTAGCTCATCAGTTTGGTTTAGTCCCATTTTGTGAAGCGTAGGGTGATTTCTGTTGGAATAAGGTGTCTATTCCCAGCTATTCTGCAGTAAAAAAAGGGAAGATATTTGTTTTCACTGATTATAAATGTTATTCTAACTTCAGGCGAATTAGTTTTGTGATAAATGTACCCACATACCCTTCAATACATGAAGTACCAGCAATAGATCATTTTGAAGCAGGACACCTTTCTGCTGAAATCTCCAGGAATCTTCTATCAGGTGTCTGACACATCCTTAATCTGATGCTCAGGCTTGTCATTTGAATCAATAGGATACTAGATAGGATGTCTTCAGCATGCAAGCCTACTGCTATAGGAGCTATTTGAAAAAATAAATTCAGATCTTATGGCCAGCCACAAACTCCAGGAGCACTAATCTTTCATTTGTCTCTCTCTTTGTCTGTAAACAGTTGGTTAAATTGTTGATTAAAGAGAATTAAGTGAATCACACTTAAGTCAAAATTGATATGTATGAACTGCATAAGCAAATTCTGTTGCTGCCTGAAAAGCAACAGCTAATGTCAGCATTTCATAAAATACAAAATTAATTTAACTTGCCTATTAAGATTCTAAATTTTCTTGTCTCTTTGTAGACCGATTTGGAGCTGTCTTTTGTTACACTTATTTTTTATTAATGAAGGATTAAGGAAGAATGCCAGTTTTTATTAATGAGGAATAGAGGAATAATTTGTGCTGAAATATTAACTGATTTATGTTATGAATATAATCTCTGTGTATTCAGCCTTTATGATGGGAACATTTAAACATAGATAGAGATATACACAAAGGATGTGTTTTTCAACATTGTTAATATGGTGTGACTTTGGGAAGGCTTTGCAACATCAACCTTGAGCTGTTATTTTATCTGCCTCTAGTCTGAACAAAGAGAAATAAATCTAGTACTTTTATTACTGCTAGGATGCAGTTTGAGTAGATTACAAAGGCTTTGATTTATTTACTGGTACTGTAAATAGATTATGGCTTCATTTTAAATATCAAACATCACTGCAGTATCTATAGAAACTATAAAATTATGCCATATGTAAAAGTAGCCTGAAGTGTCTGAATAATTATTTAAATTAAGAGTAAACCTACCTTTATTGCTGGCTGTTTTCAATATGGATTGTCTGTCTACTTCTGTAATAGTTCTGGAGATTTCACTGTGGCTGGAGACCTTTTCTTGTCCAATAGAATTTGATAGGTAGATTTGCAATTATTTCACACAGCGGTTTATTATAGGACTTAATATGTTTGAAATATATTTAAATCACATAAAAGGCATGCATTTGTTTGCAGATAAAACAGCAGCTAAGATAATCACAAAAAAATCTGTGAAGCTGTGCTCAAAAATGAGCATATATGCAACACTTTCACTTTGCAAGCGTTTTTGCTTCCAGCAGTCTGTAAGGACATGACATGCACTTAGAGGGGTGCAATTAAGAAGTACAAGGCAGTAGTGGCACAATACTAGTCAGAGTGATGCTTAGTAGTAATGGCAATTAGTTTGCTTCCAGAATGAAATAGCACTGCACAAAGGTAGGATAAAAAGACTTGGACTGGACTAATGGCTGTTATTTAGACATGTTTTCAGGTAGAATTCTGTAGTGGATTATACTGTGATTTGTAACATATTTATTAGATTTTTAAAAGGCATACATCTGTTTCAGGGGTATATTTGCTTAGTTTTCTTAGAGTGCTCTTACTTCAAGACAATTCAACTCAAAGCCATTAAGATGAAGAAAATGAATGTAGTAACTATTTTCTAGTACTTGTATTATTGGGGAGGAGGGAGTTGGTACTTTCTGAAAAATCTTTAAAATCACTATTTTTTGAAATAAAGTATTTTTTGAAAGCTTAGTGTTTGATTCCTTATGGAGAGGTGAGCAGTGATCCTGTAAATATGGATGATGCGTCTCAGGCTTTGTCGTAAATCCCCAGAGATTGTGCGTTGTGGGTACTTCTGCCTGAGTGACTTCAAAAGAACACTACAGGAAAACAAGTTCAGTAACAGTGGAAGAGATCAACTGGAAATGAGAATGCTAATTGCATTTTCATCCTTGAAGTGTTTTTTACATGAAAGCCACTAATTTCTATAGGTAGACCGTAACATTTATTGCTGAAGAGCTGAGAACACTACAAAGGAGCAACATGTACAGGCCATGGATAAACAAGGTCCAAGGCTGTAAGATACAAACACCTGTTTTCTTTCAGCCTACGCTGGGAAACAGTTTTACCTTGGCTTTTACAGCACTGGTCCAGTCTTCTCTATTGTGTTCTTTAACTGTGTGCCAGTTGATAGTTCTGTCTATTCCTATGGAAACCATGAGAGTAAAGCCAATCCTGCAAGAGGCTTTAGGGAGAATTGCTTGTAGTTAAGACACTGCCTTGCTTTCAGTCAAAATGTCTGATAGTCAGAACTGGCCTCAAGTCATGCTGGTGTTCTCCGCTGATGTATTGCCTAAGATGCTTTGCCAGACAGATGAACACGTTCAGCTTGAAACCTGGTAAACAAGGTTTCTGTTCAGCTGTCTGAGAGATTTTCTCCAGTTGAGTGTTTTACTTTTGAGTCTAGAATGCTGCTAACAAAGTTGCTGAAAGGGTACTTCATGAGATTAAACCCAATGTCAAAAATCAGTGATGTGTTTGTCATGGTCGACTTGAAGGGGTTAGCAGAGCATTACATATTTAAATCCACCAGTGGTTTGTTAGAAAGAAGGCATCATCCTTATCATCCAGAGGTAATAAAGAGTTTGCAGATTTTTTTTTCGAGCTATAGTCTAATGGATGACTGCTAAAGGTTATGTTTAAAGCAATAAGCCTAAAGATTTTCTCTTACTTTTATTTTCCAGTTACTTTGTTAATCAAGGAGTTAACCCTTAGTGATAACCAGAGAGCCTTATATTTTGATGGTAACTTTACTAGTTTTAACTAGAAACTGGGGTTCTAAGTAGCTATGTTGACTTTGGTTTTTTTTCAGGAGCTGTTTAAAAAAATATTTACTGATATTCAAGGAGTGTAAGAAGGGCGCAGTCATATACAGCAAAGCGTAGATTTTACAGGGCTTATAGCTGTTGTAACCAGGCAATATGAATTCAGTTTCAGTGTATTAGAAAACAAGAAGCTCTAGTATTTCATGCATAGATAAGATTTCAAAACACAAGTGCTAATTTATAAATCCACGTAATTCTTATTTGCAATTAAATTCATACATCTACTTGCTAGCCTCTCTTAGTAGTTTTTCTTCTGAATAATTCTTGTGAGATTTCTGGCAAGTAGCTGATAATATAAGCATATCAAAATACTCCTTTTGATGTATGGATTTCAGTTACTTTTGGAACAGTAGTCTGTTCCTATAGATATCAAATTAGAAGTATGATAGAACAGATTCTGTTTTTCTAAAGTGCTTAGTTTGTTTCCTGAAAAGCTACTGAAACTGGTAGGTGTTGGTGACAGAAGTCCACATGATTCCAAGTGGTTTCTGACATTCTTAGAATGTGCCTCTTCTCAAAGAGACCCTAAAAGATGAAACAACCTCTAAAGAAACCATGTGCACAGACCTTTTCCTTTCCAAGGTTATTAAAATATTTGGGGTTTGAAAATTTGTCTATTTTGTGCAAAGTTTATTTGTAAGGTGAAGCATCCTCTCTTCAGCACCTCCTCACTGGAGAGAGAGTGAACATGTTTGTGTATACAATAAGATTATCTTCTGTAAGATGGAGTAGATCAAAGAGCAGTTTCTACTGTGTGAAGGTAAGCAGGTTAAATTCAGTTGCCATTTTTGTTTTGAAGAGAAACCTCATGGATATATTTGTCTTTCAAAGGCTTAGCTAGCAATTAAGGAGTTCAAGTTTTTTGACTTCCACTGCTTCTTGAAAGCATCTGACAGCAAAGAACTGTTCTCAACTTTGGCTTTAGCATCTGTGCTAATCTGTTGGCAAAGTGTGTTAATGCAGTGCCAAGTGGCTGATCCATTCTGCTTGGGTTTTTAAGGCAAAATCTGAAATAGTTTAATGTTGTACATATTTTACCTCCATGAGTGTCTGTGTGTACAATATGATTTAGTATTTGTCAAGGTATAGATTTCTACTGGCTTTAGAAACTGCTGTGCCACTATTAAAAAAGCACAGGCATTTTTGTGTTTCAGGAACAACCAACAATTAAGTCTTAACTCCAACTCTAAGGAGTCCTGGGTTTAAAAGACTTAACTAATCTAATCTGACTATTAAAAGATCATAGCAATCTGGTTTGGGTTTTTTACTTTTTTTTTTTTTTTTTATTATTTGTATATATTCGGGACAGAAAGTGCTTCTCTGGAAAAGGAGATCAGTGGCCTGGTATACTAAATTTCAATGTACATTACCAGTTCTTAATCTGGGTCTAAAGCAAATGAAAAATGTACATGAGTGAATATGTATGCTACAACCCATGATATAATTAGTTTTTCTGTTCTCAAGATGCTGCTATATATATATTCCAGCTCTACTTTCTTAAATGCTATTTAAGAGTTTAAAAGAAAAATTAAAATATTATTAATATTTAAATACAATAATAATTATCTAATAGTTGTATAATCACTGCCAGTGTTATGACTGATGTAGTATTAGAACACAAGATGTTTTATCTTTGCAATTAATTTAATTGTAATAATTTTGTGCTGTTCTGTTTGTGAAAGAGTAAAAGTGGCAGAATTATATGTTATATTCCTCTGAAGAGGATTTATTGATTGTTAAATAGTCTATCTTTTCACAAAAGATTGCCAAGAAAATTTTGCTTAAAATGTCTTACATAAGTGCTGCTTAATTAATAATGAATATATTTCAACAATCAAAATTTAATAAGCTAATAAATTATTAATCTATGGCAGAGATGTGTAATTATCAGATCTCTGAGATCCTTTCTGTCGTGGTTGGTGGACTTGCTGCGCTGCTGTCTTCAAACACACCCCTTTCAATAGGCTGACCTTTGTGCTCCTGATTTTGTGGAGCCACTTGCCTGCACACTTGCTGACCAGGCTTAGTTACTGCAGGGCTCTCTGTTTGGGGCTATGGTCAGTGGTCAATGCCTGATTTTTGGTAAATTTCATCTCATGAGTACAGAAACAGCAAGGGATAAGGTGCAAATGAATTTTAATCAATTAATCATTCTTTAGGAATTGTGACATTACAGAATTTATGGTATTCAATAACATTTTAAAATAGTGGTAAGTAATGTTTTAAAAAGGAAGTAACTGAGAGAGGCAGCCTATTTGATCTCAGATGTATATAAGAATTTGAAATTATATGGGGATAAATATGTATGCAGAAATAGAAAATTGGGTAAAATGAGCGCCTTCTGTCAGCAATACATTCTTTAAGGGTAACTGGATATTTAGTTAACTCATTTCGTAGAATTAAATTCAATAGGTTGCCTTTTTAGGCAACAATACAAAAATACTAACTGCGATGCTAGATGGAAAATTGCAATCTTAATTAGAAATTAGGACACAAAATGTAAGAGAATGGTAAATTATTATTTGATAATGAACTGAAAACAGATAAAGTTGAAATATGAGCTGTAAGATCAGAAGACGTGTTAGAATTCCTTGACAGTTGCACTTGAATCTAATATTAGTCAGTATTTTTCGTAAGCAAACTTAGAATCATGAGTAGTAAATTTTTAAAGGATACTTAACAGTGGCACCGTGTTAGGCATGATTGTCAGTCAAAGAGGATATCAGAAGAATAGGAATACTGAAAATAATTGAAATTGTTAGAAATATTATAGTCCAAAATGCAAGTCCCAGGGGGTGAGTGGGGGGGGAGAACGATGGACAACAAACGTAATGATTTATTCTATGTGTTATGAATTTATTATTTGAAACAGGACTGAGAAGGATGTAATGTGCTAAATGATTGGAGAATGTACTTCATTTATGGGAGAAATGCAGTTTTAGGTATATCTGACAAGATATGATATATGCACTAGCAGTGGACAAGTGTCACTGGGATTCAGTGGGGTACTTTGTGGGACCCCCTCTGGTAGCCCTGTAATCTCTGCTTACTTGTGTTCAAAACAGAAGAGTTCCAACTAGAATGAGTACAGAGCGCTGATGATTTTTTGAGGGCAATGTAGGGCTTATCCTTTGCTACTGGGGTAAAAACTCCAATGCTTGTTTAGATTTTAAAAGCCACACTGTATTTTCATGGGTAGAAGAATGAAATGTGTCCTTGTGTGTATGTTGGCTTAAAAAAAAATCCAAATGAGAAACAAAACCTAAAAGCCTGAGTCTGAAACAGAGAACTGGGAGGAACAAAATCCTGAACAGTATAATTCCACTTAAAAGAAATCACCAGGAATTTTTGAAAAGGATGAGATGTTCTTGCTCCCTATGGTGCTAGAGGATGGATTTACTAATCCAGAGGGTCACTTTTAACCTTCAGTTCTGATTTGTGGTTTATCTGTAAATATTTCTAAGACTTTCTGTTCTGCTGTGAATGTATGCCCTGATTGCATCTTCAGTGCTTATGACTGTCAGCAGTGAAAAGCCCTTGAAAACCACCTCCTTTGTAAGGGTTTGTGTTCTTTTGGCCTGTCTGTTCCCAGTGCTGGGAAAGCAGGTATGTAATTTTGGAGTGGAGCCAAAGTATCATCTTCACGGTTTAACAGTTTGGCATTCTTTTTTATGACCCCTGCTGTTTTTACCAGGAGGTTGTATAGAGATGCCGGGCTGCTTTTTCCCCAGTTCCTCTAGCAACCCTTACAGTGCCCTAAATCTTTACAGGCCCATTGTAGGTATTCTGAAAATCAAGCCTAGCTGTACTGTAACAGTTGTCAGCTCATGTGCTCTACATTGTAAATTATGTGGATCAGTCTTGCAAGTCGTGTTAAGTACAATTAGAATTGTTAAGGCTTTTGAAAATGTGGTCTCAGCAATTAATAGGGAAATAAGTAATTTTTCTATGTGCATTGTCCCCTTTTAACCCACTGATGATGAGGTGATGGTAGCCTAACTGTGGGTGTGCTTTTGATGTGCTTGGAGACATGCACGTATTCCTCTGACTCAGCCTTACCTTGTACAGCTCAGTTTCTCCCCTTATAAAAGGTGTTGTGTTTATTTATGTTGTGCTGTATTTATCTATGCAGTGTGTTTTTAAAACCTGAATATGAAAAGTTTAGTGTCAGAGATGTATCCGTACTACAGGGTAGGAGAAGTGATTAGTCAGTGTAGAAGCACACAGCTTAATATAATGACCAGGTTAACTCACCAAGAAATAGTGGGATGAGAATGGAAATAAATTTTCACAGACCTCTGTTGCACATCAGCAGAACGTTTCTAGAACCCAGGTGTACTCTTTAAACAAATTTGTATGCTTGTGAAATACTTAAAATTTGCTGTGAAAAGTACTTAACTTCTGAGAAAGTGTTTGAAACAGAGGCAAGTGGCACTGAGTGATTCAGAGCAGGACCCTGGACTGTACAGAGTGGAAAGATGTGAAGTGTGAGGCCAATGTTTTTAGTGCAGTAGTAACACAACCAGTAGTTTCAGCATCAACCTGTGATTAGAATTATAGCACCACTGAACAGAGCTCATTTTTTCTTTAGCCTTTCACTTCGGTGACCATATGGGACAGCCTGACTGTGGCTGTTTGACAGATGCCCACCCAGCTGCTCTCTCACTACACTTCCTCAACGAGCAGGGAGAGAAAATAGGCTGGAAAAGCTGCTTTAGATAAATAAAGAAATAAGCAAACACATTTTCTTCTAGACCAAGAAAACTAGGTAGAAAAATTTACCAGTGATTTTCCACTGAAACCTTGCCCTGGCAGTGGAATCATACTGAATATACTAGACAGCTTTTTTTTAATGGCTGAACTTGCAATTTTGGGGATATTTTTTCAGTTTCAGAAGTAATCTAAATTCTGGAAAATTCGTTGATTCTGACTAAAATATGTCTTCTGTAACTCTCTTCTCCATTACAACTTTCAGGAAAGGAAAGTTTTTCTGACTGCTTAGTAGTTCAGCTTGGGGTCCAAAACTTTCTTTGAAGTCATTACTTGATGGCAGAGCTGTGATTGCTAATTGAACTGTCTACCAAAAAACATGTTCTACATTATTGCAGTTAGTACCTGAATTGTGGCTGAATTTTTGAAATAGCAGAAGTATTTCTTCTGATTATGTTGAAGACAGCTGTTCTCTGAAACTCTGGTAGTTTGCAGAGTCAAGTATTTTGATTTTCAAAACATTTTAATAGAATTTAAAGGAATATTAAGAATTAGCATTAGAATGGTAAATTTTGGCTGCCAAGAACCAAGTTTTCTGTACAAATATTTAATCCTTTTTGCTCGTGATGTTTTCTGTTGATAGTAAAATCAGTTTTGAGTCACTGTCAATGGTAAGAGACCGTGGACTGACTCAGAGAGCTTCATGCTCCCCAGCAGTGTTCAGGCCAGTCTAGTGCATTATTTAGGAGTAAAAACCCAGCCAGCTTGAAGACTTTTTATACACAAAAACTTTATAAAAATGGAGGAATTGCCTTTTGAAATTAAGCATTCCCTCCCTCCACCTAATAAGACCTAAATTACATCTGCCTTCAAGGCATGCTGATACATTCTGTACTTACAAACTTAAGCAGTAATCAATTGAAGGTGGAGACATTTTCCATTGTCATTAAAAAGTACAATATTGTTTTATAACAAGTGAAAGGAAGACAGTAAAATTCATGGTATTACTAAAGAAAAGAGCAGTAGTCAGAAGCAAAAGCATGAATAAGATAATTCAAATAAGTAATGTAAGTACAGGTGTTTTCTGTGGTAATGTTAAAAAAATCTTAAATCACTTGGAAGAAACAGAATCTTTTGTGTTTCAGAATGAAGGGATTTATTCCAAATTCATTTGCTAAGGAGAGGGATTTGTTGGCTAAGCATGCAAGAGAATAATGTAGTAGTAACTGATGGAAAAATGTGTAATAGCAAATATAAAATACAGTATAGGGAGAGAAATTCTAATAATAAAAGGACATGTTTCCTTAGTTTTATGCATTATTTTAACTTTCAGTCTTCTTTACAGTGGAATTCATTCAAAAAGCAGAATATACTTGTAAATCTTCCAATAAGTACCCATCAACAAGACAAAAACAATTTTTTTTCTCTCGTGGGTATGCATGCACTGTGTGCAGGAAATATTGAAAACAACCTAAATGTATTATCCTCTGTGATGGAGAAAAGCAGCTATATTTCTTCCAAGACTAATATTCTCTCAAGTTATTTAATATTTTCTTCCTCCAGTCTAATTGCCAACCACATCATGATACACTGAGATTTTTTTGCTAGTTTTAATTTTTCTTTTTTAATGAGTTTTGTAAATTTTTCTCATATTTGCCTATACAGTGTAATGGTAATAATGAGGAGTATTCTCATCCCTAGCTCTACCCCAAATTTATCATTAATGTATTCTGAGTGTGTTCTCTGTGGTTCAGGAGCTCTGCAGACATCATGCTGCCCTGCCCCTGTACTTCGGGGTATGCCTTGATATGTGTCTGTGTACTAACGGGACAAAATCCTGAGGTTATGCTTTCCCTGACACCCAGCAGAAGAAAAAGGTGTATTTTGTCACTTCTCACTGGCAATGCTGTAGTAGCCATGCTGTCTCTGGCAAGGGAAGTTTGCGTGTTCAGGCAGGTCTGTGGCAGGTTCTGTGGCAGACTTTTCTTGTAAGCTGTCACTGACAAGCAAGGACAAGTAACAATAAAAGGTAGGAGCAGAACGAGATAATTTTGTCTGAGCTCATTCATGATTTGCTCTCCCTGATTTGTATTTTAAAATAAAATAGTGTAGCAAGAAAAAAGGTTATGTTCATTTATTTCGGCCGTACCTAGTGAAATCCATTCTGCATCCGTAAAGCTCAAGTTTTCTATTGCTATTGGACAAAAAACAGAACAGTAATTTTTGTAAAGTATACCCTTCCAATGTTTATGGCTGCATTGAAAAATAACATTTAAATATTTTTTATGCCCTGGCACTGCACACTGTGGAGGCTCTGGAATCCTTTGGCCTGTCTCCATCCTACCATTCTGCTGACAAAAGCATTTGCAATTCCAAGCCTTCTGAGATACCAAAGTGCCCCTGTTCATTAGCACTGCTTGCCCTCGTCTACTTGGTTGCCTTTTTAAATTGTTTTTCCAAAGACAGCCTAAGGGGACTAAGTTAACATGCAGAATTTATAAAAGAATTGTAGCAGATAGTTTCATAAGCAGAAGAATCCAAAGACATGACTTCTATTGATTTGAGTGTCACCTTTCCTGTGTACATTGTCTGATAAAGCTTCATCAAATGCTCCAGCTTTTCCCTGAGTGGGGGAGAATTAGTACAATTTATCTTCTCTTTTGAGCTTTCTATTTTCATTATAGTTGCAGTTAATGATCTGTATGGGAAATAGGCCAAAACTAGTATCTTGGGGGAAAGTTGGAAGACAGCGTGCAAAATTAGAAGACAACACACTCCTTTCACTTTAGGAAAGGTTAAAAGTTACAGTGTGAAAAGAGCTGGTGTGTTTAAATCATGATGACTGAAGGCAGGTGCAGATGTTTTGCTTTGATGAGTTATTGGTCCAGCAGTTGCTGGTCCTCGATTGCAACTGCTGAAGGTGCTTTGATAAACCCATAGACTCTGGGAAGTGGAAGCATGAAAATGTTGTGTGTAGCATCTCTTCTATATGGAAAATAACTTTCCAGCAAGGGTAGTAGCAAGTTAAGGCTGCCTGTAATACTAAATCAGTACAGCTTCTTCATGACTGCATGTTCATGTCTTGAATTTTTCTCTGGCTTCTTCAGTGATTTGAGAAATAAAACCAGACTTTTTTTTTGAGATCCACCCTCATTTATTATATCATTATATTTATATCAAAGAAGCATTTCTATGTTATTTCTTTAGAAGACATAGTGAAAACCTAGTGAAAGTCCTAGTGTGAAGTATTTTCAATGTGTTGTAAAGCTAGCTGTCCCATTTATTGTATATATTGTAGACCAAGACTCATACAGTTCTCAATTTAGATATGTAAGAAACAATCACGTTTGCATATATTTGCTGTGTATTCAGATGAGTACATTTTATCTTTCTGAATAATTCCTGGTTGTTTTTCTTACTTTCGTTTTGGAAATTGTATTCTTTCTCCATGTTTAGCTTTATTCCTCATCTGATAACTGTTTACCTTGCTGAAACCAGCATGTAATGATCTTATTTCAGTTTTTACATGATTTTTACTGAGGTTAAACAGTCAAGAAACTCTGATAATATTGCAGAATTTTCGGTATTAATGAACCCTGTCTTATTCTGCTAATGGAATATAAATATCTAAAACCAAGTAGCATGAGAGACCTAAAAATTAAGAGTTCATGTTAACAAAAAAAATCTTCATTAGATGTTTCCAAAGCTTTGAGCTGTTTTGTTTGAAGCTTTTTTAGGCATTGTAATGCAATAAATATATATATATGACTAACTATCATAATCTGGTTTGATAAAGTCACATAAATTTCTGATATTTTTCTTTACCCAGGGAAATTACCGCTTCATGAAACTTTTACTGGCTCGTAGAGGGAACTGGATGCAGAAGGACTTGGAGGATATGACACCATTACATTTAACTACGCGTCACAAAAGTCCAAAATGTTTAGCTTTGTTGTTAAAACATATGGCTCCTGGAGAAGTGGATACCCAGGACAGAAACAAGGTAAAAGTACTGCTTATTTTAAGACAACTGCTTATTTTAAGATTTGTAGCAACTTTACAAATTGGATTTATGTCAAGCAGTTTTGTGCAAAAAATTATTTGTCATAAACTTTTTCTAGGTCTTCAAAGTAGAAATACTAATATTTTCCTAATATTAATGATGTCAAAGTTCATTGCATTGCTCCACTGACATTCTTCTTGAGAGTAGTTACAACAATAGAGGATTAAAAAACCATCCAAGTATTTCTGTAACATTGTGATTCTTGTTAGAGTCTGGATAGAAAAGCAACATAAGCACATGCTGCCTTTGAAAAACCTCACATTTAGAATCTTTTAATGATAGGAGTCACTAGAAAACTGCCTATAATTATAGCAGTCATTCTGGAGAGGTCATGCTGACTTCATGACCATGCTAATTAATTAACAAAGGTATGCATAAACCAGCCAAAACCATTTAGCAACCTTGCCTGTTCAGCAGATTTCCAAGCCAGTATTTGAAGTGTCTCCAGATTCCCCACAAAACATGGAGCACTTTTCTCCTGGTTCATGTCATGAATAGTTGCAGTAGCAAAAATGGAATTAAGGTTGGTGAAAGATGATCTCAGGCAGAGAGTCTGACCTGTTTGACCCTGTTGGGCTTTTTCGCTTTCCTTGCTGCAGCTGTGCACATCAAAATTGTCAATATAATTCCTGAACATGAGGGAGAACAAGTGTCCTTTGCATCTGCTTCCATGTCGGTAACTGGCTGAAAGTGCTTGTAGGTGAGAGAAGTCAGTGAACCAAGGCTACATTGGCCTTCTGGTAACCAAAACTTTCTGCCTTCATTGCAACTGTCAGTTTCCAGGAATACTGGTCAGCTCCATTTAATAAATAACACTAATTTAGTGCAAATTTTTACTGGTACAAGGCTGGGGTGGCACTTTGTGGAGCCCTTCTTCAGCGAGTGACAAGTAGAAAAAAAGGCTGTGCAATCTGATTGTTGTTGCCGTGGTATTAAGCTAACAGCTGGCAGCAACGAACACAAATAGGCTCCTTTTTGCCTTGTTCTTTCACAGAGAAGTTAAGGATATGATGGTGAACTTACACATTCCATGTCACTGTTTAAGGATGCTAATGCAGGGTGTTGTACTTCTATACACAAATGTCCTGCAGGAGTTATTTCTCTGTTTACAATTGAAGTGCCGGGTAATGTTTAGTAGGGGTGAGGGGGCAGGAGAGCTGGGGAAAAAAAATCATTCTTTATCTTATAACTCTCTGTTACTTGGCAGTTGGGAGAGGTGTGTCTGGTAAATTACATACTTGTTAATATGCCAATGTTTTCCTGGTTAAGAAACCCCCACACATTGGTTTGCTTCTGTAGTTGTGAACATTGATAAGGCCTGTGCAAAAGCTGTTGGCAGTCAGGAATTGGCAATAGGAACATGGATTGCCTTTTGATGTTTTATTGGACTGCCATGGGTCATTGGGCATTAGATTCACTAATATTCAACCTCAGCGTTCCGAGTTATCACAGACAGTAAAGTCAAAACCTTAGTTCAAGATGCTTAGTTCAGCATACAGTGTCACCTTCCCCTAGGGGAGAGTAGTCTCCATCAGTTGTGTTATCCCAACAGAATCTGAAATCTAAGAGGGACCACACTAATCACTGCAGTTGTTCTATAGTGCAGCTCTGGGGCTGAGGCCTGGTTCAGGTCATCATTCCAGCTTTGATGTCCTTGCTTAATACTAAGCACTGATATTTTCTCTGGGTCTGAGCTGCTGCACCAAATAGCCATCAGGGCAGAGTAAGTGGCATGCACATTTTTCTCTTGCCATAGTCCAACAAATCTTCATAAAAAGCAGTTAGTCTCCTAGCAGAGATACTTATGCTCCAAGCATAAGGGCTTCTCATTTTGGATCTTGTATAAGGTGGTGCAGCTTAGACTTGACTCAGACCTCAGTAGATGTGTGATGATCTGCTTTTACTAAATGGGCCTTTGTTCAGCTTTGTTTAAAGCCTATTTTCATAGATTTTCAGTTGTCAGCCTCCCCAGGTACATGTGCTGAGTTTTCTGTCAGTCCTCTTTATTGAAGTGTAACAAATGCTTGCTTATTTGCCTGTTATTCAAAGCTGGTTTTAGTCAACTTTAATTTTCATGTTTCAACAATTTTTCAATGTTTTAAAAAAGCTTGTGAAAATTGTATTACAGCAAACTGCACTGCATTGGAGTGCCTACTACAATAACCCAGAGCATGTGAAACTTCTCATCAAACATGATTCAAATATTGGAATTCCTGATATTGAAGGAAAAATCCCACTTCACTGGGCAGCTAACAACAAGGACCCTAGTGCAATCCACACAGTGAAATGTATTCTGGTAAGAAAGTCTGCTATATATGTATATAACACTTTCTGTCCTTACTGCTTTCTTCTGATAGAAATATTTTTTTATTCTCTTAGGATTTCTCATTTTGGTCAACTGACTCTCTGAGAATGAAGTAATTTTCTTTTCCTAACATCCAGAGCTTTGTAAGAAATAATCCTAAACATTTTTGCTGTCTCTAAAAGCGTTTGAGTTCTGTGGGTGAATGTCTTTGCTCTAAGTCTTGTAAGTGGGGGAAGGAAAGACTTAAAAGTTTTCATGGATGAAATGGCCAGTCATATTGCTTATTTCAGTTGCAATTTGCACACTGATTTCACATGACACTGTCATGTGTCTTTCCTTAATTATTTGAAAGTTTATCTGTACTGAAAATTTTAGTTTAATTTGTTTTTTCAGGTTAGAATTCTGGGAAATATTTGATCAATTGTCAGCCCACAATCAGTTTGCTAAGAGACTTTCAATGTGATTTTGTGTATGAATTTAATACTGTTTCCTTGATAGCATATTTTCTCTTTCTGCAATATTTGGGTTTATCTTCTGAAGTGCCAGTTATAATGGGTACAATGAAATAATATGCTAAGCTTGATTTTTACCTTGATTCTTATTTTGTGAAAATTTCTGAGCTTCACTAACATGGAAAGATGCAGAAGTCTCAAATTTTCTGTCACATTAGAACAATCTTCCTGTATCTTTGTCTTCCAAAGGTCTTTCAGAACTAGACACATGATGATTGTACTTTAACTACAAGGACTCGTATGTCTGTCTGCCTGATTAGCTGGCAAGCTGAGAACTTGAAAATGAAAACTTTCTTTGCTTTTTCTCAAATCACACTGACAATCTTACAGTTACAAATATTTTTTTTTACTATAAAAAATAGTTTTAGAGAAGTTTCCAGCATCAAAGAGATTGTTGAATAAACAACAGTAGCAGAGAAATACATATTTGTAATTTGTATCCAGATGTGAAACAATTTGTTACAAACAAAATTTTGTCACAAACTTTGAATTTGTATCTGCTTTTCTGCCACACTGGAGAAGCAAACTTGCTGCTGAATACGTACAGATCTTTGTATTTAACAACTGACTTTTTCAAACATTAGGTAGTCAAAAGGCAAATATTTTTTAAAGTTGTAGTGTGTTGGGCTCAGACAAGAGCCTCACAGCCACTCACTCACCTGCCCTCTTTCAAGGCAGAGATAATGGAAGGCAAGAAGACTTGTGGATGAAGATAATGCCAGCCCAGTATAGAAAGCAAGAGCTACATGCAGAAAAGGAAATTTATTCACTCTTCCCATCAGCAGGCAGATGTCAGCCACTTCTGGCAAAACCTAAAAAAGCTTCAACATGCTTAATCATGCTTGGGAAAAGAAATAGTGTAGCCATGAACATCCTTCCTGCCCCCCCCCCGTCCCTGAGGGTTTTTGCTTTGCATGGTATTATATGGTATGGTGAATTGCTTGGGCCAGTTTGTGTCAAATGTCCCAGCTGTGTCCTGTCCCAGTCTCTTGCCCACCCTCAGCCCATTCACTGGGATAAGCAGGGGAGCAGGACATGAAAAAGTGAAATCCATGCTATTCTACAATAGCCAAAACAAGGGTGTGTTATCAACAGTTTTAATCACAAATACAAAACCCAGCTGCTGCAAGGAATGTTAACTCCATCTCCGACAGATGTACTATAAAAGATCAAAAATACTTGTCCCCATACTGAAAGTGTTCTCAAAGATTCTCTTTAGGTAATCCAGAATCATGGTAATGTCCAGGTTTTTTCAAGGACTTTTTTGGTTTGTTTGTGTTTGGTTTTTGTTTGTTTTTTTTTGTTTGGTGGGTTTTTTTTTTTTTGGGTGGTTTTTTTGTTTTTTTTAAATTCTGGCAGCTAAAAGAATTGCAGAATAGTTTGAGGTGGTCATCTAGTCCAACCATCCTGGGCCGTCTTCAACTACATCAGGTTGCTCAGGGCTCTATCCAGCTTTGAACTCTTCCAGGACTGGGGAATCCACAGCTTCTCTGGGCAACCTGTTCCAGTGCTTCACCGCCCTCACAGTAGAATTTCTTCCTAGTATCCAGTCTAAACCTACTCTCAGTTCAAACTCATTCCCCCTTGTCCTGTCACTGCATGCCCTGTAAATAGTCCTTCTCCATCTTTCTTGTAGGCCCCCTTTAGGTACTGGAAGGCTGCTGTAAGGTCTTCTTGGAGCCTTCTCTTCTGCATGTGAGAACTCTCTCAGCCTTTCTGCATAGAAGAGGTGCTCCATCCTCTAATGATCTTGGTGGCTTCCTCTGGACTCGCTCCAACAGGTTGATATCTTCCCTGTGCTGGGGACCCCAGAGCTGGATGAAGTACTCCAAGTGGAGTCTCAGGAGAGCAGAACAGAGGAGCAGAATTCCCACCCTCAGCCTGCTGACCACACTGCTTTCAATGCAGCCCAGGACACATTTGGCTTTCTGGATCACAAGCACACATTGCAGGCTCATGTCCAGCCTCTCAACCTTTACCTGGCACCCCAAGCCCTTCCTGCCAGGGCTGCTCTCCATCTCTTCATCCCCCAGCCTGTGCTAGTACTGGGGGTGCCCTGACCCAGGTGCAGCACCTTGCACTCAGCTTCATTGAACTTCATGAGTTTCCATGGGCCTACTTCTTGAGCTTGGCCAGGTCCCTCTGGATATTATCCCATCCCTCAGGCTTGTCAGCCGCACCAGCCAGCTTGGTGTCATCTGCAGACTCGCTGAGGGTGCACTCAATCCCTTCACCTGTGTCGTTAATGAATACATTAAATCTCACTGGTGCCAGCACAGCCTCCTGAGGGACATCATCGTTATCCATTGGGACATCGAGACATCATTATCCATTGCTCTGGATGCAACTATCCAACCAATTCCTTATCCATCAAACAGTCCACCCATCAAATCTCTCCAATTTGTAGACAAAGACCTTGTGGGGAACTGCAGCAAAGGCTTTGCAGCAGTCCAGAGAAATAACATGCAAAGCCATTTCACTGATGTAGTCACTCCATCATAGAAGGCCACTGGGTTAGTCAGGCTAACATGGCTTGCTGACCACCATGTCCAGTGTCACATTCCCTCTGTTGGGGCTGTTTGTCACCTGCCTTGAGAAGTTATTTTCCATTCATCCCAGGAGTCTCCTGGATTCCCTATAGCTCACCATGCTGCTTCTCTGACAAATGTTAAGATGGTTGAAGTTCCCCAACAGGACAAGAGCCTCCAGCACAATGCCTCCTGCTGCTGGAGCAAGAAGGCTTTGTCAGGAGGCTCCCCTTGGTCAGGAGGCCTGTAGTAGACACTGACCATGAGGTTCCCTTTGTTGCCTCGGTCTCTGATTCCTGCCTACAGGCTTTCTACCTGCTCATGGCTGTTCTTCAGGGACAGCACATTGCACTCTATCCATCTATTGTACAGAGCAACCCCTCTGACCCTCCTTCCTGTCCTGTCCCTTCTGAGCAGCCTGTAGCCACACAGCACTCATGGATTCATCCCACAAGTTTCAGCAGTGGCACCTGGGTCATGGCATTCTTCTGGAGGCCTTCAACTCCTCCTGTTGCTCTTGTTGGGTGCAGAGGTATAGAGACACTTTGGCTGGGCTGAAAAAAGTGTATTCTTGATTTCATGTAGGCTTTTTTATGCATCAGTTTAATTGTTTATGTTGCAATTAGTTACATCTATATGTGCTTAATAACAGAGTAAGTAAATAACAAGTTTAAATGAAAAAGTAATTTAGCTATGCTGTAAGGTGATGATAGAGGAATGTTGTTATTTGGTAATCAATCTGTTGACTGAATTTTTTTGTAGAGTATAACTACCTTTTTGTGATAGTGGTGGTGGTACCCTGAGTTCAGTCTTCTCTCCAAATTGTTTTTCTTACTTGTCTTGAAGTGACAGAGCTTCACAGCATAGCACAGACACAGCAGAGCTTACAGTCTTCCCCTCCTTTCTTAGCTGCTTTTTGCCATGTTACCTAGTTCCAAGGCTATTGTCTAAGCATCATGTTTGATTCTCATTCCTCTCTACATCTTCTAACTTTACAGTTTTTCACATTCCATATTGTATTTCTACAGGATGTACCCATAGTGTGAAAATTTGTCATCTTGTGTCTTAACATGTAATTGCATTTTTAAGTTTGCAAAAACACTGTCTTGTGGTGATAGCAGTATAAAAGGCAAGTGTCTGTGTCCCTGTTGCTTCCCATTTCTTAATTGTGTCCAACCAAACCTTTCTCTTTGCTTTCTCTAGGCACTGTGCCATTGCCCAGACAGCAGAGAGGTATCAGTGTCTGCTTCCAGGCTACCTTTGGTGCCTGCTGGCCGAGTTATAAAAAACAACATTGCTGTTGTTTCTCTCTTCTTGTCTTTAACACTGTGGAAGAGTTCCCCAGAAAATTATTTTTTCGCTAGTATCCCACTTGGAATTCTCCAGTGCTGCTTTACAAAAACTTGACAAGAGTTTAGCTGCTGGTTTTATCGAGACTGCAGTCTATGGTACTGAAAAATACTGTCTTGTTTTTCTGTACTCTGCCCTCTGGGTGTGGCCAAATATTGTCTTTTGTTTATAAATTCTTAAAATTAAGGATCATCTTTCTATTTGGTGTTTGTATAGTACTTAGTCCATTGGTATTGTCAAAACAAACAATTATGAAAAGAGCTCTGCTGAATGCTGAGAAAGTAGGTTGGATGTGCAGGGGTGACATTTGGGCACAAATTAGTTATATCTGATATTGAAATCCGTGAAATATAGCCAAAATGGAACTCAGTATATGTAGATAGTAAATATGTGAAGTAGAGAGAAACGTTAATCTGCAGATCCTCTCATGGTGAACTTGCTTTTCCACCTTTCCAGATTGTGCTTGGTTACGTGAAAAACGTTGGGAAGATTTAAGGAGAAAAGAACAGCATAAGGTTCCATTATTATGATGGAAGCAACTGCTTAGTACTCTCTCTCTATTCTGTATCTCTTCTCTTTATTTATTCTTCATGGTAAGAGACATGACATTTGTTTATACCACACTTTCCATTATTGCCTACAATTCCATTGTTCTAATTGCCACAGAAAAATGCTTAGCTTCTGTTTCTTCTCTGTATTGTGCTTAAAATATTAATACAGTATGACAGTTTAATTATAGCGAACCGAACCCACTTAAAATCTGAAGAAATTATACTCATGAATGTAGGCAGAAACAGACTTAGAAAATTTTAATTTAGGTGGCCAAAAATTCAAAACACATGAATACTTTTAGACTAGAATATAAATAGTGGCTTTGTCATTGTAGAATCTGTACCATTTTGCAAAAATAACACTTTTGAGTATAGGGATATGAGTATGGGGATATTTCAACATCAATGACTTTAAGCCAGGAGTTTTGGGATTCATTTGTTTAGGATGTTGTTGTGCTTCTGGAAGGTTTGAAAATTAGCTGTCAGGATTACATCAGCAAATTATGAGTGAAGAAGCATTTGTTTTCTTGTTTGTCCATTTTGTTCAAACATGTTTTCCTCTGGTAGACTTAGAATTTCAGTAATAACTTCTGTGCCTATCATAATTCATGTTTAGCCACTCTTAAAAGTGATTCTCATAAAATGAATTTTTGCAGTAGGCTCTATGCTCCCCCTGCTGAGCTCTATGAACAGACAAAAAGTAAGCATATCATCAGTTAGCTTTCTCTTGAGAATTATTTAAGTTAGGGAACAGCATATAAGTTTTCACTGTAGTGGTTGAGGTAAATGCTTTTGAATGCTTATCAAAAGAAGTTTTACACATGCTTAGATTATTGTGGTTTGTGCATGTAATGATGTTAAGTTTTATTGCATTTTTAGTTGAGAGTTATATTCATCAATTTGTTATGTTTTAATAGATTATGGTTCTGATGACTACATATATTAGTGAACTTCAGTATGCTTTAAATATGTTAATTTTTGACTCTTACAAGGCATGGCTGACAGTACTGATACCTAATCTAAAACTGATGAAATTTTTTGTCTGAGATAGGCAGCTTAATTAGCATTTAATTAGCATTGGCAGATATTGTTACTCAGATACCTCAGTACATCATCTTTGAAAAAGGCATGGAACCCAGGAAACTGCAAGTATCACTTCAGTCCCTGGAAAGGTGATGGAAAAGCTCCTCCTGGATGTCATCTCTAAGCATGTGAAGGAAAATAAGGTTATTAGCAGTCAACAAGGATTCGCCAAGGGAAAATCATGCTTGACCAGCAAGAGAGCTTTCTGTGATGGCAGGACTGGCAGGGTAGATGCAGGAAGATCAGTGGGTGTTGCCTACCATGACTTCAACAAGGCTTTTGACACTATGTCCCTTGACATTGTCACAGGTGAGCTAAGGAGGGTGGGTTCTCTGAGCTCAGAGGGTTGTGATCAGTGGCACAGAGTCTGGTTAAACGCCTTTATCCAGAAGTGTTGCCCCAAGGTCAGTACTGGGCCCAGTCTTTTTCCATTTATTTGTTAATAACCTGGATGAAGGGACAGTGCCCTCAGCAGGTTTGCTGATGATAAAAAACTGGGAAGAAAGGCTGATACACCACTGTGATGTGCTGCCAGTCAGTGGGACCTGGGCTGAGCAGAGAGTTGGGCAGAGAGGAATCTCATCTAAGCTCAACAAGGGCAAATAGAGAGTCCTGCACAGGGAGGAATCACACTGTGCACCAGTAGAAGGACCTGTGGCTCCTGGGGCACAACAGGCTATCCATGAGGCAGCAGTGTGACCTGAGGGCTAAGAAGGCCATGGGTACAGGGAGAACAATCCCAGCAAGCTGAGGAAGGTGATCTTCCCTAGAGGATCAACCCTAGTGAGGCCACATCTGAAATGCTGTGTCCAGTTCTGGGCTCCCCTGTTCAAGAAAGACCAGGAGTTAGTGGGGAGGGTCCAGCTAAGTGCTGTGAAGATGAGGAAGGGTCTGGAGCATCTCTTTTATGAGGAAAGCCTGAGAGAGCTGGGACCAGTCAGCCTGGAGAAGACTGAGAGGGGATCTTATCAATGAGAAATACCTCAAATATGGATATCAAGAGGATGGAGCCAGACACTTTTCAGTGGTGCTCAGCAACAGGATAAGGGGCAATGGGTACACACTGAAACATGTGATTCCCATTTGAATATGAAGGAAAGCATCTCTGCTGAGATGAAAGGTGACTGAGCATTGGAACAAGCTGCCTAGAGAGGTTCTGAAGTCTTCTTCTTGGGAGATATTTGAAACCCACCTGGACTTAATTCTGTGCAACCTGCTGTGGTTGAACCTGCTGTAGTACGGGGTTGGACTAGATGATCTCCAGAGATCCTTTCCAATGCCAACCATTCTGTGATTCTGTGATTTACATACAGTGTACAAAGTATGTAGCTCCTTAGATATGGAAAACTTACATTAACCAAATATTAGGAGGTTTAACTTGGCACTGTAAGAAAGCAAACAGTAAGAAACAAAGAATCAGGGCATTGCAGAGTTGAAGTTAATACTGCTGTGTTAACTTAGCCAGATTGCACTTAGAAAATATAGTGAAATTTAACTCTAGATGTTTGGAGGATTTTAAGGATTTATTTATCCATTACATAGGAAATATAGATTGTAGAACTTTGGTCAATTAGTATTTGCATAGAAACCATAATTCTGCAATTTCCTTTGCTCTTCTTGATTTATTGTTCTCAGTGTTAGATATTTGTTTCAGTGTAATAGTTACTACACATCAAGTAATGCAAATGCAAGTGATTCTACAGCCAATTTGTGTACCTAGTGGAGTCAAAAGGAAAGATTGCAGTTAGTTTAGTGAGAAAGGTGTCAGGAAGCCGCTTTAACAGTTAACAAGCTGCACTTACCACAACCCCTTGCTCCTCTTTCATAAATGTATTGTAATATATATAGCGTGACTCTGTATTTTCAGGAGGATTGCTTTTCTCACTTATCATGGGTTAAAATCCCCTCTAGTGTTGGAAGTTAAAAAATCTCAGGACTATATTACCTTTTAATTCTGCACAGGGCTCCCATGACTTCAGTGATTTGTTCTGAATTCTTGGAGATAGGAAAGCAGACTCACTCCCTCTGGTTTACTTAAACTCTTGTTTTGACAATCTGCTGCTACTCTAGATGTTTAGTGTCCTGCATCCTGAGTTTTTACTGTATTACTGTTTACCACTTTTTTAGTAATACCTCTTTTTTTCAGAAAAATTATGTTTAAAGTTTGTGTTTCATGGGCCTTTATGATATTTGCCATTTGAAGATCTCTCAAATGCTATGATGTTCGTTTGTACCTGTTCAGCCTTTTTGTCTGAAAAAGAAAATCACAAAGAGAAATCTTTATAGAAAAACATTTGAGAGACGAAATTATCACAATACAAAACTATATAGCTAGGGAACTTATGTGAAAGAAATTTAGCATATTTTTTAAGAAAAGGTGATGAAAGTCAAGTTATATTTATTAATGCATGTGTTACATGATCAAGTGACTAATCATGAAAATTTAAAAGACTTTTTTAATTCAAAATTCAGCCCATTAGAAGTAGATGCATTATTAGAAGTACTCTCTCACTTCTGTCCTGTCAGCTAAAGATGTAGACATCTCCTTTGGAAATACTTTAGGGGTATAAAATGCTAGAAGAATATTATAGTGAAAGTCATAAAATTAACTTGTGGAAAAAGGGAAGTGTTGTTGGGGAAAATCTCAAGACATATATGTAATTTTTAACTTGTAAATCATGTAAGAATTTCTAGTTATTTTCATAAGAGCCAGAGTTAATCTTTTAAAGATCTGTTTAAGGAACCACGTGCACAGCAGACTGGGGTAAAACTATGGGGTATGTACCAGAAATCTGGTCTTGTACAATAATTAAGTATAAAAAAGCATTCCATAAGAAGTACTTGAAAGTAGCCTATACTGTAGCAAAAGCATTTGGTTTTGGAGCTACATTCTACTGAACAAGGACAGTGTATCTCTCTGAAAAAGCACCTGTAAAGATTGTGCAGGTTTTCTTTTCAATTTAAATATTCTTAAAATTGTGTTGTTTCTTTTATTTTTTAAAGGAAGCTGCACCCACAGAATCTCTGCTGAACTGGCAGGACTATGAAGGACGAACTCCTCTTCATTTTGCTGTTGCAGATGGGAATGTAGCAGTTGTGGATGTCCTGACCTCCTACGAAGGCTGCAATGTGACATCTTATGACAACTTGTTTCGAACTCCCCTCCACTGGGCAGCCTTACTTGGTAAACTGGACAGTGCCGAAGTCACTTAGTCATTAATTAACTGTACTGTTTAATCTTTGTCTCTGATTTTTATTTCATTCCAGCCTGGCAGTATGATAGTTAATTTCTTAGAGCAATAAGAGTTTCTGCTCAACCAGGATTAGAAGTTTGTGTGTAGACTGCTTATTTTAGCTTCAGATTTTCCAAAGCATTGTACAATGCATCACTTCAACAGGTTATATATGCTGATGATTTCAGTTAGAGTATATTGAGATTGTTCTTGCATATGCAGCTTTGATCTTAGGTTAAAAAAACAGATACTCTGGAATAGTGGTGTCTGATGTGGGGTATGCACAGCCCAGCATGAAAGCAACACAGTCAATGGGAATTCATGAAGAAAATACCAGGGTTTATTTTACCTGAAAAGATAACTGGACTAGTATTTCATATAGAGTTTTAAGCTAGTAGCTTTGTTTGGTCTATGTATAAGATGGTGAAATGGGGTTTGCAGGGTGCCTGGTGGAGCTGAGCTGCTCCACAATGCAGAGTGGTTGATGGTGGCATCATGAGTCACATGCTCACTTTCAGCCTTCTGCGATGTTCTGCAATTTGCTTCTGCCTGGTTAAGTGGATTTATGATTATATTATCTAGTTTTTATTAAACTACCCCTCACAAACTAAATGAGGGGCTTAAGAAGATTCCCACAAAGAAAATGCAGATAGTCTGATAATGCCAGCAGAAGTAAACAACAAAAAATGGCAGAGTTGACACTTCCAGTATAAGCTCTTCATCAGACACGCTATGATAATCTAATCAGATCTGACAATGAGTTTTATTTGTATAGAGTTATTCTCTGTTTAGATTGTTACCCTGAGACTTGGATGCTCTGTAAATTGTAACCTTGTATATGTGAATTTTGATTTGTATTTACAAAAACTGGATCCTTGCAAAACAAGTTAAAACGTGATTAAATGTAAATAGTCTAAATACAGAGAAACAAAACCCCATAAAATGACAGACACAAAAATAATATGATTTAGAAAATTTACCTCCTATTTCCATCCAGGAGGAAAAAATAACCACTGGATAAAAAAATCTTCAAACAGTCTCTCTCCCCTTTTAACTGGCTTCATGCCAATGATCCTTTGGGACACTGCAGACAAAGAATGCCAATATAAGAATCAGATGTTCACTGGAGCGAGTTACTGCAACTCCAGTGGCAGTATATGTGTCGTTTGAATATGTTTATTAAAAGCAAAAAAGAGGGAAGGGTGTTCTCAAATTTGTATGTATGTAGGGATATTGAATTTTAACAGAGAAATTGTGAAACATTTTAAGTGTCATAGGATCAGCTTTCTGAAGAAATAGTCATTATCACTTGGTTCTGTCCAAGAAGCAAAATTTATTGCATTTTGAAATTGATTGTATTTGAGAGAAGCTTTGTCTATTGGAAAAATGGATTGTCTAATCAATGTAGAATAAAGGGGGGAGATGTGCCAAGACCTCCAGACTATTTTGTGAACCTGATGAGGTCTCTAGGTAGCATATGCTCTTTGGGAATTTCCGGTTCATAAATTATTATTAATTTTCAGGGTTATAGTTTTAAGTTGAACGTAATGTTCTATGTAGGTCTTAACCTATACAGTAACATCTTACTCTCTTTAACAATAGGAGATTTAAAGCAGTGCAGGAATGCTGCCACAAGTTTCCTTAGATGTGATGGATTGCATGTGGCTACATTTTAAGGGCATTGTTGCTCCTCTTACCTTTTTGCGTAGATAAAAGTCTTACCAGTTACATCTCAGCTAAATGAAAGTACAACAGAAATGACAGTTCTTGACCCCAAGAAATGAGTTCTCATCTTTACATTAATGGCCTAGCAAGATCCACCTTTGTACCTATTTCTTTACTGTTGCATCCAGTACAATTTTTTTAACTCCCTCAAGCCTTATTCTCATAGATAATTTAGCTAGACCCTGTTCTCATTACGGAGTTAGTTTCCCTTTTTCTAGTTGTCTGTCCTGAAAGTGCAGGAATCTTTTTTTTCAGGCTCGGTACTCCTAAAGTTTTTCTGCTAGGATTTCACTCCAAAGCAACTTCTTCCAGTGAACCTCAATTTACTTCTTGTACTCTTCAGGTGGGACTAGCATAGCAACATTATATATCTTCTTTTTGGGTTTGTTTGATTGTTTTTGTTGTTTTTGTTGCAGGAAGGGACTGAATTATATGATATTCTGTACCTAGTGTTCTCTGAATGGCTAACAAGAAAGAGGAAACCTTCCTGTACACCCTAAGGCCCCTAGAAAGAAAAAATGCTCGCAAACTCTTCATCCTTTTTGACCCAAGTTACCATTTTCTCTCATTCCTGGTACTTCTGTACATATCAAGTCTCAAAGTGCCATTTCACAAAAGAGGGCTTGCCTAGTACTCCATGCCTTAGATTTTAAAGAGCTACAGAGCACAACAGTATCACAGCTTCATTCTGTAACTTGGTGTGTTTTCATTAAAAATAATCTACTGCTAGCAGGAAGGTTTACCTAACTTATCATTTATTCTAAAGTGATTCAAGACAACTGTGCAAAAGTAGCAAGCTGCAAAATTCATTGTTTTTCTGACATGTGAGGTACTGGAGGTTTTCACCTGTAAAATCAGAGTGGTTTTATAGTATTGCTTGAAATACCAAATCATTAAGATACTCTGTGAACTGCATGTGCCAACAGGAAGAAGTATATAAACGGACTGGTTGGCTTTAGTGGCAATATACTGTATTTGTCTTTGTTTTCCTATCTGTGAAGTGCATATAGAGTTTACCCATCCTCCAAAAGTGTTGTGATTTTAATATCAAAATATTTTGATCTGTTTTTATGAAGGAGTTTTGTGTGAGCTTGTTTATAGCAGCTGGTAGTAGACTAGCCTCTGATTCTGCTATACATTCTCAGATGAAATTTTGGTTAAATAAAACCTAAGTGAAGCATTTACACTTGGTTTCTGCAAAACAATATGATGTGTGATGAAATTGTCAACATTGATTTAGCTTGTCTTTTAATGCAGATGGACAAATGCTCATCATCATCAGCCTATGCTCACTTTACTGTTTCTGACTGACTTGTCACTCAAATGCAGCATCTCAATTGAGTTATTATAAGCTATTTCTGGAAATATTCAACCACTTCATTACAAAGTTAATATCATAGCTATTGGACCAGTTACTGCTGATGTCTTTATTTAGGGAAAAGCTCTAGTGATTTCTGTTAAACGAAATTTTGTATTTATAAATCATTCTGATTTATAGACACCCCCCAAAAATTACAATACAGACTATGGCACTGGACATAAAAGATTGCAATACAGACTATGGCATTGGGAATAAAGTACATGCCAGACTTAATAGTTCAAATATCAAGTCTCATGTTTCTCTCTTACATTTAAGCTAAAATGGCTACAACCCAAATATGTGACTATTTATGAAAGTCTGTTAATTTTCTTCTGTTTTGTTTGAGTTTAGGATTTTTGTTTGTCAGTGGTGGGTTTTTTTTACCTTTTCTTAACTAAGCTTTTTAGTGACTTTAGGATTTGATACAAATTTGTTTTTATTGCATTATTTTTCTCAGGTCATGCACAGATTGTCCATCTCTTACTAGAAAGAAATAAGTTTGGAACTATCCCATCTGATAGTCAAGGTGCAACACCCCTACATTATGCAGCACAGAGCAACTTTGCTGTAAGTAGAACATACCCTAAATGTGAAGTAAACATATTTTCCTGAAATCTTTACGGTTTAGCAGAGTGTTTGAGTTGTTTTTGAAATCATATAAAGACAGTTGTTGGCATGAGTTAATTCAGAGTTCTCCTGTGTAATCTGATACAAATGTGGTTAATTTCAAACTATTAAAATATAGATGTACAAAATCTAACTTTCTGTACAAAAAAGGCCCTTTGAGCTATATGTTTGCATCACATAACACAATAGTCATTCAGTTACTTCAACAGAAAGCAGAATGACACCTACTATTTCATGGTGCTTTCAGGTTTTAGGGCTCATTATAATGAAGTCTAAGCAGTTAAAAGGATCTAGAGTAAGATGACCTGTAGGAGTATTTGCACAGCTGCTGCAGGACCAGTCAAACCAGTCTTTGCGTTCAAGAAGGTAGTTAATTTATGAATATTTGGCATTATGAATGAACTGTTGTCTCATGAAGCATGGCTAAAGAGTTGAGTGCCTTTTGTCATAATTCTTCAGGAGCACTATATTTTTTACATTTTTTAAAATATTTTTTAAACTCAGACAACAAAGAACATTGGTTTCTCAGACAGCTTAATTCTTACACTTTGGTATAATAGGTAGGTTTTTTTCCAGAGCAAGATCAGATACAGTAGAGCCATGTACAAAACTCAGCACTTCAATGATTGTCAGTCACAGATGTTGCGGAAGTAGTTCTCAAGCACTGGAAATTAAGAAAGCTTTTCTTAAGCTCCTTCACCTCTCATAGCTTCCATACCCTCCCTTTACAGAAAGGGTTATTTAGAGCCTAATTAATGTAATAGTTATGTAGTCCACATTGCAACATTTTCTTAGCAAGGGTAGTAATTTGGGACTTTCTTGCATACCTACATGTTAACAAGGAAAATAAAAAAGGAGAATGTAAAAGCCCTTGAGAACAAGTCAAGTTAACAAATCTAAAAGTAATGTTGAAAGAGGCAATAGACCAATATCCTTGCTCCCTAGTGAGAATGAGTTTTGGGGCTTTGGTATGGTTTTCTTGGAGGTGGTCTTACTAAGACCATCCAGACATTTTTTAAATTCAGACTTTTATTGAAGCATATCTCTCTATGTAATCTTCACTTTAGAGAATTTTTTGTTGATGATTTTTGTCAATTTGGGCCTAACTCATACATTTGAAATATCTGTGTTGTAAAAGCCTTTCTTTCATGTTTGAGTTGGACTCATAGAAAAAAAAAAAGTTTTATTTACCATGTGGTGATTATCTCCACATTCTTTTATCTTGTTTTTTGGGTTTTTTTAGATTTTATATTGATGTATTCGTAAAAAGATTTTTCATACTGGTTTTCTTTCCCTGGGCTTGATTCAGTTAAATGAAATATCTTCATTATGTTACTGCCTTTTGATCCCATCAGCCAGCCAAACTGTGATATCATCTGTGTTTTAAGGGGAAGAGAAGTACATGGTGGAATCAGACATTCTTTTGTAATCTTGTGTACTTACAATGAATGGACTGTTTCCCATCTTACGTGAAAAATCACAGAGGAGAGTTTCATTCAGATCTGCAAGCCTCTTTTAGCTGCTGATGTACTCAACAGCCCCTGCCTAAATTATGTCTGGAGTCTGTTTTCATTGGTCCAGTTGTTTCTGAGCACCACTGCTTGCCTTTTTGTCTCCTTTACATGCATTTAATTGAGTAATTCCCACCACTGGACTCCATATACATGGTCAAACAACTGAGTGGAGATACATTCGTGTTTGTTCTGGCAGTAGCATCTCTATACTCATGGTTTCAGAGCCACATTGTTGTTCTATTCAGTCTGCCCAGCCTTGGTTAGGTGTGGTTTTCGCAGTTAAAATGTGATGTTTCTGAGTCCCTAATAAGAAGAAAGTTTGTTCTTTTGTGTTTACAGTAAATGTTGGCATGGCTTTCAGTTTTATTTGCTTTGGTGTCTTGTTCTTCATTCTTGTTTCTCTATGGGTTACTTACTGTAATATGATGGGTTTGGGTTTTTTAAAGACTGAAGAGGATTAGCCAGCACTTAATTTATGTGAAGAATTTGTTCCCTAAGACTAACTTATCCCCACTTACTATAGACAGAAAAAGTTCTAGAAGAAAAGACCTTGCCCGATATAACCACCCAGATTTAGATGTCTTGGGTATCCCACAGGAGGTCCCAAGAAACATTGCTGTTTAAATTTTTGAACTTCATGTGTGAAGGAAGAACAGAGAATCTTTATTTCCAGATCACAAAATATTCTGAGTGGGAAGGGACCCACAAGGATCATTAAGTCCAGCTCTTAAGTGAATGGCCCAAACAGGGATTGAACCCAGGTGTTATTAACACCATGCTCTAACCAACTGAGCTAAGATGCTCCCTTCATATTGATTTTATTATGCAGGACTACATTTTTTTCCCCTGAATTTTCCCAGAGGTGTTCAAAACAATGTACTTTCCTTTCATATACTTGTATAGATTGATCTAGTAAATGAAATGTGGATATCCCTGTCTTATTTTTAAATATTCAAAAATAAATGTAGTATTTTTCAGTTTTCCGATAGCACAGAATTAAATGTTTCACGTTTGGCTCTCTCCTGTTATTTTTCAGATTTGTTTTTTTGTTGTTGTTTCCTCCACTTTTTTTTAGTAGTGTTACAATACATGTAAACTTTCATAACAAAATACATGTCATATTAAACTGATTGATACTTCTATTTCCTGATTTGTTAATCATCCTGGAGTAATTGAATTTTGTTTTGTTTTCAAGTTGTGGTAACTTAATTTTGAAGAATAATGCTTATACTATTGTGGGATTTTCTTCTACTTTTTCCAGCTAAGAGCTGTAGGAAAGAAAGAGTCATTGAAAGAAGCGTTGCTTTGCCAAAACCTAACAGAAAAATAAAATATTTGTATTTTTTAGAATGTGTGCCTCAATATTGAAGAAGTGCAGCCTTTGCAGTGCTTTTCACTCTGCAGGATTTCCAGCAGGGCAGAGCTCTGGGAGGATGCTGAGTTTCTGGCCTAATGAGTGTCTGAGGTGTGGTGATGGTCAGTGTGAGAACACAGAGATATAAACTCATGCTGCGTTTGTGTGGAAAGCTTTATGCTTCCATCCCTCCTTGCTTCTGGCTGGACCTTTTCACAATAAACTGGTAATTCAGACCTAAATTCACAAAGCTGTGAGGATCCTAGATCAGTAGCATAAGATAAATGAGACATTTCCTATTTCTTTAGAAGGATGAAATAGTAAGTAGTAGTGACAAAACAAATCAAAAGTGATCAATGGTACTTAGGCATTCAAACACCTTAGTGATTAAAAGAATTTAGTTCATTATAGCAGGAAATTCCTGTCCTGCCAAGACTAGTGATAAACCTATTGTGGGGTCACACAGAGGAAAGGCTAAAATAGTATTAATAATAAAATATAAAGTAAAATAATGTAACCTGGGTTTTCTTCAGGTTTTTATTGGCTAGCCTGCCAGAGACTCATATCAGATGTTTCCCAGCTGTTACATACATGGCCTTTCAAGGCATTAGAAAGAAAAGGGAAAATCTTCCTTTTATTCTTTTTCTAATAGTTGTGATTTTCTCTCCCTTCCTTTCCTGGGTGACTCATTAAGAATCTAGCAGCAGGTTAAACAAGTGGACTTGTTTGCTGACAGCTTAACACAAACACAGCATTTAAAGAAATAATTATTTTTTGCCTTGATTTGAAATTTTAGTTTAACAGTTACAGTGGAAATACTGGACTCAGGTGTAAAGATTTCCTTAGTATTTTCTGAAATACAGTATTTTGGTAATTAGTGACATGATGATGTTAATAAACATTAGGAAATACATCTATGTTGACCCTTTTTTTTAACAGTCAAAATATTAGAGATAGGCAAAATAAAATATTTACATGTGCAGTTGTATTTATAATTGGAGAGAAAACAACATATTGGGAAAATATTTTGAAAGAACATGGTTTTCAGGATAGGTTTAGGTTGGACATCAAAAGGAGTTTCTTCACAGAAAGGCTGATGGAATGTTGGAATGGGCTGCCCAGAGCGGTGGTGGAGTCACTGTCTCTGTAGGTGTTTAAGGAAAGATTGGATATGGCACTCAGTGCCATGGTCTGGTTGACACGGTGATTTTGGGTCATAGTTGGACTCGATGATCCCAGGGGTTTTTTCCAACCTAAAGAATTCTGCAATTTTTTCATCACACTATTACAGTCATGTTTGGATAAAGCCATGATATTCTTCCCATTGCTTTCCTCACATAGATTACCGTGTCTTCTGCTTCCTTGTGCCGCACAAATTGTATTTGACACTGAAAAGAAAAAAGTGTTAAATGACAGTGTTAAACTCACAGTTAAGGGTGCACTATGGGCGAGCGAAAAGGCATAGCAGAAGATTCGGTGTTTCTGTTGAGCTGTTACTCTTTATGATCATAAAAGGAAAAATGAAGCTTTGATTTGCTTCATAAACAGCTACATGAGACAATAGTTTCTTGTTGTTGCAGATTCCTTTAATGTTAATTTCAACAGTATGTCTTTTCAGGAAACAGTTGAAGTATTTTTGAAACATCCTTCTGTAAAAGATGACTCAGATCTTGAGGGAAGAACGTCCTTCATGTGGGCAGCTGGCAAAGGCAGTGATGATGTCATAAGGACTATGCTGACTTTAAAATTGGACATTGATATCAATATGACAGACAAATATGCCGGCACAGGTAAGATGCTTTACAGTAAAGAGCACTGCATGTTTCCAATCTGTCTGATTTCCACCAAGTGGAAACATTGATAGAATCTATATTAATGTTTTTCTGAATGTGTACTTCAATCCTGAAAACATTTCGGCATTATTGCAATTATATGTGTCAGTCAATTCTTTGTCTTATTGTGAGAAAGAAACAAACCTTTTCTGCACAGATTGGAACAGTTCATTTGAAATGTAGAAAGAAGAAATGTACTGCAACGCTATTTAGTTAGTTCTGTAATCCTTTGAAAGGAAAAGCTGTTCTGTAGTTTGAAGAATAACATGAAACATAGTTGCATAAAAAGCTCTTCCTGAAAATGCCTGTTCAAAAATGTATTTGACAGTACACAAATACTTTGAAACAATGTGGATCAAACTAACCACTGAAGTAGCTAAATTATCATGAAAATCATTCAATAGTTATTTTTAAAAATAGTGAAATAAAGATTAGATCTGTTGCACTTCTGTTGTCCAAACAAGAGATCAAACTTGATATCCCCCAAATTTATCATCCTGTTATCTGCCTGAAATAAAAGATAATTAGGCAACACAGTGTTTCAGCATTCAAGTGTGTAAGTAATGAAATACAGAAGTTCCTGTCACCACTGTGAATTTATCTCCTTTGAGGAGAAAGAAAAAATTTTTTTAGAAATATTGTACCTATGTGGTACTTTCAAAAAAACCAGAATTACAGTTGTGACAGGTGAGAGAGATGGGTTTTGAAGCGTTTATGTATTCAGCAGCATTGGAAATTTAGGAAAAGTGTTGTATAGTATGCTGATGGCATCTGAATGAAAAATCAAGAGAATGTGGATATATTTGGTATAAATTTGGAGGGGTTTGATAGCAGGGCTTCGGGGTAAGCTGTGTAGAGAGATCAGGAACTACCCAATGCCAGATACAGTCACAGAGTGAGAAGTGCAAAATATGTATATCAGGGTTGTGTGGTTCAGGATTTGAAACTTAGTATGCATCAATATTGAATTTTTAAAGTTTCCTTTGATGATGTGCTGGAACTTAACAAAAAGCAATTTGCAGTTAACATAAAATTCTGTTTAAATATCTAGATTCCTGGTTTTTTCTTATGATGTAACACACACTAAATACATCAGTCTTTCCAAGTTGTGATAGTTCGAAATTTTTGAGTGTAAGAAATAGTGCAACAAATAAAATCTCAGTCTTCATGTTTGATGACAGTACAAACTAAATATTCTACAGTTTTGTTCTTATTTCATCTTTTTTCATTCCCACCTACACTTGCTACTTCATGACAGTTTCCTTTCCAATAGCTCTCAGTATTTGTTTCAGACCTTCAGGTGCAGCAATGTTGTTGTTACTGTGCAAACCTCCTTACAAAGGTTTTTTTTCTTTGCAGGCAGTAATCAGTAATCACATACTGTGTTTCTGAAATTACTCAGGTGTGGATTTCATGCTTGAATCATTCAGGTGGCTGGCTTTATTATCTTTCAGTCTTAAACCTTTCCTAGCGGTGATATGTAATCACCTTTTAATCTCGGTTTCCTTGTAGGGCTTTTAATTCAAGGAAATGAATGGATTTTCCATTTGCTTGGCAGTGCCGCTGTGTAGAACACAGGAGCAGTCTGGAGTGGGGAGCTGTGCTGCCGAGCAGCCCGAGCTGCACCATTGTGCCAGCGAGTGCATAGCAGGGGCTTTATTATAGCCAGCTCTAAACATAAAAGGAAGCCCACCAGTAAATCACTCCCTGATTGTTTTTTTTTTTTTATTTTTTTCCCTTCCCAAAGGGCTTCAATCATTCCCAAGTGTTCGTGAGGGAAAGGCAGTGTTGCGTTCGGACAGGAAACTATGCACTAATAGAAAATAGCGCACATGCCTCCGTGCCTGGGATGCAGTTGCTGAGCAGAGTTCAAGGCTGTGTTTTTCTGACTTTTGTGTGCACACTCAGCTCAGCTCGGTTGTAATGTTGCGTTAACGCAGCCTTTTGCATTTACTCAAAAAGAGCAAGCTCTCCATTGAGTTCTGCTAGAACATCGAGACTCTGGGCATTGTGTAGGAGAATGACACCAAGGGAAAGGAATTTCCCTCCTCTCAGAGATCAGCGCTGCAGGAGCATTACAGGGGCAGCTTTATAGCTCTGCCGTCACTGCGCACAATGGAGAGGGCTCTGTCTGTCGGCTGAACAAAGGGCCCATTGTGACCAGCTGGCTGAAGAATCTCTTCAGTCACCGTGACTCCATCACAGAAAATTTGGCTTACAAGAAAATATTGAGCACAAAGTGCGAAACAAGATGCCTGCGTCAGAATGAGTGATAGGGGGGAAGAACTGGCCAAGCTGACACAGCAGCTCTTTTTCTATTGTATTGTTACACACACCCCATGTGTCATCTGATGGAGTGGTTTACTGCCTTTGGTTTCATAAGGGATTCAGGACAAAAACCAGAACCTAGAGTTTATTGTGAGGTCAGACCATGAAAACCAGGCCCATCCAAGTGTACAACACGGCAGGGATCCCGTTCTTGTCCAATTCCTACCGATAGCCACCCACTCGCAGTGGCTGCTGCACAGGCACTGGCTTTTCACGAGCGCACGGAGCTCTGCTGCGCTTCCAGGCTGCTGCACTCGAACTTAAATCAGCGTCCTCTCAAAGGCATGATTTCAGTTTTCACTCCTCGGAGTGTCTCTGGCCGTGCCCCCAGTGCTTAGTCCGTGTCACAGTGTTACTATCACTTATTTTGTGACTCTGTTTTGAGGCAGCGCGCACCAGCTGGATTGGGGTCAATGGCAACATGAACAACCTGGGCATTTCAGTAGGGCCTGTGTAACAGGTTGTGCTGGGTTACTGGCTCGTAAGCTGGTACTGTTGAAAACAGTAGCTGGCAAATACAAAAATGCTGGTTTTGTATTCTGCCTATGGTTCAAGAAGCTGCTCCTTCCTAATGCTGGTCTTTTCTGTGGTGTGCATTTCTGTATAATGCCTCTGCTGGATCCTGACCCTGTCTTAACAGTGAACAAATGTGGACATGTAGGTAGGGTTTGCAGCCCCACATTTTGTTTCCATGAGCCGATTCAGTTCTCACTAAGCATGAATATTTCTGAAATTTCCTAGGGAAATACAAATTCACTTTATTAAATGCACACTTTTAAACCGCATTGTTTTGTGGTTTTATTCTATATTATTTTGATTTAATTGTAGATTGTCTGATTTGACTGATGACTGTAGGAAATAACCCAAAGCATTTTGAAGTTAAACTGTAAGTGAAGCCACCAATACGTGTGCTCTCCATTGGTTTGAAATCTCATTGCTGTGTGCAGTTCTTCTTTCCTTCAAAAAGAGCCGTGAACTGGTCAGCCACAGCTCTGGCTAACAGTGCCTGCAGGATGCTGTACTAGGCAATAGCAACTCCAGTTACAGGACACCACATTTTTACCTGAGTTCTGAAGTAGCAACATCTGGTTTTTCTGTAATCTTTTTCTTGAGGAAAACAGGGAGACAGAGATACCGTGCAAGATATGATAGTCTTGCTGCATAATTTAGTATAAAATTTTTTCCAAGTAATTCCAAAACAAAAGAGTGGGGCAAGGAGGAGTAGGAACAGCTGGGTAGTTTCCTGAAGTTACTTTTAATTGAGACAACTTTGCTTACTTGAAAGAAAAAAGTAATTTTCAGGAAAGTGTTGAAGAAATAATGAAAGCTTTCTTTCACTGATGATGAGCAATCTCAGAAATGCCACAGAGCAGAGGCAGAAGTAAATCATGTTATGTTCTCTTAATCTGAAGCTGCTATTCTTCCACAAAGCCTCACTATAAGCCAATCTTGGTGGTGTTAAATGTAAAATTTCTATTTGTGCAAGTTAGAAACATGTTTCAGGGCTAACAGTTTTTCTGCTTGTTGCTTGTATGGCAAGAAAGTGTTGTTACATCATCACGTCTTCAGTTTCTTGAGGTTGAAAAGTACTTTTTCCACAAAAAAACTTGTAATTAATTTTTATTTTGACTGTTCTTATTGTGGACTTCTAAAGCTCATGGTATTGTGCTTTCTTTTTCCCTGCTACTTTATTCTTCCAGCATTACACGCTGCTGCCCTTTCTGGCCACGTCAGCACAGTGAAACTGCTGCTGGAGCACAAAGCACAGGTGGATGCTCTGGATGTGATGAAACACACCCCGCTCTTCCGAGCCTGTGAGATGGGTCACAAGGAAGTGATTCAAACCCTCATTAAAGGTCAGCTCCCCGAGCTTTACAAACCTGTTCAGGAGTTCTGCTGCTGCTTCCTGTGGGGATAGGAAATAAACAGCTGAGCAAGAGGTGGGGTAGGAGATTGCTTGCCTAAAGCAGGTTTTGTTTGCAAGTTCCCCTGGTGAAATAGCCCTAGTGAATCTAAAAGATTATCAGTGTTGTGCAAAAATGGCTGGAAGTGTTAAATACAAAACTTTCAAACTGGGATTGTTCTTTTCAAAGCTCATTTCTGCTCAAGCCTTGGCGAGTATATTCTAGTCTCTCAAACTAACTCTTCCCCCAGCAAGTCCTTTCTTTCTTTTGTTTTTGTTTGGTGGTTTTTTTTCCCCAGTAAATAAGACCAAATTAAGCTTTCTTCACTTTTGTGAAAAACCATTTTTAGGGTTCTTTGAAGACTTTTTAAGTGAGCCTTTATTTTTTTAATGTAGATAGATATCAAAAGTCCTACATCATTAATATTTTCTTCTGCTTGGTTTTTAAAAACCGTATTTTGTTTGCAGACAGAAATAGGATTTAACAAAGTACACAGTTTTAGATAATTGTAAAGTATCTCCTGAAGGGTAAGAAATACAATGAAAGAACAGTGGCATCTTAGGTGCAAAATTCTATCATTTTAGCTTCCCAGAAACATCTTCTTGCTTCAGACATTATCCCACTTATGGATAGATGAAGCATCCAAGCTAAAGTTTGCAAGTTTTTCATCAACCAGACTTTCTTACTGAAAAGCGTTCTTCCTTCCATGATCTGCTGGGCATATTTTAACCTCCTATTTAGCTCTTCCTCCCACTCTGTATGCCATTTAGCTTTTGTAGATGGAAGAAGCTTGGCTATTGGAATCTGAGTTGTGTTTAATTAAATATTTATGATATAGAGAGTCATTGTTGCTGGTTGGTTAAAGTTCTTGTATCTGTGGAGTTTTACTTCTGCACAGAATTTTTTTATCTTGCAAGAACATATAGAGGCATTAATTATCTGCATAAAAGTGTCTTAGCATGCTTGAATTAAAAAAAATCTTATTTTAAAAATTATTATTACATTGTGAATATTTTATCTTGTCTGCTTTAGAGATTTAAAAAGACATTTTATCTGAAATCTAATTTTTAGAAGTTATTTTGTTGTAAAAGAAAAGTTCTGAAAATTCACAGACCTGAAACAAATAAAATAGGTTTTTTTGTAGGCAACTGATAAGTCTGGATATTCTAAAGCATATTAGAGTATAGTCAGAAGATTGTAAAAAGTTAGATGCTTGACCCTCTTTGAAACTATTTCATCCCCAATTAATTTTGATTTAAGTTTTAGGATTTGAGTAACAAAATTGAAGTTGCTTTTTGAAATACTTCTCTGAATTGTCAGTTTATGAAATAAGTTCTAGTTGAACATAAACTCACTTTTTTCTTAGTATTCAACAGTATTTTCTTTTTGTGCTCAAAAATGTGTGTTTTTACAGGAGGAGCAAGAGTAGATTTGGTTGACCAGGATGGGCATTCACCCCTTCACTGGGCAGCCCTGGGAGGAAATGCTGACGTGTGCCAAATCCTGATAGAAAATAAAATCAACCCCAACGTGCAGGATTATGCAGGTAGAACACCTCTGCAGTGTGCTGCTTATGGAGGTTACATCAACTGCATGGTGGTGTTGCTGGAAAACAATGCAGATCCAAATATTCAGGATAAAGAGGTATGTTGTTCTTCTTCACTGAGGTATATCATTAATTTTAGAACAACCATAAATCAAAACATTTTCCCTTTGTTCAAAGTCATTCTCTTTTCCAGGACATAAAAACATCTGTGTTGCTGTTTGTCACAAAAAGAAATGCATCCTGATGTCATTTCCCCTATTTCCTTCTAAAATCTCAAAAGAAAAGTAGTATTTTAATATGTAGCATGAATTGAAGATTGGTATTTTTCCAGATCACTTTTGGTTTTTTTTATTTCAAAGTGAGATCATATGAGGAATCATATTAATGATCTGATTTCTTCTATAATTCCTTATTAACAGCTGACATGAGAATGTGATTTTACTCTGTTCTCCAGAATAGAGAGCAAGTAAGAAAGTAAAGTACTGCAAGTGAGATTGCACAATAACTGCTTCAATTGCTTGTCCACATTAGGCACCCACATATGTATCTCTCTTCCAGGTGAAAAAAAACCAACCCACTGATTAGTTTATATGTTCTTTTGTGCCATTATTCAGGCAGTAATTGAAATTATGAGCCAGAATAATTGTGCAACCTATAACAGATTTCTTTGTTATATGACATAATTTCTCAGAAGTCAGTAGAACCTCATCAGTCAAAAGAGCTTTACCCAATTTATTGAAATTTTCTGTAACTATTTGTTGTAGGGCATAGATAATTCCAGGTAATGGAAATGTGGTTTTCATTATGAGTTCCACAGAGCATGCTGTACATCTTTTGCAAAGAAAGCAACTGTAAGGCTAGTCTTGTAATGTTGCTTTTCAGCTGTTTTAGGTGAAAAAGCACTGGTGTTGAAATCTTGTTAAAAAAAAATCATTTTTTAAGTGCTGTGTTCTTTTAATTTTAACAAGGAAGTTTATTTAGAAGAACTGTTTGTTCTTCGTGTCCAGAAAAGCATCAAATTACACTATGATTTATGACTTTTATTGTAGCGTGGTAGAGTTTGGTGGTAATGTTTATTTTTGTTCTGTTCTATTGTTTTCCAGGGCAGAACTGCCCTGCACTGGCTCTGTAACAATGGCTACCTTGATGCTATAAAGTTACTGCTGGGCTTTGATGCTTTCCCCAACCACATGGAGAACAGCGAGGAGAGGTACTGTGGGTCTCAAGGTGTTATTTTGTAATTGTGCCAAAGTGCTGCCTTCCATTTAAATGTTAAATGTGCCGATGCTGCAAGAGAATCCTCATCTTGTATCTCAAAGGAGTGCTGTAACCCTGGGCTTCAGTGTAAGCAGATTTTCTGATGTGAAAGTTCCCTTCTTTAACTAAGACATTCCAACTTTTATACTTCTGAACCACCTTCTGGACATATTTAGTCACTGAAGTCTTGTTGGAAATGTTAAAGATCTCATTTATATAGAGTTGATGGCAGATACGTATGGCAAAAGGATGAAAAGGCAGTTCTGCTGCTGTTGGAATAGACTGGAATTTTATATTTGATACAATAAATATCAAAGAAGAAAGAAAATGGTCGAAATGTAATGTTATGTTTTAAAATGGTGATTACAAAGTACCTGGTGGTTACCACTATTCTAAAGGCGTGGTTAAAAAAAAAAGTCTCCTATAATGATAAAGAGACAGCACATTTGCATCTCTTTTCTTTGTCTTTCATTGACATATAAATAATAGATTTTTAAAAGTGATTTGGGTTGTGGAGTTCGAATTAGTCACCTGACCATAAAGATAATTACTATTAGCAGAAATTTCTAATGCTTTTTGTAGAGTAGATGACCTCCTCATAATTATAAGATTATGAACAGCATGCCATATAAATTTGAATATTTCAGCATTTTAAATAACTTAAGGCTTTTGCAATCTCATATTTCAATTTGAGACTTCTGTACTTAACCCCACGTTTTAATTGCTTTCTTCCCCTATAATTTTTTCTTTCATTCTCCTCTCTAAAGCACTCATATCTCTCTTTCTTTACTGTTCTTATTTTTTTCTTGAGAAACACAAATGAAAGTATAACTAGTTTCTAATTAAGTAGTGTTAAGGCTCTCTTTAGTAATTTTTGAAAGAAAATTGAATAAACAGTTTTAATTAAATTACTTTTAATAAGTAAGATTAAAAGCCACAATTTTGCCAGACTGCTATTATCCTTACTTTGTAGAAATGCACTCATGATGCTCAAATGTCAAGAAAAGACCTTAGCTGTGGTTTATCACAGTCATTCAGATAGTATATATTTTTGTTTCCCTTCTGGAATTAATATATATTTAATGTGTAAATCTAGATTACTCAAAATACAACTAGCAGTATTCCAAATGTCTGCTGATAAGCACTCTAGTGCATGTGCAGAACGAAAGAGATCCCCAGTATTTCCAGATGGATCAATCTTTAAATATAATTCTCCTAAAATACATATAAAAAATGCATACTTGCATCTTAATAAATATCTACAAACTTTGTGTTATTGTTAAGAGATTGGAAGTTTGGAAATTTTGGAAGTGGAAAATCAAGTTGAGTGTTGTAAGAGAGAGGAAAAAATAGCCTATGGTTCACTTGTAATTGGATGAAATTGGTTTTTAATCAGTAACAATTTCACTATGTAGTGGCTTTTTTTTCCCCAAGTATTCCTATAGGAAAAAAGCTTCCCTTCTTTACTTTCTTAAAGTGTGGTATGAGATACCAGTTAAAATTCAAACAAAGTGGTTATAACTAAAAGATTAGAGAAAAGACAGAGCTGAGATTGCATCAAGAGTTTTAAAGTGCCCACTTGCTTGCCAGATATGTGATCAAGTGCTAATCTGGGGTGTATTGGGTTTGTTGTTCTTTGCAAATTTATTTTGTCATCCAGTTTAATGTCCTGGGTACATCAAGCTGCTGCTTGACCACCTTCATATTAAATTGCCTATAACAACTGATGGCTGATGTCTTTATGTGTTTCCCTGTGAAGCCAGCTTGATTTAAAAACTATCTGCTTTAGAGAGAACCAAGAGAAAAGGAAATTTACATAAAGTTTGAACTGACACACAGAGGAGTGTATGTAAGTGTCCAGTCATAAAAACCCTTCTTCAGATTTGGTTTAAGTGATTTTTTAACTTTCAAAGGTAGCTTGGATGGAGTTAGAGAATCCACGTATAAAAATATGGATCTTCGTGACTGCTAAAGTAAACTTCATAAAGTTTACTTTGGTATCTTTTGTGTCTTTAAAGTATTCAAAATTAGGAATACTTCAAAAATGTATTTTTCTGAAATTCCTGTTCTGAAGCTCCCATTTCTGGGTTGTCAAAAATCTGTATCTCTTTAAATGCTATCAGCAGCACACCTTGACATCCAAATTTTCATGTTATGTCACTGTCTTTATTCCTGCAGACACTTCAGTTCAGATACTGTTTATCCTTCCATCAAAGCATTGCTGTGTGGCAGGTCCAATTGTGCTTTCTGTCTGCTTTTCTTTGCTTACCAGCACTGTGTCCCAGCAAGTTACCATCAGCAAGAGCCTCAATTTTCACAACCACATGCATTGACATTTGTTATTGGCTAGTCTTATGTTACATGGTATTGATTATGGTTTGTGACTGATAATTTTCAGTCCCTAAATGTCTTTCCCTGAAGTTTCAGTGTTGGCGAGGGAGATAGATTTTGCTCCCATGTAGACAGTGGGAAATATGGGAATTATTTTGAAAAAGTCCTAGGCATCTTTGCTACTATTAAAACCCAAAGCAATTTAATATTTTGAACATCTGTGTCCATCTGAAAACAGACTTAAGTTTTCCTAGTACCTTAAAAAATATATTATCCTTCAATATGGATCTAATCCTGCTGTTCTGTCATAGTCTTCAGTCAATGTTATAGAAACTAAACCAGATTTGACGGTAGCTTTCTAGAACTTAAATGCATGTGGAAATAACAGAAAAATGTTTTAACTTACCTTTTCTTTATATTTCTATATGAAAACTTCAATAACACATTTTAAGGACTGCTTTCCTAAAGCAGTTAATGCTGTGGATGGGGCTTTGGGAGATTTAGTCCAAACATTTCAGGTTCCCCTCTCCCACCTTCCATATTAGGAGGCTAAAATAAGCTTTAAACATAACCACAGTGTGTAGAATGAGTAAGGTAGCAAAATAATGCCTAAAAAGGTGAGAAAAACAGCCTACTGAAACAGTGCTTAATCTGTCTTCACACTAGATGTTGCTTTATTATGAAATGAGAGTGAAGAAACACACATTGTAGCTAGAATTCTAGATCAGTAGTAATTGTTGTGGCTTTTGGTTTTTTAGGTATACTCCACTTGATTATGCCTTGCTTGGAGAACACCACGAAGTGATTCAGTTCATGTTAGAACACGGGGCTCTGTCTATAGCTGCCATTCAGGATATTGCTGCTTTCAAAATTCAGGCTGTCTACAAAGGATACAAAGTTAGAAAGGCTTTTCAGGAGAGGAAGAATCTTTTAATGAAACATGAACAGCTGAGAAAAGATGCTGCTGCCAAGTAAGTCTGAGACTTGAAACCTACTCCAGCACATAGACATTTGTTGTAAGTTTGTATTTATCCGTGTATGATTTTATGTGTTGCTCATCACTTTTTGTTCCTCTTGGTAAAATTAATGAAATGAAAGGAAGCATATAACTTCCATAACCATAGACAGATGGAAGTTATTTTCCATATAATCCCAGTTTAAATAACAAATTTGTATTATATACCATAGCAAGGCAAAATACTAAAAGTTGAGGAAATAGCATGTTAGTGTCCATGAATCTTTGCCTGATATTCTGTATGATAAAATGGCTTGGGAAACATTTTTTCACTTTAAGGTAGTGAAAATCTTTATTTGCCTATCAAGTCTCGATATCCATTTTGAACAGAAATTAATCAGTAGCTGAGGTAAAAAACCCAAAAACAAACCAGGGAAAGCCTGGTTTAGTAAGGTTTAACTCAATGTTTCTCTAGTAACCTGGACTCCTGGTTTCTATTTTCAACTTCATTTTGGGCCTTATTATTCTCTGCACTTATATTTTGTGCTCTTGAATTAGAGAGTTCCTATGAATCGGTTATGTTGGATTACAGCTAACTAACATATGCAATTCAAATTGTTGTCAGCAAGATGTGTAGGTTCTGGCTGAGTTTCAACCCAATTTAAATGTGGTAATGGTAGCACAGTGGTGAAATTCTAAAATCAGAAGGTACATAAATGATTATCACAATACGTTGCTTGCTTGGAATTTATCCTTAAGATTCTTAGTATGAAATTAGCACCTGGTTTCTCTTGAAGAAATCTGATTCTGACATGAAAAAACATAACAGTCTGAAAAGATTTCTGCATTATTTGGGAGTATTATTTCAATAAAGAGAGATCATAATTATTGCACCTAGAGGTATTTTTGCTGCATCTGTGTATCACAGACCAATTCATCTGCACTCCACTCTGTATCAAATTTGGTAGTTTGACGTTCTGCATAATTGGCCAGTCAGACCTTCATTGGGTTTGATTGCTGCTAGTATAAAACAATTATTATTCCCCAGGAAGAACCAAAGCTAAAGAAATACCAGATAACTCATCTCTTACATCTCTACATCCTGAAGTTGTAACCTGTAGCTCTCCTACTGTTTGCCTTTTCTGCTGAAATCAGTGTAAGTCAAAACTATGCATGGGGACGCTGCCCTGGAAAATATTTCTTTTTAGTATGGAGAGCTCTGCTTATTGCTGTGTGGTCACAACTGACTTTACCAAATGAGGTAGTTTTATCCTTTGTGATGACAGTCATTTTTAGAAGAATCTCTGATCCGCCATGTAGAAAATTAAATGGAAAAGCATTGTCTCATGGAAATTTGGGGGTAGTTTTATAATAGTTTTCCTTTGTGAGTTTTTGATGCAGTTTCTGAAACTTACTTAGCTGTTGTTGATTTGTTTGAAAACAATAGAAACAAAGTCTGTGTACCAAATACCATAAAAAGAGAATTACAGTACAATTGGAGTGTACAAGCAAATCAGGTTGTCACATAACAAATTTTATTTAATTGCAATTTTATGGTCTGTAATAAACTGAAGGGGACATTATGTTGTCATCATTCTGCATACCCATCTGTGCATTCCACAGCTGAAATTGGCCAGGGTGCTCCTGCATACAGAAAACTATTATCCCTACTGATGTTTAAAAATCTGGTCTCCAGATAAAAGGAGACATTATGTGGGGATCCTGAATGATGGTGAGCTCCTAGACTGAAGACACACACCCTCTCCCCAACTACTTCAGTGTAGATATTTAAACTTGCTTTTTGATAAGTTACTTTAGAGAGTCTCTCTAAGATAGATCACTCCTAAATCTACTTGGGTTTAGATAGTCTGTTCTTTTTCTGGTTTTTTTACAGTAACAAAAAGTCACCCAGCATCTCATACCTGTATTATTTTCTGGTAAAATTACATTCACTGTATTTAAAGCGTATGAAATGTTTCTATACAAACATAATCTCCCATGTTTTCTCCTATATCAAAGAAATTGTATTTTATAAAATGGAGTTTGATGATGGCCAAAACAACATGCACACTGTTATGTCACTGAGCAAAGAGACACACCAGAGGACCAATGTGGGTAAGCTGGGAATCTTGACAGAGCTCAAATGTAAAAATGCAGTTCACAGAAGGCAGAAGCTGGGACAGACTGCAAAAGCAAAGTGCAAATGCATTGCTTGGGCGTGTACATGGTGTCAGAAACACCAAAACTCAAATAGAGACTTCAAAGAAATGTTACAGGTTACAAAGTGAGTTTGTACTTCTACATTAATAAAAATAGTAATACATTAGTAAAAGGCTGAGCAAGGAATGTGTGTGCCTGTTGCTGATGGTGCCTTTAGTGACAACAGACACAGGTGTGGCAGAAGTACTCAGTGCCTTCTGTTCCTCAGAAGCCAGAAGAAGGTGTCCCAGGACTCTTTCCTCAGAGAATTGGTTCAAGGAGGAGCAGAACTGCCATCTGTGACTAAAGATTAAGTCAGGCTTGAGAGAACTCAGTCCATACAAGTCCATGGGACCAGGTTGGTTGCATCCAAGGGTACAGAGGGAACTAACTGATGCCCTTAAAAGGTCACTTTCCAATGTCTTTGAAAGATCAGAGACTAGGGAGGGTCCCCTATGATGGGAGGAAAGAAAATGTTGCACCCAGCTTCAAAAAGGGCCAAAAAAAAATATAAAAATCTAGGGAACTGTAGTCCGGTCAGTGTTTCTGGTCTCTGGGAAACTTTTAACAGGCAAAAGTTGGAATGAGAGATTTTGCCTGGAAATAAAGAGAAATTATTTCACCCTTGAGAAAATCAACCATTAGAACAAACAAAAGAGGTTGTATGGTCTGTCCATGAAGGTTTTCAAGACATAATTGGATAAAAACCTGAACCACCCAATCTGACCCCGTTTTGAGCAGCCTGTTAGCCTTGCTGACTTCCTGAGATCCCTTCCAGACTTTAAAAAGAGGATTTTGGTTTACTTATTGCAAAACCAGGTGTTTGAGAAAATAATATTTGTGTGTTTAAAACATATTCAGAGAAAACTAATTTCCAGTGTAGTGAATTTTGAAAGGGCTGCAGAACTCATTCCTCATTTGTTCACCTCCCCTTTCAATTTCTCAGGATGAGTTTCTGAATCCATACTTCTGCTTTTCATTCTGGCCAGTTGAAGGAAACTGATTGAGAATGTGGATGTGAAAGGGAAATGGATGAAAGTGAGTAAGTAGCTCATGATATTTAGGAAGAGAAGAACAGAAGAAAATAAGAAGTTCAATTAAACAGCCTTCAGTAGATTTAGAAAAATATTTTCATACCAAGAGAGTACAAGTAGATTATGAGGTTTTTCAGAAGACTGGTGGTTAGCCCTGCATGCTGAGAAAAGATAGGGGAGTGTGGCAACAGAGAAAATAATGAGCTCTTCAGCAACCTGAAAAGGGAAAGCACATATTGGAAATTTGATGTAATTACTAAAATTGACAGTAATAAGAACATGCAATGATAAAGCTAAACAAGCTGAGGTGCTAAATAAGAACTGACAAAGGATCTGAGGTAGGTATCACATAAAATCCATTGTAAACATACTCATTGGAAAAGGAAGAGTAAAGAAACAGTTGGTCCATGAGAGATGCGAAGTAGACTGAACTGTTCTGTGGGATTTTTTTTACACTTCAGAAGAAATTACATCAAACCAACTCAATTTTCTTTTGTGTCTGAATAACAAGTTTTGTGGCCATGGAGAAACAGTCGCTGTCATTCAGACTTGCCTGAAGTCTTCATACTTCTTCATGGGAAATTTCTCATTTGTCACCTTTAAACTGGAAGTGTATATTGATGAGAATTTCACATAAATCCATCATGAATTTGTATTTTCATTTAAGAACTAAATTTGAATTTGAAAATAGAAGTAAGATGCAGAAGATTGTAAGTACATTGAAGACTAAACTAGAAATCAGAATGGTGGTAAAATAAATACAAGAAATGACTGAATTAAAAATAGTTACTGAGGTAAGAACTAATGGACTGCTCTACACATTCAGGAAGACCCGTCAACACAGGAATACTGGACAGAAAATAACTGTTGTCTTAACATTTTTATTAAGAACTATCAGTTTAAAAGGTAGTTATAGATCAGAATCTGAGCACATCATGAGTTAGTGGTATCATTCTTTTGAAAATAATTATCATGCTAGATTGTGTAGGAGGAGATGCTGTTTATACAACATGAAATATAACTGCTCTTAGTCCAGAGAAAGCTCCACCAGTAATAGCATCACACCTGGAGATCTATTTTCAGTCGAGATTTTTAAAGTAAGTTTTTGGGGTCTTCTTGCAAGGATAACTTTAAAAACACTCTCCTTTAAAATATCCTTCAGTGTGTAGATAAAAAAAGTTAAGTTTCTATTCTTAACAGAATAGAAAAGGTTGAATTCATTAGCAGAATTAAAAATTCAAAACATCTCTGTGTCTTCACAAATGTGTGTGTAAGGCTGAAACTGTTCCTTTCCATCTGCTAAAGGCTCAGTTTTGATTCTTTCACTTTTGCAACAAAATGCAAGCGTATGACCATTCAGAACAAAATTGTGTTGCATTTACAATGGAAAATGTTGGCCTGCCAGCTCTGTTATCACTGTTGAGCTGTCTGACTTGAGAGGCCAAATTTGGACCTTGTTGAGTTCGCCGGAACCTCCTGAGAATGACTGAGAGTTAGAAGTTAGATCCTGTATTTAGAATCTTGTCTACTTCCTTCACTTGTTCATGAAACCTAGCCTCTGAAATTGGACAATAGTAAAACTTAGAAATTTTAATTTCAAAGAGATCTTTCACTGTAATACAAACTAAATTTCTGATTAAATAGAGCAAAACACAAGGGGAAGGTCTTATGTATTCAGGAGTCTATTATTCAACTAAGCTGTACTGTGATAATTGTGATGGTGCTTTATGAATAGGGAGCTTTGAAATCCCTTCTCTTTATTCTTTCTTCAGTTTAATCTGAAAAATTAGCACACAGATAAAACCTTTAAAGAAAAAAAACACATGTTACTTCTTGGTTTCTGGTCCTGTCTCATTTCAATAACTTTACAACTGTTATGTTGCTGAAGTTATTGTTTTGAGTTTATCTGCTCATCAGAGGGGTGCAGGTCACTCCAGCTTGATTGTGTATCACAGAGCCCATCTCACACTTCCTTTTCTAATAGCCTGAATAGAGGACATTAGGAACAGGCTGCCTATTCTTGTGAAGAATAGAAAATTACTATTCTGTGGGTACCAAGATCTGATTTATCAGCTCAAATGGCACAGTAATGGCAGTGAGATCCATACTGTACACAGTCCCAACATCCCCACATAGTCCGGTTGTGGAATGCCAATATTAATGGAAAGCAGCCACTTTTTTTTCATGCCAGAGGGAATACTGAATCCCAGGCTGCTGGGAGTGTATTTTTTTAGATCAATTAGCAGCTTTTCAGGTGCAAAGTTCAATCAGCTTCTTCTGCAGAGCATAGTTGATAAGATAGCACTGACAGATAAAGTTAGGGCTTCTCGCTGGCAGCTCGCGCTGCAGTGACACGCGCTGGCAGTGACACCACTCACAGGAACTGGGGCTGGCGTGCTGCATAACTCACCTGTCACACGCCGTGCTGGGAGGTGATGTGGCAACAGTCTGCACACTGTGTTGGAGCACTGGAAGCAAGTTAAAATACCAGGCAGCTACATGATACGGCATTTACCGCCTGTCCGTTCCAACAGGAAAAGTGTCACTTCATCCAACAACCAGGGCTTAATTTATAAAAACGAATTCAGTGGGATGTAGGTATGTAACGTTTGCCGTGTGCTATTGGGTTTATTCTGCTTGGTAGGAACAAGAATTTAAAAGATGAAGTGCAATGACAGCCAACTATATTTCAAAATGGGCTGCAAAATTTTATTCAATGGATGCAGCTTTCTTAAGTTTGTCCAAAATTCTCTTTTTTAGCTACATCGTTAAGACGTGCATGACTTATTTAATTTTGGAAAACAAATGTTGCCCTTGTAATTGGCATACTATGTGCACACAAATTTTTAATTCACATCTCATATTATCAGTATTTGTCATTTAAATGACATATAACGTTTCTGTAAAATTAATTATCCACTAATGACAAATACATAGCAGCAAGTTAGTACCAGTAGCTAGTTCAAAGTTGGATTATAGTTATCTGTATTGACACATTTAACTTCAAAAAAATTATTTTCAAAGATATTGTGTCTTTTGTTAAATTTTTTTGCTTTTCTAATATAGTGCATTGCATTACTACTCACATGAAAACATTGCTCATTAGTAATTACAAACACACCTATTAATGTCGTGATTCTTTTTAAAATCCTACTTTTAATTTTTGTCTATTTATAAGACCCCCTAAATTTAGTTGTTTTCAATAAGTGAGTGTGTTAAGATCAGTCAAAACAACTGTAAACTGATTGGGCAGCTGGCTGACAGGGACTTAACCTTCATCAGGCTGTAGCTGCAAGTCAGTTGTTGTTTTGGATCAAGTTAAGACATTTCAGTGCAATATGTGTCCTTTTCTCACCAAAAAAATGTCAAATCAAGGATTTGTTGTGGCAGTGTCAGATTTTTAGAGAGGACTGTGTTCAAGTTAGATACGTGCTCCCAGGATTTAATCTTCAAAATTCTTATGGTATGGACTGTAATTGCAGGAAACGTGAAGAGGAAAGTAAGAGGAAGGAAGCCAAGCTGCAGAAGGGGATGCAGAACGTGGAACAAAACAAGTTTCAGGTACAACAGAATCCTACAAACTGGGAGAAGGCCACCAGTGTCCCAAGGTTACCCAGCAAAGCAGCTGACACACAGAGCAAGAGGCTTCTGGCCCTCAATGGTTCACAGATCCAGCCAGGGAGAAACAGCAGAGGTTCTCCTAAAGCTGGTCATGACAAAGGGACCCCAAAGGAGAGCTGCCTGTCAGCAGAGCCTCAGAGCGAAAGTCATAAGATCAGGCAAGGTTTGTGATCCTTTTAAATTGTGCTGTTTGTCTGCTTTGTCCACTTCTTGGGGGTATTTTATACATAGAACCCGTTTTGTCTTTCTGTGATTTCATATTCTTTCATCACTTGAGCAATTTGTGCAGCAGGGTAGAGTTAGATACAGATTCTTTCACTCTGGGTGAAGTAGTGAAAAACAGCAGTACAGTGTCTATAAAAATACCTAGAATACGTGAAAATAGGCTGTGGGCAATTGTTCTATTAGTTGCACCATTCAGAGAAAATAAGATTCAAGATATTTGACATATCATATGTGGTGCACATGAAGAATGTAAATGGAGAAATGGTAGCTCTGATTTTTAAGCTAGATTTATCCTCTCGCTCAATCCAACTGGTGTTTGAAAGAATGCTGTGCCTTTTTTAGGTATGCATTCTCTTTTTGTTACTGAAGTGGTGCCAGGAAAGTTGATGCAACAAGGATCAAACCATGAAGTTGTACAGTCAGTTCTCATTAGGTGTTTTAATCAATCCTCTTTTGACCAAAACTTTAATGGACTTAATTAGTCATTTTATTGGAATTAAATATAAATTTAGACCCTCTGGGCTGTGAAAACTGTGATTCGGTTGTTGGGTGTTTTCTGATCTGGTTATCCAGTCAAAAGGGTATCCTGTAAAGGATACAAATACAAATAGAGCACGATTTCATCAGGTTTTGGATGATCTAGGTTATTTTCTGGAATGACAGTGTATCAAGGATCTCTTCCTTTTCTTTTTCCCCTCCTACCTGCCCTGTAACATCCTGTCTGTTTCGTTTCATCCTCTCTGGTCTTTTTTCATTCTGCTGTTAATTTCCAGGCAAAATGGAAGGTGGATGGAAGATGGGGAATTTTCAGTTTTGCACTCCAGTCTGCCTTCCAAGTCACCCTCACCAGAGTGTTTAGAAGCAGTGATTGCACAGCAGCAAGGGAAAAATAGGAAGGGCTTCATAATTTCATTCAGGATGTCAAGGGAAGTACTGAGAAGCCAAGTGCTTTGTGTTTCCTGGGTCAGTGGGTTATCCTGTGCCAGGATACAGCATGAATAGAGCAGGAGTTTTTTAGGCATCTAACTCAAATGTAATGTTAGAAAGAAAACCATTTGTACAACATTAAGCAAATGAAGGTGTTTGGGACTCCACTGTGACAGGCAATCATGTCCTCTTCTGATTCTTCCTGCTTGCATTTTTTTTTGTTCATTTCAGTGAATCCTAATGTGCCCCAAAGGTAACTTAGCAAAAAAATCAGAGACATAAATGACGTTTTGCTGGGTCAGAGACTGAATTTGTTTTAAATTTCTCTGTCTAAAGATTCATTGAGGAAACACATCAAAAGCAAGTCAAGTTGTGTCCATTTCCACTGTGGCAAAGCAAACGAGGGAACGAAAGCTGAAGTGAAACCTCAGGCTGCAGCTGCTGCGGAGGCGGACGGAGGAAAGCAGAAGGAGCACGCTGTGGACACAACGGATGCCTGTGCTCGGAGGAGCAGGAGGCTTTCTGCTTCTGCCTGTAGGACTGCCAGTGCTGGGGAGAAGCTGAAGGATGCAAGTCAGCCTCCCTGTGGCAAGAGGGACCACGGTGAGGGAAGGGCTGTGTTCTTCTGCGATGCCGGTTGTACCGGTGGAATGGCACGAAACTCAAAGCTGGGGGAAGCTTCTTCCAAAGGCAAAAGGCATCAGAAACACAGGAATAAAGAGGTAAATGATAAGAGATGTTCACCAGCTGGTTCTAGTAGACCAGGAAGTGCCAAAACAGTGTTTGTAAGCACTAGAAATGACAGCCTGCATGCTGCAGAACAAACTGTCAAAGTGGGAAACAATGAAATAGCAAAAAAGGCCTCTTCATTATTGTCTGCTGAGGCAGAACCTACCAGGACTGTGCCAAGAAACCCAATAGCATGTTCTGCTTCTGGTGACGGTTTGAACTTGGAAAAAACCGGCTTGATTGGATCCAGGAATGCAGATGATCAGTTATGTTCTGTTCCATGGCAAAATACAAATGTTGAACTAATCCCTTTAGAGATTAGAATGCAGATCATAGAAAAAGAAAGAAAAAGGAAAGAGCTTTTTCGGAAGAAGAACTACGCGGCCACCGTCATACAGAGGACGTGGAGAAGGTAAGGGTACTGTTCCAGTGGCTAGAGAAGAGTGAGATACAAGTAGATGGAAATGAAACTGGCCTCGTGGGCAGTGTGCTTTATTTTGCCTACAATGTTGCCAGTGCTAAATGAGACAGTTAATAATTTTTCCCCACACGAAGGGAAGTGGGTTCCAGTGGCGTAGAATTACGTTAGTAAGTTCATAAAAAGTGCAAGGTAAGTGATGAATTTTAATAATCAGAGAAATCATTAAACTTCTATTTCAAGTTCTGATATTTCTTTAGAGTACAAATCAGGATTTGTCTAAACCTGGAGTTCAGTGACATACTTGAAAGTCTGCTCTAACCTAACATTTAACCAGATAACCAAACCACTGAATGTTTGGGAGCTTTGAGTGCTCATTGACAAAACTTGAAGGTAGCTTGAATACCTTGATTAAGCAGGTATTCATGAATGTATTTCATGCATTCATTAAAGCATTATCCTGCTTTCATGAATGTCTTTCAGCCACAGAAATGCAGTCATTCTACAAGTACATGCTCCTTAATATTTAATTTCTTATCAAAACAGGCAGGAAGAGTATGTAAGGGGAGTATATCATATGCAAATTATTCTTATTTCTTGTTTTTATTTAAACTTTTTTTTTTTTTTTACTGGATGCAGAAAACTATAAATTGTATACATTTACAAATATTCTTTCCAGGTCTCTCACTAGTTTAACAGTTTCTCTGAGGGACTCTGGATTGATGATGTTCCTGGCCATGGCAGGGAAGGTGGTGGATGAGATGGTCTTTAAAAATCCCTTCTAACCCAAACCTCCCTGTGGTTCTGACTCCATGCCATATTCCTCTGAACTGTGAGGAAAAGCAGCCACTTTTTCTCCCAGGGTTCCAGCACTTCTGCTCTCCCTGCTGCTTGCTCCTTTGCTTTCTTTTTTGATGTAGTTCTTGTCATATGGGTTCAAATCACTCAGATACCAAAAGCTGCAGGAAGCCAGGAGTAGGCTAGGAGAGTGTATCTGCAAGTGATGCTGCTGCTGGCTCTGCTGCTTTCACTCAACACCAGTTTAAAATCCTCTGTTACAGGGGGCAGGCACATGCTGTGGCTTTAAGACAAAGCAGATTCACGTGTAATGAGTGCTTGTGAAAATTTCCTCACAAGAACCGGGATCCAAAGCCATGCATTAAGCTGCCTTACCTGCACAGAAATCTGCATTCCATTCCCACTACAGATGTTGGATAGGCCTTTCAAAACTGTGCACCTGCTGAAGCAGGGATGGTGTGCGTTCTCTTCAAGAAGTGCATGGCTTACTGACCCTTTGCATTTTGGATATTGTGGGATTAAAGATTGTTTAAATTACATTTGTTATTTAAATACTTAATAGTGAAAAGTAAATATCTTTGTTCTGTTTGCAAGAACTCATAGAACACTAACAAAGATCATAAATTCTGCAAAGCTGCAGGAGACATTAGTTGGCAGTTCTTCCACAGTCCTGTGTTTACTTTTCTTCCAAACTTGCACATGGTAAATAGCATGTACTAGTAGACAGCAGTAAAATTATATAATGTTATTGTGTAATTCTACATTAGAAACATGCGGAAGTACATGTTTGAGTTCTGAAATTTCTCTAAATTAGAACTAAATGCATTTGTCTCGCTCTGCAAATTTTATAGTCTTGATTTACTTATTGAAGGCAAACACAACAGCAGAGTGGTACTGTCTACCTAAGTGTATTATACTTGCCGTTCTCAGGAGAATGTTGCAATTCCCAAATCTGTAAACTTTATAAATGTACTCCTCAAAAGTGTATATTCTAAGGTGTGTGGCTTGCCAAAGGTTAATTGCTTATCCTGCTCAGTGAGGCTTACACATTCTGTGTCTGTTCTCTCTCCTGGGGGGCACAGGGCCTGTGCCATGCTCCAGGGCCCACAGGAAGCCGACAGAAGCTGCAATAAGTTGGTTGCTGTCATTGTTGTTCTCCCACTGGAGTCAAACTGTATTTTTAAATATATTATTGCTGTGTGCATACTTTGGCCAGCAGTGGTTTTTAAGATTAGAGTTTCTGTAACAAGGAGTGAGAATACCACTTGCCAGCTTTGTTGTTCTGCACGTGGATATTCCACTTTTCTTTTTATGTGCAGTTGTTTTGTTGACTAAGCATCAGTTATATTTTAAGGCACTGTGTCAGATTCATATTGTATCAATCTTGGTCCCATTCTCCTTTTTTCTCACTAGGATCAGAATAATCTGAGAGAGCTGAATTAAAAAAATACAGAACACTTGCTCTACAGACAACTGCTTACATCTTCTCAGTGTCAGAAACTCAGTTTTTTTCTTGTTGCTAAAAACTACCAGAAGTGCTCTACAAACTTGAAATCACAGCTGGGTGCAAAGGTGCAGTGACTGTGAATGGGTCATTTCACATATCAGCAAAGGCATCTGGCAGTAATTACTGAATTCCAGGAGAGTAGCTTAGTATTCTTTTCTGCTCCAGTATAAAACAGTTCCCCAATTGTTTTTTCTGCAGTAAAGTATTCACTTAACCCATCCTTAGCTCAAGTTATATTAGCAAGTCACTGCAACTGCGATCTCTCTTCACTTTCTTTTCCTCTCTTACCCTATTGAAAAATTAAAAGTGGCACATTATTTAAGAAGATTGAGTCATTTTTCCCTCTGTCTCAATAATACTCCTGTTCTGAATTCATACCATGCTTCACAACTTGCAGGCCCTGACAAGATGCAGTTGCTGCCTGCATTTATGTACTTCAATGAGCTGCATAACAGTACATGCCTGAATTCTGAAGCTTCACTAAATTAAGATTAAATACATTTGTCTCACCCAGCAAATTTCAGAGGTAATTTTCTAAGCTTATTGGAAGTTTAAAATTATTTGGGCTGTAATGGAGCATATCATCCCCGTTTGGCATTCTATTGTGCTTTTATGTACTCATTTCTTGTATATGGCTGCTGCTGTGTTTGAGTTATGTAGTTCATTGGCTTAGAACATATATTTAAACAATTTGTATTTGGCTTGTTGTCTTTTGTTTTAATTTAGAACTTGTTGCAGAGGGAACAACAGAAGAAATCACCTCTCTCTCTCTCTCTCTCTCTCTCTCTCTCTCTCTCTCTCTCTCTCTCTGTCCTTCCTCCTTTGCTTTACTGCACATCCAGTAGAAGCCTTTTTGAATGCCAGAGGGGATGATGATCAATGTGTTTTGGCCTGTTACCAAACACTTATAATTAATATTTTACAAGTGTTACTCAATGCTCATTTGTGACAGGTTTGTACTGGGAGGATTCAGAGTTAATTGCTAAGCCAGTTAATTGACTTGTGAGTGTGAAACGCCGATATCCGATTGAATACTTACATCCGATTCAAGCGGGAAAAAAAACCCCAAACAACTCCTTGCTGCCGGTGCCATTTGCCACCGGAGTGTGAGGGACAGATAATCTGCTGCTGCCACTCGCAGAGGGATGTGACTGTGTGTAAGATCAAAGCAGCTGAGGCAAGGCTGGGTCAGAAGACAGGGAGCCTTTGAAGGGAAGGGAAAAAACATTGATCGCTGAAAACAAGGTGAGGGGAGCATCTTCAGAGGAGGGGTGGAGAGCAGCTCAGTTTTCTGCAGAGGAAGTGTGCAGTGGAACCCACAGGAGGCAGATTTGGTTTGTCTCTTGCACCGATTGACTGGGGACATGAAGTGCTAAGGAACACAAGAAAGTTTGGTGTTGTTGAGCTGTGAATATACTGAAAATGAGGAAGCGGTACTGATTATACCGTTACCATAAATATTTACAGTTTTGTCTTCTGCTGATTTTCTATTTATAAAGCAGCTGATCAGCTGGTGTTGAAGCACTGTAACTTTTGATACCTGTAATGCCAGATCTTTACTAACTGTGTGAAATAATGAATGCATCCAAAATTGAACCCAACTCCTACTTTTTCTTCTGAACAAACATTTCTCATCCAAGTGACTTAGCACATCAGTGGGAGTTCTGTTTTCCCAGTTACTCATGTAATCCACCACGTGAACTGATGCGTGGAAAGCACAGGAGTTAAAACAGGTCACCTAAAACAAGTGCTCTTCTCTTTTCTGATCTCTAGTTACCAGCTAAGACAGGAGTTGTTTCAGCTCCTTAGTGCTAAGCGGCACTGCAAGGAAGATGAAGACAAATGGAGACAAGAGGCAGCTGCCTTCTTCATTCAGGTTGCTTGGAAGAAGCAGCTGAACCATAGCCCTCTGAAATCAGTTCCTTCATGTAAAAATCTGAAATCTGTAAACAAAACCAGCTCAGCCATAAAAACCAGCAAGCAGTCCATCCTAAAGCAGATATATGGTAATTTTCTTTTCACTATAATTTATTTGTATAACTATGCTTTTATTTTTATAACAGAATGTATTCATCTATGCACTTCTTACCTAATTGTTAAGAATTTCAACTATTTATAAAAATTAGTCTCAGGTGCTCTGGGCAGTTGTGTTTCTGTTTTAGGTTAAATAAACCAAACAACTCAGTGATTTAAAATGGCTGCTGCTGAAGCTGTTTGAATCCCCACACAGCATTGTTTCAGCACAGGTCTTGAGCAATCAAATAATTCCATTGCCAGAGCTGCTCACATATATCAATGTGGAAAGAGAACAGAGCAGTTTAGCTGGGGATAGCTGGCTGTATCCATGCAGAGTGGCTGTCTGGATCATGATTTGGTTTTTTAAAGCATTGTTTTAAACTTTTTTGTTTGTTTTGTACTGTTTTAAAAATATTTTCATGTTCCGTGTTGATAACTTTCCTGTATGAAGATGTGGTCTTTATGGCAAGAACAATATTGTCTTTTATAATTTTGCACTGCTTTGCACTGTGCCTGAACGTGCACGTGCAAAGGAATGCATCTTCAAGAAAAGGTAGAGGAAAAGTATTGCTTCTAGACCTTGAGCTCCTTTACAGTGTGGATGACTGATGGAGTGAGGATATGCTAACCATATGTACTTTAACAGGTGGTAAGTCACTTCTATCATGGCTCTGGAGCTTTGAGAACCAAAAAAGATAAATAAGGCTAATAAATTTATTTTCCTTCTTTTTTTAATAGCAACTTATATATATGTGTGTATATATATATATCTATCAAGATGTATTTCAACATTAGTTCCATTTCAGTTGTGGTTGTCATGATTTGCTGTCATATGGAATGTCTCATGAGTTTCCCCATAAAAAATGAGAGTAATTTTTCAGATAAAATAATGCTGTAGCTTACTGAAATAGTTTGTAGGTATGCACAACCACATGTCTGTGATAAACACAGAGCTGTTCACGTTGTTTGTTAAAGGGCGTTCTCAGGAAGGCAAAGTGTGTCAGTCAACAAGAACTCCTTCTAAGCTGAAACTTTCTGATGTGCAGCTGGTCTCAGGTAGGACACATCCATTTTAAGAATACTTTGATGTTTATATACCTGAGATTGGTTTCTTCTTAGATAAGAAAACAATCTGCTTAAGGACTGGGCTCTCTTATCAAAATGCATAACTACTGGCAAACTGTTGTGATTGCACACTCCTTCTTTCACCACTTTTGAGCTTAACTGAGCACTGCACTTCTATCCTTGAATGATTTGGGTGAAAAACTTCTTTATTAAATGCCATTTGTCAGACTTTTTAAAGTGTATTATGGATTACTTGGGATTGGGAGCTGTGGTAATGTTGGTGCTTCACCACGTGAAAGTTTAGTTTCCTGCAGGGCATTTGGTGTGCGTGGCTGTGCTACACCTCAGTCACACAGGCCACAGCTAGATAGGAACACAGCAACTGCTTCAAGGAGTCAGAAGTTGAGGTAATTTGCAAAGAAAAGTAAAATACACTTTCCAAATAGTTTAACACAACTCTGAAGTGGGAAGGAAATCTGACAGTGGACCTATCCTTGGGTTTGTTAAAACTGTAGGTGAATTTCTGCCTCGCTAAGAAGACACAGAGGCCTTTTTCTTTCACTGTCTGGGAACTTAATTAAGAGACATGACCAGACAGGTGTTTGATTGCCACCTCTTCATGCAGATACTAATCTAAATTTTAAAAGAGCTTTTAGCTCTTTTTGTTTAACTTTTCAGGACAACAGATCTCCCTGTCTTCTGAAATAAAAAGGCTTTCTCTTGAGGCTGGAGTGGCCTTTGCTTTCATAACTTGGTGACGAATAGGTTAGTGATAGGAACTCTGCCCAGTTCCTTTAGAACACTACCTACTTTTATTCACCTAATAGGAGCTCAGGGAACTTTAGCCCTTACTTAAAAGACAATAACATGTTTTTCATCTGCCTGCCTTTGTGCATGACAACATTACGTTTGTTGGAAAAGTTCAGAGCTGTCAGTGGCTAATGCCAGATACTCCGTTTCTGACGTAGGTGCCTGGAGTAGGTCAGAATGGACTGTTCAGATTCATTCTTCCCTTGCAGAAGGTACATCTGGGAAGGTGAAGGCTGACTGTCAGCCCAAGTTTTAATGTTCATAGAGCTCGTGGAAGAAGCGTGCGGTGACAAATCTGTAATGGGGATTGACACCCAACTCAAACACTTCGGAAGGGGGGACAGCAGAGGGTGTGCAAAGGAAATGTTCAGTAAGGAAGGTAGAAATGGGATGGGGTATACAGGCATGGGCTAAGTGCTTTGGAATATTCTGGCAAATAGGCCCTTTAAACTTGTTACCATTAAAACATTTCATAACTTGAAATTTGTTCTTTTCCTAGTTTGTTTGGCTTTTTAAAATTAAATAGATTCCTTTTGTCAATTCAGCAAGGGGCACTTAAAGAAGTGCTCTGCAGCAGAACCAGACAGCCTGGTTCTTTGCTTCACTGTGGACATTAAAGTGTGTTCAGAGTTGCATAGGAGCAGGTTTTGCAACTCCTGGCATTAGAAAGACATCCTTAAGATGTGCTGAGTTCACACCCTCAATGAAACGTATATTTGTACTTGGGATGACCCTTTATCCCATTCTAGCCTGGGATAAAGCACTGAAATGTTTGCAGCTAATGTTTACAAACCTGGGAAAGGAAAACACGGATTTATTTGTAGCACATTACAGGACATAAAAAAACATTGCATGAGCAATTCAGAGCACTGGCTTTAGCCTCTGGACTAGTTTCCCTGACTTCCTAGAAAGAGCCCACTGCTTACCTCATGTTGCTAAAGATTGCCCAACACAATCTCTGCTCTTCAGCAAATTCAGCCAAGAGTATAGTGTTAGTCTGGAGCCCTACAAATCGTTTATGGGGGTGAACCTCACTGTGCCCATGAGGCTGCTGAAGTCCCACACGCAGCAGCAGCATCATCAATGTTCCATCAAGCTGTACCCAGTGCTGCAGAAACCAAACTCCACTGAGAGACAATCAGCAGTGAGATGCCAGGAAAAAGGCAGTTTCTGCTCCCAGCAGATTTGCTGCTTATGAAATCTAGAACACAATGTAGATGAAGCTGCTTTTCACCCACTAGGGTTACTCATCAAAACTATTGTGTTCTTTTACAGTGAGCAACCTACAGTGTGTTAATTTGTTGGAGAACATGGGAAAATCAAGGCAATTTTCATACAACATGAGACCAACCACTGCTGCAAAGCCAAAAAATACAAGACTGAAGCATTAAGCAAAATAATGTTTGGAATTTAAAATCCGTTCCAGTACAGCTGTTATCCTTCATAATGTATAAGCCATCTATGATGTATTAAACTTGAACATTTTCAGTTTTGTATTAATCACAGCATTACACACCAAACAGACTGCTAAGGAGCTGGACTCGTTTTGTGTACAAACTGTTTTTTAAATGCAACTGTTAATTTCTTTATCAACACAGGATGAAATCTGAATTGCATTTGAAGACAGAAAATGAAGCACTAAGCCCAGTATTGCAATAACATTGTAGAGGCAATCAAAGCTTTCCATTTTCCAAAAAGTAGGAATTTTGAATGTGTTCATCAGTGTTTCAAAAAAAAGGGAAACTGTATAAAGATATTACAGTTCTGAGAGACCAATGTTTAATTTTACCTCAAGTTCATTAAATTAATTTCAAAATCCAAGCAGGAATGGAAGAACAGCCTTCATGCTCCATTTCTCTACTAAAGAAACAATTGTTCCCTAGCTAACTATGGATTTGGAAGGAAATGCAGACATAAAACACTAAAGAAATTGCTTTCACAACCTATGGAAACTATTAGGGCTGTGTTTTCTACCCTTTGAAATTATCACCAATTTTTTTAATAACTCTTTTTCTATGTGCATTAAATACAGAAGCAAGAAAAGATGGGCCCTACTCTAGAAAATAAAAATAGTTCTTGTAATAGCTTTGGAGCTGCCACAGTGTACAGTATTTACCTTGCACAAAGTATTTAAAATATGAACTCAGCAAAAATAAAAAATGTTACTCTAAAGCATATTGTTTTCTAATTTTTTTTCTACTTGATAACTACACAGTTCTATCATTTTTTTAAATATTGTGATGTTTCAAAATAATAGATGAGCAGAGTCAGTTGAAATCTGTTTCTCTGCAAGCTCTTCAGCATCAAGGACTGGACTTTAACACCCCTCACTGTGGCCACCACATTTTACTAAAACACTTCCCAGTAAGACCTACTTGCTTAAAAAAAAGGCAACAGAGGTATTGCAGTTCTCTGTAAAATTTTTATTGTTTCACTTACAAAAAAATTGACAAGCTTTGTTCCAACATCTTCCATTCAAAACTAAATAGAAGTAAATGCTTTACAATAAATGCAGTTTGACCTCTTCAATATACTGTGTTCATAGGGCCAGGTGTCTGGGGATGAGAGGCAAGGTAGATGTTGAAACAGTAATGGAGGTCTGTGAGCCACTGCTCCTGAACTTCACCACTCTTCAGTGTCTAGAAAGGAAAAAGAAGGTAAAACTCAAGCATTCGCAAAACTTGCCTTTGTTTTTACAGGTAATCAGGTGCACTGTTAAAGGTACAAGACAGCCCTGTTCCCTTGCACACAGTGACGTTGTTCTTCTTTTTTTATACATTTCAACACAGTGTGTCTGTTAAAGCCCAAATAATCAAGTGTTACAATTGGGTACATTAAGTCATTACATTACCATTAACACCAGATGTGCTTTCCTTACTCTTAATTAGAATGGCCCACTTTGCAATTCTGCAGTTTATAGGCAATTAGAATGCAAATGAGCGTGGTACTACCAGTGCAGGAGAGCACCCCAGCCCAGTCTAAGGAGAACTGCTACCAAGAGACCACCTCAGCCCAGGAATTCCCTCTTCTCAGGATTATGTAGGTGGCTTAAAAAACCCAACAAGAACAAATACAACCCACCCAAGGTGGGACAGCACAAGAATAGATTGTGGCATTTTCAACATGAAAGGGAAACAACCCCTTCCCAACCTGCAGGTTAGAGAACCTCACCATAATGAATTAAATCTGCTTTCACCACCACTGTTTGCAAACAGCTCTTCTTGACCATTTGCAATGATTTTTAAAAATAAACATGACAAACACGTGGTTTCTGGGAAACAAGAAGTTTCATACCATGATGTCCTTGATGATCTGTTGCACCAGAAACTCGTTTGTGATCATATGGCTCCTGAGCTGCCCGTGCTGCATTAGCAAGCGAAGCAGCTGAGCAACAACGGGCAGCTCTTCCCGACAGATCCTGCTCACTTGCAGGCTTTGCAGCATCAGCCTCAGTAGCCGTGGCAGGAGTGCTAATGCAGAAATGCATGATCTCCACAGCATGTCCCTGAGAGGAAACGATAATCAAAACTGAAATGATTGAGGACACACATTTCAAGGATGCTTCTGTGAAAGGGCTGCATGGCTGTACAAGGAAACCTGCTACTGGGGATCCAATCACACCAGCTGCATTCACCAGAATTAGTGGCAAAGCAGAAAATCTGTACTAGCAAAATGCCAAACTGAAAATATTCCAGAATTTTGTAGAGCACTGGGAAAAAATTAAGGCCCTGCCCTGGAAGCTGTATATATTGCTTAATCTCTCACGCAGTGCAATTTCTGCTTCTTGCAGCTGCCAAGAGATTTTTGTTTCAGTCACTTTTCAGGTACACCTGAACCTTTGTTTAAGATTTATAAGAAGTTAAATAACGGACTCAGCCATTTGTGATATGCAAGTCATTAAATACAATAAGAGAAGGAGGACTTGGGCTTGAATCTTCAGGAAGCTTTTAACAACTTTTCTGTTTATGGAAAAGTTTGGCCTGTTTAAAGTCATACCTGCATTTCAGGCGAATTTATTTGAATTCGTTATCTATAGCTTTTGGGTTTTTAAAATCAAATGGCTTTGCAGTCTTTGTAATGATGCCTGAGAAGTTTTAAAACTGAAACGTCAGATCAGTTAAGAGTATGCACTCATAAATCCAAATCCTTTGCATGGTGCTTTTCAACGAAGCTAAGGTTATCTAATGAAGGTATCTAAGGTATCTAATGAAGCTAAGGTTAAACATTAAGGTATAAATACCCCAATTTACAAAATCAGGATGGCTTTGACATCCAAGTAGAATAATTTGAGATGAAACCTTCTTCAGTTACTGTTTTAAGTAATTCCTGGTAACTTTGCAAGTATTTTTCTTAAATCTAAGCACTGATTTGAAGTAAGCAAAAGAGAGACAGGAAAAAAAAACCTCTGAGGGGAGGGGGTGGTATCCTTTCATTTCACATCTCTAAATACTTGTGGCTGCAAAGATAGAGACAAGATGGTAAAGAAGGGTAGCTTTACCTTTTCTGTAAATGTTCTGCATCCTCTCTGTCTATAGTTAGCAGAAAATACAGAAGACTGTAACAACAAGAGGCCAAGAATCTGTGCAGGTTTTCACTTATGATGCAGGCTTGATCCAACAGCTTATTTATGGCACATAGAACAGATCCAGCTGTGCTATCGGGTATTACAACCAATCCAACCTGTATTAAAACAAGAAAAAAAAACCCCAAAACAGAAGTTCATCACTTTATACAAAAGATTTTCTGCTAGGATACAAGCAAACCTAGAGCTTTCCTATGGTGACATGTAATACTTTGTTTCTGTTCAAACTCTACAGGCCACTGCATTTTTTCAAATCCCTGCTTTCCCAAGAAATTGCCACCCATACCAACAGAAGGTTAAATTGATGTCTTCATTCCATGCCTTCTAAGCACACACTCATCTCAAACATATTTGCAAAACACAGCACTGCTTTGAGCCTTGCTCTGCATGACAGTGCAGCACAAACAATCTTCTGGGCAGAACAGGTCTTTCCTTTTAAGCATATGCCATGGGACTGGGAAGGCCTTCCGAGTCTTGAAATGGCAGTGAGCAGTCATTGAGGTAGAAGGAAACTCTGATTTATGCTACAGAAAGGAAAGCTTCTACTGGAATGTCACCAGGGTGAGTCTCCTTTGAAGCCCAACAGGAGCTTTATGAACCGAGGTTAATCAAAGCTAATGAAATATAAGGTGAGCTCAAAGTGGGGTGATGCTCTGCTGTTGTTAAAGAGAGAACATCATCTTGAGTAAGGATTTTATAGGCATGATAAATAATTTAGAAAAAATTCTTGATTTTTGTAAAGGCAGTGAATTAGAAAGCAGTTTAAATTTTGAAGTACTATGGAGTAGTACCCTAGATTTTTGTCTTGTAAAGTCATAAAAAAATTATGCACTGCTAGTGTGGCACCATTTACCTTTAGAGAAGTATTTAAGGAATTTGAGAGTAGTCTAATTTGCTCACCTGCAAGTACACTGTTTTAAGCTGACAGAGGGAATTGGTTCACTTAACAAGGTCAGCTGTTTCTTTCAGAAATGTTTAGAAAAAAGATCAATAAAGTACAAGCTACAGAAATGTGAAATGTGTTTCATTCATACCATTACTTGTGAGAGGTAAGAGATACAGAACAACTATGAGTTGAAATTTTAAATCCTTCCAGCCTAAGACACTGGGTGTAATTTCAAGGCCACGAGCACAGATCCCTGTCCCAGGCTGACCCTGTGCCAGTCAGGTGCAGAGGCAGAAGGAGGATGATGATGGTCTTTTGCCTGACAAAAGGTGGGACTGCAGCTGTCACCACGATTCTGCTGAATACTACAGGACACTGAGGCACAACCAATTAAAATGAATAACAATCTTCCTGATCAACTGTAAGAAATAATGGCAGCAATCTAGATGGATAAAAAGAACCATCCTGAAGACCAACTGAGCCAACACTACTGATGGAATGTGCTGGTCAGCTAGTCTGAAAGATGACAGGAACAGAGACATTTCCATTTATACAAGTCCAGCAGATGAGGCTGCTCAGATAAGTTCTCATAGAGGATGTTGCCTCTGTGGTGCCTTTGCTCCCTGAGAGGTGTCAGCAGCCAGCTGGACACCTTGGGCAGCAGTGCCCATAAAAACCCACTTAATAGTTTGCTCTCAAAGGACAGGGCAGTAGAACATACAAGCCTGTTTAAAAGTTGATTTAAATCAACATCCACCCCTAAAAATCCAGGTAAGCTACTCCCTATGGAAGCTTGGTCTAGTGACTTCTCAGTATGGATCCAAGCAGGGAATGGCAGACACTGGTTAGATCACAGAACCACCCTGACAGAAGGGCAGGAGCAGACCTTGTGGTCCTCCCTCTCATCATGCAGCATCACAGGGAACTGCAGATTCTGTCTCTGGCCATTCTATTACCCAGCTCTGGCTTTGCCATCCTCACCCTCAGCTCAGGCATGTTCAGGATTAGAAGACAGGCTGTAACACCCACAGAATGTGTCAGGTTGGGACCACAGTGGTCACTGGTCCAAGCTCCCTGCTCTGCTCAAGCAGGGTCATCCCTGCACATAGTACAGGAACTGTGTCCAGACAGTTCTTGAGTATCTCCAGTGAGGGAGACTCCACATCACCTGTGGCCAATCTGTTCAGAGCACAGTCAACCACACAGTAAAGAACTTCTTCCTCATGTTCAAGTGGAGCTTCCTGTGCATCAGTTTCTGCCTGCTGCCTCTTGTCCTGTTGCTCAGTACCACAAAGAATCTGGCATCCATCATCCTAGCATTCTTTAGACACTTATATACGTAGGTGAAGTCAAAAACCTCATCTAAAGCTGCTGGTTGCTCTTTTGAAAAGCAAAGCAAACCAAGAGGTGTTTCATTTATGGACAAACTACCTTGAAGACAAGCTCAAGTATTCACAAATCTGAGCAAAATTACCCATATAAATTTAGATACCAACAGTTATGTATTTTTTAAACTCCCCCAAATATTGTTTAAAGTTTTTTCAAATGCTCAAATTACACATTAAATACACAGGATAAGTGGATTTGAGGATTAATGGGACTGCTAGCAAATTTAACACAAGGAAGTTTTAACATAGAAGAAAGACAAAATGGTACTTACCAGATATTTACAGATGCCAGTCTGGATAATGTCAAAACACTGACTTTGTGAAGGTATAGTGGACAAGCTGTGACAGATCACCTGTTTTAATAAAACAAAGTCATATTTCAGCACTCCAAATGCAACCAGCAATCATTAACTGTGCAGTCATACTTAGCTGACAGACCTAAATCCAAAGAACCTACAGGGACACACAGCAGCTTTGTCTCAAAGTACTGATTCTTTCCAGTGGAGAAGAATAGCATTGTCAACATAAATTGTTCCATGCTTAAAGAAATGATGGTCTACACCATTAGGTTTTTTGGGAAAGGCTCTCTGCATTCTATCTGTGTGATAGAATGCCAAAAATATTCTATCAAGCTAGACTGCCACACCAAGCCTCCAAATGCCTTTCCTCGGACCTGAAGAATTTCAGAAAACCACCACCCAAATAACTGTATCAAGCATGAAACCGAGGGATCATAGTGAAAGAGAAAAGTAATACAATAAAGAAGACTGTAGCAAAGATCCATTTTCAACATATTTTCCTCTTCGGTGCCAAAAATATCATGGTCAAAAATTATACAAAATGGAAAACCTTGTTTTATAAACTGCATAAAACTTTCTGGTGCTTGTATAATCAGGCACTAGCAAATTGCCACAAAATGTTCTATGTCACCTGAGCAGGGTAATGAAACCAGAGCTCCAGTAGAACTGCTGGTAAGCTGTACTGCAATCCTCAGTAGATGGCTTTCTGTTCCTCTTTTCCTTCCCCTCTACTCCAATGATTCATAAACTAGTTGGAGAGCTTGGATGCCCTCTCTCTGCTCACATTCACTGCTCATCTCACCAGAGTGGCAACTAAAGCCTCTGGAGAAGCCAACATGCACAGCGCAAGCACAAGTGCATTATCAGACCATGAGCAATTGTGATGTCCTGCTAAGGACAAGGAAGATGGAAGGACCAATACATGAGGAATAGAATGAGTTTTACAAATATCTCAACTAAGTAAAATGCATTCCTCTAAGATGCCTCATGACTCCAAATCTAAGGAGAGCTTGCACAGGAGGATCTGGCCTGAGGGATTAAATTGTGATAGTGTTTTGGTTTTGAGACTTTAGTTGAATCAGGCAAGTCAAGACACCCAAACGAGATAATGACAGAACAGAATATATCAACTGTGTTGTGTCAAAAATAATAGTCCACAACATTTGCAGCTGGAGGATGGGAAAGGTTAGGGAAAGAACCATTAGCTCAAGATCCTGTGGTATGAAAACTCAGCCTTAACTAATGTGGATGCCAGTGCTAGTTTAATCAGAAATGGCCAAGAGGCACCATTTGTGATGATACAGAAGTGCACTCAGCTTTTTCCAAAATTCCATACCACACCTGTTTTTAGCCCTGCTTATGCCAGCCAAATTCAAGAGATCCTTAACACATCTGCCTAGTGGCATGTAACATTGTTGGGCTGTCAGGACATTGCTCATGTTAATCAGTATCACAGGTGTAGTGCAAGTGTTTTGTTTGACTAGCAGGACTATTTAAAAGACAATTTCATAGATACTCTTGCACTGAATACCTTTTCTATTACATTCTATTTTCATTACAAAATACCTTATTTTGTAATGAAACAATATTATTAAAACTGACTACACCATCCTAAATATAGTAGGGCTTTCGTCCACTGCAATTTGAAAGTGATAAAATATTAAGTACTCTGGAATATTCCCAAGAAATCCCCTCAAAACATCAGTGTTATTACTAGTGGCAAGGAATAAAGTGAAGCTGCAGCAGAGGTTATTACTGGGGACTGTCATGTCAAGGACAAACTGTGACACCAATCTGACCTGGTATTTTAATGAGCAGCACTTACACAAAAGGTAAAGCTGCACTGATGAAATCTGTTGGGTGACAGCTCCAAGCTGAGAAACCCTGCCAAGGCAGGAGGAGCTGGACTAACCTATAGAAAAGATCACACAGGTTTGATGAGTAACAGCTAACAGAAACAGCAACAGAAAAAAATTGCTGAAAAAATGGTTGTGGGTTGTCTGCCTGGAGACTGATAAAAACTTCTGTAGGCAGCCATGAGTTTTACCAGTTGGAAGTGAGGAGAAAATTCTGTAACAGCTGACCGCAAGTGGTGGCGATACAACCACAAAATGGGCAGATGTTACTTCAAGATATAAAAATAAAGATAATCCAAACAGAAGTGCTCAGACAGAATAAGGATCATGTCTCCAATACTACTCTGTAAGACCTTACTTAGAATTAGACCATTTCTGACATACTGTGCAAAGTAGGAGCCATTCATTTTCAGGAAAGGCAAATTCAAACCGAACAGACACAGAAAAATTGCACAAAGAGAGATCCTATTGTCACTTACAAAGTGGTGAAAAATGCTGCACCAAAACAAATGTAACCAAACAACTAAACATAACAATGATCATGGCTGGCTGGGAATGCAGATGAAATGGAAATTGGGAAGGATGACTATGAAAGAAGAAAATGCAGGAGGTATTTGTTGCTCATAGGGCAGAGCTTTGACACTTTACAAAGGCATTTGCTATATGCTTCTGGGCACATCACACCAGAGACAGTCTGCCAGAGAGATCCCTTTTGATTCAGTACAGACCCACAAATTAAGGCAAATCCACCAGACCCACCCAACAAAAATCCAGTTTCATTATTAGTATTTCACCCTTAGGACTATGTCCCTGGAAAAAGCCTACCATCCACTGAGGCTCTCCCTGAGAGGACAAGTTGTAGGAGTGTTTCATTACAGGTGTGCATATTACAATGTGCCCTTCTGGCATAGGTTCTACCCGAACTGGCAAGGAAAACAGGCACCACTGGACAGCAGCATAATTCCTTAGAAGGGCTGTGGTAAAGTGCAGGTTGATTTTTCAATCTTTTACATCTTTTGGACCCTCAAAACAGCACCACCATTCCCTACATCATTTCTGTTTTCCTACAATTAAGTGGGAGAGGCGATTCTTTTCAATTCTATAAATTAAATCCTGCTTGAAATGGCTTTCATACCAAATGCCTGTTATAAAAAGTGTTACTGAAACGTTTTTAGACATGGAAATGAAAGGAAAAGAAAACTTAATTATCACATGAAAATTAGTATTTTCCCTGACAATTTATTTTCCTTAGGCAAGGTTTTGCATGATTTTTAATTTCCATAATAAAATGTCACAGCTGATTCATTACATTACATTTGATTAGCATTTATCACATTTTTGGCACATTCATAGATTGATTTTGGACCAAAGCCAGAGCAGTTTTGTTTCAGAGCAATCCTGAAGTGAATGGACTGAGAACAAGCATTTTTAAACAGGGAGGGGTGGGTTTTTTCTTTTTGAGGCAAGTATTTTATAACAGGTTTGGCTTAGGCATGTTATTGGAGTGTTTTTTTCTTTTACTTTTGTTTGAATGTTCACTTGAATAAATTAACTCAAAGAAAAGCATTCCCTTAAACACAGGGATTATCTGTTATCATTATGCAGCAAATGCTACAGGCCCTGTAATCCATTGGCAGATTTTCAAACCAAACTCTATTGATCAGACAAGCCCAAGTGTCACGAGCCACACAACTGCAGCAGAAGGTTCCCTCCTGGTGCTTTGGGAAGTCATTGCTACAGAGGCCTCCTTGCCTGCCACGCTGAAGACAAACTCCGACAGCAACCAACCACAACAGGGAAGAAAAAATCCAACAACAACAAAAAAACCCACCACCAAACAAAACAACCCCAAGCAAACAAATTTAAAAAAGAAAAAAAATGCTGGAAAGGCCCCTCAGAAGCACAGCCTGACCCAGGTTTTTTGGAGATCCTGACACCATGGAGTATTTTACTTCAACTGAATGAGTTAAAAGCATTTTTGCCACTGACAGCCCCTGTGGCTGACAATGCAATCCCACACAGGCTTTTCACAGGTCTAATGCAGAATCAGAGGAATTCATCAGTTTAATGTTGTTCATCTCTAAGATGCTCTCGCCTCCAGAAGCCAGAGTTGGGATGACCCAAGGTAGCCCAGTCTCAGTGTGAGCCCTCATGGCAACAGGAACAAGCACACCTGATGAACCGAGACTAATGTTCTGTTCATTACTGAACTGTTCCCACTCCCTCAATGATTCCTGTAACACAACAGAATCCTGACTCAAAGTCTCAAGGAAACTACTAATCAGCAACTATCTAGAGAAAATTTTTTTATTATTTCAAGTTTAGTCATGCTGCGAAGTACTCTTTTTCCAAAGAAAAATACTCACCTTCCTCTGAAGACACACACAAGCAGAAGCACAGAGAGGAACCCAAGCAAGAAGAAACAATAATGGATTGAGTATTTTAGCATGCCACTGTGTGGAGTCAAACCAAAGGCAGTTCAGACTCCCTGAGAAATGATTCTATTAAAAAAAGAAAGTTGGCACACACCAGATACTATAACCTGAGGTGAACTTTAAAATATATTTTTCAACTCCCATTGACACGGACCTCAGACATGGATAACTAAAATGTAACAGGCTGTTCTGTGGTGAATTCCCCAGCCCTTGTGAAATGCCTGTTTGGAGCAGGACTGTATCCAGTGTAACATGTTAGTGCAGAGCGTAGAAAACGAGAAGTTTTCAGGTGATGGGGCAGGCAATGAAGCTTGGCTTCTGAAGCTTGGCCAGCTCCCCCGAAGCACTCTCACTTATCAGACACTGTACTCCCCTGACAGGTGCTGCTTCTCTTTCTGAAATAAATTGATTTGACAGGGCAATATTAACAGTGCCCTGAGTTGTTGAGAAAGCTGCATACAACAAGAGATCTTTGTTCATCTGCCTTGGGTAAGCTCACAGGGGCGGATATGAAAGATATTCCAGATTCACTGACTCCAGAAAAAAACCCTAACAAAACCCCATAAAAACCTCCACATGAAAACCCTACACACAATAAAACAAAACAAAACCTAAGTAAAAAAAAGAAACAGCCAAAAAGAGGAACAGAGTGTGCAGCAGAACATTACACATGTGAGCAACAAGGGAAAATACCACACTATTGGGCTAATTTTTCCTTTGGAGCAGCAAAATGGGAATGAAAAACTTATTTAAGAATTATAAATACTTAAGAACATATATGTTGTCCCACATATTGATAGAGACTTCCAAAGACTTAGAAGAATTATGACACACAGTTCATGCCATGGTCACAGTGTAACTGCAGCACACAAACTCATTTCATCTGCTGACTGTGATGCTTGCCTGGCTGCAGGCTCCTTGGCTGTGACACAGGGTCTGATACAAAATCTATATTTGAGAATCAATTAAACTAAGTGAAGTTATCTTCATTTGCCACTGGACACAAATACCTGAAAGGCAAGCACCAGAGCTCACCTCCTGTGCAACAACTTGATCGTGTGTTCAAGTCTGGGTACCAGCAAGACTTGGTGCTACAAGGCAGAGAGGGCTAGACACAGTCACCCTGGTTCTCTAAGAGAGGGGCATTTCTGAAAACACTGTTATGAGCAAAGCCAGGGTTTAAGCTCAACAGCCACTGTGCTATCCAAGAGTAGACAAAAGTAGACAAAGCCATACCTGCAGAACATCACAGGTCGGGTTCTCTTCTCAGAGCCATCTTACTAACAAAACTCAAAGAAAGGACACCACAAAACAGCTTTTGTTTCATCCTCTTGCAGCCAGAACATGCCTTTCTTTCACAGCTCTGCAGCTTCCTCACAGCTATAAAATGTCACCACAGGCAATTGCTCCTCCTCTGGATGAATCCTCCTCAGACTACACACAGGACAGTCAAAGGAACATCTAATGTTTAAGTCTCCAAATTCACCTGCCTGCCTCTTCTACAAACAAAAGGACTTGAAAACACAGAAAACCCAACACTTAGCTCTTGTCCCACAAAGCCTCTCTTTCTAAGCAAACTTAGGTTAGGTATCACAAGCCAGGATTTGAATATAAAGCACAATACACAGTACCTGTGGTGTTGTAAATTCATGACAGTTATGTGCTGTAACACTGCAGTGAGATTTTAAAAGAACATGCTGGAAGTATATGATGCAGGTACAATGGAGCACTGGCCTAAAGATCAGCTTAGGTTTCTGGAAGTTTGTGTTTTACTGTTTGTGTTTTATTGGTGGGGGCTGGTTTTAGTGCTTTTCTGTTTGCTTTGGGTTTAAGTTTTACATCTTATGAAATAGACCTTTGAAAAAGAGCTTTTTTACTTTTAGGAGGCATTCTTTTTACTTAAATTCTTTCCTTTCTGTTTCTCTGGACATTGCATTACTTTCCAAGAAAATAATTATTTTCACCTCTAAACAAAGGTGGGATAGGATGTAGCTTTATTAAATACTAACGGGCTTATACAGAATTTTTTGTCTTCCGTAAAGAAGATTAAAATTGTACCATATTCCTAGTTTAGAAGGAATTTTATTTAGAAGGAAGTTTATTCTCCTTCAGCTGCCCTCTCTCCCTAATGTAACTTTAACCTGTAAATAAAGACAACAAGCTGAAATCTTTCAGGAACTTCAATTCAAAAATCTAAACTGTAAAAATTGTTTAGGGTTTTTTAAAAGCATTAATCTCTGCTTCAAATTAAGCTACAGCCCCACCATTTACTTCTCAAGACAAACATCCTTGCAGGGCTTTTAATTTATATCCACTTACTTGCTATCTTTATTGATTGGCTGTAATTTTTTCATAGCACATCTGTGCAGATCCAGCCTTCCCAACTGTATTTCACTTACAAGACTGAACAGATTTGGACACAGATTAGTGTATTGCACTATATGCATCTCCAAGTTTTTGAATTCAAGTCTGCTTTTAAAAGCAGCTGACCTTCCCTAGTGTTTGCTGTGAAACATTTTAAACAATTGGTTGAATATTTTATTTCTTTGAGTCAGCTGCGGGCTTGATACAGCTGTGGAATCTCGACTTCAAGCAAACCCTCAAATTATCATTTGCTTTGCCCCTCTGAAATGTTCAACCATCACAAACATCAAATATTACAACAGAAATTACCATGTATACACTGTTACCTTGTTAAACTCTTCATTTCTGTGGGCACTTTTTCATTCGATCCTGGCAGAGCAATTCAATTACAGGGGAGTGAACAATATCACTGACAAACACTATGGGCACAGTTAAAATGAGCCAAGGCTGAAGCTCTTCCCTCGGGCTGCAACCATTTATTCTGGAGTCCCATTTATTTCAGCTACAGGGGGGTGATTTTAAATAATTGGCTTCAACAAGACAGAAGTAATTTTAAGCAGAAGTTCCTCCAGAAAAGGAACCGAAGTTCCCACATTTAACATCTCTTTTAGACAAATCATGAAGACTAACCTTTAGAGCTATGCAAAGCAGCATTTAAAGAGACACTTTTCTGAAGCATTGCTTCTTAACTGAAAATCACCACTATTTAAAAGCTTCCAAAAAAACCCCAAATATGGTTTCAGATTGCCATGATTCCAATTCCAAACGACTCTCTAGTCAAAAGAAAAGTAATTTACAAACAATATCCATCTGAAAACAGGTTGTTAAAAAGTACTTAAAAGCATTACTTCCTATCACAAGTGCATTTGTTACTGTTATCCACATGCTACCAAGTGGCCTGGCTATAATAGCACTCCAGAAGTCCAAACTGCTGTTTGAAAACGCCTTAAGTAATTCTTTTCCTTTCCAGAAGTTGCCCTTTCTCCAGAGGCACATTGCTTTTTCTCCCGCATCTCTTGCACACATATGTTATACATGAAATTCCCTCTTCCAGCTCTTTGCCCTCAGAATCACCCATTGCACATCTATGGACAGGAAGGTGGGACTGCCTTCCCCTGCACTGGGAAACAAAGTTGAGCAGCCAGCAGTAAAACCAACAAGCTGTGGCCTCCAGATTGCCACCTGGGACCCTTCTTCAGTGCCACCACCTCGGCTGCTGCTGCCTCACAACCCCTACAGCCACTGCAGGCTGGGTGCTGCCAAGCAGGATGCTGGAACAGAGTTATAACCCACCCTTCTCTAATCTAGAGCTTTTTCTCTTCCACCTGCTTATTTTTATAGAACTTATGGGGAATTAGTATTTGCAACCTTGTTCTTTCCATCAGAGAGCTAAAAACTAAGAATGGTTTAAGTAAAACTAGAGGTGGAAGAAATGAAAGACAATGGTGGAAGGACTAATATGAATCTGATCATTAGTCTCATTTATTGATAGGAAACCAGGCCATTAAATTCTGATTCTATCAGAGTTCCTTGTTTATTTTCACCCACATTAAAATACTTTTCCACTGAGAGGAAATCCTGAATTACAACTACATAATGAGAACTCTTAAACAATTGTCAACACAGAGTAGAGGCCTGGTCTGCAGCCAACGAGCACTGTTCTCATTTAAGAGGTATTTAAAAATACTACAAACATTTTAGTTAACATTACAGCACCACCATAAACTTCCTTATCCAGCAAGGGAACAGATGAAAGGTTAGCATTCAGAAGCTCTGCGCAACAACAAATTCCACCAAAAGCATCACTAATTCAAGCCAAGATTCATTATTTCCCGTAGAACTTCTCTATCTAAATAAATCAATTTTCTGCCACAGCTAAAAATATTTTGACTCCAAAATTCTATAACATCTTGAACTATCTCCTCTTGGAAGAAGGCAGTCTCCAAACCTATCTCCCTCACACTCAATGCACACAGAACCCTCATATCACACTCTTTCCAGACACCCTAGGAGAGCCTCATGATTCGCTGGCAGTTTTCATCTCCCCAGAGCCTGAAACTCTGGGGTTTGCTTTTCTGGCTAGGATTTTTTTGTTGTTGCTGTTTAGGTTATTCTTTTTCCTTTTTGAGAGCAGATTAGCTTGTTCAGTACCTAGTGAAGACTACTTGGTCTACAAAAAGTATTCCTGTGGAGCTTGTGGCAAATCTTGAATGCAAAGGTTTTTTACAAGCCTGCATTTTTCATATTTTTTTCCTTTACTTTCTTGGTCATAAAAAATTGTCCAGACTCCAAATCCCAAAGTTTTAATGGACTACAGTCTCCAGAACAATTTTTTCAGAAACTAAGCATTATATATCATATTGGTCAACATGTTTGAGGTTGGAGAATGGTACTCATACAAGGAAAAGATAAAACCCCCCAGACTTAAAGAACACAGTGCTGTATTAGATATTTAAACACATCACTACAACATGACTTCATACCTCAAAGTGTTTTCTGGTGAGCTAAACAATAAAAAGACTTGATGCAGAAAGACAGCTAATGCACCTGTTTTGAATAAAATCTGGTGGCTCAAATCCCTTTTAGAACCAACAATTAAATTAAGTTTTCATCTCTTATGATGTTAGGCACTGAATTCAGAGTGAAGTTTCTATGTTTTAACCATATTTTGGTTAAATAACCAGGAATTATTCAAAATAATGACTAATGCCAACTTAATATTGCTTTGAAGTTCAAATTTTACTCAATGCAAGTGCTTCTTAATTAATAGTGCTACTTATTCTCCAGGAAAACTCTTTATAATTAGTATTTTTACAATTAATTTGTTTTTGAAAGCCAAAATATATTGCTGGTCCTAATATTAGTGCTTAAGAATTTCTACCAAGGTTTCTACCAATCTTTTACTTGAGTATTACTTTGCATACTACGTGTCTAAACATTTAGCTTTTAAAGCAGCTTTCTTCAAAGTATTATCTGATGGCTGTAGAAAAATGTTGGTTGTTCAACAGCTTTTATATTTTTCATTCTTTTGTCAACTCAAATCACGACAGGATTTAGCCATCTGTAGAAAAGGGATGGAGAGCACTCAGAGTTTGTATGCTGTCATTTAGAATTAGGGTTGATGTATTACCTCTGTCACAGCCCAGTGGTGTAAAAACTGGTCCAGATCAGTTAGGTAAAGACGGATAGGTGAAAGCTGTGTCTGGCTAATGTGTGGTTTTCCTCTAATGCCCTGGAGACTAGTCAGCTCCTCTCTTGAAAACCCTGGGGAAGAAGAAGCAGTACAACAGTATCACAAAACAAGCCAAACAGTGTTCTACTTCAACAGCATCATTGACAAACACTGTCTTTTACACTATGTCAACATAACAATTTTTTCTTAAAAGCTCTTGCTTGGTTTAATAAACTAAGTATATCAAAGCACAAATTTTGACTTTTGACAGAAAATAAAAATATTTTAAAAACTCAATAGTACTATATATAATGTGATATAAAGAACACCTTAAGAGGCCTATATATATATTTTCAATATATATATATTTTAAAAAATAACAAAAATGGGTATAATGTAAACTACTTCATGTATTCCAAACAACTTAGTAATAAATAATATAACCTCAGGGATTAAAAAAAATATATAATTTGGCTTATTATTTCTGAACAGGTATTAGATGTTTTAGTAAAACAGGATGACCACTCCCCAAGAGTTACTTGGGCTTTGCTTTCATTATCTCTGCTATCAGTTTAGCAGTCTTTGTACCATTTTAGGAACAAAAAGGTAATTTTTGAAACAAAGTATCTGAACATTATAAATAACCGAGGTGATAAAAGAAACACACTATTTTTAACCACAGCACAAGTTAGTGGGAGTTACTTCTCAACAATATTACGCCATTTTAAGCACTGTAACTTCCCCAAGTTGCATCACCACAGAATGAAACTATTTTTATAGCTGAGTAAGAATGGAGTAGCAGAAGTAGCTCTGCTCACACACTGACCTTGGCCAGCTCACTTTAATGTACTTTGATTACTTTATTCTGATGGAATGTTTTTAAGAGCGTAAGCATGTTCACAGGAAATCCCAGAGGCACTCATTTATATTGTTATAAGCCAATAAAAGGCACTCACTTCAAGCTACAAAAAAAATCTCGTTTGTATGTCATATGCTAAATTTAGATTTTCCTCAAACTTTCCTGAAAAAGTTGCTAGAATGAAGGAAAAGTATGCAAATACTCAGCCCAAGTGGAAAAGTGTAAAAGCAGAGTGTCAAAAATCAGATCAGGAAAATAAAATCTCATATCAAAAATATATAACAAGATTACAATTACTTTCAGGAAGTACTTACTAAACCATTTACTCTAAATTAAATTCAGTAATTGACTATCAAAACAAATTTCATTTTGTTAATTCTGAATTATTACATTCATATGGATTACCTATAAGGGTTGAAAACAAGAAGCTGAAATAGTCCACATCATTCACTGAATTATCCTGCACTTGGCACTTCCAGCCTGCAAAGGATGATCTACACAAAACCAATAGCAGACAGTTTATTAAAAACCATGTAATTAAGAATTCATAACCTACCTGCACAATGCAATCAATTAGCATGCCTAAATTGCTACAGTTTTAGCATTCCTGTTTCTAATTGTTGTTAGAATAGCATTTTAAATAGCTTCAAAACTACAACTGCCTCTCTTAAAGACAAGTCATACTGAACTTTGCGTCCCTGCATGGCTTTAGGTGGCTAAAATGAATAAATTAACTGGGATAGCAACTTTTCATTAATACTGGCATAATCTTCAGTACAGTGATGACACCATAAATTAAACTAATTTTATTTCCCTAACTTGGTAAAAGTCTTTATACTACAAATGCTGGGCTATATTTTTCATCATATCCACTACTTTTTATACACAAATAACAAACCCCATCTGAAAGCAGTCTCAGAACCTCTTTCAGAACTGCTGAAGGTATTGAACACAGCTAAGTTAAAAAGTTGGTTGGAGATTTAGAACACAAAAAGGAGCAATATGCAAAACCCATTATCAAAGCTGTCTGACACTTTCCATCTCAAGGAGAATATGGAACAAGTGGAGCAGCAGCCTACTTTGGTGGCCCAAATTAGAAGCCAGTGCTTGTGGAAACCCAGAGCAGACACCAGTGACCACCTAATGGCAGAGTCAGGCCCGTGTGTCAGTGCTGAACCAGGAGGAAGCCAGGAGCTGGGAACAAGGACATCTCACACATGTTTTCCTCACAAGGCTGCAGCTCAAGACCCACATCACATTATGCAAAAATGCATATTATTCAAATTGCCTTGTATGCTGCTTTTGGCACTGGCACTGCAGACTATGGATCTTTGCTGTACGAGATTGCTGCTTTCCACTCTTACAATCTTGTGAAATTTCAGAGCTTCTGAATGCAACTTTCCAAGCCAACTATCTGCCTCAGATCATTTTTTTTCCCCTAATTTCTCTGTGCCAACAGCCAAAATGGCTTAGCTCATGGGTAACAAAATTCTGGAAAGCTTGTTATGCAGGAATTTTTTACAGCTCTGTGCTTTGGGAGCAAAAATATCAAATTTGGAATACTTTTGTGCCAGGCATATACATTTTGCCATCCACAAAAATCCATCCATAATATTTCAGCATCCACAAAAATGACAGCTAGAATATGCACGTGCCTGGAGTTACTCAAAAATAAAGAAGAAAAACCCTGAAGTTTCAGAATTTCTTTAAATTAAAGAAAAAAAATTCAGGATTCCATCAGACTACCATGTAGGAAATAGTTAATTCTAGGGAGGCAAAAATCATAGGTGAGAGAGCACCAAGTAAGGCTTTGTTAAATAAAGCTCCCCCTTCACACTGAATTCTTGATGCCTGGCAGCAGGGATCTGCCATGTTTCAGGTGACACAGGGACTCTGCGGTGCAGGCAGCTCTTCATGCCCCCCTCTGGTTCCTTTGGTCCTGCCCTGAGGCCTGGCTCACTACTTCCTTTTCTTAACCCAAGTCTCTCATCTCTCCCCAGACCTAAGGCTGCTTCTTGGCTGCCAAGTTCTCCCAGGACGAATCCCTTGGCCATGGCCAATGGACTCCCAGGAGAATGGTGGATTTTCTCCATCCTTCCAAGGAGGTCCAGTCCCATTCGTTACAGCATGGAAGAGACTTCACATATCCTCAACTAAATCAGCAAGAGCTCTTGCCATTATTTCCCTACATTAGGTGGACAGTCACACAGGAATCAGATCCATACATCAGAAGAGAGAGTGAAATCCATGTCCTGTCCAGCAGAAGAATCTCCCTAAATCTGATGCAGAAAGACCATGATTCTGACTTGAGGTTACTCTTTTTACCAAAATAAGCATTGAGAAGAAAGGAGAGAGATTCAAGAGAGTTTAGGACTTGCTAGACTAGACACAGAAATTCAAACTGTGATGCAACCACTGAGCAAAAAGGTAGGAATGCAAGAGGCTGGGAGGGATAACAGATGAGAAGCTGCAAAGGCAATCAAACAAATGTGAAAATAAATAAATCTTGGGTAGGAAAGGAGAAAGTAAGAATATGTGATAAGCCCAAATTCAGGAAGTATGGACTTGCATGACAAATCTTGTTAGAACCTGGTTTAAAAGAAACAAATTAAAAAAATATTTTTCCATATTGGAAAAATTCCATTTCCATATGCAACAGTTAGCAGATCCTTTGAATTCCATACAATAGGACTAGTGCAGGCAATAATTTTATATAACCTCCAGAAGAGACTGAACAAAAACTCAAGATTCATTACAGGCTAGCAAGCAGAAACTGCAATTGGGTCAGGAGATGCCTGGACAGGAAAAAGAATTCCAAAGCTTATTGCTAAACATCTGGAAATCAAACACTTCTTCAATTTGTTTTCCCACGCATCTACAAACTCACAAACAGGACAAGCATGTTAAGCATCCTATGAGAACACCAGGCTAAGGGCCACTGCTACAGACATGAGAGGAAGCAGAGAGAATCCTTGCAGTTCTGCCCTGGGAACATGGGCAAGGAACAAACCTCTGACAGAGCTATTAAATGGTTTAATTTAAGATTCATCTCTACAAGCAGAGCTACAGAGTCACACACACACACAAAATCAAGATCCCCAAATTCAGCTGCAGTTTGCTTTTTCAGAAAGTGAAAACTATTACATGTACAGAAGCAGCCTCAATGTTAAAAGAGCAATAAGGTTAAAAATAATCTAGCATTAAATTTAGAAAGTGACAGAGAAGGTTGCCTCTGATCTTCAACTTGGTCTCTCTGTGCATACACCTTAGAGTATGATAATATTATGTGTCATATTTTCTCTAAAAAAAAATGAATCTATGTCTCATTCAAATCATGGATGAATGGATCAATCAGGATTACACCATGAAGGATAACATAGACTGACCTGTCCCTGCCCTATTTATTACATCATCTATAATGAGCACAGTGTATGAGGAATAATTAGAAAGGCAGAAGAAAGTATTAGCTCACAAATTCAGGTAGGTTATACAAGATGCAAAATAAATACTTCTTGAAATTGTAGAACAGAAGTCAGTGGTAACACATTTGTTCAAGTAGCATCAGATTTTTTTTTTAAACTTTCAGGACAGAATAAGCTCACATAATTCATACTGGAAGCTTCTCATCCCTTTTTTAAGCTAGTTATCCACAGTCCTGCAACAGCTCAACAGTGATTAAAAGATTAAAATGTCACTAACAGTTGTGGAGAGATACAGTTTCAAGCATTTCTAAGAGCAGCACCCATCTGATCTCTATTTCTCTTCTTGAATTCACAGTGAATTTGAGGTCAATTTTTTGTTTTCAAGACAGAAGAGACTCTGAAAAATCAAGAGCCCAGATGTTTCATACTGAATTCCAAAAGTTATCAGGTACTTCTACACACCTCTGCCTACACCTTTTCCTTCCCTCAGTTCCTCATCTTTAAACTGGGAAAAACATCACCTTCCCATCTCCTGCAGCTGTGAAAATTACATGAGCACAACAAAAAACTTCCCTGGGTGGGGGCAGGGGGAGGGAATCCCTTTTTTTTTCCAAGTGGGACCTAATACAATAGAGAAAACATGGAGCCTCCTATTGAAACAGGGCCAAACTGTAACATGAAGTAAATGCTCCTTCAGTGCTCATGATGTACTATGTACACAAAGCAAGATGGAAAAAAAATAGGAAATCATGTAATTGAAACACCACATGAGAATCTCACAATAAATTAAGACCAAAACCAATGTCTTCCTAATAATACAAACACAAACAGAGCAGCGTTACAGCATAGAAGTTTGTTTAAATACAAGTCTAACCAGCTGTCAGCACCTCAATTACCTTAGAACCCAAGTGCCTATAATGTAGACACTTGTTAAAGCTACTCAGTTTTGAAGTTCACATTAAAGGAAATAAAAAATAAGTTAAAGAACACAGAACTGGAGATATTCCATTCTAGAACAATGTTGATATCCTACAAGTACATTAAAATTATTTTTTAAATCTCAGTTTAATATATTAAGACTACCATGAATAACTGGGAACCGTATGCACTTTAAAAATGTGTTTTCAAGATGCTTGTAAATTATATTTTGTCAGACACCTCACTAAAAAAATTATCTGCTTTATATGTGGAAGAGAGGTAATAAGCATATTATAACTTATCTTTTTTGTATCAATTATTACTGACAATGGGAACCTGTTATCAAACTACATATGAGTGAGACCTCTCCAGTCATGCAGTCCAAACCCACATTAACTATGATGAATGACATTTTGTAATTTCCATAAGGTCACCCACTCTCTGTGGGAACCTCTCTTTTGAGGTTTAGAATTGCACCTTTAGGTAACCTCCTCTGTACACTACATGATATTAAAAGAAAAACTGAATCTAATTAACTTAAAAATTACTGCTTCTCTTGTCATTAGCAGAGCAAATATTTCTCAGTCAAAGCAAGTGTGCAGTGCATTTCTTTTATCACTTGCTGCAAACTTCTAACTCCACATGGACTTCACTACTTTAGTTTATGCTGCTGTTATTTTCAGGTTGGCAGTGTTACACAGCTGCAAAATAACAACTACAGTTTGTGCACAAATGTTTTTTCCTCAACTGCAGACTACTATCTCTCTGTGCCTCCCGACCTGAACTAGCTAATTGATTTATAGTTCAGGTTTAAGGTGTTGATTTTGGCTTATACAGGCACAAGGAATCTTTGGGTAATTTAGAGGTCTCTAGGAGAAGAACTCTGATGAACCTTGCTGCATTTTTTTTAGAAATTATTCTTCCACTTGTCCTCTTATAAAACACACTGCACAAACTCCAGCACAGACAGCAATTCACCTGCCTAGCACTTGCTAAGCAAGTTTTCCTTAGAATATGGATTGGGGTTGGGTTTTGATTTTATGTTTTTAGCAGTAAAATTGAAAAAAAAGCGTGACTAATTTCAATCCCGAGTTCAGCCTCCAAGTATTTTTAATGTAAAACAAAAAAGCAAATGCATGATTTACAGTTCTTCTAAGGCATTAATGCATGATTTACAGTTCTTCTGAGGCATTAATGCTATCACCCTTTTGTTCATAAATGTGAGGGTTGTAACACTTGAGAAGTGCAAGGTCAAGGGTTTGTGTTTTCTGTTCGAGGAAAATAAAATCTAATTCCTTCACCTTCCAGGAAAATGCTCCTAGCACCATCATTGGGAATACCCACTGCAGAGCATTCCCAAAGCTTACACAATTATTTGAACATTGGCAAGACAACAGCCTGAGATATATAACTTGTACTGTACTAAGTGATCCTATTTTAAAGTGATTTTATCAACCAGTGATCAAAGATTTAAACCCAACCCTCCCACAACTGTTTTTTTAATTCCAGGTTATAAAATCACTGTAAAAAGAGTTTCCCCTTAATTTTTTTCACTGATACTTCTGTTCTACACAGAACATTTAAACAGTCGCAGGCACAGTCAGTAGCTGATTCACTCATTTCCTGAAAAAAATCTGACTTCATTCTAGGCCTCAACTCTTTGAAAATTTAATAAAATTATTAAGTACAAATCCTCCAAATAGTTCAATGACTAAGTCACTGTGTTAGGAAATAGGAAATCAATCTCCCCTTCAGATGAAGACAGTGAACACAGACTTTCCACGACCTCGGCAAGTGCTTTAACCACCAAGATGCTATTATTAATTTATTATTAAATTGTCCTTCAAACACATCAGGAGCAGAAAACTTCCTGAGATTCTGTACACCCAGCAGATAAGCACTGCATGAGGATGGCAATCAAGCATGAAAAGGCTTTAGGACAGCGGCTACAGAACTCTGCCAATCTGATCCCCAGAGAAGAAACTGTTCAGGTTCTCATCCCAGAACAACTCCTCAAGATAACCTGATGTAACTTCAAGCAGCTGCACAAATTATTATGGAACACCAACAACCAGAAGGGAATTACCAGGATGAGATGGCATTCACCTTGCAAAAGAACTCCAGGGGAAGGCAAGAATGAACTGGACTAGCAGCCATGAGCAATCTGATACCTGAGAACTTCCCTGACACCTGCAAGAGTATGGAGTGACAATTGCCAGGATGTTTCCAGGGTTTTTTTAGTTGCTTTTTTGGGGGTATTTTGGTTAACACTTGTGTCACACTTGGGAACAGACCAAATGGTTTCTAAAAAAAATTTTCCATTATGCATCTCTTAGAAATCTTGTTAATGGTAGCTGCACATGGATATAAAAGACCCTATAACAATTAGGAAAAAAAATTCCAGAAATCTAAGCAGCTTCAGGATAGGAACAAAGGTCCTTATATCAAGAGACAACTGTTTTAAAGGCAGGAGATGGCAGGTAGAAGTGATCAGCTCATACAGCAGAAGACAGGCATCACTGGTGACTACTAAGGTACAACCCAGAAAGAGATGACAAAAGTCCACAAGCCTTCACATTATTTGTACACAAAAGTACTTAGAAGTGTAAGTTAATCAAGGCTACCTGCCTTTTTTGCCTCTTGACAAAGCAATTTGGTCACTTTATCTACCCAGCAGTGGAAATGACACACCAGCACCTCCCAGGTTCTGTTGTTCTGCAACTCATCAGGATACAGCAGACCAGCTCTTTTTGGCATATCCAGGAGTTCAGTTAAGGCCTTGGAAATATGAGAAGCGAAGTGCTTCTTCCCCAGTAGCCAAAATACTCACACTGCAACCAAGGATCATAAAGAATTGTTTCCACTGCATGAAACAGGCCTGAGTTTTCCTTCACAACTCTGGACCACAGATATGTAGAACAGCACTCCCTTACCACTAGTGTGAATCTTCCATTGTGATCAACCAGAAATTGCATTGAGAAGAAAATCTTTACTGATACACAGAGAAGTGTAGAGAAAAGGCTTCCTTGTTTCTTTTGGTTTCCAATATTTATGACCTGTGCTACCTATGACCTCTCAACACAGCAAGTTTAACATCAGCCCAGGGTTTATCTATCAACCCAGAACTGTTCAGCTACTGATCAGTACACATCAGAAGTGGGAGACTTCCACACAGATACTGCATCGTCCTTCCCTTAGCTCTAGAGAACCCATTCAAATCCTTCAGCACAGTGTCCAGGGGTCACTGTCTGAGCCCAGAAACACTGCTCTGCTGATAAAACCACACTGGGACAGCACTGTACATGTGTGTCTCCTAATCAGCCTTCTCAAGGACTGTTATGAACTCTGCATGTCTTGCAGCCAGCCAGCTGTGTAATGACAGCTGCATTGTCTGACTGCCATTTAAAACCGTGCTTACATGTAAAAACACCTGTCAAATATGAGGTAATGGATCACTTATGGAATTACCTATGAGCAAGAAAAATATGTTACAATACATCCCAAACATTTCCATATTATCATTGTCAGGAGCTGTATGTACAAACAACCAAACACAGTGAAAGGAGCAAAATTACAGGCAAGTACCAAACCAGGACTGTTGCACCTTTATGGAAGAAAAACATACAACATCTTCTCCCAGTGTAGGCATGTATTTGCACTTCTGTAAAACACGTTCTTTTCAAACATTAAAAAGCCCTGAGCCAATATTTATCTCAGCTTTGGCACAGTTTATTCCTGTTCAGCTTTAATGAAAAATAATTTCTGTCAGATTGAAATGCAACTGCAATAAAGTATAAACTCATGTCCCTGCATCAACTTAATCGAATCAGTTTTGAGTTCTACTGCTAATGAGGATCAGCACTCTCAGTTTTCATATCAGCTCTGAAAAAGACAGGAAACCATGCCTGTCACAAAATTATGTTGAAATTGCTAACAAAAAGAGAAAAAACAAAAAAATGGAATCTTTGAATACTTCTCCAACTGTATACCCATCTCATCATTCAGACCAACTTAGCTCCAAGGTAGTACAGGGCCTGAATGTAAGTTCCAAGAGCAACTGAGGGGTTTTTATCTTCCTTTTCCTCCAACAGGTCACCATGTAGCCACTGGTTTGTTAGTGTGAGTCTTTTGTTTTAACTTTCATTATCTCTTCTGAAGGATCAAGTCATTCCATTTGAAAATGCAGCAAATACAACAAACATCTGAAAGGAATTACCAGGGATTTGAGGAAGAATATGAAGCCTATTTTAAGAAAACAACAATTTAAGCTATGCATTGTTAAAAGTAAGCCTGTCAGCTGCTCATTTGCTGCAGAGCTGCAGAGGTTGTCTGAAGCAAAGCACTGCTTTCACATTATAAATGAGAGCACAAATCAGAAGAAACATTCACTAATGAGCAAACGGCATTTACAGACGGCAGCAATTGTAGTGCAGCAACATAATTCTTTTCCCTTTGATTAGGAACCTCACACTACAACCAACCTGGGGAAAAATTTAGGGGCTGTGTCCTTAAATACAAGCTTGGACTTCTCCCTCTTTCAAGTCCTAGACATTTACAAAACAGTGAGCAAGAAAAATGAAATTTGCTGACCAGATGTGGATGAAGGAATGCAATGTAACCCACCCCGGGGTCTGATTCTCAAGAACTACAGATCTTCTCATCTTTCAGCAAGCAAAACAGATCATTTTTTTATCCTTCATCCTCAGTGGTACCCCAACAGGGAAAAGCCAGCATTTTGAATGCATAGATGTTCAGTTTATTCAATAGTGCCTTAAACACTTTTGTTATAATTTTAATACTTTCCTCCTTTACTTTTGATTCTAAATTGAGGGGTGTAAGCATACAGCCATAAAAGGCACTTCAGTGAACACAGACCTTACTATTGCTGCATTTTTCCTAGCAACCCATTCATAACTACTGTACCTCTATAAATGTATGATTTTTTGACTTATTCTCCAAGATGTACTGAGCTGATTTTCCATTATATACCATTTGTATATAAAAATCAAGAGTTTCCTCTTCTTTGTTTTGTGTTATTTATTTAATATGAAGTTGGCTTATTTTGGCAAAACTTTCATTTTACTGATGTCTTTTTAAAATAAATATACCATTCTGGAATGTTTTCTACACTTTACTTACATGAGAATTACTGAATTCAGTTGTTCTATCAGTATTGCTAACCACAATAATGGGTTACAATATCCTCTCCAAGTTCTCTCCTGGTTGCAAACACTTTGAGGGAATGTGCTATTTTTCTTTTTCTTGACTACAATTATGCATTCAATAATTCTTTAATCAAGTAATGTAGAAGGTCTTCATTAGCTACATTTTGCATTCTCACTGTGCCTCCTCATGCTGTACTTCATCACAAAGGATGAAGATAAAATAACTAGGAAGGCTAAATAAAGAAAAAATAGCATTTAATTACAGTGGAAATATCCATAAAGAACTCTATAATAACCCTAAAACATCTTTGAGTAATCTTGAGTAATCTGAAGACACAGAATTTTACACCTCACAGCAAACAAATGTTAAAATATCCATCTCAGTTCTTTCTAAGCACCAGATTCCAGAGGATAGCAGGAACCAACAGGCGTGCCTGAATGCTTGATGAGACGCCAGCTGAGCTCCCTCATTATTGTCTAGAAAGCAGAAGAATATTTTAAAGGCACTACCTCTTAAGAGAAGAGTTCATTTACAGTTACATCAAGCAGAATGCAAGTTACCCCCAGGGTTATCTCAAACCTGTGAAAACTTGGAACTCCCACACAATTTATGCCAGAGAGCACTCAGCTTTCATTTATATGGTCCTCACCCTGCTTCTTTTCTACAGCAACAGAAACAACACTTGGCGAGACCCCAGCAGGGAAAGAGTCCCAAAAGAATAAGAAATGGCTGTTTGAAGCCATTGGAGATCTCATTTATGGACACTCTACTTCAAGAGAGAAATACCATAAATTAACTCCCATTGTTTTTTATCTAGACAGTGAAATATTATCTGTCCAACTCTCTATTACAGTGAAATAATTTCCAGACACACTGTTCCAATGGATAAAAAGTTGTAAAACAACCATAACTATTATGCATAAATAAGGCACATAAATAAATCACATTTCAGTTTCCTTATTTGTACTTCAAGGAATGAGAGGAGGCAGCAAAATTTTCCCATAAAGCCAGCAATCTAACTTCCTGATTTAGATATTTGATCATAATACCATAATCTGCATTTTTTTATCCACAATTGACAGAATAGAACATGTAACAATAAGTATGCATATTAATCATCTTAAACACAGCACCATATATAAAAGGGAAGGAAAAAAGATAATTCTGTTTGCTAGAGTATCTCACACTCAATCACCACAAAATCACTGAGTGGCAACAAAAAACACTGAGCCTGACAAATGGGTTTCTCTGCAACCATACAGAGTTTGGTTCAGCAGACCACTTTCTCAGGCAAAGTAATCTACCTTATACAAGAAGGTACATCTACAATATTCAATACATTTCCACATTTGACAAAAATACTTGCTTCAAAGTCAGTCTTCCAAAAAATGCTCAAAACATAAGCACATGCTTCACTGGTTCTTTAAAACAATTTTGAAGTAGCCTTTCTCCCCTATTACTGCAGAAAGCAGGCATAAGGAGATTACACCAAAATTTTTAACAGCTTCACTTCTGATACTGCTAAAGTTTATTACCTTAGTCCATATCAGACTATCAATAACTTACATATTTCTTCACTTCCTGGAGAGAACTGTCTACCTGTCCATATCCATGACCTCAAGGAATTACCAGAACTCCACTGTGAAGGCAAAGCTAAGACTGGAACTTCAAGCCAAAGATCCACTCATATCATGTATTGTATATTCCAACCAACTCAAACCATTTACCTTGAACTAGCAGTGAACTACTATTTGCTTATTTAATAATTATTCCAATAAATCATAAAAGAAAAATAAATACTGAAGTTAACTCTTCTAGAAATGTGGCACACTGCATCAATATGAATTGCTTATCTCAATATATCAAAATAGTACCACCTATAAGATCCAAAACAAATCCATCCAGTAGATTTGATGCAAAACACTTTCTGAAATACTACCCCTGACCCTTCAATTTTTCTCCATAAATGTAAGGTTATCAGAGGCTTAAATCAGAGGCCAAATCTGAGAACTCATCTCCTGTCAAGAAGCTGCTCTCTCTCATTTCTCAGGCAGAAGTGACAGACTGTTCACTAATGTCGCTCCGCACCCTTCCTCACCTGTATGACTTATACCCAAAACCCTGGCACACTTCCATCTCTCAAAACTCCACCTGCCTGGATTTATTGAAGCTATTTACATCTCAGATCCCATACAGTAGGCACAAGGCAGGCATTTGAGGAGAACAGCAGGGAAATAAAGCCAGTACAAGACCTTCTGATCCTCAGTTTCACCTGACACTCACCAGCTGTAGCCATCCCAGTGACCTCAACACCAGCAATGTCTGTTCACTGGCACAGAGATCATGACCAATTAATGTAAATCTGGCCATGTTCACAGCAGCATCCAAAATGGGGGGGCTGCATTTCAGCTCTCTTTTCAGAACAGTCCTTAGTCTGTGTGAGCTATCGAATGTAGACCAAAAGTGCTACAGAAACCATTCTAATAGTTTATCAGTACAGGTAACCAGCCTCCCAGGGGCTCAGAAACCTTCCCAATCTATATGGAAATACTGCCAACATCATTTTGATTCTCAGCACACACAGCTCACTTAATGGGCTCCTACACACCACTTGAGTATTCACTTCACCATTGCAAAAATAAAAAGTAAAACTATTACATATTTTCAAAATTCACTTCTAATAAACAATAAAAAAAAGATCAGAAAGGTAACACACAATAATTATAACAATGTTACCACCTGATATCATCACAGGCTTTGAACCATCTGGATACACTTACTGTTAGTTCTATAGTTTACACACAAAACCACCTATGAGTTCCTTCAGTTTCTAATGACTGTCCAGGGAATAACTGCAAGTTTTATGATGATCCATAGGTACTCTCAGTAAATCCACCTCAGCATAGCTGGTCCCTGACAAATACACACAGCTCCGTATGAGCACTCTCGGACGCGTGTAAAAACAGCCATCCTTTGCCAGTCAAAATAGCACAGGAATAAAGGCTGCTAAAGAAATGAAGAACAAGTACCAAACCCTCTGACGCTCCCGAAACCATTCTATTTAAAGCCTGACTGATAGGCAGATTCCATAGGAGAAGAGCAATTTAGGGAGAGTCCCCCTCTCAGCACAGGGAACGGGAATGCACCGGAAGAGAAACAGCGCCATCTACTGACAGCAGCGGGGTGCTCGTAAACGACGGCTCCCCGTGGATTTGGGACGGGTTTCCCATCCAAGTCACAATCTAAAAGTACAGAAAATGTCCCACGAACCAAGCTGTGGCACAGAAATGTGGAATTAGAAAAGTTTTTATAGTACTGTTCATTGGACAAACTTGAAAAGTTTTACTCTGACTATCACAAGAGCTGTAAATGATGACCAGGAGTTACCCAGTCCCTACTTCCTTCAAGGCTTTACCCTCTGCCATCCATATCCAACCTGACTGCCTGATATTAAGCATTTCCTATGAAGTAATTTGTATCCCCTTGATACACAACCCATTCCAGTATATATATCTCTGCTTTTATAAAGTTTTGCTAGCACTCAAACCAAACACTCTCTTGACATTTAAGGTCTGTATTTTTAATTCTGCTAAAACTGCACTCTCCCATTCCTTTTCAACAGTCTTGTACACAGCGGACTCCGACTTCTTCCCAGCCTTATCTACCTAAAATGACCATTTGTCAGTCATTTTCCCATTATCATAACTGATGGAGTATCATTCTTTGCTCTTCTTGAAAATCCAGTCTGTCATTATGCAAAAATGAGCCACAAAATTGGATACAACAGATTGGCTTGGGCTTCCTGATAAAAGATAGAAAATTGGTTCATTTATCCTCTGTGCAATAACAGATAATGAAGCTCATAAAGCCCAGCTAATGTTCATATCCAGAAAACCTACTACTGTTTCCTAGACTGTACAACTTATTTTCCAACGAAAAAGAAGTATCAGACTCTTCTGCTCTTGAAAAGTTAGTATTTACTTATCTCCCTATCTCTGCATCTTTAAGTAGACAAAGCAACTTTTTTTGGACAACCCCTCAGCCGAAAACATTTCTACCATCTTGGTTCCCTAAGTCCTTAAGGGACACCCTAGATGGATCTTTTAGGATAAAACGTTTACTGCCACGATCACTGGAAAAAAAAATTAAAAAGGGAAAAAAAAGAAAGCGTAAAAGGTATCTTACACAAATACATTTCACCTAAGCCAAAGCTAAAAAAGCTATCATCTACAAGCACTTTGTAATCTGCAAAAGTTTTAATTTGGATATAGGTAAGAATGTATTTTCAATCCCTTCCATTCACTTTGTCTGTGAAAGAGTCATTTTAATCTTTCCAAGGACTTCTATTATTTTCAGATGTGCTTCTAAACAAAACTAATCAACTTCCTGTTCTTAATACCGATTCCTCTCAATAAAGCAAGAAGAGCCTTATCAAATAAAAACAATGCTCAGTCAAGAGCAATCTCTCTTTTTCAAGTTTCATCAAAACTTTCAAGCTACCAGAAAGAAGGACTGTCAGGGATTATCATGATAAAAAACTGCACCATTATAATTACATCAGTACATTTTTCTTTTAGTTAGTGATTTCAGATAGACTTCTTGATCTTGGTTGATTATCTACATTTTTCACCTCTGAAAATAAAGAATTTACTCCTCCTCTGCTCTCAGAACATAACCTACTTTTGGTAAGAACACTGCCTTCAGTCTGCCACTTGCATCTTCTGCCAAAAGGATCAAATGCCCACAACCCACCTGCACCATTACAGTAATTTTTCGAAAATAAGGCACCCCATTACTACAAAAATCTCCCACAACGAAAATCCACTAGGATCTAACAACAAATTAAGCATCTGAGTGGTTATCACTGACTTTAGTTCTTACAATGACTGTCTTTGAATTGGTTACACTTTGCCACTGAGCTTCTAGTACATGGCAGATAATTTTTCATTTTAAAACATAAAATCTAATGTCCAGCTTCCCAAAACTAGGCAGAATTTCACTTTTACAGCAGTAAAGCATTACATATATAGGATATAAATTTCACCACTATTCCTTCTTATGTTAGTCACCTTATCCACGTGTTACATAGCTAACACAAACAGGTCTGTACTTGACAGTACATTGTGCTGTGTCCCATTTTAATTAAAAATGTTTCAGATCCAAAAAGCATCAAGAATCACTTTAAGCATAATTCATATAAGCTTAATTCCTTTTTGCTTATCCAAGGTTTCACAATATTGACCAATGGAGAAAAATGTATTTTTCCCAGAAGCAGCAAAGCAAAACACCCTTGTGAAATCTCAGCAAGCCCTCCACTCACTTCAATAGAACAGCAGCTTTGCTCCCTGACTTCACAGGGAAACCTACCCTCTTTCAAGCCAGGACATAAAAAAAACAAGAGCATGAATAATTTCAAACAAGACTCTTGCCTAGCAACTATAAATTGGCTATTTAGGTGTGGTAACTGGAGAAAAAGTGAGCTGAAAGAAAGCAGAACATGAGAAAAGCTGGTTGGTTGTTTTCTACTATCAGCTCTGTCAGGTTGAAGCATTCACAAGGAAAAGCTGCAATTAGTAGAACAAAGACCACTGGTGATGATGTTCTGGGTAGAAGGTGCTCAATACTGTGCAGCCTTACAGATTTTGTAAGAGATAGGCTGAAGCTGCTTTGCATCTCTACTGAAAGGACCTAGGTATTAAAAGCATTAATTTTTGTATTTCAAGATGAAAATTCATGGCAGACTTCATTAATATCTACGAAGACAGTAAAATAATATTGGATAGATGAATATGGCACTTAGAAACATGGTTTAGTGGTGGACTTGGCAGTGCTGGATTAATGGCTGGACTCGGTCTTAAAGGTCTTTTTCAACCTGAACAGTAGAATGATTTTCTCAAAACGTATCATAGAAAATCGGGCAGTGTAAAGACAGAGTCAAAGCAACAGGCCAACCACACCACACCATCAGTTCCTGCACATGATACTGATTTCCTGTGTGCAAACTGATCACCAAGTTCACGCTTCACGACTAACCATTCCCACCCGGGGCTGGTTTTGGCTAGAGCCAAGCACAGAGCGCCGTACCTCATGTGCAGGATGCCGATGAGGGTGGCGGCGAGGTCGGAGGACATCCTGCCCATGATGCAGCAGCGGCTGAGGCAGGCGAGCAGGCTGGCGGGCAGGCAGGGCAGGAAGTACACCAGCTGCACCAGGCGCCGCTGCGCCTCGGCCGGCAGCAGCACCAGCGTGCCCTCGAGCGGATCTGCGGCACACAACACACGGTCAGCACACAGCGCCGCGACACACCCCTGCACCGACCAACCACCTCAGCTACCCGCCGACATGAGGATGTTATAACCAACTCGAAAGAGGGGGGGAAAAAAAGGCAATACTAGCCTAGAAAATAGGAGGCTTGGAGAAGAACATGCTGTCTACAATTACCTTAAAAGAGGTTGCTGCCAGGTCAGCCTCTTCTTCTAGGTAACAAGTGACAGAATGAGAGGAAATTGCCTTAAGTTGTACCAGTTGGACTGGATATTAGGAAAAATGTCTCCACTGAAAGGGTTGTCAAGGCATTGGATCAATGCCCAGGGAAGTGGTGGTATCACCATCCTCTGAAGTGTTCAAAAAACACGTGGCATCTGGGGACATGGTTTAGTGGTGGACTTGGCAGTGCTGGGTTACCACTCGGACCTTAGTGGTATTTTTCAACCCAAATGATTCTATGATTCTCTGACACACAAAAACTAAAGTTTCCAATCTATCAGATTTAAGTCCTACTAACTTGAACTAAGGATCCCAATCTTCTTACCCTCTAGTAAATGACACACATAGTTCATTTTAACATTTAGGGAACTGAACCAATCTGCAACCCTGCCCCCCATACAGTCTTTAGGCTCACCTAGGAAACAACAGGATTTTCCACCTACTGCAAGCTGCCTGCCAGGTGAGGGACGAAATTCCTTGTGCTGTAGTGTCAAAGTCTTACCGTATATTCGAGCAGCAGTGTCTTGTAAACTTTGCAACAATTCCTTGTTTGAACGAGAAGCAGCGGAATGAATGATATCAATGAGCTGATTGGAAAGCTCAGGGTTCCTCAAGCCAAGCAGAGCCAGTTGCTGAGGTAAGCCAGCCAACCAACGAGATAAAACTTTACTTCGACTTCTAAAGAAAGAGCAAAAAAATCAGTTGCAAAAAAAAAAAAAAAGATAAAACAACAGAAACCCACAAAAACTTCTCTTCCCATTCTTGATTAAGTTGCTTTTATTTCTCCTTTCTGGCTCAAACTGAAACAACTGTATGGACTAATCCCATCTTTCAAAGGCTACAATTTCTATGTCACCCTGGTTTATCAAATCAAGTATCATTCAGAAACCAAAAGCATTTAATCAGCTTATTACTAAAGTGATGATCACAAGAAAAAAAGCTGCCAAGTGCAAATCAAGAAGTTCAAAGTAGGTCTTTGAAGATGTCAACAAGACTAGCATGATGATGATACAGATTATTTCACTCTCAAAGACCTGTCAACCAAAAACTTTTCAAGGAAATTAAGTACCCAAGACACAAGAGAGAAGGGCCTTGCATAGAGATGAACTGCTCAACAGCAGGAAAAGACTGGAGAACAGACCATTGAAGTGGGTGAGTTAGAGGTGGGGTCAGAGGTCTCAAATCATCTTCCACAGAAAGAAGCAGATGCTAGTATCAAATTAAACTAGAAGGAGCCAGGATTAAACAAGCAAAAGTAAGTTGGGTGTTGACACAGCTGTTGACACAGGGAGCTTTGTCACTCCCTGCCAGAGGACGCTGCAGTTGCTCTTGATTTAGACTGGTCCAAGGAATGATGAGAAAAGCTAATGATACAGACATCCACTGACTCTTACCAGAATATAAACGCATATGTGCACAGACACACAAAGACACACACTACATATGCATATACACACACAGTGCATGGTATGTGTGCAGTGATTAGGGGTGAAGATACACTAAAACATCAAGAGAAAACTGAATTCTGAACCATGTAATAAATCAATCATTTTGCTTTTTTTCCACAAGGCAGCAACAGGACAAAAGCTCCTACTTTATCCTTTGAATCAGATACACCTAAAAAACAAACACATTCACTAAAAATTCTGAAAAATGCTCCAATGTGAATTCTGTTTCTCTTAGACTGTTCTTGACAAGCTTCTGAGAAAAAAATAAATTAAAAGAAAGAGGAGAACAGTCAGAGGAGGGCTGAAGGAGCTACGACATCAAGCTGAATGGAACAATACGAATGTCCAGGAGCTACTGTACGGCCCACATTTTCAAAAAATTAAAAAACTCCACTTGCTCGTAAAGGGAAGAAATGGACTAGTGCAGTACACAAATATTATGTTGTCTTCAAATATCTTGTCAGATGTAAGCGTAGTCATACATTTTTTGCAAAGAAGTTTTGAGATTTCATTCATCTGTTACTAAAAAATGTCACAGATCCATGTAGAAGACTAAGAGGAAAAGCAGAAAAACTACTGCTATTTGTGATGTCTAAAGATAGAAAGTTAAAGCTTTCCAGATGATCATATGACCACATAAAACTGAATGAGATGCTCAAGACTTTCAGGTAAGTACACAGAACAGTGGTTATGTAACCTCTGGGAAAAGATCTCTTTTTCACTCTGTGTGAAAAGACGAGAAAAATGGGATATTCCCAAGTGGTTTTCCCTGTCTTTCATATTCCTTACACTTTTTATTATGTTCAGAGCATAGCACTAGATTATTTCTGGCTGTAGATCTAATTACATGTACTCAGGCATTACAACAACAGAAGATGTAACAAAGCAAAGTAGAAGGGAACAATTTTCCCAAAACTTGACTGTGTTAGCAGATGCCATAACTTCTGAGAGACCTGAGGTTTGAATTTTTTAGTGGCAGAAACAAATCACATCCCCCAGAAAGTCAACTGTGTCCTGGGCTGTATCAAAAGCAGCATGGGCAGGTCTAGGGAGGGGATTCTATTCCTCCAGTCTGCTCTGGTGAGATCCCACCTGGAGTCCTGCATCCAGCTCTGGGTCCCCAAAAATAAGAAGGACATGGAGCTACTGGAGCAAGTTCAAGGAGGTCATGAAGATCATCAGAGGTCTACAGCACCTCTCCTATGAAGACAGGCTGAGAGCTGCTGTTCCTCAGCCTGAAGAAGAGAAGGTCTTCCCAAAGCCTTAGGGCTGCTTTACAGTAACTGGAAGGGACCTGCAGCTCCCAAATGAGCCAAGACTCATGCGTACACATCAGCACATAATTTGTCTTTAGGGTTTTCACGCTCTGGAACTAGATGACTGGCTGAAAAATAGATTCTAGAAAAGTTAAGATTTGGAGACAATCTGGACGCACCTGATAAATGAAAAACTGTTCAACAGCATTACATAGAGAGAACAATCTCCTCTTACTGACCACATCTGAAGCAAGTCAGGTATCTAAAAGCTATCCTTAATCTAACAGATCCCATGATGAATCAGGAGCCCAGAAGGACAAGAACACTTTCTTAAACCCAGTCTCTTTGGAACCACACCCCCAAAACAACAGAGTATTTTTCTTGAAGAAAGTCAGAAGGCTATAGAGCCACTATCAGAAAACCAACAAAGGCACTAAGTGACAAGTTCATGACCTCAGGCTGAAGTGATAGAAATGCTCCATGGCTACAAGTGCATGATCTTGACACATCCACTGACTGCCACACAGTCAGTAACAATAAGCTTGCAGCAGTGTACTTCAAGCTAAAATTTACATCATTAACATCTAGTTAACTTATGCTAAGATAGACAACTAAGCTGGTACATCTCCATTTCACAGAGCACACAAACTTTCAAATTCCACTGATACAGTGTCAAAACAGATTCAGAAAGAAGTCTTATGACATCTATACATAAATTCAATATTCTCACTCCCAAAACAAATACACTGTTTTGAAATGAAAAACAATATGCCTTTTTTTTTTTTTTTTGCAAAAGGCACAGTATGCCTTTACCTGATTCTTTGCGTCCTCAAATCTTCTTTTTGGTAAACTCTGCTAAAAAATTTCAAAAGCAATGTACGAACTGGAAAGAGCAGATTCCTTTGCTGGTATAGTGTATATACTGCTTTTATCAAGGGTTCCGTTGCTACTGGAAAAAAGAAAACACAAAAGAATAGAGACAACATGCAAGTGAAAACTTGTGAAGTGAGAATTTCCTGAAGACAGGTTGCAAGGTAGCTGAAAAGCAATAAATTCCTGCTTTTCACAGCTATCTTCCAATCCTTTTCCCCTAGTGCAGTAACTTAAGAGTAATGTTCTCATTTACTTCTGCTCCCCAAAACCTCACTGTCACATTACCTTCAGTTGTCTCTGTACAATCCCTTTCTCCCTGCCCCACACTCACCCACTCTCCCTGTTTCTGAATCAGCTGGCTCCAAGTTACACTTGCTAATTAACCAGAAAATAAATACCTCAAGAGGCTGCTGGCAAGCCACTGTAAGAACTGCTAACTCCTCTGCAACCTTTCCTGCTCTGAAGATCTCATCAACCATGTGTTATCACCAGACTTAACACAACATTTGAAAGCTTTACCACTGTAACCAAATTGGCTAAAATTAGCCAGCAAACACAGAACTTACTGTAATAGACTGAAAAAGAGACCAAACATTTTCTTTGGAAACCAGACTAAACCACCACATGGAAAAATTAACAAAGCATGGAAAAATACCTGAATTCAGAGAAGACAAGCCTGGAAAGAATAGGAAAGCATCTGAAAACTTAAGCAATACATTAAAGGTATGAGACCTTACTCAGTTTGCTGAGTAGAAGAGCTTGTGGTCCCAAGGAATTTAATCCAATTAAGACATACTTAAGTAGCAGCAATCAGTTCATTATCTTCATAAACCAAAGCTGAGAAACATCTCTCTTTTTATCCAGGTACCCAGATCAGTCTTAGTAAGTTATGTGTGCAAAACCAGATACAACATTGTGTTCCACACTGAACACAGCAACTTCTGCTCACAGAGACAGACAGGAATGTTCCTTTCTAAAAATTATTCTGGATCCAGACAGGGGCCAGTCTTGGTCTGCAAAACTCTTACTCAACTTCAAGTTACCATATAAGGATTCTCACTACAAAGCACACTTCAAAAATCACCAGAAATGGCATGGTCACATGCCAGCATGAAGTAGGAGCCATTTAGAAGTTGAAATCTAACATACTTGTCAACAGAAAAATAAAATCAATTCTAATATTTCATGTAACTAAGATATATATTATTACATTATTTCCAATGCATCAGGAGCATCAGCTTACTCAATTCATGTATTCTTCAGGTGAAGACTCACCTCAGACAGCATTTTTTAAACAGAACACTGGCTCATTCTTAAATAAATAACAATTACATCTTTATGAAATCTATAGCTAATTGATGAACTGTTAAGCGAAAAAATTTAAAAAAAATATTCTGAGTAGAATTCTCACTTCCCTAAAACTCTGTGGCATGTTAAGTAAAACAGGTCCTACTATTTGAGGTTGTGAGCTGGACATGTTTAAAAATGGAAGCAATTTTAAAAAGTACTCTTAAAAAGTAATACTTTAGAAGACCCACATCATACAGATGTCCAAAACACAGCTGAAGAACTCATGAAGTTTTAAAATACTTCTGTTATAACTCGCACGTGTCAAGCCTTCTTCTGAAGTGACTGAATGTGCTCTCCTTTGTTGCATGAAGAAAATTTATCAAAAACACAACTAGCAGGCAAGCTGCTGTTGAAGTCCTACCTGAGAAATGCAAGAAAGGAACAGACCTCCTAGCTACAGAGAGGTCCCAAGTTTGATCTTAAGCAATGGAGATAAATGTTCAGACAACACAGCTACAAGCTCGTCTACACGTTCACAGAAAAAGAGGGATGTGTGCATTTCACCCAGCATAAACCCCTACTCAAAACAGGCAATCCATAAAAATGGAACTATGCCTGTGCAGGATAACGCACAGGAAGTTCACTATGCTTTTAGTAAATATTTTTCATTAGGTCTTTTGGTTTTTCTACGTAAGCTTCCCCTCTTTTGATATCCACTGTGCTCCAATCATTTTCTTCTTCCCCCTGTAATGGCTTATTTTTCACTTTGCATTGTCTTCTAAATAACACATACCCTTCCAGGCTTTAATCTCAATGTCAAATTGTTTTCAACAAGTAAAGAGTTAATTTCTTTTTGTATGCACCATCTTTTGCAGTCCCATCTGACATAACTCAGTTCAAAATTTCTAGAGTGTTATCCAAAAACCAATCAAGGACAGAATGTTTTTCTTCCATAGCATCACATAATGATTAAAGTGGGAATGAATGACGTTGAGCTCATTTGAAACAGGATCAGCTAGATCTGGTTGCTCACAACTATGTCCAGAGGGCTTCTGAGTATTTCCAAGGATGGAGACTCCACTGTCACTATGGGCAACCTGTGCCTTGGTCATCTTTACAGTCAAAAGGGCATTCCCCATGTTCATCTCCTGTGATTCAGTTTGTGCCCACTGCTTGTCCTGTCACTGGACACCACTGAAAAGACCTGGCTCCCTCTTCTTTGCACCCCTCCTTTAAGTATTTACATGCACTGATGACATACTTCCCAAGTCTTCCCATCTCCAGTTGACTCAGCCTTTCCTCCCAGGTGAGATGCTCCATTGTCTTCACCATCTTCACAGCCATTGCTGGACTCCCACCTGTATGTCCATGCCAATCTTCTACTAGGGAGCCCTAAACTGGATACGCTGCTCCAGGAGTGGCCATACCAGTGCAGAGTAGAGGGGCAGGATTACCTCCCTCAACCTGCTGTCAACCCTCCCAATGACTCCCAAACACTCCCAGGACTCCACTGGGTTTCTTTGTCACAAGGGCCCATTGCTGGCTCCACCCAGACCCCTGGTCCTTCACTGCCAAGCTGCTTCCACCTGGTTGTCCCCCAGCACGTACAGGTGCCTTGGATTGTTTCTCTCCAGGTGCAGGGCTTTGCACTTCTCCTTGCTGAACCATCCTCCTGTTGCACCAGTATGTCAAGGCTCTATCTCCTTTACAGCTGGTAGATTAATTACAGTCTGACATCTAGTCAGGTTTATAGTACTGCACAAGGATTATCTTGAAGGACTGAGATAAACCATCCACACTAACAGACACAGCTTTGTGAGGTAACTAATTTCACACCGAGCTTCTACTGGATCAGCAGAAAATTATTAAATTATCCACTATTTCGTAGAAGTTTGGTAAAGTTAAAAAAATCCATTTTATTACAAAGAAAGGCTTGAAGTATATGATCTAATCATCTAACAACTGCTTGGAACTACTTTTCTGAGTAGCAACTCCTCTGCTTTAGCTCAGGTGGTGCAACAGGCTCTGATTTTGGATTTTTATTTTCCTTTAACATAAAGCTAAATGTGAAGTGCAGATAAGAATGAGTAGTTATTACCTTTGTCACCAGGGACATGGGAATAGACAGATTCCCAATTAAAATGGATTTGGCAGAAAATATAACTAACTGCCAAAATGTATTTGAGGGACATTTGACATATTTTCATTTTACAACTCTAACAATTGTATCTGTTGCTAAGGGCTTTTCTATAAACTACTTGGATGTGGAATTCATTTCTATCACACTGGTAAAACATAAAAGACTGCTGACACTTTTCTGGTTACTGATAAAGTCCTTCCTTGAAGTTCTATATATCCAAGGTCTCATTTGGAATACAACCAAGTAGCACTTGAAATGAAAGAAGAAAAAGCAAGCTAAAATATTAGACTGGTCCTGCAAGTCATAACTGGAAATGTTTTCTCGGAAAAGAATTCAAATCAAACACCTTGGAAAATACTCAACAGCAGCTTCCATCTAAAGTATCTTGGCATTTCACATCATCACAGAACTGAAATGATCATTTGACAGTACTTGAGACAGTCTATATTAATGATTAAATGTTAATGATTAAATAAGGACTGGTATATTAAAATATCATGCACCTCTACAGCCTACTAGTTACTTTTTCAATATACAGCTAATCTTCCATTTTTAAGAGTATTTTAAGAAGCAAAACCAGAAAACAGGTACAAATATATTCATACTTTGGATATCAACAGTATGAATCTCACAGCATTCCAAAAATAGTCTCCAATGCTACATGCAAGGATATTACAATGAAATTCTACCTTGATAACAAAATAGATTTTGATGTAACAACTGAGAATGTTAAGGTGCAGCATTAAAATGTTAAAACTCAAAGCTTTGTCAGTGCATAATTTTGCTTTCCAGAAACTACTCATCTTACCCTTGTTTTGCTGTATTTGCATTAGTCTCCAAGTCACCCCAAGCAATCTGTTCACTTGCTTGCTATTCAACTTGCTGCCATCCTGAAGAGTGTCTGTCACAAATTTCCTTATCATGTCCAGCCACCCAGAGTCTGTCTGAAGTGTTGAAGCACTTGCTAATGAAACCATTATGTCACACAAGGTCAAATTCAGTAAAAGATGGTCAATGTTGTTTGATGATTTCATACAGTTCCTGTTGCTAAGAGGAGGAGGGGGGGAGAACAGAAAGATTTTTTAAAAATTATTTTTTAAATAAAAATGGACACCAGAGGTAATATCCCTTGTACATACACCAGTGCTCTACATAGACTGCAAAGGTGAAGAATGATTTCAGAACAACTTTAGCATTAATTTAGTCCCACATCTGGGCACTGAGAATGGAGACAAATTACTACTGGCCTGCAGCAAAACAGAATTGGTGCATCTGTTCTGACAGCCCAATAGTGAAGAAATGTGTGTTTGGCTTCTGCTCCAGTACTGCTTTGCCCTACAGGACAGCTACAGTGTGCCCACCTCCCCTCCTAGCTGTCCTCACCCAGCCCCATAATACAACTTGAGAAGACTATATGGAGGTGAAAAGAATGTTTGAACTATGTTTAATGTAATTCAACAGTCAGCTGAAGAAAACATGCAAAAATATGAAACCAGTCAGCCTAAAACAATCACCATTGAGCAATATGCAAATTCCAGATCAAGAGTTAAATAAAATACTTTCATTTCCCTATGGCAGCACTTAATTTTCTACTGGACAACTATACAATGCTTTTACAAAGAACAAATAAAACTTCTCAATTTGAAGAATATATATATATATATAGAATATATATATATATATATATATAGAATATATATATATATTCTATAACTGCACGGATCTTCAAGAAATACACAATAAAAAGTTTTATTTTCCACCATTAAAAACTTAATATTTGATAAAGCATGTGAGTCTGTGAGTCACATTGTTCCACTTCTCTTATGAAATTAAAAGCTGGTACACGACATTGATTTTACTCTTACCTTTTGCATGGATCTTTCTTTTTGTGTTTTACTGTATCTTGTAAAGAATAAGGAAAATGACGCATGAAGTGATGCTTGAAATCAACAAGGTAATTCATTCGAAGCCATAGTTCCTGTTAAGGAAAGCAGATGATAGACAGAAAACATGGTAGCAAATTAAATACATCCAGACAATTACGTCCCAAAATTCATTATTGTAATCAATGAAACTAGGAACTTTAGCTTCTGATTCCAAGTTGTTTATACATCTTTACTTTCAAGTGCTGTGCATGAAGGTCCACAAAACAAGGGAGTATAACAAGATGCTGTAAGTTAAGGTTGAGCAACATGTTGCTAACTGAACCACTTTATTTTTTAGCACATATTTATGTGGATATATACAATATTAATCTGAGTTACAGATCTGAATAAAAGTACTTTTATAACAATTTATCAGGGTTCTTAAAATTAGAGTGGAGTCTGTCCTGAGTTTTCCATTAAAACATATTTCAATACTTCTTTCACCTTTCCCTGTCATTAATGTACTTGTGGCTCAAAGCCCACTGACAAAACATTTTCCAGTAGAGAGGCCACTCTTACAAAAGAATGAGTCAGTATTTTAAAATAATTTTGCTTTGCAGGTTAGCAGACAGTCACCATTCCACAAAGTGTCCAGCAGAACTCACCACTAAAAAAGCCTGCATTGCTATCAAATTGATCAGGCAGAATAATCTTTTCAATATTCGACTATTAGGAGCAGAGAATGGCCATTAAACTATTTCAAAGATCAATAGCTTTCCACCAAGCATATTCAGAGTGGTTTTCCACTGTGACTGTAATAACCACTTTGGCCTATAAGCCCAAGGGCTATTAAATAAGCAAAGCTTTCATTTTCAAACTGAGCCTTCTGAATGCATTTTGTATATAACGGTAACTATAAAGACAAAACAAACCATTAATCTAAAATGAAATTTTCTCCATAAAAAAAGTTGTATGAACCTCAGATTTTTTTTTCTTCCCATGAAGAACTTAAGGTCATAATCCAACTGTGTACCCAAACCAGTTCACGTGACCAAAATACAAGCACCCTATGGCTAAGGGCAGCAGTTCTCCAGGATCCTTCAGAAAAAGGCTAGGGACAGGAGGCTGCCACAGGAATTTACCAGGTCAAGTGCCTGCTTTTTGCCCACTTCCAAGAGGGCCTCTAGAAAAAATGAAGAAAAAAGAGGAACAGTGTGCTTTGCTCAGACACACTGAATCCATCCCTCAAAGCTGGGTACGGTTGGTAACTTTGGTCTAACGTAATGATTCCACAAATGTTTTCCAGTAATTACCCTATGTGTAGCTTTTAATTTAGCAAAGGGACCTACAGTCATATACACAGGTTAAACCAAGAGCTGCCAAGACATTTCTTCCAATAGCCAAATTTTCCAATATGCAAATTTTTTGGAAAAGCAGCAAAAGTTACCAAAAAAAAGCAATTCAGTTATCTAAGTAAAATACAGAGAAAATAACTGAGGGAAAAAAAAAAAAACCAACAACAAAAAAAAAACCCCACAACCAGCTTCAGAGGGCACTTCCTAAAATCCTTTTTAATCCAATGTCTACAATCTTACCAATCATGACACAGCAACACAGATTGCACCAAGCAATTACAGGATCTCAGACCACCATTATCTTCTACCTTTCCAAACATGTAGGGTTTGTTAATTTCCACCCATCCCCATGAAATTTTTCAACACACAAAAACAAAGAACAAACAACTCCATTCTACACTTTGTTCCAATTTATATTCTAGAGATTATCTGGGAGACAAAATGCTCCTCTTCTCCATTACTATTTCCAGTTTCAAAACATTTGTGCTGCAGTCAAGGAGGATTCCTGGAGACTATTTACTGAACTCATGGCTCAGTTCAACAGATTCTTTTCTCCAGTAAGAGGCAACAAAATCCAGACACAAAATCTACTCAACATCTAGGATTTTTCTCTCCTAACAAAGTATCTTCAGTACTTCAAATCACCAAACCACTAGTTTCTTACCAAAACAAAATGAACCATCATCATTACGCCATGGATCATTTCTCCCTTACCATTTTGTATGTTTCATCGTGTCGCTTTGTGAGTTTCCACAATAAATGTATTATGCTAAGAACTTGCTGCATAAGCTGCTGAGATTCTGATTCCAAAAGGTTTCCAAGAATGGGAGCTGATTGTGCAGGAGATGCTTCAATCCAGCACTCAATCAGTAATGGAATTATTATCTCAATAAAACCTTTTAAGTTTTCAGCCGAGGACAGGCCTTTTTCTGCACTGTCCATTACACTTGTCAGAGACCTAAACAACAAAAGCAAAAAAAGCATAAAAAGATAAAGATCACACCTTTCAAAAAGATTACAGCAATACCACTTCCCTGTTTTCTGAATAATGGGAAAGGTTAATTTTTTAACACATTAAATATTTGCTGGCTTTCTTGCTAGATATTTCAGTATGGGAAAAAAAAGAGTTCAAACCATCTACAACAAACCTGCTCCCAAGTCTCCCTGCAAGTTTGTGTGCTTCTTTAACAGCTTCTTAGATTTCAGTATTTCTTTCCCCATTGTTACATGTAAAGTCTATGAAATGGAGAAATACAATATGCATTATCCTATCACCTTCAACCAATGGGAAGGAATTAATTATATTCAGCACAACAAACTAATAAAAAACCCCTTTTAAGCTCATTAAAGCAAAATAACGAAGCTGACTACAAGGTGTTGTCAAATGCATGAGGTTTATTACAGTTAATAACCATCTCCAACTATAATAAACGCAATGTTTTTCATATTAAACGTGGAAAAAAACGTTCCTGTAAAAATATACCTTTGGTTCACACCTGATGTTTAGCTATTATGCTCTGAAAAGCAAGTAAACAGAAAATTATCTGATAAATGAAATTTAAAAAAATTAAAACTAAGACATAGTTTAAATTAAAATAACATCTGCCAGAAATCAAAAAAACCAACTCCTTCTCCCCCCACTCAAAAAACATTTTGTTTTTGAAAGGATAATCAGCAGATATGACCCAACCCTGCTACTGGATAAATTCAAGCAATTTGTATCCAATTTAAAAAGAAGACTCATTAAAATAACTAAAACCCTGAATAATTCCTGTTAATTCTAAGGAGTGCAGATTCCTTAAAAAAAGGGCAACAACAGTTTCAATCAATCATTTGTAAAAGGGTTTTCCATTGCAATTTTGTTTCCTAATTCATAGCAGGGAATTCCCATCGTAATTCTAATTTCCTAACATACGTAAGATTAGCACACTGAACCTCCTGCTAAACTCCCTTCTATTTCAGTGATGATCTCCAAGTCATTTGTCTTTACATATACACTAAAAATGGGAACTGAAAAACTTTCAACAGACCTGCAGAAGTTTTGCTGACAAGTATTTTAAATTTCATATTGAAGATGTAAAGCAGTTTTTCCTAGTCATTTCTAAATTATCCAATTAGTTATATCCTCCTAGCTACACTGCCATCATCTATAATACAAATAATAATTTTATTCTGTCATTTCTCTCTAGTTTATATCAGTGTATCAAGAAAATTACTAAACCAAAACCCAAGTATTAATGACATGTAAAAGGAAAAGGGAGAAGGAATAAAAACAAAGTGTGAGACAAATACAAGCTATTTTTCCATGAAAGCAAGATGGGGGAGAGAATTTAGATCTCCACAAAATAAAAGGGATAAGTGGAAACATAACTGATCATAAGAAAAATAAAGAAAAATATTTTGCTTTTCTTTTACTTACTACAATTATCAAACATGTTAAAATTTTATAAAGCTTAGCTTTAACTGCAGCAACTAATATATCCAATGAATATAATTTGGTTCATTTGTTCATGTTTTTGCCTTATTTCCTTTCTGTAGTGCAGGCACTGCAGTAGACACTGGCTTTTTTCAGACTAGAAAGAGTTTAAGGTGAATGGTTCTGTCTTAGACCTTTTAATGCTCAGTCATCTCAAATACAGCAGACAAATCCCATCTTTCAGTTACAATCACAACGAATTCTAAAGCCTGCTGATAAAGACTATAATCTCATTGAAAAAGTGAGGTTGTCCTGTAAATGCTATGCTGTGACAGGATTTTGCTCTCAGATGAGAGTCCGAAATTTCAGTAATTGGCTGGAATAGTTCTGAAGTAGTAGTCTTTAGTAATTTCCTTTCTAAAAAATACCTGATATTACAGCAGAACTCTGGAATTCCAGCAATTCATTTAAGGAACACAAAAATCTCCCAGTTAAAAAGAGAACAGTGCATGAAACCTGAGGAGCTGGTAATCCACACTAGATTTCTACAGAAGTATAACACACACACAGCTATTTCAGTACTTTTCTGAAACAAGGAATGGAAAAGGGAAGAATTAATGCCAAAAGGGATATTCCTCCCCACTGCTGAAAGCATTGGGGTACGAATACCTACCACAGCTTTCAAGTACCCCTGCAGAAGAAGCCCCTATCTCTCAAGGTAAGACTCCTCCACATATTCAAGGTTAACAATAGAAGTGTAAAGTAAAATTTATGTGCCAGTAGCAGATGATGACAAAGTATTACAGCAATCTGTCCAGCATTTCTTTGATTAGTGCAGTATCCTTAATAATAATATCCTTAATAAATCAACCTGGGCAGATTTGATGTCAATTGCACTGTCACATATCTGTTATCACTACCCTTGAGTGGAAGGGTGACTTTTAGAAACACTGCAAAGCATGTTACCTTTGTATCAGAATGAAATACTATTGAAGGGACCTGCAAGATGTACCCCCTAAGGTGTCATTTTTCTTTAAAATACCAGTATTTTTATACAGCAGGACCAAACAAACAAAAATTGTGTAAATATCTGCCATTTGACAGTAAGACAACAGAAATTCAAGCAAAGGGAAGTCAAGGAAGTGTAAAAGAAAGAGGAAAAAAAGTAAATAACTTGCTGTTCTTTAAAACAGAAAATGTCTTTGGAAGTTAAGTTTTTATGGCTTGCAGTGTAAGCCAGGTTACTTGTCCTCCTTTTCTGTGTGCACTGCCAAATGCAGCAAACACACAGCACACCGAGTGAACTGCATTCTCCATTTCTCTTTGATGCACGTGTACATATTTATTGGCTATGCTTCATCTTCCATCTCAGCTCCTCAAGTCATTTTTGTTCTTCTCTGCAGCTTCATATTGAACTCTCTCAGCAGAATCTGAAGCTCAACTGTTTCTCTTCCAGTTAAAAAAACGCAAAAATCACACGCCTTGGTACCACCACATTTAAGTTGTGAAGGCTTTCTGGTTTTCCACACCTGAAATGAGTTTGATGCAAAAAGCAGCACAGTCAGCACATAAGGCAGAGAATACATTCTAACAATTTTCTAACACACTGCAATTTTAATTTACAAACAATAGGAAGATCTACCACATAACAGAAGATAACGAAGTCTTAAGATTTGCAGCATTGAATCATCCAGCATTCCAAGCTCAGAATCTACTCTTTTTATTAAACAGTAATACTGCAAACTGATTCAGAAAATCTCATTCCATAATCACTATGGTTATCATTGATATGTCAGCGCTGTTCAATGAACTTGCAAGATTAAATAGATACAGGAACTCAAAAAATTTAGTATACTGTTTGGAAAAACTAAGTTGAAACTTACTTGCAGTATTCATGACAAGACCACCAATCCACACACACTGCAAATAATTACTTATGGTTTGGTCAACTCATTATCCTTAGCTAGTCATAGACCTGACTATTTGACTTTAAACACACACACAGAGGAGTATTGCACCTCTTATTACAGCTAATGTCTGTCCGTGCAGTAGTGGCCATAGTAGAGGCCTGGGGATGCCTGTAGAAGGCAAGAATTGGGATTGGAAGTGACAGAATTAAACACCTTTAGATTATTAGAAATTATTTCAGTGGCCAACACAAAAACCACCACAACTCTTCTCTACTGGAACTTCACACATAGTCACTAAAACAAGCTGTACCCCTGTGAAAAACAAATACACCAAAAATATGAACAAATGCAATAAAATGAGAACATTTTAGTACCTTCAGCAGACGATCCTTCCCTTTCTATTCTTCTGTTCTGCTGCCATCAGCTTGCTTTGCCAATCTCGTCTTGGATTCTAGCCATGTTTCCTTCTATTCTTCTGGCTCCTCCTCATGCTTGCAAACATCTTTTTGTATGTATTTATAACCAGAAGCACATCACGATGTTCCACCAAAATCTAGCTCCTCAGAAAAGTGGAATCCAATTCAGGTGACACCAGATGTAAAGTTTATTTTCCTAGACCTTGGATACAACGCATCTTCAGCTATTACACGGCCTGGTACATCATACACTGCATATCACCCAGGGCAACACAAGCATCCTGTGATACACAGTAGTTCACAACTGTGTGCTTCTGACTGCAAAGAGGAACTCAGTAGCACTGCTCTGTGCTCAGCACTGACCCCTTCCCCTGCCTCCAGGGGGCATCACCAGCCTAGCTGCCAGCTACAATTTTACCTGCAGCAGATACTGCTGGTCATGACTGAACACTTATGCTGACAAGCACTTTTAGGAGAATAAGCTGACCTTCTTGCTTAGCTTAATGTGCTTCCTATACCTACCATATGTAATATGCTACCTCCAAAGAGGAAGGCTAGGAGAGCAGGAATGGATGTCTCTCCCTGACAGAGATGGAAAACACCTGCCAATTCGGGTCAGCCTGTGGTATTCAGAGAGAACACCTCTTCTTCTGCCCTTCAATCCTTCAAAGATATAAGACAGACACAGTAATGGAGTCGGCAGTGGGTTTAACACCCCTTTTTGCCACTGACTTGCTGGATGAACTTTGTCTAACTGCTTTTTACCTCTTACTTTGTCTTCTCCAGGAGTAAAACAAGGATTGCAGCTTTTCTTCAAACCACTTTGGTATCTACAGGGAACAGAGCTGTGTAACAGCTAAACTGCTTCCATTTTTTAAGCCACCATTCCAGGTCTCCTGCCAGCAAGTATGTAACATCCATAGTAATGCATATGAGGATGCCAATGTTCAAAAAGCACCATAAAGTGAGGTGGGAGGTTCACCTCTAGTGGGTGAATCAGAGAGGAGAAGAGAAATCAAAACAGCTGTTTGTTTCTCCCTTAACTTCAGCTCACATCTGTTTAGAGTACTACTGAAACCCACACAAACCTTTCTGTGACTAAGCACACTACACTTCCTTTCATATTCATCAGCACATCTTAGCTGAGACATCTTTCATCCACAGTGAATATATAAACTGGTGAAGTGATTAAAATATCTAGGATTTGAAACTCAGCAGAACTTCATACCACCAGATACATCTCATCCTGCTGTCCTTTTTAAAAGGAGCTACAGTCAAAGATAACAGACTCCTAAGCTTATGATAGATTCTTGAAGGTAAAAGCACAAAATTTCAGTAAAACTCATCACAAATAAGCTTACATTTCATATAAAGAAATTTGCCTACTGGCCCCTGGGTCTGTTAGACATCCTGCAAGAAGTTGTCAGTTTTCATTCCAAAAATATCCAAACAAAGCTGGTAATCCAAAATTATCATTAATGGCATAAAAAAGAAGACTTTATAATGGAAAGGTTTATGATATACGCATAACACAGTTATCTGCTGAGTATTTCTGTATTTTCAAGCCTCTGCAGTAAGACTACACATTACACTAAGTGTCCTAAAACATGGCTAAGGAACCATCCCATGAAAAAAATTAAATTGCAATCACACAGTTGACATTAATTCCCAAACTAGTTAACATTTTCTCACCTCAGTCTAAATGATGAGTTGATCTTTGGTCGTAAGCCACCATTTTCAAACAGCTGTATTTGTTGCTGATTATTTGCATGGAGCTTCCAACTAACATATATTGGGTTCCTTACAGAATGAGAGTTGTCCTTCTGCTCTTGAAGCCCTTCATCCTCTGTATCACTGGACCCATCTACCACTGCTTGGAGAAACTTCTTGAGCCTGGTGAGTACATTCAACCTCCACTGCTGAGAAGTTACCCTGCGATTTGGGTTAACAGAGAGCATCCACGAAAGTTTGTCCCTGCTTTTCAGTCTTTTTGAGAGTTGCTGGTGAGAAATAAGCTCTACAAAATTCTTCAACAATATAATGCTGCGGTCTGTAAGAAGAGCTGGGTATGCTTCCAATAAAACGTCCAAGACTTTCAATGAATCTTCCTGAATTCCCTCACTGATATGAGTCATGGCACTAGAGAGATGGGCACTTACCAAAGGAAAAAATGGAGCAATCTGTTCCGCTCTTATTTTTGAAGCCAAGAACTGCAGCAGGTGAACAGCTGCTCCTCTGACACTGGAATCTTTGTCTGTAAACACAGCTGCCACCTCACTTATTATACTGGAAAGGTGTGCATCAATTACAAAGGGATACTGAGACAGGAGTTCTTTGAGTCCAAGAAGTGCATTATGCTTAACCCCAGGACTATAGTGATGCATCTGTGAGAGCAGATCCTATAAGGAAACAAACATATACAGTTGTCATCGTTATTATTTCAAGTTCAAACTTCCCCCATGTATTTTCTGCACATTTTCCCTAAACACTTAAAAATACAGAATATTCTTATGATGTACTATTGCTCATAATAGCAAAATGGGTTTAGAACAAATATGGTATTCATTTTATAGAACAACAATTAACAAATAATCAGAATTCAGTGATAAGAACAACAAGATATAATGACTTGACCTTAGGTCTCATTCTTAAATTTATGCACAACCCTAGTGACTCAACAGAGGGATGACCAAAGGAAAGTCCTCTCACTCTTGTTCTCAAAAGCAGAACTACAAAACCTCAGCCTGAATAGCTTTCCTCTGTTTAGGCAGAGAGCTGCAAGAGACAGAAGATGACACAAAGGAAGGAAAACAAATCCACCCCCCAGAGAAATATAAGATTCTTTAAAAACAGGGCTGCATTCAGATAGCCTGCTGCAATTTTTTTAAAATAAATGTTTTTTTCCCAAACTGCAGTAAACATAGTTAATCTAGATAAAAGGCAAGCAATTTTCTGTCATTTCAGAATGCAATATCACAGTATACCTTGATGTTAAGTTTTCTATTTTGTGTAGGAAGCACTCCATCTTCTTTGAGCTGCGCAGGAATCTGTATGGCCTTTGTTTTGAAGGTAGTATCAGTTGCATTCTCTAGTTTAGGCTTTTTTTTCCCAACTTTTAATTTCACTTTCTGGAAATCCTCCTGACGTTTCCTTTTTTTAGTCATTCTGACTCTCTGCAAAAAGAGAATTTAATTTGATTAAATACACAACAAAAGTAGTTTTTCCACCAAAGAGTAGCAACCTTCTAACAACAGCTACTGTTTTCATTCTTTTGTCTATGCATAAACGAGTGTCCACTCCTGAGACAAGATACTAGACTAAACAGACATGCAGACTGATTCCCTGCAGCTGCTCTTCCAGCCTCCAGAAAACATTCTGCTGCTCCTTTGGCCATCTCTGCTCTGAGACTCTTAATTAAAAAGCATCCAGACATCTGCATCTGCCACTGCTTTATCAAGAGTTAAGTTGCTGATTTGGTTTTGTTTTAAAAAGTTCCTGCCAACAAAGCAACTTTTTACATGTGATTCTTGTCAAGCCAAGGAGCTCAGCAAACCGTTTCCTTCCAACTGTACACCGCTTACCAAGTCCATCACTAACAGCACACAGCCTGCACATCCACAATCTTAGGATTAAACAGGTCTTCACCAATAAAAGGACACAAAAAACAGAAGAAAACTTCCACCACACACTGAAAACACCAGTCTGTGCATTTGAACACAACTAGGAGTAGGGGGAAAAAGAGATCAACTGGGCAACTACAGACCAAATAAAATGGAACACTATGACATTTTTAATAAAGCATAAGACATGAGGTATCTGAGCCACTATACCTGTAAGCTGTACAAACATACTGGAATAGAGGCATAATAACCAAAACAAATTAAAACCCCCATAAGTTTCTAAATATTTTTTGGTTTTGTTCTGTTTTCATACTGAATTACACTTACTTCTACCAGGTTAAAAAAAAATTTAACCCACTGAAAAGGCCCCAACAAACACTACATCACAGATTCCTTTATTTCATCCTCTCAAAAGACCCCCAAACAAACCACCATCCACTTTCCCCACAAAAAAACCCTCAATCAAGAAAAACCCAAGCCAAAAGCCCCAACAATACAACAGACTAAACCCATAAATTTCTAAATAACATATCCAAACAATGATTCTCTCCTGGTGGATGTGATCACAGCTGATTTTCCCAAAGGACTTCAAGCTAAAATTTTGCTCTACTAGAGTATTTCAAGTATACATCAACAGGATAATCATTAAATAATGTTTTAAAACAGATTGTAATTTTCTATTATTTTAAAACAATTTAAACAACTGATTACACCAGCATTTGACTACAACTTAATTTCTGCTTTTCACACACTAGGTTAAAAAATTATATGCAAGACCACTTTAACTAAAGTACAAATTTGGTGTAAGCAAGCTATCAACTCAAAAGGCTTTTAAAAAACTTGGGTCCTGGTACCAAAAGAAAAAGATCCTTTAGTGTTCAACTATAATAACCATGGCTTTATAAATGTTTGATTTTTACCATATGCATCTTTTTAGGAAAGAATTACAAGAATTTCACCACTTGATATATGGAAATAGCTAGAAGCTTTTGATGTAGAAGCTATTTCCACTTACAAGGATTGCTTTTACAAGACGAGACGTCTGGCTCCCAATCAGCATAAAAGCTTCACAATACAGGTGTGCACACAACTGAACAGAGTCAATTAAGTTCTTGTAAAAGAGGAGGCTTGTAAAATATCCTTTCTCCTACTAAAAGCAGCACAGTTTACCTCACAATAAATACTCTGGGAAAAAATAACTGGTAATCTAAGCCTATCCATTTCCAATTCTTATGTACCATGCCATACCAAAAGATAAAATCCTTACAAAAGGTAAACACCACAGCAGCTACATAATAGGACATGAGGCAAAACTGTCTACAGCTGATGAAATTATGTAACCATTTCAATGAAAGTTCTTGCTGAAACAACTGCCTTTGACACAAACTGCATTTAGGAGAAGAGACTGTGAGAACTGGGCCTGTTTAGTCTGGAGAAGACCGAGAGGGAATTTCATTGCTGCATTTAAATTTCTCCAAGATGGGTGCCAAGAGGATGGTGCCAGAGTGTTTTCAGCGGTGCCCAGCAACAGGATGAGGAGCAATGGCCGTACACCAAAACACAAGAAATCCCACCTCAACATGAAGAAGAAATTCTTTACTTTAAGGGTATAAGAGCACTGGAACAGGCTGCCTAGGAAGCTCTCTGGAGACAATCCAACCCACCTGCATGCATTCCTATGTCACCTGCTCTAGGTTATACTGCCTTGGCAGCAAGACTGAACTAAATGATCTCCAGAAGTCCCTTCCAACCCTAACTAACCTGCGATTCTGTGTATTTTCACCTGGCCCTCCTCCAACAAGACTGAGCACCTAACAGTGAAGCACTAACACGGTTTCACAACCAAAAGCATTAAAACAACGTCCAATCGACTCCTTAAACATAAAGCAGCAGGCACCGTTTTTCAGACACCACTTCCGATGTCACCGCGGGCTCAGACAAAATACTCGGTTACAGGTAGCACCCGATAATCTCGGAGCTCTTTTCCAACCAAATGATTCTGGTTTCATTCTCTCACAGCTCTCAAGAGGCATCCTCCGGGAACCTCACAACCTTGCTCAGTCAGGAAAATCCTGAGAAACCCGAAGGCAAGGCACACGCCCTGACCGACTCCTCCGATCTGATACGGATCTCCCCCCGGGCGAGCTCTCTCCCGGCACGGGACAGCGATACTTACAGGCGATCGCCTCCGCGCGGCTCCCGCGCCGGCAGCGCATCCCCCGCCGCCCGCACCGCACCGCCCGCGCCCGCCGTACCCGAGCCGGCGCGGCCGCTCCTCCCGCGGCTCTAGGCTGTCACGCTGCCTTCCTCGCCGCGCCGGGACATCCTTCGGCTGGCTCCGCGAGCGCTGCTTCCCTCCGCCCCGCTCCAGCCGCTCTACGAGGCGTTCAAATAAAGGCGCGTCAGTGCCGGCCCGCCGCCGGGCGAGGTGGGGCAGGGGTGGCGGCGCGGCCGATGCCGCCGCTTTCCCCGGGAGCGGCACCCGGCCCGCGCCGCCGCGGCTCCCGCTTTTCCCGCCGCCTCCCTGGCGCAGGAACGCGAGGGGAGGGCGGGTCGCACAAAAGGCGGGCGGCCCTCGGCGCAGGGGCCGGGCGAGAGCGGCGGCCCCCGCCAGCAGGGGCGGACCGAGAGGGACCGCGGCGGGCTCGGGATCCCTATCCCGATCCCGATCCCAATCCCGATCCCGATCCCGATCCTCCTCGCCCGCCTCCCCCCGCGCCGCCCGCGCGGCCGCGCGCTCCCTCACTCACCAACCACGCGCGCGGCAGCGCCAGCCCCGCTTCCGCCCCCGCCGAGCGCCTGCCCGGAAGCGGCCGGCCACGTGAGCGGCGCCGCCAGCGCCCGCCCCGCGCGCCCGCTTCCGCCGCGGCAGCGCCCCCTGCAGGCGGGGAGGCCCCGGGGATCCAGGCGCTGTCCCCCGCCCGGCGGGAGCGCCGCGCCAACACTCCGGCTCCGTCCGGGATAGGGCTTGGGATAGAGCTTTGTGTCTTCCTCGAGAGGGGAGGAGGAGGGGCAGGCGCTGATCTCTTCTCTGTGGGGGCCGGCGGACAGGACCGAGGGAATGGCGTGACGTTGTGCCAGGGGAGGGTTGGGTTGGAGGTAGGGAAAAGGCTGTGCACGCACTGGAGCAGCAGCCCAGCGCTCAAGGAGTGTTCGTACAAGGCTCTCAAGCACATGGTGACTCTTGGGGCATCCTGTGCAGGATATACCCGGCCAGGAGCCGAACTCCCTGATTTCTGTGGGTCCCTTCCACCTCGGTTTACCTGCGGTTCTGTGAGGATGCACTCCCTGCCCCCGAGGTGTGGCTGCTCGGGCACCTCAGCAGACAAGAACACATTGATAATAACCAGCACCCACATAAGCACGAGTCCCGTGAGGTGCAGCGGAGGGAGCTGTGGTTATTTAACCCGGAGAAAGGGAGGCTCAGGGGGAGCCGTATCACTCTCTGCAACCACCGAGAGTGTTAGCCGGGTGTGGGTCGGCATCTTCTCCCAGGCAATCAGCCACAGGATGGGAGGACACAGTCTTAAGATGTGTCAGGGGTAGCTTAGGTTGGACATCGGGAGGAATTTCTCTACTGAAAAGCATTGAACATTAGAGTGGAGTGCCCAGGAAGGTGATGGAGTCACCATCCCTGCAGGTACTTAAGCAAAGACAGGAGTGCCACAGTTTAGGAGACATGATGGTGTTGGGTCATGGGTTAGGCTTGATCTGAGGCCTTTTCCAACCTATTTGGTTCTGTGATTCTTCCAGTGAAGGCACTGCAGATTCAGTATTGGCATTTGAGGTTATTGTTATTTCACACAGATGAGGTTATTATTCCACATATAAACCACAAGGCATGCTGCAGGCTTTTGTACATGCGTACCCAGATAAAGCTTGCTGCTCCAAAGGGGTACTGAATTCCCACATCAGAAAGAGTGTGGGAAAAAACCCTGGGAGATACAGGAAGCAACAAATGAGGAGCATGTTTCCATACCTGTCTACAACAACGTCTCACTTCACACGAGACAGTAACTCTGCAGCTGCACACTCTAAACTTTTCATTTCTTGCCAATTAACCTATGAACACCCTTCTCCCTTCCCCTTTCTGCTGTCTGTGAGGAGTAGGAGTTCTGCAGCTTTTTGTTAAACATCATTTCCTCTAAGCTCTCTGGTCTCAGTAAAATATGTTAAACCTAGATGAAGCTTTACAGAGAATTAATTTTCTCTTGGTTTAATTTTTGTTATTGCTTAACTTTTATTAATTCTCCAGTTACCTCAGAAGTCTGCCTTGCTGTTATTGTGAGGAACCAAAAATGTATAATACAGCCAACAGCACTGTTTAAATATTATCAGTAAAGATAATGTCTTTTTCTTTCTTACTTTGCAGTACTGGCACAAGTAAAACATTAAAATCTATTTTGGAACAAATATACAGTTTGCCATTAGTATAAGAATACACCCAGCCATCATGAAACAGAGGCAGATACAAGAACAAAATAATACAATGCTTCTTCAGCCTCTATTTGCACCAGCTAAGAAAGGAAAAAAAATAAAAATAATTGTACAGCTGAACGGACTACGTTGACTGTGTTCTTTGAAAACATTTCCAGAAGCATACACTTGCTGACTCTTGCCCAGTTCAGGTTTCTTAGCTGTCTTTGAGAGGTACAGCAGCACAGTGCAGCACACCATTCAACCATTTTATGTCAGTGTACTACAGATCTAGAGGTCTCTCCTTTTTTAGCATTCTCCTCCTGCACCCAAGCGAAAAAAAAATCCACCTCACATCCAGGTTATTTCAACTTTATTTTAACTTCATTTCCACTTGGAATGATTCCACAGTAAGAAGAAAAACAAGCTGTCTCAGAGATGGCCATTTACAACAGCTGAATAATCTGATTTTGTTATTTTAATACAAAGATTGTTCTGCACATTGAAAACAAACAGGAAAAAGATGTTTTTATTTTTATTTTCAGAATTCAGAATTTTTACTTATTAAGTTCACCTTCACTTAGCAGGCATTAACACTCTTCCTATACAGACCAAATGAACTGCAAGAACTCTGGTTCCATCTCTGCCTCTGATAAGAACAGATTTAGATGCAATCCAGAAATTCCTCAGAGTTTCTTTAAAACACAGTGTTTTAATTTCTCTGTGAACTGTTTTCCTTCCTGGATCTGTTCATATAATAAAACTCATAAATTTTGTTGCTGCTTTCTTTGTTACCTTAGTTTTACCGCATCTTGCACTCCATGGTATGAAGATGTGAAACCATCACAGGATGAAGATTCTCAAATTCCATCCAGATCTCAAAAAAAAGTGTAAGTTAACACTAAAAAGTTCATTTGCCATCTGGCCGCAGCATGTCTAAATTATACCAGTATTTGGCTGCAAAGCTGAAGAGCTTTAATTAGAACCACTGAATGCTACCCAGCATCACAAGCAGGAAGTGAATTTTAATCATACAAATTCATTTTTAAAAAAATATTTTTTTCCCAAGCAAATTAATTTATAACCATTCAAAACATTTTTCACCTTCCTACAAAAGTAGGAGTCATTAATATATAGGCATGTACATTCAGTCAAGACCAGTACTACTTCAGCTGGAAAAAAGTTCATTTTAAAAGAGCCTGAAGGACAGTGTAAGCCAGCTTTCATTTCATTTTCATGCTGGCAGGATAAAATACAAAAGATACTTTTGCCACCACATCAGTGCCTCTTAGCCAGAGCCTGCTTATATTTCCTATTGGGAAATATCTCTAAATTTGCAAAACACACTAACTTTGCTGAGCTTCTATGCTCCCTAAATCAGCTATAACCCAGGCACTTCTCATCCCAGCACGAGACTGACAGTGCTGACTTTTTAGTATTACTTTTAATCTTACACAGAAAAAAAATGTGGAGACCTGTTCATAACCCTTATATTAGAAATGTTTTTTGATTACAAAGGCTTTTTACTTAGTCCCAGCAGCCACAGGGAATAACTTCCAAGTATTTCTTGTAGGATGAGTTTGTACTGCTGAGTGCAGTAGTTTATTCTGCTGATAATTCTTTGTAAAAGAACCAACAGTAAGAAAAGTTCAGACTGTCAATGTACAGTATTTAATAATACTGAAGAAAGCAAGTTACCTGTTTTAACACAGAAAGAATGAACATGAGCTTTACAACTTTTCCACAATACAGAACTTCCAGCTAAATGGAAAAATAAATAACAAGAATATCAAAAACAAGTTATTAATTTAATTTAAAAAACACTGTGCAAAAGTTAAACATAACAAAATAACTCCACTGAGGTCAAGTGAAGTAAAACAACAAACTTACAGAAGGTAAACATTGCTACATTATCTCTGTTAAGTACCATGTCACTGTGTGCTGCCATTGCTTGGTCCCCTCAGAGTTCCGCTTTCAGTCAGGATCCTTACAACATTCGGTATATCAATTCCTTAGTTAAAGGCAAACAAACAAACAAAATCAAAAAACAATCAACAAGCAATTTTATGATAAAATTAATTTTAAAATACACGTTATAGTGAAACATTCAGATGCTGAGATGAGTTTTGGATCTTTCCTTATTAAAACAAAAATGCCTTAACAGAGAACAATCGGGATGTGCCTGGAAACTGCAAGCTTTCCTACAATGTACTCCTCTTTAGTGTTTTTTTTTTAACCTTCATGAAGTTACACACTCTGAGAAGCTTAGAAACATACACAGGAAGCTTCTGAAGAGAGAGCAGTAGTTGACTGAAGACGTGGGAAGGTTTAATAGCTGACACTTATTAGAAAGTTGTAAGAAAAAGAGAGACTACTTGTCTCTGATTCATTATAATTTCTATGTTACTGTGCAAATACACTTCTTGCAGGAACTGGTAAATAAAAAATTCTTCACTGTTGGTATTCAAAACTAGCATTTCTCCACTTACAGCTCAGAGAAGATTCTAATTTTCTAAAAACAATATATTTGGTTTTAATTTACTGGCTCTCGCCATGCAAATGTTACTATGCAAAAATGAGAGAATAATTAAAAAAAAAAAAAAGAGCAATTACTAATGCCTGTATGGGAAAGCAGCTATCCTGAACTACCATTCCTAAACTGGATCCTGAAAAAGTGAGAGGTGGGGGGGGAAAGAATTGTCTTCAACCCTCCTTAATACCTCAAAGTTCTTTGACCCATATAAATCCTTAATATTTCACAGAGCTAATAAATGATGTTATGTATATGTTTACGTATGTGTACATGGGTATGCAAATTACCTCTGAAAGCTGGATTTGATGCTACTATTTTGTGTAGGGTATCAGTAACTTCCTCAGCATTCATGTTTCTTACACTGTTCAAAAATTCAGTCGTGATGTTGTTCTCATATGCTGTTTCCAAAGAGCCAGTTGAAAAGTTCTGGGGTTCATCTTCATTAGCTGGTAGGAACTGGTTAGCTGACTGGCTGCTTGAATAGCCTAAGGAAGGGAAATACTGTTTTTCAATAAGAGAGGATTCTGAAGAGCCTTCCCTATTTATTTCTCTAAATAGGCTTTTCAAAACAAGCATTTCCAGTCTGGCACAGAAGCATTGCTGGTACTGATCACACCTGACTTTGCTGCATTTTCAAACCACCAAGAGTCAGGAATGCTTTCCAGCCACAGAAAATCCTGGAGAAACGAGGGTGGGGAGGTAGGTGAAAGCTATTTCCATTACACTCACAAAAACAGAATAAAAGTCTCAAATCTCAAATATTCAAAGTCACTGCAATTTTTGGCATTACCATTGTAAAAATAAAGGTTTTGAAAAACTAGAAAATTGACACAGTACAGAAAAAAAAATAAATCATACAAAATAGCTTCACTAGTATTCTGGGTATCTTGGCTTTCCAAGCATAGTATTGTACTTCCTAGGTTTAAGAAAAACAGCCATTTGTTTCTATAAGAAGAAAATTACCTCCAAGAAATCCAGGATTCTTTGAAAAAAATAATCAGAAATACTAAGCCCAAGTAGCTGAAGTATTCAGGTATTAAAGAGAATTATCCATCCTCTGCCACATAACTTTCTACTAACATCTTGATTTGACTGAACCTGCAGGAAATATCTCCTCCATCAAGAAGGGGAAAAATATTGGGGAAAAAAAAGAAGCCAAAGAAACTTTGAAAGTCTCCTTAGAAACAGTTACCTTTGAACACAGAAAAGTCAGAGCTAAATCAGTACTAAATCAATTTCTCCCCAAATCCTACAATTAAGTAGGATAAATGTGCTTTAATAGTCTCCTCTTTCTAATATTAGTAGAGGATGGGGAAAAAACCCCAAAACTATTCATTCAAGCTACTTGACTCTGGCTTTAGTCTGCTCTTAAGCACTGCTTTTAGAAAAGCAGGAAGAAAGGCTTACTATCATTTATGCAATGTTCAATGTTAAGATTAAAGCACATTAAAGACTACAAAGCCAACATTACCAGTGTCAGAGTCATTAATATCTGCTGAAGTTGGGCCAGGCTGTTCTGTGGAATATTCTAGTTCTGCTTCTCCATTATATCCAGCACCTAAGTGGTCCTATGAGTTTAAAAAAAAATAAAAATAAGTTTAAAATCTCATCAGGACAACCTCTCGAAACAATGAACTACTATATTTTTAATGATCACAAACCAAGCAAAAGACCAGTATTTCTACTACCAAATCTGAAAAATCACCTATTTCTTTGCAAATCATAGGGCTAATAACTTCTCTGTATACACTGCCCATTATATCTCTCTATGTCTGAAAATTATTGGCTCTATATTAGACAATGAAGTCATACCCATTGAGCCTAGTTCTCAACTTGTCAGACTTAAAAAGGATGCATTTTACACTCAAAATAGAAGATTTAGCTAAAAAATTATCAGTAGAAAGATCACAGTTTAGAATACTAACAAGGCCTAATGCAGGAAAACATTTTGGTCTTACACACCTTGTAGGTTAGAAGTTATTTCAGTTAGAACTTGATTGTTTTGTAACATGTCAGCAAGCCTCAGAAAAGTACTCTAAACACCTCCATATGTACTGCCTATGTAAAGATAAGTCAGTCATGAGGAATAGTAGAGAGGGGAAAAACTGGATTTCTAATAATGGAAGAATGAGACCTCAGAAAGAACAGTCCAAAGACTAGGACCAGAAGTTGTATAAGAAAAGAAATTCATGTCACTGATGCATGATTACATGGTGAATAAAGTGAAGCCTGGGAACAGAAGTGGGATAGAGAACAGGAGTGTTATGCAAGTCAGTAGAGAGGAGAAAAGCTTAAGTCAGAATTAAAAATGGGCAAAAGTAGCAGAAAAACTTAGATGTAAGGAAAAGCATTGGCAATAAGTGACAAGATGATTTTTAGTTTCTATCAACAATAAAAAATAAGCAACCACAGTTGAACAGAAATTAAGACTCATCAACAGAAAATTTAAAATTTTACCCTATCATCGCTACCAAAATTTATGTATTTAATGAGCAAAACTTAACAATAGTCTCCACAGCACTTTTTGTTTTATTGTATCATCTATAATAATAAAAATGCACAATCATGGAAATCTACAGGTTTGTAAAACAAGTCAAAACAAAATCCACATTACTTTGCTTGATGCAGCCTGCTGACGATATTCCACCAGTGCACTTGTGAGAGTCTGTGTAACTTTCAAGATAAATGAAGCATCATCTTCATTCAGTATCTCAAAACTTTGCTAGGGGAAAAAAAAAAAAGAAACAAAACAACACACCCTAAAACATTTTTCCTCAGAAAAACTGAAGTATCAAAATTTATAAACAAACCTGCAGGAACCTCGTTTTCTCTGCATCTCTACCCTTCTGTCAGACTTGGATGGAATCACAAAGCAAATACAGTTTTTATTTTTAATCCCATAAATGGCGGGGGAGGAAGATAGCATAAAAGAGAATCCTAGGAGAAGGAAGATGCAGCTACCCAACACAATTATTTGAAAAGGAATAACAGAAAAATACGCCTGGAAATATACAGAAGATAATCCTTTTCCTTAAGTATTTTGATGTCTTGCCAAGATGCCTGCATACAAATGAATGTGAACACCTTCCCTGAGGCAATATAGTCATAACCATTTCTCTAAAATGTAGCAAAAAGCCATAATGCTACTGAATTTAAAAGTACATGCTGCCTTGCCTTACATTAACCTTTTTTTCCCCTAAAAGTCTGAGGAAAAATTAGTCCTGAAGCTGTGAAGCTGCACTAGGGAAGCAAGTTCTAGCACCAACAGCACTCACGGAGAGGGCTACAAGTGTCATCCTCTTGTCTACACCAAGAAATTCTGCTGAAAACAGTTTCTTGGGGACAAAGCAAAGAACTCCAGGTGTGTTCTAGCAGTTCAAAGTCTTCTGGATTAGAAACAAACACCTTTAAACACACCAGACAATGGAAAATAAGTAATAGAAACTTAGCATTAAGTTTGTATGAGACAGCATAACAGGGACTGTATTGCATTTTTACCACTAACAGTATTTCTGTCTCCTGGTTTGCACAAGTTATATGTAAGAAGATCTTGTCAAAAGCTAGCTGGAAAAAGAGAGTATATTGTGACAGGGATATCTTTGCTAGGAGGTAATAAAAAAATATAGTATGGACAATTATTGGACAGCTTTACAGAATACAAACAGCAAGTGCAAAAAAGATACCTGTAAAATTACTTTTCACCATGTAAGAAACCTTTGAATCCCACAACAGAAACACAATGCAGCTTTTGAAAAAAATTACTGTAGATGCAAAAACAAACGATTTTCACACCTTCCAAAACAGAACATTGTTCCAATCACACTCCCAACAGTCCTCTTTTTTCGTCAGAGGACAATCATGCTAAGAAAGAAGATGCCTCAAAACAAACTCAAGTTTTATTAACAAGATGTAATCTCTATACCTAATAATTCCCTATTAAAAAAGAGAACAAAACCATTTTATTATAGTCAATAGTGCCTAAATTACCACGCAGTGGATCAGTCAAGCAACTATCAGTAAAGATTTCCATAAAGTTTTTCAGTGCTTTTATGGAAAACACCATTTCTGCACACAAGATCACAACTGTTGTTGATAATCTAACAACTGGAAACTGACAGTTTTCCAGTGTTACTGATTGTGTCACTGCTGTGCATGTTACATAATGCACATTTTCAACAACTGAACAGGACTCCAGTGTTCTGACACTTACTTTCAAAGAGGCAGATTTTGCAGTTATGGCACTCTGGGCCAGAGTGGTGGGGGAGCCAAGTTTTAAATACACAACTTGCATTTTATTTCTTAAAAATCCCTTCTTTCCTTTCTATGTATCTCTGATATTTGTCTTCATTCTGCTTCTTTCATTTGCTGAATTGCATCTTTCCAAATTCCTTATTCAAAATGATAGACCAGTTATAGAAATAAAGGAGAAATAAAGTTTAAAAACTTCATATTACCTAAACATGTAGTTAAGGACTGAAGCTAAGATAGAGTTGAAAAAAAAAAGAATTTTCAGTGCAAGTAATTTCTCTGACAGTAAACCATCATTTTGGCAAAAACAATGTCCAGAAACTTAAAAATTAATAGGCACATTATAAATTCAGTGACATTCATTTTATTCTGAATCCTGCCTTCTGGCAAAATGGTAATCTGTTAGATAACCAGACTGCCTACATTCTGTCTTGCATTACTTGCTACATTTTAGACTTAGCAAATCAGTGATTTCTTTTTTTAGGGTTTTTTTTTCACAAAAATTATTTTGCAAGGTAAAATTTAACACTCACCAAATAACCCAACAGTTCTTCTTGACTAGTGAATTCTTCAGGATCTGCTGTAAATTCTTGCTGTGTAACATAAAGAGGTCCTTAGGTCTATTACATGCAGCAAATGTAATACAGTAAATACAATGTAATGCAGTAAATACAAGTAAACAATAATTATATTTACTCTAAAATTCAGATTGTTTGTGCTGTTATGAAATGTGTACATAGATTTTCTTAACAAAGTAGGAAAAAACTTGTTGTTCATAGTTTTGCCTTAGTAACTCTGCAGATAATTTATTATGAATATTAATTTAAGTAAGCAAACACTACTGCCAATCATACATTAATTATTCCCCCAACTATGTGGAAGCTGGAGTAACCCATTAACAGAAAAATATTCACCTGAGCTTCCTTGTTTTCTTCCTCTAATTGTTCATTGGTCTCACACCTTAAAATAGAATAAATAAAACATTCAGTTGCCTGATCCAGCAAAAATGTGCAGCCAGCCAGTAATCAGTTTAAATTCCTGACACACTACTACTACAGTAGTTCTGACACACTCTGAAAGAAAGGTCACATATTATTTCCTCAGAGAAATCCCAGTCATCCCAGATCATCATTAAAATTATTTATGCAGTTTGGGTTTGTTCTAGAGTGATTATCTAGCATGTAAGCTCTAAAACCCAGAGTTAATAAAAAAGCTTGACTTTGGTGGTAATAGCTGTAAGATTTTTGTACACATTGCAGTGAGACAAGGCTCCTAATTACAGCTGGATTTTTATCAGCACTTCACAAACTTGCCTTTAAAAAATTCAGCTATTAAAAATTAGTGTTTTACAATGCAGTCACACAAATAATGGGAATAAAATGCCCATATGGCTAAACATTCCTGTGCCATATTTGTGCTGTTCTGCCCTTACAACTGCTACAAATTTATTCCATCCCTTTGCAAGCCCAGGAACCACAGTTGAGAGTGGCTGGGTGTTTCTTAAATTAACCAAAATAATATGACTGCCAAACCTAAGCCCTCTTCTGCCTTGAATTGTTTTTTAGGAATCAAAAGTTTAGTAAAAGCAGATGATGATAAAATAATTTCCATCTTCAGATGACTGTTTGTTCAGAAACCTAACTATAAAGAAAAGAGGAGTCATAGAAATTCTCAGACAGACACTGCAGAATCTTTAAGTGGAAACAAGCTGTCAATGACGATCTGATCTTAGTTTTTTTAAGACACTATATATTGAGTTTATATCTTCTCAGTAGTCTCACAAAAATAAATAAATAGTAAAGGAACAAGCTGAAGCCCTAATTTAGTAACTAACTTCCAAGTCAATCTCTCATTGAAACACCTGGCTGCTAATAGTCACCCAGAACCCACCTGAGCCAGATTAAAAGAGAAACATTAAGTGATATTCCAAAGGAAGCTGTTCTTAAAATTTAATAAGTACAAGACTGCACAATGAAGACCAGTACCAGGTAGAAATACACCTCAGCATCTCCAGATGTGGATAGCTGAGCTTTTATTAATTTCCTATTCTTCATGTTTTCACAAACTGGTTCCGATTCAGAACTGTGAGTTATTTGAAAGCCAGTAAGTAAACACAAAGATTCATAAACCTGGACTTGAATCTGGTTTCAACTCATTGTTTTCCATAATGGTTGCTCCACAGAAAGACAAGTCTGAAAAAACATACTTCAGGAACATGAAAATTTCTCCTTTAACAATGAACAAGCAAAAGCTGCTAGCCCTCCATGTCTGGGAGAGGTTTTACTGGTTTAAAGTTAGAACACATTCCAAGGGAAATTAAGAAAAAAAAAAACTTAAGGGAAAAAAAAAAAAGTAAGTAAGAAAAAACTAAGTAACTATATCATTGGAACAAAAGCCCTGTGTCTGGGTTGATGCCTGTATATCCCTTACTGAGTGCCCTGCTGTGGCTCCTGGTGCTGCACAAGGATGACCAATGCTGGAGATGTTCTCCTCACACAAAGGCTGACAGTTACTCAGCTCACAACTCTGTTACTCATAAGATGTTCACAAGCAGCAAGCACAGTTTCACTATTTTAGAACACAGCTGCTCCTTTGAAACACTTAATGTTCCTCCACGAAATCATTTGTAAAGGAGAAACCCCAAATGTTTCAACTATTATTGATTGTCTTTCCCTTCCAAAATCAGTTTGCAGACCACTTTAACTATCTGACACGAACCTGTAAGAGAGGCAGTTTTAAACTATGAGGAGACATACTTTTGGAACATTTTGAGCAGCATGTAGCAACTATACCTTAAGGATAGTAGTTAAATACAGAAGCCAGCTGCATCCAGAGCAAAGTCTAAGGTCACTTTACATACACCAGGTTTTCTGTCGATTACAGAAGTTTACAGCTGAGCACAATTTCAGAAGACATGGATTTTACTATAAAAATCCAATACAGACAATTGTCATGCACAACATTTTCCTTTTAGTTAATTTAAATGGGTTTGAAGGTGGTGATTTTTTTTCTTTTACCATTCTGAGTTGTTGTCTTTGCTACTTTCAATAGCATTATTAGGTTCAACTTCTTCTGGTTTTGCCTGTTCTTTCTGCCTTTCTTCATTCTCCTCCTGAACATTATTTTCATCTAAAAAATAAAAAAGTATATTAAGTAATGTTTTTCCAGTGTTATAATTTTATTAATTTAATTTTATTAAAATTTTATATATTCTAAACAAATAATACTTCTAAAGACAGTATCAATAAAACCTAAAGGTGGAAGTAAGGTATCTTATGAAGAAGTCAAATAAAAACTGAACATAAAACACCAGTAGAAGTAGAATGTTTTCTTCACAAACACTGGGATTATTCCTTCCTTTGCCACAGACCCCAAGGCCATCCACACAACTGTGCAAATTCACCTTTGTAACTCAGCAGTGGAAGCTATGAATAGCACATGTAGTACTAAATAACTCATGCAGTAGTGAAAGTTTAAAAAAAAGGCAATAAAAGAAATATCTTTTCTTCTTACCTTGCATAGGGTCTGTCAGTTTCCCATCTTCATTATCTGTTTTTTCTGCATTAATAAGGGGCACATCCACATGCTGAACTTTAGCTTTTGAAGGGCTGTCCTCTGCCCTGAGATCTAAACAAATATGTTTGAAATGTAGCACAATGGATATTATCTTGACAGAGGGTGGTTCTACTACTGCACTTCAACTTCATCTAGCTCTGTTTCTGTGCAATAGTACTTACAAACACCAAGAATAATTTTATAAGCATTACAATGTGACACCATATTAAATACGAACTACAAATCAGCAACAAAGTTTAAAGTATTTTGTAGCCTGGTTATAATTACATGCTTGCATTTCCTAAATTAAGTAAATACTACAAATGTAGTAGAATGCCACAAAGTCACATACAAAATAAGACACATTAACCAACAGGTTACAATCAAGAAACCTAATTTGAATATGACTCAACTTATTTCAGACCACTTTTTTAGATTTAAAATGGCTATTTTTTCTCTTCAGAGTACAACACTGCTAATTTAGATGATCTCATTACCTCTACGGAGCTATTTTAAGGTACCACTACATCCTAATATACATTAAAATTAAGTACATTAAAATTAATTTTAATTCAAACCTTTATTTTTCAGGCAATGTGAGTCATAGCAAAGTTTAGCCATTTCCTCAGTGTCTGTCCACCTGGACAGCACTGTACTACCATGAGTTTTAAAACAGTAAACTGAGTGGGGAAATCTCACAGATACCACATTCCTACAATTTTTTGAGTATCAATGGCAAGTAAAACAGATTTTTTTTTTTTTTCAGAGATAAGAGCTATAACTGTGCTTTAAGAATTCTGTGTGGATTTCTGTATTGCAAATTAACTACTAGCATAGAGCCCCAGCCTGCTCCTTTTGTCCAGCTCACCAAAATGCTGGTGAGTATCTGGCACTGCAGAGACTACCCTGGTCTGATTTATATCAAAGGAGGACCAAATTAGTAATGGACAATTTGCACCCCTCTGAGAACACTTACATTCTTGCCATTTTCTTTTCCTTGTTGGAACACCTATTACAACCTAAAAATAAAACCAATTTGTGTTAGTTATTTTGTGGATAAAATTATTTCATAGATATTTCATCATCTTTTTTTTTAGGAATTTATGACCAGTAGTGTAAAACACGTGTGTGTAAATCCCTTAATGGGTATTCAAAAAGTCAACAAGTTAGTTACCTGGACATTTATTTACCCCAAATAAATTTCTTCTAGAGCTTAGGAAAAAAAAAAAAAAAGAAAATTAAACAGCTGGTTTCAGAAGATATAGCAGTAAAATTAAACCAGGTTACACACACTTTGTTTAAAAGTTCCTTACATCAAGAATGGATTGCTATGGATGTAATAAACTACCTAGAAAAACAAAAAGGTCTAAAAAATATAGATGGAAGTAAATATTTCCATATCCATGAACATAGATCTCAAGTAAAACAAACAATCTCAAGTCAAGAAGAAATTCAAGTAAGTCAAATGAAAATGTTGCTACCAACAATCAGTTACTTTTCTTTTTAAGCAGAGGTTAAAAATGAAGGACAGACAGAATGGATTTGATAATCTGAAATCACTCCCTTCTACAGCATTCACTCTTGACTTGATCTTCCAATACTCCCATACTTGTTGTTTATAAGAAAAGGGTAGGATCAGAGCAGGCTCCAATCCTTGAACCTAAGTGTGATAGTATCACACAGAAAGAAACACAAGTCTTTTTTCAGAAGGGCAGGACACCGCCAGCTTTAACATAAGAACCTTGGGAGCTCCTCTTTGGAAGGAGACATCCTTCCAAATGCACATTAGCTAGGGATCCTGTCAGGAAACACTGCTTAACAAGCAGGATGCTGACAGAAATGGAAGTTGATGAAGAAAACAAATGTAAGGTGTACCACGAAGACCAGCGAGCACCTCAATAAGCTTGTCATAAACCAGCTGGTGGTAAGGTGCACCTCAAGAAGAAGCTTCACCAATATCCTATCCACATAAAGGTATAATAAATACTACTGCAGTGTAAGTATCAACAGACTGCAATATGAAGATTACTCCACATGAATATGTTTCTAAGGGTGCAGCTCCCTAAGAATTTAAGTTTATGGCGCTTCTGTGATGCCACAGAACTGCTGATTATGTCGTGTCAATCTGCAAATTCCCACACTTCCATCTGTACTATGAGAAATTTTACCTGGCTTCCCTAAGAATTGCCACAAGCTGCTTACAAAGCAGAAACTGCTCAGAAAAGTTATAAAGGCAGTTTCCTAGCAACAAAAAGCCAACTTATTTTACCCACACATAGAGCTGAGAATTGATTAAATATTAGTCTATACATTTTGTGTTGTTTGTGCACTCAGAGAAATTTTATCCAGAATAATCCCAGAAGAATTAGTAAAATGACAAAAAGCACCTGTAAAAAAGGTTTTAAAAGCAACATTTTCCCACCTTCCAAAGCAAATCTGCCCACCGTAATGGAAATTACATTTTTTTTCTTTATTAAATATAAAGCTTCTGGAATTCTTAAGAAAAATGTACCTGTATTTGTTTTCTTCCTTCTTTCTTCTCAATTGTTAATCCAATCTGCCTAACTCTTCTGTTTAGTTCAGAGCCTTTACCCTTAACTTCATCAGATTTTGCTATCTCTGGATAATGTTGTCTCTAGAAAATAAATGCAAATCCTTAAGTCACACAACTCCTTCCAGATCTAGCACAGTTAATAATCATGGGACATAAATCAACTTCTACATACACACAGCAGAACTTATTAAAATAGTTATGCACAGAATAATTTAGGGAATTGAAGCCAAATCTTCAGCTCAAAACAGGGTTGACACTGAATGCCAAATTGGTTGCATTGGGCTTTGCCTGCTTGGGTCTAAAAACCTCTGGGGAGAGAGATTTCCCCCTTTCTCTGGACAATTTGCTCCAATGCTTGACTGCCCTCACAGCAAAAAACTTAATGTCATGTAGGAAAATCCCCTGCTTGAATTTATGTTCCTGCCAAGAAGCTCCAAAAAGGGTCTGGTTCTGCCTTCTTAATAACCCCCTCTGAGGTACTGCAGGGCTACTGTTAGATCCCTCTGACACTTTTTATTCTCCAGCCAGAAGAAACCCAATTACCTCAACTTCTCCTCATAGTACAAGTGTGCTTCAGCCCCTGACTATCTTGGCAGCTCTCCACTGGACTGGCTCAATTTCATAAATAGCCTCCTTTCTGCAATAGCACAAAACTGAACACAGTACCCTGGATAGAGCCTAGCAAGGATCAAGAACAGGGGAATAATCACTTCCTTCACTACTTATCTTGAGCTTTTTTATCCACCAGTACCCCCAGGCTCCTTTTTCAGCAGAGCAAATTCATTTAGTCATTTAGTCCTCTGACCCTTCCACTACCTAGGGTAATCCAGCTCAGGTGCACAACTTAAAAATTATCCATCATGAATTATTACATTTTTACAGTATTTAAGAATTTAGCAGAGATGCAGTTAACAAGTGTAAGATTCAGAACTGCAGGAAAACAGTTCCAAGTAAGTTTTGTTAAATTGCAAAAAACCAAGAAATGCAGTAGCTGAGAACATCAAAACTCAGCATGTACATCTGAATGAATGACCAGAAACAGCATGGTGTTTATGAAAGACATCACTGCTATGAATCTGCAGATTCATAGTAGCACAGCCAACATTAGGCCTAAAGCTGCCCCAAAATACTATGTGAACTCAGCTGTCTATGACTTTAAGATGTGATCAACATAATACCAATTTTGAGAGACTTTTATGGGGAGTATCAAAATACTTTTCAGATTATTGCGTTCTCAGTTTTGTTAAAGACCATCCTAAGCCAATATACTCAAGTAAACATTCAAAGGCTGGAGAGCCTCATTTCTCTAAACATACGGAAAATGATAATGTGTTTGAATGTTTGTGAGCTGACAGGAACCTCAAGAGCTTTATCATAAAACAAGCAACAGAACAGACATGTCTTGTCCAGCCTCAAAACAGAACAGGAGTTGGGTTTTCCCCCCACTGACTCCAAGTCACAGTATTTAATAATCTAATATGTATCACAATATCTAATAGGTATCATGTTCATTTATAAATACATTCCTTTTAAAGCATCTGAAAGATGGAATAGTTTCTTCATTGATAGTGTTCTTTTACATTATACAAAAATCAGTCAAACATCTATTTCTAGTCCATTTTAGCTACAGATTCCATTACTGGTTGACCAAAACAGAATAAACTAAACACAGTGTCAAGTAATGGACACACATACACATTACTGATGAGAAGAATTTAAAGTCTAGTCATCACAGCTGCACAATCTTGCAATACCAAGACTTTCACAGAAGCTTAGGTAAAACCTTACATTTGATTTTTTAAAAAATCAAAATATGACTAACAAATTCTCCCCTTCAGTCATTACATTAAAAACAAACAAATGAACGAACAAAAGAACTTACCAAGTATGCCAGTCTGTGCTTGGAACCACAAATATGCATGAACATGTTACTTAGTCCTGTTTTACAGTAACAGAGTTGACATTCATAGAGAAAAGGAACATTGTCTTTTGTTCGGTATTCTATTATGTAATTAAGTCCTGTATTGGAAAAAAAAAAAAAACCAAGCAACTTAGGAAATTTTATGTTTGCTGGAACAAATCATCAGAGCTGGTTGCAAAAGAACTGATCTTAAACCCTGACATATAAGGAAAAGATTACTACTCCACATCCAATACATCAATGAAGATTTTTAGAACCATCAGATATTTCATCTTTTGGGTGTCTAGACTTTTTGAACTCCAAAGGTATAAAACTGATGTTTTTAGGATGTCTTATGCTTAGCACATAAGACTTAACAATTAAAAAAACCCACAAAAAACGTAAAAAATTATAGCAACAATTATCTTTTCACTAATTAGAAGAGAATGTATTTTAATATATATCCCTAGTTGCTTTTTCTGTCAACTCCTATCTCCCCTCCACTGGATGGGTAGTTAAATTGCAAAAAGTCACACTGATATTTTAATTTAAAGTTAATTTCTATCATATCACTTTAGACTGTGTCTAGAGAATATTGTCAACATGAGATATCTAACCAAACGTGTTCCAGGCCAAATCCAATGATTTTGTCACTACAATCTATCACTTCCATACCATACTATTGGGTACTCAGTACAACCATAAAAAGATCTTGTAACACACTACCTAATTTTACATTTAAAAAAACTGATCTGTACTCTTTAAAGGCGAATACCACAAAACCAAACAATTACAGTATTAAAAGCCCTCACCAAGTGCAGGTTCTGAATCTTTACATGTATTGAGCTGGTCTTCCAATGTCTGTACATGAAACTTCTCTGGCTCAAGTGGCACTGTAAGAAATTCACATACAAGTGAATCCTGCTCATACATGGTCCCACATCACAAATTAAGTCAGTTAATATGCAACATTATTCCCCCAATTTTATTTCCACTCTTTTTAAAGCATTTGATTGCAAAAATTAAGTATTATTACAAAATGTTACTGCAGACTGAAAGTACAAAACATTTGATTGCAAAAATTAAGTATTATTACAAAATATTACTGCAGATTGAAAGTACAATGATAAGAAATGAATTTCTAATGACCTGCTAAGATCTAGACATCCCTTGTAATGTTGAACCTCAAAATTTTTTATTCCTTCCCCTTTTTTTTTTTTTCAGGGAGGTGTGGGGAGAGTCATTAAACATTCTTACCAAAATCAGGAAGTATTGCAGTTGTTTTCACTGTCTTCCCTAAACAACTTTCTGTTTTAACAAGAAAAAAAAAAGAAAAGAAAAAAAAAAAACTAAAGTAAAAATCTAAAAGAAGTGGAAATAAAATTGTTAATTCAATTGAAAGAAAAATTTGGTAAAATAAGTGACTACTTTAGAAAAAACTCTTTGAGCTTTTGCTGATATGAGAAAAGTAAACAATGTTTAGTTTGGAATGTGCTAAGAGATTTTTTTTACAGATTCAAAGATGATTTTGAGTTGGAAGAGACCCACAGGGATCACTGAGTTAAGTCCTTGTTCATACATGGTCCCACATCACAAATTAAGTCAGTTATCATGAAACATTACCTCCCCCAATCTTATTTCCACTCATTTTAAAGCATTTGAATTGCAAAAAGTAAGTATTATTACAAAATATTACTGCAGACTGAAAGTACAATGAACAGAAATGAATTCCCAATAACCTGCTAAGATCTGGACATCACTTGTAATATTGTACCTCAAGATTTTTTATTTCTTCCCTTTTTTTTTTGGCGGGGGGGGGGGGAGGCAGGGGGGAGGAAGGTCTGGGGGCAGATGTTAAACATTCTTACCAAAATCAGGAAGTTTTACAGGTGTTTTCAATTTCCTTCGTAAGCAACTTTCTGCTTTGACTGAAAAGACAACAACAACAAAGAAGAAAACAAAATAATCACACAGAAGTGGAAATAAAATTGTTAGTATATAAAATAAGTTGGTAAAATAACTGACTAACTGACTAAAATAACTACTTTTAATAAACTCTGAGCTTCTGTTAACATGAGAAAACTAAATTATGTTTAAGTTAAGTTTTGAGCGTGCTAAGAGATTTTTTCAGAGATTCGCGGACTGTTCTGAGTTGGAAGGGACCCACAAGGATCATCGAGTCCTGTACAAGGACTGAACCCATGACCCTGGTGGCATTAGCACCATGCTCCAAAAGATGGACAGAAAACATTCACACTAAACAACAACAAATTTATTTCATGTCAGGCAATTCAATGAAGCAGGCAGAGAGGAAGATCAATGAAGTTCAGTGTCTCTAAAGATTTGAGGGCATCTAGGAATTTCAGGACATTTATTTCAGCAAGCATACAGCTGCTAAATATTTCATCACTTAAATTTCCATTACAGTCCAAACAAAAATTCTCAGATCAGGTAGGTCCAATGACTGTGTCTGACTTGAACAACAACTTTCAAACCAAATTCTAGGAGCAGTGAACTGTAGAAACCTGAAAAGACATTTTGGTGCATCATGAAACCAATTTAGGAGAACAACTGTGAATGTAGTTAGACCTTCACTCCTTCTGGAACTAGACCAGTTCATCAAGACCCAGAGGAGGTTTAACGATGCATTAAACCTATTAAAAATATCTTAATTAGCTGAAGCAAATTAACCCCTTTCCAAAAACAAAGTATATACAGCATTTCTACATGGTTTAAGAAGCATAGGTTTTTAAATTATATTTTAAGTTTTGAAGGTCTCTAACGTCTTGAATTCTTTAGGGTTTCTCAAAAATTTAATGTAGGTGATTTTTAGTCTTCTGGGTAGTGCTTGTTAATCAACCTTGCATACCTCTTGCTCACATTACTGACTGATTAGGTAGCTATATTATTTAAAAACACAAGACAGGTCTTAAAGCACAAGTCTTGAGAAAGTCTTTTTGTCAGTTGTTTCATAAACAACTACATTGGGATGGGGAGAAAGATGCAGGTACAGAACACAGAAGGAGGCAAAAAATCTTGCACTTACTCATGCCATGAGTTTTCAATGCTTCTTCAACCTAAATTACCAAGTTATCAACCAACAAAGAAGAAAGGCACTTAAGAGTCAAAAAACAACAATGCAAAGCTTTCATTATCTAGAAGTTTGATTAATACCAACAGCGTAGACTATCTCAGGTGAACAATTACATGAAAATTTAAAAAAAGGAAAACATCCCTTTTTCCTCTGAAGATTGTCTATTATTTAAGTAATTCCATTTCCCCTTTATTAAAAGCCATATATTCTCATGTATTGTCTTTACTAGACATAAAGTTGTAACATTTTCTGACAGGACTAATGTACAAAACCACGTTCTACTTTATCGTTGTAGAGAAGACAGCAAGTTTGCAAAACTAGTTAAATATCTGAAATTGTATGTTTCACCACCACAATAAAAACTAGATTTCAAACCCCATAATGTATTGCTAAATAAATTGGTAAAATATGACAAAAGGTGCATTCAAAAACTGATCTTACCGTCCTGTGTTTCATTCCAAGGAAATGAGTCTGCAAGTTCAATGCAGAAGAACACCAGATTTTGCAAATCTAGATTAAAGAGAAGTATTTCTAGCATTGCACACAGACCAAGAGAAATAAAATACCACTGATATCAAAACAGATCCACTATCAAATTGTTAGTATAGCTTAAGTTCTACAAAAGTACTACAACTTCAAAGACAAAACTAGAGCAGCCTCCTAAAACTGAATTTTTTAAGGCTCCAAGACCACTGAAACACAGTGAGATGAACCAGAATCTCCACATCACATAAGAATTTCAGATGCTCCAGAACTCTGCAGCTATCTCATAACACTTTCTGTGTGGGCATGTGTGGGTAAGTGAAGACAGATCCCAGACCTTCCTCACGCAGGAAGGAAAGGAAGGGTAATTGTGACAAGCCATGGCACCTGCCTGAGGTGAGCCAGTTGCCCCCAGTGCTGCAGCCACACTAACACTTACTCTGATCAGCTCAGGGCCTGCCTCGCTCCCTTTGGAAAACTTCCCTAGCACAGCTGGTTTATGCCTGGGCCAGCTCAGAACAGGAGCAGATTAGGTTTAAATTCACCTGAATGAACAGCAGCAGCCCAAATATTTTCTTCTCCTCTAAAAATCCCAGTATGCCTTAATAAAACAGCAATAAACCCGACAACCAGAGAAATCGGGATTTTTTTGTTCTGAACAGGAGCTACACTTAATCATGCACTTTTAAAAATAATGCCTTTATTTAGAAACATAATATTATTCACTTTAATAAGCGACACAGCCAAATCAAACATGACAAAGTCACCAAAATAAGTTCAGGTCCAGTGCTATTTACCAAGCTTGCTCAAGAGAAAATAAAGAACATTCACACTTGCTTTAGGACAACTTGTTAAGTGAATACTTACATTGCAGTAAAAGGGGTTTATTTGCTTCTTTATTTCACTTTCAGGGTCCATATTCAGTCTTTAGATGATATAAAACTCTAGGAAAATTGCAGAAAGTTTGCAAACTGTTGAGTTCACAAAATTATTTACATTTTTGTTCCGTCCATATGAGGGTTGGGCATATTCCAGCTTTATTTTGCGTCTTGACTTGAGTCACATTCAACCTTTAAATTCCCAGGCGAATGATCCCATTTTGAACTCGAGAGCAAAACTACAGCATGGAAAGAAACAATTGTTCTCCGCCAGCTTCCCTCGGGAAACATTAACGTCACCAGAAGATTACGCAGAGCAAAAACTAACGAAACAAAAACTAATCCGGAGCATTTCAAGCTTCCCCCTTCTTTCCTGGGACAGGACTGCGGGCATGGGCTGGGACAGATGACACACACATCGGGAACAGCCAGCACGCAGTGCCGGGGTTCGGGAAGAAGGACACGGCTCCCACCCGGACCGTGGCGGAGAAGGAAGCGGGAACTAAAGGAGGGAGGGAGGGGAATGGAGCGAAGGAAGGGAAGCAGGGAGGCCCCGAAGCTCTAAACCCCACGCCAAGAGCGGCGCGGGCGGGAGGGCGCCCTTCCCGGCACTCCCAGCCCCGCCGGGAGGGCACGGACACTGCCGGAGCGAGGAGACCGCCGGGCCGCCGCTGCACACAACTCACCCCGGCGGGCGGGCAGCGTCCGGAGCCCGCAGGAGCTGAGGGCGCTCCCCGCTGCTACCTGCCACCGACCCGCCCGCGATGAGGCATGGAAGGGTGGCGGGAGCCCTGCGGGGCCGGGCACGGGAACGGGAATGGGAATGGGAATGGGAATGGGAACGGGACGGCGGCGGCGGCAGCCCCCGGCGCTTCCCGCGGCCGCCGCTGGGGGCGCTGGCGCGCAGGCGCACGGGCCGCCGGCGCAGTCGGAGGTAAAGCCCGAGCTGGGTCCGCGCCGCCGCACCGGGGCGGGCACTCCCCGTCCCGCTCCGCTCCGCGGCCCCGGCGTCGGGATGCGGATGGGCACGCCGCGCTAGGGATGTGCGTCCCGGCAACTCCGCCCGCGCCCGGCCCAGGCGGGGCTGCCCAGCCCCTTCCCGGCGGCCGCTGGGTGTTCCACGCCGCTCCCCACCGCACACACGCAGATATCCGCACGTACTCACGCGCGCGTTCCCCGCAGCGCCGCCGCACCTGCGGGCGCGGGATCGCCCGGGCCGGGTGTCCCGGAGGCACGGCGGTGTCCCGGAGGCACGGCGGTGTCCCGGCGGCACGGCGAGGCCGCCCGTGCTGCGGCGGGCGGGAATCCAGCGCGGGGTTTGCGGGGAGCTGGAGGGAGCGGTGTCGGCGGCCTGCGGGCGGGGAGGTGAGGGAGGCGGGGAGCGAGGGAGGGAGGGAGCCGAGAGGCGCTTTGTTACGAGCAGCCGGCGGGGCCGCAGGGTGGGGTTGTCCCCGCCGCCGGCGCTGGTGACAGCGGGCGGCCGCCGCCGAGCCCCCCCCGCCGCCGATGCGCCCGCAGCGCGCCGCAGCCCGCCCGGCCCGGAGCGGCCGCCTTTGTGGAGCCGGGACCCGCGAGCACAAGAGGAGCTAGCGAGGAGGTTAAAGGAGCCCCACCAAGCTCGAGTTGATGTTTGAGAAGTTCGGGTGCGGGAGAGTCTGGTAGGATTCCTGTATTTGTGCCTGGTTTTGGTGGATTTCAGGCAGCGGTTCGGAATAACGACCTGCGTCCATTACCTTGCTTGCGGGAAGTGCTTTGGATGTCCTCCATAGGTAGCGGGATGACCCGCTTAAAATCTGTGTGTATCTTTAGTGTAATATGGTATAATTGCATATATATTTTTAATACATTTCCGTGTATAGCTATATAAAATCTGACAGGAGAAATTTGGGTAAAGTACTGTGAATTTTACTAATAGATGATCTTGTTTGTTTGCTGGATGATACTGATAACTATTCATTTGTAGAAAAGCATAGGGGGAAAGCACCCAAGGAGGTGGGATTTTTAAAAATCTGATTAAAACACATTTTCTGTAGAGATCTCATTCATATTTGCAATGTGCTCTTAATTACCTAGTGATTTCAAGTCTCAAGGTAGGCAGGGTCAGGCCTGGAACACTGATGGAAGCTTGGTGAGGAAAACCAAGGAAACATTTGAGGAAGAAGAACACTGTTTACTGCTGCTTCTGTCATTCAAACAAAATATAAACCTGTTGTGACTAGTTTGGGTCATTGCATTTCCATGCCTTTCTTTGGTCCTCAAGCACTGGATGAAAAGGACAGAATTATGTTTCATTTCCAATGTTGTTAATTACTGACTATGTTTACAGCTTCATCTGCAATTTAAGTTAGAGACATAGATTTTATTTTTATCAATCCTTGAATATTTCTGGTAGTAATTCTGTTGGCACTGGTCAGTGAACTTCATTTCCTCCCCATATGTGACCACAATTTGCTAACAAACTAATTTTCTTGGGGTTTGGTTAGTGTAACCTTTTTAACATTTGGGATAAATCTTCCACCATAACTTTGCATTTTCTTGGGCCTAAAAAAACATTTCATGGACTAAAAATGCTCACACATGCCAACTTAAACCAATTTTTTTTTCCTTTTACTGTGCTTCTCTGCAACTGGTTGGAGCTTGGGTGTCTGTTTAGATGTGTGCAGGCAAAATAATGCATGTGTGTGACATATTTATGAACAGATGTGCTTTTCCTAATTTCTGTAGTTTTTTTTTTTTCAAGCTGTTCTTCGAGCAGATCACATCACATGCCTTATAGCCTTTAAAAGAAGAATGCTGCACAACATTTCACAATAAAGATGGGGAGCTGAGAGATACTTCTGTTATCTTAAAGCTGTAGAGGTTTGTGTGAGAGGACAAATACTTAGGACACTGCTTCAAGTCAAGTTGTGAATTCAGTCATGCCAGGAGAAGATATTTAGGGTAAAGTACTTTCTTACTGCATGTGTCTTGGAGCCTAGGTACCTGTAAGAGTGGGAGAAGCTTTCCAGTCTTTGTTTCTTAGAATTTACTCTGCAGCTGTCCTTGTGTGCCCACACAAATCAATCCAGTTTATGGGATGAGCCATGCACAGTAAACTACTTTGATTTCAGCACAGATTCCTGCTAAATTATATCACAGGCATATGTCCTGGAAGGACTGGTTAGCCTCAAAATGGAAATTCTGTGGGCTTGTGGGTCCCTTCTCATATTCTGCAGAGGAGCCAGTGGGCTGCAAGAAGGTGAATAATATGCATAAAGAAAAAAGAGGTGAATATAAATACATGGTGGTGTTCTCACACAACTTCTTGGTATTCTAACTTCTCCTGACATCTCAGAGTGCTTCCTTGTTCACCAAATGGGCATTAATACATTGAAGAAAGTAGGTTAAGCATGTAAGAGCTTGAGAGGTCTTCCAAAACTCTTTTCTTCTATATATTAGGCTGCCCACAGCAGTTCTTTAGTCCCTTTATGCATCCTAGATATTAATCTTGGCTTCTTCACAGAAAGGACACAAGTGCAGTGTGTATGTTTAGGAAACAAATACTAGGAATGTGATTAGTGGAAGGAAAGACCAATATATTTTTCTCAGACTTGTCTTTCCATTCTTTAATGTTTAGTATTTGAACTGGGGATCTCAGATGCTACAACAGTAAAAATAATAGAAGTAAATGATAGTGTGGTATGAAAGTGATACCTAAATTTGCTCCTTCCATGAGAGATGAACTTTATTCTAGTACATAACATGTTAATATATCGGAAGTCATATTTATAAATGTTTCAGATATTTACTGATATCAGCTGATCTTGGTCTGTGGAGCTAGATATTTAGCACGTGGAATCTAGAAGTCCTGGTAATGTTGTTTAACTTTGTGAATGCAGTCTCCAAACTTCTGAAAATCCAGTTTTTCTAATTAAAGGGATTTTCTAAGCATAAACGTGTAATGATTCTTTTTGTCTGAGATTCTCTCACCTTTTCAAAACTAGAACTAAGATTTCCATGCATCAGTAGAGGGTAGAATCTGTCCTTTCTGATCACATGGAGTGATCCTGATTTTTCAGAGTCATAAGCTATTGGGCTTCACAACTTGCTGGTGGGACTGCATTTCATCCCATTCCTTGGTGGAATTAAGGTTAAGATACAGAATCAATATTTAGTCCCAAGAATTTCACTTCAGCTTCTCTCCAAAGCAAGTGAATTGTTTGGAATGGTGCAGTAAGTATGTAAGTAAAATACATTAGTAGATACACCCTATTCCATTCTATGTCTCTTTTATCTTACCTATTTTCAGAGTGGTTTCATGAAGTGAACTTGCCAGTTTTCAGTATCTTTGCTAGGATGTCAATTTCCTGGCTATTTTTTTTCCTAATTTGTGTTTTATTTAAGGAACTTCTGAAGCAGCTGTACACTTCTATTAGACCTAGACATTGTAATGACTGGTATGCAATGAAAGAAGTTTCTTTACTTCCACCTAGTTTTTTTCTGTGGGTTTATAGCTGTTTAAGAACTCCTGTCACCAACGCAGAGGGTGACTTATGTTTTCACAGACCATAAAAATAACTTGACACAGTGTGACAGAGGAAATATTGGATCAAGAAACTGTCTTCCTTAAACTCAGCCACCCAACTCTCTTCCTTCTTCTTCCTTTTGCTTTAATGTAAAATAAACTAGCTCTTCTATGAGCAGTAGCACTATTGCATTTTGTTTTCCTATGGATCTTTCCCTTAGTCCACTAGATCTTGTCTGCTGCAAAAACTTCAGCTCTCCCATGTCATTGTGACACCAGGATTTGGTGAAAGAGAGCAGAACTGTGACTATGCAGGACCCACATATGTGCCTGCAATAACCCAGTCAAACACTGACAGAAGGTGCAAACCAAGTGTTTGCTCCTTTTTCAGTAGAGGTGCAACTTAGCTACTGACTTGACCCAGACTGTTACTTACTTCTATTCACTTTGCTTTAGTTTTGCTATTCCAGGCTTTTTTCCACTGTGTCCCCTGTTCTTTGACTCCTTTGTTTTGCTGGCATCATGGTTTAACCCCAGCCAGCAACCAAGTACTGTGCAGCTGCTTGCTCGCCCCTTGCCCCCAGTGGGGTGAGGAGGAGAATCAGAAAAAAAAGTAAAACTTGGGGGTTGAGATAAGAACAGCTTAATAATTGAAACAACATGAAATATAGTAACAATAATAATACTTGTAGTGGAAAAGAGAGTGGAGGGGAGAGAGAGAGAGAGAGAGAGGAAGAAAACTCAAGAGAAACAAATGATGCACAATATGATTGCTCACCACCTGCAGGTCTCAGCCAACTTCCTCCTCATTTATACACTGAACATGACATTTTATGGTATGGAATATCCCTTTAGCCAGTTTGGATCAGCTGCCTTGGCCGTGCTCCTTCATAGCTCCTTGTGCACCTGCTCTCTGGCAGGGCATGGGGAACTGGAAATTCTTGACTTGGAATAAGCACCACTGAGCATCAACTAGAATATCCATGTGTTATCAGCATTATTCTCTAAATCCAAAATGCAGCACTGTACCAGCCTCCAGAAGAAAATGAACTCTGTCCCCACTGAAACCAGGACAGCTGGGCTTTGTCATATTTTGTGGGCTACTCAAGAGAGCCACTGTTTTTATGTCAGGCTTGGGTTTTCATTTTGGTATTAGCTTGTCTGTTAGCTTTTTTTATAAATATAAGTACTTTCAGTACCTTTACTGAAAGAGATGGGAATAACTGTAAGTACTAAGATGTTTGGAGGAAAGGAACTACAAGGATGGCACAAAGAAAGTCCCAGTGCAGTAGAGTTAAGGAAAAATATATTGAGAAGAGGAAACCTGATGGTGATATCCACTGCACCATCAAGGAATATTATAAGAGAAGTAGTAGAAACAATAGGCAAAAGACTAGAAAATTAATTTTGGGAGAGTCCTAGACTGTTAAGAATACGAACCAGTTATCTTATAAATGATAACCAGTTATCTTATAAATGTTGTATCACTGGGTTTAATGATTAAAAACAAATGAAATGAGAGCTAAGGGAGCATTCTGCCCAAAATCTAAAAGTAATTTGGGCAGCACAGCTACAGCAGAAAGGAAGGGAGAGAAAAATGTGAAAAGATAGAAGAAGAAAAAACATATTTTGTTTCACAGTCATATGTTGTAAACTCAAGGCAACAGTGCTTGTGTTGGGTTGGGTTTTTTGTTTTTTTTTTTTTTTTTTTTTTTTTTCTGTTTGTTTGTTTTTTGTGGTTTTGTGTTTGTTTTGGTTTTGTTTTGGTTGGGGTTTTTGGGGTTTTTTTTTGTTTTTTGGGTTTTTTTAATGGCCAGAAATTCCCTGTTATCAGCTACCTTTTTCCTATTGACTATGTAAGTGCTGGGCTTGAGAAAAGGGGTGATTGCTGATGTGGTGTGAGTGTGTAGCAGTGTCTGTGTTAAGGCCAAAACTCTTTTTAGCCTGTTTGTTGGCTCCTGAATGACCAGCAGCACAAGTGCAAGGAAGTGCCACACGTGCAGGGCCAGCAGTCAAGGGTGAAGGACCTGTACCTTTCACGTGGTTGGTTTCTGTTGTTATTTCTCCGCTCCTTGCAACTCTTGCTGCTTCTCAATATCGTAATACAGGTCAGGATCCTGCTGCCTATTGGGTATCAGCCAGGAGGGGATGGAGCTTGGGGGAGAATGGAACTGACAGGTCTTTAAAAAGACAACTTCTTACTATATTGCTCATACAGCTTTCAAATATTGGAGACAGATGGGAGACATTAATTATACACAATCAGCAAAGACAGAAGAATGTATTTTTTTATATCAAAGAAAACCCAAACATGCTGAAGGTGGCTTTAGCTATAAACCTGAAGCTAGTGAGGGATAGGTTTTGAAATTTGTTCCTAACTTGAGGGCTTGGAAAACTTTCTGGGAGTGGAAAAGTGCAATGAACAGGAAAACAAGATATTAAAAACAAGATACTAAGTAAATACTGAGTATTTTGTATCCAGACAAATTGTAACAAAGACGACTATTCATTAAAGTTTGCTTCTGGCGCTGTGTATCCACTAAAGAGGCAACACAAACCAGAATGTAATTGTGTTTTATCTTACCTGTTCATTCCATTATGTACTCTAGACTACTCACAAGCTATTCTAGAAAACAAAATTGATCAGAATCCTGATACTGCAACCAGTTCTAATTTGTGTTTGTTTTTATTCTTTCTTTTTTCTTTCATCGTTGTTTCCATAGGAATTTTGGCTTCTTGGAGAAACAGTAGAAAATGCAAAACGAAATAATAAAGCCTGCTAAATACTTCTCAGAAGTGGAGAAGAGTGTGCTGCTTGCATTAGTTGAAAAATACAAATACGTGCTTGAATGTAAAAAAAGTGATGCAAGAACTATTGCTCTGAAACAACGCACCTGGCAAGCCCTGGCTCATGAATACAACTCACAGCCCAGTGTGTCACTGCGAGACTTCAAACAGTTAAAGAAATGCTGGGAAAATATCAAGGCACGGACAAAAAAGATAATGGCACATGAAAGGCGGGAGAAGGTAAAAAGAAGTATTAGTCCACTTATAAATACTCACATCGTAGGGAAAGAGAAGACTGGAAGCATAATGCCTGAGCAAATGTACTTTTTACAGAGCCCACCAGAAGAAGACTCTGAATATCAGCCTGATGCTTCTAGTCAAGGTATAAATGTTGCTGTAATGATGCGAGTGTTATTGTTTTGTATGTGATTTTGCCAGTGATCCTTTTTCAAATCTCTCCACTTAGCTGTGAGATATATAAAAGTGACTGCTGGATATAGAAAAGTAATTTCAGAGCTATGATATTACAAGGCTGTGTGTATTTCCTGAGGCCTACAGGAGTTAAATGAATGTGAGGTTTTTTACAGATCTTTTTCATCTGTTTTTGACATATCTGCTGCTTTGTGGCAAACATCACAGTTGCTATCATGCTGGCTTTCCAGAGAAGAGTCCCAAGGATATCTTTATCATTTTTAAAGTATCATTTTGCTGGTTTAAAAAAAAAAAAAAGCTACCAGCAGCAAATTGATACACAATTGCCTGCTGCAAGAGTTCCCAGTGGTCTTTCCCCCTTTGTTTTCAAGGACTAAAAAGAGTATGTGGAGCCATATTTCATGCTGCAGTCCACACTGGAGAATGGCCTTTCTGAAAAAGTTCAGCACTACATTCTTCTTTGTTTGGCAAGCATACCCAGAAGGAATAATTCAATACCAGGAGGGAGGGTGGCTACAACAGTTTCTTGCAAATTTTATTATGTCAGGATCTCACACAGAAGACTGTCCTTGCTCAAAAGACAACAGCAGCTACATTGTTAGATAACATTCTTAGAATGCCTCTTTCATAATTGTATTTACCATAATTAGTCATTTGGATTTGGATACGAATATGTTTTGAGACCCTCATTTGCACTGGTAAATATTCTTTTCCCTGTGTAGTCTCTTATTTCAGAAGAATTGGTAGAGTCTTCTGAAAGTTAGAATAATGTAATTTTTTCCTAAAAATATACACTACTGTATTTACAACATCTGCAGCAGAAATAAAGAAGGAATAAGATGTGTTCTTCCTACTGCTCCCTCTCTCTTGATATTCATGTTGACACAGCTTCGCCTGACACTCAGATCTTTCACCAAATATTGCAAGTCACATATGGATTTAGCTTAAATGGCTGCATTAAGGTTTAGCTCCAGGCTCAGCCACCTAAATTCAGGTGTCCACTTACAATTGTGCATTCACTTTAGTCTTCTGAACTCCCACTATAGCCTTGGAGGTTTTTCAACAGAGCCCCAAGTGGTTCTGTTCAGCCCATTATGCCCTTAGTATTCTGCAGCAGAACTGCATTATGTAGTGGCTCCTGTGCTTTGCTTCTGGAGCACAAGGTTTAGAGGCACGTGTCAGTAATTTATATTATCACATTTCTGTTTCTTGAAGGAAGGGAAGAGAATACTATAACACTTTATCTTCTTTTGTTTGCAGAGTCATTTGTTGTGTCAAACAGAGAACTTTGTGATGAAGACAAAGAGCTGGTACATTTTCCAGTATGTGAAGGCACCTCCCAGCCTGAGCCTTCGTGTTCTGATGTCAGAATAGCAGCAGATAAGAACTACAGAAGTAAAGCATCTCAGGAAAGTGCTCTGAAAAAGATGCACGAGGAAGAGCATCATCAGCAAATGTCGATTTTGCAACTCCAGTTAATCCAAATGAATGAAGTTCATGTGGCAAAGATACAGCAAATAGAAAGAGAGTGTGAGATGGCTGAAGAAGAACACAGGATAAAAATGGAAGTGCTAAATAAAAAGAAAATGTATTGGGAGAGAAAACTGCAGACCATTACAAAAGAATGGCCTGTATCATCCTATAACAGACCCTTTCCTAATTCACCTTAGAACATGGAAGGGCAGAGAGTCAGTCTGATTTAGCACATTTATGAGTAACACACACTGGAAAGAGGGTTTTCTACTGTGAATGTACAGTGACAGGATAGGTGCCTGGCTGATAGTGAACACACTATGACTCTTTATGCTTAGGGAAACAGTATAGTTCACCAAGAGGAAAACTATTGTTTATTTGTAGGTAGTTCTGATTTGTTTAACTCACAGACATGCACAGTGTTCTAAAATCTCAATGTATTTTCTCCTCTCAGAACACCCTTGATCCTTGTGAATTTTAAGGTACTCTGGGTATTCTTACATTGGGAGTTCTTAAGAAAACTTAACAGCTTTGAGCACCAGGCTGTAGTGTTTGTTTTGATTTCTATCTCTTCCTATCTGCCATTTCCCAAATGAAGGCAAGGGTTGGAGTTGCTCTCTGCTATTGAGACAAAAGGTGATGGACAGCTATTAGTTGGATCATTATGCTGAAGCTTAGGGAAAACAAACTAGTTAATACAGTCCATAACTTATTTTTCATAGAAGATGTGAAGATGAAGGATGTAGCAAGAGGGCCACTGCAGTAACAGCCCTCTCCTGAGGAACAGTAATATTTCCCAGCTGTCTGGCTGACTGAGAGGATGGTTGTGGAATGGCCCGCCAGTTGTTTGAGCCTTGACACTTGAGAAGTTAAAAAGAAGGTGACCTCTTCCTCAAAAGCTGCTGTGCTTGTTCTTTCATTTCCAGGCCCATCTTGTATTGAAGTAAACAGGAGGGTCACATGCTGCTGCCAGCACTGTGTGCTGTTCACCTGAAGTCATTCTGAGGGGAAGAGCTTTTTAAGAATTCATAAAGCTCTCAAAATGCAGTGAGCCAGCCAGTCCATTGGCAAAGTCTCCCTCTATTTTCCTATGCAATACTCGATGGTGTAGCAGCTAGCTTGATTATTTCTCCTTAGCTAGAAGAAAAGACTAAGACTCACCCTCTTTTCCTTCTCATAGGGTGGGAAGCAGTTCAAGGGAATCATTCCTGTCCTGAAGCACTGTTCTGTTTTGTTTTGTTCTGTCCTGTGCATTATGGTGGTGTGTTTCTTGCCTTTGCTGTCAGTGAGGGGTGATGGACATAGCTTATATGAAGGCATTCACATGAAAGTCCCCACAGATTTTGGATGTCCAGAATGGTAGATAGTTGGAAAGCACAAATAAAAATAATCTTTACCCTGGCAATCATTTATTCTAGTGGGACAAGAGTTAAGAAAATGTGAAATGCAGAACCCCACAAGGATTCATAAGAACTTCTGGTGTTTGAAAACCTGTTTTACAGGAAGGTGTACAACCATCATTTGAAGCAGTGAGAAAAATAAACAAAACCATAAATTTTCATTGAAAAATCTGAGTATCACATTATTCAATAAAGTATTTTCAGATCGTGACTCCTGAGGGCGAGTCCCTACTGTGAGCAATGGGTTCAAAGCAGAGTATGTTACAAGGCATACATTCCCAGTTACACTCCTATTTCTTTCCCTGGAAATCCTTTCTGATGGAGTGAGTTCCTTTTGGTTTTGTTTCAGATTGTGTAGGGGTTCTCTGTGTGTCTGTGTGTGCATGTGTGTGTGGTTTTTTTGACCTGCTTTCACTGCTGGTGATTCATCTTTGTTAGCACTGCCATTATCAACCACAGGACTCGCTGTGGTTACCAGTGTGGTACCTGTGCTACTTCCTTAAATGTGCTAAAACCAGCAGTCACAATGGGAGCTATTTATTACAACTCATTTTATATGACAGAGAAAAAAAATATGCTGGGCTGCTGCAAGATAAAAAAATAGGGCCTGGATGAAATCTGAAGACAGATCTTTTTGACCACAAACTCAATATTCTTATAATTTGGTTGTGTGAAGAAAGTGCAGGAATTCCAAAGAAGGATGTTGTTATGGGCACTTCTATTTTTCTGCTGGATGAAAACACTTTTGGAAGGTATAATAACAGTAGAGGCAAAAGAAAAGTAAACAGAAGTGAGGACCTTGTTCTGAGATTGCATTCTATGGTTGGAAGACGAGTCAGTTATTTGACTGGTTGTGACAATTGTTCAGGCGCCATCCAGAAAAAAAAAGGATAGGAAAGACATTTGTCTTAACTAGTTAAGACATTTGTCTTAACCTTCTGCACTCGTTCTAAGTGAAAGTAAATGAAAACCAGGTGTTAGAAGGTAATGAATGGAGACAATTTCATCACTGTGAAGAGGGCAAGAATAGAGAGACAGTCCAGGTCTAGATAGCCCTGTGAAAATTGTGAAATAGAGAGGATCTCACAGAATGTGAGCTAAGGGTAGCTTGAACTTCTGGAAGCTATATGATTGCTCATGAAAGATTCTTTTATATTTAAAAATTCTTTAAAATAAGCATGTTTTCAAACTGTGCTAAGTGGACAATACCTTGCTTCTTGGTATATCTTCTTATTCTGAGACCAAAAGTTACAGTTCTTAGGCTGAACAATAGACCCTTTTAATTCAAGTTCTATTTAAAAGAAAGATCATAAGCGAAAGATTAGAAAGAGCCAAGATGAAGGTATGAAAGAAAGAATGATCATTACGTGCATAGGGGAAGAATGGGAATGTTACACCTAACATAAATTATGCAAGTAGGTTTTGTGGTGAGGACAATAGGTCGTTCACAGGTGACACAGGCTCTTGCTTTCCCATTTGTAGTTGACTGTTGATGTAAAATTGGGTGATAAGCACAGAAAAATGTAAAATATCATCAGGAGAAAGTAATGTATCTGCTTGCCATGCTTTGGCTTTTTAAAGTGATCAATGTGATGGAATTGAAATTACTTGAGAAATTACTTTTGCCTTTGTTGCTGTTGCAATTACTCCCTCTGGTAGTAGAGCTTATCTTTTCTTATGTTTGACTTTTCCTATGTGTAATGTAGCCATTTCAGACAATATGTCCATTTATTTCTCTCCCCTTTTTTCTAGCTTAGATCATTCAAACACTTTCACATAATTGTGGTTTTCTGTTAACCATTTGGCCAAGGAATATATGCCTATTCTCCAGGTTTTTCCACAGGTAGAATACAACAGTATTTGAAGAGGAATATGCCTGTTCTTTTCTGGATTTGGTATAACACTTTTTGTCAAGAATGAACTTAAAAGTTGCACAGGGCAAAATGATCCCTTCTTAACTTCATACAAAAGCATGTGTACCAGATACTAATGGCCATTGTTCTCAGCTGCTGTATTCTTATGAAGGAAAACAATGGCCTTCTAGACAAGGTGTGTGAGTTCCTTTATGCTCCCCGAATTAACATGAACCTAGCTCCAGGTGCTGTCTTTCCTTGGAGGTAATCTAATTTCTTGCCTTGTATAAATTTTTCATGTCTTGATTTTTTTTTCCTCTTGCATTTTTTCCTTATGTCTCTGTTCACCCTTAGTTTTTTAATCAGCAATATGAGCAGGGGGTTTCCTTCCGGGACATGTGTTTTCCTTTTTCCTTCCTCTTGCCCAGACTGCCCATATCACAGCATTTGAACGTGAATGGGTGCTCACCTTCCCTTTCCACAGAAAGCATGGTTAGTTACCTTTTCCACACAGCTGCCAGTACATTCTGGATTCTGCATGCAGGCTAGGAAACATATTAGAGGGTTTTGAGGTTAGTATTGAAAAATAGGGAGGAGCACTTCATTCCAGCTCCGTGTAATTTGGGAGGACAGTCTGTGACCACGAAGTCATTCATTGGGACCAGAGCTAATGCAGGGTGCTGAAGCTGTGTAATTGATTTTGATTCTTCCTAGATCTTTGGGGTTCTGCAGAAGTTAGGTTTGAGGTTTCCTGGTAAAAAACGTCCTTCTTCCTCGGAGAAGCCTCAGTGGAATCCTTTCACAGCTTCCTCAAATGAAAGCTCTCATCTTGACAAACAACCTGTCCTGACGTCTATTCTATTTCTTTCAATGCCCAGGCTGCTTTATCACCAGAGCAAGGGAGCTTGCTGCTTGCCACAAATCCTCTCTCTGAAGCTCCTTCCTAGGCTGCAGAGATGTGTTTAGGCAGGGCTGAAAGCACAGCCCTTCCCAGGCACTGCTCAGAGAAGCAATCCTTACAGAGCAGGTGCATCTGGTGTGGCTGAGCTCAGCCCTCAGATTTTGGGCTCAGTACTCAGACTTTGAACTATTGCTACTCAGGGTTGCAATATTCCCATTGCAGCTCTGTGGCCAGAGAGAGGGGTGGCTCAGGGCTGCCTTTTTCTGAGCATATAGTGCAGCTGAGGATGTTGTGCCGAATTTTGTTTAATGAGCATTCACCTCTGTGTGCTTCCAGTACCAAACTTTAGCAGTCTCCCAAGTATTTGTACGATTGCATAGGTGTTTTCAATGATCTTTTGCAGATTTTTTTTCTGGTTGTAGAGCGGCTTTTATACGTTCTTTTCCTTCTTCCCTACTTGCATTATAATGTTCCAGTTTTGTTCTGAATCTCTGTGGTTACAGTGTGTACAACCACACATTCATGTAGTATCTTGTAGCATCATGTTTTCAAGTATTTTTCTCATTATGACATTGAAATAATAAACTGCTACACATTTGTATTTTGCTACTCTGTGGGTAGAGGAATTGCATGTAAATCTTAAAATAACATCTAATTGATTTTTTTTTCCCAGGCAAGTCCCCCACAGGTAGTCCTGTGATTTTATATTTTGAGCTAGCTTTCTATTATTGAAAGTCTGATGTACCTTAGTTGCTTTCATAAGATAATTACCTGTCTTCCCACTTTATTTTTCTGTTTCTTCTCAAGACTATTGACTGTATATTCACACATCATCACTCTCCCTGAATTTTGTACATTTGACAAAAAGAAACATGACCATTGGTTGCCCTCTATAAGAATAGGATAATATGTTTTCCAGTGAAAGCAAGCAGTAGCCTCTGTTTCTGGTATCACAGACTGACTTCTGTGCTGATCCTCAGCTTGATTCGCTGATATCTAAATAAGGTGCACATAGAAATGTGGACAGATTGCTGGACCTAAAACTAGAGCTATAAAATAGAAATGTACTAACTGAGGCTCTGAAAATTTTATTGTTCTGATGGTGAAGGGATTAGGCATCTGACAACACCATCAATCATATTAACAATAAATTAAAAACTTGCAAAGTCAAAAAGAAAAAAGGCTGGTTTTCAGAATGAGTCAAAGTGAAGACAGCTTTTAGCTGTCCCAAGAAGTAATGTTGTCACACATGTGAAACAATTTCCCCTCATGGTCTTCACTTCTCTTTCCTTCGAGACTCTGGACACTTCTATCATAGCATTCACAAGAGCCTGACAATAAGAAAAGTAGCCACTTCCAAGTAGGAATCTCACCAGAGTTATTAGACCTCACTCTTTGCAAAACTGAAGTTGGACAGTTTTCCAAGACTACATTATCCAGATACACATGCACACGCACTGTGGAAAGCCATGTGAAATCTGTCCAGCACACAGTCTGCCAAATGGCATAGGATATGGAAAGGTTGCAAGGAAAGGTATAGCAAGGAAAAGGAAAAGGTTGTCCACTTCATGGCTGTGGGTTGTAAAACTGTTGTATTCAGGAGAGTGTGTGGATGAATCTCACCAGACGGTCAACCTCTCTAAGAATCAAGAAGTATTTTTGCCAAGTCTTTAATCTATCAAGACAGCCACACAAAAAACCATAAAATGAACAACAAGGAAAAAAAAGTTAAAAATTAAGCACTCAAATAGCTAGAAGCAATCTGTTCCCTTCTTGATGAAGAGCTGGCTAGATATAAGCTCTACACTAGACACATATGTATTTAGGGAAACAAGTCTCTGTTTTAACAGAAATAAGTCAAGATAGATTTGCAGATTGTCCTTATTTTATTTAGGTGAGTTTTTAAAATGTTGATTAAGATTGTTTCTTTTTCTTTTGTTGTTCAGTCCAGCTTCAGAATAGTTATGTGCTTCAGTCTCTAACCAGCTGTTAGAGCACTTCATTTATCAAATTTGTTTGGCAAGAGAGTTGAAGTGGGTTTGTATTCAGCACAACTTGAGATTAATTGTATTCCACAAATCTCCAGATATTCCTTCTCAGCAGTAAGAGGCTGTTCTTGGAGAGACCTGAACCTGAAACAGGAATTATATGCCTATTTAGTAATAATTTATTTTTATATGGCACTTACAAGTTGCCATAAGAGTTGCTCAAGCTCTGTCCATTATTTGGTTATGTACAGATCCCTTTTCTTTTCTTTGAGTTATGCCCTGAAATTATGTGCTAAGCCACAAATGGATCAGCTGAGTTGCCCATATAAAACCCTGCCACACTTTCTGTGTCACATTATAATGTGGGGAAAATTGAAATTTGACCTGTTACTCTCACCAAAACTTTGCCAAAAACTGTTTTGTTCTGTTAGACACCTACATGGTCCCACTGATCACTCCTTCAGCCCAGTGAATTGCTTGGCTTTTTAACTGTTCGAGTTCTAATCCCAAGGACTGTGGGAAGTCTGAATTGACACACACAACATAAATTCCATTTATTTGAAAAAGGTTTTGTAAATACTGAGATTCTAAAAAGTGCAAATTAGGAGGTGATGTGATGAATTTGGTATTTAAACCACGGCAGAAATTTTGGCATGTTGGGAGTTATCACCGCTGACCTAATAGTGAGGTTCAACCTCTGCTTTGGGAACAATAATATCCAATACAAATATAACCTTACCTCCAACTTTCTGTCTCAAATGAAGCATAATGAGAAGTCCTTGCCAAATAAAGCAACGCTGGTTTCCAAAATGCACTTAATTTGCTTTCAATTGCTGGCCTGCAGGAGGGCTCTGAGGCTGGAATGGGCGTTAAGTTGCACTCTGTTGGTGGCTGAGAGCATAAGTCTTCCCCTGCTGATTTTATCCTGTTCAGCTCAAATGCAGTTCTCCTGCTGGGGTATACTTAGCCACACGGTGGTGCCAGTTCAACCATGGCAAGGTGCTCACATTCTCAAGTTGTCTGGCATCATTTTCAGTTACCAAATCAGCGGTGGTGGATGTATTTGAATAAAAAAATAAGAGGTTTTAGCCAGCAAGGAAAACTGTCAGCGTTAACTGGATTGAGGTGCCTTCTAAAATTGATAAGGCAGCAAATTTAGAGCTGTAATAAATAAATGACCACAACGGTGCTTTGTCTCAGCCAGTTAAAACACTGTCTTATGGGGTAAATCTTGCTTTTACTCCTCTAGTAGACTGATAAATAAGTTGCATACTTCCAGTTTATATTTCCACAATCCCACTGAAGCCAGCAAATTTCTCCACACCATCCCATGGCCTCAGTGGATAAGTGTTGATCCCTACTCTCAATCTGGCCCAAATGCCACCACTCTACTCCTGTAAATCCAGTGCAAGTGTGCTGTCAGGGAGCCAGGCTGAGAACATCAGGTGTGGCACAGGACTGGCTTAAACTTAGGCCCTTCTCTTATAACCAGCATAGATACAAGTGGCTGAAGCCCCACAGCACAGCAAACTTAATCCCACATCCTGCCACAGCTTCTAACACAAGTAAGGACGTAGTGACAGCCGTGGGCAATTTTAGTGATGCATAAAACTGGCTTTGGGTGGTAAACAATTGGTTTTTAAAATTGTTGTACATTAAAATGTTCAAAATCATGGGACAGCTAAAATTATGCCTTGTCAGTGTTCAATTACCAAAAGCAATAAATTAACACAGCTTCAGTCTGAAAGGTGAGTTTTCTGTCAGCATTCTTAAATTATACAAAAAAATAAAGCCAACTGTGTTAATCCATGCCCACTAAAATATATACATAAATTCAACCAAATAAACATATTACATATAAACCAATTACATCTTTTGTAATATTTTGTATTCTCAGCTACATGTGGACTTTTGCATTTGTTTATACTTTCCACTTTTTCTTTTCCTCAAAAGTTGAAGGTTGAATAATGAGAGATCTGATCTTCATCTTCTTGGGATGCAGCGGCTATGACATTTTACAACAGTAGCTGAAGAAAAAGTTCTGGCAATCAGTAAATGCAAACACAGAGATATTCCAGTCTGTCCTGCTTCCCACAAACCTAAAGGCATAGCCCTAATCATGCCCTTCTTTTTGTGGTTGCATTTCTGAACTTCCAGTAACAAGTTGCACAAGCTGTTCTACCACCAGCTACCATCCAGCAGCACTCGTGTATTACAGGGCTTGTTCTTCAGAGGTGCTGATCTGCTGGGGTTTTGACTGAATTGCATTGCTGAGGAAGAACCTCTTCCTTCCAAAAAATCACACAGTTTAACAGCACTGTTTTTACAGTACCCAAGAAGTGGAAATGCTTTAAGAGATAGTATGTTTACAAATGTGTTATGGTCGTCTCTGCTAGTACTACCATCTTGTGGTGATACATTAATGATGGCCGTGTTTTGAGAAGTTTTTTCTCTGCAAAGTGAAAAAGAAATTTTCACTTTTATTTGGCAGTCACCGAGGGTAATATTTGAGGTTGTGCCATGTGGTTTTTTCTCCACCATCACTTTTTCTTATCCAGCAGAATCTTCCCCTGTTTTGCATGTATATTCCACCAGTGCTGAAATTGCTCCTGAATTTGTTTGATTAAGGAGATTGCAAGGATCCTCTGAAAACCTCTGAAAGTGGTAATCTTTCTAAGTGTGTTCAGGAGGCTCAGGATCACTGCAGTCCAAATGCAGAGGCATTAAAACTTGGATCTCTAAAATAGTCATCACAGGAGCTTGAGAATCTCAAGGTGAAACCTGAATCTAGGCACTCCTCATTGTGTTTTTATATAAATGGTCAAATAATTAGGAAACCACTGTTTCTTTACGTGGTGTTGTATGTGATATTAGATTCTGCTGTATTTAGCAATATGTGAAATTACATTTTGTCATGTTTGTGCTTATGGTCAGCAAGAACCTGAAACAGAACGAGCGCTTAAGTATTTTGTTTGTCATAAGATACTTGAACATGTATCACTCCTTCTGATACTAAGTATTTTAATGCAGTATTAGATGGTATCTCTTGTGGTCTTTGCTTTTAGTAGCAACAACTTTTTCTGGGGTTTGCTTTTTGAATTGTGCTAAAAACTATACACTATTAAGATCTCCTTTTCAGCCAAGTGGAAGCCACTCGGTTGATCTGATTTTCCTAGCATGGTGTCAGCCCAGTCATCACACCTGTTGTAAAGTGTTGTTTTAGCATTTTAGTGCCTCAGACACCACCAGAGGCTGGTTCTGGAGTGCATGGAAGTAGCTTCTGGAATTGCACCCTTAAATAATTTTTTTTTTTTTGTACTACTGTTTGTTTTTATTTTTTAAATTAATAAAAACCACCCATATTATAGTTTGAATCTGTATGGATCTCATAGTATGTCTGAGTCCTAAGAAATGTGGTTAATGTAGTTTTCATTATCTTTATTGCATAGCTAATATTCATAACAAATTCTTTGTCTTTCCTATGGAAACAGTGAGTAAAAGGAGAAGAAGTAGGACCCTAAAATACATATATTCTCATGGCTTCAACAAGAAGTACCACTGGGGGAAGAAATTTAATAATTGTTTTAGCCAGGGGAATGTACTGTATGTTTGACACTCCCAGTGTATGTAATAAGGATGACTAACTGTACATTTTAGTGCCTTGTTTCTTGTAAAATGTTTAATCATAAATTACTAAACATAAATAATAATGAATTTCTGAGAAAACATATCTAAATATTGCCAATAGAAATTGTATATTCACAGAGGAGTCAATAAATCATCATCTATTGTTACACATTAATTAGATGAGATTTTTAGTCTCCATTCTTTCAGAGTTGTTTTCAAATAATGTCATTTAATTTACACACAACTGTGCTATTTCTGTCTCTTAAACTAAACTCCACTCAAAAGCAGGGAGCAGAGCAACTTTCTTAGCTGCACTGCCAGATTTTGTGGGAGAAAGTGCTGCTTGTGAGGCGTGCTGTACATGTTCACCACAGAACTTTATATTTGGTTTGATTAAGTGCTGATAAATTCATAGGTTCCTCTCAAGTGTTCTCTCTGCAGACCTGTTGGCAGACCAGGTTTGAATTTGAATTAAGCAGCAGCAGTTTGCTCCTGGACAGCCTAAGTCAGGCACTGCTGGGCAAAAATAATTGGTTCCTACTAAGAGCACCTTCATAATCTCAGTTCAAAGACTATGTAGAAATCCAGGAAACTAACCCATGCTGTGACACATCCAAGAAAGAGACACATCCGTGCCACTCACGAGCAGCAAGATGAACAGTGGGGTTTGAAAACCCATGAGGCTGAATGCTTAGAAGGAAGGAGAGGGGAATGAGAGCAGTAAGCGGGTAAGGATAACCTGACCTTTCTCCCTGTTTCTCTAGGTTTCCTGCACAGGTGATATGTGCTGAAAGCCATGCTGGTATGGGACAATTTTCCAATGGTGAAACATAGAACCACATTGTAGAACCTGATAGTGAGTATTCCAATGTCCATCCCAGAAGAACTGGGATGCAGCTGTAGGGAGAGCTGGATTCATGTACATAAGACCATGCAAAAGCTGTTCTGGGTCAGGCCACAGCTCTATCTAATCCTACCTACAAAAGGGGTTGGTAGCATCTGCCCTGTATATAGTCAAAATAAATGTGAGTATACAATATTTCATAGCATGCACTGCTCCATGGGGCAGAGTGTCTGTGAGACCTTAGTGGAATATTTGTATATAATGATCTTCTCTGGATTTTTCTTGTAGAAATCTGTGCAAGATATTTCTGAACTTATGCAAATTATAAGTAACAATATGTTCCAAATATAAGCAGAGTTAAGAAATACCTTTCATGATCAGCTGTAAAACCAATTGCTGCCAATTTAGCTTGCTGCCCTCTCTCTATATATAACCTTGAGTTAGGAACTTATAGATCTTAAATCTAGTTCGAATACAATAAGGGCTAATAATATTAATAGCTCATTTAGTCTTTTTCTCTTACAGCAACACAAGGTTGGTTTTTAATTGATACAGAAAAAGAACAGCAATTCTCTTCCAGTGCATTTGATCAGAAGACCACAAATATTTTCACGAGATAGGAAAGAAAAGAGCAAGAGTAGAATTATTATATAGGGAAGTAAGGACAACTTCACTTTGATAGTTTTCAAGCAGACACTCTTCACTTAAAACTGTTGGCAGTTTTTCTTTTCTAACTCTTCTTTGCTGACTCATTTTCCGTAAGAGAAGGAATAGTTCCACTGAGTTAAAAAACCTTCATGTTAGATGATTGCTTTTGGCCAGCAGAGTTCTCCTCAAATCATTTCATCTTACTGAACACTTCCAGAATGCTACCACAGAACAGCAAAAAACAGATTTGAAGGTTTCTGTCTACATCCTTTATCTCACCACTTTGAATTCCTGAACAGAAGCAACCAGGTTTGTGGCTGGTGAAACCAGCAAACTCAACAGGTTTTCCTTGTAACCAGATCTACAAGATTCAGCACAGTAGGCCATAATCAGGATTTTTTTTTTCCCCAGATAATTTGAATGTTCTATGACAAAGGTAAAACCATGAACTGAAGGACCTCATATGACAAATGGTTATAAACCTGGCTGGTTCCCTGAAGTGGCTCACTACCACGCTGCCACCATACCCCTCTAATTTCTAAACCAGCTGGGTTGGGAGGTTTCACAGTTCATCTTCTTGGTGACAGAGTGAAGAGAGCAACACAAGCAGAGCCCACATCAAAGTGGAGATAAATGTACCTGTTGGCAAAGGTCACTGTTTATCAAACAGAAGGAAATGGAAATCGATAGTAATAAATATAGACAAGAAGCCAATGAGGTTCAACAGTAATAAATAAACAGTAGGAAAAGAAATCTTGGCCAGCAGACATAAATACAAGAAGAGAGTTTCTGAGGTGTACAAGACAGAGACCAAAACCACTAAAAATTTTAAACTATATGTTCCTATTAGTGTATGCCAGTGTTAAATTGTTATTGATACAAAAAAGGGAAATATTGAAAGTATTAGTACCTTATGTATTTAGAAAGCAGTGAGATGCTGTTTTATGGGTGATGGCTTACTTGTCATATGAGGATGGCTGAGAATCCCATAGTCCTTTCAACAGAAAGAGAACACAGGATTTCTTCTAGAGGGAAATACCAAATTTGGACTCTTGGGGTTTTTTCATTAAAATGTGCAGGACACTTGTACCAAAAGTACAAGGAATAATGGCTGACCAATAGTGCTCAACTGATACTCACCTTGGAAGACTGAGAAAATTCTGCAACCTTGAGGCCCTTTGGCGGCTGCTGGTTGAGAAAAGAGTCATGAGGGAAAGTTGTGTGTAATTAGTATCCCTTCTACAGAAAAAAAAAAAAAAACACAACCTTATAAAATAAATCTGATTTTGTTCTTAGGCAAAGTCAGAATTATTATTAAAAAAGGTAACTGCACTGATAAAAATCACATGAGCATTGACAAATTCCTTGCTTCAGTCTAGCATGACTTATGGAAAAACAAATCCAAATTAAATGGCCTTTAATATACTTAGCTGACAGGCATAAAAACACTTGAAAAGCAGTTGTTGGTCAAAGATTTCTCTAGAGCTGTTCCACAGGCATTAGTAGCAGGAATAATATTGAAGGAAATGTGCAAATCACCATTGTCATTTACAGCTGTCACCAACTTTACCAAGAGAAAGGTGACAGGGCAGGGCATGCACATAATACAGCCTGGCTTGTTCTGTGAGATGGGCTGATTTACAAAGGCATCTCAAAGCAAAGACAAAACTCTGAGTTTGGAACTGGTGTGCAGAGGCTGCAGGGAAAAATCTACACTGAGAGTCAGTAGTGTTACTGGATCACTGGGGCAGGGATCTGGAGGGGCTCCTGGGGCCAGCAAAAAGGATTAAAAGGAGACATGAAGGCTGGGTGGTGGTAAGACATGGAAGTAATACCTTCCCACACTGCCCTGGGGAGTGCAACAACAAAAAGTGTAGGTGTAGGACCTCACACCTACATTGCACACCGATGTTGAAATTGAACAGGGGAGCTGTCAAAGCAATGGGTGAGAGAGGGTGTCTTATACCAGCCATCTTAATGGCAGATGTCGTTTGGGGTTGCAAATCGGAATTTGGCGAACTAGTATGAGCTGAATGCATAATAAATCCCCCTCGGGAATAAAAAAGATTGCTGAACGGCTTTTTAATTAGGAAAAAATAAAATAAAAATAAAAATAAAAATAAAAATAAAAATAAAAATAAAAATAAAAATAAAAATAAAAATAAATTAAAAAAGGAGGAGCTCTAGCAGAGTAATCCTGACAGTGAGAAGCGATGGGCAACCAGCCCGCGGTGGGAAACGCCTCGCAGGTAACTGGGGCTGCTCCTCGTCCCGATGCCGTCCCGCTGAGATCAGGTGCTTTTCCAGGGGATCCCACTCGGGGATGGACTCGATCCAGAGGCAGCGGGGGGCAGAGAACGAAGCTCCAGAGGCCCGGGCCGTGCAGAGCCCGGGTGCCGGCCCTGCCCGCTCCCTCCAGCGGGCGGCAGCCGCGGGCCGGGGCCGCGGGAGCTCCCAGCGGGAATGCGGCTGCTCCCCGAGGAGCACCGCCGCTCTCCCGGGAGCCGCAAGCCCCGAGCGGGAGCGCTGCTCCGTGCGAGCGGCTCCAGCGGGACCGGGGGATGCCCCGGGCAGCCCGGCACCCACCGAGCTGTGCCCGGAGAGGGCTCCAAGGATGCTGAGCGAGGTCGGCAGTGCCGCTGCCATGGACGGGGCTGTTTTAAAATTTATTTCCTCCTCCGTGTTGGAAGGCAAGGCAGCGTCTCTATTTCGTTTCGGGCTGAGGCGGTGAGGGACTGGTTTACACGGAGAGAAGATCAATCACCTCCCCAGAGAAATCAGTATTGCACGCTGCCTATATATAGCCCGCTGTACTTTGCTCGCGAGCCGAGTGAGAGCGACCAAGGTTTCCACATCCTTTGGCTACTTCCACTCCACTGAATTCTAGGCTTTTGTGGGTTTAACACAAAACCACAACAAGGGAAACACATTGTAGGTGAAATCCTCCCATTTTTAAGCCTGTGGAATTGTTCCCATTGATACTGGGCTCCAGGAAATCCTCCACAAGGGTCAGGCCAGGATCCTAACCCGCAGGAGATTTTGTCAGCCTACTCTTTGCTTCCTACTCAGAAAGAGAAATTCCCTAATTTTCCATCTGTCTGGTGTGTTCCTTGCATGGCCTGGTCAGGGAAATTCTTGAAAGTCTTCAAAGTATTTGTTTTGTGCCAGGTTATGTCTACTCCAAGAAAAAAGATTTTATTTCAGTGATGGTAGTTGCTGTCCTATAAAACATTAGTTAGGGCAAGCTGTGAGCATCTGCTAAGCCAAAGTAGGGCTTATTAAAAAAACTGGTTCTTTCATACAGGTTTTTCCTCATCAGGCCAGCATATATGAGCAATACCAGGTACTAGCTATCATGTTTTAAAATCACACCATTTTGCCAATCCAGGCAAAGCCTCAGGGAAATTCTCCCAGATTCTGTTTATCCACATAGTGCATAAATCTTTTAACCACTCCATTTGCCTGAGGCCACATGGGGGTTATACACTGCACATAAGCATAGGGAACATGCCGTAGCCTTAGGCAATCTGAATTGTTGAAAAAATTGTATGTAAACAGTTATAAACAAGTTTTCAAGATCTCTTTTAAATAAGCAATAAACTAATCCTTGTCATAGACAGATAGGCTCCCATGTCTCAGCTGTATAAGAGCAAATTGCGTAAGACTGTGCCTGAAATACCTCAGTTTAAAAGCACCATCATTGTGTTCATGTGAAAATGAAAACAAAGACAACCAAATACTGAGGAGGCTGATCAGCACAGATAACACTAAAGTACACACAAAATAATCCAAGTCCCCAGTTCTTGGTAGCATTCCTATTTGCTTTGGGTTTTCAGAGAAAGCATACCTGTACCTGCCAACTCAACTCCTAGGTGCTCTAGCCACAAATGTCCTAAGTAGAAGCAGTTTCAATCACTGTTCATAGACCCAGGAAATTAAATTATACGCAGAGAACTCAGCCATGAGTAACTTTTTCCCATTCTCAAGCTGAGAGCTAAACAAAAGAGCTCTAGACTACACATTTTTTGACCCAAGGAAAGAGGCCCCGGAAAAATAAAAATTACAACAACATATAAACTTGGAAAACCTGCTTGACTAATAGGAAAAAAAGACATCCCGACCATCGTCCTGACCCAATCTAACTTTCAGCACTGCATGGTTGGTAAGACAGCCACTAGCAGCTGTCCCAGCTGGTAGCTGCACCCGGCTCCCAGTTTATCATTTTGTCCTGGATGTATCCTGGTGGGCTGGGGGTTAGTATTCAGGCACCAGCAGCGTTCCTTCTCTGATGGCAGCAGCCCAGCACTGCCCACCAGAGCAGCCACTGCCACTGCTGCCTGCAAGTCATGGCTCTACTGCCCACGCCAGCCCCTGAAGTCGTGACAGTTGTCGTGGATTGACCCTGGCCAAGCACCAGGCACCCGTGAAAAGTTGCTTGCTCACCCCTCTTGCTCTCAGCTGGGCAGAGGAGACAAAAAAAAAAAAAAAACCAAAACGAAGGTCTTATCAGTTGAGGATTGGGAGAAAACACTCTAAGGGCAAAACAGGTTCAAATTTACAGGTATAAAGTTAATTTATTATCAACAGAGTCAGAAGAGTAATAATGAGATACTGAGAAGTAAAATAAGCCTTTGAAACACCTTTTTCCCCCCCAGCTCCTCCCTCCTTCCCACCAACAATGCAAGGAGACAGGGTTTGGGGGTTTTGGTCAGTTTTTCACTCAAGATCTTCTTCTGTTTGCTCAGAAAGAGGAGTCTTCTCTTTGCTACGCCGTGGGGTCCCTCGCATGGGCAAACAGTCTTTCCAAAAGTGCTGTGTCGTGGGTCGCTCATCCATGGGATGCAGACCTCTGAGGATAGGCTGCTCTAGTTTGGAAGCAAGGGTCCTCTCTATGTCTGGAAGCAGGGGCCCTCTCTCTCTGTTCGGGTCTGCCACTGGATCACAGCTTTCTCCGGCATCCACCTGCTCCACTGTGAGCACTTTTCCCATGAGCTGTGAGTGGATCTCTGCATCACCCACAGATTTCATGCATTACAAGGGGGCAATTTGTTGTACCATAGTCTTCACCACAGTTTGCAGAGGAATCTTGGCTCCGACACTCGGAGCTCCTCCTCTCCCTCTTTTTTTCCACTGACCTTGGTGCCGCCATGTTGTTGTCCCTCACGTGTCCTCGCTTCCTCCTCTTCTCTAACTAGAAGAAAAACTGCTGCTGGTAGGTACCATTGGCAAAAAGCTCCACTAATTCAAAGATTCCTGCAGCACCGAGAAGTGGATCTCGTCTAGGTTCTGCATCGGGGAATGTCTCCTGATGCTTCTGCTACTGGCCAGGTGTCCCTGTCACCACCACCTGGGCCGTGGCGGCCGTCGCAGTGCTGGTGCTTTTTAATGCCTCTCCTCATGAGGGGTGCCGGGAAGAGAAGGCACTGCCACCACTGCCACCTCTGCCCTTCTGCCCACAGCGTGGCTGTCTGGGGGTGGCCAGGCAGGCAGGACTTGCCGTGGGCTGCCCTGAGATGGTGATGGCTGCAGCGCCGCAGTGCTGCAGGCTGTGCTGGGATGGCCCCGGCAGTGGTGCCTCACCGCTCCTGGGAAAAACCTGTGCCTGCCCTGTTTTGATTTTCTTCTTAAATATGTCATCACAGAGGCATTGCCAACCTCTCTAATTGGGCCAGCAGCATGTCCATCTTCAGAGCCATCAGAGACTGGCTCTGTTGGACATGGTGGAAGATTCTAGCAGCTTCTCAAAGAAGATACTTCTGCAGCCCTCCTCTGCTACCAAAAACCAGACCATGCCAAACCGACACAGCAACCCACTGTCCTTTTACCTCCCCAGCCTCTTCAGCTGTCTGGGGACATTACGGACCCAATGGTGCCACAAGTTTGTTTTCTTAGGAGGTAAAAGAATGGCAAACAGGATCCACATCTAATGCCTGTAAGCAAAAGAAAGACATACTATTTTGCTTATTTTATATTTTATTATATTTTATTATATATTTATTTTATTTTATTTTATTTTATTTTATTTTATTTTATTTTATTTTATTTTATTTTATTTTATTTTATTTTATTTTATTTTATTTTATTTTATTTTATTTTATTTTATTTTATTTTATTTTATTTTTTCCCCACTCTCTCCCATCTTGGCTGCCCAGGTCTCCTTTACCTTGGCCATCAAAGCCTCATAGGCTTCTTCTCATTCTTCTCTTGGCTATCACTGAATACAAATTTAGTCCCACAGACCTTTATTTTCATGGGATAGCTGTAATCCAAAAGCTACAAACAGGCATCAACTGAGATACACTCTACTCTAGCCAGCAGCTGGCACAGCTTTTCTGCTGGAGGGAAGAAGCCTGAGAGATGCTCATACACCTCATGAGTGAGCCCTTTCTGTGGTCTCTGGCCACTGGGACCTCTTTGGAAATGGCACAGTCAAAACTGCAAAGATCATAAACCCAGAAATATTTTTTGTGTTCCAATATATTTATAATATGCAAAAATATCAAGGAGTTTTCTAGAAATGGGTGAGACTTCAAGGAGTAAATAGTAAGCTATGTAAGCAGAGTAAACTGAACGAATAACAAACTGTTCTCTGCTTCCAGTCACTTCAGGGAAAAAAGGAAGACACAATGGGCGGTAAAGAGGAACCTGTGGACTCCTGCTGTCCAGGCACTTACACAAACTACGTGAAGTCCAATCTACAGATACTATCGGTTTCCTTCATTTCAGTGGAACTATCTATGACAAGTTTTCTGGTTTCAACTCCCCTTCCTCCCCCAATTTTTGTTTTTAATAAAGAGTATTTGTGCCAAGACTGAAAAATGTGACAGATCTCTATCTCAAGTTCCAGAAGAGTGGAAACTTGATATTTATTGTATTACTGAAGAAAGAGAATGTAAACAAGTAACTAAAGACCACTGTCTGTCTGGGTAAGTCTGGAGTGCTCCCGCTGGCCAGTTTACTGCTGTCCATGAATTTATACTGTCCTTGTCAGCAGAATAGCCAAGTTGTTTCTGGGCTACATTGTCAGATGAACATCCATTAGCTTGAGTCAGTGTGGGCTTGTTACCTTTGGCAAAAATCCCAATATTTCCTGAGCATCTTATGTCACTACCTAGTGCTTATCTAAATCCAAGAAGGCTTATTAGCTCACTGCTCAACCAGGCAGCAGCATGCAGCATCTCCTGGATGTGAAGCTTTGGGGTTAGTGTCATGGCAGGATAAAGGAACAATGGGCAATGCAGGGATCAGTAGAGGAGATAAGGAAGGTAAGACACGGGGAGAGAACCTGTGTCTGCTTTTGTCTCACAATATTAGTAGCTTCAGAAAGTGTTCTACTGCTGGCACATTCCTCAGTGGTGAGTATATGGGATGTGGCAGAGCTGGGTCAGAGCAGCAAGGGCCCATTAGCTCTGGATCTGTGCCTGTCCACTGGACCCATGCTGACACAAGGAGAGCTCCTTAGGTTCTGCCTCCTGCTCTCAAGTCCCTCACTATCCTCGAAGCTGGCTTGTCAATGTGCCCCACAAGTGCTCAGAGGTGTTTTGTTTCTGACATCGTGCCCAAGATGATGAGGCTTCCTGAGACCCACAGGTGCTGGAAACATTGTTGATGCAAGCAGTCAGATCCTGCAGGATCTGTGAATCTGAGCTCCGTGCTTCATCAAAGTGCTAATGCTAATAATAGTGAGCTCTTTCCTAAAAGCATTACAGCTATGACCACTAGAAGAAGGTCCAAACCAGCTCTGCTCCTCCTTCCTTCTCTTGGCATGTACCAGTACCCTTACCCAAAAACTGCACCAATTGTCTAAGCAGAAAGCATGAGGACACTTCCTATGCCTCCAAGAAAACTGGGGTCAGAGTTTTCAAAACCTGCACTTGGGACACTACCTCACAGGATTGTCCCAGTTCTCCTCCTTTCCACCAGATATCACTGTAGCCTCACTGCTCTGTTGGCATCTCCAATGTACAGTTCTGAAATTACTGACTCCACACTTTCTTTCCAGGCACCATTTTTGTCTGTTTTGCAAGCCTGATAGCAATTTCTGCACCTGAGATTTCTGTCAGATACACAGAGGTGTCATACCTACAGACACAGTTAAAGGGCTCCTTCTCTGTTCTGGGGACTTGGATTGTGACGCATTGTGAAGGACTCATGTCGAGAATAGCACCAAGCTTCACCCTCTTTTCTACACTGATACATCAGCAAAGCCATTGCAAACAAAATCACCAAGGATATCTGACTCTTTGACCACTACACCGAATTACTGTTGTGCTGTTGATAATACCTATGTTTTCATGATAAATTCCTTGCCTTTAGGTTTACAGAGTGTGTCAACAGTACAACTAATAAACAAGAGACAGAGATCAGGCATCAGATGAACTGAATGCACTCAAAAGTGAGAATGGTGTGTATCATATTGGATACCACAAAAACCACAGGAGAAATGTACTAAGGGAAAGACTGACGCACTTGTCACAGAAATACCCTACATATCTCTGTCTCTGTATTTCCATTCCTTCTGAGTAGTAAGAAAGCCAGGATTCATTGACTTTGAACTTGGACAGAAAAATAAGCAGCGTGACTCATCAAAGAATTGGTTTGCCCTTTCTTGTGCAGTAGAGTTCTGTGTGACCAAAGGAGATCCAGAAAAAATGGGTAGAAAATAGGCATATATTCTGCATTTTGACACAATATTGATTACTATCTAATTACTATCTAATTTTTCTTCCTTAACCAAATATTCCTTAGAGAATATACAAGTTATACTTAACTGAAATAAAAGACACTTTTAAACCATGATTCTGCCAATAATCTATTGTAGTGACAGAAAAAAATTGACTTTGAGTGAGTATTGTAAATTTTAAACAAGTTTTATTGTGTCTTTTTCACAGAATCATAAATCACAGCAGATCACAGAGAGGCTGAGGAGGGAAAACAGCCCCTGGAGGTTGTCTGAGCCAAGTCCCCTCCTCAACCACGGTCACCCAGAAACTCTTACCCAGATCTACTTTCAGGTGGCTCCTGAATATCTCTAAGGAGGTACACGCCACAGCTTCTCTGAGCAACCTGTGACAGTGCTCAGTCACCTTTAAAAAATGTTTAAAAGTGTTTAAAAGTTAAAAAGTGTTTCTTGATGTTTAGAAGGAACCTCTTATGTTTGAGATGGTGCCCATTGCCTCTGATTCTGGCACTGGATACCAATGAAGAGAGCCTGGTTATTCTTTGCAGCCCCTCCTCAGGTAATTATATACATTGATAAGATTCTCACTTTTCCATATATATCTTCATTTGTTTGCTCTATAATGTACTCTTTATTATCGAAATATAACCAAACAAACCAAATTGAAAAGCTGGCAAAGCTAACTTCAGCACTAAGTCCACAGAGCATGTATGAATGTCATTAGCTATGCTCAAAATGGTGAGGTGATGATCCATTTGTGCTTTAAAAATACTTGGTTTTAACCCAAATGGTAGACAGGAAAAGAGTAAAGAACAGACTCAGAAAATGAATCTTCAGTGCATAGAAGTTCTGCTGGCAAGTGGCTCGTAGCAGTTGCCTTGTTCTTCCTGCATAGCAGGAATACTCTGCTCCCCATGGGACAAGCCTGAAGGCCGGGATGAAGGAGGCCCAGTAGAGATGAAAAGGAGCACAGTCCGTGCCTCAAACCCTCTCCGCTGGCTATGAGGACAGCGGGGGATGACTTCTGGAATGACACCACTTACATTCTTTCCACACTGTCTGTCAGGGCTGGACTAGAAGATAAGAGGGATGTGAAGAGAGCTCTCAGAGCCTTAGCGGTGGGTGACTCAGAAAGGACAGCGTTCCAGTTGGCATGCAAGAGGGACTGCTGGGGATGCTGCCTCTTTTCTTTGTCTCACTGCAGTGGGAGGAGACCTTCCTGGGACTAGCAGAGGAACAGTCCACTCCTTTTCCTATGCAAAGACCTGAGCCATCTGTCCTTCGTCCACAGATGATCACAAGAAGCAAGTCAGCTACTGGAAGGGAAAAGAGCTCTTTTCTATCAACGATTTCAGTTTCTACATGGCTTTTGTGAAGAGTTTAGGAAAGATGGCACATGTCATAGAGAAAAATCACCACAACACAGAGGTCAGTTGAGGAGGAAGACACAAGTAGAGATGCTGATAGCAGCCTGCAGGTTTCAACAGCTGGTTAATGTGTGTCTCTGCAATCTGCTCAGGGACACGTCTCGTGCTGTAGCTACATTTTGAAAACAGGCAGTAAGAATGTAGTACAAGTCTTACAGGTCTGCCTTTTGCCATGCACAGTGAATATCTCTCACTCCTGCTTCCCCTTCCCAACATCATTAGTGAAAGTAAGACTACCAGTGACAACACTGAGAAGTACCAACTCCAGCCACAGTCTTTCTCCATACTGGGAAATGGAGCCTTAAAGGTGGAAAGCTTCCAAATTGCTGCAGAACACCACCAGAAATCACCATTGCTTAATTTTTTCTTCCTGCTGAGACTTGTCATCCTTAAATCTGTGGGGAATACTATTGCACAAGGCTGGCACTGCTAAGGCTAGAAAATGTCCTGACCATGACTGCCACCAGTGACACAATCTGCAAAGCTCTTCATTCAAATATGGCTAAGGGTATTCCAGTGCACGTCCCCTACCCTAAACAGCTTTGCCACGCTGTTTTAATTAATCTTGTCACTCTTTGGTGTATTAGCCCCTCATATAAGGAAGAAACAAGAATTAACACAAAACAATGAGCAGCTTGGGGCTGTCTAATTCTAAAAGAGTTGTTGTATCTTACTGAACTGGTTTAGGACAAATTAGGGAAAATATCTCCAAAGGAGCCCCTTATAGGAAACAAAACCCTCCGCACCTTCCCCCCTCCCCACCACTGGGTTCGGGAAGAATTTCTTCAGAGGGGAAGTGGAAAAAGCTTGTTTATTAAAGAACAACAAAAAAACACTCCCAGCACAAGAGAAATAGCCCGAGATGGCAACAGATGTTTCACCAGTCCAAGGGGTCGAGCCGTTTCTCTCTTCGCTGCGGAGGGTACGAAGCTTCTCTTGCAGACCCCGGACAGAGCCCCTTGCCCGGTGCCGGTCCGATATCTTCGGGGGGGGAAAGGGGGGGGGGGGGGAAGGGGAAGGAAGGGAACAACAGAAACCGGGGAAAGGAGGGGAAAAAGAAAAATGGCGAAAAAAACAAGCGAGCTAAAAAAGCAAGAAAAAAAGAAAGAGAAGCAAAGCTAGAAGAGCAAGCAAGCAGCCAGCCGGCCAAGCAAGCATGCAAAAAGCCCAGCCCCAAGGCAGGGGGGGGGGGAAGGACAAAAACGATAGACACAACAAACGGAGCAGGGGACAGAAACCACGATTTGGGATAATAAGCATGAAAATGTCCTGTCCCCACGACATTCCACCCCTTATCCCATATCGTGAACATGTTATTGAACAACGTAAACTTTCTTCTCACTTGCTCCAACCTTCCACACTTACACGTTTTCTTTCATTCTTACTTGCTCAGACCTTCGACACTTTCATATTTCCTTCTGTTTCATGTCTGTATGATCTAATGTACAGACAATGGTGGTCACGCTTAACAAACAATGATATCATCCCACAATCAGATCTCCCTGAGGTACGCAACGGGTTGTCCCATCTTTCTGCATTATCCACCAGGTATAACCTGGTCCTTGAGCAAAGACAATCCCACGAATGGGTTTGCCTGTACTCGAGGCAGGATTAATCCATACTGTCTTCCCCAACAAACCTCTGACATGGGCCACTGGGACTTTATCTCCATCTACTATATTGAGGGACTCAGACTGGGCAGGACCTGCTCGGTTGGTGGAACCTCGAGTGTTAACTAACCAGGTGGCCCTGGCTAAATGCTGCTCCCAGTTCTTGAGAGACCCCCCACCCAATGCCTTCAAGGTGGTCTTTAACAATCCATTGCATCTCTCCACTTTACCTGCAGCTGGTGCATGGTAGGGGATGTGGTATACCCACTCAATTCCATGTTCCCTAGCCCAGGTGTTAATAAGATTATTTTTAAAATGAGTCCCATTGTCTGACTCAATCCTCTCAGGGGTACCATGCCTCCAAAGGACCTGCTTTTCAAGGCCCAGGATGGTGTTACGGGCGGTAGCATGAGACACAGGGTAGGTTTCCAACCATCCTGTGGTGGCTTCTACCATTGTGAGCACGTAGCGCTTGCCTTGGCGGGTTTGAGGCAGTGTGATGTAATCAATCTGCCAGGCCTCCCCATACTTGTATTTGGACCACCGCCCACCGTACCATAGGGGCTTCACTCGCTTGGCCTGTTTGATGGCAGCACACGTCTCACAGTCATGGATAACCTGAGAAACACTGTCCATGGTTAAATCCACCCCTCGGTCTCGTGCCCACTTGTAGGTGGCATCTCTACCCTGATGGCCTGAGGCATCATGGGCCCATCGAGCTAGGAATAACTCTCCCTTGTGTTCCCAATCTAGGTCTATCTTTGACACCCCTATCCTTGCAGCCTGATCTACCTGATGATTGTTTTGCTGCTCTTCATTAGCTCTGCTTCTGGGGACATGGGCATCTACGTGGCGAACCTTCACAGGTAGTTTCTCTAACCTGGTGGCAATATCTTTCCATTCTTCAGCAGCCCAAATTGGCTTTCCTCTACGCTGCCAGTTAGCCCCTTTCCATCTCTCCAGCCAGCCCCACAGCGCATTGGCTACCATCCACGAATCAGTGTAGAGGTAGAGCTTTGGCCACTTCTCCCTTTCAGCAATGTCCAGAGCCAGCTGAACGGCCTTAAGTTCAGCAAGTTGGCTTGATCCACCCTCTCCTTCAGTGGCTTCTGCGACCTGTCGTGTGGGGCTCCATACAGCTGCTTTCCACTTCCGTTTCATTCCCACAATGCGGCAAGAACCATCAGTAAAAAGAGCATACCGTGTTTCTTCTGCCGGCAGTTGGTTGTATGGTGGTGCTTCTTCCGCTCGTGTCACTTCTTGTTCTTCTTCATCAGCGAGACCAAAATTCTCACCTTCAGGCCAGTTTGTAATTACTTCCAGAATCCCAGGTCGATTCAGGTTTCCAATACGGGCGCGCTGTGTGATGAGAGCAATCCACTTGCTCCATGTTGCACTGGTGGCATGGTGGGTAGAGGGAGTCTTTCCTCTGAACATCCACCCCAGCACTGGTAGTCGGGGTGCCAGGAGGAGTTGTGCCTCCGTGCCAATCACCTCCGAGGCGGCTTGGACTCCTTCATAGGCTGCCAAAATTTCCTTCTCTGTAGGAGTGTAGCTGGCTTCAGACCCTCTATAGCTTCGACTCCAGAATCCTAATGGTCGGCCTCGAGTCTCACCAGGCACCTTCTGCCAAAGGCTCCAGGACAGGCCATGGTTCCCGGCTGCAGTGTAGAGCACGTTCTTCACATCTGGTCCTGTCCTGACTGGGCCAAGGGCTACAGCATGAGCAATCTCCTGCTTGATCTGGGCAAAGGCTTGCTGCTGTTCAGGGCCCCAGTGGAAATCGTTCTTCTTGCGGGTGACCAGGTAGAGAGGGCTCACAATCTGGCTATACTCCGGAATGTGCATTCTCCAAAACCCTATGGCGCCTAGGAAAGCTTGTGTTTCCTTTTTGCTGGTTGGTGGGGACATAGCTGTGATCTTATTGATGACATCGGTGGGAATCTGACGCCGTCCATCTTGCCACTTCACTCCAAGGAACTGTATCTCTCGAGCAGGTCCCTTGACTTTGCTCTTCTTGATGGCAAAGCCAGCTTTCAGGAGAATCTGGATTATTTTCTCTCCTTTCTCAAACACTTCTGTTGCCGTTTTCCCCCACACAATGATATCATCGATGTATTGCAGATGTTCTGGAGCCTCACCCTCCTCTAATGCAGTTTGGATCAGTCCATGGCAGATAGTGGGACTGTGTTTCCACCCCTGGGGCAGTCGGTTCCAGGTGTACTGCACGCCCCTCCAGGTGAAAGCAAACTGAGGCCTGCATTCTGCTGCCAGAGGAATGGAGAAAAATGCATTAGCAATATCAATAGTGGCATACCACTTCGCTGCCTTGGACTCCAGCTCGTACTGGAGTTCCAGCATGTCCGGCACAGCAGCGCTCAGTGGTGGTGTCACTTCATTCAAGGCACGATAGTCCACCGTCAATCTCCATTCCCCTTCAGATTTACGCACAGGCCAGATGGGGCTGTTGAAGGGTGAGTGGGTTTTGCTAACCACCCCTTGGCTCTCCAGCTCACGAATCATTTTGTGGATGGGGATCACGGCATCTCGATTCGTTCTATACTGCCGGCGATGCACTGTTGAGGTCGCAATTGGCACGAGCTGCTCTTCTACCCTCAGGAGTCCTACTGCAGATGGGTTTTCTGTCAGTCCAGGCAAGGTGTTCAATTGCTTAACGTTCTCTGCCTCTACAGCAGCTATGCCAAAAGCCCATCTGAGTCCCTTTGGGTCTTTGTAATAACCGTTCCGGAGGAAGTCTATGCCCAGAATACACGGAGCCCCTGGGCCAGTCACTATAGGATGTTTCTTCCACTCCTTCCCAGTCAGGCTCACCTCAGCTTCCACCAGGGTCAGTTGTTGTGATCCCCCTGTCACACCAGCAATGGAAACAGGTTCGGCCCCCACATGTCCCGATGGTATTAGAGTACACTGTGCACCAGTATCCACTAAAGCGTCATATTTTTGTGGTTCTGATGTGCCAGGCCATCGGATCCACACCGTCCAAAAGATACGGTTTTCCCATGCCTCTACCTGGCTAGAGGCAGGGCACCTCTACGCCTGTTTATCCTTCTTTCCTGGGGCATATGTCTTGGAGGTTCCCTCGAGGGGATCAGACATGTCATCATCATCATCATACCTGGCTGTTCGGCTACGGGCAACTGGGGCTGCTTTCCTTTTCTTACCTTCCTTCAATTCACGCACTCGTTGTGCCAGAGCAGCAGTAGGCTTCCCATCCCATTTCCTCATGTTTTCTCCAGACTCACGTAAGAAGAACCACAACTCAGCTCGTGGGGTGTACCTTCTCTCCCCAACAAGGGAACGTCTGCGTTGGGTACCAGGGCCTCTAATTTGTACAGCTGAAATTTGGAGGAGGTCTTCCTTAATCTCTTCCCTGAGTTTCTTGCTGCTTTTCTCTATTTTGTCTTCTAGTTCCTGCAGTCGTGTTTCCACAGCTGCAATTCTGGCATGAGTCGGGCCATGTACAGCATCCGCATATGCCCGAAGTTTCTTCGCCATATCGAGTACAGTCTCGTATACCTCCTCCCGCTTCATTATTGCTAGCGCAGAAGCATATTCAGGTGGCCCAAGTCGCACCAGTTTCCTCCACATTACAGGTGTGCATGGTACAAAGTCTGGATTCCTAGTTGTTACATCGTCTGAAAAAATGATCTCCACCACTGCCATCTCCCTCAGGCGTTGGATCCCCTGTTCTATGGTCTTCCATCGTGTCTGCTGAACATAGAGGTCATCGGCACACAGATATCTCTGTGCCACGCTGTCCAGGACCCGTTCCCAGAGGCTGTGAGGGCTAGCCCCCCTCATCATGCCTTGGTCGATGACGGGATCATGTGACAGGGATCCCAAATGCCTTGCTTCAGTGCCATCCAGAATGGTAGCCTCCCCTGCCGCATCCCAAAGGCGGACCAGCCAACTAATTATAGATTCGTCGGGCTGTCGCCGATAATCCTTCCTTAGGCCTCGAAGGTCCTTCAGGGAGAAGGAATCAATAGTGGCCTCTGATCTTGTGCCAGTTGCTCTGACTCCTGATTTTATGTCAGGAGGTGTTGAGGGTCCTTCTCCTGCATCGTAATCATCATCATCCTCCACTGGTCGGTCAGTCTTATCTGTACACTTTCCACTTCTTGTACTAGTAGCAACAGCCCTTGGCTGAGGCTCACTGTCTGATTTAACTGCTGGCTTCGAGCCTGGGGTGTTAGCTGCAGCCTGAGTAACTGGGATAGCTGCTGATTTATCTCCCTGCCCCCCTGCCTCTGTCTGCTGCCCTACAGTATCTAGCAGGGTACGATAAGCATATGCCAGGGCCCAGCTCACTTCAAGGATCCTTTTCTCCTTAGGGTTATCCTGGCATTTCCCTTTCAGGTACTTCGCCACCTCAGCCGGGTTCTGAATTTGTTCAGATGGAAAGTCCCAGTCTACCGGATCAGAAAACTCCTTTAAAATTTGGCCCATATCCTCCCATTTCCCACACCACTCAGGACTTTTTACCCTTGGTTGTACCCCTAAATCAGGGGTCTCACCAGCCCCTCTAGAAATTTCAGCCTTCATCTTATATAAACTGTAGACAGTATAGAGCAAGGTTGTTAAATTAAATAACAGAAAGATGGTGTCCTTGGCAGTCAGGGAGAAGTGATCATTTTCTAATAGAAATGTAAACAATTCGGAGGAGGAAAAGGAAAACAAAGGCTGAATAACCTCCTCCCCCATAACAAATTTAACACACAGCCGCGACCACGAATTATACATTCCTGGAACCGATAACAACATTTTTATAAGCCCCTTGCAAAATATCACACCCAAGCCCAGCCCGATGAATATTCTGGTTAGTGCCCCTCTGCTACAAAAGCTACGTATTAGGGACAATACCGGAGCTATTTCTGGATAAGAAAATAACCCCAGTGACCATAAAGCTATGAAAACTTCAAAGAACCCTAATGACCAGAGATAGAGGCAGGCTTTCACTCCAAATGACATTACAACATTAAAAGGAGACATACCAATATTCCCACAAACAGTTAAAGCCAAAAAAAAAAAAAATATTATTAGAGTAAAGCTTTTTCCACTTTGTCCTTTTCCCCGTACGGGCCACCAAATTATTTGAACTGGTTTAGGACAAATTAGGGAAAATATCTCCAAAGGAGCCCCTTATAGGAAACAAAACCCTCCGCACCTTCCCCCCTCCCCACCACTGGGTTCGGGAAGAATTTCTTCAGAGGGGAAGTGGAAAAAGCTTGTTTATTAAAGAACAACAAAAAAACACTCCCAGCACAAGAGAAATAGCCCGAGATGGCAACAGATGTTTCACCAGTCCAAGGGGTCGAGCCGTTTCTCTCTTCGCTGCGGAGGGTACGAAGCTTCTCTTGCAGACCCCGGACAGAGCCCCTTGCCCGGTGCCGGTCCGATATCTTCGGGGGGGGAAAGGGGGGGGGGGGGGAAGGGGAAGGAAGGGAACAACAGAAACCGGGGAAAGGAGGGGAAAAAGAAAAATGGCGAAAAAAACAAGCGAGCTAAAAAAGCAAGAAAAAAAGAAAGAGAAGCAAAGCTAGAAGAGCAAGCAAGCAGCCAGCCGGCCAAGCAAGCATGCAAAAAGCCCAGCCCCAAGGCAGGGGGGGGGGGAAGGACAAAAACGATAGACACAACAAACGGAGCAGGGGACAGAAACCACGATTTGGGATAATAAGCATGAAAATGTCCTGTCCCCACGACACTTACCTTGAAGAGTCTTTTTATGTAAAAAAAAAAAAAAATCACAGGTTATTTTGAAAAGCTCTCTATAACCTTTGAAGAAACAGAAATGACATACAGAGTTGAGTTCTATTTTGGGACAAAACATGTACTTTGCCTTCTCTCCAAATATTGGAATGTAGCAAAAAAGATTTTTAGAAGTCTGCAAAGTATCCACTGGGTAACTTTATAAGGCTTTATTAAAGATGGATAGGGGCACTTAATTTCTATATTTATTAGATTTTTGGAATCTTTGTGTTCCCTGGCCCACATATTCTCCAGGAAAACAGAAGTAAACTGCCATGTTGGTCAGATCTTACCTACCTTTCCACTGAAAAAAATGAGCCATGCTGGACAAGCATCAGCCTATTTTGGTCCAGCCATGTGGGAGTGCTGCTTTCGGGGAAGAGGCTACTGGTGAACTGAAGCGATGTCTAGTTTTAAATACAAGACCACCCAAAAGTGAACCCAAGTAGGGCAGCAAGAATGATGAGAGCTGTAGAGACAATGAGGTCTGGAAAAAGACAGGAGACTGTTTTTAGGTTTTTTGGGTTTTTTTTTCCTCTTTTCCAGAAGAAACTTAAGTCCTACATTAGGACTTAGAATGGAATGGTGATTACTTGTCTTTACTGAGGAAAGGACCAGAATAAATGGACTTGCTTTGCAGACAACAATAATGGGAAAGCTTTTAATATGTTATTGAAGCACTTAAACAGGATGAAAAAGGAATTTCTGAAACCTCGCAGTCAGTCTGTCACCTGCCCATGGCCTGTGCACAACTGGCAGTGTCTCGGTGCAGCCGTTTGCCCTAGAGAGGATAATCTCAAAAACCCTGCACCTCATCTGTATAGAGGGGATGGGCCCTTCCATAGCAGATGTAGTGATTAAGTATGGCCTTAAAGGAAATGGCTCTACTCACTTGTCCCCTAAACAGCTTCGATCACTTTTTTCCCAAACCATTCTCCCTTGCTCTTCTCCATGCTTTCACTGCTTTAATCCTTCTCTTCCCTGCCCACCCAGAGAAGAAGATGGATGATGAATTGTAAGAACAGCAGGTACACTCTGCAGGCAGAAGTAATGCATGCTCAGGAGCAGGACTTTAGGGGGTGGCTGCACACTTCCATCTGCAGCAGAGGAGGTTCGGGTGTGAAACGAAGCCGTCTCCTGGCCAACGTTCACAGCTAAGCAAAAGAAGCACGACGCATGAAATGACACAATCACGGGCTGCTCTTTTCAGATCTGTAGAGTATTCCTGCTTCTGTGTTTGAGGCTTTGGTTGTTATGTGCCATCTGTCTCCCCACCACAGATTATGATTTCCCAGCAAAAGGAATGCACAGGAAAGAGCATGTGGCTAGTTTCCTGTCCATGGTCCGTTAATACTGGAAGAAAAAGAGACAAGGAGACACTCCCTTTCCTAGCTGGAGTACCTGTAGAGAACAACTGGTGGTAGATGCGTAGAAGGTGGACCAGATTCTACTTTCAATAGTGGGTAAAAAAGTTGCTTAAGAGACTGGAGTTCCCTCCAATGTAGTTCCAATGGAAAGCAGTTCCATTACTTTCCATTACAAACCCAACTATTAGATAAGATTCTACCTGAAATTATTTCTCCAAATAAAAAATGGAAGTTCAGTAACACAGCATAACCACCCTTGTCATCCAATCAATTTTAAATGACTCAGACTTGTTGTCTGTGCTGAATAGAGGCCTCCTTACCTTCTTCTCTACTCATTTTCCCCTTCTGACTCCACACGATCCATGGAACTTTGATCACCACGATGATCCTTCTTAATGGAACATAACATGGTATTTCTCTAAAACAAGGTAAGTTCAATGACTGTAATCAACACCTACCTTTTCCTCCAATACAAGTTAAGTCCACATCAAATAGGACATTTGTAGTAGGCCAGGTAAACAAAGCTGAAGTTTGTTAAGTTTTGTTTGCATGTTGGTCCGGACAACATCATGATGAAGAGGGAGATTCACTTATGAAACACCAGCCAAGGAGGAGAAAGAGGAAACCAACCTTTTGAAAAATAGCATCAGGAAGTAAACAGGATCCACAATTACACTTACGGCATCTCTATAACCCCTCAAGCCATGCAAGAATAGTTTCCTCAAGAAATGTAGTGTTCCTATTTCCAAGAACTTCCCAGTCAGTTAGTTCCCTGCAAGCAAGAGCCAGCCCAATAACTCTGGCCTGTTCCTGCTAAGCCATCTGCTACCCCATCACAAAGACAACTTCAGCCTTCCCCTCCTTTATAGTACCCAATGTTCAGAAGCCATTACCAGACAATTCAGACTAAGGCTAGATAACAAAAGCTAGAGTTACTTCATAAAAGACACACCTATACTTTTTTGTCTAGAGAGCTCTTCAATTTCTTCCCTCTATTCTGTCACCAGTGAGGTCACACGGTGCATCGTTTATGTTGCAAAATCTACCTGTCCTGTTTTTCAAAGGAAAGCTTTAAAAACCAGTGTAAGAAAAAAGGCAAAACATCTCATGTCACTTGCAGCAAACTCAATAAAAAATTCAAAAATTTTCCTCTCATCCTGTTTTCACAGGATTGCAGAAAGCTAAAAAAACCCAAAAATCCCCAAAACAAACAAACAAAACCAAAAACCCCAAACCCCAAAACAAAACCAAATAACATCACAAAAACTAATGTAACTGACTATTTTTCCTTCTTCATATTCACCAGTATCTGCTCATCTCAAAATAGGGCATATACTCTGGAAATAGGAGACATTTTAGCATGCCTAACTTAGTTTGCCATTTGAACACACTTGACATCAAGTACTGTGCTGTAGTACAGCACTGCCACCCTTGGCACCAGCAATTTGCCTGCACAATTTGTACAACCTCAAGAGGGAGACTTATCTAAACTACTAACCTAAACCACCTTCTCTATTTTTCTTAGTCAAACTTGTAAGTATTCAACATCCATTTGGGGTCTTCTGCCACAAATCAAAGCAGGCTAAAAGGGAGATAATAATTTTTAACCATGCTTAGCATCTTATCACATTTGAGGAGAGACAGGTTTCTCACCAGCATCCTATGTGATACCACCTTCAGGACTGGAATACAAATCTAAGTCTTACAAATAAGCACAAATAAGTCCTGCTAAAGCACTTCTATTCAGCACAAAACACTAAAAACTTCAGGTTGGGATTTGTTAGTAGACACCAGCTGGCTACAAGGCTACAGCTGCAACAGCATTTCAGAGAACACCCCATTTTAATGTACATTTCTGGTCACTTGAATTAGCACCAAAAGAAGACATACGCTCCACAGCAGTCATCACAACTGAAGCTCTGGCAGAGCACAAAGAGCTGCACTTGACCATACAAAAACTGTGTGCTTTAATTACATTTGGTTGAAAACTTCTATCATCTAATGACTGAACAAACCCAACTATTAGATAAACTCTTACCTGAAATTATTTCCCTGAATCCTAAAGGGAAGTACTACTCTCAGATCTGGGGGGAGGGGGAAACCCACTGATTTTCTACTACCTTTCTCTCTCTCAAGACTTTCAAAATTTAAAACTTTCAAGGCAAGTTATGAAATCCATAATGTACATAAGGACAAAGGTAAGATTCAGAAATGCACAGTTGAGGAGGATTATTCCTTCTGAAACGTCCTGGCTTTTAAGTTGACTTGCTTGTGTCACCCTTTTTGTAAAATAATAGGCAGGAAAAGGTTTAAGCACTCCCAGATTCCAACAATCAAATGAAAACAGGAAAGAAAGCAAGCAAGTGCAATTCAGATACAACAGCATATGTAGTATTCCACTTTTTAGTTCAGCCATATCTGGGAATCACAACAAACCATCAAATGGCATAATTCCTGTTCAAATAACTGATGACATGACACAACATAAATTAGTTATAAATAATTATCAGTCAAAAAATAGAAATCTCAAATGGAATTTCACAAATTACTGTACTGAAATTTCTAGGAGCATATTTCCCCCAAAGGTTCCACAGAACAGCATTACAACTAGAACAAAAATTTAAGCCAACATTGTTCACTGTCCCTCACTATCTCTGTCCTTAAAAGTTACAAGAATGTGAATAACATTAGCAAATCCTGCTCGAACAGGAGAGGAAGAGGGAAATGGGATGCACCCTGTCATTTTGCCTATTTGTCAGAAATCTGTTTCTCTTAGTTGAATTGCTTGGAACATATGAAAAGCACAAGTTGCTGTGACAATACTATAACTACTCACCACAATTTTTTTCTAGTATTAGCTTCTTTCACTAGGAACCTAAAACAAAACCAGAGTTTGCATGAGTTTCTGTCCTTAAATATACAGGATGAACGTCTCAATGGCAGAGGTGAAGAACAACATAAGCAAAAGTTCTGAAAGTTCAAAACTATCTACAAGTTTGCAAAAAGAGCGTTATTATGTGCTTCTCACCACTAGCATAAATCTGTGACCATAGTATTGTGTTCTGCTTCACCAACAAATTTATATATATATACCTTTTTGCCAAGCAATAGTTAACTGTAAAAGGAAGTGGATTCAATTTCCAGACATACATACCAAAATGCTTAAGACGCCTTGAACCTCTTACTCCCAAACCAGGAAAATGAATCTGCACATCTGGACATTCAAAAGCTAGTAAAGGCTTTCCATTTGGAAAAAAGTGGCATATAGAGGAGATTTAAAGAGAGTTCTTGAGGAAAGACAGTGCAAGAAAACTATCAGAATCCTGGTGAATGGTAGATGAACTTCCCACACCACAGTGACTCTGGCAATAGATCTGATGTAGGACTGTAGTCCAAGTCCTATGAAAGACAGAGGGAGCCAGATACAACATCTTGTCCCATTACGCCCCTGTCCAAGAGTCCAGCACTAAATCCCACTGCTGCCCAAGGTGATGTCCTGTCTCAGAGGGATATGCAAACCTGCTCCATCCACAGGGGCATCACGGGAGTGTAGTCAAGGACTGGCTAGCCATTTGTAAAGGCCTGCTGTTCTGCAGCTGCCTCTTGCTTCAGGGCTTGGCACCACCTGCTGTTTCACAGGAAGAGGGGAGGGGTGGAGGAGAAATGTGAGCATGTTACCACTCGTGGTGTGGTTCCACCATAAAGTTGTGATATGGCCAAGCTGCACAGTCTAGGAGTCAACAGGCACACACTGGCAAATCCTTCTGGAGTTTATCAGCTGCTCCTGGCCATCACACACAACAGATGCCTGCCCCTGGGATAAAGTGATGATGCAGACAATCCTGTATGGACACATAAGCTGGTACCCTTGGTGGTATTGATGCTGTAATGCTTGTTTAAGGCTGCAGATGTGAGTGACATTACAGAATAAAATGATGATCAAGGATTTGAAAGGGACCAACAACACCACTTGAGGCAAACAGCTCTCTTGGCAAGACTCCTGTCATGTCTCCCAGCTCTGAAATTGGACAGGATTGTTGGCGTGGTGCACTCATTCAGATCCACGCTTTTAGCCACGGCCAACAGAAGAGATCTTGATGACAGACAAGAAGAGCCAAGAAACAAGATTGATGATTTCTCCTGAAAGAGTGCACCAGATAGCTGACGCCTGACAAGACTTTGCAGAAATGGGAGATGGCACACTATCCTCCTGCTCCAACACCAGCCAGCTTCCTTCCCCTGAGAACACTTGTCCTGTCGGCAACATTTCAGGAAGATAGTAAAAACTGTTCTCTGCCTGGGGTTGGTATGCTGATTTCAAAACTCAAATGTGCCAGAAGAATTTCCTAAGGATTCCCAAAGGGAAAGACTATATGTTCCTTATTTCACTCTGTTTTATTACTAGAATATCAGAATTAGCACCCTAGTGAAAATGACTGAATGTGAACACTTACACATTCTTCTATGTGTGCCACCTCAGTTTGGTTTTATTCTGACTTTTCTCCTTTATTTCTGGAGAGTGAAAGTCTGCCTCTTGCAAGCTGAGAAAAAAGACAGCAATCTCCCCCCAGCTCTAGTGGTGAGAATCTGGGAAAGCAAGGGACAAAGCCAGAACAGCCAGAGTTGGAGAAATAAGTGTAAAGGTCTAGTACCATTCAGTTCAGCTGACCTGCCACACTACTCTAACACAAACTCTAACATTTCATTGCCTTTAAGATAATTTCAGGATACTCAACATGAGACCTGCTAGCACTATGCATCCTGTATTTACAAAGGATGCCAAAATATGTCCACAATATCTAAAATGTCCACCAAGGAATTAAGGAAATTCCATAATTAATTGTATTAAGTGTGTTTTATAATTGCCCATAATATCTAGAAGTATTTAATTAAAGAGAAAACCCACCTTATTCTCCCTTCACTCCCTGGAATCAAATCAGTCCCTGCATCTCCCCTGCATTATATTTCTAACCTAGCCATTGCTTCTCCTGCAGGGCTATGTACCTGGCTTTCGTGGGACATCCCAACACACCATAAGCCCCATCACAGAAACACTCAAGACCAGAGCACTGCACAGGGCAAGGATTTGTTTTCTACAAAATACCTTTTGGATCACAAAGGAATCATGAACCTCACAAAAAGTTTCTGAGTTTTCAGTATATATAATTTCAGAACAATTTTTGATAGTACATTTATCTATCACTGTCTCAAGTCTCCTCTAAATCACAGTGAAGAAGACGGCAAAGGAACAGTGAAACAACACTTTGGCTGTATTTTTTCCGTGGAGCCTTGCACTGCCAAACACAAGTTTTTCACCTGTTCCTGAAATGTACTGACCTACTGAGATAAAGAAAGACCAAACTCCTGGTTTGAATGAGGCAAGGGAGGCCTTTGGAACAACCTGTAGGACTTTTCAAATGTGTTTGTGAAGTAAGAAAAAGGTAAAGGAGGAGACAGAGAATGAAAGGCCAAGGATAACAGCAGAGGAAGGTGAAAGTATTAAACTTGTCAGATGACCTGGCAGAAGAGGGACTTGAGATGGTTGAATGGTGTGTAGCTGTTAAAAATGCCAGTTGATACAGAGCTAACATGGCACACAGCACAGCTGAGCAGCCAAACCCCATGAGAACTGGTGTAAGGCCCCAAACAACTCGCTTGGCGAGGTCCTTGACAGGCCTCACAGTTGTTCACATACTCTGAGTTAGACAAGATATCTTCAAGAGATCAAAACAATGTAAAAGACTTTACTGGCAACTTTAGAAAATTGAGAAACTTTGGCAAAAGTTTTAGTGCAACATTCAATTAACATACAACACATCTCAAAGAGTTAACTTGGTCCATGCAAATTAAAGAACTCTGAGCCAGCCTGTTCAATTTTAAGTTACTCAAAAGTTCCAAGAAAAAGGAATTAGAAGAGTAAGAAAGAGAAAGAAAGGCAAAAAAGATACAGAAAAGCACACATACAGCTACCAGCTCCTGGATTCCAGCAGTGTTCAGATAGAAATTCCAAGAGGAGGTAGGGTCAAGATGTCTGATTACCTCATGTTCAGCCTTAAATACCCATTGGCCTTCCTACCTTCTAAGCTACAGTATTCCCAAACCTGATTCCTATCAGCATATAAATGTTTAAACCACTACTAAGCTATTGTGGTTTAACCCCAGCTGGCAGCTGAGTCCCACACAGCTTCTCACTCATTCTCCGCCCCCAGAAGGATGGGGAAGAGAATGAGAAAAAAGCATAAAACTTTTGAGTTAGGAATAGTTTGATAATAGAAACAAAAACCCAGAAAAAATAATAATACCATTGATGTTTACAGTAATAATATAAATAATGAGAGCAAGAGAGAAAAAAAAAAAAAACCAAGAAAGACATGAATTACAAGAATTGACACCTGTCTCAATTCTCCCCTTCTTGAGGGACCAAAGTGCTTTTAGATCTAAAAATTGGGTTGCTGTCCTCCTACAACTACCCTGAGGAATGCTGTCTACTCCAGTAACTTCATTTTGTTTGTAATATTATCTCAACTTCTGCCTTTTCCCTAATTTGAACTTCTACTGTTAGCACAGTTCATAATATCTGCACTTTTGATAACACTTATATTTTAGGAAAAAATCATGCCCAAAAACACCTACAGCCAAACTATCATCTGGGGGAAAATGAGACTGTATGGTACCCCCCCACCAAGATTTATACTTTATGGTAGAATAGGCAAAAAGCCGTTGCTTATACTGAGCTCACATTCAGTTGTACAATCCCTCTATTTCTCAAAATCCTCCATGAGGAACCTGGTAAGTCCAGGCACTCAAACTGATCATCAAATTACAGTTTACAGTAGTCAACATTTCAAATGCAACAAAAATACAAAAATGTCCCCACATCTACATTCCCCTTCATCACTATAAGCATGTACACAAGCATACACAATTTGTAGGTGCTGTTCTGACAATTTGAAATTATAAGGATATCCAGAGCATGAGCAAACAATTGTTCTACACCTCTGTCTTCCTCAGCATAAGTCAGCTGTGCCCTATTCTCAGTTTCTGGGCTGCTGCCCTTTGAGAGGGGGCAGTTTAAGGCTGCTCCAAGTATCTCAGGAAACTCACCACAGAAGAACTGAGCTAAGGACATTCCTGACCAGCACCAGCTTTTTCCTCATCCCCATCACAGCCTGGCTCTTGTTCCCATATCACTCTGCTTCATATGACAGAGGCTCCTTTAGGAAACAGCTTCATTTGCCCTTCCCAGGTAGTTCCTTGTTGGGGGCTGTAGGGAGGGAGCAGGCTAGGAGACACAGAGAGTCAGTGGTGGAGCACTGTGGGATCGGTTCTTGCCAGCTACACTTGCTCCTTATGCCTGCACTGTCCAAGTGAGTTGTGTGCAGGGGTGAGGTGTAGCCTCATGTCAGATCCATGAGCTTTTACCTCATGGAAGAAATGCCCTCTGTCTTATGCAGGACTCAGAAAAAGATCAGGATGATTCCCCTCTTCAGTGTGGTTGGTTTTGTCCCCTTTGATTTGAGCTTAGCCTCTTTAGCAGTCCTAATCCTCTACTGGAAAAGCTCCAGAAGAGTCTGATGAATGTGCAATTCCCACTTTATCAGTCAATGCACCAGACAGAGGAAGGCAGCAGGCAATTTTCTGAAGAGAATATGGTTACCATACCGTCATAACTCAGAGCCCAAGGTCAAAGGAAGAAGCATTTGGTGCTCCTCTGTTATTGCATCTCTCAGGATGAAACATTTTGGATGCTTAGCAGAGGAAGTGCTACACACGGTCATGAAAGCTCATGGGCTGTGCAACACATCATATTCTTCATAGATGTGTCAATAAAAATGTTCTCAACTCTGAGCCCTTTATAGCTATAAACAAAATCCACAGTACTAATACAGAGATACTTCCTTTGTACCTAAATCCAATGTTTCATAACAACTTTTCTGACAGCATGGCTTTTAATTCAGTTACAGACCTGTGTAGCAAGCATGTTTTCTATTCACTGGAATACATTATTAAAAATACTTATTTATAATAATATATATATTTTCTAAATGTGTTTTCCTTTGAACTTTAAAGTCTAGGTTTCAGATTGCATGCACCCCAAATTTCAGTAACAGTGTGGAAAGAAAGCATATTAGTGTCTTTCAAGTTAGACATCTGTTTAGAATGTTTTGTGGCCAGGCTGAGTCTTAAATCAATTTGGTTATAAAAACAAAAAACTTTTTACAGTATTAAAATAAAAGAATGGGGATGACTTATTGCTTGTTTTTAGCAATTGACTTGTCTGAGGGAAGATGGACCATGTGGAATGAACTGACTTAAAAATCCACTGACACGATGCAGTCATTTATTGATTTTTTATAAGCAATAATGACTTGGAAGGGCTTTGCTCTGCCTGTTGGTTTAGCACTCTTTTTTAATACTTAGAGAAATCAAGTTTGTTTAGCTGACTGTATGATTTCTTACAATAAATGAATAATATGACAAAGCATACTTGGTATCTCATAATTTACTGTTATAAATATTTTCTTAAAATTCTCTTTCTGCTTATTTCCATTAGGAAAATAGACTTTAGATTTCTAAGCATTTTTTCCTTTTTCTCCAGTCTCTACATGACTAAATTAAATGTTTCTCCTTGCATTTTACTGCAATTCACAGCTTCATATGGACTTCTATGCAAGATAGGTGAGGGGAATTGGTGGAAACAGAACGGGAGCAGACAAAAGCCAGAGAAGGATGCAAGAAGCATCTTGTCATAAGCACTCATTCTTCTTTTGAGCTCTCTGCATTCAAGACACTTTGTTTTTCTTTTTCATCTCCTTTTTTTCTGGTGGCTTGTAAAGCTGCTTTTGTGCTCCAGGGACCCACTTACAATTTCTGCGCTAGACACCAGGTCTTACCCCCACTAAAGTCAACTTTCCCCTTGGCAGAGAAGTGAAGAAAAAAATTTTAATTCCAAGGTCACTGCCACTTCCAGAGTGATGCTATCTGAGACCTCAGCTCTACTGCTGCTCCCGGCACCAGAGAGCAGCAGTTTCAGCCTTTTTTCCCCCAGGCTCCCAGACAAGCTTCTCGTTTAGCAAGCAAGCAAGGAGTGGTCCCTGCACTAAGGCAGCAGCTGCACAGCAATCAAAGTTCTCCTTTTCTCTCTGCAGAATTCAGAAGCCTTCATGGAAACATCAGCATTACCAACCTGCAGCCTTCTAAGGAGTGGTAAATATAAGCAAAAGTAGCTCGGAAAATGAAATTCTTGTTGCTATGTAATATACCCAGCTGAAGTTAATAAAGACAATCCTCAGAAGCATGTAAGTTTAAAGAGCTATACCAGCTAAGCACAACATGGAAAATTGAAAAAAAAAAAAGAAAAAGGGCAAAAAAAGTAAAAAAAGAAAAAATCCAAACAAAACCTAAATAAAATATCTTGTCATGAAATGCTTTTTTAGCTGTGATTTCACTTCTTCTGCATTTATTATGATCAGTTGGTTAAATTGGGAATTAAATCCAGAGTGAGGACAGCTTGCAGTTTAACAAGAATGTTATCCAAACATCTCATATGCCTTTTTCCTCCCCTTGAAATAGCATCATTCTGAAACACTATTCAAAGAAAATAAGTTAATTTGAAATTGTTTGAAATTGCTAGCTCTGGCAATCTGGAGAGTGAGTGTTTTTCAATCACTTTGTTCTTTCAGAGTTTATAAAAGCAGTATGGAAGGAGCAAGAAGCAACCAGTGTTTCTTCGTGAGGAAATGCTTGTGTTTATGAGAATATTAAGAATGTCTGTCTCTTTTTTCAAATACCGTGTGTTAGTTAAAGGATCAAAAATTACCTTGGCTTCCAGGTCACTGCTAGTTTCCTGTATACTATCACCTTCCTTCCCAATAATCTAAAAATAATGGGGAATATTAAAAAATAAGAAAAAGAACACAGATGAGAAACTAGCTAGAGTAAAAAAGCTGCAACAATAGAGATAAAGTGGGTGTTCCAAGTATGTAGGTGCTTGAAATAATGCTGACCATAAGAAGACAGATGAAGAGTGAAGTCGATAATTATTTTCCAGAGATGAAATGGGGTTATATGAGAAATTGATGGCAGGTGGTCTTGAAAATGAAGGTGTGGATGAGTTTAAGTTCAGTGTTCAAATAAGCCTTTTGGATGAACACTCATTTTCAAGCAGGAGTTTGGGAGAAAGAAGATTGATATTTCGAAGACGCCTGCTTTGAAACCTCATTCAGGAAAATTTTAGTAAGTGGGTGAAGCAGCTAAAGTCTTTGGTGCTACGGACTACCAGCGAGTCTCATGAATGGTCAGACTGGGGAGTTTCCTTAATAACTCTTCTACATTCCCTGCAGGAAGGAGCAAAGGAGGAGTAAGGAGAGCACTGACCCGCTGCATCTATGGTAAGTGATGGAACTTACTGTTCCATTTACAGCTCCCTTTTAAAAATAGATGCTGGGCAAGTAAGCAATTAAAATTCAAGAAGGAAAACAGAAGTATCTGGCTCTTGTTCAGTAAGCCTAACTTGTATAAAAATGATCTGCACATAGCTGGTATAAGTATAAACAGTCAGCAGCATGAGATTATGAAAAACAATTCTTGCCTGGCAAGTGTAATTACTTTTAACAAAATGTAAAATCCAGGGAGTGAAGAGAACACAGCACAAATATTCTCTCTGTAGGCTTGGTCATTCAGCTGTATGTGGAATAAGCTCCCATAAAGCATCTGAACCATCGTCTTTGGACATATCAATGCAGACAGGTGCAAAAGAGTCCAAATTCCAAGCTGGACATATGCTAGCTTGGGGCCCCAGTCCCAGTCAAACAAGCTCAGGAAGAGATTTGTTAGGGTGACCTGAATACCATGCGGTGACACCATTTCTAATTCAAAGCTGGTTCATGTCTGGTCAATGATCTCTGATGTATCTGCACACACCAAGACACCTCCCAGCTCCCCGGCTCTCCTCTGTGGCATTGAGTTCACCAGGAGAGCAATGAACAATAGCAGTCCCATGACTGTCTCACCATTATCCAGCACTTTCTGGGTTCCATCCCCCCACCCCCCAATTGTCTTCTGGGTAAATCACTTGCTGTCAATGGCCTGGCAGCAGAAGCACCATTGTTCCATCTAGTGGAGAGCTATTCAGTGTTGATGGCCTTTGATTTCTCTTTCCAAACATAGGCCTTGACTCTGCCAGATAGGATTTTGCTGGTATGGTTATGCTGGCCAATCCTCCTAACATAAGCACAGTCTGTAGTCCCCAAAGATTTATTGCGGCCCAAGTCGTCTAACTTGCATTCAATCCTGTGAAAATAATAAGTGCAGAAAATACCAAAGCCACTCAGAAAAGTCTGATATAAAATATATACACTAATTTTCAGTGAAGGTTGCAATCGTAAATCGCATTCAGAGGAAAAGTAAATAACGACATTCATAGTTTGGCACAGACATGCTGCCAGTGTGTCACATCCTGATGGATTGGGGATATGTCTGTGTCAAACTATGAATTCCATTTTTGCTTTCTGAATGCCATTTACAATTGCAACTGTCCATGTGGATTATTGCATCTATTTTTATAGCCAAGGCTCTGTCTGGGAAGATGTAACAGAGCAATCAACAACACTGACTGGTTCTATTTTGCTGGAACAATAGTGTTCCTGTGAGCTGAGCTCTTCCATCTTTATGCCCAGGACAGGAGGGCTGGGGCCTGGGCTTCCCCTCATCTTGAACAGCATGGGCAACAGAGAGATAGAGGTTTATTATGTGGGTCCATTTGTCAAAATGCAGTTTCCCTGCTGAAACCAAGACATGAGCAGTCAAGCCAAAGACTTAATAGTAATCATGAGGTCAGGTGGTAGGGCACTCCAGAGAGACAGCTCTGAAGAGCTGGGGAAGCTGGGAACCCATAAGAGTGCAACCATGGAGAATGACCATTGAGCTGAGGCCACCGTCCTCACCTGCTGTCCAGCGTGAGAGAGGAGAAGGCTCACATAGTCTCTGGTGCTCCTGTTCATCTCCTCTTCTTCCCAGTAAATTAGTGCTCAGGCACTGCATTTTTATTCAGTCTGTACCACACGCAACCTGAGAGCTGAGCTTCATATGGATGAAACATCTACTAGGTCACAGGCTAGATGAAAGGAAGAGAGGTTCTACAGTGAGGGTTGTGAAACATGTCTGGAACATGTCATGGAGAGAGCTGGTAGATGTCCCATCCATGGGAATGTTCAAGGTCTGTTTGGATGAGCAGCCTGATCCAGCTGAAAATGTTCCTGCTTCTTGGAGGTGGATTAGGCCAGATGATCTTTAAAGACCCCTTTCCAGCTCAAACTATTCTATGATTAGCAAAAGCAGAATTCTTTGCTTTCTTGTATTACACGTGTAGGAAAGAAATTCCACCCCTCCCCCCCCTCCCCATATTCCTGCCCCCTATACCTAGATAATGGACCTTTCCTGGGGGACTGCCTGTGGATATAGATCACAGACAGCTGAGGCACTGCGTGTGGGGTGAAGGCAGTGGGTGCAGGGCACTGCTGGCTGATGGCTGGTACCTGCCACTGCATCCTCATCCGAGGGGACACCTCGGCAGTTCAGGTCTGAGGAGCAGCAGAGAGTTTGTCCCCACTCCCAGAACTGTCTGCTGCGGCTTCAAAGTTTGGATCTCCTCGCTAAGGACTGGCACCTCACCAAGGAGAGGACTGGTTTTCACTTTTTACCTTGAATTTCCTGCATCAGCCTGCTCTGGTTTCGTCTGTCCTCTCCTTAAGCCTCCCGTACAAGTGCCACTTTAGGTACTTACCGAGCTCCAGCATCCAGCACCACTCGCAGAAGGCCTGGCCGCTTGACCGGGATCCCTTGCCGCTTCCAGTACAAGCTAGAATTCCGTCGGCAAAACGTTCTGGGGAAATAAAACAAACACTGGTAGTTAAAGAAATTATCCCAGCTGCTACTCGGCTTCCAGGAGAAGCCGGTAAATGCGGTGCCGTGCTGAAGGCGCCGGTGATGCCGAGGGAGCTGCGCTGACGCCGCGGGAGCCGCGCAGGACGAGAAGCGCGGCGACCCCGGGGCCGGGCGGAGCGGCAGCCGCGGGGCAGAGGCAGCGGTGCAGGGGACACTGAGGCCGCTCCAGACATCCGCGAGGCGGGGGACGACCCGCACCGCACTTTTCCCTCTCAGCTTCTCGGGATAGCCGGGTTTCCCGGCCGCGGGGGCAGGTGCACCGCACCGCGGGCTCCGGCTCCCGGCTCCCCCGGGCTCCCCCGCGGATCCCGCGGCGGGGACGGCGCCGATCGCCGCGGTCCCGCCCGGCGGATCCCGGCGGATCCCGCTCCCCGGCCGCCGCAGCAGCGCCCTCTGGCGCGGCGGGCGCGGCGGGCGCGGATCGCGTGCGAGCGGGCAGCGCTGCTCGCCCCGTCCCTCGGCCGCCCGCCCGCCACCTGGATCACGAGGGATCGCCCGAGCATCCTCCCCACCCCCGGCGCCCTCCGGCCCGCTCCCGCCGCTCGCTCCCGCACCTCCGCCCTGCGCCGCGGCCGGGGGCTGCTGCTCGCCCGGAAAAAAACTTTGCACCCCCCGGGTCGTGGCGGGGACCGTGGGGTAAGTCGCTGCATCCCGAGAGCTCGCGGCGGGCAGGACAGGCTTCAGCCTGGGCTGTGCGGGGGAACCGGGGGGCTGTCGGCTGCGGCCGCCTCGCCCGCGCTGTCGCCGGGCTGTCTGTCGGCGGTCCCTCCGGCCGTGTCGGGACCGCACCGCGCAGGACGCGCCGCGCTTCTTCCAGCCGGGCGCTCCGCAGCTCCCAGGGGAGAGCCCCGCGGGTGCCGGTGCCGGTGCCGGCCGACGCTCGGATGGGTGATGCCTAAGAGGTGCTTCTCTGTCCCGAGGGCTGAAAGCGGGACGGCGGAGGTCTCCGCCGCGACACCTTGGCCACATCCTTTCCACTGACGCTTCGAGAGACCTTTCGAGGGGAAAACAAGTGAACTAAAGTTTCACATTGCCTCTTTCGAGCCCCAGGTGCCCTCGCTTGGAACTGGACTGGGTGGGTTTGCCGTAGGGTCAGCCAGCACTTGACTTGGAAATTTTGAGCGTTTTATAACTTCTGCGCTACGGATTCTTGTTGTGTTTCAGTTTGACATACCAAAGGGCGAAAAAGCAGTGAGGGGAAGGCTCTGGTGCTTTTTCTGACTTTGTGTTACTTTGTTTAGCAAACAAGATTTTTGTATGTGTTTGAGTGAAGCTGTAGTTTTACATCTTTTTAAAAGAATAATTTAAATAGCATAAAACCAAGTTACATCATGTAAAAAACTTTTTTTCCTGAAGACAGACAGAAACAATGTTTGTGCGTCATTTAGTGAGATTCTAGGAGATGGACTATTTAACCAGGAAAAAAATAGGGGAAAACCCTCCAGAAAAAAAAAAACAAAAACAAAAACAAGAGTATGCTTGACGTTTGGTAGTTGGAGATTTTCAAAAGACAACAAGGACTGGATTTAAATAAAACTGAATTATCTGGTCGTGTTCAGAAGTAGTCTGTTGAGAAGAATGTTGATGCACATATGTTTGTACTAGATAAAATAAAACAGTTTTCTTTTATGAACACGTAGAGAGCGTTATGATTCAGGGCTAAGACTAAAAAAAATTCATTTAAGTGAGAGACTTAATGACTGACAAGATCAAATTCACTGGCAAGACACTCGGTTAATTTGCAACCAAGAGCAAGGATTTATTTCCGTGAAAAACAAAGTACCTTCTACTGTAGATATTAAGATCCAGAAAGAGTTTCCAGTTACAATTTTGATGGTGACTTTAACACTGTTGCTCCTGCATCCCCTGCCAGAGCACAGGCTGAGACAGCCCTCACTTTTCACTGCCACATCCACGGCGTCTCTGTGTCCGTACATGTTTGTGACAAAGTTTTTTTTTTCGCCATAGTTGACCATAAAAATGTGTTCGGGTGTTCTTCAGTGTTGAGGAGAAGATTAAGATTTTAGGGGCTGTGTCGGGCTGGTGTAAACACCTCCAGCCCCCAGCTCTGGAAGCACAGGGCTACAGAGTCTGAAGGGTGAAGGTGTACAGAGGGGGACAGTTTCAGGAAGAGTGGTAGGGAACAAACACTCGTATGTGGAAAAGTCGGGTTTTTGCGGTTTCAGGATTTTAATTTCAACGGAGCTGTGGGAGGGGGGAGGCATATTATTACCTCAGCCTCCCATTGATTCAGATTTCTGCTCAGGAATTGTAAGGAGGAAATGCATTTCTAGGCCCTGCTTGCAATGCGAGTGCTTACGAAAACCAGCCAGCCAGTCTAATATTGATTCATCGGTTTCAGCGTACAAACAGATTTAACTCCAGCAAGGAGGATTTATTACTTAGAAATAATTTTTTCCATTAGATTTTCCTTTCTGTAGGTGTATCAAAAAATATACTAAAGATGTTTTCAGTATCAGGAACTGCCCGTATGTAGTTAAATAAGACTAGAGAACTCAATACAGCTTTTGTATTGAGTGTGTTTAAGGGGTTCGATCCAATCCAGGTCCCACTGAACTCGGGGGCTCTGCTATTGAATTATCCATGTCCAGTGCCAAATCTTTCCTTAATATTCCTGGTAATTACTGCTGACTCATGCTGACATGTGAGTTCAATTAGCCCCAACTGGAATGTAAAGGATGTGGGAGTGTCTCTTTGTGCCCAGAGACAGTTAGGACAAAGCAGATTTTGGAGGAAAATTCAAGGAATTGCCAAGTTTGGGTAGGAAGTGTCAGCCAGGGCTTTTTTTTTTTTTTTTTTTTTTTTTTTTTTTACAGTATTCGAATAACCATTAAATTTGAAGCCCAGGAAGGGCATCCTGAAGCCCAGGATGTTGGATGACATGGACTTGTCTTCACTATGGAATAACTGTAGTCCTAACTCAGACATTGCTTCTAATTTGAGTCATGTCCACACACACAAACTAGTTGCTGAAGAGTGTTGATGTTTTCAATTTGAGTTGGCTTACCCATAAGGACTAAGCTATAGCTCAGATAACCACAACTCATCAGCTGCTAACCCAAACTGCCAGAGTGGCACGAGTGGGATTTTGCTCAACCCTTCCTGCTCCCACTTGAAGGGGGTTACCTGGAGAGCAGGAAGATCCAGCCTGCTTCCCTGGCACAGGCAGAGCACAGTGTGTTTTGGCTGTGAGGTAGGCAGCAGGATATTTGCCAGAGTGAGCGTTCCCACACAATTACTGCCTGACTGCCATGTTTGTGACAGGTCACTGGTGGTGGACACTGTCACCACACAGCCATGGCAAAGCGGGACAGAGGGATTCTGCAGCAGTCCAGCGCTTTCTGGTGCTCAGAACAGGGCACTGCTGCAACAAGGCATGAGAAGCAAACACAGAATCCACAGAATTCACAGAATGACTCGGTTGGGAGAGACTTTAAAGATCATCGAGTCCAACCCATGCCCCACCACCTCAACTAAACCATGGCAACTGGCAACAGATGTCTTTGCCCCAGAAATTAATTTCCTGTCAGTTACCAGCTGGTGCAGAAGGTCAATTACATGAGGTCAATTATATAAGACACACCTGCTAATATATATACATACATATATATGTATATAAATACATTCAGCCATACTTGGCTAGAAGAAGTGGGAGCTGCTCCTGCTTTTGAGAGACACAGTTTCATTGTTGGCCTTGTATGCAAATTGCCACTAGGAAACTGCAGATCACAGTTTCTACAAATATTTTGAAGTCAAAGCAAAGAAGGTGGACACGATGGCAAATATGCAGCCTAGTGTGCATCAATTAGGCCTTTTTTTTTTCCTTTTTTTTTTTTTCCACGAGGAAAGTGACCCTTCTGGGTCTGCATGAAGAATGAAAATTTCAAGGTGCTCTGCAAGGAATTTGACTGAGTCAGGAACCAGATGAACATCTTGAGACAGAAATGCTTTAGGAGTATGTCTCTGTCTGTCCAGAGCTCTCACAGAGCTGTTCACAGTCATGTTGTATTTAATTCAACCTACCTTCAGAGTCTTGAACTTTGAGATTTCCGTAGCAAGTCCTGTCTGTGTGGTACTGCTGTCAACATATCAAACATGTCACGGATATCTAAAAAACTCAGGCTAATGGACTTACAGGGTAGCACAAGCAGGGTGGAAAAAATTATTCCAGCATAACGCTGACTAAATGCACCCCAAATAGTTAGGAATCCCCAGGATTCTCTGTGCCAGTGTGTGATATAAACATTTCAGCAAAGACCACGTAGAAGCTGTTCACTCAAGTGCAACCCTCAGGTTCACAGGTGTGCAGCTACAATCACAAGGGACCAGTGTATCTCTTTTACCTTGAAACCTTATTCTGAATCTTATCCTTTCCCTCTGAGAGGTGCCATCTGGTGTGCAGAGACAGGGCAAGTGCAGGATGGCTGCGTAAAATTGTGCAAGGTGGCAGTGCTTAGCTGGCTGTGTCAGTGGAAAGTCTTCAGTATGAGCATTTGTGAGCAAAGCATTTAGTCTGTACCCAGGTACTTGTGGCATGGGGGCTGGACCATACTGTCTATGCTTTTGAATTAAGGCTGCATCTGCAGGAAACACAAATAATTTGCATGATGTGATCCATATGAAGCTAGGGCGGCAAACATGGTGTTTGCAACTGTGTTTGTTCTGTGACTGCAGTGATGCCTGCTGCACCAGCGCTGTTGCCCTGTACCCAACAGCAATATCTGTGCATTCACTAAATACTGTAGATATTTATTCCTTGCTCTTTAACTGTATTAGTATTGATGCACAATGGTGGTCATTCCAGTATGTTTAGCTTCTGAAAACATGTGCTCACGTAAAATCAAGTTTTGTTGTTTCTTAGGACTGTAGAAACCCACCATTAAGAGGGTTTCTCCCTCTTCTGCAACATTTCAGCTGAAACAGAATGAAGTTGAAGGTGTGGCAGTTTTGGGATCATTGTCTCTCTTTCCTGGCTGCTCTTTGCTACATTTGGTAGGGTACAGAGCCCTGGGGGTCATGATGCTAAGTAATCTCTTGAACTTTTTTCTTCACTGAAACTTCAAATATTATGTTCTCACCTTACACTCTGGGCAGCATTATTTGGAAAGCAGCTCTTCTTAGCCTAATTTTCTCTCACAGGGATTTGCTTCTCCAAAATGTGTTTTTCTGAAATCTGAGAACTCCTAGTGCACTTGTCAGATTGAGTCTCCCTCTCCTTGTCCTAAAATGAGGAATCATTCCACAAACATTGTGCTTTCTTCTTGTTTCAGGACATTTATAGAGAAGAAAAATTTGATGAGGTTGTTTTGTGAGCAAGGAGAATAGGCATTAGAGATTTCGGAGGGGTATACTGAGAGCACTACCATTCAGGCTGGTAGTCCACAGGATCTGTCAGACTGTTCCCTATTTCATGAACGTCTCAAATGAGGGGCCAGAGCATGTGGGCATTCAGCCTGCAGAGGTCACCAAACAGGTTTCAGGCACTCTGGAAGACAAAAGTTAAATTCAGAGTGATTTTTGACCCTCACAACCTCCAGAAAACCAACCAGGATATGAATCTATAAGGTTTAGTGCAAAGGTTTTATCTTTAGTCAGTAATAAATAATGTCCTCAAATATAGCACAGGGAATGGCTAAGGAGAAAAGGATGTGAAAATGTGGTAGTTCACAAACTAAACGTGAGTCAGTAGCATTGCACTGTTGTAAAAAAGGTGTGTAAGGATAGAAATGTTTTTTCTGAGGTAAATTAATCCTTTTGTCCGGCTCAGCTCAGGTAGGTCCTCAGCTAGAGTATTGCACTCATCTGGGAGAAGGGTACTTGAGAAAAAAATACAGATAGAATTAAGAGTCCAGAGGAGAGCAAAAGTGATTATCAGATGTGTAAAAACATCACTTGCAAAAAAAGATTAGAATAATTGTTTAGTCTAGAGACAAGAAAAGTAAAGGGAAAGAAGTAAACAATCATCAGAAATGTAGTATTAACTGCGAAGTTAGTTGAATTTAAACTATAATTTAGGTTCATGTCAATTAGGGCAAGAAATTGTGATAAAATCATGTGTTATGTTGTGTTGTAAGGAAAATTTAGTTTAAGATGCTTAGTAAAAAAAAACCAAAAAACTGTGGTAGTTAAGTGCTGGAATAAAATCTCTGGGGTGCTCATAGAAACTGTACTTCTTCAGTATAAGCATCACTGGGGAGTGGTTCAACAGCTGTGTTGTTACAGCTATGATGGCCTAAGCCTGTAAAAGACTAGAAAGATGTGGCACTTTTTTATTAAATCAATTGATTTAGCTAGAAAAAACAGACAAGTCTTTCATGCTCACAAGGCATTTCTCAGATACGCAACCTCTGAATGGTTTTGGTACAGCTGCTTCTGTATGAAGCAGGGAATGATGTTCTGTACAGTCTCTTGAGGGTCTTTTCAGTCCCATTTGCAATGATTAACAAAATCTTTCTGTCTTGGGATAGACGGGTGTTAAGGGACCGGGGAGGGAAGGCAGGCTATAAAAGCAGATGAAAGAGCTCTCTCCTACCCTGTAATTGGGGAGATTCCCTGTGATTTTCACTCCATGAAAAATGCCTGTTTATTACTTTTCAGGAGTGGATGTGAATCAGTAAATCTTATACTAGCTTCTCTATAAGTGTCAGGTGGTTTTGGATAGTAACAAATGCTTTACAACAAGTGATATTGTGAGAGGATGTGATGGAATAAAATGTTTGCTTTTTTATCTTACAGACAAATAAAATTCTGGGATTTTTGAAGGCAAGAGGTCAAATTTCCCCCCATCAATTGCCCTAAAAATATAAAGCGAAATACCTGTAGTCATGACCTGTTTATGAAAATTAATATTTTTAAATCTAAAAGTGCATAATCAAAACTTAAATGAGCATATAGAGAACAACACTGCTAGGATTATTAATGAGAATTAATTTTTATATATTGCCTACTTTAGGGTAGTAACAGATATAAGTAATATTAGAAGAAAGTAGTACTGTAGGTAACTTGAAAATATATTTAAAAATATTTTTGTCTCTGGACACGTGTTACAGACCACAAGTTCCTGAAGTTGTCAAATAACAAATGAAAAAGGGAGGTATATCTATAGATCTCAAAACCATCATGGGAATATTTTGCCTACAATGAGAAATTTGTGTGATCACAGGTGGTTTGGTTGGAAGGGACCTTAAATATTCTAATTCTTACACCACTGTCATAGGCAGGGACACCTTCAAATAGTTGCTTAGCACCACATTCAACCTGAACCTGAACACTTCCAGGAATGAGGCACCTGCAACTTCTCCAGGCAACCTGTGCCAAAGTCTAAGCATCCTCACTGTAAAGAATTTATCCTTAACAATTCATCTAAACCTGCCATCTCTTTGAAAACATTAACCCTTGTCTTATCACTTGTCACAAGGCATGGCCTTGTGAAAATTCCCTTTCCAGGTTTCTTGTTCCTCTTTAGGTACTGGAAGGCTTTTGTAAGGTCTCCCTGGAGGCAAGTTCTTCTCTCCAGGGCTGTCCTGAATAAATTTTCTGCCCAGCCTGTGCTTGGGGCTGCCTGACCCACGTGCAGGACCTTGCACTTGGCCTTGTTGAGCTTTGTGATGTTTGCATGGGCCTTATACATCGGTAATTAAAGACCTGCACTGTATTTTAGTACTTGTCCAAACTGAGGTGATGGAGTAGTGCCTCGTCAGCACAGCAGACAAAACTAGACAGCCTTTCAACCAGTACAACTTGTTTAGCTGTATTTACATAAAAAAAAAATATTAGCTGAATCAGGTTTTATTTTTACTTTTGTTTTCAGATTCAGTATCTGAAAAAACAGGAACTTTTGAGTTTCCATTCTGATTTTCATGTACTTCATTAAACTGAAGACTTGCAAGAATTGAGCAAAAGCTTGACAACTCACACGGCAGCCTGGCTCTTGGTGTGTTTTTCCAATCTGTGACCTGCTTCTTCCAAACTAAGTAGTTTTTATGATGGTGGCACAAACATTTAAAACACTGAACTGCAATGGTAATAATAATAACAACAGTGTCAATTTAAGCATCAAGCTAACATAACTTTCAGAGTTCCAGGAGAAAATACATCATGTTTAATTTCAATTTTTCTCTGCATTCCCATTTTCCATTTCAAGCTTTGAGAAAAACACCTTTTTTCCCCCCTGAAAGGTTGGGGGTTTTTTTGTTTTTGTTATTTTGTTTTGTTTTACTTCTGGATCTTCAGATATCTAAGCTCTGCTGAACCTCTGTTGTGGGACTCTTGTAAGTTCATCCTCAGTTACTCTTTTTCTTCCACTGAATAACTGAGTAGGAACAGCACAGAAGAGCAAAGTCTGGAGAAGAATAGGATTGCATCTCCCCAAAAAGCTGATTTTATATCTACCTGTATTACTGCTTTTCCTGCTTGCCTTCCTAGTCCTACATACATTTCATAACTTCTAGAGCAGTGTCCATTTTGTTTGGATCCAGGTCTCTTTTGCTTCTTGTCTTTGGAAGAAAAGCTACGCTGTGTTATCCTGGTGTCACATAGGCTCCTCTGAGGACAGGCTGTGTCTCTGAGCCAAAGGCAGCCACTTTTGTCTCTTTCCACACTGTCTCTAGTGATGCAGAAAAGGTGCAAATATATGATATCAATGAATTATATATGATCTTTATATATGGAAAAATAGATATTCAAAATGGTTGAGCTGTCATATATTTTACTCCTGTACTGCATTGGAGTGCAACTAAAATCTTTTAACAAGCCTTCTGTGGAAAAAAAAATAGAGAAATCAGGACAATGATAGTACAGTTGTTGTGTAGGACAAACTTTTTCTGAAGACTTGAAATTGGATCTTGGCTCACTCACAGAAGAACATCACCATCTTACTGGCTACTGTGGAGAGTCTTCCTGAATTTGATAAGCAATTCTTTCCTGACGAAACTGCCATTTAAGTTCCATTTTGGCTTTTCAGTAGAAAACTCCTGGAAATGGTTGTTAGTGATTCTGTCCTATCTCATCTATTCAATCCTCTAACCTATCCATGGCCTCCATTTGTATAACTCAGGGTTTCCCATCCTGCTGTTTGCATTTACTCCAAAATTGCACCTCTGTGGTGGGTTGATCCTGGGTGGATGCCAGGACCACCAAAAGCACTCTATCACTCCCTTCCTCAACTGGCCAGGGGAGAGAAAGCATAACAAAAGGCTCATGAGCTGACATAAGGGCAGTAAGAGATCACACATTGATTATCATCATGGGCAAAACAGACTCAGCTTGGGGAAATTAACTTAATTTATTACAAATCAAAATCAGAGCAGGATATTGAGAAGTAAAAAAACTTAAAAATACCTTTCCCTCACCCCTCCCTTCTTTTCAGCTGTGCCTTCTGTCTCCCAGTGGTGCAGGGAGACAGGGAATGGGGTTATGGTCAGTTCACCACATGTTTCTCCACTGCTCAGAGAGAGGAACCTTCCTCTGCTCCAAGGTGGGGTTCTACCCACAGGAGACAGTTCTTTATGAACTTCTCCAGCCTGAAACTTTCCCACAGGCTACAGCTGTTCACAGACTGCTCCAGTGTAGGTCCCTTCCCACTGAGTGCAGTTGCTCAGGGACAGGTTGCTCCAGCATGGATCCCCCACAAACCATGGGGACACTCACTGGACACACTCTCTCCGTAGGTCTGCAGGTCCCTGCCGTGAGCCAGCTCCAACACAGGGTCACAGCCTCCTACCAGGCATCCACTTGCTCTGGTGTGTGTCTTCTCCATGGGCTGCAGGTGGATCTCTGCATCCCTGTGGATCTCCATGGGCTGCAGGGGCACAACTACCCCACCACAGGCAGTACCACAGGCTGCAGGAGAATCTCAGCTCTGGCACCTGAAACACCTCCTCCCCCTTCTTCACTGACCTTGGTATCTGCAGAGCTGCTTCTCTTGCATATTCTTACTCCTCTTTTCTCTGAGCACAATTTATTCTCACAATACCTACTTTTTTCTTCTTAAGTATGTTGTCGCTGAGACACTACTACCATTTCTGGTTGGCTTTGCCTTGGCCTGTGTGGATCCACCTTGGAGCAGCCTGGCATTGGCTCTGTTGGACATGAGGGAAGCTTCCAGCATCTTCTCATGGAAAGCCGCACCTATCATCCCTCTGCTACCAAAACCTGGCTACACAAACTCAATACAACCACACTTCTAGTCTAGCCTTGTGGATGGATGCAGGATGATATCTTATGATGTCTTATCAAAGATCCTTGATCCAAGAGAACAACTGCAAAGAGAACCTAAACCTCAGACAACTGAAGTGTGGTGAAATGACAAGCAGGGTATTAAAACAGAAGTGGCTGGGAGAATAACACCAGGAATGCCAGTGACCTTACAAGAGGGTTTGGAGGACCAGTCCTTAATTATATTTGCAATCTGTGCTAGTTCTGTAACTCCAAGTGGCATGTCTAATTTACCCCATCACAGCTGTGGGTGGGTGCTGGAGCATATATCACCCTATGGTGGAATAGGGAGTGGGGCATGAGGATAAAACAACCCAACAGGCAGTCAGTGCACAGTCTCATGTGTCTTGTGAAAAAATATGACACAATTAATTCAAAGGGATATTGTTATCCTTTTTTATTTAAGGATATTAATCCTTCCCTTAAAATTGAAGACGAGCTAATGAACTGCATAAACTTGCATAACTAATTAGCTCTAGAAGCCTAATCATGATGGCACAGAGATAAATCTGGGCAGAACCTGTCTGAAAAATTATATATACAGTTAACAACCACGCTTGAGTTGTTCTCTGTACTAAACTCTGTGTTGCCAGCATAAAGCTGGTCCCAAAATCTGAACCTAGCTATAGGTGGAAGACAGCTGAGCTGAGGCCTTGCTACACTACTCATTCATGGTAGAAATATTTCATAGACTTATCTTACTGGTTTTAGTCAGATTTGCTATGGAAATGATGCTTACACTTTCACAACATCTGCTTTTCTTTTGACCTGTTAGTCAGGTTCCAGCAAACAGGACACAGAGATCTCAAAGATATTGTGTTCCTGAGAGTTTAAAAGTGAAACATGCTACACTAATATCCCCACTGAGGGAAAGATTGCAGTGCAAAATTGACTGTCTTGTTAGTCATCAAATAATCCATATGGTTCAGACAATATCCTAAATGCCCCGGCTGTAGAAAAACTTTTCATTGCTGCTCATGCCTTCCTAGGAAAAGTTCAGCTGCTGTGGCAACCTTATATTTTCCTATAAGGTCTGTGGTCTAGACAATGGAGGACCAAAGTTAAGCCTCGTAGAAACAGATACCACTCTACTAACTACAAAGTATTGTACCAGACATATTCCCAATATTAATTTTTTGGTGTGTTTTTGTATGTGCTACCATGTGTATCCTTCCTCAAGTGACAGAGTGCATGTTGGAAGTTCTAAAAACAGCTGTATTTTTCAAACATCACTTTAAAAAACCCATCAAAACTGCATCTAAGCTTTTTTAAGAAGTTATTTATTTACATCCTCAAAGCTCAAAAGAAGTGTCCTTGAACTTAATTTCAGGCTTTCTTATATAAACAGAAAAAGAAAGAAAGGCTGATGAGACAATTCAGTCCTCTGATGAACTTGTTTGTGACAGAAGAATAATGATTGAAATTATTGTTTTGCTAAAGAAGAAGAGTGTCACTACATATCCATCCTGTAGCAAAGCGCTGCTCTGTTTTAAAGTCAAGCACTTGCAAATTAGGAAACCTAGGAGTAAACATAAATTCATAAAACACTTAGGTTGAAAAATACCTCTAAGAACATCAAGTCTAGCTGTTAAATTCCTCACTTTTGTGGACAGGAACTAAACTTAATCTTATACTAAAGTAGAAGTTGTGTATTTTGTTTCTATTATCCTCATTCACATCATAGTCCCAGCTCTGTACTATGCACTGTTCAAATGCGGTGCAAAAAAAGTGCTATTGATTTTGCTACAGACTCCTTGGTGGTTATTGTTACCTTAGTATTTAAGTGCATCAAATCCACCACTGAGTTAATCTTTATTATACTGCTGAGACATATAGACTTATTAGAAGTGATAAACCTGAAATACTTATTCTCCTTTGCTTGATGCCAGGCGCTCAGGAGCTGATTTTCCAGAAGACGCAGCCTTTGGTTCATGCTGATTCAGAGCTCAGCGCTGGCTGCCTCCAGCTGCAATGCCAAGGGCTCAATGCTTTCAGAACAGACCAAGGCTTCCAGAAGGCGAGGGCTGGTGCCTCTGATGTCCCAGGCTGTAGTTATGTGCTTTGCATCCTGCAGCCCTTATTCCTACAGTGGAGCCCCGTTCCCTTCCTCAGCTCTCCAAGTGGAGCAGGAGTCTGGCTCCCAGTGCTCAGATTGCTTCCCCTAAGGCAGTGTAGGCAAAGGAGCCCACAAGAGACCTGAAAGGGAGATTGCAGTAGGGAGGTGCTGGCCACCTTAATTCTGGCGAACCCCCAAATTTTCAGTGGTTACTTTGAATTCCTAATGATAACACAAAAGCAGTGCTCCCGAATGGTCATTTCCCGGAGTGTTTCAGAGCACAGCCTCTCTCTGCAGGTCTTAGGGGTGCTGAGAGTCAGGACTACAAGCCTTCTGCTGTCCCTCCCTGCCTTGTCCCAATCTGCTTCAGTCCTTCCTGTGGCTGACTCCTTGCTCCTGTGCCTTATATTTGGAGTCCCCTGTTGCACCAGGATGGGGAGGGACAGCAAGAGGGAAGGTCTAGCGCTGCCTTTGCTGCTCACAGGGGAGCCCTGTGAAGCTCACGGGCATGCATATGCACAGTGCAGATGCCTGTAGGAGGAATGAAGGGAATGACGTGTGCTCAGCTCAGGCAGAAGCTCTAGATAACTGTCAGACTACAACAAGCCTCCCGAGCACACGCAAGCTGGATTTTTTCCTACAAGCTCCAAATGTAGCCAAATTTGTACACATTTTCTCCAAAGGAAATTAAAGAGAGGTTTTATGTGTGTTTGTCAGACAACATATGATCCCTGATACTTGTAGAACACCCTCTCTAAATCAAGCATTAAATACTTTTTTTTTAGTCTTCTGAAAACTCCTCATGTTTGAGATTTAACCCACTGCTCTTTCACTGGGGAAATAATTGAGGTAGAAAAGGAAATTTCAGGACCAGAAAGAGCCACTGTGATCTTGCTTCAATCTCATGTAAAACTGGACCATTCAACAAATTCTTACAACACAGGTCCATCAGTTTTGTTAAGAAAAAAGTTTTTGATGAAAAAAATGCTCAGTGATGGAGAATCCTCTACAGGCTTTGGTAAATTATTTTGATAGTCATTTAACTATTATTTGGATTTAATTAGCCTCAAGTTCAGCAAATTAGATCTTGCTAGAAATGTTTGTTTCTTGTCACGAAATGTTTGTTTCCTACATAATGTGGTTACTTATTGTACGGAAGTTCTCTGTTGCTGTTCTTCATGGTAACCCAAACAGTTTGCGCTCCTGCACTCTGACTGTGGGGCTCAGTTTCACAACCCTTATTCATTCTGTGCTCCAGTTATCTTTTAAGTGGGGCAGCTTCAGATAGAAATATGCTATTTACAATGATACATCCAAAACTGGTACCATATTTTCTCCTAATACATGGCCATTCATTAGAAGCAGAAAACTTGGCACAAATGTGCTAATCACAATTAATTTAGTGAGAGCAGGCAGGTAGATTTCTGTCCTGTTGATGACTGGAAGCCTTTTTCCAGAGCTGACCCTGCCAAGGTGGAAACACATAATCCTGAGCCACTCTCCAGCCCCATCCCCTTCTTGCTTTGCTGGTGAAACTGCAGCATGGTGCCATGGCACGGTGGGGATGAGCACAGCCACAACCTTCCCACTCGCAGGCTGCCTCTCTGCTAACTGTGCCTCTTTGAAGCTGTGGTCTGCACAGCCCTTTCTTGTAGTTCAGGCATTGAATGCATGGTATGCGATTACATTCGGGCAGGAAATGATTCATAAAATTTAGTGAAAGGAGAGATCATTGGATAATGTAATCTGACCTCCTATAGCTACCAAAGATTTTTTGGTTTTTTCTGAGTGTGCCTGTGTTCAACTCAACTGTTTCTATTTAATTTAAGTATAGCTTCTCTTAGGGTAAAGTGCATATTACAAAAAAGGCATCTATCAGGGGTTTCAAGACAACAGGATCCATTAAATCTTTTGTACCTTGTTCCAGTGTTTAAATGCTCGTGATGTTACATCATAGATCGAGCTGTAACATCACATATTAATGTCTTCTTTCTTATTTGGATGTGTCTGGCTTCAGCTTCACTTTCTAAGTTTTAGTCTGTGTTTCAGATTAAAATAATTCAGTACTTATATCTTCCCCTGGAAATACTTCACTTTGCTCAAATCACCTAAATATTTTTTCTATTCAAAGAAATTTCGTCAGCCTGCAAGTATTTATTTTAGCTTCTTTCCTCACTCTTACCAGTTTCTAACATTACTTGAAAAACACATGCAAACTGTACACACTGTTCCAGTATCAGACTTATCATATCTTTAAGCAGATGTAAACCCACTTCACTTAGGTTAGCATCTGCATTAGCTCCCTTTGTAGCAGCTCCTCCCTGGCAGCTCAAAGTATGGATTGTATTCATTTTTCACTTTGATCCCTAATTCCTTTCAAGAATCACTCACATTTCAGGATGCAGTCCCTATTCAGTATCAATGATGTGCATTCCCTATTCTGAGATGCAAGTGTTTGCATTTGACTGTATTAAAATACACTGTGAATAAAGAAAAACAGCCTACTGGACACTCCAGTTTGCTCTGTTTCACTGTGTCTTCAGCATTATTTATCGAACTTCTAATTTTTTCTAGCTTTGTAAATATTATTGCCAATGAGTTTGTATTGAACCTCAATGTCTGTATGGTCTTTATAAAACTTCTTCTATTTAGTAGTGATTTCTCTATGACTACTTTTCTCTTTATTCTGTCACTTGACAGATTATTTACTTGTGGAAACTGTGCACTGTAATGCTTCCTTTTTAAAAGCAGAATGTTGTGCTGCTAACTTAAATTACTAATACAAGTGAACTCCTCTGTCAGCTAGAGGTGATAACTTCTCAGTGAGTTTCACTCCAAAGAGCATGATATTCCATAGAATTCTGCTAAGTGATGTAATTAATCTTTCTTTTCTGGTATTTTGCTTGGGATGGACGTCAGTCTTGCCATCTGGTGGATAGCTGGATCATTATGTTTCCCTTCTCTGAATATTATCATATAGCAGCTTCTTTCAGTCCTTCAGTGATCCTCCTCAGTGTTCAGAGATTCATTGTGACTTAATGTCAGTAGTGATTACAAGCACCTGACAGAAGCAAATTATTGTGGTCCACATTTACCCTTTTCTAGCAATTCTGATCCTTTTGGTCCCAGGTCTCCCCCTCCTGAGGTTCCTCAAGCTTGTAAGCCCCCTTTCCTTCTGCTGGAGTGGTGGAAGATTGCTTCTTTGGGTCTGTACCCATCCTACCTCAAGCACATAGAGACAACGTGAGGGCTCTCAAGCATTGTAGGGAGAAAGCAAAGAGCACAACTGTTCTGAGCAGCTGAGTGCTGTCCACCCAAGTTATTCCTGTTTTTCATCCACATGAGACAGGTGGCAGGGGAAGGAGCCCCCAGCCTCCTTCAGTGGTGGTGATGGGCTGTTCTGTCCTAGGGTAGAGAGAAGAGTTCACAGGTGATCAGAAGAAAACACAGTCCAGGTAGGATTGTGAATACATGCTCTTCTCCAGTTTTTAAAATAGATGTTGTCAAGGTTTATGGATCTTTGCAACTCAACAAATTCAAGTGCTGTTTTCAGACATATTTTTAGGACCATTAGCCATGAACTTTCTGACTCTGTATTCCTGTCCATGAATTCTCAGACTCATTTTAACCACATGCCACTACTGGCGTTAGTGGTAGTGGCAGAAACATCTCTCGGCTGTGTGTTTATCTAGGACATTGGTGCTCAGTTGCTGGGGCAGTGCTTCATACCACGTTGCTGTGGTAACCCTTTGTTCTAATTCTGTAGAAAGTTCTTGTAGAAAGCCTGAAGAGTGCATGGTTAATTCTTGTTTGATGGGAGTGCATGGTTCTCCTTCTTTTCAGAGACTAGAAATAAAACTGTTAAGCACTCTTACCTTTTATGCAGTTCTAATATAAAGCCATCTCCATCTAATTAGAACCATATACAGTTTTTAGAATTATTTTCTTCATAATATTCTCACAAATGGCACACTATCTTTTGTCTCTAGCACTGTGATTTGTGAATTTTCCTTTGGGCCTTTATCTTTCTTAACTAGCATTTTGCACTCCATAAATTCTAGCTCATATTGTTTGCTATTTATTTCCTGGTTTTCAGTTTGAATACTGAGGTCTTTTTAGTTATTTTTATTTGCTGTCACATATTAATCAACTGATCCAGAATGAGTTTTAAAACAAAGTCACCCTTTTGGGAAATTGAATGAACTCTTAGCTTTCAGTTTTCAGTTGAATTATGCTGTTCAAGCCTTTCTCCTCCTTCTAACTATGCTCATGAAGGCAAGAGAAGGGAAGTCTAGCATGTGACACTGTTTTGAAATATGAACTATGAGTCATAGATTCATATTATGGACAGGAAGGAATCAGAACACGAAAGTATTACAATAATGAATTAGGTTTGCATGGCAAGGATTTGGTAGTGGGGGTCTACAAGGGTGGCTTCTGTGAGAAACTGCTGGAAGCTCCCCCTGAGTCCAGCAGGTCCACGACAGACCTGCTGCTGGCTGGGGCTGAGCCCATCAGCAATGATGGCAGGACTTTTGGGATAATGTGTTGATGAAGGGGGAAAGGAGCCTGCAAAACTTCAACTTCAGTCAGAGAGAAGAGTGAGAAGATGTGAGAGCAGCAGCCTTGCAGACATCAGGGTCAGGGAAGAAGGAGTGGGAGGAGGTGCTCCAGGCACCAGGGTAGAGTCCCCTGCAGTGCCTGGTGCAGCCCATGGTGAGGCAGCTTTGTCCCTGCAGCCCATGCAGGACCCCACTCCAGAGGAGATGGGTGCCTGAAGGAGGCTGTGACCCCATGGGAAGCCTGTGCTGGAGCAGGATCTGGGCAGGACTTGTGGATCCACGGAGAGAGGACCCCACACTGGAGCAGGTTTGCTGACAGGACTTGTGATCCCAAGGAGCACCCATGCTTGGGCAGCCTGTTCCTGAAGGGCTGGGCCCATGTTGGGGCAGTTTGTGAAGAACTGCAGCCCGTGGGAAGAACTCATGTTGGAGAAGTTCGTGGGAGAGTGTGGGGAGTCCTGCCCCTGAGGGGGAAGGAGTGGCAGAGACAGAGTGTGATCAACTGACCACAGCCTCCATTCCCATCCCCTTGTGCTGCTGCAGGGGGAGGAGGTAGAGAAAATGCACTGAACTTGAGCCTTGGAAGAAAGGAAGTGTGTAGGGAAGATATTTTTTGAGATTTGGGTTTATTTCTCATTACCCTGCTCTTATTTGATTGGTAAGAAATCAAACTAATTTCCCCAAGTTCAGTCTGTTTTGTCAGTAAGTGGTGAGCGATCTCTCCCTTTCCTTATCTTGACCCACGAGCCTTTTGTTGTATTTTCTGTCCCTTGTCCTGCTGAGGAGGGGAGTGGTAGGGTGAGTTTGGTGGTACCTTGTATCCAGACAGTGTCAATCTACCACAAATACAAGAAAATATATTTTAATGTAAGGTTTCAAAAGAAACTACAGTTCTTTTGGCATCTCCACACCACTTTAGCTTCCAGCTGAAGGAGGAAACCTGTTAGGGTAGATGTAATCTTAAAAACTGGCAGACTGTTAAAAAAAAAAAAAAGAACTTGCAGATTAAACCTATTTAGCAAGGTCTTTAAAGATGGCAAGAAGTCTTAATCCAAGCAAAAGCTGTGGCATAATCTTAACCTGCAGCAGTATTTATTGTGCAGTATCATATCCCTCATCAGCTTTGGAAAGGCAGTTCACCCATCTGACATCACAGGAAATGATTCCAGTAATAGTGGAAAATATGGTCCTGTTTCTGGAAGAACCTAATGCCTGACACTGCACCAACTGGAGAATGACTGATGCTTCCACCATAACCTGCGTTTGAGAGAAGACAATTAGTCTGATCTCTATATTATGCATAATTTTAGAATGAATTCTCAGAAGGAAAGAACAAATAACAGCTGTAGTTAGTTGGAGTAAAAATGGAATGTAGATTTAAATAATTTTGACAAATTAACCTGCTAGCTGCCTGTTGACAGAATAACTGATTTTCCAGATGAGGGAAACACAGGAGACCTAAGGTATCTCAACTTAGTAAAGGATGCTGTGCTTGCATGTATGAAACACATTTTAGATTTTGCTTAATAAACTGGGCTCACTTCTTTTCTCCTAAATTGACAGGAAGAAAAAAACCAGTTTGTAACATGAGAGGAAAATAAAAGAGTTTGGGTTGTCCCAGAATAGAAAAATGAAGGCTGACTGAAGATATGACTGATATTTAAAAATATGCCAATGAGTAAACACAATGGAGGAGGAAGAGCTATTTAAACTAAAAGACAATGTTGGCAGAAGAACAAATGGGCATAAAATGACCATGAACAAATTTAAGCTGGAAGGCAAAAGGTTTCTAGTTATCAGAAAGCTGTCTTTCAATGAAAAAGAAAGCCATTCTAAAGGGTTTTTTAATTAAGCTCAGCAAGTTTATGATTTGCTTTACATGACACACATGTTCACCAGCATGGGATTTGATTCAGTGACATAGAAGTTCCTTTTAATTTTACATCTTACACAAAACAGAATTATTCTTGAGATACACTAACCTCTCTGTTAACATGCATCCACTGTTAAATAGCACTCAGCATGACTAAAATATTCTTTCAGACAGAAAATCAAGAGACTTTGATATTCAGCTAATCTCCAAAAGATTTAAACAGACTGAATGCAAAGACTTTTTCCCACCCTGCAATATCTCTGGGGCTAAGATACTCAAATAAATCAATAAGACCAAGTTTTGTGTGAAAGCTGTCACCTCAGTCAGCACTACATTTGGTCTTAGTGCTAACCACAAAACCGTGTGTCACATCTTGAGCTGCCGACAGCTATGTTTCCAGCCTTTAAAAATGAGGATGTGAGGATCTGGAGAAATGCTGATTTGAATAATTGCAACCTACTAGTCACAATGTCAGTAATGGAGATAATATTCCTGTGTATTTTAAAAGCTGTGAAATCCTCCCTGCAGATGACGGGTAGTATTATTCATTCTTATTTGTTTAGCTGAATTTAGAAATGAGCTGGGAAGGGAAAAAAAATGGATATCCAGTAAACAGGATGTATTTTATAACCATTTTATATCATACATAGTATACTTAATTGGAAAAAATGAAAATTGAACATAAACATCAATATTTTAATAATATTAGGGTAGGAAATTGAATAAGCCATAAGCTTCTATCTTCACTAATGCCACCATGCTTTGTAGTGTTGCTGAATGTCACACTCAAGGAACAAACATTTTCCTTGGTAGAATTTTCTCAGTTCTGTCATTTTGTACAGTAGCCTGAACCACAGAAACCTCTGAACTAAGAAACCTATTCCTCTTGTTTTTCAGTGTCAAAGCCATGATTCCTCCGGGGGAATGCCTGTATGCTGGGAGGAAAAGGAGGAAACCCATTCAAAAACAGTTAAGTATCATATTCATCAGGAGGCATCTCCCTCCAAACATATGGGCTAGAAATGAGGTAGAAGATGGGCTCCCTTCCTCCTATGGTCCACTGACATAGGAGAGACCTAATCTTCTTCTCAGCAATGAGAAGCCCTTGGCTGGGAGGCTGGCTCTTCATGGGTAAGATGTCTCCAGGGAGGATGCCAAGCCTGGCTCAAACCATCCTTACCCATCACTGGACATCCCAGGAAGAGGCCAGTGGTGGTTGGGGTGGGTACCACGGCGCTGCTGTGGACAGTGGAGAGGGACAGTGCCCTTCCATAGGCAGAACACACCGGTGGACTAAATGTCAGCTGGCCACTGGGTTAGAGGGGTGGTTGACACCTTGGTGCTTCCGTGCTCCCTGCTGGCTGTTCCAGGAGCTTTTTGAGAAGCCATGTGTTGAATGGCACCAGAGCACTGGCATTGCACTCCCCCCTTCCCCTTTGCTGGGCTTAGCTTTGCTTGGGGTATTGCTAAGTCCAACATGAGCGAGCCAGGAAAGTGGGTCAGTTCAGCCAAGTGAAAGAGCAGACTGGTGAGTCTCTTTTTGCATATAGAACACATCATTTTCAGACTTCTGTTTACTATGGGATCACTTTCATTAGGAGAAAAATGGGAGAGAGGAATTCTATATGTGAAGGCAAAGCAGGAAAAGAAGAAATGCAATGGAAATTTGTTACTACAAGATGCTTGAAATGGGAGGGGGAAAAAAGAGTTTGCTATCACTCAAATGTAAATGAGTTCCAGATGCCATAAGCCAATCTATGAAATAAAGCTTTTTAATGTAATCATCCCATATTTTCTGTGTTACACTTGATTATATGATTGTGAAACACACATTTTTACTGTATTAAAATTATGAACTGGTGGCCTTCATACACAATTTAAGGATGAGAAGGTAACTAAAATAGATTTCCCTATTTTCAGTTGTTATGAACTTCTAAAAATAACCCCCTTGGCTTAAAATTGTACATATTGGTCTAAAATCAAAGGGGAGTTTATCTGATTGTTGTAATGACATCTGTTGATATTGTTTGGATTTTGGGCAGTATTTGCTCATGAACCACTTGTTCCCACTTAAAATTTTGTTTCTTCTAGTTTAAATTTATCATATTTCAATAGACAAAGATAATGGCATAAGCAAATCATTCTTCCTGCAAAAATCCTGAGTGTTGAATTCTAAATGTATGTAAGATATCTGCACTACTGTTTCAGTATGGATGTGGATATTTGATTTGATAACAATTGCAAGAAGGATGGAACATTTCCAGTACATTAAATTACCTCTATGCAGAACTGTTTATGGATCATTACTTTTGTGAAGAAGGAAGGAGACTTGCAGTTGCTTTGAGAAACATTAAGCTTATGTTTGGAGTCTACATGCTGTTTAGAACTCCTCTCAAAGATGACTTCTAGATAAATGAATGACTAAGAAAACTACCTGCCAACAAATCATGGAAATGACCTCATTAGCCTTTTTGGAAGTTCTGGCTTTAATACTTTCAGAAGAAAATTCTCATTTACTTTATACAATCAAGTTTTCATCTTGCAGGTAATGCTGCCTTAAAAATAGCTTTTCTATCATGTTGCAGTGCAGGTACCTGAGCATGAACTTATCAAGCCAGGACATGAACAATTTTGATTAAGAAACATGGGTTAAAACAAGGGGAACAGTTTGGATTGTTAGAATACTGAAGTCTCACACTGGAGACAGCAGTCCATTTTCTGTGGTTAGTTACTTATCACTTGCTGAGGATGATTTCTCAGTTCCTAGCAACACTGGTCTCTTCCTCAAACCTTATCTGTTTGTGGGCTTGGTCTCTGTTAAGCCTTTCCTGTGCTTATTCCCTCACTTGGGGACTTTCCTCTAAAGAGGCTCTGAATGCCCCAGACCGACTGGCTGACAGAGCTCCTTTCCTGGTCTGTGTCTTTCAGTCCTGCTGGTCTTACTGACATTTCAGGACTCTGAGATTACTGTCATGCTGCCTTGAATAATTTGTCTTGAATTTAGAAGGGTAGACAAAGTCTATTAATTGAGCAGCATATTCAACCATTATTTTAATTCATGTCGTACCATCTTTATTAGGACTTTTTTCTCCTGTTTGACAGCACAACACTTTCTCCTTCACAGTCTTGTTGTACTTTCCCCCCTACCATCCTGCCAATGAATCAAGGTAGATACTGGCACCTGTTCTGGGAGGAATATTTTTTCAGTTGTAAAACCTGATTTTCCATTGAAAGTAAAGTTGATGGGTGTTCTTTGGCTAGTCCTCTCTTTTTAATGCAAATAGTCTCTAGAATTTACCTTTCTTTTAACAAAAAGATAAATCAGCTCAGGTGCCTTGGTGTGAGCAGGATACTTGGATTTCGGCAGGGATTCTTGGATTAGTGCTTTTGAAGGTCAGAATTTAAAGGACAGAGGTGCAGCTTTCTCTCTGCAGAAGAACTGGGACACTTATGTCTCCCCTTACTCAGTGCATCCCAAGAAGCTAACTGTCTGACTCTACATAGTCTTTTCATGATCAGACTGTCAACCAGGTGGTGATCCTGCAGCTGGCTTTTAATCCAGGATATCACAGAATGATATTGTTCATTATGTTCATGAATATTTTTCAGGCACAGGAATTTTATTCTGGGGTGGTTTTATAGAACAGTGATGAAAATGTATAAAAAAGCTCCATGGGAGAATACAGAGACCCACAAGACTCAGGAAGAATGTGTGGAAAATTTTACTGGGAGGAGCTAATATGTTTCAGTCTTGCTTTCTACACAGAACTAGCAGAGGTTATCTTCATTATTTTGCCATTCCTCAGGTAGCATGTAAGGTTCAGGTCCTCCTTTTATATATGCAAGAAAATTTAAAGAACATAGCTGTTTTCCTTTTGTGCCCAAAAACATCTAAACAAGCCCCATTAAACTAGCCCCATTCTACACTAAAGAATTCTGGTGTTTATGGACACAGGTCAAACACCTGGAGCTCAGACAGATTGAAAATTTTCCATCAGATATGCTTTTCAGCCAGGCAGCCGGCATTTTGACTAAAGGAAACATTTTCTACCAAGTGTTTATTTCCTGTGGAAATCTAACATTTTACTGGTAATTCAAGCATCTGGAAATTAAAGTGATCTTGTCTTTAACCTCAAGCTAAAATCACTGTGTTGAAATTAATACTTATGCAATGCTTCAGGACAGTTACCATTTGAGAACTTCCGCCACTACTTCATCTCAAACCCTGGCATCTTGTAAAACCCTCTCCCTCTACAAAACATTTCTTGTAATGTTTTACAGCTCTTTAATGGCAACTACACCTGTCCTAGCTCTGAGTGTATCTATAACTGCTCCAGAACGACCACTTCAGCCAGAACTGTGCCAGTGCCAGGGTAAACAGAGACCTTGGGAGGTGCAGCTCTCTCCTGCTTCCTACTTCTAATTTTAAAGCCTTCTGTGGCATAGCCCTTCCTCTTACTTTGTACCACACTATCCCACCTCTCATCTGCTCTGCTGGTCTTCTTATGTCTTCTTGACCATTAGTTCTGCTTTCACCTTTCCTTGCTGTCAAGATGCAGAAGAGACATAGAAGGTGGCAAAGGGCTGCCTTTTCTTCAAGCAGCTTTCTCTCATTCTGTCCTTTTGGTCCAAAGGACATGGTGAACATCCACACACACCCACTGCTGCCACTGGAGCTCAGCTCTGCCAAAATTCCTATACAATGTCCAAGGACAGCTCAGTGACTGAGGGTGCTGGTCAGTACTCTCATGATAATTATCTTTGCTCTCAGCCTATCTGTCGCATCTCATGGTCTTTCTTCCCTTCCCCTTCCTACTGAAAACTTGCTGTCACGGTAAATGATTAGACCTTTTTCAGCTCAGGTCTTCTGCTGGTTTAACACTGTGGCATACTTATAAAACCTATTCAGGGCAAAGTTTTCATTAACAGGGTAGGGCTCTGCAGAGGGTAGGGAGCAGCAGACAGAGCTGAAGTTGCAGGAAATTCCTCTGCGAGCTCACCAAACTGGTTTACACTAGTGGCGGTCTGTGTGTCATGGGCACGCTGAATCACTAACGCGAACAGGGCTCAATGCCTTGTGTACCACCAGAACACAAAATGTTCTCCCCACCAGCTCCCACACGGCTCCCACTGCACAGGGACTGCTAATGTGGGGCCTGCACAGGTACAAGTGCTTGTGACCACTGGGCAGTTTAACAATGTGAAGAAAGAAAAGCCAGATTTGTTCCTTGAATTACATGTTCTCCTTTACTATAGCAGTGTTGTATGGAAAGCAGAGTAAATGAGGGATAACCAAGTGTCTCCTATGTCTCTGTTTACAGTTTGACAATCCTGAGTTTAACATGAACACAACAAGCATCCTCTACTTTCAGCTCAAAATCAAGGCTAGAATTTTCATTTGCCTCAAGGCAGCCCACTGAAGATTTCCCCTGCCTGTGCCTTTCTGTTTATGGCTAGCTAACTGAGCCTTTCCATGGAACTCACATTGTTTAAAATCACATCCACTTGGCACCTTAACTACCATTTATATCTAACCCGTTTGTTTGGATTCACTCCCTTACTGAATCATTTCCTTGAGTTTTCAGGAAGACTCTGTCCTCAACTTTCTCCCATAGTCTTTTTTACACCATTCCCTACCATCTTCTGAAAACTATTCCTTGTACTCAGTACAAAGGCAGACCACCTAATTGCTTCAAACCATTCTTCTCTGGGATAGAACAGTCACTATTTCATGTGATAAATAGACTTGAACATCTCCTATTTCTATTTCATGTTACTCTTGGCAATTTTTACCTCTTGAACTCATCAGCTTAATTTTTCTTATTGGAATTAATTTCTTCTGTCCTACATTGCTTCCTTGCTTCAGCTGGTTTGTCAGATGTAAAGACCGATTAGCAAAGCTTATGTTCTTTAGCTTCTGCTCAGCTGTAGGCTATGTTCCCACAAAATTACTGCCCTCCATAGATCAGACATCCTTTCGGTGCCATAGGATGTCTGAGCCTCAAGGTTTACTGCAAAAAATAGTTAGCTCAAAAAAATAAGGAACATTATTCCTGCTTTGTTGATTGCATTATTTGTTCTCATATTTCCTCTCCCTAATATAGGAAAGTAGTTCATTTATCCCAATCAGCAAAATCTTCTCCATGTGTTTGGAAGCAACTTACTGTGTTATTGAAGAACCATATATAAATATTGGCAATTTTGAATGAAATAGCAGAAATTATGTATTTTCAGTGAAATTAAAAAAAAATTATTTCTAACTCAATTTTTTCCCATCTATTCTGTCCACTGATGCTGTTCTCTTGAAGTGAAGTTCTCAAAAGTAACAATGAATTTTTCATACCTGATTTGCTTTAAGAGGCTTTCAGTTAGCAGCAGTCACATGTACGAAACTGCTCTTCAAAAAACTGATCTTTTTTTTTTGCTAATTCCTAAGCACAATTATTTTAGAATTACAACTGTGATGGCAAATTAATACTGATGTAATTTAACACCTTAACCACCTTATGATTGAAAAATGTAGTAAATGTGTGTAGCATGAAAATGCAGGAGTAAAGTGTGACAAATACTTATTTTTTACTCTCATTGTCTGCTGTCAGCTAGTTACTTAAGATTATGATCCTTGGATTCAGTGAGGTGAAAGTAAAAACTCTGAGCACAACTATAGTCTTCTTACTTGCCGTTTCCCATTCTTGAGTATCTATGCAGTTTGTGGCTCCAGTGTCCCATAGCTCATGCCTGGATAATGCACTTGACTACTGCTGGGTCCAGTAATAGCTGGCTACTGAAAGGAACAACTTTCTCAACTTCCCACTCAGGGCTTCTCACTTAATGGAAAAGACTGTCCTTCAGCACTGAGCACCCCCCACTGTCATGCTGGAAGTAAGGTCCCCATTTCTGTGTGCAAAAGCACCAGCTTTTTCCTTTACTCCCCTTGAGAGCATCTTACACCTTCTCCGGGAATATCAGTGGACATTCCAAAACTGAGGTTCCACATTTGTCATGTATCTCATCTTAATGATTTACATAACAGCTATTCTAGGTTCTCTAACACTGTCCATTACATAAGAGGAACACAAAATGGGGATGGGCTTGCTTGGCCTAGAAAGCTGAGTAACTTTCATCTCTATGTTTTGTGAGGAATATCAATCTTCTCAAGAAACCAAATTCTTATCTTTGTTATTACTGATGTAGGAAGGTAAAAGTGAGAATGTACAAGGGAGTTTTGAGCTTGACGAAAGAATTTCTCTTCACCTTGCCTTCCATACATTTTAAGCTCATGTTTAAAGACAGACTTCTTTCTTAATAATCTCCTGACCCACAAGTTAACTTTGAGTCATTAAATGGAGGGAACTAAGATTCTTTGAATGAATACAGTGGGTATTGAATGGGTTCATGCATTAGTCACGGTAATTTCCCCTGCTCTTCTGCCCTTCATTTGTACAACAAAGATGAGAAATTGTTTTTCCTGGTATTGACTAGAACATGAAAATAGTACCCACTTCCCTAAGGTGAGAGGTCCTGAGTAAAAGATACCAGTTCTTCACTTTTTGCCTGATATGAAAAGAGAAGACATAGCCTGTGTCTTTGCACCATGGCAAATGCAGAATGGTAAAACTTTTTTTGTCAGATGACAGACACTTTAAAGATTTTAAAGCTAAGCAAAGTATTACTGTTATCAATTGATTGCATAGAACAACCCAGTCCCTGGAAGAAAAACAGGTAATTGAAAATGTGTTCTCCACCACAGAAGGCCTGCAGTTGGGAATGAAAAATCAAATCCTTCGAAGAGACACAGAGACCGTCTGAATGCAGAACTGGACCACCTGGCCAGCCTCCTTCCTTTTCCACCTGACATCGTATCGAAGCTGGACAAACTTTCTGTCTTGCGCCTTAGTGTCAGCTATCTCCGAGTCAAAAGTTTCTTTCAAGGTAGGTTTCCTTAAGATCTCAGCATCCCACTAAAAGTAGCCTTCTAATTTATTGCTGCTTTGTACTAATCCTGATTAAAAGTAACATATGGTATTATATTGATAAAGGCAGGGGGAAAACATTTATTACTGACCTTATTTTGTGCATAGGATGTTGCACTGGAAATTCCATTCATTTTCTCTTATGTAGTTTGTGTGCTTTTCACCAAATAGTGGGATAATATCCATCTTTCATCAGCAGGCTGATGAAAATGGGAAAACACAACTGTAAAATCACTAAACTGGGAAAGAAGGTTGGGGCAAATGTAATACCTGTTATAGTTTGAATTCTCTATTTGAAGCTGTTACTATGAAAGTTCAAAACACCAATTTAAATACGATGTGAAAGTCAAGCAACTGCTGCATAACCTATGTTTGCTGTATGCCAGGAGGAAATGGGTTCACTTGAAAAGCAAAAATGATCACTGTCTTTCAGGACGAGAGAGATTCAAAGTTTAAAGTGCTGAATAAAACTGTACTAGGCTACGCTTCGCTTGTACAGTTGTCTGGCACACCACAAAGTGAAAGCCAAATGTGTGTTTTCAGATGCACGTAAAAAGAATTCTTCCAAATTTGAATATGTTTTGAGTTTCTTCTGTTGCTGAGAAGTTCACAAGAGCAAAACCGGATTAGCGATTTAATAATGGAAATTCTCTCTAGAATTGTTCTCAAAAAAAAGAAAAAAGTCCTGTGTATGAAGGAGTATAGTTGACCAAAACTTACAGGTGGACTGCAAAGATAAACAGAAGTATTTTTACAGACATTATTTTTCCTTTATTACTCTTTATTATTTCTTCCTGTTACTACTCCATATGATGATCCTTTATATATTTTTTTTCTTTTTTTGGATTAAACCAAAGAATAATATCAGTTGGTTGCCTTCTTGCTTTTAAAATGCATTTTAGTATAAAAGAAATGCCATCTTGAAGAGACTTTGGCAGGCTGCAGGGCATTTTAGGAGGCTGACATGAGATTACAAAAGTGATATCACTGATAGCAAGAGCCTCCCATGTCAGCTGTGGCAGGTGGTTGCCCAGCCTCCAGCATCCTGCAGTTTACAGAGTACCTCTCTTAGTCTTTAAACATGTACCTGAGTGCTATGGCCTCTTCCTCTAAGTCTGACTTTCATTTCTCTTGCATTCACAAGCAATAATATCTCTTCAGCTGCCTTTACTACTCTTCTGCCAGAGTTTCTAAGGTCCATTGTCTCCTTTTCTTAAAGGGATGAGATAAAAAGACAACAAGTAAAGCCAGGCTGCATTATGTTGAAATATTCTGTGTTCCATGTTTTGAGAGACTTCATTTAATTTAATCCCCAAATTACCTAATTGAGCACATAGTTTTTGTTCGCTTCATTCTTATTTTTAAATGTTTACATCACGAAACTAAGGTTACAGAAAGCATTGTTTATAGTAAAGGAAGGAAACTACATGCCATTTTAAGACAAGAGAGCAGGCTGGAGCTTCAGAAGGGTGGAGTGGAGGAGAGGTGAGCTGTGGAAACTAAGCTGAGTGAGAAATGGTTGCAAATGTCTGGGTAAGGGCAGAATCTGCCGTATCCCTCATGAACATCACGATGTACTTACTTGTAATTCTGGAGAAAAAAAGCAGAATTTGTTTGTGGGTTTTTTTAAGCAAAAACTTTAGTAGCAAGTCACCTAAAAGAGCAAACAAGCATATTCATACCACCGTTTCAATTTTGTTGTGATGAAAGAGGATAGAAGAGCAGAAATGGATTGTTTGTGGCTTTTTGAATCAAAGGATGACACTAAATTGGGAGCTTATAAACATTCTGAGGACAGAGAACAGACCAGTGGCATACAGAGATGTTAGAAAATTGGATAAAAAAATGTATCTGGAAAAATGCCTTAGTAAATCTGTACTAATTCACTCAGGGAAAATTAATCCAAAGAAACTGGTGTTCAATAGAAAAGACAAACCTGGAACAGAGAACATAAAAACAATAACTGAAGAGGGACAGTGGTCAACAAGTTGTTCCATGCCTGTAATACGGTATGTTGACATAAACAAGAAAGCTAAGTGTGGATTTTGGTCTGTTTGCCCAGAGGCAGCATGTCACTACACAGGAAAGTTATAATCCCTCTCTGCATGAGACCAGCATGACTCCATCTGGAATAGAGCTTTCTGTTGTGGGCATCTCCTGGTCACAAGGGCATTAGTACATATTAAAGGGTTTGGAATAAACACAGGCAAGAAGTGACTATAAAGTTGCATGGGCAAAAAAAAAATAAATCAACAAACAAACAAACAACACCCAAAAAACTATAGTCAGCTCAATTTATATTCTCCAGCTGTTTGTCTTCATAGGAGGAAAAGACGAGAACAAAAGGAATTGCTCAGGATATTTTACAGTGGCACAGTGGAGGAACCAAGGAATGATGATGTCCAAGATGAAATCTGGCTTGAATATCAAGTAAAACATATTTGTAATGAGTTCTGTTCAGCTATCCAGTATTCCTAAAATGGATGCAGTGGAGATTCAGTACATTCAATTTTGTAGTGTGCGACGGAGAGTACTGTGCATAATTTGTTTTAAAAAAACCCTATTCTCTGAGTTTTGAGGATGTTAAGCATAAATTTCAGATTTTTAAAAGATGCTTTTAAGAATATTACTTGCTATTAAAAAAAAGAGTAGTGTTACTTGACACATTAAGTTCATATGTGACCCATAACAGGTCAGCATTCCCATGCCAATCACAGTGGCACACCTTCAGCAATGCCAGTGGTTTCTGGGCACACTCATTCACTTACCACTAGGTGTCCTTTTAGTAGCTACTCTGCCATAGTCAGTGTGCAGCACAAATGTATTTATGAAGATCAATAGCCAACTGGAGAGAGTAACCTCACCATATTGACCTCAAGTGTGAAAATGGTTTCACAGAGAATTGGGTATTAGTGCACAGAGAACATCCATCATTCAGTCATTTGTTCCCATTTTAGTGACCATTAGAGGTTAGCACCTTGAAGCATATGACCAGTTCATCTTACTTGAGTGATTTAAGTGAAGGCCTGCTTCCTTTCCAAAATTTAGACCTGGTTGTTGACATTGATATTCCGAGGATTTAGTTTAAGTCATTGTGGTGAATTCTCTCTTTCATTCTTAAAAATATTTTCTTTTTGCTGTCTACTTGTTTAAGCTTACCCATATCTCTTTTATCAGTTGGCAGAGGCTCTATTAATAGCCCTGCTCCCTCCAAGCTACAGGCATTCAGTCATTTTGCATTTTCCTGATGAGCACTTCAAAATGGCTTGCAGCAATAACCTTCCAATCTCACCGGATCTCGTGTATGAGGCAGCTGGGTCTGAACCAGGGTCAGTTGATGAGTGGGAGACATCAACTGCTACAGGAAACTGTGACTGTCATTTGGCCCTGACAAAGACTTGCTTTGGGTGGGGCTCCTGTGAGCATGGAGCAGCACTTAGTGTCTCTGACCACTTGAGTTTGCTGGGCCTCTGTCTTGGACATGTTCCATCTCGGTTAATTGCAGTCTGTCTTCCTTCACCACTCTTGACAACATATCCTTTAGTACTTTTTATTTCTCAGTTTTTTCACTGGTGGGGAAATGGTGGTCTTGTTACACTTCAAAACCAGCCCCGTTCTGCTGGTTGTTTAACTTGTTCCCTTCTAGTGCAGGTAATTATTTAGTAAATAAATGTCAGAAGAATAGCACCTTGTCCTTTTAACAGTTCAGGTCCTTTCTGAGAGAGAGCTAACTTATGTTTCCCAGTCCTTGTAAGGAAACTAGATATGAATTTAGACCAACACAGTTACAACTAGGGTTATATAGCTCCTCACTTTTCAGTTCTTAGTGTAACTAACATTGTATCAATACTCAAATTCCACTCAAACTTTTCCTTTGACATCTCATTAAGTAATGTTAGACCTTTTAGCCATAAGCATTTCTGAAAAATGATAGATGAGATAGATAGATAGATAGATAGATAGATAGATAGATAGATAGATAGATAATAGATAGATGCTGAGTATAGTCTTAGATGGGAAATGTAGAGACCTCAATATGGATGAACAGTTTTATTTCAAACCCTTTAGTACATAATTTATATAAAGCGTAATTTAATTCAATAGCTTGTTATTTTGCCCATCTGGACATTTTTTGCATACACACACATACATACCCCAAAACAGACGTGCATGCAAACACAAAAGCAGTGCTTTCCTGACTAAAATCTCCCTCCTGTATTATTTTGAATCTCTGTGTTTATTGCAGACTTCAGCGCCTTCTCCATATTTATTTACTTCCAGACTTCATTCGATTTTGAAAACTAAAAATCTGATAGATTTATGGATGACTAAATATGGACTACAGAGAGTCACAGAAGAACTCTGTGAATAAATATCTTAAAAGTTTCTGTAAGCTTTATATTTAAACTGCAATCCAGATCTTTGCAAAATTAGTGACAGTCAAGCATGGAGACATGTTGTTTGACCTGCCTTAGACTACAGTTATATATGGATTGTAAACTGACTTACAGTAGAGTTTGAGAAATTTGTCTACAAATGTTAGTTCATCTGTTTCCATACAGAATTAAAAATTTTAGGACACAAGCCTGTAGTGAACCTTCCTGAGTAAAGAATAAGATATGCCTTAACCTGAGTGTCATTGTCTAATATTTTTGCAAATCTGCAACATGGCTGATTTAATATTTTCCTTTGCATTCCCTAAAATCCAAGCTGGAAGTCTCCTGCTTCAGCTTAAGCCCCCATTCTGTAAAAAAAAAAATGGTTTCCATTTCTCTTGGCACTTCAGCTTTTACGGCTGTGAAGGTGATCCTAGCAGATGGAAGCAAAAAGAGGCAATAAACATTAAACTTTTTTGCTTTCATAGTCTGTAGCTCCCCTTCTCATGAGTAGCAGAAATCTGTTTTCCCAACCTTGTATGGTTAAAGGGCTTCCAGCATGATTTTTATAACCTTGCCTTCCTTGCTACATCTGAAACTATACATTGGCTTTTCTGTTTCTCTTCTTATAGATTTGTCCTTTATTTTATTAATTTTTAAAAGAGATTTTCTGTGAGCTTCCAGTCACTGAAGAACTCAAGATTCTGTTAAGGTGGTCTTTTCTTACATTTCTCATTCTTTGCTCCTACTGAGACAGTTTACACTTATGACCTATATATTTTATATATATTTGCTGAAAAACCATCCAGCTTCTAGTTCCCTTAGATATGTGTCCTCTGAGATTTTTCCAAGTGTACTGAAGTCTCCCTCCTGTTGGTCTTCTGTCTTCCAATGCTGTGGCTTGGATTGCTGCTGCTGCAACCAGCAACCATTGATTCCAGGATTTCCTGGTCACTGTCATCAAACTGTCCTGTCTCCTTCTAACATATTTATCCCCTTCAATTAATCCTTGTATAGACATATATATATATATATATATATATATACATATAGATTTTTTTAAAAAGTTTTTTTTTCTCCCCTTTTCTGACAGGGTAGCACACACTGTGTGGTTTCTGTCTTTCTTCTGATTTAGCATTTATGTTAGTGGGTCACTTCCTTTTACTCGTCTATGTGTTTGGTGTGATCCAATTCCCATCAACATTTATCTTAAATGGAAATTGAATTTATCCCTTTTAAGAAGAAAGCAGCAAAGGATTCCTCCCAGCTGGCCTGATTTTCAGTATCCTCAATTGCTTGCAGTGTGTTCCAGATTTGTTCTCTTCCTACAGTGTCCATGGCTGTTACTCTCCTAGGTCAGAAGCAAACTACTGTGACTGAGATTCCTCAGGTTCATTCCCTAGACCCTTTAGACTATTATTTATTGTAGTAATTGAATATTTAGTGCTGCTGCCTCCACTGCAGACCTGTTTCTGGTGTGACGTGCATGACACTCCAGTGACACAGAAATTTAAGGTTTTAAAACCTGAGGTGTGCAAAGAAGCAGAGAGTGATCTTGCTTCCAGTGCATAATCTGCAATGCAATGCTACTCAGCAGTGCTGTAGGAGTGCTGCCTGCCTGAACCAAAGCTCCTGGTCTGAGGTTCCAAGGTTCCTCTGCAGTGCATGTACTGTGGTCCTCAGCCATCTCTTTCTACCCCATCATCTCTTCCTAATAATTCTGTTTTCCCAGAGTTTTCTTTTCAAGCTCTCAGCAATTATTTTTTTTTTCTCCTGGAATGACAAATTCTGCTTCTTTGGTATAAGTATATTTTTTAGATTTTACTTTACATAAGCATGGCAAATTTTTACACAACAAGATTCAACTGATTCTTAAACTAAGTTCATATGGTTGAACTTACTATTGCAATTATGGCCTGTATTGGATCCATTTCCATGGGAAAAATTAATCTTTCATTTGTTAGCAAGTGTCAGTAGCCTGAAGCTTTCCCTGAAATTTAAAACCATAGTCTTAGTGAATCACAGATTCGCAGATGGGTTGAAGATGCAAGGAACCTCTGGAGATCACCTGATCCAAGACCCCTGCTCAAGCAAGGTCACTGAGAACCAGTTTCCCAAGACCATATCCAGATGGCTTTTGAATATCTTCAGGGGCAGAGGGTCCACAGTGTCCTTGGGCCACCTTAGCCAATGCTTGGTCACCCTTACAGTGAAAATGTGTTTCCTGATATTCAGAGAGAACCTCCTGTGTTTCACTTTGTACTCATTTACTCTGATCCTGTCACTGGACACTTCTGAAAAGAACCTTGTTGTTCTTTCCACCCTTCCTTTAGGTATTTATACAGTCTGATGAGATCTACCCTGAGCTTTCCCTTCTCCAGGCTGAAAAATTCCAGCTCTCTCTCTCTCTCAGCCTCTCCTCATAGAAGAAGTGCTCTAGTCTCTTCATCATTTTTGTGTTCTTTCACTGGACTCTCTCCAGGTCCTTTATAATGGATATATTTAGAACAGATACAGGAAAAATAAAATAATTAAAAAATCTGAAATAGTAAGAAATACTATAAGAAAGATTTATAAGAACAGTATAAGATGCCTAAACCACCACCATCACCAACAACAACAAGGAGGAAATTATACCTCAATAATTCCATCTCTTCATTGCCACCTATCTTCTCTTGGTATGACTTATGTATTGATTTCCATTACGTAAATAATTAGAGGCATTCAGATTGTCCTCAAACTTCTTTGTTTTTAAATGAAACCTGTACTTTGAGACACAAATCAAGGATTCAAGTTGTGTTCCTCTGATTAGTTAGGGTTGAAGGTTGACCTTGAGTCAAGAATTCCCCAATATATTTGAGTTTTTTAACAATTAGAAGTTTGGGTTTTTAAAGACATCTTCTACTGAGTCAGAGCATTCTCAGTCCTGTCCTCTGAAATGGAATGTCTGAATGAATTCTTTCTTAGAAGAGAGATGAGGACTTTTCTTTATTGAACACATGCAAAATATCTTTAACATATACATTGCTGTAGTCCACGGTTGTAGCTTAATTAGATTGTAAGCATTTGGGCAGTTTAGGTTTCTTAGAATTGCATATTCAATGGCTTGTACTGAAAAGAAACATTCATTGTCAGAGTGGCTAAGAGGTAAGGTTATTCCTGTGGCTGTGTTGAACTGGCATATTCACATTGCACCAATATTTGGAGTGTTTTGGCCAAAAATGGACTGCTCATGAAAAAACATGAAAAAAACAGTAGAGATTTTCCACTCTCTACTGCTCTTTAATTTTACCATCTTTTAGCAATACAGCAACTGAAAAAAGGAAAAACTGTTCTTCTGCATAAGTGGTATATAAGTAAATTGTTGAAGGAAGACCTACTGTCTGCAAATCATTATCTAATCAAGTGCTAAAATACTACATCAGTGAAATTTTAGTAGAAGTGTCAAGACTTTAAGCAGGATAGCTGCATTCCTCCATCCCTGAAGATCTGGCAGGACTTCTTTCCAGATAAGCCACTGCAAATTGAATCTCCTCCATATTACCCATTTTCAAACATTAGTTTGACTAGATTTTTTAATATATTTAATTGCCAGGGATACCATTTTATTGGGACATATTGCTTATACTAATGGGTCAATATTTTCTCTTCCCCTTGTTTCCTGGGAACACAGTTCATCCATGTGACAAATAACTGAGGCTGTTTTGTACTACAGGTCCTCTTACGTAACCTGGAGATCTCTCTGTCCTTGGAAGGCCTTTGCTGACTCTTTGAGGAGAACTGTGTCTGCTCTTGCTGCCTTGTTGTAAGAGCATGCACCTCCTTCTCCTGGCTAACTTTCTCTTTAGTTTCCTGCTAACAAGATGGGTTTTGTAGGACGAGTGTTGATTTACAAGCAGGATTTTCTTCAGAATGAACATATATTCAGGAAGAACAAGACAATTTTAAATTGCTTGAATTCCCATAACCTTTGAAGATCAAGGAAACCCATCTGTGCAACACTATGTTCAGTGTCATGTTCTGAGACTGGCTCTAAATTCAATACTTATTTATTTGAGTAATGGCAAATGAAGGATCTTAGTTTCAGTTATAAATAAGTTTCAGATATTTTCTGGTGCTTCTTGGCGCTTGTGTCATGTGCTGCGGGTTGTTTATATTACCAGAGCTATTGCAAGCTCAGAGCTGTTAGACTGATTTAGTCACCTGCATGAGAAAGGCTGGACTACATGAATTTTTTGCTGTCCTTGGGAAACACCCATCAATAGGATTCTTCTTGCAGAATTTCCTCTTGTAATTCTGAATCTGCATCTCATACAATTTTTCTGTTGCTGGATGCCATCCAAATGAACATCCCTGTAGGCTTCAATGTTTCTCTTGCTATTATCAAGACTGATTAGAAAAAACAGGGAGCTGGAAGTGACAAGGGACATGAGTGGAATCTTTATTAGAATTCTCCTGAGGGCATTTGGCATTGGGAGAGTTCCACTGTTTCTACTGACAACAGAAGTACACTCAGGACCAGACACATGGTCAGCCATGCACCATTGGGTGTGGGTCTTCACCTTTCTCCAGCTTGCTCAGTCACTCTTAAACAATTTTGATTTGGTAGGCTTTTGTGCTCAGTGCATTTGCTTAAGTCACACTGTGCATCTCATGTCCCATAGATGTAAATGAATGTGGCAAGGATGTGGTAAATGCAAGTGGTAAGGAAAAATCTGGGTCCATCTAATCCAGGAGACTGATATACACACTGCCTTTTGTATTCAATGATGTTCATCTTGCTTGTGCACTGTGCTTGCTTAATCCCTGCTCTGCAGCTAAGGCCCTTCTTGGCCCAGCCTGGTACCAGCTGTTGAAGTACTCTCGCAGCCCTGCATGGCTCAAATTCCATTATGCTGAGCTATAAGTAATGGACTTTCATTGATCTAATTCTCTTGAGTTAAATTATGTTTAGATCTTGGAGACTGAGGAAAAACTTGGACTTCAGTTCTACTGTAACCCATGTTTTCCTTGGATATGGAAACAAGGCTGGTTTTCATCACAAGAAAAATGGCATTTTTACTTCAGAACTTGCTAGAAATTTCAGTGGCTCTAGAAGATACTAGCAATAGTTTTGTCCTTATCACTTATGCAATGGATAGGAAGGAAAGCATTCCCCCAGGCATGAACTTTGGCTTGGTTTACACTTGTTCTCAGCTTCATGAGTGATTACTATCTCTGAGAGGAAGCATGTATCTTTACTGTCAAGAAAATGATTTACTTTGTTTCTCATTTTAAACACAGATATGTTTTAAAGGAAAGACAATACCTCATCCAACAGAACAAGGAATTTAGTTTGGCATATTGTAATTGCACAGGACTTTGAAGACAAAGAAGACAAATAGTCTTCAGCTAGTGAATAGTGTGGGAGATTGTCCTCCTAGCTTCCCTTCTCGCTTTCCTACTGCTGACTTTAGGGCTCCAGCAGATAGTAAAGCTCTGCAGAGAACTCTGATACAATGTGGGTCACAAAATAATTTTGTTTGTAAAAGACCTCCAAGATCATCAGGGCCAGCCTTTGACTGATGACCACCTTGTCAACTAGACCATGGCACGAAGTGCCACGGCCAGTTCTTTCTTGAACACCTCCAGGGACTGTGATTCCACCGCCTCCCTGGGCAGCCTATTCCAATACTTAATGATTCTTTAGTGAAGAAATTCCTCTTAATGTCCAACCTGAACCACCCTAAGTGCAGCTCAAGACTGTGTTCTCTCATCCTGTCACTGATGACCTGGGAGAAGAGGCTGACCCACATCTGTCTACAGTCCCAGGTGGTTGTGGAGAGTGATAAGGCCCCTCCTGAGCCATATAAAATACGGCTGGTTTCTGCAAAGCTCGCCTCACTTTGCTATGTGATGGTCCTACAGTTTGGCTCAATGGATCACTCTAAAAGACTTGTCTTCATTTAATTGTATTTGTTTAAGTGTCTTTTTAATTTTATTAGAAAGAAAATCCCATGTGACTAACACAGATGCTTCTCTTCTCTATCTAATGTAACAGTAACATATTAGTCAGTGCTCTTAAAGTTCCCCACCATGAAATGAAATGCAAGTGTTTTAGATGAGGCACAGCAAGCTTCCCTTTATAAGTTCAGTTTTAATTTTATTACACTTTTTGGTGCAATACTGTAGATAATATAACTGACAAATTTTATGAAATCTTAACACTAAGTACAACAGTGTTGCCAAAGTATGTATTATATGAACTTACCGTGTCCCTAAAATTCTATTGAAATCCCCTCAATGCATTCCTTCTTTCTATCTGCATGGACTATATCAAGTTGAAGCTAAATAGGAAGTAAATATTTGTTATAAAAAAATAAATGTCCGCTATTCCCATTTACCTCTGAGCCTGCAATATAAATTGGCTACTTACATGTTGGAAATATCTGAAAGAAGTTAAGAGGAATGAAAATAAGCAAAGATCAGATCTAAATCAAAACAAAACATATTTTAAAGTTTTTGGTTTTTTTTCTAGTCCATTGACAACTTCATAACCACTTTACTAATCGTATACCTGCAAAACATATCATGTTATTTTAATCTTATATATTCCCCTGACTATTTCAATATCTGTGCAGAAAATGCTATCTTCTCTATGTTGGTAATATGTTGTATATCAGTGTCAGTGAAAACCTGTCACAAACCCTCTATATTTTGTTCCAAATAATTTATTAAGCCAGTGTTGTGCCATCAAATGATCCCTATAAACCTTGTATGGGAAAACAGCACAATAAATAATGCTTTATGAAAGCATTTCTTGAGAGGATAAATAATTCAGCCTTAATAATGTATCTTGAGCTAGTGAATGTAAGGATTTATGTGGAGAATATTCAAATATGTTATTATAAGGACCATAACAGTACCTGGAGAAAAATGAAATTGTTTTTCTTCTTTCCATGCTTTTTCTACACTGCATCTACACTGCAGCATATAGGAAAAGGCTGTACATCTCACAACAAGTAATATTTGAAGAGGAAATTAGCAATGTTTGAAATTAATAATTCTTAGAGGTGCAGTCATGCCAGGTGCAGAATGCTCTCAAATTACGATAGGTTATAGAGGTTTTGATTGTTTTCAGCACTTCCTCAGGACCACCAGAACTGTATTAGAACCTAGCAATGTAGGGTTTAAAGTATGTCCCCCTAATGGAACAGCTCTTCTGAGCCAAACATACTCAGTAACATGTCAGAGAGTCTGAAGGTATTGCACATTGCAACATACATTCTTCATTTTTATTGATGCTGGCAAGCACTTTAGAAATTTTTAATAAGTCTGGCAGTAAGTGCCGTATCATTTCAGGACAGTGATGCACCCTACATTTGTTGCTGCCAACTTATGGTTAGGAAAGCAGAGACAATGTCGGTTTGAAGGTTACTTTGCCATCATACCTTTAAAGTATCATGGTAGTAGCTGACAGTATCTTTAAAACCAGGGTAGCTGAGATTGTCACCACCGTCAGCATGAGCTGGGAGGAGAAGTTTCTGGACAGAAGATCCTTTGTGCCCCTTGCAGCAACAGTTAGTGCTGGGACACTGAGTTCCAAGAGGTCATTTGGAAAAGAGGAATTTAATTATCTTGTCTTTATCTAGTCAAGTCAAGTTAAGTCACAATCTCCACACAGGGGTCAGCTTCTTTTCTTTAGATGCTCTACCCTCAGCAGATATTCTGTCTTCTGACTCTCTGAAGATTATGTTCAACCAGTGTGGCTTTTCCAGCCAGAGAAAAGCTGCAAACTACAGTGTTGTGACTCTTCATCACTCTCTTGCCAAGTGCCAATACAACAGCATGTGAAAAACATGTTGGGGAAGACTTTCAAGCTGTAGATTCCTGTGCCCTGAGCTGCCTGTATTGGAGACTGGGAAATGTAACAAAAAGTTTCCAAGAAAAGAGGACATTGAGAAACTTAATCTCCTTTCCACTGAGGCAATTTGCCAGGAAAGACCTACTGTAGGCAAAATTTGGGCAAAAAGCCTCTTCTCAGAAAACAACAAGTTTGGTTGGAGAGGAAATATTAAGACAACTGGTCATGTCCTTAATTCCTTATTATGTTTTGCTTAACCTTGGCATCAGTGGAGTAATACAAGCCAGGCTTTCAAAATCTGCCCCAATGTTTCAAAAAACACATCGCCTGAAGTGAAACGTATTTTTCGGAGTCATAACAAAAATGCCATTGAAAAGATTAAAGCCTGGGAGGTGTGAAGTCACACCGTCACCACACCAATTTGGCTGGAGAAGGTTTTGTGCTAGCTAAATTGGTGACCAACTGACCATATTATAGCCAGATTAGCAATGGTGAAGGCTGCTGGAGGGAATGAACACTCAGAAGTTAACTTAGATCTATATGGAGATAATGTGATACATATGAACAATTTGGGGGATTTTATCAGTGTACTTTCATGTTAAGTTTTAATTAAATTTGCGAGTTTTCGCTTTACTTTTTATTTTTGCTGTTTGACTTGGAGACTTCCCTTCCACCTCTCTTTCTCTAGCAGCCTTTTTAGTGATAATCCACCTAACTTTGTAAAATTTTCTTTTTTGTATCTTCCTCTTCTGTAGATTTTCTTGTTTTCTCCATGTAGATTTCCTCTCCTTGTCTTTTCCCATCTTTGCTACAACATTCTCCCTTTTTTAATATATTCCTTGCTCCGCTCCTAAAAACTTTTGGTTACATCTACCGTCTGCCGTTCCAGAACTGGATCTCCACCTCTCCTCTCCAGTAACTGACTTTGGTGGGAAAGCAATGATGTCCTTTTTTTTTTTTTCCCAACAAAACATTGTTCCAGTCTCCTATTGGGTGAAAGCAGAACCAGGGAAACCTTTTTTCCATTCTCCTCCATGAGGGCCTTTCGCCCTAAGAGATCTGGGTGTGGTGAGCTCAGATAGCCTGCTGATGCTTTCATTGCATGGGCCACAGGGAGGGGATGTACCTTTCATTCCCTCCCCTACAAAGAGCCCTACCACAGCGTCAAGATGATGAGAATCACTGAAGCAGAGGGATGAGCCTTAGGGCGGGAGGGGGGAATAAATAATGGCTTGTTGTCAACCCTCCCTTCTGCATTAGGCTGCCAGATGATTGCTTATTCCTTGCTCCCACCCACACGCTTCATGCCACCACCAGCATTTTTGGTCCTTTGTGGCTGAGGTTGTGGGCTAGTCAGCTGATGAGTCAGCTCCTGTAACCAGTGCTTTTCCAGCTCCACATGGCAGGGATAGCTTGGGCGGAAGAGTTTCAGCCAGCACTATCTGCGTGGAAGACGCGGGCTGCTTGGGCACGTTAATTGACTTATTTAGAATTTCACCATTCTGCAAATAAAGGGCAGGTTTCCAGGAGTGTGCAATTCATCTCCTCTTGCTGTCTTCACATATGCTGTGATGCAGGAAGTTTTGAAGCTACACCCTGTATACCATCTGTTAGCACGGGAGCGTGGAGTGAATGGGAAATTCAAACTTTGAATAGGTCAGGAAACTCAAAGTTTAGTTCTCACAGCAATTAGCTGCATGTTGGTCTCAGATGGTACCGTAGCTCATCGGGTTAATGCACAAAATGAATCTTGCGCCACAGCTGAACTTGGCACTGGGACTGAGTGGGAGAAGAGAGGATCAGAGCTTGGAAATACCTTTGTGCCTCCTCAATGCTGGGCAGGCCTGGGCCTCTTTAGTGCTTCCCAGGGGTCAGAACACCCTCCGGGAGCGGCGCATGCAGCCTCTGGCAGCTCATGTCAACTGGGGAACATCTGGCCAATGGAAAATACATCAGGCAGAAGAATGTTCCAGCTGCCCTGTTCCCAGCCTGCCCCATCCTGCCTTGACTCCATCAACTCCCGGCTCTGTTGCCGTGGCTGGAGCACAGTCATTAGGTACTCTAGCTCCTTCCCTCATTCTCCACATCAGGCAAAGGCTATGCTGTGCTGGGACAGGCTGCATGAACCAGCACATGTGGAAGGCTCAGCCATAGCTAGTGACTGAACAGCTAAACAATTGGTTTTAAACTAATTTCTACAGCTGCACAATTTGCTGTCCTTCTCAGTCTGCCTAGTATGAGCGTATTTCCAGGCATCCTTCAGTGGTTCTGACCAAGCTAGACCTTAATTTACATTACAGTAGCAAAACACTGTTTTCCTTCTCTTCCAGACAAAATCTGGCCATTTTCAAGTATGTACAGTATGTTGGGGCAGAAGGAACAGGGTGAGGGTAGAAGTAATTTTGTGAGTAAGCTTGCTATAATTTTTATAACTGAATTATTCAGAAAGCCTTAGGTTTGAGTCTAATGACTGTAATTTGTCACAGTACTTAAACCTATTTCTAATGAAAGAATACCTCTTAGTAGCTATTTAAAGTCAATTTATTAATTAAAAATTACTTATGGCACACTAACCTGAAATTGTTTGATTTTGGATTATTAGTTGGGGTATCAGTGAACCTTATTACATTTCTCTGGATAATTTTCAGATTAAACAAAATCCTCCACAAAAAGAAATTTCTCGGGATAATTTTCAGATTAAATAAAGTCCTCCACAAAAGGACTTAAAAACCCCCATATACGGAGATTTGCATCCAAATTACTGGATGCATGTTCTCTTACATGTACAGATCTTTCAGCTATCAGGTGCAAGATATTAGGAGCTGTGGAGGGAGTGAGGAAAGCTTGCAGTTATTATTTGGAAGTTGGCATATGAAAAGTCATTGTTTATCCTGATTTCACTGTACTAAATTACTGACTAGTTCCTCCTCTAGAATTGCAGATCCAGTGGGACTTAAACACATGTATTAGCTGCCTGCTTGTACCTCCTTAGAAAATGGAGCAATTGACCACACTGTCTTTCAGCAGGAGAGGTCGTGTTCTTGAAAAAAATTATAGATATTTTGCTTTCATATAATAAGGGTTATAAAAAGGACTCTCAGAAAGGCAAGACTTTTTAGATACCAGCCCTGTGGCCAGACTGGCATGCAGAGCAGAGCTGAGCAGCAGTATTCTAGCAGCTGTTTATCCTCAAATGCCCATACATCAAGTCATTCCTGCAGTTAGCAGTTATTTCTTTGCCAACTGCCTCCAGAAGAACAGTGTAATTTGTTTGTATAGGTAAGGTAGCTCGACAGCATTCTCACGTATCTCTTTCCATAGCTAGAAAGGAAACATTGCCACGTTAATTAAATACTTGCATTAGTATCCAGTGCTGTTTTTCTCTATATAAACTTCTTGTGCTTCAGCCAAAGTTCATAAATAGTGTCAAAGTCTGCTTAGGCATGAGTTGATCCTGTATATTTTTCATTTCCACGGGAAGTTGTTACAGTGATAAGCGAATGGGCACAAATCAGTAACATAAGACTAAAGGTAACATCTTCAGAAGTCTCAGAACTCTTTGAAAGTGTGACTTATCTTCAAGAATGCCTGCAGCTTTGTCTGCACTGGTACTGTCAGAGGTCACTCCAGAGGCTGTCAACACCCTCCCTCTACAGACTGCTATCTCTGTCTCACCCCCTGCACCAACACTGACTGAGCTGAGAAGCTGCAGCGATGCCCGGCACCTGAGGTTGAGCCCGCCTCTAAGATGTGAGTGAACCCAGCTCTGACAGTAAGGTCCAACAGCAGTAAAGTCACAATTCTCTGTCCAGCTTCCTACCTAATTCCTCTCCATAAATATGGGCCAGACCTGGAGCAGAGATAAGGCCAATTTTGGGGTGTCATTAATTTCATATCAAAGCTGGGCTGGAATGTTATTTGTGAGAAACTGCAATGAAGATGGGAGAGGACCTCTTCCACTGCTGGGTGAAGATACACATCAAGGTCAAGCCTAAAGTGTAAAAAGCCTTTGCTTTGGATGAAACCAAGGGTACTTAACAGCCTGTGGCTGCATCTCCAGAATCCCTGAAACTGTCTGTAGCATGTATGGGCACACCTCAACAAGCTTTCACCTGTTTAGTGTGTCTAATAATAGCAATGAACTTGCAGGACAGTGCAAACTGCATCCCACACTGTGAATCCTCAACAGGCTTAGTGCTGTGCCCTCATTCCTATTGTTACTTTATTTAAGCTGGATTATAAAGCTGGTTTGGGCAAGCCTGTTTGTGCTGCCATTAAATGAAATGTGTCTGCACACTAATCCTCACAAAATATCAATGAGCAATATAGCCACCATAATTTTTTTAATTGTAGGCTTCAAGGTAATTTAACAGCTTTTGAAAACTTTATTTCAGGTAATTAGCGCAAATAATTAATGATGAAACTACAACGGTTGCTTTCATAGCGTTAACTGCTTGCGAAAATAGGCCAAACCCCCCATTCATTGGGTAAGTTGATTTACCAGAAGAGGAAAAATATGTTTAACATTTTTCTTTAAATTCCCCACTGCCTCTTTTTACCCAAAGTCATTCCAGCCACCACCTGAAAGACATGTCCATACATTGGTAATTTGTGGGATACTTGGCTAAAATAAAGTAGACTTTTCTGACCTAGGAACAAGCTCTGATTGGAATTTATCTTAATTTCATAGTATTCCTTCAGAGTCAATTCATAAGCCTGTTTCCTGGCTTACTATTTCCATATCGTTGTGTTTCTAACAGTGTGGCAGGGCAATGTTTAATTCAGGGCAATTGCATTTGTTGTTTATTGAATCTAATGTTTGTTTGACTGTTTGTCATGACTTCTAAATATCTTAATTAGCATAATTCACAGTAGCACCTGTTTGGAAAATGTGGACCTTTAAGAAAATAAAAAGGAAGAAGCTAACTAAATATTTGCAAAGGTGCCAATATAATTTAAAAGAACCGTAGAGTTATTTAGCTTCAGTTTTTATTTCGTTCTACTCGGGCAACAACATTCCATCCAGATAAAAGTTGAAGCTATATGTTTCTTCCCTGACCAAACTGAAATAAAACAGTCCCACGACATATTTGGGGGAATCCCATACGATAATACCTGTGTGCCTTATATCTGTGAGGGTTGAAAGGATGAGCTGCCTCTTTAAAGAGCTTCCGTGAACCTGTATTGTAGTAAGCTCTGGTAGGCGAGGGGTTGCGTGACTGCAGCAGACTCATTTGTGACCTCAGAAAAGTGGTTATGAAAGTGATCTCTTGATCAGAGGAATAGAGCTCTGCTGCCTGCCAGACCAGCAATGCAGAAATGAGCCTCCTCCCTGCAAATCTGCCCCGGCAGGAGAAAAAGCGCTCCTTTTTTGGATGCAGTGTAATGATTCCTCTGGAAAATTCTTGGGCTTAAAACAAAGTGTGCTCTAGAGTACACACTGCCTCCAGTTAAATTTCACATTTTTTTAAAATATGCAAGATCATGCTTTTTGCAATTTGTAGTTTTCACTTTCTTTCTAAAACCTACTTCTATTTTCCTTAGTGTAGAGCTAGTAAGTCTTGTTTCAGTGGTTACTGGACTGACTCTGGCAGTAAGCCACAGTGTATATCCAATGGAGATCATACTGTAACTGGTGAAAATGCAACAGAAACAAATGTTTATGTCACATGATGAGTATAAAACAGATCTGATGAATCAGTAGGTAAGAAATCACTGGTTTTCATCCAGAGACCTGAGACAGAATAAGAAGCTGTAGAAGTAATTTATGTGTCATAGTTCTCCTTATACACAATATTCACCTGGCATTGATCACTCAGTGAAAACTGCAATTGGCTATTACTGCCTAGAAAGTTGAAGGCATAATCCTATATGTTTCAGTAATGAGATACAAGATTCCTGTCCTTATCTCATAAGGAATACTCGTTATTTCTTTGGTAGCTTGCTATGAGTCAAGGCAGTAGGCACTTTTGTAGGAGTCAGACTTGCCTGTTCAAGTCAATGACACATACAGAAGAGTTGAAACTGGAGAAAAGGTTATATTTTATTAGCTAGGACTTTGTTTCTGAAACACAGAACATTGGTTTTCCTTATCTTCAAATGGGACAAGCCTGATAAGAACCCCGTGCCTGCCTTGTAATTTTATCACTATATCGAAGTATTCTCTGGTTTTAAAAATTGAAAAGCAAATCAAAGTAGGGAAAAAATTTACAAACTTAGAGCCTTTAAATGTCACCTTTCCTGCCTTTTATAAAGACCTATTTTTTTATTCTGCTCAGAGAATTTGAAGGTCCTAATTGTGGCTGTTGACCTAGGGACCATGGCACTTTTAAGAAACTTAATTTCTCTGGTGGTGAAAGGGAGAGAAAATATAAGCCCAGTACTGGCCTGTTTAGGGTCCTTGGCATCTGCTTGGGATCTTTTTCTGAGTATGGAACATGGCTGTCAGGAAAGGCAAAACAAAACCTTTGTGAGGAAGTAAAAAATAAAGGTTATTGTAGCAATTGAATACATCGTGTGCATGCATTTTATACTTCTGCAGAAGGTTCCTGTTCTGCAAAGGAATTTATTTTTGGACAAACCTTAGTGTCTTCTCTTCAGGCCCCCTGTCTTACGAGGGATTCCAGTTGGGAATGACATCCATCTGTTTGGGTAGCTTTGCAGGACTAGTTTTTGAATGCATACATTAAAATATTAATTAGATAAAAACACATTTAAGAGATCCAGGGATTGTAACATTGTGCCTAAACATGAGTTTAGGCTTCTGGCAGTTCTGTTGTCATATTGTTCTTAATTTTGAGCTTTTAGGTAAGATTGTCATGCTACAGGTTTTCTTCCACATTCCAAAATGTTCTGGAATACAGCTCAATATTTTAAAACTACACTGGAAATTGATTCTGAAATATTTTTTTAAAAAACTCTCAGATAATGTCCCTGATGTTTCACTTGCCCTTATCTTGTCTCAGCACGTGTTCTTACTTCCTGAATTAGAAAATCCAAAGCTTAAGGACCTCCTCTCAGGCATATTTTTCCCACAGCAGATTTAACTTCTCCAAGCTTCCTGCAGTCCATGTCATTGTGGCAACCTCCACAGGCAGCAGAAAAGGCCAAGCAGAGCAGCTCTGCCTTAGGAAGAGAGCACCATGTTCTGTGGGGTGTGTGTCTGTCTGTCGTTGTGCAGCAGTGTGCTCAGGTATCCAACTGATTTAAAGGTGGAGATTCCCATATTTCCTCTGTCAAGCATGTTTGCTTCTTTAAAGTCCACTGGAAAGCAAAGGTGTCTTTGCCTTTAATATTGGACACAGTAAGGCTGCTATATAAAGCAGATACGAAAGAATTGTTCTTATGATATTCCTGACTCTAAACTGTTGGATCCAGATTTGATTTTCTGGATAACACATGCATCCTGTGCACTAAGGTCTCCGTGTGAATATTTTAGATGCAGTGTTTATTTCATCTTAAAAGTTTCCTTTATCCTCTCCAGATCGTGCGCATTGGCTATTTTTAAACAGTCTCTTGGATGATATACTGATCTATTGACATATACTCTTTCAACTCTCTTCTAAGAGATACTGCCTTAAATTCCTCTTGGAACCAGCAGGTGTGAATTTAGCCTGTGTCTTTCCATGCAGAATGGTGCAACAAAAATTATAAAGTCGCAAGAAATTGAGGAGTGGAACATCAGGAGACAGTCAGTTTGAATCATAGTCCCAGAAAAGAGGTTATCAAATCCAAAAAGGCTAGCAAAGATCATGTAAATCTCACATAAGGTAGTCATTGTCAGGTTGCTTTAATCAAGAAGGGGGACAGATGTTTTCTTATGCATTTTCCTAGTTGTGTTTATTTTCATGCTTGATCTTTGATTTGAGTTTGTCCTTCAGTGATTGATTACTAAATGTTCTAAACTATATGTTGAAATTGGAGAGGGTAAAATGATGCACATCTTTTGTAGCCAATAGAGACTAAAAATGTTCTGATATTCTCAAGGTAAATCTGTTATCAAGACTTCATTGAATTTCCTCTGTAAAATGCAATTCTTACAATCACCTTTCCAAAAGCAGGAAAGATTCCAGTAGGCTTCAATTGCTTACTTATGAACACACAGCTTTCCTCTTAGCTGTCTTTTCAGTAAAAATGGATTTTGGTCTCATTACTCATGTTTCTGAAAAATATTTCAGACTCAAGTTTATTTCAATAGGCTGTTTATCACTACAGAATGTTTTTTGTTGGTTTTGGATGCAATAATCAGTCACAAGCTGCTCTTTCATCATATGCTTAAATTTAGTTACATACAGGCTTTCTCATAAGGTTCTGATTTTTCTTATTGTCACTTCTGTGATATACTTTGTTTCACGTCACAGATGCTGCTGTTGTGCATCTGTTGTTTATTTTCTGTCTGCAACAAATTTTGTGGACAAGGCCATGGCATTGCAGTGAGAATAAAACAACATAAGAGATGCACTACTGTGTCACACCAGGGTCCATCTAGTCTGCTATTCTCATCTTCAAAATTGCTGTCTTTTATCTACTTTAAAGCATTCTTGTGCTAGTCTTACAGGGCACTTCACAGTCCTCATATTGTGGGGTTGGGGAAACAGCAGTTCCACATTCAGTTTATCCATTGCCCTTCTAATTTTGCAAACCTCTGTTGTGTCTCCCTCATCCTTCTCAGTAAAATTCACAGCCGTTTCAGCCTCTCCTCAAAAGGCAGCTGCCTCTGCTGTGGGCATCAGCTTCCATCAGCAGAATCAATCCTGAGAAAATGGTCTGATGACAATGAAGTAATGTGAGCCAGATCAAATGAGGACAACATTCTTGGGCCACAGAGATAGAAAACACCAGGAATTCAGAGGATATAGAGAAACCATTTTCAAAAATATATCTGGACAAAGGAAAAGATGAACAGCTATTCAGACAAGAAGCCATTATGAAGGACATTTTGAAGAATGGGGAAACTCTTCACATGTTTTTGATAGGTCACGTGCTCCACAGATCCTAGAATCAGCGTGTCCTAATGTGCTGTTCATCTGAATATGTATAAATATCATGATCAGTGGGATTTGCTGAGATCCCACTCAAGCAATCAGGGTGTAGCAGGTCAGAATACACTGCAATACACTTAAGGCTAATTGTGGATCAGTTTGGTGAAGTCACGAATGAAAATATTAAACTACATTCATTGTACATTCTAAGGTCCTTAACTCTGGAACTAACCAATGTTAAGCAGACTTTCTAAATACAGAATAGTTCTCTGAAATTAATTTTTTTTCTACTCTAAGCTTATGCTGGATATCAGGATTCTGATTAATGGACATGTAATTTAAAAACTTAAAGGTGCAAGGAAGAAGTGTTGGAACCATCTTAATTTTTTGTGAAAGATGTGGATATTGATTTGAAACTGGAATAAATAGTCTACAGATTTCTTACTCAAGGTTACCGAAAAATCAGGCTTGCAATCCATTTTGTGGTTTGAGAGAATAACTCATTTTTACTTACCTTTATATGTTTATTCAGAAGGGTGTGCAAGCAAATATTCAGCCATGCTAACGTATTAAAGCTTAATTAAAGAATGGAATAGTACACAGATAAAATTAAGGCCCGAGGACTGAACCTATAAATCAATAAGTTTCCGTGATCAAATCATCATATTTAATGTAGTAGAAAATAAAATGGAATTGTGAAGACAAACAGGAAGACTGTTACTTGGAGTAAGTCTTATATCCTGGTATAATTTCAGAGGACTGCATGTCTTCAGCAGTCTTGTAGCCAATATAGTCTACCAGACCAACTGATAGCTCAAATATTTACTCACAGTGATGCAAACAGATCTTTAAAATATCTCCTTTGCCAAGGCACAATGTGGGGCTGCCTGTCGGGGAGATCATCTGTTGAGTCATATGAAGACAAAAAGGTTGCAACAGTAAGCTACAGAGAAGAAATGTGTTTTCTAGACAAATTCTTTTGAGTCTGTTGTTTGCATAGTTAGCACACAATTTGTCTCACATGGAGCTTTTCTTTGGATCTGTGATCCCTCAGAAATTATGGGGCAGGGGAGAAGTTATAGTCCCAGGCTACATTTAAACTTGACATACAAATGTGATTTCTTATGAGACACAGATGGAATAAACCAACAAAAAGCAGAAGAAGAGTTAATAACTTCTTCTGCATATTCTCCTTTTTATAAAAGCCACTTCACCATTCTCAGCATTTCTTAAATTATTCTACACATTTGAAAACGAAGAATTGTGGGAACGGGAAGTGTCCATCCAGAATTTACCCTAATGCTCATTCACCTAAAACATTAAGGAACTCCTTATCTTACAAAATTAATCCTGTTTATAATTAAATAATGAACATTTTCCTGGTGAGAATGAGAAATGTCAATTACTGGGAATACTCAAAAACTCAGAGGAACCTGCCTAAGTGAAGTTAGCTCTGTTCTGATCAGGGTGACGTAGACCAGATGACCTTCAAAGGTCCCTTCCAACCTACAACTTGCTAAGTTTTTGTGATTCCCTATCCTGACTTAGTTAACAGACCTGGGTTCCCCACAGGTGAACCACTTTCCTAAAGATTGGCAGAACTCCTTGTACTGCAGCACAACTGAACATTTGCAGGCAATTGTTCTTAGCTTCTCAGCTTGCCTCATGTAAATTCTATTTCCCAAAGGCACACGGACCTCTTTTTCATATGCAAGAAAAAAAATACCGTGACTCTTTCACCTCTGTAAGAAGTCCTCAGTTTGTGTTTCTTCTTTCACCTGCAGCTGGATTCTGATGCTGCCCTTTTTGCTGGACTACTCAGTACTGCTTGCCCTGACATCACACCACATCCATCCCAAGGACTCTCTTGATCATGAATTCCAGCCCCAAATTGATTCTGCTCCTGACACAACCTTGCTTGACAGTTAGATCAAGAGGGAAAAGATAAGACTGATGGGCTTTAGAAGATAGAGTCAAGAAGATGGTGGATTTTTTCTGGGAATTGGAGGAAAGCACACCAGGACTTTCCCTGATGTAAGAGGCTTTACCTTCTCCCTTTCTTGCCTGCTGGAAACCCTGTCTGAGATTTCATCCGTAGTATATTGTCAGATCACCACTAAATTTTCTAATGACCCAGATCTCTCAGAACTAATGTTTATAGAACAACTATAGGCATGAGAGCTTTTCCCCTCTTTTCTCTGCATTTCTGTAGAAATAATTTCCACGTGTACTTTTACACACACACAGGCAGCACTGGCAGCTGGATCACTGTTTTAGAAAGTTCATGTGATCTGCAATAATTTCTTAAAACACAAGACCAGTGGAATATAGCGAAACTCTATTCCAGTGGAATATAGTGAAACCAGCCGTATTGATGATCGCTCCAGCAGTGTATTACTGTTTGTGAAGGGATTTGATTTCAGGGAAACACTCTTCACCCTTCGCACAGCGGGCTCTCTCTCTCTCCCTTCTCCCCGCTGCACGAGAGTTATTTTTCTGATCCTTTACTCTAAGCTCCTTTGCTTTTTTTAGGCAACTTCCAGATATCTGATACAGTATATAATGAGGAATTAGGTTCCATTACACCAAGGCTTAACCTTCTCGAAAAGCATTCAGCGCTTGCCAGGAGTCATCAATATTTAACAGCTGTTGTTATTATGAAATACTTCATAGGGTAATGTGGCTCGTCTGCTCGCACGCAAGGGTTTGAACGGCGGCCAGGCCCCTGTCAGAGCCGCCGGGAGATTGACAGGCGGCGAGCCTTGCGTGACAGCGGGGCCGGGGTTACTCAGCACTCTGCCTCCTCCGCAGCGGGGACTTCTCCTCCCCCTCGCCCGCCTTCAAAAGGGCTCTCCGGACGCGCTGGGACACGGGCTGGGGGCTCCGGGGGGCGAGCTGGCCCCAGCAGCCCCGGGGAGAGGAGGGCAGCCCCCGGCGGTGGCATCCCTTTGATGCCCCTCTCTGATGCACGGGGGGAAATGGATGAGGCTGGCTGGGAAAGGGGAAGAGGGGTTCTGCGAGAAAGAGCGGATGGGATCTGGAAAGCAAAAGGGTTCGGTTTGTACCTTAAAAAAATGTCATGCTGTACTCGAGAAACTTCAAAGGGAAGTCAGATTTCAAAGCATCTCTTAAGAAGAAGCAGACTGAGAAAACCGCTAAGTTGGGAAGAAAAACTCTGCATTACTGCTAGCGTAATTTCATCTGGCGTTCTGGTAGCCTCCGCAACAGGACCAAGCACCATACAGCTTTTATTCAGCTTTTATGCATTTTGGTGCTGATTTCTTTCCCAAAGCACTTGTACTACCTGTGTGTTGTGCAAACGTCCTTTCCAACTTGTTTGGCAATATATAACAACAGTTCCTTATGCTGTGTATTTTTTAATTTCAGTGTTCATCTAATGACCCCCATCCTAATTGTCACCCGGTGTTCTCTGTAACACAGCCAGAGGAAACGGATCATTTCAGTTCATGGCTTTAGGTTTGTTAAGCAGAATTGCTCATACTGAGCGTTTCCGAGTCAATTTGTTTTGTTTTCTTAGTATTCAGAGTAACACGCATAGCTGATTCTTCCTGCAGCTAGAAGATGCAGGAAGAGAGACCCTGCTCTCACTTCCTTTCGAGTAACAGCTACCAAACGTAAGATTTGCATGCTTAAAGCAGTGTCTCTGAACCTGCAGTCTGGATTTGGGTATTTTCATCCACCTCTTTTAAGAAACAATTTATCCCCTGGGCATCATTGGAGAGAACTGGTAGTCCCTTGCAGAAGGACTTGAAACCGATTCACCATCCTGAATCTGAAGAAGACTGTATGTTCCCCTTCCTACACCCCAAATAAATCCAGGAAGGGTGTTCAGTCCAGAAGCAGCATCCCTTCGCTGTTCATTTCTTGCCTGTGCTGTTGCTTGATGCAGGCACCGGGGGCAGCTGGGGTACAGTCTGCCCCCATGTTACTCTGTTGCACAGCCTAACTTTGCAGCTACTTTTGCTAATTATTTTCTGAAGAATGAAGGCTGTGCTCAAGCAGGATGAGGTACAGAAACACTCCAGAGAATGTAATCCCATGGGTTTAAAAAGTATGGTTTTGTGAGACTCCTGAAATCTCCATTCCTTTGAACTAAAGAGTATCCTGCAATGGATAAATGTTCTGTAATTTCTGGGGCAAAGGGAATGGCTGGTTTCATAATGCTTCCATAGACTGTGTTAGGCAGCTTTTCTTTACAATATTTCAGATTTGGCTTTCAAGCCAAGGTATTTGCAAATGCAGATAGCAATGCTCATATCAGAACTGGAGGCTTGAAAGACGTCTCAGGTTTTTACATTGTTCTAGGCAGAGACAGTACAGATGTGAAAGGTTCAACAGCACTATCTGAGACCATCCCATACTCATTCAGCCAATCTCATAGTCTCCTCTGTGGACTTCTTTTCTCCATTAATTAACTGTCAGTTCTAATTCTAGATTATTTTTTTTTCCACTCCTTTCACTGCTTTCAGATTAGAAATTGAAAATTTTCCTCAAATCTTTGACCTGTCTTCCTGGAAATTGCATTGGCCATTTTTTTTTTTTTCTCCTCTCTTTTTTTCCTAGCCCCCTGTCCCCTTGCCCTGTATATTTCCACAGTGTTGTCCTTTGTAGGACCCAGCACTTCCAGACTTGTTGGCTTTTAATGTTGCATGGGATTGCACCATGCACACCAGATCGCATGACCTTGCAAAACTGTCAGCCCTGGAACATGTATCTCTGCTATTTATCATACTATGGTATCAATATGCTCATTCATCTTATTTGGCAGAACAGCTCCATCTTCTGTTTTATTTCATGTTCTGGAAGTGCAGGCTCAGTAGGTTGTGCTTGGAAAACGGCCTCTGGTGTTACCCCTTCCCATCTCTTGAGTTTGCTGGTTTTGAACCTGGTAGATGAGTGCCCTGTGCTGACCATCGAAAGGGTTGCCTCTCCCATAGAAAGTCTAAAGCTCCATAAAGCTAAAATTCTCAATTTATTATTTCTTTTTTACAGCCAGCAGCATTCATTAGTCTGCCTGCAGTATCAGCTTTTCTCTTGCTCAGTTCTTGATACATGGGAACTCCAGCAGCGCGTTTACCCCTCAGGTCACTGAGTCATCCTTTGCTGTTTTTTATTTTTCAGCTTTATTTTCAGACAATTTGCTCCTCCCTGCCCACCAGAGACAGTACTCCTGCATTCTTCAAGCTCTCATTTGTTTTCATCATAGGCTTCACTGTTGCTCCAGAGGGACACCATTTTATGAGATGTCTAAGCTTGATCACAGCTGTCTTGGCATCAGGGTCTTTCCATCAAGCCACCCATCATAACCAAAACTTGCTGTCCTGTTCTCTCTCATGATTCTTGGTGGTGACAGGGGTATTGTTAGACTCTTCTGTTTTCTTTTCCCTGTTTTTCTGCCTAGTCAGATAACATCTTGCAAGTTTCCCTCATCTGCCTGTCATGTCTTGCATTTCCTCCTCCTCCTCATTTCTTTCAGGATCTGTGTGATTTTCTGCCTGTCTTGCTCTGCTTTCTCCAGGTGACAGGCTATCACCAGCACCTCTCTTTTGAGGTGTCACTGCAGTATCAGCCCAGCCGTGGGTGGATTAATCAAGCATTTCCAGCGTGGGGAGGCAGAAGGAGAGTGAGCAGTGAGTGACGGCTCTGCGGCCTCGGGTGCAAGGAGCAAACGTTCCCATCTCGGAGGAGCATTCATTTTTTGGAGCAATGGTGTTGTTTGTCTTTCTTTGATGGTGCAGTGGGTCTCCCTGCACTCAGGCCAGTGAGAAGGGCAGGCTATGAAACGGATGTGTGTGGCCTAACATATGGGTAACTCTAACTGGCAAAATAACATTAAAATGCTTTCCATTTGGAGATGGAATTTATAGTAGCCAGACGAGTTGCAGAACAAACATCTCTTGTGCTTCTGCTGCCGTGTTTGTATGAGCCTGAAGGCTAACAAGCAGGCAGGGAGCTCTGGCCCGCTCAGTTGGATAAAATAATAGTTTCCACTAACGATGAAGTTCGAACGGATGGAATTTTCACAACACCAAAAGAGCGCATCAAAGAAATAAACCTTCGTTTCCTCTCACCCCTCCCTGTCTGTCCTTTAACCTGAGCAAAGACCACAAACCACCATGTCAGTAATTACAAAAACATCTTTTCTGAGGAGGGAAACTCTGGAAGAGGCCATTGGAATAGGGGTTGGGATTTTAAAAATTGTTGTCACAAGATATTTAAAAGATGTGTGGATGTGGCACTTGGGGACATAGTTTAGTGGCAGACTTGGCAGTGCTGGGTTAGTGGTTGGACCTGATGATCTTAAGGGACTTTTTCAACCTTAATGAGCCTATAATTCTATGTCTGTTCTTATAGACAGGCCTAGCAGAAGGCCTAGCTGATCAGGGGGAAAAAAGCAACCATTTCCTATTAGCTTAAATGGCACACCAAAATGAAAATTTAATGAAATGAAGATTTAATAATCTGTATATTCTCTTCACAGCAGCCTAGGTTACAAGTCTGAATTCCCAAAATTATTTTGGCTGGAAAATATGGGTAGGAATCTGTTTAACGCAGCTTGGGATTTTCCTGATGTGCTTTCCCATGCCCAGGGGAGGGTTTTATTGCATCTAATTATACATTTGAGATAATTGCTTTGGGCTAATGACCGACATTATCACTTGCAGCAAATATTTACAATGTAAGCTAACAACCATCATAAATAGCTGATCACAATAGGTCAGTTGGTGTGTTTCTGAGCTGCCATTGTTTACTGTAAAATGCTGATGTATCCTGCAGCAGTCCCTTACTAGGCTGTTAAATTGTTAAGGAACTCTTGCATGGGCTCAGGACCTTTAGGGGCTTGATGTTTGTCTCTTATTCGTATTCTGCTTTGGTACAAACTATTCCTGCCATCTAAATCCTTTTTTGGTGGGGAGGTTTTATTTTTGATTGGCTGGGTTATTGAGGTTTTTTGGGTTTTTTGGTGTGGGTTTGGCTTTTTTTTTCAGAGGGATCTTTTTTGTTTTATTAATAATTTCTGGCTGTTCCCACTCTCCTTTGGCTGGAAGGGAAAATGTGTATCAAACGTCCCAGATAATATCACTGGGATACCCTCCTCTCCCATTCTCTCCATGAAAAGAAGAAAAAACAGAAAACTGGATCTCTATTTGCTACCAGGATGTTTGTATGACCCTTCTCTGGAAGAAGGAGTGAAACTGACTTAATTTTTACTGACCAAGTGATAAAGACAGGTTCCTATTGTACTCCCTAGATGATGCTGAAGCACAATGATCATGTAATGCCAGCCTTCTCAGAAATTCTTTCATTATTCCCAGAAATGGGATCATATTTCAGTGATTTTTCTGTAGGATATATTGATAGGAAGAATTCGAGCATTCAAAGACATTTGAGATCAAGCAATGTGAAGGAAGAGCACTCACCAGCCGAGTTTCCCATGAAAGCTTAATCAGAAATAAGGTTTTTCCCCTATTATTAGGAAAAATATATGACATTTTAATCTATAATGACAAATATTCATTAACTTCATCAAGTAAATGACATGCTAAACAAACTTTAAAACTCTGTAAAAATGAAACAGTTTAAGAACATTCCCTTGAATCTTACAGTTAGGCTGAAACTTGTAGAAATGAACAGGGTAATGTGAGATCAAAAATAATCTGATGTCAAGGAGATCAGCACTGAAAATAAGAAACTTATTCACTCCCTTTTCTTCTGAGATATATAGACATTTCTCTGTATTGTCATAATACATATTTTTATAAACAAAACAACTTGCTAACTTTCTTTTGTTTCTTTCCTGTGGGTTTTGGTTGTTGCTTTATGTAGAGTAGACCAATGGAAAAAATATGTTCAATAAAAAATGTGATAGATATTTCGTATAAAACAACATCTGGACTGCAAAATATGTATCTATCTCCAGCACAAGGAGAAAAAAAAAAGAACAGAAAGTTGTCAGTAACCAAGATCTAGACCACAAAGACAGTAACCACCAATTAAATTCAATGCATGTTAAATGCCTACACAACAATTTTAGTGATGACCCTAATCGTTATGATTTCTAAATTGATGATAATTCTTTCCAACAGCCATTCAAGAAAAGCACTTTAAGAAGCAAGTTGGCCAAACGATAAAAGAAGACAGTATACCTAACAAGACTGCTGTACAAGAAGGTGGACTTCTGCTAGAAGTGAGTGAAAAAAATGCTGGCTGTAATTTATTCAGTTTGCTGATATGTTTGGGCTGATGATTTGTGGCAGTTTTGAACAAACAGTCAGTCTTGGTGGGAGTCTTTCAAGGGCCACACTTGTGAACATTTCCTGCAAGAGCAAGACCGGCAGTCGTGACAGTCACAGTCAGTGTCCATTTCAGCAATTGCACCTTGCACCCTTGCTTGCATCCTTGAAATTTCCAGTGAACCCCAGCAGGACAGTTCACAGTTATTTTTCACTTTTAGTTTTATTTTACTTGGCCCATATTTTGAGGATGTCAACTTGAGCTTTCCCGGTTTCTCATCTGAACTGAGAATATACTAGGATATTTTAGTTTATCCTACTTCCTCAACTCTGTGTTCTGCACACACACCGTGTCAGCAAAAGTTATCCCTTCTATGTATTTTTATCCCCCTTTAGGCTGACTTTATATTGGCAGAGCAGCATAGAGGGGCCATGCTGTTACTGAGAATTGGATCCATTAATTTTAAGGAAGAATTAATGCTGCTGTGAACTACTGAACCAGCTAGAGCCCAGCGGTCCATCCCAGATAAATCCGCATTTCAAACACATGATGTAATAATGCCTTTTATACACTGAGGTCCCTGGAAATTCCTGTGTGATTAAGATTACATATGTTGTGATTAATATTACAGTTGTTCTGGATAGGATAATATTCATGGTATAAAAACTGTGTTTTAATGCACGTAAATGTGAATTAAATCGTAGCCTCCAGCAAATAATTGCTGAATACTATTAAATTAAAACGCATTTTAATATGAGATCCAATACCATAAGTTACTCAAGTCTATGGAATGGAAACTGGCACCCTGCTTTCCTTCCTCTAAGTATTTTAGAGGATTTTAATTTTAGATTTTAAAGCAAGTAACACAGAGGCATCTGATAGGTTACTGCTACTGCCAAAATGATGTTTGGCTGTCATGTGTTATTTTGCAGCCATTTCCATTCTCAATGAATAGGGAATACGGGGTGTACAATAAATGATAAATATGGCAAGTATATAAATTTCAACAAAGGTCTTCTCTAATTAGTCTATGTTTTGTTGTGTGTAGATGACATGCCCACCAGTTATAATCACTGAGCATCCTCAAACAGTAGACTGACTGCTGTGAGAGCATGGAGAGAACACTGTCACAGAGTTTGGGACAGGTTATGAGAGACTGCTATTGCTAAATATGCTCTGCTTACTGCAGGGTATGCAGGAGTCACATTCCCTCTGAATACAGGGGAGATATTTTATCCTGGATCATACTTAAAGAGCATCATTAACGGGATGATTAAGTGCATGTTAATTTGAATGTACTTGCCAGGCTTCATTTATGGGCATGTCTGACCTAGAATAAGAGGGTGAGTTTTCCTTAGGGCTTGTCGGGAATGTTCTCTGAGGACTGAGTTTGGCTCAGATCCTCATTCAGTGGTTATGGCACATGAAGAAAAGTGGGTTTTTATGTTGTTCAACCAAATTCACCATGTTGGTTATTAGGAACTGTGGGATTTTAACTAAATATCACATTTCTGATTCCTTCCAAGAAGAAGCAAACTGTGGTTGCTGTTCTTTGTATATTGTCTTATGAATCTGACTACTTTATTTGCTCTCAAAAGATGTTTTTGTGTGTTGAAAGTGTTGAAAACCACTTTCCATATCATGACAACACCTTGCACTGTGCAACCTCTGCTTTATATAATACAAACCAGAATAATCTGAATCACCAAAATACTCATGAATAATACTGTTCCTGAGTGCAGTGTTAATGGAAAATCAAGAAAATTTGCTTTTATTTTTTTTTCTAGTGGGTATAGTCACTCTGCTTTATGTATGGAGAGAAATATGGGATAAGAAGAACCTAATTGCTGATAATTAGTGTATCTGGGACTCTTGAGTCTTGGAACAATGCAGTATTTCCCCTTTCAGCTTGAAAGAAAACAATGGAATTAGGCTGTCTTCAAAATATGTTTAAAATGTTTTTTATTTGTAAAGGCTTCTGCCACAACATGTGTTTTTTATTTAAGATTTTATGGAGATTTTTTACAGCTATAATCAAATAGCTTTCATCAGCAATAACAGAATAAACAATGATACCACTTTATCAAAGACTTTTTAGTGGAGCACAGCAGGTATCTAAACAAATAATTTCTTTTGGTGCTTTAAAATAATTTCTTCTGGATTATTAGAGACTTTGCTTGCCATCTTTGTTTCCCTTCAAAAGGAAGACAGACAAGTCTCTAAGAACCAAAGTCTAATTTTGTTAAGGTTTTTTTTTAATGTGTCCCATTCTTGCAATCTTTACTGTCCTTTGAGCTTTCACATTCCAACAGTTTGACTACAGTAATGATTTTTAGCTTTGCACTTTCAAAATATTTTCCAAGACAGGTGGTTTTGCAACCCCTGTGCCCCATTCCTTCCGGCAGAAAAGGGGCACATTCAGTTTCTGCAGCCTGTTAGTGAATACTGAAGGAACACTGGGCCAAACCCATAACCAGAAAAAGGGGAAAATAAGTCGTATTGGCAGTCAACAAATCCAGATAGAGTTTATGGGGTGATGGGGTGGAGAAACACAATAAAATGGTGACTTGGAAAAATAATGAATCACTGGTGGGTATCTAGGCAATAGCTTTGATTGCAGGATTCATCTCATGGCTGTTAGCCACCTCCTGCTCTTCCCCCCAGCTATGCTGTGCTCGTAATCTTAAGTCCAGACTCAGAGTCTACACTATGGTGGAGGTAATTGCCCATCCCAAAGGGCTGTGTAACTATCATTTGTTACACTATTCACGGATCCCTGGAAGAATAAAAAGCCTGTTGTTAAGGGGGAGGCTCTATATGGACTGGCTTTCTTAATGACATGCAATTACGCGTTACCTCCAGCACTGCTCCTTGGGTAACCAGCACTTGTTCACTGAGCAGCACCCTGCTAAAATTGTCACTTGGGCTTTATTGACCACTTCACAGTTGCTCCTGCAATTTTTCTGTTTGTCATGGGCGAATAATTGATGTTCAAATTTCTGTCTCAACCCTTGCTGCTAAGGATGTGCCTTCATGGACTTTCTTCTCTTCATTATGCTTTGTACACTGAAACATAGGGTTCATGGCATCTCTGTCTCCAGACGTATTGGACATAATTCTTTTCAGGTGTGAAAATAGTGTTTTATAACTAAAATGTCACAATAAATATAAAGAAATAGGGACACTGCAGGCAGCTCCTGAACAGATGGTAGTGGAGTAAGGCTGCCTAGTTCTATCACGCTCCTTTCTCACTGATGAATATTGATAAAGGCCAGACGTGGCTTTTTTTGTCATTTCCATGCTCACTGGCAGCTCAGACTCTTTCAGACAAGATCCATGTTGCTTTTCAGGATGCTCCAAGACACACTTTTGTACAGTTCAGGGTCATATTTCCATGAGTCTTCTACTCTTAAGGCTTCAGGGCACAAGAATCACATTCCTGTGGTTTTGTCTCATGTTTTTCTTTATGGCTGCATTGAAGATGCCAGTCATAAGACTGTCCTGGTACTTCTTATTCAGTGACACTGTACATTCCATTTAATACCTTTATCAAGGACCTGGATAAGGGGATCAAAGGCACAAGACACAAGGTTGGATAGGAGTGTTGCCCTGTTTGAGGGCAGGAAGGTTCTGCAGAAGTATTTGGAGGAGCTTACTACTTATTTAAATTTTTAGACAGAGACTTTGAGGTGCCTGGCAGCTTAAATATCTTAAAATCACAGCCATATGGTCCTTAACTTAAAAAATAAATAAATTACTAACACCTTCAAAATCATGAAAGGTAGGTTTGGTGGTGCAACCATTATAATTCTCCACTGGTGTTAATAATCCTAGCTTCATTACATTAGCTACTTAAACATATAAAGTTGGGTTTTTCAACCTGAGCGTCCATGTTTTGTTCCACCAAAGCGTGCAGAGGAATTTTGCTAATTTGAGTTGTAAGTAGCAAAACTAGTGAGGCACTTCAGGTTATTTAGCTTCTGAACCAGCACCATTTGTGCTTGGTATTGGCTGCTGGTGCAAAGCTACAGCACAATCAGGTGTAGATCCTGTAGCACACAGAATGGGCCCTTTTTCACCCAGATACGTCCATTATAGATTATTTTTTAATTCCATATCACAGGTTTGAATTCTGGTTCTAACTTGGTAGCTCCCACCAAAGTCAATGAGGTCATGTTTTGACAGCTTTAATACCAAAAGGACCCCTGGTCTTAAGCAAAACCAATGAAAAACAAACTTTTAATGCAAGCAAATGACTTTGGATTTGACACAATGTAAGTTTAAAGCTTATTATTTAACATTATGTTGCTACCTTAGAAATGGATGCAAATAATAATCTTTCTGGGAGTTACTTTGGAGAGGTGAATGTGCAAATTTTGGCACTGAAATGCATCTCCCAGTGGCCACTACTAACAGCTTGAACTAGAGTTCAAGTTTCATTCCGAGGGAGTTGGAAAATGATACATTAGAAAACATCCTATTGGTGCTGTTCTTCACTCTGCATAAGGAAATAACATAGGAAACCCTTTTCCCACTTGGTTTCCTGTCATTTTTTTAAACTTGTTAGTGTAATTCCACTTCCTCCTTCCAAACTGATTTATGTAATCAGTTCTTGATAAAACTGTGCTCTTGAAAAAGGTACTCCAGTTTGAATTTCAGTCTGAGAGCAAGAGATTTTTCCTCTTCCTGTTATTTTTTAACTTAAACTTGAAAAGGCAAACTGCAAATCCAACAAAGTGCATGGAGATTATATGGATCTATGACCATGGCACAAGCTTCAGAAATTAAAAACTGGTAGAGAGAGACATTTTTGGTTTATTCTGTTCTGGAATCCCTCTTCAGCTTCCCATAGTGCTGACACTCTCTTAGCACAGTCCTTCTAAAATAAATCCTGATACATGTTGATACAATGCTTCATTTTCTTAATCTAACTGGTTTAAAATCAGACCATCAAAATAGGAAATTCTCATAAAAAGCTCATAGTCTTAGTGCCTTTTTTTCAGTTAATACAACTTTTTAAAATTACCCAAACAATGCTTTTACCTTCCTTTGTTTTCAAACATGAACCTTCTCCCAGTAATTTAGATGACATGATTTAAGCTGACATTAGTCACTTGGGATGACTTACAGGGAATTTATCCATTAAAATAAACCATAAATGGGGTTAGCAGTGCTGTTTTATCACATGCATATATTCACTTTCTTCTTGCCAGGCGTAGGCATAACACAAAGGAACACTTCAGAGGCCCTGGTCCCTTTTTTCTTTCTTTTCAAATAGGCATATTTCTAAAATCCAGACTTGAAATTTGGCATGGCCACAGCTCTGTGCAAAAAAACATCCCTTCTCTTGCCCTTTAGACAAATAACTAATGTTCTCGCTTATTCCTTTCTTTTTTTTTTTTCTTCTTCTCTAACAAATCTGGATAGAAAAGCCATGACTGCTAAATTCCATTTACTCTCTCCTCCAGTCCTTAATGCCACTGTTATGAGTGCAACAATCATGATGCTGCCACAGTGCTGAGGTTTCTGAAATACAGGAGGTGGCACCATCCAACTTGACAGTGGAACAGAGAAAAACAAAATCCTGTTATCCCCTCCCTTCAGATTTTCAGCCTAATTATGAGAAAAGTGATAGAAGATGGATTTTGATGGGCAAAATTGTGTGGAAATAATGAACAAAATGGTTACCACAATTGCCAGTACACATAATGTCTGAGAAGCTTGACTTTTGCCAGGACTTTTGCAAGAGATTTATGGAGGGATTTGAAGAGGAGAAATAGGTACTTCTGTAGAGGCTTGTTGTGGAGCCTTTTTGCAAATGGGAAAATGCCAGTAAGTGCTTCTTTTCAGATTTCGTGACATGTTGGGCTGATGAGAGTTAGTATTTCTCTTCTCCAACACAAAATTACAGATTGCAGTTGAGAGGGAGAAAACTGGGAGTGGATTGGAAAATAAGGACAGGCAGCCTGTGTTCAGTATGACAGAGCAGGAGGAGCAGGCAGTCAGTGCAGGTGTGTGGTGAGGAGAGACAGCTATCATCCTCTTGTTGGTGCTAGCATCAGGAAAAGTGTCTTCCATTTGCCAGGAGACAGGCAAACCTGCTGTCATACGAGCTGGGCTGGCTGAGAAATTGTAGTTGTACCAGTGACCAGAGCAGCTGTCCGTCCATAGCGTTAAGGTGAAGAATCAATAAGCTTTGGGCACAGATGCAGCTCTGAATCTGAGGCTGCTGTTGCTGTCTCCAGACTGTTCATCACAGCCAACTCCACCCGAGCTCACTTTTCACAGCCGCTTCCTCTGTTTCTGCTCAGGCTATTTCGGTGCCTCTTGGAGACAGTCCAGTGGCCACATAACTTCCTCCTCAACAAAACATATTCTCCCATTTCAGCTCTGTTAGTTTTTTTTCCTCTCACTGACTTCAGAGCTAATCCTTGACAACTATTTCCACCAGTCAATAGGTTTGGTGTCTGTATCTGAGCCCTGCATTGTACAGATGCACCAGGACTTAATCTGCTACTAGAACTGACTTCTTGCATTCAGGCAACAAAGGTATTCATAACACACTGTTTGTTTCATACCAATTTCTGCATTTGCTTTTCAGGAAGCTTTTTTGAAGATGTCATAGTCATGTATTGCGAAAAAAACCCCAAAAACAACCCAAAACATAGAAGAAGCAGATATACACTTAAAATAATTGCAATCATACATTGTTCAACTTGTCTTCAACTGGCAGAAGTGAAATTATAAATGAGCAGCCTAAACTGTATTCACAGATGCCACTTGCTGTCAGTATATTCCTCACTCTCAATTCAGAAAAGCTCACGAGCTGCAGACTTGCCATCTTCTCAATAAGATGAAGTGATGAGCAAGAAAGCAGGTCTAGGCTAGACTGTCCAGTCTTGAGAGCTTTTGCAAATTTGCAGTGATTTTGTTATGGAGGTTTCGTAAAAAATCCTACGTATTTTACTAGAAATATTGAATACATTCCACTTTCACTTTTTGTCTGCTTTAGTTAATAAAACTTAAATGCTTAAACCAAAGCAGGGGCTTGCAGAGGAGACTTGAAGAAAGATTCATTTAGTCTATAACGCAGCCTAACATTTGCAGTCATTACTGCTGGTTAGAGGAGTTGTCTCTAATTTTCTATCCTTATCCCTCTCCATAAGATCCACCATCATCCACTTAATATCTTGATTAGAGAAAATACTGCCTACCTCTCTGGGTCAGCACAATGCCTTTATAGCAGGATTCACTCTTGCTGTCAGAATGGGATGGGGTGTGTTTGATACAGGATAGTTACAGCATAAAAAACATGCATAAGATGATAACTTGCGAAGTAAAAGTGTTCCCAGAGTCAATTTCAGAGACGCCACTCTCCCTGAAAATTCTACTGACCTGAAATAGTGCTTTAAAAGGCTGGTTTAACCTTTTATATATATTATCAAACAGAATGTGAAATACAGATTGTTTTGCTATTCTTCCCACTCCCTGAAATATTTTCATGTTAGAAAATGTGATATATAGTGCTAAATACACAGAAAAATGGAGTGCTGTGAAATTAGGACATAACATTCTGTTTTCAGTATATAGGCTGCAACATTGTCTCTTTTAGGTTTTGATTCCTTACAGAAAGAGATGTCTGCCATTCATCCTCATTAACAGTTTGCAAGTACAAATAAAAGTCAGCTGTGGATGGAATATTATGACGGCTTCCTCTATTCAGGACTCGATGCACTTACATGTAAATAACACTGAAAAAAAATCCAGACACTTGGTACTTACATATGTCTAATTGTCCAACATGTTGGATAAATATTATTTGAGACTCTTTTCAGTAACTTGTTTCTGTGAAAGATAATGTCTAATCTTACTACATTTGTTATTTCAAAGTCTACCTAACTAAATTTGTTATTACAAGTGCAGAGTAGTGAGTAATGAATGCTTCATTTTGAGTCTTCTCAAATGGAATTAATCAGGCTTGCATTTTCTATATTGAAATTGTTGAAGAGAAGACTGAAAAGCTCAGAGCAGCTGCAGAATTCAGAAAGGACGAAGAGCTGAACTTGCACTGAAGATATTGCCCCAGCTTTGCTTCCATCTGTGAATACAACATCTGCTTTTGAGGAAGTGAAATGAGAAACTGCATGAATCAATATAAAGATGGTTTCTATTTCCAAGAGTAGTCCAGGGCATAGTATTTGTGAAAGAGCATTGACAGGAGGATTCCATTACTAGTAGAGCACAATTTTAAATTCAACATCATGATTAATGAGGAGGCTAAAGAAATAGATTATAATGATTATGTTGTAATTTGGTATCCTTTCATGATAATTGCTAAGGTAAATGACATGTTAGTCATCCACATACTCACTAACTATCTAGCAAACATCGTATCTCTAGCTATGTATTAATAAATAAAATGTGCTTTGCCCCAACAATTTTAGAATTAATAATTTAGACATTCTTCTTTATATTATTTTAAGTAGTCTTCAGTACTCGTACACCATCCATTAACCTCAGGTAGCATTCATATTCTTGCTTCCCATATGAAAGCCTAAATGGTAAAGCATGCCATATAACAAATTTGGACTGAGGTGTTCAGTGTCACCCATGAATTCATTTTTGCATCCACAAAGCCTTCCTTAACCTATCTTTAAGCTAGTAGTCATCAGTACTGCTCTTCTCTGGAAACATGGTCTGTATTCTCTTTTCCTGTGCTTAGTACGTGTGGAAAAAACTGGACTTAAGGTAGATGCATTCCTTTCTAGTATGCACCACATCAACTTTCTGCACAAACAAAGTCAACTGATGCTTCAGCCCTTGTTTCTTAGCCCCATCTTGGGCAGAGTAGTTGGTTTTGAGGCGCCAGGTTCATTGGGGACCAGAAATTCATGTATATGTTAACAAAGAGAGGCCCTACTCCAAGGACTTGACACAGACTAAGCAAGCTTTGTTACAAAAGCTTAGTTTGGAAGGAATGTATAATGGAAGGAAAACTGCATTTGCAGTTTTGCGTCGTGCATTCAAAACAACTTCAAAGGCAAAGTTGCTCTTGGTAGTGTCCAATACTTATTACATATCAAGCATATAAAAAACATCACCATGGTTTAAAATGTGTTTACATGTGTGCACACATTGCAATCTCACCCTCCAGGGAGCTACTATGTTTTCTTGAAAGTTTATAGCTCACAATTACCGGAGCCCAATGACTTACATTTTCCTAGCTGATTTCCAGGAGGCCAGTTTCGACTGCTGCCTCTTGACGAGACCCAGCGTTCCAGCTCCCTTGCTAGACTGAAGACACGTTATATAAACAAGCATCTCCAAGGTTTCCCTAATTCCTTCGTGGAAGTGATGGGATATTGAAAAATGGAATAATAAGAAATGTCACCAGCTGAATGATTCACAATCATTTGTGCCTTTCAGATGGCCCAGCTGTTCCCTCTGACAGTAAATGGGAGGGCCAGGACTCAAATCTGTCTGGCATTGTGAATGATTGTTGAAAATGTTGGCCTTGGTAGTACAGCACTAGATGCTGGGTTTCCATACTGAAAGAAGCCTGAAGTGATATTCAGGGTCAAGCACACAGGCAGGAACATGAACTTTGTTTTATTTAGGGTGACAGGAGGAGTGAAAGGCACATAATGATCATACATACATATTTTTTTTGTATTTGAAAATAAAAATTTCTTCTGTCTATGAAAACCAGTTTATCAGATTGAGCCCTTTCTCTCTGAAAGGCTTCCCATATAACTCCATGTTTGTAGACTTCAGCTACTACTTCCTTCGCTGGCTCAAATGATGGAAATTTGTCTTCTGTTTTGTTTCTTTTGCCTGAAATTTAATCTGTACACGCAAACCCTTGATCAAAACTGAATGCTAAAACAATTCTGCCACTCTCCTTTGCACGAAATAGTGCTTACTCACAGAAATACTCCTTTTGAAGTTGCTTTGTAGATAGACAGTCCAGAGGCCTAAGAGATACTGTACTTGTTGAGCAAAGGCCATATTCTGATGTCACCAGATATAGTATTTCTGAATAGTCTTTTATGCTATTTTTTACTTTTTTTTTTTTTTTTTTACTTCAGGGTTCTGTAAGAGTTTGTTTTTTTTTTTAATATAAAGAGAACCTCAGGGGTTCAGAGGGATTTTTGAGAAGGGCAGCTATGAGTCCTAAAAACACCAGTGGAAAGAAATACTTATTCACTAAACAATGCAGTTTAAGACAGAAGACACAATTAACTGTCTGCATTTTCCTCCTAATATTCATAAGATACGAGCAAGTATATAATTTCCAGAGTTTTTAAATAGCTACTTATTTAGATCACCAGAAAATGGCCCCATCCCGCATAGGATGCAAAAACCCAGTGATCCACTATTAAATGAAGCTGTTCCAGATAAACTGTGAGCCAACTGACCCTGGAAATTTAGTACCCAAGTTGCGTGACTCGAAAATCTGTTCAAAGCAAGGCATGGCTGCAGGCCTTGACTGTTGTACTTTAGTAGCCATAGTAACATGGTCTCTGGAGACCTAATGCTAGTGAATTTTCCTTTATTTCAAGGAAGAGTAATAAGAGAAATGTGCATTGGAACTCATTCTCTCTCTTTTTTTTTTCTCCTCCTTATTTTTACTATGCCATGACCTTGAACAAAATATCTTTGAAGTATTTTCTGGCTGGTTTTCTGCTATGAGACCAGGAAAAAAAAATCAGGATATATAAAGGATCTTGCCAAAGGAAGTCCTATCTTCCTTAAAATATTTGCCTTCATTTCCAAAGAGAATCTCTTGACTAATAAAGTTTCACAAACTTCTTAATGGAAGGAACTGATAACTTTAATCTCACAGCTACTGTAGGCACCGGAATAATATCATACTTTCTTTGAACTGACAGATTAATTGTTTTTTTGTTTCAGTAGCAGGTGCAGCTTTTCGTGAGTACATAATTGGATGTACATGTTTTTTTAAAAGAACACAGTCCCCTATCTGGTGCCAAGCTCTCTTTTATTTTTCATTTGGGAAAAAAGTCCCACATGATTTCATTTTTTTAAGTACAATGCAGAAAACTCATGTAAGTGTTTTTAAAAAGCCAAATACAAACAAACAAATGTTCACAATACATACTTAAGTCTGTCTCACATGTTTCAGCTATTATCCTGGATTAGAAATTCCATCTGTCATTGAATCCATATGGTTTACCAAATGGCAGTTTAAAACCATGTATTTTTTTCAGATTTGAAGTTAGTTGTTTTTTGTCGTAGAAGTTTTAAGGTCCATACTAATAGCTTTATGTGTTTGTTTCTATGTGTGCATATGTAAGAATATGCAATATTGCAAAAATATTTTAGTATGCAAGTGGACTGTACTGATTGAAATACACTTGCTCTAAATACCAGAGCCCCATTAGGCTGTCCATTATTTCTGCTGAGAGGATTAAAGTGAAATGAGAGAAGCTGCCTTTACTTCTCTGTGCTGTCCCCTCAGTGTTCAGGGCAAAAGTGTTTTCATTAGGGAGTGAGAACTGCAGGTATGAGGCTGGTCCACGTCCTCTTTCCTGTTTCATGTCTCCAGGTTATCCATTTCCCAGACACATGGCTGCTGTGGTTCTGACACAGCACACCTCCTCTTCACTGGGAATGAGAGAAAACTATTGCTGAGAATTTTATTTCAATAACAGAGAATGTTTAAAAATCATAAGTGGAGCCATATACTTTGTTGTGATGTTTAATGTAAGATGTGGTAACTTAGAACAAAAAAGCTGGGAATAGTTTTCACTCATTCTTGTGGACTGAAGCTGTCTCTCCTACTCAGTCTAACAAGTCACTAGGCTTCTGGCCAGAAAAATGGAAAAACATCTATTTAGTGTTACTGTAAAGGATTTCAGTATGGAGTTGTATTTGGTACCTGAGATATTTATCTGAGAGGTTGGAAAAGGTATTTCCCTACTGATTTGCAATGACCATTACCCACTTGGAGTGGGCAATGTGCTAGCAAACACCCTCCTCCTTATCCCCACCTGTGGTAAGTAGATAAGAAAAGTATAAATCCCAGCCCAGCTCTGACTCTATCTAGTCTTCTGTGTTACAGATGTCTGTTTTACCACTGAACTACAGTTTAGAGTAATACTGACAAAGCAGAAGAATTTGCAGGTGTGGATGAGACTCATTTGTGTAAAGTTTTACTTGATATCCAGCTTGTCTTTTTTTAATGTGTCTGAAGCAGCAGGTTTCCCAGCTGAAGTGAATTTAGAGACATGGAATTTGTGTTCATCCTCAGCTTAGTCATGTGGCTCCATAAAAGTTGTTTCTACACCAAAGTGGATTTTGCTTTCCCTGCTTGCAGGGCAAAGCATCTGATGTCTGCAGCTGGGGTAGTGAAAACCAGGGGGTGCTTATTGAAGAGATATAACCTCAGGAGAGGACACCGGCATTTTGAGAACAAACCAAAAACAAAACAGGGGAAGTTTGGAAATCCCTTCATTTACATGCATGCTTCAAATCCACACTTGTTTTTGGCTCAACCTAAACACATGGCTCCCTGAACTTTTCCTCCACTTCTTCTTCCCTCTTCCTCCATCCCACCTATTTCTTAATACCTCCTCCAACCTCACAGTTGCCAGTACACGGATCTGAATCCCTGGAAATACACATGGCTCCATTTCCCTTTCCGGTTTTCAGAAACTGCTGCACCTAGTTCAGCCTGACTCTAGTTCTGTGGAAAAAGGTGTGTAAAGAAAAACCTTCCCGCTTTCCACTGTGGGGGATCAAGTCTTGCTTCATAAGGGTAGAGACTGATCTCTTATGTATGTGTCTAGGCCTAAAGAGTATGTGGCAATATGCTGAAGAAGACTAATTTTTTGAATAGATGAATTTATCTCTTGATTCATACAAGCAATCATTGACAAAGGCAGATATCCCTACACAGGCTGAAAAACTCCAGCTTGCCTGCAGGACAATAGAAGGTACATTTTAAGGATGTTCAGCATGATAATGTGCAGGATTCTTTGATAATAATCAGATCTTGTGGTCTTTGAAGCTTAAACAATGAAGGTAGGGATTGGTGTATTACTTTGCATAGCTTGAGAACTTTTATTTAATTAAGAAAATTTCTTTCATTTTTTAAAAAATGTTCTTAATTTCTACCTGGTCCTGTTTCATGGATGTCAGGACTCGAGGTCTTTCAGAATGTGCCTGGTAAGGGGCACAGAAAAAAGGGAGCTCCCTTAAGTGTCCCACACTTATCTTTATGGAAAATTTTAGTCTATCCAAATTAAAAGGCCTGCCAGATATTCAAAATGTAATAAAATTCCTAACATTGAAGACGAGACCAAAGAGACAAGATGACAAAAATGCTTTCTTGTCTCCATTTGATGTTGGAAATGTATATGACAGATACCATCCATGGAGGTTCCTCTCAGTGCAGTGAGAGGTGCAGATGTGAAGATGTAGAAATCTTGACACACCATCTTCTGGTTGGTGAGGTGCTGAGACAAATTTGGTCATTATTTAGAGCAGGAAATAACACCAGTTGAGCAGTTCTTGTGCTCGAAGAGTTGACAAGGATAACTAGTACTCAACACAGGCACAACAAGGCAGAGATCACTCTTGCTCTGCAAAGGATCTGCACCTATGGAGCTGACCTGCAGCAAAACAAGATTTGTCATTGACTGTTCTTAGCATTGACTTATGGTTGGTGTTGACCCAATGGAATCACTTGCTGCTACGGCCATTGAAGGCTCTCCACTACTTTTCTCAAGTCATTGTTTCACAGGTTCTTCAAGGCACAGAGCCTCTGGCCAAGTGTGGTCCCACGGGGCCACATTTCCAAAGGTGCTCCACATTTACGATGGGAGCCAAACCTTCTGAGGAGGTCGGTCTATTGTGCACTGAACTCTTGAAATTCTGCCCACCATTGTCACAGTGGGAACAGCTTTCAAGCAGTCTTGGAAATCTGGTCCTTATTTAGGAACCAAAAAGAGAACCAAGCTCACAAAAATATGTCAGTGTATCTGGTTACTGAGCAATTGAAAATCTGTCCTCACTGTGTTTCAGGATTAACTCAGGATTAATAGGCACATTGAGAGTAAGGTGAAGCAAGGATAATAATAATATAGCAGTATTTCAGCAACAGCTCTTTGAACTGTAATCTCAAAGACCTCAAAACCACCACACGAAAGGATCTAGACTGCCTTGGAGTGCAAGACTGCTGGAGTAAAGATATGTTACCAGACCTTTATCAAGGGAAGAGAGGCAGAATTAGTCAGTCCTTGTGCAGCATGAGGACTGACATTTTATATTCATTGCATTTATGCAATTATGCTATGTATGTATTTTTATAGCAGTTAAAAAAAAAAGCCATTCAAAAAAATACAGATCCAGTTTTAGAGTTAAAACAGCACGTGTATTTAATTTTCCTTTTGGATATTATTATATTATATGTATTAATGCATACATATTCAAAGCAATTATTATGGAATGTGCAGTTTTAAATTAAAAGGAAAAATAAAGCAGTTGACACTTGCTATTAAACTTTTAATTCTATGAATGAATGAGCAAATATAATTATGCAGACAATAAACAAATAATATAATATGGTCATTATACTCTAATTAACTATTTTAACTTTTTTAGAAAAGAAAGAAAGCATGTTCCAGGTTGTTATTAATTTTTCATGGTAGGAAAGAATTTAGTGTCCAACTTTTTGCAGAGTGAGTTTTTTCATTCCAGGATATTCTTAAAATGATTACATTGATACTAATTTTATTCTTTATCTTCTGATTATCTTTTAAAGTATTTTATTTTCCTTTTTCAGTCACTGAATGGTTTTGCCTTGGTGGTGAGTGCAGATGGAATGATATTCTATGCGTCATCGACCATTGTGGACTATCTAGGGTTTCATCAGGTAAATATATTCAGAATTACTAAGAACACCCAGCCACTGACATAGTATTAACTTTCTTGTCAATACACGTACTGTCAATATTATAACTTCTGCTATTATTTTTAAATGCAGCACTGTATGTTGCATACCTTTGACTGCTGATTAGACATACACTTGAAATAAGGTTATTTTACTATGCCATCTCAGACTAATTTTTTTCTTGTCAATCCAACAGGTGAAGATTTATTTCTTTCAATTTCCTTTTATAAAGCTTTTGTTAGCAGAAACATGATCCATTATAAAACTAAGATTTAGCTAGAAGTTTCTTTTCAATTTCCATATAAGATGCTGCTTTTCTTTTCAAGATGGTTGTCTTGTGTGTAATGAGTATATTCTAAAGTCACAGAATAACAGAACCACACAGTTGGAAAGGACCTCTGGAGGTCATCTAGTCCAACCTCCTGCTCAAATCACATGGAGCTAGAGCAGGTTGATGCAGGACTGATCAATCTTTGAGTTTCTATGACCCCTCTGGAGGATGTGTTCCAGTGTTTAGCCACCAAGACTGTAACTTTTTTTCGCTTATTATTAATTCCCACCTTCCCATGTTGCCACTTGTGTCTGTTGCTTCTTGCCCTCTCACTTCTGAGAAGAGTCCGCCTTTGTCTTCTCTTCCCCTGCTCATTTGGTTGATGTAGGCAGCAGTACATTCTTGCTGTGGTTTTCCCTTCTGAAGGCTGAGCAAACGCTGTTCTTCTTTCCTGGATGTGCTCCAGCTCCCTTAAGAGTCTTGGTAGCACTCTCCTGGGCTCATTTTGACTTTCTAATATCTTTCTTTTCATGGGGTACCCAAAATTAAGAGAGAAATTTGCCTTTGCTGACCTTCCTGAGGTTCCTATCAACCTATTTTTACAGCCCACCAAGGAGCCGCCTTGCCCTCCCCAGCTTGTACCCTCTGCAAACCTGATGAGCGTGCATTCTATCCCGTGATTCCTTGGTCAAAAAATTAAAGAGGTTTTGTCCCAGCATAAACCCTGGGGGATGCCACTAATCATCACTTGTCAGTTGGGTGTGTATTACTCATATTTGCATATGTACAAAAGAGTTAAGAATAGAAAGAATCATCTTAGGATGTGAAGAGAAAAAGCAAATGTTGAGAAGTAGGGGTCTTTGAAACAACTTTCCTCATTAAAGCTGCTCTGAAGGTGTCCTACACCTGCCATGATTTTAAGCAAAGTATCAATCTAAAGATAAGTGGCTGCCCCCACTACACTTACTAATTAACCGTTCCTTGTTGTAATTGTTTCAGACTGATGTAATGCACCAAAACATATATGATTACATTCACGTGGATGATCGCCAGGATTTCTGTAGACAACTGCACTGGGCCATGAATCCTCCCCAGATGTCGGGACAGCAACTACAGTCAGAAACAGGTGGGATTGTGCACGTTGATTGGAAACATAGGCACCACTGTACAGAGGTAGAATTGCATTCCACCTATGCCCATATCAGTATCATCTCCAGTTAGATTCTTCACTGGAAAGATGCATAGTGGCCATTTATTTATGTTATTGTCTCGGAGACGACATTTCTTCCTGATCCTGGGCATTTATAAGGTAGAGTGTGCCACTGGTGCTACAAAGTTGTTTCCTTTGCTTTTCTCTAATGTGCCTACACATGTATTCTTACACGCTCAGAATGAGCAGCATCAGTTCTTCATACTGCCAAAATTTTGTTGGCAACACATCAGGACATCAACAGTCCTCTCATTGATGCAAAAGGTTTCTGCACAGAATCACCATGGAAGTATCACTTTCTGCCATTTGTTTTCCCATGTAAAATGATGTAGTCAGGAGCCTTCTGAAGAGCAAATAGGTTCAGCAACGCACCTTTTCCTCTGAGACTATACTTCCCTAGGATGGGAATTGCATGCCTTCCCTCAAATTTTCTCCTACATGAGCTATTAAGCTGAAATCACAACTACAGAACTTACAATCATGTTGAGTTTGTTAACCTTATAAAGAATGATTGATCCCAGCAAAATCTATGCATTTCACCAGAAGGTGAGGTAGTAATTGAGGAAATAAATTGGGAAGTGTAATCACCAGGTGAGAGGGGAGAAACTTGCAAGAAATCCTTCAGAAACCTCTATGAAGTCCTCAGGAACACAGTTGTGAAACTTTGGTGGAATTTCTTGCATTTCCTGAAAAACAGTTTCTGTGTTTTACAGGAGTCTTATAAATATCTGAGGAGCTTTGAAAGATTTTGTAGGAAGTATGCAGGAAACAAGCAAAACAACGTGCACTACTACTTCAAACCATAAAATTTACAAATATTTGGAATTTTCATCCTAATGTATATTGTGGAGAACTTCAAGTCTCGAGTTCATAGTTTTGTATAAATACTTGTGTCTTTTGGGAAACATTTTAAAAAACTGCACTTGTACAAAAAAATCAAGGACGTGCAACACCTGAACATTAGCTAATAATCTACTGTCCATTTTTTTGTTCTGTTTTTTTTTCTACGATTGTAATTTTTCATTATTTTGTTCTCCTGTCTAATGCATTTTCTGTGATCTGTGATCTCAAAACCAGCAACATCTGTTACCCTGTTTTGCATCATTAAAAATCACAAAAACTCAGGAAATAAAGTCCAAATTTCTGAAGAAACTCACCCGAATCCCATTGCAGAGCTTTAATTTTTCTTTTGTTAGAGCATGTGCAGATGTATCCATACATGACACCATTGAATATTCGCCCATCCATAAAGTAATTTTTAGCAATTTCCGTAACAGCTTCCTCAATTTGCTACAGAATATTTTCATTATTTCTTAGTGTGATCTGATATATGTTGCCTCCACTGTTGTTCCTAGGAGAAGAATATATTCTCAGTAAATTGTTCAAAGCACAAGAGAATGACAGCATGACAACAGATTATTCTTCCTTTTTAACTCGTTGTTTCATCTGTCGAGTTCGCTGCTTGTTGGACAGTACTTCTGGATTCCTTGTAAGTACAACTTCACTTAGATCACTGTAGGCATGACATTATAAACTTTAATTACTTCATATGAAAAATTTTTCAACATAAATATTGTGGAAATCCATGGACAGGATACACTTTTCTTTTGCTGTCCACTGACAAGAAACACCTAGAATAATTATTAATATGTGTAAAGAATTATGGGAGAAAAGAAGGTTGTAATATTTGAAACTGAAAGACTTTAAAAATGTTTATTTTCAACAAGATCTGTCTTCAATTTGTACTGGGCATAGTGCAAGGGTGGCAAGTCTGAATTTCAACAATTAACATTTAAGCCCAAAGTATTTGCTTTAAGGAGAAAGAAAAATAATTATCTGTTGTCTCCTTTTGTGAAGAATCCTTTAATAATAAAACCCAGAATTAGAGAGTCTCTTGCATGATCCTACTAGGAGTGGTTCATTTCTAGAAATCACTTCTTCTCCATTTCCTTAGTAAAGACCAATGCTGTTTCTGCTTAGGGAAAACTCCAGCATGTGCAGAGAAAATGAAACAATCAGCACGAGACTGGGAAATGCAAGTTCTGTCTCAGATGCTCATTTGCTGGAAGGCTATGGTCTTGACAGCCATCATTTCTGCATCCCTGCTTTAATCTCGTAGCTCTGGAAAATGCCTAACTCAAACGGGCTGATTTTTCACTGGGCATTTTTTTGGTAGTTAATTTTTCACTGAGAGGCAGCAGCTTGCTATTAACTTGAACCCCGATCTCTGACTACACAGATGCTTGAGGCAGGGATGGATGGTTCCTTCCAAGCTGTGCACTCTGTTTGTGGCCATCTTGGGCCTATTTTTCCCCTTGGTACCTGTCTGCACAACCCTTGGGTTGTGCCAGTCCTTATACTTCCCACAGAAAGTGCAGAATAAGAGGACAGAAACTAAGAAATCCTCTTGCTGGAGAGAGCAGAGCATGGAAAAATAATGGTTCCAGCTTCAGTGGGGTACAGAGGAAACAATTGTTTGCACCACTGTACATGGCCCGTTTTGGCAAATAGAATGTAACACAGAACTTTTATTGCTGAGTACACAAGAGAGAAAAAACTCTCAGCCAGCCTCAAAAGCCTCATCTTACTGTTGATGCTACCTCCACCCACCTTCTCTCTGAAATGACATGGTTTAAATTAGATGAAGAAAATGAAATTCATAGTTTTAATCGCTGATTCAAAACTGGGTTTGGTATTAACTGACACTCTCTCTAGGTTGTATTAGTATTTTAAATGTTTATACACTAAATACTTAAGTTGTTGGGTTTTTTCTTTTTTTTCTTGCCTTTTTTTGTGGGGGATTTTTTTTGTTTTGTTTTGTTTGTTTTTGTTGTTGTTGTTTTTTTTTTTGTTTTGGTTTGGTTTGGTTTTTTTTGTTTTCTTTTGGTTTTCTTTATACCAGACAATGCAGTTCCAAGGCAAACTAAAGTTCCTCTTTGGACAAAGGAAGAAGTCCTCATCAGGAACAGTACTGCCACCTCAGCTGTCCTTATTCTGCATAGTGGTACCACTTCTCCTCCCTTCTGTGACAGAGATGAAGATGAAAAGCCTGCTTGTGAGAACAAAACACAAAGCTGATGATGCAGCAGCAGCAAACACAAAGTATTTATAAATTAATCTTTTGGTATTTAGTGAAGATTATGGGCTATTAAGCATGTAAAAACCACAAATTATGCTCAATATCTCTCAATTTTAAAACTCTTTCTTAGAAAAGTGAATAATTTATCTGGATTTACTATTGAATACAAAATAAATATAATACAATTACCATAATATAACATAATAGAGTGCAAGATGATGCAATATATTGTACTTTATTTATAATACCTGTTAAGTAATATATTTCAATATACAAAATTTGATATTAGAAATGGAACATTAGGATATCTTTCTAACCTTCAAAAGTCACCAATGAAGTAAGCCACCTGTAAAAGTGGAAAAGAAAAACTATTTTTACTGCAAGTTTTCTAATTTCAGTATCTTCTGCTAACACTATGATTTCAACTTGGGCATTTTGGTAACAAAGGAAAAGGAAAACTTTAGAAAGCTGAATATGTGTGTGTGTAGGGGATGTGCTCACAAAGAGTCTAATGAGTTGTACTTGGTGTATGCATTTATCTTTCAACTGAAGTTTTAAGAACACGTAAGATTACAATTGCACTAAATGGCTTGGGGGTGATCATTTGGTAGCAATCACAAAAGATCAGGACATATTGTGTTCAGACTCATCTCCTTCCTAACACTTATTTTTGTTACTCTTCTATGGCAGAATTTGTTGATGTTTGGGGCTAGGATCGTATTTTCCCTTATTTGCTTACATATAACCTTACAGTAATGAGTTCTATTGCTGTGAAGCAGAATGTTTGTCAGTATCACTGACAGTGCCATATTTTGGCTTTTAATTAGATTATGCTTGTGTATGTGTGGATTCACTATCCAGATGTATAATGTGGTTCTAGTACATACACCCTTTTGAGAAGAACTAAATTGCTGGAAGTCTGATATAGTGGACTATGCAGGCTTTTGGAATAGAGTTGGAAAGTCATTTCTATTTGCTAGTTTTTCCAGTGGCCCAGGTGAAATTAACTGATGGTCAGAATTGAGTTGCTAATAGAGAGATGCTTTACTACCTGACTGGACAGTGGCCAAGGATCTGACAAGAATGAAGTAACCATTTATCTTCAGTGCTTCCTTAGGTTCAGGCCTGAAGCATGGTAGACAAGGATGGTGGGCAGATTTAAGCAGTCTTTTTTTTTTTTCTTTCCCCTATAGTCTTAATGCAAGGAAGCATTTGTAATTCAGTATTACAGACAGTGCACCCTTTTAAAGCCCTGATTCAAGTATTTTCAACTAAAGATTGGAAGAAATACATCCAAATCATATGGTGCTTATTGCAAATTGAAGTTATGCCAGCTTTTAAATTCATTGCTGGTCACTGTGATGTACGTACCTCGAACGTAACTTGAATAGGAAGAGCAGAATATACACAGCATTTGTCTCAATTCCAGATGAAATTTATTTTTCCAGATATAGTAAGTCATGAACAGAATATTCCTAAACATAACTATTCCTCTTAATTGAATGCAGAACTCCAGTCACACACTAGCTAGAGCAACCAAATGATGCAGGAAAAAAATAATTATTTAGTGCTAGTTACTGTATACTTAAAATAAATGCTTTTGCTAATGGCCACCAGCTTGAAAGTCATATCTTTTAGAGTCTGTGACTCTACTGTGATGTCATTCACTGACAAGGAATTTTCCACGTTTTCTCCCCTCTACAGCTACAGTTCAAAAGGCAGTTCAGGACTTTGTGAAGCAACAGAATTATATGGAAGAAACAATCACCATGAAGGTGCTGCCTTCACTAATGCATTACAGATTGCTGAAAACCAAATCAAAGGTAGTGCTAAGTACTTCTAGATTATATACAGTTTATGGAAAAAGAACCTTTTCTTTTCTCCTGCTAAGTTTTTCAGGTTTTGCTCCCAATTCTCTCCCTCTTCTCCCTAACACCTCTTCTTTTAAAAAATACAAAAAAAAATTGTCAACCTCAAAAGATAGTGCAGAATAACTCTGTGATTTCAGAGTGGGTAGAAAATTTACAGAGAAATAAACAATCACGGTAAATAGTAAATAGTAAATAAATGGTAGTAAAAGAATACTCAACGTATGCTTGCCTGAAAGTGGCAGCATTGAATTTAATAAGTTTATATGAAAATCCTGATAATTAATAATAAAATCTATTCCTCTTTGATGAAAACTGAAGGATATGTTACAAATGTTAGTTTTCCCCAAAGATTAGAAAACAGAGGAAAATTAGAATGCATTGTCTTTAAAACTCATGATGTGCCCACAGCTTTGACTCATGCTTTTCCAGTGTTTGGCTGTGGAAAAATTATGAGAGTCTAGGCGCTAGTTCAGATTTTACAATGGATAAAATTTTGATGGTAAGTCTACCCCACTGTGCAACTTCTTCTTGAGTGGACTCATCCGCTCATCCGCTCATCCTTCTGTCATATCTGCTGGAAATCTTTAATGTCTTTAAAAATCATTCCTCTTTTATAGGTCCATTTTTCATGAACATTTTTTTGTGGGTTCTACAACTACTGGGATGAAAATATTAGAAGGAATAACTATTTCTGTAAAATCCTTAGTTACAGTTTAAGTGTCTCACTAGGCTTTTCAAATTTTAGTTTTAAGATGTAATTTGCTTCATTTTGTGACATATTTTAGTTTGTACCTTCCTATGCTGATGCTTCTAGAGAAACAATGAAATCTTTGAATGTTTGCAGTTTAGGTAACAAAAAATAACTTAATACTGCTTGTATTAAAATCTATTTTCTTTTAAATTATATAGCAAAGAATAATGGAGAAAATGGCATTTCTCTAGTGAAAGTACAAACAAATGAAGATCACTGGGTCTGGGTTCAAGCTAACACTCAACTTCTGTATCGAAGTGGTTGTTCAGAATATGTCCTTGCCCAACAACAAATGTTAAAGTAAGTATATTTTCCAGTACCAAAGAAAAAAAAAATCGGAAAATGAATGCATTCTTTTTCTATGAAATCTTTCAAAGGGCTGTAGTGACCTAAGAGAAGAGCTGAATGAGAAAAATTTGGTTTACTTATTATATGGAAATCTATTTCTGTCTTGGAACATGTGAAATGGCAGTTACAATCCTAAACAATATTTATTTTCTGCCTTCAGCCTTTTCTTCTTCTGAAGTTGAGTATGCATATACATTAACACAGAAATAAATTACTTGATTATTAATATTTGTCTTTCTTGGACAAAAAAATATAATTTGGGTTTTGATTTACGTTGCAGCTGAAAATCTAGTGTCCTAGTTTTTCTGCTTATCAGCATTTGACTATGTTGAGCTTTTTTTTTCCTTCATGTGAGACAGTTGAGCTGATGTTTACAGCTGTGTATGTGCAACATAACCTAAAGAAGGGTACTCATGTTCATTGGATGCTTGTAGACAGATACATCTAGTTGCCTGTAGGCTCAGTCGCGGAGTAACTAATCGCGCGGTAAACTAATCTCACAGATTTGCATTCAGAGAGGAATTTTTGGATGCGTTTTACCCTTTCCTCTCAAGTGGGCTTTGCATCCTTCTCTCATGGGACTGTCTGTTTCAGTTCCTGTGGGCCTTGTTGGAAGTATCTCTTCAAGCTGGTCTGAGGGAAGAGACAGTGGGCAGGGACAGGAGTTTTACGTAGCCACCATCTGCCCAGTGTTAAAAATGTGGCTGTTATCCCAGATTTTTTCCTTCAGAATGCCTTGCAGGTGGAAGAAATAAATGAAAGAAGTCTTTGCACTTCTAGAGTAGCTATTCCTTGCAGGCAGTGTATCTCCCAAGATCCACATGAATAGCAGGGGAGCTCTCACCTGAGGATGCTGGAACTTTTTACCTTTACTAGGACGGCACAAACATCATCTTGCTGTGTCAGGGAATTAATTTCTATTAAGAAGCAGATTAAAAGGGGCTGCTTCTTTTATTAGTTTCTCTACTTCAAAATAGTTTTTGTGTAATTAAGCATGTTTATTTAGTTACATTTTTGCTTTCAGAGATTAAAATCCTTCCTTTGGGCTTGATGGTTCCCACAGACTGAAGTATTACAAGAGCTGGCTTTAGTGATTATATTCAGTTCTGTCTTAGTTTGCAATAGACTTTGTATTTGCTACAACTTCTTTGGTTGTTGTTGTTAAAATGTATGCTGTCTTCCAGGAAACACAGATTCTTTTGGAGAATTTTCACTGGATACTATTTCACTGTAAAATTCTTCATTTGGGGGTTTAACTTTTTTTGACTATTGCATTTTGTTCAGCCCTGTGCTTCCCAATTTGACCATTTTTTGAGAAGCATATTCTGCAGAAAACTTTTATGAGACTATTTGCATGCCAATCCTGTCAATAATAATTTAGTAGAATATTTAGTAGAGAACTGAAAATATTTAATGCCTCAAAATATAAAAAAGAGAGAGAGAAAATATTCTTCTTTCATGGTGTCCATTATTACAGCGGGACATTCTCTCTTTGTAACAACACGGACTCCCTCTACTGGAAAATCCTTTTCTTGCACATTGATTCAATACCCAAGGAAAAAGTTCTAATGTGAACTAAGAAAAAGCCTTCTAAACCCCTCAATAGCTCTTCAGGTTTTCCTATGCAGTTTCCTATTGAGATGTCTGCTTCTTTCTTGGAGATGCATGAGGTGGTTTCATGGCACTTGACCCCACAGATTTGGGAATCAGCACTTAAAATCACAGGATTTGGACCCAGTTCTGAAAACAGCTGCTTTGGGCATGGAAGTGCTCAGGCAACACTCTCTGCCAGTGTTCTTCTTCAATGCTGAGTACTTCAGCTGGAGGTCATGGAAAATTAATTCACTGGCCATCTTAGAAAACAAAAGGCAACATAAATTAAGTTAGACATATAAAACAAACATACACTCAATATGAACATCTGTGACTATTTGGTTATTTAATTTGGACACTTTATTTCCTCTCAGCTCAGAAATGTAAGACTCACACAGCTGTCCCTCAAATCTCTCAGATCAGAAAGCTCTTCTTTGTCCAAATAACTCTTTGTTAACAAAATATATCTAATTTCAGATACTACTTGTATTTTATCTCTCAAATTTTTTACCCACAAATATTATTTAGACATATTTTAAGGGAAGAACAAAAGTGCAAGGGAATTACTGTAATGTACTACAGTTTTTAGGTTCTTTATTGAACTGTGTGCCTGAAATGGAAGAACAATGTATGAATTCAAATGAAGCAATGCCTCAGAAAGTTAGCTGCGCACACACATTGACACCCAGATGCAGGGACACTCTTTTGTTCTCTCAAGCAAATGCAAAGATTATGTGCACGACAGTGTGAGAGTCCTGCATTGAGGACAATATAGGGCTTGTAATGCACTCTGTATCCCAGAAAACAACCATTTAGAAACCTCTGATTGATCTGACTTCTTTTTTCTACTGTTATTGAAAGGGAAGAAGACGAACAGCTGAAGATACTAAGTGGCTTTGCCAGTTTAAAAGGAAACCTGGAGGGGCTTTCCTATAACAGTGCCATTGAAACTCTGGGCCAGTGGAAGCATCTTAACTGGGCAGCAGTGAAGAATGAACAAGATAATGTAAAAGTGAAGTTTGAGCCTCATACTAATGGTGAGTGTTTTATGCAAGAGGAACCTCTCAGTTCTAACACATCAGTTTTAGGCATTCAAAACAACTGTACCACAAACAGTAGCTGGGCTTTAAGAAACTCCAGTTCTTGTTCTATGAGCCAGAGAATGAGCACATGTCCAAACAGGAGAGGTGGATCATTCTACAACAGAGACCAAAATTTTTTAAATTTGGCATCAACTTGTCCTTCGCACTGGGGGAACACAGAAAACGGCCAGTCTTACTCGGGGCTCCAACAGCGCTGTGCAGAGAACTATGCGCCAGACCATCTGAAGCTGCAGAGACCACTGACATCCTCAGAGCCTCTCTATGACACAGCCATTCCCTTGGAGATGCCCATCAAAACGGAGTATGACTCTGACTCTGAAAACATTGCCGATAACTACCTGCTTTCGCAGAGCCGAGCCTGGCTGGATGAGAGTGGCCCGGTGAGAAAGCAAGTGCCCAGCTATCCCAGCAGAATGCACCTCAAAACAGAGCCGGACCTCTGCCAGCCAGCCCTGCCTTGCCAGAAGCCAAGGCACTGCCTTTACACACCCCATAACTGGCAACGCATCATAGCAAATCATCCCAACAGCCTGAACTTGAACCGAGCTGGCAAGGCTTCGCGGAGCAAGGAGGCGGCCCCCTTTTGCCCTCAGAACTCCTCTGTGTGTTTGGAAAGCGTGCCCGACCTGCCACACACAGCTTGCTACAGCCACTTCTACAGCCCCAGCCCAGGGGAGGAGAAAGAGGAGGTTAATGAGGTGTTCAAAATGCCATGTGAATTTAAAAACCCCTGCTTGGTTCAAGCAATCAAGCGTGAGCCCCTGGATTCTCCACCATTGTCCAACAGTGGACAGAACAGAGTACACGCAAGCTTCCCTGAAAATACATTAGCAGGTCTTGTGCCTCATAAAACCACTGAATGTACATTTTTGCAATAGATTTTATAACATTTGAAATATTTATAATGCTAAAAGCAAGAAGTTGTAGACTCTCTTCCAGTTGAGTTAAATGATTTACTAAAATCAAAAGCCAGTGGAAAGATTTTGAGAGTGTGTGTGTGCGTGCACCTGTGTGTGAAAAGAAACAGACACAGGTACACACAGCCTACTCCCTGCTACTGCCCTTCTTTTAGTGATCTTTGGAAAGAGGAAAGAAAGATAAAACCTCAGGCACAGAAAAATAATCATTACTTGCTGCACAGGTATACCTGATCATTTTTCCTTATCACCTTTCCTCTCTTGTCTACAGTTCATTAGCAAAGTCTAGCAATTTCTGTTTCCTTTGTTCTGTTTGTTTTTCTCAAGCTGATGTGATGCCTCTGTGCAAATCAAAAATGTTTATGGTCAGTTTACCATAAGAGTTTTTGTTTTATAATTATTTTTCTACTCTTATAAGAAGGATCAGCTATTCCTTCATCCCAGCATTAAATTAATGGCAATAGGAAAGGGCTTCCCAACACAACTTTTTAATTTAAAAGTACCACATAAGTAAAAACAACTACTTGCATAAATGAATTAGAAATTATTTTGCTTCAAACTGAAGTTATTCCTAAGTTTCTTGATAATATTATTGTTTTAGAATCCATATTTTTACATTTCATTGCCATCAGCCTTTCATGTCGCTGCTGAAAGACTGAACAATGGGATGCAATCTACTTCTATAAATGAGTTACAAAATGCTGAAAAGTGTATGTGAGAACAAAGTATTTCTCTGATTATTTTCCTTGCTGTTACTTGTAATGTCAACAAAGGAAATGCACTTTTTTATTTGATAGTATTTTTTGACTGATAGCAGCTTGTTAGATATCATCACCCTACATCAAAACCAAACCCCATATTATTTCAAAAAGATCCTAGTTTCAATCCCAAAAGAAACCCTTAATCTCACTGAGAGGTGGATGTATACCTTTCAAGAGCACTTTAGTGCTTTTGAAAACAGTGTATACTTTTCTTTGAACCCAGACAGTAATGTGTTTCTGCAACAACAACAACAACAAAGAAATAAAGTTATATTTTGGGTTTTGTTATTGTTGTAGTTTGACTCCTGCACTAACTTTTGTTTTAAAATTGCACTATTTCAGTGTATATCCACTTCACCTATATAACAACCACATCATTTAAAAAAAACAGCTTAAATGTATGTATATGTGCTTTTTGAAATAAGCCCTGTAATGAATGTCTTCTTTTTCAAAATGTTATAAATAATGTCTTCCTTTATCTGTTCATCACGAAGGGCATGGCTTTACATGCCAGATGAGTGGTGTAAAATTCTCCCAAATGCTTTAAATATGTGGGATAAGTGAAGTTTTCAGGTAGTGCAATGGTTCTGCACCTGTGAGGCTGCTCTTCTCCACGAAGACTCTTTGTTATCTCTTCTGATGGAATTTACTGCCTGTACATTAGAGTTGGCAGGTGTAAAGATATTCATTCTCTGCATGTTAGTGCTTATGAACTGTGGTATGAAACGCTGCACACTGGACAGTAAAGAGGGGCAACAAAATCTCACTGTATCTTGGCTTAAATCTGTCATAGTCCAGCTGACCATATCCAAACCATGAGAATGTTTCCTTTTTTGTGTCCGAGGTACATCAGCTCCCTGTTGGCCATGTGCTGCCTCTGGTTTGAGACAGTCTTGATATCCTTGCTCTAATACTCCTGCCAGTGGTTGCAATGCAACATCAGACGCCGTTCTGAAGTGAGACCACAGTGGTGGAATTTACACAGCTCTCCAGTACACCACTGTCCACATCACATAAACTCAAGCCAAACTGCAAAAATTCTCGTGGGCAAGCAAACTTATTCCTCATGCAGAGTGAGACTGCCATAAATCAGTGTCGCTGCACAACCTCTGCCTCACTGATTCACTATCTGCATGGTTACATGCAGCAGTTCTTTAGTCCCTCACAGAGTTGCTGTCATGGTCCTTTGCTTGGCGGGCAGCAGTGGCACTGGAGAACTGTGCTGGTGCCAGACACGACTGTGTGCCTCAGAGCTGCTCCTAGGGCTGCGCTATGAACCCTGCAATATTCTCCAGTCCAGCTCCTTGTGCAGCTGCCTGGCAGAAACCAGGTGATGGGGAGACAGGGTAGTGTGGGAGCCCATGGCTGGGGGCAAGTGGAGAACACACCTGCATGACCTCTGACAAGCTGCTTGTTCAATTCCACACTTGGAATCACTGTCACACCCCTCTGAATGAGAGTACCTGGGCTTGGTTTCAGACTGCCTTACACTTTCTCACATCATTTGCATTGATGAAGTGTGACTGTAAAACACTTCCATCTTCATCTGGACATGCTGATGCCATTTTGCACAATGGGAGTGGTTACACTAGGTGCAACTCTGTAGAGGACTGTGTCACCAAAAGCCTTGTCTGTGCTTAGAAATACCACCTGCTGTGACTGTATCAGCCAGGTCTCTGAGTGCAGAAGTAATTTGTACTAATAATGGAAATTCTCTAAAGTTCTCCCTGTTACAAAATTAATTATTTTCTTGTTGACATAAATCTATCTTCTCTCAGACTTTCCTGGCACATATCAGTTGGAATTATTTTTCTCATGTTTCCAACAAACCCAGACACATTTTACACATCTTGATCAATATCATAGTGGTAGGCGAAGCTTCTGCATGTAAGGGAATGCAATCTGACACATGAGATGTAATGGGCTTCTAGGTGAATGGAAGAATGTGTGACTCAAAAGTGAGATGTCACCTTCTGACTCCTGCTGTGTAAATGCAGTCATGTTTGTTTCCTTGTTATTCCACAAAGTCTGAAGCCAAGAAAAATACACTTATCCTGTGCATCACATTTTATTTTGGCCCACTTAATTTGTGGATGAGTTCTTATTTCAGGTCTCACATGAAAAAATATGGTATCAGTAGAATTATTTCCAGTCTAAACTGTCACACATGCAGTACAGCAATCTCCCAAGAACCAGGCTTATGAAGAGATCAGCAGTTTATCCTCTTTTTGGACAATTGCTAACCATTGTTGGTAGTAAACAAAGACCAGTTCCTTCTAAGTACTTAGAAAGAACAGAGGAAATAAATGCTTAAAATAATCTCTTGCCATTTGTGTTTAAGGCATAGATCTGCCTTCAACACCTGATATGTGCTCTGCATCGAGTGACTGAAACCTGATGTTGCACTGTAGCCTGATAAATTACCACAGATTTAATCTTATAAACCCTTTTTGTGTGCGGACATTAATGACCCCCTGGCACTGACCAGTAAATGGGATGAAAGACAGAGGTGTTCTTTAAAATGGTTACATTTTCTTAGTGGTTGTTGCTGCTTTGGTATTATTCTAAAAACTAGTACTGAGAAGTAGGATTTAGGATCTTTTCAGTCACTGGTGTTTAGCTTTTAGCCTTAATGAACTGGTATTTGTGTCCCTTGAGCACAGCCCTAAAGTCTATTTTAGGAGCTTTCCAATGCATTTACTGTAGCAACAATAAAAAATTATTCTTGTAGAAGAAATGCCTAGTCAAATGGTTGCCTAATAGGAACTTGGAGCATTCAGGCTGAAAGAAATGCCTCACTGGTAATAGCATTCAAACTTCCTCAGCCATAAACCCTCCAGAGGTTGAGACAGAATGGACTCATGAATTCTCTGATCTTTGGGGAGGGTATATCTTAGTATGGAAGGTGAGCAGTTCTAAATGCTGTGAGAAGGTGTCACCCCCTGGGATGTTACTTGGTCCACATGGAGCAGAGACTATTATCAGTGCTAAAGCTGCTGATGGAGGTTTTGACTTTGCTGAGAATGTGACCTGATTTCAGCTGCCAGTGCACAGCTGCTGAGCACCATACAAATGCTAGTCCAACACCATTGAAAGCTACTACTTTTACTGAGAAACAACTTGATTTAAGCTAGGAGTAAGCTTGAACACCAAAAAGAGTAGATTTTCCTGCACTTAAATAGTGACTGAAACTGGGGCAGACCTCCACTGAAGGTAACGCTATAAATAATTTACATTGATGTTAAAGTCTTTGGATACCAAAGTAAAGCTTAATTTCAAAAGTTCTGAGTGAGGGCAGCACTGTGTGAGTGGTAAGCTTGTTTCAGTTACCCTGGGTTCGGAGATTTAACAAGGGAAGTGAAAGATTAAGGGACTCTACCTAAATTCACTGTAGGAAAGACTAACTTCCTACTCTTTGATTGTAACATATTAATGCAAAGTTTAAGTCTCTGGTTTATCCACCCTTTACTGGAACAGTTATATATTCTTAAAGTGCTTACATCTGAGTCTGCTATGGACAGTACAGGTTAGTCTGACATCCGAGCATCAGTCAGTTCAGTAAGACTTTGGGTTCTGATCCTTTGATATGGTATTGAGATAGGCATGTGCAATTCGTCTGGAAATTGGCTTAAATTACTTAAGAAGCAAGAAGCCTGAGGCAAGGAATATTCTGTGGGACAGGATCAGCTTCTGCTGCCTAGAAGCTTTTCTTAACTCTTTCTGTTGAAGCCATACTGGAACTTAATAGGACAGCCTCACCCAATGTAGTTATTTCAGGAAACCCATTATTTTGTCATAACGAGGTGTTAGGTTTTAACTAAAATAGTTAAAAGCCATCATTCCCCCTATGTATAAATACATATATCGCCCTAGGTAGTGTTAAAAAAATTAACACACTTATTTTCTTTCATTTCAGTGTCACCTAACCAAGAAAACCAGCCTCAGAATGACAGGGGTGTAGACACATTCTATTTCTTCTTGTCCTCTCTATCTACTCGTTTTCTCTCTTTCTCTGTACTCTCTTAGGGTGTAAATGGAGTTGAATGAATTTCCATTCAAAATGGAAATATTTTTCTTATCATACTGAGACAAAAATCCTAAATCTAAACTAGATTGTAGAAAGTTTCTCACTAGAACAGGAGTTTCTTTCCTTGGAGTGTCTTCTTTCAAATCTAGCCAAGCCCTATGAGAAATTGTGGATCACAACTGAAAGAGGTGCTGCAACAGGTAGAGGGCAGGAGATTGTGCAGGTGGCCACACTCAGGATGCAGTCACAAAATTTTGTCCACTTGAAGGAGATTCATACAAAGGGCTGCACCCAGTAGCTAACGTTCACAGGCACTACCACCCTGACAAACAGATCTTTGTCACTTTTCAGGGGCATCTGGCGTGTTCTTGTCATTGTGTTCTTGTCATTACATTTCCCTGTCGTGCTATCAGAAATGCCTCTGAACAAAGTCATCATAAACACACAAAGTCCTTTTAAAAAAACCAACCCAAACATCTGGAGATCCAAGCACTTGCTTGTGCTTAGGCAAAGATGTTCTTTGAGTGGTAGTTTGGAAGGAAAGTGAAAAAAAGAAAAAAAAGACAAATTTTGGGAAGAGAAAAGATATAATGCCATCAAGGTGTAATTATTCTGTGACTACAGCATTAATGAATTCTTCATCCACAGAAAAATTCTGTGGTCTGAAATCACATCCTCTTTTTTCTTCTGTGGAACTGATTCTGTAACTTTTCAGGTTAAAAATAATTTCTTGAAAACAAGGATTGAGTAACTTCAATGCTAAGATGCATTTCTCAACCAGACTGAAAACATCATTCTAGGAGGCATGAAGTGCTCCTGCTCCTTTCCTGGGGCTACTTTCCTAAACTGTGGCAAATTCAGTGTGTGCATTAACTCTCTTGCTGCTGGGAATTGTGCACTTGATGCTCTAATTATGCAGTCTGAAGTTTTTAAAGATTTCCTTGATGCAACAGAGCTCAAGGGACAGCTCCATGTTCATATTTGTAGTGGTAGAATTATGGTAAACAAAGATGTGGCAGAAAGCAATAGAAAGATCATCAGCTGCTTGGCTAGTCTTATTAATTGTATTTCAGCAATTAAAAGGCATTAAAAAAAAAATCTGGTGAAGTTCTGTTCTAGAGCTCCTAATTTTGCACCACAGGAGGGCGTGAGCTCTCCCTTCTGAACCTCTTTTTTGCCCTTCACTTTTTTTGTTAGGGTTTTGGACCATGTTTGTCCTCCCCATGTTGATTTAAAATGTGAAATAAGGAGAGGCAAGCATCAACTGTTGTAGTTTTTTTTAAAAAATTTATTTTGTCTTTCTAGAAAGAACTTCAAAAAGGCAAAAGTTATCTCAGTTCTCAATAACAGTATTCAGTTTTGTTTCTACTCTCACTATAGCTAAGAAGATTCTTCCTCTGCGCGGTCAACAAACTTCCCTCTTCTGAAAGGGTTCTTCCTCACACCCTCTCCTCCCTGAATTCCCTCTTAACAAAACCAAAGAACACTTTCTTCCTTAAAGGCAATTCCCTTTTCCTCCTCTACCTTTTCCACCTTTTTGATTGCACAGGACGGTACATTTTGGTCTCCGTCCTTTCTGTTTTCTGTATCTGTAGCTTTATTTCTACTTTAGGCATACTTCAAAAGTTTTGCCAAAAGAACAGTGTTAGGCAGAAGTGCAATCCCTCATTTCTCCCTGCTCTTTAATAAGATGGAGGTACTTATTAATAACAACTGTATCCCCAAAACCAGAAAAAAGGTCACTCTGCTGGTGAAACATCCTCTTTTCAGGAGTCTGTACTGCCAGGAAACCCCAGCTGCCACCAACAGTTTAGTGCTGCAAAGTATACATGTAATGCCAAATCCTTTTTTCCTTAGATATGGTCTCTCTTTCAAAAAATCAAGGAATTAATTTTCTCCTTTTTGGCTTCTTTTATTTTTTTCTACATGTTTATTCTTTCACTGTGCAACTGCGCTTTTAATTTGCAATTTTTAATTTTTTTTTAAATTAAGAAGGGTATGGAAGCATTACATAACATGTACAGTAGGGTGTTTTCAATTAGTCCATTTTAGATTTTGAGATTAGAACCACAAATAACGATCAAGCATTTTAATGTGACTCCCTGTAAAAGACTGACTGTTACAGAAACGTCCAGGTACCAAAAACATCATCACCAAAGGGGTATAATGTGCCATTACACTCCACTTACAGTCCAGGATTAAAAGTGCCATTCCTGCTTCTCCTGAAGTGGAGGACAATTCTGAGCAATCTGGTCTGGTGGAAGGTGTCCCTGCCCATGGCAGGGGGCTTGGAACTGGATCATCTTTAAGATCCCTTCCAACCCAAACCATTCTATGGTTCTATGATTAACAAACAGTAGCATGGAGTTCTACAACCAGTTTTGGCCTATCTGGCGCTCCATGATTCCCCAAAACCCTTCTGGGGAGGGTGTATTTCTGGAGAGAACACTGCAACCACCCCACACCATTTGGAAATGTACCACACGATGCAGGTCACGCCTGCACTGGGGCACAAGACAGAGGCACGAGTGCTGCCCGTCTGGGGAGATGAGCAGCAGATGCACAGGAGTACCCCGGGTGCCATGGTATATCACTGATACACCTGTAGAAGGAATTGGGGCTGGTTCAAAGCAGGCAGTGACCTGTGGATCCGACGTTCTGGCATGTTGTTTGGACCCGGTGCACTTTTCTGTTGTGTGCTGTACTGTCTCCTCAGCCTGCTTTTAGAAGGAACTTTTAAGCGTACTTCTTAAATTATATTTTACATTTATTACCAGGCAGAAGCGTAAAGCCGAGACATTTTAAAATAAAATGTTTGCATTTAAATTAAAGCCGCTGCTGCTGCTGTGTTTCTTGCCCCTTCCCCTTAGGGGCCCAGGAATCCCCAGCACTCCCTGGCCTCGACTGGTTCCAGCATTCCCTTTGAACTTGTCCCAGCACTGCCCACCCGGCCCCCTCCTGGCTTTGTCCCAGTACCCACCCCCAGCCTGAACTGGTCCCAGTATCCATCCTAAAGAGGTCCAGGCACCCAAACCGGTCTGAACTGGTCCCAGCATCCTCTCCTGGCCTCAACAGGGACCAGTATTCCTCTGAACTGGTCCCAGCATCCTCTCGGGAACTGCTCCCGGGGTTCCCCCTGGACCGGCCCACCATCCCTCCCGGCCCGTTCCCACCATCCCTCCCGGCCCGTTCCCACCATCCCTCCCGGCCCGCTCCCAGCCTTCCCGCTCCCGGGTCCTCCCTCCCGCCAGGGGGAGCCAGGCCGGGGATGGGGGCGTGGCCTGAGCATGGGGGCGTGGCCTGCTGCCGGGCGCCCGGCACGACGCTGGCTCCCCATTGGGCGAGGCGAGAGGCTGCCCGCCAATGGCCGCCGGCCTGGGGGCGTGGCTGCGGCACGGGCGGAAGTGACGAGCGCTGTGGGGGGCGCGGTGGGCGCGAGCTCCCGGATGGTTCGGGGCAGCGCCGCGGTGGGAGAGGAGCATTGATCCGCGGAATAAAACAATAGCGCTTAAATAGCCAGATAGTAACCCAGCCCTGCCGCCCGAGGTGTGGGCCCCGCCTGCTCGCTGTTAAACACCGTGTGAACAAGAGTTGGTTTTATTTTATTATTTTATTTTTTTATATTTTTCCCCCCGGCCGTGCAGGATGAGCGCGGAGCCTGAGGAAGTTCAGGCAGAAGACGGCAAAGCGGAGCCGGAGAAAAAACTCTTCTACTGCGATGTGAGTGGCGTCCTCGGTGGGGTTTGAGCCCGGGCGGGCTCTGGAGGTGTGGGAGCGCCGGGAGCCGGGGGGGCTGTGCGGGTAAACGCGGCCGCTGCCTGCGAGAGCTGCCTTCGGGGCATCCGGGCCGGCCTGGAGCCGCCAGGGAATGGTTCTCACTCGCAGCCTTGCCAGGCTTTGCTGGGCGGCCGCAAGGGCTCGCTTGTCTCTGGAAGCCGCGGCTCGGGGTCGGAACGCGCTCAGGTCGCCAGGGCTGTAGTGCTTTTGTAGCGCTGGATGGTTTTTCTGGCTCTCTCAAGTTCTGCGACAGTACGGAAAGGAAACAGACCGTGCTAGCACGCATATTTCTCACCATCTTTAGCTTTCTTCAAAGCTAAAGATGGTAAGAAATATTTGTATGTCTCTATTGTCTTCTGTTAATTATTGCAATGGTGTATGCGCGTCTGTGGATCTTAATGAAATGCATGTGTCTTCCTCCATTGTTTTTGGGATCCCTTTAACGTAGCTGTGAATGAACAATGAACGGAGCTGCAGCTGTTCTAGGGCGTAATTTTGCCTCTGTTCCTTTCTAGTCACTGCACGACCATCCCCTTTTTGCTGGCTTTCCAGCTTGGAGAACTTTAGAAAACTAAGAATTCAGAAAGTGCTGGTGACAGAGAAGGGGGAGACTTGTAAAAACTTCTTACCACCTGATTTATTTATATAAACGTCTGTTTAGGTATTGTTTGAACAGGTTTACATACTATTTTAGTGGTAAGCTGCTCTCCTAAAATTCATGCAAACTGTACTGTTTGAGCCAAATAAGACCTTGAGAATTTCAGGATTACACTGTAGGAACGGATGTATTTCATATTTATAATTCACCAATGGCAGACTATTCGTAGCATAACTGAAGATGTGCTTTCAATGTTTCTCTTTCAGGTTTGTAAAATTTACTGTATGTGTGCTCTCAGTCTTCAGTCACACTACCGTGGTGCAAAGCATAGGAAGGTAAACTTTTTCTATATTAAATGTACATGCAGATTTAATCATAAATCCAGGAGTCTTGCAAGTTCAGTACCTGATTTCACACGGCTTCAAGTGCTTATCTAATTTATTGGTGGATTTGTAACAGTAATTTGCTTGAAATATTCCAAGAAAAAGATGAGGTGGGAATCTCACAACTCTGCTTTGTGCAGCATGTAACCTGAAACATCAGCCATACCTAAAGGTAAATGTGTGCTAATTGTGAAATTAATGACACGAGGGCCACAAGTGGTGAAAGAATTCAATTTTTTGTTTTCGGATGTAGTTGGTGAAATACTGTTCTGTCTTCCAAGTCTACATAACTCACCTATACTTTGAATAAAATGAGCTTACTCTTTACTTTGATAGTAACACCAGTTCAGATTTCCTGAAGGAGTTACATAGGGTAACTATCAAGTCTGGCACTTCTGTTGCTTTGAAGTGTCGTAATAGCAGCTCCCTGGTTTAAGCACAAAACAGTCACAGGCTTTAAATAATTAGGCACCGTTCTGTGAGGGTGTGTTTAGAGACGAGGCTTTTACAAATGCTGAGTGACCAAACCTTTGGCTGTTGATTGGCTGATGGTTAAAATTCCACCACATTCTCAGTCTGTAAAGGTGAGGCTATCTCAGTTGTCTGTATTCCTTTGCTGCCATCAGATTGTGTTGTTGTGGCACTGAAGAGCCTGCTCTGATGTTTTCTTAATGCAATGACACTTTATTGTTCCTGGAATGTTAGCAACTAACAGCAAAACTGCCTTGTTTGTTGGTGTTTGTTGGTGTGCTCTCTTATTTTTTTTTTGGGGAATGAGGGGCATCTCCCCATCTCTTTGCTATTGAGACAGATTAATGGTATTCTGTTACCTGTTTGCTGATCACTTTAATAGCATTGGTTCTTATTTGAGTCAGTGGTTCTGCTTTCTCCAGCCCCTTTTTTTTCTCCACAGGATTGAGTCTTCTTGTTCTCCATTGATTGAGTAGAAATGTACAGTTGTATTTTTCGTGTCCTACCAAATGTTCCTGCTGATGCAAAGAATTCCTTTGCTTTTGTGGTTGTTTTTTTTTTTTTTTTTTTTTCCTTAGCTAACCTTCTTAGCAATCTAATTATTGCCGGTTTTCCCTTCAAAAGTAGGAAACACAGCATTTATTTTCTTAGAAAATCTGCATGTACTTTTCCTTCTGTTTCACACTTGGATGTATGCTGGGCTCAATCTCCCAGTTTCTTGTTCTCTCTCAGCTCAAAGACCTCACTGACACAAGAGTAGGACAGATTGAAAACTGGATTTTTGTTGGGTATGGAGTCGTGGTCAGTCACCCAGCTGCATTGCTGTAGGAGTAACTCTCCAAGCTCACATCATCATTCTTTTCAGTTAACTCCAATTTCTTTCTTTAAATTATGAAATCTGTTGTGTGCTTTGGTGGAGAAAAATGAGAACTCATAGATTAAGGGTTTTGTACCACTAGGTTTGGAATAACTATAAAAGTCCTGAGACTGTTTCTTTTTAATGCACGGTGGGTGTAGATAGTGAATAGCTCTTAGTTTGTTCCTATTGGAGGAGTTTTTGTTCAAAATAATACCAAAGGATGTCCTGACAGCACAACAAAATGAAGAGAAGGTAGTAATTATTTTCCTAAAGCACAGTACTAGCCTGACCAATCATTTGTTATGACTTCAGTCAGATTGCCTTTTTTATATCAGTTGCACATTTGTTTTTAAAGTGGCTTTGTGAAAGATACTCTGCTTGTTTGCTGCTTTGCACTTTGGAAAGTGTTCCAAAATGCAAGAAAAAGCCTTTCAGCAGAGGGACAGTCATTAAGAAAAAAATGTAAACAGGTGGTACATGTCTGAAATTGGCCTGTGTTTCCTATAGCTGTTGAATGTGTTATTTTGAATAGCTGCAGTAAAGCTTGGCTGTCTGACAGATTTTTGGGAATACTTCAGTTGACCTTCAATGTACATGGCTATCTTATCTCTTTTTTTTCTTTTTTTCCATCTGGGGAGTTTGGTTGTTCTGGATTTTGAATAGGTACATAAGAGATTCATTTAGGTTGTTTCTGCATACCTTTGTTTTATCTCTTTATTTTTTCTAGTGCTGTTAGTTCATAAGGCCAGACCCTTGTCAGAGAGGTGCTGAAGGCCAAAGGATTGTGTGGCTGGGATGATCACAGTACAAGGCTGTGTGTATCTTGTGCATTGAGTGCTGTGTCACCTCTGTATAGTAGCATAATGATGGGGTTTTGTGGCTTCATTGCACAACAGGTATTAGTGGGATGGCGAGTTGTAGAAAGTGAATTAGCCAAGATATTCATACATGTGTGTATAATTCATGGCTCTGAAAATTGAACTTGGCTGGTATTGGGTACTTTGAAAAACAGTTGAATTTTAGTTTTAGCCATTATAGTAAAATGTTCAGGAAATAACATTTATATAAAAGTTTACTAATGTTTTTAATTTAATCAAGCCTGTGAGAGTAGTGGGGGATATCATGCATGAAAAATGGGTTGGTTTGGCCTTTTTGTTTTTTTTCCACAGCTGAGGAAAAATCTAGGTTTTTTGGGACAAGGGTCTCCAAATAAAATACACCTGCAGTGTATATACCTAGAATATGGTGGTATGTGATATAGTTTATTCTGGTTTTGTAAGTATGCTTTAGTGTTATAGCTCAGTTTGCTAGGGAAATCCTAGAGTGGAACATCTTTTTTTTTGATGTGTTTTGATCAACCCTTTGCAGGTGTGGCATCAGTGAAGAGCATTGTTTATTTTGTGAACTGTGTTTAGAACACAGATGAAGATTATTCTGGTTCTATCAGAGATTCAAGTTTCCTTGCTCTCGAAGTTAGGTAGAAATGCCTGTCATGTCCCAAAAGGAGCAAAATCTGTATTCAAGACTCTACAGGCTCTTTAGAAACAAGGAATGTTAAAATCTGTGAAGTGAGCTGTTAGCCTTTGTCTTCACCATTTCAGTGTTCTCATTTCTTCTACCTCTTGCCTTTGATTGCTGTGCAATTTCAACCTGTGGTTGAAATACCTGATGTGCAGTCAACTTTTCTGTCCTTTTTGTGGTAGTAAAATCAACCATTGCTGTTTAAACATTCCAGTCATACATATTTGTGTTGATACTAGGAATGCTAACATAGCTAGTTTCAGGACATTTACCTTGCTGTTGCATTGTTTGTATTTGGTCCCAGAAAGCATGCTGTTGTGTTCTGCAGCATATCTTTGTGATCCAGAGAAACTTTAATTGTGGAGATTTCCTTTTGAGGGGAAAAACCAAACAGAAGACAAACAAAACCCCAAAACTTGATTTGCTTATTGTGAGCTTGAAGAATTAAGTTGAATTTCCATGCATATTCTTGTATGCATGGAAATGAGTTAATATATCTGATATATCAGTTAGAAATGTATCTAACTGATATATTTCAAGATTGTATATGTTTAAGAAAAAATAAGTTATATTCTTGTAATACTTAACTATGTACTTGAAACTGTTCTGTTAAATAACCTGTGAACTTCAACTACTTTCTGCAGTAGCTCGTACAGATGTGCATGGACGGTCTGAACCCTTAAAACCAGTAGTTTTTGAGTTTTGGCTTCTCAAAGTTAGACACTTTGCCAAAAGTTACTCTAACTTTTCACAGCCTTAGCTCAAAAACAGCTGTTGCAATCCCTGAACCAGAACAGAGAATAAGTTTCTTACCTAATGTGTGAGAATCTTAATTCCTGATCTAGTAGCAGGGATCACAAGTAAAATGGACCCTTTGGCTTCAGTTGTGAAACTGCATTTCTGATATTAACAAAAGCAGTAAAGCAGGTGCAGTCAAAGGTGATTGTCTGAAAATAGTCAGGAGGAAATTCTCTTTGAGCAGCAGCTCACAGTTGCTAATGTTTTCTGTGCTTGTCTGAAAAACTTGATATTAGCAGCTGTTTGTTGTAAAACTGGAGAATAAGTAACAAAAGCACTTGGAACAGCATCACTGTGAGGAACACTGTGTCTGTATTTCTAAGCTTATGAAATCCTGCTGAATTTATACAACACCATCCACTGCCTGTGGCAATGCCAAGACTTAGGTAACTTCCTTATTTTATAAATGCCACAAAATTACAGCTACTCAGCTTCTCAGACAATTAACTATTGTATCAGTCTTGCTTCCTGTTGAATTGCCACACCCATGTCCAGCATCTCTTCCATGCCACTGAATATTGAAAATACAGCTCCTAACTCCATGGACTGCTCTGGACAGACAGCTGCTGTAGTGGTAGAATGATCACACTTATTGTTCCATTCTTGTAAATGACAAATTTATCTTTACTTGCCAGAAAATTGTCAAAATGAGTCAGGATTGCTTTAGCTATTAACTGGAAATTTAAGTTCCTCTTTTCTTTAGATTCTGCCAAAAAGCAATCATCTGTTCTGGATTCAGCCAGTGAAAGATACTTTTCCTGTTCTTCATGATATGAATGATCTTTCCTGAGATTTGGCTAGCCTTAAGGTTTAACCAAATCCACTCAAAATGGTGTGGGGGGGGGGGCTGCTTTTAGTTAGTTTTTCCTTTTGGGGTAAGATTTCTTTTTTTTTTTTTTATGTGGTTGTTGTTGTGGTTGGAACTACACTTTGAGAGCTTATGAGCTGTAATCATACTTTAGGTTTTCCTGGCATCCTTCAGATGTGTTTCAAGCCATAATTGTCCCTTAAAACTTCACTAAATAACAGGGCTTTCTTGAAAGTAACCTTGTGTTAACTGTAAGTACAGTTTTGTCAGTACTTCTAGCTTTTGCAGACAGTCATAAAGGCTCTAATTTTTCCTGTTTGACAATGGAAACTTTGGCCTGTAATGCAATTAATCTGCAAAAGCGTCTCTGGAAGTGCGGGGTTTTTCCTTCGAATGATGCAGCACATTAATTTATTTCTCTTATTCTATTTTGGGATGACTTGCATCTTCATAATTAAAGCAAGAGAAAGCCCTGAGACGCAGGAATGTCTATTGTAAGTATAATACTTTTTTCTTCCAGCCTCCTAGGATAGCTATTGCTTGTGGATGTACTGTTTTGTTGCTTTTCTAATAGTTCAGGTATTTGCATTTGCTAATTCATATGTCTCTAACTGTGTTTCTCTTTATATGCTGACCATTCTTCTGAGATTTGTCTAGTGAACTGCTGAGCAAAGAATTGGTTTACAGTATGAAACCTTACTTATGCCTTTTCACATATTAATATATCTGTCCAGTGGAGGGATGTATAGTCAGTGTTTTACTTTCTCACCTTCTCGGGCTAAACTGTCTCCCACTTGTCTGCCAGCTTGATGCACTCACTGCTGAGCTTCAGGCAGAGTGCTAAGAAGCTAAATCAGCAGGCTAGCACAGCACTGTTGCAGATGCAGCTCTACCACTGCTGAAGCTGCTTGGCTGCATCACAGGAATGTTCTTCCTCTCTTTATTGTAGAGGACTTGGAGGAGAAAAGATGTAGTCAAGGTGAATTCAGTTGTTGGGGTGTCTTTTCCCCCAGAAACTGAGAATGTAAATCCAGACTGTCAATGAAAGTAAGAGTTGTGGCAAAAGGTTGGAAATGTGGTGTATACCTAGCTCACAGTGGAAATGAAAATCTTGTTGTGAAGCTACTTATGAGGACATACAGGAAGCAGAGGTATAAGTAGATGTGGGAGTACTGATAAAAATCAATGATATTATTAAAAAACCAAAATGGTTATAGTCAGTCATACAAGAAACAAGCCTTCTACTTCTTAGCCTGTTCTCTCAAGAAACAAGGCTTACATTCCACCTTTATCATCTGTTCCCCAGTGTCTTTTGAACCTCTCAGCCTTTTTGAACCAAGTTGATCAGAGGTGCCTGAAGATACACGTCTGCACAGGGAAGAGTGACGGTGTCAGTCCTGTATGGAGGGAAGTGCTGCAGGCTGAGCTCACCACTTACTGGACCCTGAAGAATCAACACACAGGAAAGATCTGGGACAATACTGGTCAGAGGCCCTTTCCTAAGAGACTGAGCTTCATTAGCTGCTCTCGGGGTTTTGTTTAGTGCAAGACATGTTGTTCAAGAATGAGAGCAGTTACGGGATTTTGCCTCGGCTCCTGTGACTGCTGTATGGTAACAAAGCTCTCTGACAGAATTTGAGGAGTTGTGAAAACTTTCAAGTCTTCTCAAAGTCCAATGGATTCAAGCACTACAAAATTGTATTTACACCTCAGCAACAAGAACAGATTTGTGTGGCTCTGGTCAAGGGCTTTTAGTGCAAGACACTTTATACAGATTTCTTTGACTTTCATCAGAAATTATCATTAAAAATAATACTCATTAAGTGATGAGGTTCTTTCTTCAAGATCATGAAATCTGATTTTGGAGGAATAATGTATGGGATGCATGTGGCAGAAATTGTGACTTGAATAAGAGGACAGAAGTTGTGGCAGCAAGACTGTGAAAAGATGGTGCAGTGCAGGAGCCTGTTGCAAAGACCTGTGGCTTTAGGTAACAGTGCTGTATGTACTACAGTCTCCATGTTCCATGGAGAATTAAGAATTAATCCTTGGGTTAAGAATGTGTGCATGCTACAAGTACTGGATCTTTGGAAATGTCATGACTTGGAATCTTTCAACTGGGAGGTGTCCTGCAGAACAAGAAGTCAAAATGCCTAATTAATAAAGTGGAGAATTTAGAAGCTTTGGTAAGCAAGTTAGCTGTGACTTCTGGAGGAGTCTCAACATCATGGGGTACCACATGTCAGAAGCATTGCAAGATATGCTTTTATCCAGAAAGTTGTCTGCCTCAGAAATCATTTTGAAGTGATCAGAAACTTATGTCTAATAAAAAACTATTATTAATACTGTTGATGTCTCCTTTATTGTACTCTGTCTATTGCATTCGCATTCTGCTTCACTGAAGGTCAAGATGTGGAAGGTCAATTTGCAAGCCACTGGTAGGGTTTATTTGTTCAAAGAGGTTGAAATTTGGTCTGATGAAATTTATTTGTATGTTTCAGTTGTGCTACTTTAGGTTTTTTTTTTTTTTCAAGTAGAAAAGCTTTTTTCTTAAGTAACTTCTCAGAGATGTTGGGAACTACAATGCAGAATTATGTAGTCAATATGTATGTAGAACTTCTTGAACTCTCCCATGGACACATTACCAATTATATAAATAATCCTCCTTCAAGGTCCAGCAGATCCAGTAAATTCCTTGTGCTCTGTCACTGATATGAAAGAATAATTATGAATTTTTCTAGCCTTTTTCATTTTAAATAGCTGTTTGGGGTTTTTTTCTGTTTGTAGACCTATGAGGTATGCATGAACAAAAATTATTAAATTTAGTAGTAAAGTTTTGTGAATGAGCATGGAAAGTATGGATTTTTTAAAATTAGGTGCACTATGTAAACTATGAATCTAATTTAATTTCAGTATATAAATTAATGAGATGCTTTTGTTGTTGCTGGATCTGCAATCTTGTTCTAATGTTCATGCTATGAAATATTCCAGTGAGATTGAAATGTGACAGCATGTTCACAGAGCTGGAGTTCAAAGAGCCAGGAAAAAAAAGTTGTCAAAGTGAAGGATGAGTTTTCTTGGAAATAATTTGGGATGATACCTGACAAATATCTGAAATGTGCACTGTCTAAAAAGGAGAAGGTACTTCAGAGGATGAGGCTTGACACATTTATAATGTTTTACACCAATACTTCCATTTTCTTCCTTGCTGCAGAACTAAAGAAAGTTCTTTTGTCAGTAGGGAGAACACCTCCCTTGTAAACCGAACACCTGCTATTTGTAACCCAAAATTTAAAAAGACAAAGTATTTGGGTTCTGAGTGTTTCCAAATGGGATATGCCATGTGTCCTTTCTGAACCCACCAAAAGTTACTTGATAATCCAGAAGTGGTTGAGTGTATGTAACCTGTGTGACTTCACAACTATGTTGACTCCAAGTCAATTAAGTGAGGAAATGCATCTGATTCCGGATGTTTGTTTTTGGAGGAGTTCCACTTCCTGTAAGAAAGGTGACTTTCTTCATCACATTACCCTGTGAGCTTCCATATGAAAAAACAATCCACAAGCTGTTTTTGTGGTAATGACAGAATTGGGCATCTTGGGTTGTTTTGGTTTGGGGTTTTTTTTCCCTCTTCAGCAGTTCATAGGAAAGCAACATAATGGAAGATGTGGAAATAGAAGATGCTGAAGTTCTGAGACTTTACCAAGAGTGTTAAGTCAAAGCACACACCTGAGTACATGAATTTCAGTCATGTGCTTCCTTTGTACGGTGATGTAATTGGACAGATGGAATACTTCTTTCAGCTCTTTTTAAGGCAGTTGCCCATGTATTCGGGGATAAGGAATGAACATTTTTTTTTCCCTCTTGGGGTCTATTGGCCAAAATAGAAAAAATTTGAAAGCTTTTTGCTTTGAGCAAGAGGCACTAAATGATGGGGCAATGCCAATATACACATAGGCAAACATTTACTGGGCAGTAGCAAAATGCAGTGGTTTGCTACTATTAGCTCAGGCAAGAGACATAATGCAGAGTGTAAGCCCTGTTAAAGCCCTTTATAGGCTGCCTGGCTTTGTTGGTGAAATGCATATGACACAGGGGAGTGGATTAATGAATTTTGTTGTACAGCCTATGGATTTTTCACACATTACAGTATGATTTAGAGGTAGCTTTTCCTGCTCTTGCAGCAATACAAACGAGAAGTGTAATAAGGGATGTTGTATGTTTTTAGCTGCTGGATCTACTAGTCTGCATCTATACCCTTCAACTTTAGACCTGTAAATTGCACCATGAGCAAAAAAGCTTCATTAAGGTTGTTCTGTAAAACATGGAGTTGAGGAGAGGAATCCAGTCTGAAGATAAGCTGCAGTTACGAAACAGCACTGAAGACAAGTTCTTCCTCCAGTGAAGGCACAAATGTGGTGGATTCAGCCTTGTGTTCACCAATGATAAACTTACCAGTATCCTGATCAGCATTTCAGCTTAATATGTTAAGAAATTGATATGTTTTAACATGTCCCTCCATGCTCCGTGTCTGTTAGACTTGGATAAGGATGTGTTTTTTGGACGTATATCTACTGTTGAGTCTTCAAAGGAAAAGCCTGGAAGTTCTATTCTGACTTGCAGAGTAGAAGAGAAAATGTTTCAGAAGCCATAATAATAGAAGTATAAGGTGGAATACTATTTCAACACCCTTACTGCTTTTCTCTTGGGGAGTTCCTCTACATGGTGGAATCTGGCGTCTTCCCCTTTGTTCTCAGAAGGGAATCTGGTGCTGAGCTTGGACATCCTTGTTGCTGCTGAGTAACTGAATTGACAGTGTCTGAAACTGCCCTTTTGTTTTGAAGCATGGCTGTTACATTTCTGGCAGTCATTAGGAATGTGTGTGCATTACAAATACATAAACATATGTTTCTTTGTTCTCCACCTTTTATGTGTTCAGCACTCTGTAATTGAATATTGAAAGGAAAGGGTTTTTTGGGGAGGGCTTTTTTGTTTGTTCATGTACATAGCTAGTATTTGGAAAATAGTTCTTACTGAATAAAATCATCAGGTGTAAGAAATTTCCTGAGAATGATTAGGTGATTTCCTAATTTTCTGGTTGAAGCAAGACTACAGCCAGTGCTGGATCATCGCTTACTTGCTGAATCCTTGAATCTTCACAGGCAGAGTCTTCTGCCTGTGTTTAATCAGTCTGCACTTGTTCCTCTGTTCAAAGAGGAATTTTATCTTAATATCTAATCTTTGCACCTGAATTAACTCTTCCTGGCTGGTACTTTTTAATGCTTTTGCCATGTTCCCACAGGGCTGGCATTTTGTAGCTGCTGTTCAGGTATCCATGCTATTGTGTCTCCTCTTAATTCTCCACCAGTCAAAATAATCCAGCTCCCAAACTAGTTCTCATAAATTATTTGCACTGGATGTTTGTTGTGGTAGCCATTTTGCTGGGCCCCCTCTGCTTTCTCTACATCCCCCTTGGACTGAGCAGGGGTGACAGTAATCATCCTTGCAAGTCCCAGATAATGGGGCATAAGATATTCTGCTGTGCAGTATCTCAGTATTCCCAAGGTCCTGCTCAGCTGAAGCTGTGGCATCACTTGTATCCCCTAAATTACTGTTGCCTGTGAATTTTCTGAGGGTGTTTTATGAATGCCAGCATCAATAACCTGGTTGGGAATGTATCCTTGGGCCTTGCGGGCCCTGGAATTTGCTCTTTTGGGGGATTCTGCTGCTTACTGGACACCATGAGGCTGCTTTGTCGATTGTTTCCCTTTGAGCCTGGAAATCAGCTGATTTTCAGCTCATTGATCAGTCTGGTATGCTTTAGAGAAAGTACTATTTTGGTTTGATTTTGAGATGCTTAAGAAATATATTATTGATAACATTACAAAGCCATGTGGCTAGTAAGTGTGAATTGAATGTTAGCCTGGAAAACTGCTGTTGCTGAATGGGAGAGTCTTCAAGATCAAAACTGCTTTGTTAAACATCTGTAGGCAGCAATGATCTTTACTTAATGCTTTTTCTTTTTTGTAATTAAAAAAAATGCAGTCCCCCAATCTGCTACCTTTGGTGATAGAAGCAGCTACAACTTGATTTTTAGTTTGACCATATTTATAAACTCTAACCATGTTAAGGCAGAATGTGCTGAGAACTGCTTCTAGTTCAATTCTCTGTAAATTCACTTTGTTCCTGGAAGTAAACTAAATAAAGCACTTTTTCTCATAAGCCTGTTTGTATCATATAGCATTTGGCCAAGTTGTCTGCACATGTTGGACCCGGAATCTTAACTTGAGCTTCAGACACTAACTGAACAATTCTGACATTAAGTAATTGTTGTACTTACAAAATGCCTGGAGATCTTCTTGCTACCAGATACTCTGAAGCTTTTAACTAAAAAATATGCATAATTTATTTTAAGGAATCAAGGGAGATATGCTTTCCCATATCCCTTCCCTTATGTTAATCCTGGAGAGTTGTTTGCAAAATGTTTGTAACCTTGATTTTATTTGATTTACAGCTTTGGTACTATCTCCTAATTCCCTGTTTTATGCAGAAAGAAAAAAAATATGAATGCAACGTGTTGTATTTGCCATGACTATAGAAAAGTTTTTTACTTCAAAATTAGGAGTTATGTGTGCAAAAAAAAATTAATAATGTAACTTTCACTTTTTCCATGAAATGAGTATTAATGTATCACCTTATTTTAATCTTGATTGTTGTGACTTACAAAACACTGACAATGTCATTAAAGCACAGTGGTTTGTGTGTGTCTGTGGATTTGAGGGAGAGAGGGGCAAGGGAGAAATTCCAGCAGGAGTGTAGGTGCACACCTTTGCATTGACTTTGAACACTGAGTGGTTAGGAATAGATACAGACCCCTGTGTAAAAGAGGATGTAGTTTAATGACTGGGACTGTGTGTCTGGGACTGTGTTTAGGCTCTGACTATTTAGACCAGAAGCTTTTGTTGGATACCTGGAACACAGGTTGATTGTTGAGAATGATACTGAATAGTTAAAATAATTAAAATAAGTATCCAATTTGAAAAGCACTTAAAAATCAAATAAGCATTGAGTATTCTGGTTTCTGTGCCATTTGTGTGTTTGGTATTTTGTGTTGTTGGAGAAGGGGAGTGGAATGGGAGACTTAGAGCAATGAAGTTAAAAAAGAAAACTGTCAATATGGAATACTGAGCCTATATTAAACTGCAAAGTGAAGATAATTGTTCAATTCTGTAATGTGTCAATAATCTACTAAGTACTTACTAAAAGCAAATGAGAAGAAGTAATCTAACTGTCAAACTCTTATCCTAGGTTCTTCAGCTCTAATCCAAGTTCCGATGAAGTACCGAGTGCTCAGACGAGGTAGCTGAATATAAATGATGCCTTTTTCAGATGCAGCTTTGAAATCAGTGGTTTTATTTCAGTGGTGACTAAAGCAGATGTTCTGATTATGGTCTGGAAATAAGCAATGCAAGCTGCCAGGCATTTGGACCATTGCTTTTCTTCTGCGCACTGGTTAATTTATGTGAGAAAAATCTTAGGAGAATATGAAGTTACAAGTATTTTTACAGAAAGACTTTTAAACTTGAGACATAGTTTCTGTCTTCTTGATTACATGACAATATCATAGTGAATCTAGCTAGTATTTTTTTAGTTGGTGAAGTTTTCAGTAAAAAGACTTGCAGCGTGCTCAGAGTACAGTGAAAGTATGACAAACCAAAAGCTTATAAACCAAGAACAGCATGGGTTGCTTGCTATTAAGATGATACTAAGACAAGAGTATTTAGTTGTGTGTTAGGAAACAAGAAGAAAATGGCCATTACCTTGACCAGACCTGTAACTTTTTTCTGTGTGCATCTTTCCATATGAAGTCCAAAAGATCACGTGCCTTTGTCTGTCAGCTTGGGAATAACCAGCTCACACTGAGCTGCTGCACAGGCTCACAAATGCATGCATTTAAGTGTTAAAAGTCTGTCTGTGGAGATGAATTATGTGGCACCAGCTTGTTATGTGCTGACTCTGTCACATGCTACTGCTGCATTTGCCTCAGGTGAAAAAAACCCCAGCCAAAACATAGAAAGATTTTCAGAATACTGTGAACTTCTGATGAAAGTGGGCCATATTGTTGCTGTGGCAGGAGGTGTCCCACGAGGTTTTTTGTAGCACTGTTAAATTGCAAGAGGTTTTTCATCTAAATGGTGCAACTCAATGAAGTTTTTCTTTGTGTTCAATTCTGGAGTTTGACTTGATAGCAGCACAGGTATATTTCTAATGACATGAATATTTAAGAATGGATGTGGAATTCCCTCTTCTTGTGAAGTTGTGGTTTTTTTAGCCATAACCTGACATCTTAGTGGGAAAGAATACGGTAACAGTTTCATGCTTATGGTAGTTCTACTTGTTTGCTCTGATTTGAAGAAACTAGCAGTGTTAATTACTCTTATGTAGTTCATTGGTCTGTTATATGTAATTAGGTAGATGAATTCTAGTTCTGCACTTTTTTTTTTTCAGATGGAAAATATGTTTTTTAACACTTAGTCATGGTCTTTTATAATGTCCAACATTTGAATACACTTAATGTCTCTTTGAGATTGTTTTGCAGGTAGATTTAGCTGTACTCTGCTGGTGTTCTAAGCTGAGCAGGAATGCTTTAGAAGTGTTTTAGGCAGAGCAATAACCAGGCTATTAAAACTCCGTGAGGAGCAAGATAGAGCCCTGATTGAAACACTGCTAGTTCGGACTCAGGAATATACTGACTGTGTCTGTGCAGCCTTTGGGCTGCCCAGAGCTCAAAAGGTATTTGCTGTATTAGTGAAGATTGTGATCTTTGTTAGCCTTAAGGCAGTATAATTCTTGAACATCAGCCTCCAAACAAGCAGTCCCAGAATCCTATATGAGTGTTAGGCTTTTGAGGGGAGGAGGAGGTTGATGGCTTTTCTTTTTTATAATGAGAACTGGCACAGTCTGGGACATGCTATGCATGTGAACTTGGTATCTTTCTTCAGTAAACTGAATTGTGTTAGAAGTCTTGTTTTGCTTATTTGGTTATTTTCTTAGAAACATTAAATCCTTGTGTATAAAATTGTTATGGAAGAGAAAGTGTTGGACTTTTTATATGGGGGACTGAGGTCTTGCCTGTTTTCCTAATGCTTTTCAGATTGCAAATGAATTTTGTCACCATTAATGTCCCATTAGAAATTCCTTTAAATTATAGATATTATGTGTAAATTATATAACGTGTAATGTCTCTTTATGTGTATTTTTTACTTCAGTGAAGAGATCATTCACAGGGTACATGACCTGTCTGAAGGATTTTATGAATGATCCCAGAAGAGAAGAGCCTCTAATTGGTATGGTTTTTTGTTTTATAAATTGTATGCCTTTGAATTTGTTACTAAATGGCTTTCTTTTGGAAAAAAGGTGGGATTTTAGTTATTGTTTCATTTTCTTTAAATGTATTTAATAATTTACCTATCTCTTACCATTTTAAATTTACTTTATTGCACTGGGTATTATAAAGGCCTCCTTAACTGTTAACTTGTTCCTGAAGCAGCCATCTAAGTAAAGACACTTTTTCCAGATCACAGAATGGTTGAGGTTGAAAGGGCCCTGTTTTAACCCCTGCTCAAATCCCAGAGGAGGTTGTCTGGGACCACGTCTAGATGGCTTTTGAAAATCTCCTGGATGAAAACCTACATTCTTTTAGGGAAATCTGTTCCAGTGCTCAGTCACCTGCACAGTCAGAATGTGTTTCCTGATGTTCAGTTGTGCCATTGCCTCTTGTCCTGGCACTGGAAACAGCTCCCTGTTTGCACCCTCACCTCAGGTATTTATACACAGTGATGAGATCCCCTCTGAGCCTTCTCCTCTTCAGGGTAAACAGTTCCAGCTTTCTCAGCCTTTTCTCGTAGCAGAGATGCTCTAGTACCGTTGTCATTTTCATGGCCCTTCTATGCCCATGTCTCTTGTACTGTGCAGTCCAGAACTTGACCCAGCACTCCAGGAATGGCCCTACTGGTGCTGAGTGGAGCCTGCTGTCAGCACTCCTCCTTGTGCAGCCCAGGATACCATCAGCCTTTGCTGGCTCATCTTCAGCTTGGTGTCCACTAGGTCTTTTCCTGCCAATGTCCTTCCTGGCTAGCCAGCCCCCAGCATGCCCTGGTGCTTGTTCTTCTCTGGATGCAAGCTGGCACTTCCCCTTGTTGATCAACCGGAGCTTCCTGTCAGCCCAGCTCCAGCCACTCAGAGTCCCTCTGGATGGCAGCACAACCCTCTGGTGTATCTGCATCCCTCCCAGTTATGTGTCACCATCAGCCTTGCTGGGGTTATGCTCTGCATCATCTGAATCATTAATGAAGGTTTTGAACAGGACTGGACCTGCTACTGACCCCTGGGGTGCACTGCTGCCTTCTGGCCTCCAACTGGACTTGTCATCAGTTGTGGTTCTTTGTGGCTTTCCACTTGCTGGGATATACAGTGGGATGTTTCTACTTAGTGAGATATTTTTCCTCTCTGTCCTTGGCTGTACTGGAAATAGTGAGATGAGTTTTAATTTTTTTCTTTCTAACTGCTAGGTTAGAAACCCTTAGGAGAGTAGCAAGGCTGCTTCTCAGTGGCCTTAGTGTTCCAAGTGTATCATGGTGGCCTAGAGAAATAGGTTCTCTGATGAAGGCCTAAGTAGCAAATTTCCTAGTATTAGCAGAAAATTTGTCTGTTTAGTGCATTGTCTTGTAGTTACTCTACCTAATAAATTGCCAGGCTTTTTGAAGTGAATACTTTACTTATAAGCATTTGTAATAGAAAACACTTCAGTTGCAAGAGCACTTTTAGTTCATTTGGTGGTAATTTATTTTCAGAGTTAAGATTTAGCAGTATAATACTGTATCAGGTCTGAAATGGGGTTGAATTTGTTCATAGCAGCCTGTATGTTTTGGATTTGTGACTGAAGCAGTTTTGATGACATCCCAGTGGTTTTTCCTGTTGCTGAGCAGTGCACCTGCATCAAGACTCTTTTGTTACTCTGGGCCCTCACCCCTTGAATAAGCTGGGGGTGGGCAAGAGGCTGGGATGTGGCACATCCAGGGAAGTTGGCCCAAACTGGCACAAAGGATATTCCGTACCACGTAATGTATGCTCAGTAATCACAGTTGAGGTAAAGAAAGAAAAAAAGGGAGGAAGGAGGGTTTAACTTCCAAGGTGGCTGTTCAGAGAGTGTGGGTGGGTATTGGTCTGCCTGTGGGGAAGTGAGTGATGGGTTTTTGCTTGTTGGTTGGTTTTGGGTTTTTTTTTACCCCTTTTTCCTTAACTTATTAAACTGTCTTTAAGTCCATGAGTTTTGTTGCTTTTGTTCTTCCTGTGTTCTCCCCACCCTGCTGAGGGGTGTGGATGTGAGTGAGCAAGCAGCTATGTGGTTCTTGGCTGCTGGCTGGGATCAACCCATCACAAATACAGAGTACTGGAAATTATGACATAAGGGAACAGCTGCAGGGTTTTCCTATTTGTTTTAAACTGCTTTTAAATGTATTATGTTCAAGCTTTTCAGAATAAAACTTTACATGCTAGGTAAGAAGCCTCAAACTTGAAGGTTTCTGAATACTTTAAAGTGATTGTCTCAGTAATTTCTAGGAAAAATGAAGAATATTTCCATTTCCATTCTTGTGGTTCTTAAAAGTTTATGGAACATTTTCAGATTATGAAAGATTCAGTTTTGTGAAGTGATTAATGTCTTTTCTACATCTGCTTTTACTCAGATACGGTCCAAATTATGTTTGACTAAGTATTTTAAATGCATTTTTAAAATCTAGATGTTTGTAGGGCATTTCCTATTCTCATTCTCTTTCTCAGTTTCTTGAAAAAATATCCCTGACAGGAGTAAAGATGCATGAAATATTTTGGTGGGCTTTGAAATCTGCCATAGATGGCATATTTCCTTTCAGAATAAGATATTGGAAAGAGATAAATTTAGCTGATTGGGTGATAAGTCCAAAGAAGTGTTGAAGTGATCCTGAAGGAGTGTCAAATTCTGAAAATGGAGTAATTTCATATATTAATTTTGAATTTGATAAGCAGCATTGAAAAGAATACATTTGTTTCAGTAGTCTGTAGTAAAATAGAGATATTTGTAACTCTTGCTTTTACAGGTTTAGAGCATGTGGTCGAAGTCAGATTTGAAGGGAAAAGAGAGCCACGTTATGAGTGCAGGCTGTGTGGGTGTAATTCAGAGGTGGCACCTATGATAGAGCATCTTAGTGGATATAAACACAGAAGAGAATACATTGTGAGTAATTTCGATGCATTTTGATAAAAATTTCTTTAGGATACTCCCCTTTTATTTTTTTTTTCCTAAATAATTAGATCATTTGAAGTTTAAACCCCCATGTGATAAATTGCCAGTACTTGTATAGTTGACTCTCTGGGTCAGGCCAACATGAAGAGCTCTGATGCTGTGGGCTCTTGAGGCAGTGCAGCCCAGGGCTGCCTGCCTGATTCAGCTCCAAAGTCTGTTCCTAAGTGTTTAGATTGCTTTCCAGGATCAGGTTCCAAAAACAATGGGATTCTTTTTTATTCCCCAGCATGTCCATAGCATTGCTGGATTTGGTACAGAGGGTGTTCCCTTCTGGCAGCAAGCTTTGCATGGTATCTATTTTTCATTTTGAAGACTACTTTAGTAACTCTAAAATTTAATTAGATATGTTGCAGAGAAGAAATTAGTTCCTCATATTCAAATCAATGTTTACCAGTATTTTGGAAACTTGTCCAGAAGGTGAAATGTGTAAATTTTTTAATATTATGATAAATTTTGATATTAACCTTTTCAAGCTGGTTTTGTTTACAGTCTAAAGAATTTCCAGATAAAATGAGGAGAAGACCAACAGATGCAAAAGAATGCAAAGTCTCGTTTTTCAGACGGATAGCAGGAGAGCTAGAGAAGAGTGAAGGATTAAAAATGTATAAGGTAATTGGAAATAAATGTAAAGTATCTCTCAATGTGTCTTTTATCAGTGCATTTATGTTTAATAGAGTAAATTTTAAAAGCAGTGCTGGCAAAGCCTGTTAAATTTTCTGTGTGTTTCTAGGAGGTGTAGTAGTGAGTTAAACTAAGGTTTATCTTTAGGTTGCCCTGAAAGATCCAGGGAAAAGAGCAGTAGTATTGAAATTATTCTGAAAAAAGACAATTAATATTTTTAAGGTTTTAGATGTTTTAAATTGCAAATTGTTCAGTCTGATTGCAGTGATTCAGAAATTTTATTACTTAAATGTCAGTAATTTTTAATTTTTGCAACTTAACATTTTCTCAAATGTAAGCAATTTTTTTCTCAAATTTCATTTATATTTACAGGAGTCTTTATGTGTGTGAGGAATTTAATTCAATTTAATTATGTTGGCATAAATAAAAGTACTTGTTCCTTTCCTAATGGCAGTTGCAGTAGAGACTGTTGTTATGAAATTTTAGTCAGAAAGTTTAATATGAAACTTCTGTTTTTTAGAGGGAAGGTTACATAAGACCAGCTACCTCATGTAAGTCTGTGAATTTCTTGAATACAGTAGATTTGATATAATTGATATTTGGCCTAATTTGACTTACTAGTTGAACAAAGGGTTTGACTGATGTAAAACATTCAACTTGTAATAATACAAGATGTTTTCAGAGATTTTTCTGATTTTTGTGATTTTGAAGTGGTGAAAGAAGGAAATTGCCAGACTTCCAGTCTTCCTTATATTTTTTTAACTTCTTGGTTCTGGAAGTATTTATGATAGATAACTGCGGCAATTTGCTCATCAAGGACAGTTGATGGAAAAGTATGGAAAAGTACTTGGTACTTGGTGGCTTTCTCTGAATAAACTGATGAAGTCTCCTCCCCCTCCTTTCCATCATCAGGAGACTTACGTGCTGAATCCCTGGTGAAAGTGGAAACGATGGAAACCAAACCCACAAACATAAACCCAGCATCTTCCCTCATACAGCATGGCTGAGTTACATCTCTTGTTACTGTAGGTGTGCTATAGATCCTTAATGATGCCAATCTGGAGGAATACCTCCTTGCTGCCTTGTGACCCTAGTGTTAATATCAGAAGGAAGGTGGGTTTGATTAAAGTGGGCGAAGGTTGCTTAGATCAACAGAATTTGTCAGTGTGAATCCTGCTGTAGGAGCCTACCACAGCAGTGCTTTTTTCTTTTTTCTCCTTTTTATTGGTCATTGGTGGCTTCTGTGGCTTGTACTTTTGAATGTGGCAGAAATCTTTGATCTTTGTGTCTCTTGTGAAGAAGAGGGAGTGTGACCCAATAATTAGCTGGGTAATTCTCAGTTCAGAGTAAACTGACATCAGTCAAGTCAGCAGACTTCTGTAAAAGTGGAAGACATGGTTAAATATCAATCTGGAACATCAAAAAAAGTGATCCCACCCAGTCCTACAGGATATGAAACTCTGAAAAAAACCCCTCAGTTTATTCCATACTGCCTTCTTGTGTGGGGTCCAGCTGCCTGAACACAGTGCTGTAGGGACACCTGAAAAGCCTTTAGGGCACAGGTCTCCCGCAGACTTTTCAGCAAGGATGCCTGCTGGTTTCTAAGATGGGTGTGTGTGCCATTTGCTGCTGAATCCTGCCCTTTACAGAAACAGCAGCCACTTCACAGCCAGTAACTGTTCTGTTGGTGTAATGCTTTTGTTGCAGAAATACAGTGCAAGCCTTATGATGTTGCTAATAATTCTTTTTCTCATCTTCTAGCTGCATTGAAGAAGAAAACAAGGTGAGAGTACTACCTGCACAGGAGAATCAAAAGAGATTTTTAAAATCTATTTTTCTGTAGCAAACATCATGACATGGGAAAATATTTTATATTGTCTTTCCACTGTACTTAATTCTCTTCTGTAAATTGTTCCTTTTTGTCTGTGAGGAAGTAGCAGCTATGGCTTTTGAAATACTGCACTCAAAAAGTAATTCCAAGTGAAATTTCAAGCTGCTTCCATTCTATGTGGGGTATCATTGGCTGAGTAAGTTTTATAAAAAGCTGTTTATATAGGAAGAAAAAACCCAACTCACCATTATTTTAGTCATGTCCTTTAGCTGATTTGTAAAGATGTTCATCTGCACTACTGATCTCTTTGAGAGTCAGTCAGAATAAGGACCTTTACAGCATATTAAAAACACTATTATTTCTTAGAGAAAGATATCTAGTATTGGGAAGTGATAAAAATTTGGAAACTGAAATATTTTGAGTAAACTCAATGTTTTTGTAATTTTTAGAATGCATCTTAATACTGTATTTTTTTTTCTTTTAAGGTGGGAAGATAAGCATGAGGTATGTAGAGTCAATAACTCCACACAAGTGTTCACATACCCACAAGTGTCTCATTTTGTACCAGTTTCTTTATGCTTGTTTTTATTTTTTTCTGGAAAATGCTTATTCTTTGGCTTCATTTAGTATTTTATTAATATTGTTGCAGAAGCAATTGACCTAATGAGTCAGAGTTTTGTGTTCATCACAGCAGAGGAGAAGAGAATACAGTACATTCATCTCAGCTTTCATGAATCCTGTTCAGAGCCATTGAGTCTCAGAGCCAGTGTCTCCAGGCCAGGGCTCCTGGCCTGTGCTGCAGTCTCCAATTCCCTGTTTTGTCCCACTTCACATCAAGACTATTCTATACTGAAAGTTTGGTTTAAATCTTAGGATATATCTAAAGATTTACAATCCTTTTGTCTAACTCAAAGGTGAAATTCAAAATGATCACTGAAGTATCTGCCCTGATTAGCTCTGGAGACAAACACTGAGAAGTGCCTTGTTTTTATCTTAGTGGCAGAGTTGGTTGTGGGGGCCTCTGGCTGGTCAGGTACTATGCTAAATGCAGCTGAGCACTTGACTTTTTTAACATGATTTTGCTCCTGAGTGAGGAAAGGCTGGGAAAAATAGCTCCTGTCGATGTGTGGCTTAGATGTGAAATGTGTTCTTCCTGGTATTGGAAGTAAAGCAGTTGTGTTTGTATAGCTGCTACCAAGCTGATACTGAAGATCTAAGGTTACGTGTTTATGGCTCTGACCTAAAATTTTGTCTTTTCTTTGTGTTGACTTTTGTTGTTGGATAAAATATTAAAATGTCTTGTTTTGTACAAGATGATGCAACAACTGCTGTAAAATTCAGTCTTTTAAATTTTTTTCCCTATTCTACAATTCCACAGAATGATCCTGTTCGGAAACAAAAAGCTCTGGAGTTCTTGGTATGTATGTAGAATAACTGTGATGAGAGTTTTGATGTTTCACCAGTACAATGAAGTGAATATTGTTTGAAGGAGCCTCTGATTACTGATCAAACTGATTTGACTGCAACATCAATTTCTGTTTTAGTGGACTCTGCCCTCAAAAGTTCGTACAGCTGTAGCTTAGCTCAAAACAATTGGCTGGATTAAATGTGAACTCTCAGCCTCTTCTGTGGATGGCTCTCCCCTTTGCTGAGGAGCCACCCTGACCAGCAGTGTTAATTAGCAGCACTGATGGTGCTCAAGGGCTGCTGGCTGCCCATCTCTAATGGGATTGTTGATAATGCTGAGCAAGAGGAGCCAGTCTGGTCTGGCTGCAGAGAGAGCAGAGCTGCTGGTCTTGGAGTGATTGGGGAAGTTTTATCAGTTCTGTTGCTGTTGACAGTGGCATAGTAAGCCTCATTTTGTTTTTTGGGTTTATGAAAATACCCGACTTTTACTCTGTGGAAGTACCTAAGGCAATTGGAAAGTTCCATTTGAGTTTGAATTGTGTTTATATACCAAAATCAGAAGTAGAATGTTTTGAAATGTGTGCTTCATGTCTTCCACACTGTGGTTCATTGTGACTTCAGGAAGAGAGAGAAAAAGCAATTCTAAGGGGTAATCAGTAAACTACAAAAACACTTGGTAGTTAATTGGCTTCTATGTACAGGAATCACAGCTATTCCTTACAAAAGACTGCCTATATTCTTTTAAATTACTGTAAACACTTATAAATTTATTTACTTAGTAATCAGCCTGAAGCTTATTTTTTATTCCATTTTCTACACAGATAATATAAATTTAGGACTTGTGCTCTTCTCTGTCTGCAGCAAAATGTTTATGGACTTGACAGTACAGGAGCGGCAGAAGTCCAAGTTTATGTTTTACCTTTTATCAGGCCATAATTATGCTCCCAATTTCATTTTTTGATATTTTTGTTTACATTTATCATATATGCCATATGTTAACCAATAGTATAAATTTGGTTATACAAAAATCAAAGTATAACTTTGATCTGTTTGTGTCTTTGACCTTTTGGCATCCTAATGATGAATTCTAACCGTGTTTTTTGACAGGAGACTTTTCACATCACCTCAGACTCAGAAGCAACACTTGTTGTTCGCATTACACAGGAACTCATGGAGGCTTTGAAGGCTTTTTGTGAAAAGAAAGCAGCAGTAAGTAACTTAATCTTGTCCAGAATTGTTTTACCATTGGGAGGAAAGGAGTGATTAAACTCACTGTGTTAACACCCTGCCAACCTGTAACAGTTCAGGCATGGTTGAAAACTCCAGTTACATGTACTTCAATTTTCTTTTTTTACAATTTCTAGTAACAAATATATTAATTACATAGCACATTTCTCGTAGTATTCTATCATCATGTATCTGTTTTGGCTTTTTTTTGTGTGTGTGTTCTGTTCTGGGCACCATTTTGCTTAATGTTGACAGGTTGTCATAATTTTTGTGGTGGTCCCTTGCTTGTTAGCTTTTTTTCTAAGATCAATGAGGCTTTAAGTGCCACCCAAATATGCCACTTTTTTCTTTTGTGGGCCAGTGGGTAGGTCTGTCTTTCTCATAACTTGTGGCTTTGCTCTCACTTGAGAGTTTATCTATTAAGATTAAGGTAGGCAAGATGTTCTTGACTATCTGCTGGTCTTTACAAACCTCCATAGCTCCTTTGCAAAGAGGTTGACTACCTGTGGAAAAAGCAGTCTGAAGAAGGACCAGAATCTGTGAAAAAATGATTCATCACTCTGGCAGCTACTGGTTCACAAAATTCAGGTTTTGTTTTTTTTTTTTTTCTGAAAGCTGTTTCAGACTGTTTTCTCAATTGTATATTCCACGTCAAGTGAGCTGCAGTAACTGTCTCTGTGCAAATGCTGATACCAACACAAGTTAAATATTGTTTCTGTTGCTTAATCTCTCAGCTGGGCCTTCCATTCTGCATTACCCAGATGGAGGCAGGATTTGCATATGCAGCAGTTTTGTATTTTTGCCAGGTGATGATAAGAGAGACGAGGCAATAAATTTGAAAAAGGAGACATTGTCTTTACCAGAGACCTTCTTCTGTTCTCCAGGAACATACCTCTTCCAAATAACACTGGAAAATAGTGTTATAATGTTGTAACAACACACACCTCATATGGATTTTGCTATCACTTAAAATTGTACTTTGCAAACTTTCTATGGGAAATTTGTTGCTTTTTAGAATTTGTAGTTCTTATATTCTTGCATTTGCAAACAGACATTCTGACCTTTTGCTTTACCTAGGGTAATTACACCAACAGTTTAGGCCTGATGTCAGTACCGCAAGATGAATTTCCAGAAGGGAAAAGCATCCCAGAACACTATGGGCCAGATGTAGAATACAAAGGTAATTTAGATTTTTTTTTTTCTACTAGTTTGTTTACTCTGGAGCCTGCACAGATTGTGAAAATTTACTTTTATAGCCAGCCATAGTGCTTAGCTGGTGTACCAGCTAAGTACCAGTACAGTCTGTGTTGTCTGAATCAGTTCAGGATATAATTTTCTGGAGCTTTAATGACTTTACTGTCTGAAAACATTCCTGTCTCACTGAACAGTGATATAGCAGTTAAGGTTATGGAAATTCAAGCAGTAACCCTTCCTGATCTACTTACTATTTGAATTTTTGGGTGAAAAGATGCCAAAGTCAGGTAAGACATAAAGGCAGGAAATGGGAAAAGAACAGAAGTACACATCATAAAATCTCAAAGTAGTTGTGTTTGCAGCTGGTATTTTAATAAGTGCCCTTTATTTTTTAGGAAGTTCTGACTGGAATCAGGGTTTTTTGTCCCAGTATGAAGAGTGTTCTGAAGGTGCTTCTTTTGTTCCTGCTCACTCAAACAGTTACCAAGCAGGTGATGGATCATCCTCCTGTCATCTGACATCTGACAACTTTGCAAGTATGTCTCTGCTCGGGGACTCTCCTGCTGCTGAGCCTGACACTCCTGCCAGTGGTGTCAGCGAATGGCTGAGACAGCTCAGAAACTCCATGCCCTGCACAGATTTGGCTGCTGTGCCCTCTCCATACCAGACCAGCCCAGTGAAGGAGTACTCAGCAGAATACATATCCAGTGATGTGCAAGGAAGTGAGCTCTGTGATAACAGACTCTCATTTGGCAGAGAAAATACAAAATGGAGGAATCAACAAGTGTGTACCAAAGCAAGGCATATAAGTGACCAAGAATTATCCTATCCCAATTCTTCTGCCTCATATACTTCATCTGGAAGATACTTTACAAACTATGTCTCACAAAACTATTCCTCTTACAAGAACTATGAGTCCACAAATACTTGTACATCTTCTGCAAATTCTGTTGTTTCAGGAAGAGATGGCTCCAGGTGGCACCAGGACACTAGGTGGAATGAGCACTATAGGTGGAATGAGGACTCTAGCTGGAAGCAGGAATCTAGGTGTCAAGGATTCAGGTATCAGAAATCAGGCTATCAGAGAGACTGGAGTTCACAACAGGACTCATTTTCTGGCAGTGGTTCATACCAGGATCACCAGCAGTTCAGAAGCTCAGAAGAGATGTTTAATGGAGTTGATGTTGGTCTTGCTCCCAACACTGTGAACAGACTGCTAGGAAAGGATGTCCCCACAATGACCAGGATGCTCAAACAGCTGGCTCCGTATCATCCAGCGCTTCAAAGTAAGCTGGTGATTAGTTTTGATCGTGTGCAGTGAGTTACGTCAGCGCGGTTGCTGTAACGTAGGCAGGAGATTGCGGGTGGCAGAGATAGGATGAGCTGTTCAGGGGAGTCAAGCTCATTTTGCTCACATCTGTATCAGCTGAAGAAAGGCATTGTTGCTTCTCTGAGGACACTGTGCCTCTTGGGAACTAGATGGAGCACTCTAGTGAGTGGGAGAAGGTTTTGATAGTGCAAAAATTTCCTGATTGAAAGGTTTGTCCTAGGTCATCTTTCTAACTGGCAGTTTGTATCATGAGTTGTACTGGTAGATTTGCAATGATGGGAGGGGAATGTATTGGCATAAAGAAAAAAATACTGGAATGCTTGCAGAACCAAGCCTGGATTATAGTAGATAATCCAAACGAACCAAAACCCATTTGGATAACAAGAGAAACGTTATCAAAGAGCTGGTTCGTGTGAATTTCTTTTTTCCAGTTGCTGTAGAAATAGTCATTAATGTCAAGAATAGTGATATACTATTCAAAATGACAGTTTCTCCTTTGGAAATAGATTATGAGAGGGACTTAAAGAGAAGTGGGGATATGCTACTGCATAGCTGTCATTGGGCATGAGTTTGGACAAATGCAAACTATGCCTCTGGTACTAGAATTAGGTAATTAATTAGGTAACTACTTAACAGTAAAACTTTCATTTTCATATTCCCTATGTTGTATTATGGAAATGTTATGAGACAGAAGTAACTCTAAATGTCTTTATTGCCCCTCTCCAGAAATAAATATTCAGACATTCGTCAATGTGCTAATAGAAGCTAGAGAGAAGGATTAAGGAGCAGCAGCTGACTTGGAAACAGAAGAAGAGATTTGAGAATCTCCATCCCTTGGCTTTCAGGAAAGAGACTGCATTTAACTCTTTGTTTGGCTGGCTTGGAGAGGTAAAGGGAGGGAGGGTTTAAGTTTTTGACATGTGAAATATAGCTGGAACATGAACTTGCACATAATGGGTAAACATACTATTTTGTTTAGGCTTTTTGTAATGTATTTGTTATATCTTAGTATATTTCAGAAAAAAGATCTTTTGTTATTTTTTGAAAATATGTTAAAATTACTCTGTCAGCAAAAAGTTAACAATCCTTTTAATACCTTTCTCAATTCAGAAAAGAAAGAAAGGTTTACTTTAATGCTACCTACTTAGGAAGAATATTAATTGAAAATACAGGTTTACTTTCCTTCACACAAATGTAAGGCCAGTTTCATTAATTTGAGGTTTTATAATTAGGATATTTTAGAAATTGATATACTACATTTCTGTTTAGAGAAAGAAAGGAGAATGTTACAGCAAAGATATTCTCTATCTTAATGTGATGCTATATGAGGAAAACGTAATCTGTGCTAGAGGACTGGTATGTAACGGGGCATATCAGTTTCAATTTGCAGAGTAAGAAATGGTGTGAAATATATGCAAATTTTTAAATCATGTTGTTCGAAATGAAATAATTATGAATTATCCTAAAAACTCATTTGGTGAATGGACCCATGCTAAAATAAAAATTTTTGATTCTTTCTATTGGCAAAAGCATATTAAGAAATAGTAGAACCCATAACACAATCAGATAAAATAACAGGAAAAAATAAAATTGTTGTACTAACTGAGAGTACTTACCAGTTCATGCAGTGTATCAGAGCCACATGCTCATGAATGCCTGGCTTTAGATATCTGCTCTATGTAATTAAAACCAGCTTACATGGAGCTGAAGAAAAGAAGTAAAGTGAGACAGTTTACTCCTGAGTGTCTGTTTTCCTTTTCACTGCTGCATTGTGGACTATCATTTTTCTTGTCACCCATGCTGGAACCGTGTCTCTGTGCATTAAATACTTGTGCTGAAGCAGGGTTAGTCTTCATGAGCTGTCATAAAACATTTTGGATCTTGTTATGTAAATTTTAATAAAAACTCAATTTATTATTGAGCATCTAAACTCAATTCCCTAAAGTTTTCCTTCTGTCATTATTTTGTTTCTGTATCTGAAAAGATCCACTTTCCTTTTTTGTTCCTGTTCACTGTTTCATTCCTGTTCACTGCTCATACTTACTGAAATGTTGGAGTGGTTTGTAACATCACACAGCTCATAGTTGTGCCATACACTTCCATGCACTGTATTACCTAGTCAACCTTCTTGCTTAAAAGGGAAAATTGTTTTTTTCTGCCACAGGTGTCTGCCAGAGTTTAGATTTACAAGTCTGTAGGATTGATTAGTTATTATATCTACATTTAAAAATTACCAGAAGTTATTTACACAAAGGTTACTAGCATAGTTTTTTTTTTTTTTCCACAGAAAGTGTAGTGCAACTAAAATTCTGAAACTGTAGAAAAAAATGTTGCTAGAAAATATTACTGCTGCAATTCTGTCAATTCAAGTTAATTCAAAGTTTCATTTGAGGTTGTTGCAGAGAACTCTTTTCCCCATTTCTCACTCCTTTTGGATTTTACTACCATCACTGTATACCCCAGTGACATACAGTAGCTGGATGAGCTCCACCCAAATTAGATGCTATTTCCACCTACATGTTCTGTAATTTTTCTTTCCTTTGTTGTTGTGCAGAGTCCTGCATTGGGGAAACAGTTCTTGCATTTGGAAATGGAGTTGGAGTAGTAAGACAGCACTGATTTACTAAAGCTTTCCTCAACTGTAGTGCTGAGTACTTCTTACTTCCAAGAAAACCCTTTACAATATCTAGCTCCTATGTAGTACAGAATTGGAGCAGAACTCTGTCTAGACTCCAGTCCTTCTTTAAGAAACCACCTCACAAAGTAGTCCTGACAGCCTGCAGAGCAGCACCAGATGCCTGGCAGCCATCAGCACCACTGCAGCTACATCACAGGCCTTGGCATGGAGGCAGTAGTTCTCTGAATGCACCTGAGCCCTTGGAGCAAATTTCCAGTTTCTTTAAAAAGCCAGTGACAAAAACCCAGACTGGAACATGTCTTGGACTGGGGATAAATGGTCTACTTTTAGTCAGTTTCTTGATCTTGGTGTACCTGCTTTCACACCTGTTTTCACACACTGTTTCCCAGTGGGACAAGAGCTGTTCCAATCCATAGCCACCTTGATGATTCTCTGTATCCTTTAGGAAGTGCTGGAGTCAGCTGTTCTGCACCAAGGGCAGTGAAATACAACAAGGGCAGCTGGACATGGAGACATCTTTCAGGGGAGACAACTTGGCAAGTTTCTCAGATTCCAGCTTTTTAGTTTGTACCTTACTCACTCCTCAAAATGCTTCCCAGAATTACTGGATTTTAAGTGGATGTATGATCAAAAGGGACAGATTTCTTAGTGGAAAGAAACAGGGAAGCTCTTTTGAGCCCAGAAGTTCTCGAAAGAATTCTCTTCTGTTTTGTTTCTGGAGAGAGCATATATAGTTACTATCTCAGCCTTCCAAGGAAGGTTCAAAGGGTTAACTGGTGGAAGTCTTTTTCCCTTGTTTTCCTCAATGTACCTTTCACAGCTGTTGGAGGAGGTGGTTTCTGACACTGGTCATTATTCTTGATCTTCCTTCTCACCCAAAACCACTTCCTTGCCTTTTGGGTGAGGACCCCCAGAGTGCTCTGGGAGATCTCCTTGTTTGAGTGTGCTTATGCTCTAGGGGCCATGGGTTTTCCCCCACATACTTGACACCAGAAGTGTTCAGTGTTGCTGAGCTGTCAAAAGGTCTGACTACACTTGACAAATAGTAGCAGCTTCTTTGTGTGACAGATGTTTTTAAACAGTTGCACGGTTGCCACTTTGCTGCCTTCATCCTGACACCAGATACTCTACTCTGGGTGAGACACAGAATCAGAATCATCTGAGTGGAAAGAGTCCACAAGGATCACTAAGTCCAGCTGTTCAGTGAATGGACCATACAGAGATTGAACGTGTGACCTTGGTGTTATTTGTACCATTCTCTGACCATGTGAGCCAGTCTCAGGGTGACCTGGAAGTAACATTGTAACTCAGATTGTCTTTGCTTCCTCCAAGTTGATTCTTCAGAGTTACTGCAAGAGATGGTGTATGACAGGAATCAGTCATTACTTGTCTTGCTTGAGTTTTTCCACTCTCATTAGCTGTAAATGGTGAAATGTAGGGTAAAGTTACAAGAATGTCTGACTGTCAATTCAAGGCCACTTCAAATAAGTGCTTCAGCACAAAAAGGAAGACTTCTGATGTCAAATGAAACAACTAAGCAAAAGGAGCATATTCAGAGTCAGAGTTCATTTTTGTGGGGAACTTATCAAGGGAGTTGCCGTATGACTTTCTTCACAGGTGAGAAGAAGTTGTATTTGAATGCATCCTAAGGATACCCTGAAAGAAGGAGGCAGCTAGAAAATAAAATAAAAAAGGCCATCGAAGTGGAGAGATCCCTGAATCATAGAAAATGAGAATACAGAAATAAAATACCATACCCTTAAAGCTGTACAAAAGTGAAACAGACTAAAAGTTGACCTGGTATTTTTACTTAATTTTAAATTCTGTATTTAAAAATTAATACATTAAATTCTTATAAAAGTAAGGCACATGCAAAACATGTTGTGCAACTTCTGGCTTTCAACTGATATAAACTAACAAGCATAATTTTAATTTGGCATTTCTAAAGAGTCATTTTTCCCATGCAGGATATGCATAAGAGGTAAGGATATGTGTAAGAGTTCAACATTGTACTGGTTAAATCTAGATTCTGTGCTTTCTGTACTACAGTAAGCAGAGATGGTCATATCATACAATAATACAAAATAAAACCAACTCAAGTACAGATTCTGACAATGATTACCAACATACAAAATTTAAGAATGTGATGTTACATCCATTATAATACATAATCTTATTCAGTAGAGGATGATTTGGCAACTCCAGTCTGTGCAATGCCAGTGTGCAATTCCTGGTTATCGGTGTCATACGATGCTGAAGACCATGGACAGATACTGCTCATAGGACACCTGAATCCAGCCATCCTGGTCAGTGTCGTATCGTCGAAACACATCAGTCAGCCTCTGAGGAGGAGAGAAAAAAAAGACATTTTTATTCTAGGGGAAGGTTCAGACTGCTACATACTCCCCTTGCCACTGGGGCTTCTACAGCTTTATGAACCCTTTCTGTTCATCCCTTCTGTAAACATTTTACAGCCTTATATAATGCAATACCTAAGGCTACCTTCTATATAAACCACACAGCTTTTTATAACTGGCTTTAAAGCAGGGGGAAAACCAATGCAATATTTGAGTCAATGCATACCTTGTGCATATCTCACCTTCCAGGCAAATATGCTTCATGTGCCATTGCTATCTGAGGTGTCTCTGTATAATCTCAGAGATGACAGGCAGTAGAGACAAAGGAACAGAACAACTGCCAGCAGGGTTTCATTAACATCAGCTGAGTGGTACTCCATTTGAAAGCCCTTTTTAGCAGAGTTCAAGTCTACAATTAACTGTAATTGCCTTGTATTACAAAGGAATGCAAAGGTGACTGATGTGTCTAAATAACAGGGATGCGACTTTTACAGGGAACTGCTTTCCCTCCATGTTCTCTCTCTTTTTCTCACTCTCTGTGTTACTGAAAGACTGGAAGGTTTTTTGTGTATTTTTACCATGACCCTTGCAAGATCAGCTCTGAGGTCTGTATTAAACTAACAGACAGTGTCAAACACTGATACTATTTTACACTTTTTTGTCCCTCACCCATTTTATCAAATTTACTTGTGACGCAAAGGAATTACTAATGAAGACCAATACACAAAGATGTTTCCAGCACTTAGCATATACTTAGTTCAAATGGCTTACTATAAATAAGAGCAAGTTCTAGATCCACTGATAAAGTGAGAACCAGAAAAGCTTAAGGTATTTTTTTTTCAATTGACATCAAAGTACCTCTCCTTTCTTACCTGTAGAACAACACAGCACTGAATAAAATCATCAAAGGCAACTTGTCCTTTTCCTTGTCTGTCAAATTTCCGAATAAGGATATCATAGAATTGATCAGACAGTCGGTAACCTTGGAAAAAGAAATACTTTAGAAGGTTTCAATTACTGCAGTCCTTCTATAAAAAGAACAAGGTTGTTTAGCAGGCATGTGTAACAAAACCACAAAACAGTAAGGAGTTACAATGATTTTTTTGGTAAATATCTCTGTTAAACTAAAATGCATGCAATAAAACCCATGCTCAATAATAATTATATACAGTCACAGTAAATATAATTACAGATTAAGGTGACTGATTGAGGAAATGGTTTAGGGCTGCAGTTCAAGTCTTTACAGGTGAAGTGACTGGAATGAAAGTTCCTTAGGCATCAGAATGCTCTCACAGCATGGACAGCTGGCCTTGTTTTAAAATGTGGCAAGTTCTATCAAGTACCCTGTTAGTTCAGACTTTTCCTGATACATTGGTAACCCTCTCAGAGCTTGTCAAAGAGGATACTGGAACTGGATGTGTCAGGATATGTGTTGAATGTTTTCCTTTTTCTCTATTTAAGAAAAGAGCTTTAAAAAAACATGTGCCTCTGGCATGGACATCATTAAAAGGTACCTTATACCTAAGAGGAAAGCTGCCCTTCACCTGCCTCATTTTTAGTCACATTTGTCAGAGCAGTACAGCTCTGCAACAGTACCAGTAAGCAGCTCATTCTATGGCATAACCCAGTCACAAAAACTGTAATTACTAATGAATTACCAAAACCTGTTAGTGCTTGCTTTAGCTCATTTTTGTCAATCATTCCAGAATTGTCTCTGTCATACGTTCGAAAGACATTCTGCCAGTCTGTGATGTATTTCCAGACTCCTGTGAATTCATTGAAGTTCACACCCCCTTTGTTTTCTCTGTCAAACATGCCTGAAATAAAAAGTAAGAAATGCATATAAAACCTTAGTCATACAACTCAACAAGATCTGCCAGGGCTTTAAGTAGATAGCAAGAGTGCTCTGTGGGAGGTACTGAAGAGAAAAAAGAAACTGCTAAAATGCAAGTGGTAATTTGGAAAGTCCTGCCAAGGAAAAGCAAGCAGTCATCCACTGTAGGAAAAACCAATAAAGCAAGATAAAAATACCAGAATAAATCACAGAATGTTTATTTTTCCTAGGTTTTCATTTTCAGTTAAAAAATACTGAGGGCTTGATTGATCATCCAGTAATAAATCAAAATGGTCAGAGGGGTGGCCTGTTCTTTTCTAAGGACACGTTAAAAAGTCATATAATTTCCAAGAGTGCTGGGATATTCATCTGCATTTGATTTACTGATACTGTTATCTTTAAATGTCACCCAGCAATGGAACTCAGACTGCTACTGAACACTTATTGAAAACAAAGCAAAAAATGTACTCCTTGGATTTATGAACTGTGTGATAGAAAAGATTTGATTTATTGTGCTTGAATCTTCATCCTTCTGTTCTATCACCATCACTTTCCACATTACTGGCAATTTAGACACTAACAGAATTCAAGCATTGTAAAGCTTCTGTTTGGTTTTTTTGGAGTAAAACATGGGCTTAAGTTCAAGATAGGAAAGACTACTTCCCAAGACAACTTACATAATATCTTTTTAGAAAATTTAAGATAACAATCTCCTCATATATAAATTACATTTATTATCTAATCAATTGGCAGTAACACTTTCTCAGGCTACTTTGACAAGTGCACATGTGTGTATGCAAAGGGCATGCCACTAATAATTAAAAGGGAAAATAATTTAACTTACTACTGCTGGGCAGTCTGAGGAAAAAAAACCAAAACAGTGTAGCAATTGAGAGCATTCTCAATCAATCAGCTGAACAGATCACAAACCAGTATCTTAGGACACATCACACAACTACACTCACCAAGAATTGACCTGACTGTTGCTGGATTAAATGGAGTCCACGTGCCTGAAATAGAAAGAATTACTTAGTTGAGAATAAATGGAATCCACATATCTGAAACGGAAAGAATTACTTAGTTGAGGATTAAGAATTCCTCAAGGTTTAAAAAAAATGTAAAAACCAACCAAACAACTCAGTTAAGAACAGTGAATTCAGAGCTATGTGACATGGAGCTGGCATATTAAAAAAATAAGGCTGCTTGAGAGTAAGAAAATCTCACCATTCAGAGATGACTTCAGACCAGTAAGATCTGAAGTGTAGTATTTTCTTTCCAAATACCACACAAAACCCAGCATTTTAAGGCCGCAACAACAACAACAACAAAACAACAAACAAACAAACAAAAAAAAAGCCAAAAAAAAAACCCCAACAAAACTAACAATCCTTGGAAGATCTAAGAAGGACTTTTTTATCCCAGGCTGTCAGGAAGTATTGGATAAAAAGCAAGATCTAAATTGAAGTACCTGTTTTCTACTGAGAGGAGCAGAAATGTTCTAAATTGCAACTCAATCAAGGCCTCATATCTGTTCCTCAGTAAAACCCAATCTGCTCATTTCCTTTTTACAGGACTACTCTAGGGCATTTGGTTTCTGACAGAAAGAGCTCCCAACATGGCATAACCATGCATTCCACTTTAGAGTAGTTTAGTGCACATCCCACCTCCACTGCCAAAACAATTAAGGTTACTTTGAATTAGTATTTTTAGACTAAGAAATGTTGCTGCTTTGAAAGGATCTGAGCAGTAACCATCTGGAGAGGAGCTCTGTAATTCTCTGAGTATTTAGAGGCTCGTCATTATGAAACTGTTTTCCCTTGGTTGAGAGCATTCCCAAGCGCTAGGAAGCATTAAGCTTTAAACAAAAGAATCCTGTGCCTCATCAAGAATTTCACCATGGATTCTCCAGAGCCTGTGAAGGAACCAGGAGCCCGAAGCAGCACATAATTAGCTGGCTGTGGTTGCCTGCAGGAGCCCCAGGAATGTGCGATACCACGAGGGAGTCGGTGAGCCGAGGGCAGCGCAGAGGCGCTCCCAGGATGTGTCAGCTGAGCGCAAATCCCAGCACAAGGGCCGAGCTGGGATCCGCCACTTGGCTCTGCTGGGCCACGGGCAGCGGTGTAACTCTGCAGGGAGAGCCCTGCACTGCAGGCAGGCCCTGCGACTGTTTGCACACAAAGAAATATAAGCAGAGAAAAGGAAAATTTGCTCTGAAAATGCTGAAGTATTTTAGACAGAGACCTTAGAGCTGTGTGTCTCCTCAAAAAAATAAGAAATAATGGAATTAATAAGGTGCCAGGATTTAACACTGAACAGAGTAAGAGGAAAAAGTAAAAATAAAGTCTGAAAATTAAATTTTTTCATCTTGAAACATGCAAGTGATTCATATAGCCACCACAGAATGAAATCTGAGCAACTCCAGAGGTGAAGAACTGTACTGATTTCTTCCTATTCCAATAAACAGTGAAGACTGTCCCTGTCTCTCCCCTCCTGACTCTAGTATTAACTTCCCACAGCAGCACAGAAGAAAACAAGAAAGAAGCAAAGGATTTTATTGTGCAGACAGTTAGACAAAGTGATGATCAGCCCCTCCCACGTAAGCACACTGTTATCTGCATAAACTTCACAGGTTGAAAATATCAAATTGTCAAAACCACACTGAACTTCAAATGTCAATGAGCACAATGCAGGATTTTTTAGCGTTTTAGAAATAAACACATGACATTATTTTAGCCCCTGTTAAATTGCAAGACAGTCATACACAAACCACTAGAGGATATATTTTGAAAATAATACAGTGAATCGTTAGTGACTGGTGTACAAGATCTAGAATCTCTTGGAATGGAGGAAGCTTACAGTTCTGTAAATATTTTGTCTAACACTTGGTAGGCATTCTTCATAAATGCAAAACACTGAAACTGCTACTCTACACTGTAAATAAGGAAAAAAGTCATCACTGTCTATTACCCTTCAATCATATGAGGAGATATTTAAAATATACAAAATTAAAAATGGCAGGTTCATATGAGAAAATATTTAAAACATAAAATAAGGTAAAACTTAAAATGACAGTTTCTCACAGCTCTAAACAGCATTGTAATCTAAGTTAAAATGGTGACTTAATTTAACTTAGTTTTTGCTAAAGATTTTATTCAAAATTTTAATTATGGATCAGTTCTGGCAGCCACAACACATTGCTTTTAATTTATCAGATACATCATTAAACAAATATTCTAGTATATCCAGTTCAGTTACAAGACTGCACGTTTACTGAATAGAACCTTATAAATTTATTTCAAGTCAGGCAATTACTGACAAAAATGGGCCCTTCAGCCAGCGTGTGCTGCAGCTCACAACATCAGTTTAAGCCCTTCTTGGTCACAAAGCACAGGAGGGATAAAGGAATAAACTTTGGGAGAAGGGGAGTTTGGTGTGGGCGCAAAGGTGGACAAACAGCCTGAATATGCCCTTTTTCAGATTTCCAAACAGAAAAAAAAAACCCCACAGAGTACAGCCCTACCCACCCTGAGTCATGGGAGGAAAGTAAAAATAGGCTACTGGAGAAATGTTTAATTTTTTGTTTCCATGAGTAATTTGACAATACCCTAGTTTCTTTGAGTATTACAACAAGGAAATGACTACTAGGAAGTTTTAATACTAGATCTAGAGTGCATCTTTCCACTCTGTGAGGAAAAACCCCAAACATACTTTATTTCCTGCACCATACTGTATGAAAAATAAATTATGTGCAGTGAAAAGGCTGGTTGTAAACAGCTTTGCCCAGGTTATACACTGATTCTGTTAAAAAAAACCAAAGGCTCAGCAGTGATGAGCAAGGAATATATGACTCACTGGTTATGATTTCTAGGAAGCAGAGCTGGGAAAAAAAGGGATGTGCATGCTCTCATTCCTCAAAATACAGACCAGTAATGTTTACTTAAAATAGACACTCAGTTTAAAACAAACAAAAAATTACAAGGATTGTTAATTTTTTTCCCTTTCCAGCCTTTTGCTGTAGATTAAATAGTAATTAGTGAGTGGTAGGAACACTTCCCACTCCCTTCCATACAGAGAATCACGGCATCATGTAACCACTCTCACAACAAACTTATCATGAAGTTTACAATTAAATACTCACTGCTAATTTACAGACTTACCATTGGATAATGCCTGCTGAAGTTCATTATCAGATATTATTCCACTTCTGTCTTTGTCAACTCTGGAAAAAAAACCAAAACAAAACCAATTTAAATGGCTGAAATTAACAGGTTCCACTTACTGAAGACTTCAACATTCTGCTTCTTACTCACCAGATGAGATTATTATTTTCCTAAAAAGTCTCTGGAACATGATAAAAGTTCCAAAGAAAACTGCAAGACTTATGAGTAAAGAGACACACAGAAACACTGACAATGAAACAGTTTGGGCATGCACTCCACAAGGAAGTATTTTCATTTATTTGTGTTTAAGAGAACTGCAGAGCACACATGCTGGTTGAATCCACAAAATGCCTAATGTCACAGTAGTGAGCTATCAGTTTCGCAAACTGGAGCAACAGGTTTGTCACCCAGACTCTCTCACATGCTGACAATGGAGAATAAGTCACTAATGTGACCAAAGTACTGAAAGACTTAATCGATTGCAGGGCCCTGCAAAGGGGTTCAAAGAGGCAAAAGCACAGGCAGGTTCCAGCTTCCACTGAGCCGTCACAGTCCATTGTCTTAATGATGTTGAAAGTTCTACGGCAAAATTAATAAATTAAGTAATTTCTGCCCAAATAAAGAATGATCATGCCTTCTTTATAAGGGTATCTGGTGGGGACTTCCCTCCATTTCATACAAGGATGTTCCTCTTGGACTGACAGTTTCATTTTCCCTCATTTACTACCCCAACCAGAGTCCTGCTCAGCTGATCCCTGTTCACAGAAGCTGATTTTCCTTTCCTTTAGTTCTTGCTGTCTTCTTCTAAACACTTTCAGTTCATTCTATTGCTTCCTTCCCCATGTCCAAGAATTATGTAACCTGCATGCAACACTAAAATTGCAAGCGTAAATTGCAAAGATTTCAATTACAAATAGATATTCCCCTTTATAATCTCTGTTTCTCTTCTTAGTATTGTGAACGTTTTTTGCCTTTTATGAGCTGCTACCAAGTGCTAAGATAATATTTTCATGAAAATGCATTATGACCTACTTATCTTGCTCCTGAGCATCATCAGTCAGCACATTCCTTTTATAAATAAAATTATGCAAAATTAAAATGGGTTTTTCTCATGGACATTTGGTTTCTACTCTGGAAGAAGATGTATGTATGACATATGGGGACCACCTGTCATACAGGGATCATGATCTGGCCATGACAGGCTGATACAGCCCAGTCATTCAGGAAGGTAAGGTGCTCCTGCAAACATTCACAGGCCTCAGTTACTGCAGGAATCAGCAAACCTCACCTGACCACTCACCCTCTTTTCACAGAGTCAGAGAACCACAGAATGGTTTGGGTTCAAAGGGACCTAAAAGATCACCAAGTTCCAATCCTCGGCTGTGGGCAGGGACACCTTCAGTTACACCAGATAGCTCAGAGCTCCATCCAGCCTGGCCTTAAACACTTGCAGGGATGGGGCAGCCACAGCTTCCCTGGGCAGCCTGTTCCAGTGCCTCACCACGCCCACAGTGTAAAACCTCTTCCCACCATCCAATCTAAACCCTCTCTCTTTCCCCAGCTGCTCCTGAAGAGATTACATAAGGATCCCAGGAGAGCTCCATCTGTCAGTGTGGTGCATGACCACACACACACCCTTCAGTCAGTTTTCCATGCACTCAAGAATGCTTCCATTCATTCCATGTTTACTGAATTTCTTCAAGGGCCTTTTGATAGTGTTGGGAGTATTTTTGAAAAGCATACAGATTATATGAATTGCTCCAATTCCAGCCATCATATCCGTATCCAATCCTTACCACACATAGACCAGGATTTATACAGCAGTCTGCCAGAAGGAATATTTTCAACAAAAGCCATGCAACTCTCCTGACTAACTACATTATTTAAAATATTTTTACTGATTTTCCTCATGCAGAAGCCAGATTGTCGATCTGTTTCTTTCTGGACCCTTTCAAAAGAGAAACGACTTCATGCATGCCTCTGCTGAGTTCTCAGAGGAAGTTGTTTTACAGCAGGCTGGGTAGGTAAGCTGCTGAATTCCTGAGTCACTCTGTAAATATCAGCCAGTTTTAGAAACTTAGTACTGTTTGTCTACTGCTTAACTTCTTCTTGCTGCTGCTTGTGTCAGAAGATCTGTCTTGACTCATCTCTCATAAAAATGGATCCAACGTAGGCACCTCCCCAGTTTCCTCAACAAGACACAATTGGGAAATCTCCTTTGGCTTCTTTACTGATAGGATCTTGCCAGTGTGATTGTCTAGCACAAGCTTGCTAACTCCCTTGCAGGTCCCTCTGATCCAGGAGAATTCAAGAGAACACTTCACAGATTCCTTTAGGTTGGAAAACACCTCTGAGGTCATCAAGGCCAACCTATGACCCGACACCACCGTATCAACTAGACCATGGCACTGAGTGCCGCGTCCTGTCTTTCCTTAAACACTTCCAGGAACAGTGACTCCACCACCTCCCAAAGTGGCAGCCCACTCCAATGTCCAATCACCCTTGCTGAGAAGAAATTCTTCCCGATATCCATCCTAAGCGTCCCCTGGTGCAGCTATGTCTTCTCGCTGGCAGCTTTAAAGACTCCCATGAACATTTATCAAATTCCTTTTCACAAGCCTTACCTGTGCTGCTACACTGCTCCTCCACACTCAACTATCCTTTCCGCAACCTCAGGTTAAAAATTACTTCAGCACTTTCAAGGTTACCGTCTCGCTCCCAGCGATCCCCTTTACTCTCGTTATAGAACACAGGACCTTTACTCCTGCCCAGCCCTTCCTCACAGATCCTCCTCCCACGGGGGAACCACCGCGATGCTGACAGCGCTGCCGGGCAAACCCGGGCGGCCCGGTGGCCGGACTGCCGCAGCAGCCGACCCGCTTCCGGCCCCTCCCCGTGCCCGCGGGGCCCGCGGCGGCGGGGCTCACCTCTGGAAGACGTTCCACAGGAAGGAGGGGTCGGGCAGGGGGGCGCCGCCGCCGCCGGGCCGCTGCTGGTACCCCGCCGCCATGGCCCCGCGCGCCGCCGACACCGCCCGCCCCTGACGCAGCGCGCCCGTGACGTCACGGCCGGGCGGGGGCGCGCGCCCCGCCCCCCCCGCCGCGCGGAGGGGAATCCCGAGCGGAGCCGAATCCCGGGCGGAGCCGGCGCGCGCCCGCCCCGTTCCCGGGGCACGGACTCCGGCCTCTCCCGCCGGGAGGCACCGCGGGTAGAGGCACCGAGGCGGGGCTGCAGCACCACGTTAGCCCCGGGAGTGGCGCACGCGCCCCGCCTGGAGCCGCCACCGCCCCTCAGGAAGGGTCCGGCAAGGGCGGGAGCCGTCCCTGGGAGCGATCGCTGCGGCGCCCCCGCTCAGGGGAGCTGGCGTGTCCTGGGGGGGAAAGAGCGTAATTTAACTTCCAAAAGGCGCCTCTGCACCATCGCTGGGAGGAAGAAGGGATACAGAGGGAAACAAAGCCTGCTGAACAAATTCCCTTACACAAAGTGAGCATTAAAGCACGCAGGGAAAGAATTTCAGGGACAGGACGGGATTAGAGTACAAGCCAAATTAGCATCACCTCACTCATCTTTAACTGAATTCTTTACTGAGGGCTGAACACAACCCTCTGGAAAACAGTCACGTTCCCCTCCCTGTACCTACAGTGCACAGTCCCATGGGACCCAAGCACCTCCTGTGCTGAAATCCCTCAAGCACAGAGAACAAGATGATGCTCTACTGAACCATCTCTGGGACACACTGTCCCTGTGACTGCAGAAAGTCACAATCTCAGATCCATCCTTTATCCAAAGTGCTGCCCTGCACATACCTGTTCTGGGGGACAGAGGAGCTGGGGACAGGGCTGGAATGGCACAAAGCCTGAGTGGCCACAGGCCAAAGGCGTTAGGTACACTAACTCCAGAATTAAAACAGTGTAGGCTCACGTCTTCCTTGTGCTTACCTCTGGCAGCTCTGGTCAGGTACCAAGAGATAATGCCTTAAACGTGTCCTTCATCAAGGAATTTTGAATCCATCATTATCTAGTACTATTTTATAATTAGATTAATCTGAAAGTACTGTGAAAATAAAACCCAGTATCTTGTGTTTTCAGAAAACTATTAAATCCAATTTTTATTCACACTTAACAACAAAAAAGATTTACATGCTCTGTAAATCTACAAGGATGAAAAGAATCATAGCTGAACATAGGAATGGTTTAACTTTTTATTGAACTGGTGTGCTTTATGTGCTGCTTTTAGTGAATCAGTGAAAAAAAATTGTACCTTATGTCTTTATTTATTTATTCAACCTATAATCAAATTGCACTGTAGCAATTTCAATCAGTCCTTTACGTCAGGAAACTGATTTCATAATTAAGTTTTCTGCAATAAACTATTTTACACCAAAGTAAGTACATACACAAAATATAATGTGAAAGTGGATTGACATTAACACTGAATGCAGTGCCATATAAAGACAGTTCTAAAGGAGTCTGCTTAGGCATTGTAAGTGATGTGTGTTAGTATATCCAGCACTAATACAGCTCTGCAGGTTTTGGTACAAATATCTTTATATAGCATTGCAGTGCACTGTGCAAACATATTCCACAAGAAAGATGTATTTGCTGACAGCAAAACCAGCTGTGACAAACGGGTCAGTTAAAAAAAACAACCATGCCATTAAAAGCTTCGTTCTTCAAACATGACCTTTAATCCTTCTTCCAGGTATCTTGCATTTCCTCATGTCCAAGTCCTCAGAAAGAAATATGCCTAGCAAGTATCAATGTATACTGAACTTCACTCAAAATAGCGTTGCCAAATTTGCCCACAAATATTTCAAACCCGTTGATCCCAGAGCAGTAATGACACACAAACACGGAGTTGTCAATTACTTCAGAAGTTTTGGCACAGTGAGAGTAGGAACTGTAATTTCTTTAAAAATTGGCACATAGTTTGGATTCGGTTGGCTTGGACCTTGATCCAAAGTTTCAATGATAGTCTGCTTCATATCTCTGCTGGCATCGCCTCTCACTGTCAGCAAAGCTGCAATGTGGTCATCCCTGCCAAAGGAAAAGGGTAAAACTGGCATTAGGAGGCTTTGCACAAGAAAAGTGCTGGTTTTGACAAAATCTAATTGGCAATCCTTTCACTCAGTTTCAGGTAATTTTATTCTTAATCACATCTCTACTTACTCAGAACTGTTTTTTCCTGCTCAATATAAAGCACCACCATTTTGGCTGCTTTTAGGACTCTAAAACCTATTTCATTCTTCCAACACACAGAGCTGAAGTATTTTTACTAATCCTCTGCAGTACTTAAGTACTTGTAACTTTTAGTCCAGCTCACATACATTGTACATTAGCCTTATTTCCACAAGAAAGTGGTTACATTCTAAAATATGAAAAATATGAACAAATTTACACACGGTTTTAAATTTCAAAATTTGCCCAAACCCCAAGGCAATTATGATATTATCTATCTAGATATCAAATCTGAGGGCAAAGAGAATTACCTGATATCTGGGTATTTACTGACTAAAGTTGAAACTTCCAGATAGAGCAGTGAAGGGTCAGTCAGCTTGATAACCTCTGCAATGGCTTCAATGATGTCACAGAGTCCTTCAGTGTCCTCTCCAGATCCCTGCAAAAGTAAACAAAAAATATTAAAAATGCCCCAAAACAACAGCAATATGCCTCAAGTCTACAAATAATTCTTTAATTAATATTTTGTCTGACAATTCCCTTGAAATTCCCAAAAAGCTAAATTTTCAGACATTAAAAAACTCAAGTATTTGCGAATTGTCACCATAATCCTTTTCCCTCACTGTTCCTCATTCAGAGACCTACTCTGAGAATATCAGTGAAGAAAATAGTGTCCTACAAACAATATATTGAATTTATCCACATGGTGATACATTCTAGTCTTCAACTTTGGGTTGAATCTCTCCTGAAACATTTCTTTAAAACTTGCCCTCTGCTAAATTCCTTCAAGTCATTTGGCCACCAAAGCAGCTTTCAGCAACTGATTGATTGAACTGTATCTATTTAAACTCTGGACTATTTTAGTATTCTTAATTCAAGGTCATCTCGTTCTGACAATCAGGTATGGTTTGTTTCCTTTATTCCACAACCTCTTCCATCAACTACCCCAGTTTTACAAGCTTTATCTTTCTGTGTGTTATTTTTTGCATTTTGTGATCTGCTGGCCCTAGGAGCCTTCTTGAAGATCCCTGTTCTTTATGCAGTTAAAACTTTTAGGCCTGTTTTATACATTGAGTTTCAAATACCTTTTTTAGTCTGTCTTTTCTATTTCTACTAGACTTTAAATGGGGTCAACATACTCATGTTATTGATTCAAATGAACACATTGCATGCTCCTTAGGTAATAAGCAATGGCATCTGTTTGATGTCTTTCTTCTGGCCAGGAAAAGCAAAGACATTCTTTTTTTTTTTTTTAACTGCTTTTTTCTTTCACTTACTACTATGAATTCAGGGTACCTATCTCTCAGAGGCCATTCAAATATTCAGCTGCAGAGAGCTGTATAAACACAAAGCAGTAGAAACTAGTGCTCAGGAATTTCAGCAGCTGGTCTGTGTGTTCAGAATCTCCATGTGTGCCCTCAGCTGGCATCTTTGATATTCCCAAGTCATTCAACATTTTGGAGACATGGAGATTTAACTCTAGCCATTTCCCCCAAGCAAAAAACATGTGTGGTTATTGTAAATTTCCAGGTTAACAGCACTACCCAAAGCAAATACTTACAGCTGCAAGCTTCTTAAACAAAAATCTGAACTGTTCTGCTTCTTTGATCATTCTTTCTGCACCCTCTTTTCTCTCTTCTGCATTCTTGAAAGATATACGTTTTAGCATGATTGCTCTGATGTATTCCACAACTACTCGCCGATGGGCCTCAAGAGTCATTGTCTGAAAGAAATGGAAAAGGTGGTGGGTTATGCCAGTGACACCTGCAGAGGTAGCCATTATTTTTAGGCTTTGAACTGTGTATTTCCACTTAAATACCAGTATACAATTTTTGCTAATATAGATTGAGTGGTTTTAGATTTTCACATTGCTAACATAAATGAAAATCTCTCCTTCCTTAATGATGAGCCAAGAAGCAACAAACCCAAGATATCTTTAATAATATGTCTGAGTTTTTTGAAGAACACCAAAGAACAATCACTTTCTCAGATCTTCCTTGACTGATTTGCTGTTCTGCACTTGTCTTTTTATGAGAAATACCTACTGGTACGTGGATGAAGCATCTGGTACTGGTGCAAGAGTAATGCTGAGTTTTGGAAATAAGGAACAAAACTAAAACCCCAAAACCCTCACATGCTTATTTTTCAAGAGGAATGTAAGCAGAGTCCCTAAATCCCACAAGTCCTCGGGTGTTTTTTCTTCCCCTTAAGCATGGTGGCAAAGTTACTTACGATTAAGAAAAAACTGGCATAACAGGTAGTTGCAAACTTTTTATCATGTTTTATTAGTAGTATGATCCAACTTTAGTTTCAAGTTGTTATTGAAACATGTTCTTCAGTCAAAATTTGAATAAAAGATTTCAGGAAAGAGAGAAAAAGGGGGAAAAAAAAGAAAAGAGGGAAAAAAACCAACAGATTGCAAAGTATTGGAAGTCACAACCCTCATCCAGAACACAGAAAATGCAGTTTCAAGTTCTGCTCTCAAGAGGCTGCAGAAGTACCAGTTAGGTGGCTGCTCAGGGATGGCTTCTCTTGGTTGGTGGAATTGATGCCAGTTACACAAAGGAAAATGAACTGCACAGAACAGACTGTGGGGGGCTGACATGTATGGCCCATCCTGCTGGAGAGGAACTGAGAAACAGCTCCATTACAGCTGAGAACACCCCACAAGAGCCAACAGTGGTGCAGTACAGCATTTAATTATACACAAAGAAAACAGTAAAGCAGAATGCCTTAGATCCAGATTTCCTCTCTTTCAGAACTCTGTCCTTCCTATTGGGCTACACTCTTCTTGGAGGTGCTCTGTTCATGTGGCTTTTAAAAACTGTACTTTCAAAACAGGGTTATCCAAGAATATTTTAAAACCTGAAAAAATTCCATCACAAAGCAGGGAAACAAAGGCATGGTCCAGCCTGTGCTAGAACATATGGCATCTTTTATGGGAGATTTTTTTGTGCTGGGAGACAGTGACAAAGTAGGTATGTTGAACGCCAAAGAATCTGCTTGTAAGCTTCTTCCCCACAAGGTGGCAATAAATGCTACATGGTGAAATATATGTGATTGCAGAGATTGGTATTAACACCTCAAAAGTCATGCCAAGCAGTCATACCTCAGAGTAACAAACTAAATCTGGAAAAGAAAGCTGTTCCATGGATATAGACTAATTCTGAGACTGACCTAACTCATTTTGTGCACTTTTTCGGGACTGAAAATAAAATTACTTACATAATAAGTCCTCTAGGATCTGCAAATACTGAAGGTTAAAAGGTCATCAGAGAAACTCTGAGACATTCTCTTTATCACTTTGAGAATTAAGGTAAGAAAAAATAAGTGTATGATTTGGGGACTATCTTTTAAGCCCTTCTAAGAGCTTCTTCAAAGACCTCACTTAAATACAAATCTTGCTAGCTTCTATTAGGTTCATAAGTGTTAAACAATCATTTAAAGCTGTCTTATTACATGAATCTACCTTTAATCTTCCACAAAATTGTATTTGTTTCTATCAATAGAGAAATTCAGATATCCTTTGATAGACCAGAGGGAAAAAAAAATCCTAACCTGGCACATTTACTGTTGTAAGAGCACTTTAAACGTAGCTATGCAATTGTTAACCCTTATGGCACCAAATTCACTATGCTTAATTGTACATATTAAAACTAGGAATTACTTGATGTGCATTTATAAAAAAATGTAATTACAGACCAGGAAAACCAGTTTCAGAAGAGCTAATTTTATCTGACTACAAACTTCTGAGAAGAGGTAGAAAAGTACAAATTGGTAAAAATATCTAGTAACATGCCAAGAAGTTCCCTGGACTAAACACTACAACTTAGATCTGTCTTTGACAATATTATATGTAGATTCAGATTTCTGCAGTATGACGATGAACATTTTTTCCTTTCCACCAATGAATCAATTTGAATTTCTGAATTTCAGTTCTGAATTCCATGTGGTGTTCAGAAATTCCAAATCAACATGATGTTCAGAGTACATTAGCAAGGTATCACTGAATATTTTGCACCTACCTTTTTGTAAGGCTTTTTAATTCTTGCGAAGTCATTGAAATAATCCTCTACAGTGACACAGATAGTCCCCACTGCATTAGACCCCATCAGCCACTTCTTCGTCATCAGCTCATTCAGATGGGGCTGAGAAGGTGACAAAGAAGAGGTCAGATCAGGTTTTTGACAGTTTCATCAGATCAGTGCAGTTACTGAAAAATGGGGGACAATTTTAAGTGTTGTCAATTTCTAAACTATGCTTCTTCCACATCCTTCCTCATGTGAGCCACTCAAGGTATTTATATGAGTTCAAAATTTTATTACAAATCTATCAAGTCCCAGAGCATCTCTCTTCACCATTTCCTGCTGTTTCTCTAATTACCTTGTTTCCCTCCCCAAACTCCCAATTTCTTTAAAGTAGTAATTTCTTCCCCTGAGGGATTCTATACAAGAAGCTAGAATTCCTAAACATGGAAATCTACCAGACAGAAAGGGGCCCACTGTTAGAATCAATTAAATATATTAATTACAGGTGAACTGTACCTGCAATGACAACTTAATAGCAGCAGCAGTTTCCCAAATAATTCTTACAACTCAACAACATAAGACTAAGTACATTCTGCTAGAAAATATTAACTATATACAAAGCACCTGACTTAAGTCATCCCATGAAACCTAATTCAGCAACCTTCCAGTCTCCTACATGCAAACTATACCAGTGAAGAACAATACTAATGTTTACTGACCCTTTGCTAGCCCATATATAAAAACCACACATTCTATATATTTTGCAATCAAAAGGCTCCACAGCTACTTAATTCTGAATTTTTTTTTTTCTTTATGAAGAGTACTTCTGGGATTCTGAGAAAACAAGTTCTAACCTCTAAATCCATGAAGACTTCATCTAGCAGGCTAGAGCAGCCTTCTTTAGCAATGATGTCTAAAGTTGCATCCATATTTGCATGACTGATTGACAAGGTGTCTTCCATGTCACTTTTCAAGTATTTTCTTTTCAGACTGATGATGGATTCTCTGTGATGAGGGAAAATGGGGGGAAAAAAGGGTTTTCATCACCCACTGATGCTCAATTGCACTACTATTAAATTTTTGGAGTACATACATGGAAGAAAACACAGGACAGTTATTTTAGCAAGGGGAAAAAATGCCTGCTACTTGCTTTGGAAGCCTTAATTTATTCTCCAGCATGATTTTGGAGTGGTCAGTGTAGACTACATGTGTGTTGGTAGCAAATTGCTGTTGATGAGTAAACCTGCAAGTGGCAGCAGATACAGCTGAAAAGGAAGTTGGATTGCTCATCACTGAAACATGAGCCACATTCTGATACTCTTCACAGAAGGTCTGCCTTTACTTTTCTCCAATTCAGTTCACCTTGATCACACTGCTTGAAAGTGATCTGTGGGAGAAGATTGCAGGACCCAGACAAACTAACTGAAATGACCTTTTCAAAATCTGGAAGGCAAAGAGAAATGTTTCTGTGGCAATGAAATTCTTGGGATAACATGTGGTTTTTCATTGGTGAGGGGTAATGGCTTGGTTTGCCAAAGGCAAAAGCAATCACAATACCTGCCTCTCAAAACAGCACTACATTTAGACTTATTGCCTTTATTCAGTCAGCTAAACTACTGATCAGTTTACTGTTAAGTTTACTATTAAGTTTATTCAGTTAACTACTGGTTAACTGAAACTCGCTTTGCATACAGAAGAGAAGGTTCTGGGAAGAGGTAGTATTACACCTGAAATATCAAGAGCTGTTTTTCTCCCAGTACTGCAAGAACATGCAGACTTACTTGAAGGTTTGACAGTTGTTGATGACTGCAATCATGTACTGAACGTAGCACTGAGGGTACTGACGATTTTTTAGGTGATCTTCTTTATAAAATTGTGCTTCATCTTTGTACCTGTAACACATGAAAGGAATGACATTAAACAGACACAAATCTGTAAGAACTCAAATACACCCACAGGACCAAATGCTTCATAAGGGTTTGTCAGGTGTTTAGAAATATCTTATAAAGAGTGTGTTGCTTGTGTGACGTTTAGTCCTTCTCTTCTGGGCAGAATCCAGCCAAGGAGGTTTTTTCTCTCTTCCTTTACAGAAAGAGGTATGAATTTGAGATATAAAAGAAAGAAGAACTAACTAAAAAAATTAAGAGCTGTTTGCAGACAGGAATTGAAAGTGCCACTCACCAGCACAGAAGAACTTCTGCAGTGAAATTGGGGAAGGGAAGAAAAGAAGGAAAGGAAAGAAATCCCTGGTTGGCATGAATGTGATAGGACGAAGACAAAGCAAAAAAGAAACATCCAAACAAAAAAACAAGCTTGGAACTGTAGGAACAAAGAGAGACTATGGTGGGATAAAGCATTTGTATTTTAAACATTATGTTACCTGGTTAGAAATGAATTCATTTGCTGAAGACATAGAATGAGTACCTTTGTTTTCAAATCTTCATTTATCTGAGCAGCCACCTGAAGATTCTGCTCAAACATCTAAGACAAAAATAGTTTAATTATAAAGAGAGGCCTTTATCAGTGGTAAAACAAAGACAGAACTCCTGTTCTGTCAGTAGATTCTCACTGGCACCAGCTCTACAGATGCTTTTTGTTGGTGTTTTTTTTTCCCCAGAGAATCCCATTGACCAAACCAAAAGCCACTACTTTCACAAGTGTAATTAATATATTACTGGCAACCATTAATGCATGCTGCAGTGTTCTCCTGATACTGAAAACAGCTGCATTTTTAATTCAGCAAAACAGTACTTAATCTCTTTAATTCAGTAGTGCTTTGGCTTTACAGTGTATCAAAGTTCTAGAGTCAGCTCCTGCAGTTAGTAGTGAATAACACTACAACTCAAATTCCTTTGCTTCTCTCGTATATGAAAGTAGCGAGCAACAGTAAAGTAAAGGAGCCTCTAAACCTTAGAAACACGAGCAGGTACAAGATCTAGGTGACTTACAGGCAACTATGTTTGAAAGGAGGCAAACTAGAAAGAAAGGATTCAAAGCCAGGTGGAAACATGAGCTGTTTTTATGTTAAGATGATTTTGAAAATTTCACTGCTACATGCATCCAGCACTGCTGTCCTTCTCAGCATGACACGAGAGCCAATAATCAGCCACCAGTTTCTTTGACATCACACACTTTCTGAAAATGATTAGATGAAGTAAACCTTGGCACTAATACAAATGTGAAAGAATATGGCAAAAATCCTGGTATAAGGTGGGAAAAAAATACAGCGGGAAACAAATGGAGGAAGAAGAGATAATCTATCTTTCATTGAAGGTATCTAACACAATTATTTATAAATTAAAATTAGAAAGTGAGCATAATAAGCTGACATTTTACTGGTTGATAAAGATCACTTTCAAAACTTTCCAGTACTGACAAGAGGGTGGTGCAGGTTTGGGTATTTTTGTGGCTTTTTTTTTAAAGGATTTTAGAAACAGCCTTATCTTTTCTGGTTTTAACTTGAACAGGTATTCATGTTAACTGAAGTAGTGTTTAAAACAGCAACAGTTTCAACCTTCTATGGAACTTTTTATTCTAGTATTAAGGTGTTTGCATATAATGAGTCATTTATAGTAACAGATACATGCCTAACTACCTTAGCACCATATTAACAAACAGCCTAACTCAGCACTGTATTAACAAGAACTGTTCTAATAAGTCACATATCATCTGGTTGGCTTATACTATGGCCTTACATCAAGAGAACCTAGTAAAAGCAGCTCACTAAATACAAATATCAACTAAAAATATGTTTCTAATCTACACATAAAAAAGAACTATGTCTTTAAGCATTGAAGTAAAAAAGGTTAACAAAAACCTTCAAAGAAACAACCCCTTCAACTAACAGCTCTACAGGGAAAAAAACCTCAATATACTTCAAAAGACACAGAAACAATAGTATTCTAGAAAGTTTGGCTTCCCTCCATTCCTTCAAATCCATGTACTGCTTCTGTAGATTTTCTAGAACAAACAAGTTGTCTTATACCTGAAAAACAATAGCTGGGAGTGTAGTCTGATAGTACCCATCTTGATCTGCTTCTGGTTCAGTTTCTTTTATCCAGTCTTTTTTATCTGTCTCCAGTGCTTTTCGCAGCCAGCCAATGATGTTAGACTTCATTTAATAAAGCAACCAAGAGAAAGAAAAGATTTAATTCAACACAACAGAACCCTCTGCTACAACATCTAGAATAGCAGTCATTTCCATAATGAGGAGTGGCATAGTAACAGATAATGCTGACCACTCTTGCCATTCCTACAGGATATAGGTAACATAAAATTTGCATTAGCAAAGACAAAGGTTAGAATTGGAACACAAGTGTAGTTCGAAGCTTTGGCACATTTTGAAAGGGAGTGCTCCTAACACAAATAGCAGGTCAGTTTGTCAGAATCAACGTTTACTAATTTTGGAAGAATTTACTAAGGCTCAGGCTTTAGGTTTCAAACAGAATTTTTCTCCAGCTGAAACAATAAGATTAATACTTAATGTAGGAGAAATAGCACATATCTGCCTGTACTTCCTTTTACACCTAGGCTTTAGGAAACTGGTGCTCGTTACTGCTGGGTACAAAACCCCAGGATCAGATTAAATGGGTTGTGTTTCTTGGAACACAAGTGCTGCAGAACACAGCAACGGATACAATGGCTGGCTCTCCTCCCATCTGCCCAGCACATTGTTCAGCACACAGACATTAGGAACAACTGGCTTCAGAAGGAGATTAAGCCAGTTTTCGGCATGACACATACCACAGACCTATTCACAAGAGTAAAGACCAGTATGTTTGCTAAATATGTAATTGGATTCTTTGATTTCTGTCTTGATTGGGTCTGCTTTGTTAACATTTGCTTAAAACCTGTAGTAATATAAATGTTTGTACCTCTTTCCAACATGTTACAGGTATCTTACTGTGCCCTACCATGCGAAATTACACATTACCAGTAGGCACAAACAGAAAGGTCATAAAAGTCCATACAGTACCCTCTTCAATTGCGTGAAACAAGGCACTACTTTTCTTCCTCATAAGTATGGAATTGCTCTAATGAGATATGACTTGCATGACTTAATATTTTAAGCCAGCAGCCCCAGGGACTTTTTTCACCTTAAGATCGGCATTTACATTACAATTTTTTTCAAGCTGAGGTAACTGGAAAAATAATATGCCAGAAATCTGTTAAAATCTATTAGAATTTTATTTCTCATGACATTTTTATTGATATAAACTTCAGTAATTAAATTGATAGTCCCAATTACTTGTACTTAGCTCTTCAGAACTAGTTACATTGTGTTTAAAATCACTTTTAAACAACATCAAAAGAAATAAGGTAGAGGTATGTAGTTCCAGTATTTTCTGCCTTAAAAGAAAGATAAAGCCAAAAATCAAAAATAGAAAAAAGAAAGCCACTCTGTTTATCAGAGTAGCAACTTTGTTTTATTTATATTCTATAAATAAAATAAAGCAACATACTAGACATAATAGTTTTCAGTAGGTAAGGAAAAAAACAATTCTAAAAAAACAACATGGGTGTATTTTTTCATGCTAAATGAAGACAAAATTAATTCAAAGGCATTTTCTGAGTCAAGGCAAAAGTAACTTGAGAAAACAAACCAATGTGCTTTTTGTTCCAAAGCTAAGTGCAGAAAAATAAACTTGCATAAAGGTCCTAATAAAGCTAATGGGAAGCAGAGCCTCTAGTGACAACTTCCTTGAGTGATTACAAGGTTGGTTCATATTATTACGATGAGTATAAAGTCCAAGTAGTTGCTGTTGCTGGACATGTTTTAGTAGCTGGCACATTCAAAGAAGCACAAAAATTTCCCACCTCTGCTTGGCAGAGCTCCTAAAGCTAGGATAAGTAGGAATTCATTGGATAATTTAAGAACAGCAAGTCCAAAGTTACAACTACCCAAATGTCCACTCTTGGAGGCAATTAGTGGATCTGACAATCACATAATGCTTGCTTTGCCACAAAGTTCACCAGTTTCTAGTGACTCTTAGGATAACAAAGAAGCAGTGCCTTTATATTTAAGATACACTTGAAATGGCATCTACAAAGGAAATTATGCTCATGCAGTTAACAGGCGTGAAAGGAAAAAGGCTGGTATAAGAATCAAACTGGAAAACATGAACATCCTGATTACCTTGAAAAGATCACATCTGTATCAAATGTTGATGTAGCTACTATGGGGACCAAACTGCCTACAGTGTCTTTTTAAGTGCTAACATACCAGCACTATGGATTTTGGCATATGAAGACTGGAATTCCTTCCTTTCTAATAAATTATTATTAATAGTTTGTAAAGCATAACTACGCCTTGAAATGTCATGATTTACATATATAAAACCATCTGATTATGGCTTTATAAAGAAACTTACACATAGGATATGGACATTTTCATAAAAGTGATGGTGTTGGATTTACATCTGTCACAGTTTTCTCTAATGGAGGAGTAGCACTGAGGTACTAATAAAGACATAAACTCATCTGAATGTGCCTTTGCACTGTTATTACTCACAGTGAGTGTTGACATATACTTGCTGAGAAGCTGGTCTACCACGTTTTGTGAAATCAGAGCATCTAGAGAATTTACATCCACTTCAGGAGACAGTTCTGAATTTCCCATCATCTCTGCACTGAATAAAAAAGAAAAAAAAAAAGAAGAAAGAATAAAACATTTCAGATTAATAAAGAAAAATGAGATAAAAAGTTAAAAACTAAAAAACTATGCAACTTCTGTACGTTCACTGTAAAGGGCAACTTTCCAATACCTACACATTTCAAATGTTTTTAATAGCAAGTGCGACAATAAATGAATTTACAAGACATGTAAATAAAACTATATGAATGAAAGAACAGAATGTAAAAGCTACAGCTGAGGATATAATAAAAAGTATTAGAGACATTTAAATATACAACCTTTTCATGCATTCCTTATTTTTATGTGCAAGAAGTAACGATTGCTTGAAACGAAATAAAAGCCAACTGTGTGGGCTTTTTGTAGGGGACATTTTTATGTATCTTCTAAATTTCACAGGTGATGACAGACAATTGATACATTTTGAATTTTAGAACAGTAAAGATCAGTGACAAGTATGAATTACTGTCCTCAGATTCTCAAAAGAGCTTCTGTTTTGGTACTTGTATCACATCCATGTAAAGATTAAAATATATTAAAAGAAAAGCTACCTATGCTTCCTGTCTTGGTGAAGAATATGGCTAATATAAGAGGAAGAAGCATCTTTCAAGACAAATAAATCAAAGGTACACTTCACAGGTACTGTTTAAGAGCAATTGCTTGCAAAGAAAAGTTCTTGATTTTATAGAATTTAAAAGAAACTAAAGCAAAATATTTTGATAAGGATTATACAAAATTAATACTTTACAGTGCTATTCTGCATCTATACAAGATCATAAAATTGTGTAATCAAAAAATCCCCAAAGCTATGCCAAATCACAACATAGCAAGAACTCTTAATATTTCATGCTCAAAAAAATCAATAAGTCAAACCCACACTCTTCAGAGAGTGCTTTATTAACAGCTGATGGAAATATATTCAATCATAATAACATAAATTGTTTCACATTCCATTTATAGTGTGCTTTTCAGAAGCAAACCACAAATTCTGTATTTGCAGAGGTTACTATAAAAACAAATGGCAACTTAAATTCCTAAACAAGTGTCCAGTTTGTATAGTTCTGCAAATTGAAGTTGTTCTATGGGTACATGCAGGGAGTCAGCAGAGTGCTGCTCCCACTTCCTAGAAAAAATAAATCTCAAAGCACCGAAAAAACCCACTACTGCTACCAACTTAAAATACCAAAATTATTGTATTTGAAACCATAAAAACTACTGTGACTGATATCCTACACTAATAGCATCTTCTTGGCTTGTAAGAAAAGAGGTTGAAATTATTTTAGGTGGCTCAGTCTACTGAGAAAACTGAATTCCATTCTGTTGCTGTTTACAGAAAGAACATGTAATAGCAGGACCTGCTCTAGGTTGATTTAGAGGAAATGTGAGAAGCTGTTTATGGCACTGTGCCACGTCAGAAAATATTTCTAGCATCATTATCCCTGTTCACAAGGCCACAGAGACATAAACCTTTTCTCAAAGCACATCACCTGAAACCCCAAACCAAAGACCAAAAGCTTCTACCTCTAGCCCACAACATAAAGATTCTTCCTACACACATTTTCTCCTTCCTGATTGTCACAACCAAGTGCCCAAGGGAAAAGAAACGACAGACAACCCTCTTCCAAGTGGCACAAGACTTCTAACTGTTGGGAAGTTACTTACCTCCAACAAGAAGTTTATAATCAAGTTGCAATTTCAAACATCACTGTAGTATCTGGAAAGTAGCATTTTATAAAACTTCCATTCTGCCACCAATCCTGCTCTATCTGGTGAAGAGAGATACTGTCTCCAGAGACAGCACCCAGCTATATATACACTAGGATTCCTTCTGTTCCTTAAAGTCAACATTGTTTTGATTGTCTGTATCAATCCTGGTGAACTCCTAGCAGTTTTGTCAACACTTGATCAGTGTCTCATAAAATGATGCCATGAATATGAGCATCAGGATCTTACAAGACTTATAATTTTCCTCAAGCACAGATTTAATAATAAGAGTATGTTTCCAAAACTCTCATTGACTTAAACATGGATGAGAAACCCACCTAATACAATAAAACTCCCACTCAAATCTTAAAGGCTATTATTCCACAGATAGCATCACTTTATTTCTGAGCTGTGAGTTGAGCATATTTCTAAAAACAGCTTCCATGCAGACATGCTCTGATAAAGAAACCCCCATATTTCTTTTGTAACCCCTATGTTGCAAATGCTGAAAAAAGTTGTGCATGACTTTATCAATCCATCACACGGAAAAAAACATCAGTGTTTCTTTTCAGTCAGTACTCTCTCATTTGGTTTTGAAGTGCAGCTTCAATATACAAATACAATACAAATTTATATTTTCCCTCTATTATTCAGAGTTCTTATGATGCCAGATAATCCATTCTCCTTCCTAGTTTATTATAAACATACCCCTATAGAGAATTGTTTATTGTACTGTTAAAAGATGTTCAGCAACTGTGATTTGATAAGCTCTGCAAATATCCCTGTTGAGAACTTTACTTTCCCACTCAGAAACCTGAGCTGATTTGTCCTCCCACTGTGCACTGCCAATACACAGTAGCTAGTTCTCATAGAATCATAAAAAATGGTTTGGGTTGGACCTTAAAGACCATCTAGTTCCAACCTGCCTGCCATCAGACCAGGTTGCTCAAGACCCTATCCAAGCTGGTGTGAACACTCCCAGGGATGGGGCATCCACAACTTCTCTGGGCAACCTGTTCCAGTAATTATCATCCTGTTTATAACCTTTTATTGCAATATACTGGAATACAATTCCTGTACTGCCCTCTTGGGCTTTTTGTTTTAGAAAAGAGAGAAAGTCAAAGCCTTAATTTTTTCCTTCAAGGTACTTCCTCCATCCCACTTGTTATGCAGATACACAGGGAGAAGAGCATTCTCAGATATCCGGTAGTGTGTCTGCTCCTCTTGGTTTCCCTTTCTTCACAGACTCAGCCACCAGGTGCTACAAGCCACATGACTTGCTGCAGCAAGATTTGTTTGCTTTGTAAATAGAAGTAACTCTGGCTTTACTCCCTGCCTTTGCCCTTCCAATGATGGAACACACAGATTTAGAGCTTTAGTTCTGAATTGTCTAACTCAGTAACAATGTACTCTGCTTTCTGGGGGAAGGTAGAAGGGCAATTTTAAGACCAAGAATTGCCTTACTGGAACAAAAGCCCCAGGGCACAAATAAAGAGCCCGAGAGCAGGATTTCTGCCAAGGTCATGCATGAGAAGGACTCACATCTCTGATTTTCATTCACTGTAGAGTTATTCCTCTGGCCTTCAAAAGAAAAAAAGGCTAATTAACTCAGCTGCTTATTAGTGGCTGCATCTCTTATACCCTGCATGGGTACCTAAGTATGCACAAGTGGGTGCTCCTGATTCTTCCTTGCAGGGATGAAAAACCAAGAGGACTTTGCAGTGCAGAGTAAAACACAGTGCTGAACACAACCCTGAAAGCTGGTTATGAGAACTCCCCGTATGATCTCCTACCTCTATGCTTTATGGCAATATACTCTAAACCCACCAAGTGTCTAAACTCGTTGCATTAGTGATACTGAACAATTGAAGACATCAAAAGTACACACAGCACAGAGCCTGGGTCAGTGCCAGCTATTCAGAACAGGATTACAGTCATGAGCCATAGAAAGGCTAGCAGCACTTTTTCCCAAACAAATCAGTCGCTCTAGTAACTACACGCCAGCAAAAACTAAACCGTTGCCATTTGAGCTGTTTCTACCTGGAAAATGGAAAAAAAAGCAACGAACCCTCCACCATGCTTAAGTTATCCCAACAAATCTGACAAGTCAAATAAAATAAGCATAAGTCTATCACAGAAAACAACCTATAAGCAGAAATTCTTCTAAATAAACAAATCATCACAGTTTAGAGAGAAAACCTAAAGGAAGTTACCACATTCTTTCCATTTAACAGTAATGAGGCAACTGAAGCAGTCCCACCCCCTGTAGAAGAGAACAATAGAAAGTTAATAATCATACAGATCTTCCGGGGCTGTGGCCACAACAAACATTTTGTTTCACACATGAGCTCTCAGTCTCCTGTTCTTCCCAACATTTCACCAGACTGGTACACAAATACGAGGTGACTGTAGCTTCATGCACGTCTTTAACTGCATTAAAATTTTAAGCAACTCAAAATTACGTATTATAAAATACAAACAAGTTTTAAGAAGGAACTTCCAGAAAGCAACATGTGTAATGAATAGTAAAGAACTTGATAGTTTGATATTATTCTTTTTCCGTTTTATCTTTTTGTATATTAATAGACATACAGATACTAGCCCAAACTGTGTTTTTCATGTCTCCTCTTTGCATTCCTCCTCCTATTGCTAAGAGAAAGGATAAGGGGGCCTTACCTAGTGTATGTATTCAAAACCCAGCTTAGAAGGCTAACGATCTCATTTGCTTCCAGATCCTCTGCAGCAAGCTCTTGCATTCGTGTGGCCAAAGCTTGATGGTACATGTTTAGCAACCTGTTGAAAATGTCATAATGGGGAGGAAAGCATTGATCCAGCAGGGTCTTGGCCACGAGCAGGTCATCAAGGACGTATTTACGGATGATCTCGAGATGCCGCACAAGCCACATTTTGTCAGATTCTCTGGTCTCTGCCTGAGTGCCTTCAATCCGCGTGCTCACAGTTCTCTCCAAAATATTGAACATTTTTTCTTTCCACTTCTTTGGTCTGCCAGGAGGTATGAATCCAGTCTGTTTTTTTCTGTCTAACATGCGCCTGTCAATTTTCTCCTCCCTCTCAATTATCCTCACAACAGAGACAAGCAAGGTTGGATCTCGACGGACTGTAACGAGGGATCTTTGAACCACCATCCAAAGCTGCTTTGCCAATTCCTCAGACAGTTTCTGCATATCCCCAAAGTATGTGTGGATGAGGTTCATGTCATGTGTGTTTTTGCTGTCCATGCGATACTGCTCATACATCAGGTCATCACGAGAACACTCCAAATCCATCAGTTTCCGGTGAGCCTGCAGAAGCTCCCCTCGCTCAATCAGGTCGTGGGTCTCCCTGACTATCTCTGGAACTGAAAGGCAGGCAAAGACAAAGAAAAATCACATATAGTACAACACTGCTACCAAAATACAAACAATTAATACAAGACAATAAAAGTACTAGGAAAAGAAGCTGGAGAATGGCTGTAGTAATTATTTTTAGATATTCTGAAGGAAATAAGATTGAAATATTAAAATATTATTAGTAAATGTTACGTATCCATTTTTAATCAGTGTCTAAACAAAGATCATAGTGCCAACACAATTTTCTCTTTCCCTCCTGATGCCAAAAAATACATTACATAAAAGGCTTTTAACTTGCCTGACTAAAAGCCACTCACTTTGTAGAACCTGAGGCTGCATAAACCAAACAAACGCCAAGCTTTGCCTCCTTCTTGAACAGTTTTTGCTTGCTTAAGGCACAAATGAAGGATAGGGATAATTACCTATGCTGCTAAAATATTTAGAAGATATTTTGTCTATTATTTTTCAGTATTTGAGCAATCGTACAGAGGAAGATTAGGATCCTGTGTGGGAATAACTGAAAAAGCTTGTCAGAAAAATCTGTCACTGCAATAAAGGCAGCTTGTGATAAAACTGGCAACTCACAAAAAGTTCTAATAATTGTAACTGTCTTTTCAACCATGATAAAAACTACTTTGTTTATAAAACATTTGATCATCTCTGAGCAGAACAACTAAACTGTTTAACAGTTCCAGGGGGAGATGCTTCATACTAAAAACCTCTCAGAAAGCCTCAAAAGGTTTATTGTCCCAGTTGCATTCATGTGTGTAAAACGAAACAATATCCCCAAAACAACTCCACACTGGAACACAAATAATTTTGCTATTCTTTGTTTTTAATTGCTAGACATTGCATGTAAACACTCTTCTTTAAGTTGCACACTGTATCTGATACTGTAAAGGTTAGGTACACACAGAGAGTAAACTAATCAACCTGGTATGGCTGGGAAGCGTTTTTGCTTTATAGGCACACTTTGTGTATTAGTATCAGAAGATAAAAAGAGAAAAAACACTGTTTAAATAAAATCATATTAGTCTGATAGGTTTAGTTCCTGTTACAGGGGTAAGATACTTAAAATTATTCATAAGTAGAGAAGTCCTGGAAAGGAATTCACCATGACTAAAGATGGAATACAGTGTGCATTCCATCACAGCTACACAAAGTGACACAGGTGTCACATTTCCTTTATCTTTACAGTATCCATTTTATTATATCAATCTTATTTCATTTTCAAACCCTCACAGATATACCGTGGTACGAAATGTTTTTGCCCCCTAAAATAATTTTGTATTCTTTGTACCCAACAGGCTCACTGCAGGTGTCCAGCTCAGGTGGCAATACACCAGAACTTTACAAATATTCTTTCTGTATTTGTTGCTTCCATATTTCAGTCTTTTATACTAAACATGTTATCCCAGCTACTGATTGCTTGCAAGAAATTTCTTTGTGAGTTGTGTGTGATGGCCAGACTAGAAGTTCCTACAGCACAATTTAGTCTTCATTTATATTAGATGTTTACCAGCTACTTCTCTGTATGTCACGTGTAGGTCATTCTCCCTTAACTCTTCGTTTCCAGTGAAGTTTAAAGCTCTCAACATTACTTGACAACCTTACAGCTGTTAGCACCATATCAAAATGTTTTCAGTATGCAATGGATTATAGAAAGAACAGTAGATTACCTGAAAATATATTCTTGAGATTTTCTACAGCAGCTGCCAGTTGGCTGTGTTGCACTACAGCATCCTTAACATCCTTGAGGTTTTCTATAGTATTGATGCTCTGTCTCCAGTCCTTATTGACATCTATCAAAGACTGCTGGATGTCCTTCACATCATTCAGTGCATTGTGCAGTTGGCTTAAACCTGTTCGTACTCCATCTAACTGTGACTGTATTGCTGCCTTAAATATAAAAAGACAGAGCCCATATTAATCTTCGTAAGTTTCATATTTTCAACATTTCTCAAGATTTAATTTTCATTTCAGTATCTAACATTTTCAGCAGAAAAAAAAGAAAAGCAAGTATTATAATTGACTATAAATGTGCAAGCTTGTGTGTGCACAATGTTGTGTGTACCCACATACCATTTTTTTGAAGTTCTGAAGCTGTATCCAGTTTTGAAGGACCTAGATACAATTAGTCCACCCACAAACTAACACTGGAGTTTAGGGAGACAGACTGTAAACTTTGTAATCTGTATTAAACCAGGATCAAAGGAATGAGACTTCTCTACATTTCCTTCATGAATTAATTTCACAGGAGGATATCAAATAAAGTTGATGTTTCATCAAAATGTTTGGTATGTGTGGATTCTCAAAAGTATTTTACTAATATAATGACAAATTTTTACTTGCAACAGAAAATGTTCTAAAAAAGCCCAAATTTAATTCTGAAATGTTCTTAAAACAACTCCAAAAGCTCCTGGAGGCAAAAGAAACCCCTAAAGCAATTCAGTCAAAACAAACAACAAAACCCCAAACTGAATATAATTTTCATGCTGTGAAACATCAATGACCAGACCAACAAGGCAACTGCTACATTATTTTGGCATGAAGACAGGTTATTGATATGGATGTCTTGTGACAAGTGACACTTGAAATAATGACTTTTCAAAGAGGCTTTTAGGCCTGAATATCATTCAGGTGTCCAGATACTGCACAGAAAATGCATTATAGTGCATATCTGAGTGAAAGACATCAGATCACATCCACAGCACATTTTTTAGCTACATAGTTTTAAAAAGATGTGATGAAGGTGAAATCATGGGAGTGGAAAATGCAACTAGAAATAACAGGCTTCAAAAGCCAAGCAAGCTATCAGTGAAAACTCAGCTGCATAGCTTGGGAACTTGAGATAACCAGTAAAGAAAATGAGGCACTAATCGTTTTGCTAAGCTCAAAACACATTTATTAGCCAAACTTTTAAGGCCCAAAAGCTTGGATAGTTGTGGAACTTGTTGTCGGATACTAGAAGCCAAAGAGGAAATCCTGGTAACTGCAAACAACATTTACTGTGTTTTAAATGTACTGGGAAAGTGCCAGAAGAATGCAGTGATTTTTAAACTTTATTTATGTACTTTCAAATTATCACATGCTGATTTTATTGATAAAAATGTATTTTCCTGACAGACTCAGCACAATTCAGCAGTAGTAAGGCATTTTTATACTGTTTCTATCTATAGAACTGCTGCATTAACACATTTTTCCTCTACAGGAACTGAGATAATTAGGATACTCAAACACAGTCTTCTGCAGCTGACCATAAAGTATTTTAAAAATCACATGATCATTAAATGTTCAATACTTCTGTTTTGATAATTTTTTCTGAGGCAGATTTTCCAAGTATTACACATTCAAACTTTTGCTTATTTATCTTTTGCAGAAACTTGATAATGTTGAAACACTCAGGGATCTCAGTTTTTTACACAAACAGACATGGAAAATTCTAAAAACAGATATCCATCCATGCTCAGTTTGTCTTCAAATAATCAGCGAGGCCAGGGGATGGGGTGATGGGGCAGGGAACATAGCATGTCCCAGCCTAGCATTGTAGACTTTGCTTCCTAGAATGCATATTCATCTTAGATTGGATTGATCATCACTGTATTACAGAAACAAAACTAGGCCATCCTGGGAAAAGGGACCAAAACTTCTCTTTTCATGTTTTTTCAACATGAAGCCAGAATCCTGGCTTCCTGGCCTCCCTATGGCTCAAATCCATGATAGCACAGCAGCTAAGAATCAAAAGGGAGAGGACTCATGCATGTTTATATTCTGGAACATCCACAACCTACGAACTTCCCTAGGATATGTGTATTTATACAGAGTTTCTCCACAGAGAAGTTCTCCATAGACTAAGAGCACAAACGAAAATGGCTGCCAACAATTATAATTTTACAGGCTCTGAAAGAGACTTCAAGCAGCTCTTCTACATTCTGGACTAAAGAACCCAAATGCACCAGTCTACAATGCTACCTGGTGCTCTTCCACATATTCTTTCAGAGTTCTGCTACCGAACCCCAAAAATACTGCTTCACTGAGTGCCATCACTCTCATATACAAAACTGATAAGTTTCAAAGAAGATTTTCCTCTAAGACTTTATGTTACAGGGGAAGAAATGCAGTGAGGGATATAGGAAATGGACATAACTAAATATACAGAAGAGGATTTGGAGAGGATGTTTAGATTCACCTGAAGAAAATTATGACAAAGATGGCAGCATATCCAGTCAGAAAGAAGCACCTAACATGTTCACACTGAAAGATTTCCCATGTGCTCATTCACTCAGATGAAGCAGTAATCAATTCAGTCTGAGAAGTCAGCAGCTCCAGCTGATAATCCTGACGTCTGTTTCCCCATCTTCCACACCACACATAGATACAGTTTAAATCCACAGCAAGAGTATTTCCTACATCCTCTTTGTGCTCCCATCCATTAGAGTAATTCTCACGGGAAAATCTGCACTGCTGTCCATTGCATTTCTAACCAGCACCTTTGTCAAGAATGCATCCTGAGTGGATTAAGGGGTATTGAACTTCTTTTTGGAACAGGTATCTCCGACCACCTATGGATGACTGAACTAATTTGGGGCAAACAATACGAAAAATAGATATAAAATGGATTTAGGCATTTATAAGACTTATGAAGTTTAGTCACAACTGTCTATAGAAGCAGCCAGGCAATTGACTGTGCTCATATATTATAAATAGATCACAGTAACTAAACAGCTGATCCATTTTTAATAGACTCTATATGCTTCCTGACTTCAATCTGAAAAGCCCAGTCCAAGTCATCAGAAGCATCAGTTTCTATGCTACAAAAATCAACATGAAATTTGCTGTATATAAATACCACATTATATATAAGTATCAAATTTTTTCACTGTGAAAGAAAACTGGTTATCTTCTACTTCATACAGACTCCTACAAAGGAAGAGCCATTAAATAGCTATAAGATTAACTTAGTGGAATATAAGATTAGATACAGTGTATACCAGCCACTTTGACCTGAGAAAATGTTTCCCAAAACACTTTTCTAAGACTCTATTCTGCCTGCTTAATACAGTGGTCTAAAATTACTATTGGCAAATACCAGTGAAGGAAGAAAACACAAAACTCAGTAACATACAGACAATAGACACAGGATGACCATACTCCTATTTAAAGCTAAGTCCATGTGTGTGAATGTGCAACCATTCACACGTACACATGCAAAGGAGGAGCAAAATCATGGGGTCACTTCCACAAGAGACAAAAATGTGACATATTTTACCTATCTTCCCTAAACCCATGTAAGAGTCAGTCAATCCTTTTTCAGATGCAATCACCAATTTTTTGTTACAAGTTCAGTATTCAGTCACTAACACAAAGGTTTGTTGGCTGACAGGCTACACAGCAGGGCAGCTGTCCATGAATAAACTGCAGAAAGTACAGGACCTAAAAATACTTGAAACACTTGAATAAAACATTAGTAAGACATACAATGTTAGTTTGCATTACTTTCAGGACACAGATTTTCTGGTTTGGATACAAAGTAAAAACTGAAGTCCCTGGTTTAAAACTATCCATCTGGCTGAAACTCAGATTCAAAAAGAAAAAAAAAAAAAAGAAGAAAAAAAGAAAGTACACTCATGATACACCATAGACACTCAGGTTTATCCAACTCCTTCGTACCTTGAGTCGAGCTTCTACTGAAGCCTTCTTACGAGCTTCCCTCCTGCGATACTGTTCCACTTTATCCAGCTGATCAGGACGCTGAAGCATTCCTGCTACCCTCTGAACAGCTGTTGCAACTGCTTCCCTATCCGTTTCCTCCATGGTTGATTAGGACCTCAGAATGCCTTCATTACTTAACAGGACTGAAAAGAAATAAAACATTTTTTAAAAGCCCGCCTTTTTTCATTCTATGGCTATGTGACATTTCAAAGCTAACAACTGGAGAATTAACTTTGGCAAGGACAGCGGTGCAACTCGACAGAAGCATCATTAAACCACATCCTAAAGAGAAGCAATTGGAATTCTACAAGAACTGCATTTAAAGGCACTTAACTCAGTCTCCTTAGCTGCCCTGCAATGTTTGTCGTTGCTGTTTTTGCATTTACCTTGCTCTAAGTTTGAATTTAAAAAAAAAAAACCTAAAAAAATACCACCAAAAAAACCCACCACCACAAATCTTCATTAAAAGAAGGGATTCTATTTAATCCAGGGGTAGGCTGGCCTATTAAAAGGGTAATAAGACAAGCATAATTGAATCTTGCAGAAAGTTCAAGCAAATGTCCTAACTCATCCTGAACTACAGTTGGGTGGAGTTGAGCGAACCACAGCCCTCCTGCAGCAATAGGTTAATTTTGCTACCAAAACTGGGGAGAAACATAGGCAGTGGAAGCTCCAAACACAGAGACTTAACTATAGAGAACTTCCATTTAGGCTTCTGATGGATAATTTTTTGATTTCCTCCTTGTTTTCAGTATCAGCCCAGTCCACCAGGGGTGTAGGGAAAAGTTATTCAAGTATTTCACCTCAGTCTCCAGCAGAATTTCTAGTGAAGCCAAGACATGCAGGCAGACCAGTATGGGGAAAAGGTAACATCTGCTGTCCATCAAGGCAGACCTGTTCTCTCAAATTTCGTTAGCCACTAATAGAAAATAGGGAGGATCGAAGATGCAATACCATGGTGTCCACGGACCTCTGAGGAATGTATCTGGAGCTCCTCATTGCTTCAAATTATTTCCAACATTTTATGTCTTTAGCCTTGCAACCAAACAGAACATTTCAGGTTCTGCTGCCACAGCTAGAGACTATACTCTTTCATACCCATATTATTCCTGAAAATTAGATATCTATTTTCAGACCACTCTGCATTCACAAATCCAGCGCATCACTTAATCTCAGAAGAACAGTGATGTAAAGAACTGTGCAGAGTCCACCACAAAAATAAAGTGCTCTTCCTGTTTGCTGAAAGAGCAAAAGCAAGCAAACTCATGGGACAAGTGAAACTGATAAATGAAGGAAACATTGGGTGGGGGCACCCAAAAAACCCTACAAAACAACTGAAGCAAAGAAAATTGCTCACCACTCCTCACAGGCAAACTAACGCTCCAGCCAGTCTCTGAATAATCACTACCCTGGAAACAAAACCCCCATATTTTTTGGCTAAGTATGATATTTACTAGGGAACTTCCCTTTGGACAGTTTGGGTCAGCTGTTCCCACTGTGTCCTCTCAATCTCTGCCCACCCCCAGCCTACCTGAGGGGAGTAGAGGGCAGATTAGAAAAAAGAGAAAGGCCTCACACTGTACAAGCCCCCTTCAGCCACAGCCAAACACTGTGGTGTGAGCAGCACTTTTTTGCCACAAACCCAAAACACAGACTGTTGTAAAGAAAGTTAACTACATCCCAGCCAGACTCTGCAGAGCATTGGCAAAATTCCTAATGTTATAACTTATCATGGGTAAAGAGCGTTCCAGGCAAGGTTTGCCTGTGAGCTCTGTAAGAGCATAAATCTATGTCTCAAGTTCTGTATCTCTAGTACCTTCAAGAATTACGTGCATAAGTATGAACTTAGTCCAGAGTTATGTCTAGTGTAAACTCCTGTCCCTCTTTACTACTGGCCTGGTTAACTCAAACCATGTTTGATTTCTTACTCTTCATCTAAACATCCAAGATCTACATCCATCACTTGTGTTTTGGAATGAATACTCCAGTTTCGTTTGATTCAATAAATTTCCAAGCCATAAGAGCTCTACCTAAAATTTTAAAAAAATGATACTTTTAAATATGAATTTACTACAGAAATTATATTCTGCAGCAGAGAGCTTTATCCTGAATTACTGCCCTTATTAAAAACTCTGAATACATCCCCAGAGTTACAACATCTTTAGCTCACACAGCCACTACCCAAGCATGTCAAGGAGACCTCGTCAGCAGAATCAGAAGCCAGCACACTGTAACTAACACGTCGAGGCAGACAGGCTCTTGTAGAACCACCCAAAAGGAACAGCAAACTTTAAGAAGCCACGTCAATTTCATACAGAAACTGTGAGTCAAAACTACATACATCTTCACCGCAAAATACAGGCAGAAGTGAACAAAACTACGTCCCGAGCCGACTCGGGAAGGCTCCAGCTGCAATCACACCCTTCTCCTGGGGACCCAGCTCCAGAGGCGAGCCAGCGGGGGCGACAGGCTCGCAGGGGAGGCCGCTGTCCCCGTGCAGAGGAGGCCCCGCTGCTGCCGAGGAGCGCAGCGAGCCCTCCGAGCGCAGCTCGGGGAAAGCGGCGGCGGCGGCGGCAGCCCCACACCCGCCCGGCTCCTCCCTGGCAGCAGTGGCTCAGCTCGAATCGTTCGCACCGACGCAGGTGCCGTCCGTGCCGGGCAAAGGCCGGAGCCCTGCCCGCGGGCACGCCGAGCTCCGTCGCCCTCCGCCGCGGCCCCGGGACAGGACGAACCCTCAGCACCCCCTTCGCCCCGCCACCCCGAGGGGCTCCCCGCATCGCCCCGGCCCATCCCGCCCCCCACCCTCTCGGCTTCCCACAGCCAGACCGGGGTCCCTACAAGCCGCGACAGCCCGGCAGGGGCCGGCGCGGCGGCGCTCACCGGCCGACAGCGGCGGGGACGGGGCGGGGAGGGCGGGACGGCGGCCGCACTCACCGGGGCCGCGGCCGCCCCTGCTCGGGAAGGCGCTGACAGCCCCCGGTGCGCCGGCGCACGCCCGGCCGCGCACGCGCACTGCGCTGCCGGCGGCACCGCCTCCTCACCCGCCTCTTCCTTTTTTTTTTTTTTTTTTTTTTTTTTTTAACAGTGGTTCTGTGAAGGGGCGCGGTGTGTGCTGCTGGAGCCTCATTCAAAGTCCCCGAAATAGTTTTGAAAACAAACAAACAAACAAGCCAATAAAAAAAACTTCACGGCTCCTGTGAGGCGCTAAAGCTTCGTGTTGGAGCGGTTGCCTACTGCAGTGGGGAAAAAAAGGAAGCACACGGAGTGATTTCTTCACGGGGGGAGTTGTTAAGTGTTGGAATGGGCTGCCAAAGGGAGGTGGTGGAGCCACCGTCCCTGGAGGTGCTCAGGACATGACTGGATGTGGCTCCGTGCCATGGTCTGCTTGACACGGTGGTGTTGGGCCAGCCTGGGGCGGCTCGATGACCTCAGAGGTTTTTTCCAGCCTAACTCATTCTGTGACTCCGTAATGAAAATGGATAAGCTGGCTAAGCTGCACTTCACGCCGTGCCTTCAGATCCCTGTGGAAGCTGCTTATCCCGGCAGAGGAGAAGGGGAGCTCCTCACCCAGCCCGCGGTGCGGGCTTCTCCTCACGCCTTGCCCAGACCGCAGGGCGCTGCCGTGCCACCAAGGATGTGTCAGGAGTTCCCACCACCACCGCCCCTGCCTCGGCGCCTCACAATCGCTGAGGCTCCGGGTTTAATGTATATGTAAGAGAAAACTACGGCGCTCTTTAAAAGACAGTGGTTAAGAAAGCTTGCTGAATGCGGTGGGAAACGGGGGCAGGCGAGGCGCGGCGTGGGGGCTGGGCCGCTCCCGGGGTTTGTGTAGCGGTTGCCATGGCGGCGCCAGCGGCTCCGGGGCCCGGCGGGGACCGCCGGCGTCAGAGGCCGCCCGGGACTCGGCAGGGCGGCACTGCGCTGCGGGACCTGCGCCGGCAGGAGCTTCCGAAGGAGCTTAGCCTGTCCCCAAGGCGTGAGTCCCCACCTGCGGCATTCTGACTGGAGAAAAACTGTAGTTATGCAATTAGAAATAAAGTTTTGGTAACGGGCACCCTTAAAGAAGATTTTATCGTTTCGAAAACTGCTTAGATCTTCTCTTTTTTAATCACCGACTGAAAGTAGAGGTATTTCCCCCCCCGTTTCCTTGCTAGTCTGTCGTATTGTTGCTGTAACAGGGGTAAAAATACTGAAGGTGTCTTTATTACAATGTTAGCTGTGCAGTCATTTTCTGTATTGTTGGTTTAGGTTGATTTTTCTGGGGTGGTGCAGATGGAGGAGACTGTAGGAGGTGAAACCGAGTTAGGGGGACAAGACGAGCCCAGCTCCTCTCATGGTCACTCTGCACAGCAGGAATCAGAGCAACTGAGAGCAACACAACTTTCTTCTCATATTGATCTCTGTCCACCTCTCATTGCTATAAAAAAAGGTAAGGGAAAAAATGATGAGTACTTCATGTCAGCTTTGTATGGGGAAAAAAATCTAGGAAGAAAAATGAGAAACCAAAAATCAGGTAGAATGTTTAAGTTTGTATATACTGGGTGCTATTCTGAATCTGCCAGTGTAGGGACTGTGTGTGCTGAGTGTGCAGTTTCCAGCTTTATAAATAAATATTTACATATAAATAAACAAATGCATATAAGTTTATATATTCATGTATATATATATTTTTCACACACACATATGTATGTATATGTATATATATGTGTGCATATATATATATATATATATATATGCATCTACAGGGTCATCCACAGCAACTCTGATACCGTAGAAGATTTCCTAGTGTTGAATCACAGTAACATGATCCAAACCATTTTTTAAAAATTAAAATGAGTAGTAGTCCACAATATAGTGTACTTTATAATATGACAGATAATATGGTATGTCTTTTCTGGAATATTTTAACAGTGGTAACAGATTAAATTAGTTGGTTCAAAGGTTATTGAACACAGCCATCTACCTGTGTGCCTGTGGGTGCATCCCTTACCTATGTCCACTTTGCTTATGTATTCACTGACCTTATGAAAGAGGATCATGTTAGATAGTACTGAATAAATAAATATTCATGGCAACTCAGAGAGGGGTGTTAGGCCTCGAGGAAAGCTAGAAGGGCAACAAGGAGAACTAAAGGCTAGTTGGCCTCACCTCAGTCCCTGGGAAGGTGGTGGGGTGATGAATCTCGTATACCATTTCCAGGCACCTGAAGAACAAAAATGTGAATGGGGGTAATCAGCATGCATTTAGCAAGGGAAGAAATGTGAACAACCTCATTTCCTTTTGAAATGAAATTATTGGTTTGGTAGGTGAGGGGAGTGCAGTGACTATGGTCTGCCTTTTCTTCAGTAAGGCTTTTGACATTCTTCTGTTGAGAATTTTTTATTGTTCCCCTTGAGGTGAGTTAGACACACATTTGTGCTGAAATATAGAAAAAAATAATAAACAATGCATTGAACAGTCTTAAAATCATAACTGATTCTACAGGAAATCTGCAAAGATGCTTCTTGAAGCAATTCCTTATATACACTTGCACCAGCACAGTCCTGTGAGCATCAGCATGAAGCACCTCAGTCCAGCCTTGGGTCCATCCCCCAGCACCAGCTCTGCTACTCAAAGGTAGATTCTGAGCCAGGCGTTCCAGGATGGCTACAAGAAAAGGCTGTGGCTGTTTCTTATCACCAAGGGAAACTATACTCCCTTACAAGGGATTGTTCTGCCACTTGTATTCCTTCCTGGTTCCAGCCAGCTTAACCCCTTCTGCAGCTGGACCTTCTTGCTCTCTATGCCAGATTGGTCCTGGGTTACAAAGTACTGCTGATGAGCAGTTAAAATTTAAATTTCCCCTTTGCTCCTGTAATATTCTCATAGAAAAGCTATGGAAGTGTGGGCTGTCTGAGCAGAAAGTGAGATGGATTGAAAACATTGAACAAGCTCAGAGGGTGGTGATCAGCAGCACAAAGTGTGGCTGGAGCCCAGAAGGTAGCAGTGTACTCTGGGGGTCCAGTCCTGTTCCACATCTTCATTAATGATCTGGATGATGGGGCAGAGGGAACCCTCAGCAAGGTTGCTGAGAACACATAAAAGGGAGGGTTGGGCAATGAATCAGAGGGTTGTGCTGCCATCCAGAGGAGCTTAGAGAGGCTGGAGAAAATTCCTGCACTGGGGATGAACAACATGCAACAATACTAGCTGAGGGCTGAACAGCTGGAAAACAGATTGGCAGGAAAGAATCTGAGATTCCTGGTGGACAGCAAGTTGAACATGAGCTAAGAATGGTTCTTGTGACAAAGGAGGATGATGATACCGTGGGATGGATAAGGAGTATTGCCAGCAGGTTAAGGGGGATGATCCATCTTCTTCATTCAACACTGGTGAGGCCTGACCTGGAGTAGGGTGTCCAGTTTTAGGCTTCCAAATACAAGAGAGACATGGGTATATGGGCAGAGTCCAGTGAAGGGCCATGAAAATGATGAAGGCAGTAGAGAACCTCTCTTGTGAGGAAAGGGTAAGAGCTGGTCCTGATGGGATTTTATCTACCCATGTAAATGCCTGAAGGGACTGTGTAAAGATGAGGTGTACAGAAGACAGAGACAAGCTCTTCTCCATGGTGTCCAGTGATGGGACCAGAGGCAGTGAATGGTGGAAACTGAAACACAGGAGGTTCTCTTCGAACATCAGGAAACACTGGGAAGGTGACCGAGCACTGGCCCAGATTGCCCAGGGAGATTATGGAGTCTCCATCCTTGGAGATACTCAAAAGCCATATGGAAACTGTCCTGGACAACTTGCTTTAAGTAACCCTGCTTGAGCAGTATCCCTTCCAAGCCCAACCATTCTATGATTCTGTATATGATACATATTAATTAGGTGAAAAGAGATGCAATTTGATAGAAAATTTATATGGAAATCAGTGCTATTAGAATTCAAGTTTTAGTCACAATCTTATTATTTATATAAAATAGAGTAAACAGTAATTCATGGAAGTTTGGTGAACTGCTCATAAGCATTACTGCATGCTCCACTGGAGATCCTATTTGCTGCCAGTGATGGGATGTAAATATCATTTTTTGAGAAATAAAATGGTCTCATTTTCTCCAGTATGAGAAGACATTAGCTAGCAAATATGAAGACACAACACTGCAAATGTAAATGCATTTGTTGTACTTGAATAATTAGAACTTGTAATTTCTTTTAACTAGAGACAGAAAGCAAGTATCATAGACATGGAGGGAACCTGAAGACAGGGAGCAGCGAGCTAGGATCTGCTGTCACAGGATCATCTCTGACTACTGTTCTTCCGGCAAGTGTTTTTGTTCTAAAACAGGTGGTGACTCAACTGCCTTTTGTCCACTAAATGTTCTTCTATATAGATTTTTCTTTAAGTCTTCACTGACAAAAGCTTGTCTAATATTGAAGCATGCTGAGTTCCTTCAAGTCTCTTTTAATTGCAAGGAAAAATAAATAGTGAACCACTCAAAAGTGTCTGCAGTGTTAGGGCACTGACTTTCTGTTCTCATAATGTGTGTTGCTCAGATTTTGGGTTCTTTGACATATTTTTTTTTTTTATCATCCACTGGTTAATACTCTTCCTTTGCCATTATGAAAATGAATGTTGTTTGAGAATATTTGAATAAGGTCATACTGCATTGGGGAAGACATATGCAAAAAAGAGATCCAGTTGTTGACATGGAAACCAGAGATGACAAAAGACTGACATAGATGAGTTGGGAATTACATGGTGAATCACAATTAGCTTTTAGAGATATCAAAAGGGTACTGACCAACAGCTACAGATATTCAGACTTTGTCACTGTCTCCTGGTCTCTAAGAAGTGCAGGTGGATGGCAAACATCCATTCAGATTCTGTGGTAAGACCAAATGGTACGAAGCAAAGGTGCATCTTGGCCAGCTTCCTTGTTTTTTAATCCAAGAGTAGGAATGATTAATTGCAATTCCAGTTAGTTTAGAGTACTGGGAAGTGGTGTAATTTATCTTTTTTTCTCTCCAGCAAAGACTATAAGATACAGAGACACTTCAGACATTTCCAAACTCCAGATATTCCTGTCAGTGGGAGTTGTGTGTAGAGGGAAATGATCTGTGTCGTTACTTATTTACACAAGTCTTTAGTTTTCCATATAGCTTCTGAGGATTTCCTGTTGACTTAAAAATGTTAGCCACCACATCTATTTTCAGTCTTGTTCACACTGATAGGACGATTTTGAAAATCCTTTTTTTACATACATCTCCCTCTTTATAATTGCGGTGCTACCTTTATATGATCTGTACATTAATCATCAAATGTATATTTATTCCTGCATTTACTGATTTTATAGTGATTCGGTTTATTTATTTCCTTTAGGGTAATAACTTGATACTATATATTAAAATGCAGGCAGTGTAGAGATTGATCCCAAATCTGGAATATGGACATAGAGAAGTTTGGAACCTGGATTCACAAAGCTGAAATTTGAATGAGAGCTCTTACAGTGCTACACTTGTGTTGTGACCTTAGCATGAATCCACATTTGGTTCTGAGATCCTGGAGTTTCAGATATGTAGTTTTCATAGCAGCTTTATATTGAGAAATAATTCTGGTTTAGCAAGTTAATAATCTTTTCCCTGTACATTCCTTAAATGTAATTTTTTCATGTTCCTGCTAATATGTAGTTTATGAAACCAGCTTAAAGATCAACAATATAAAATACAATCTTTAAGTGAGGAAAAATAATCTTTCTATAACAAACTTCTATTTTGTAGTCCACTGATAAGAAAAGTAAAGTACTTTCCAGTGAAAGCAGAAAAGAACTAGCCAAGCAAGCCAGAGTAACCAAAGAGGAGAGAAGAGCTCACATAGATGGAAGACACAGGTATTTGATATCAAGATTAGCAGATGGGATAGACTTGAGTGAACAGCAAGTGGAGGAGGCTATTATTTCTGATGACAAGGTAAATACTGATTTAATTGTTATTACAAGAAATATTTCCAAAATCTTCAGTGATTTGAAGCTATCTCACAATTACCTACAATTGCTTTTTTTTTTTTTTTTTAGTTTCAACTAATAGAACAATTCTTTGCCCCTAGTGGACTTAAAAAGTTGCTCTTCTTTTACCAAGATGTATTGCAGGTATGTTTTCGTTATTGCTTCTGCAAAAGCTAATTTGCATTTAAAAAAAAATCACATAACTGTTGCAGAATTTAAAAAAATCTTAATGTATTTTTTGTTTTGCTATTTATGCCAGTGTGGAAAGAACTTGAACCTCATTGTTTAAATACTTCCATCTTGACTTACATGGAAATTGCAGCCTTGTGGTGTAGTTTGATACTGTTCTTGTTTTCATGAGAGGAAACTTAAAAATGGCCAAGTAAAAAAACAGATTTCAAAAGTGATAGAGATAATTGAGACAAAGTGTTCATGGTAATCAGTGTTTAAAATACTAGATTAGCTAGCATAAGTATTATAGGAATGGGGGGGCTGTTTATGTAAGAACCAGTTTATTTTCTTTTGGTTTGAACTGCACCACCTCCATTATGGACAAAGCACTAGTTCAAGGGGGTGAAAAATGATGCAATTTCTTTCTAAATTAAGGTGGCATCATATTCTGGTCTGTCCTATTCTGCAGAAAAAAAGTTTGAAAAATTGTGACTAGAAATAAGGTAGTTGTGGTCCCCAAGGTGTAGTTTTCTCCCTTTACGTTTTGAGAAGGAGAAGCCTCTGCATAAAGAGTGAAAGAATTTGTTTAGCTTCCACTGAGTATGTGATATCAGAAGGTGCCAAGTGACCTTGGCATTGCCTAACACAACTGTCTGTTGTGGGCTTCCAGAACTGCAGAAGTCCTTCATCAGTCCTTTCAAATTGTGCCAGTGAGGAGCCGTGGTAGGGAGAGCTAATTCACCCTGTGGTGGTATTTTGGGCTTGTTGAGGAGAAAAACTCCTCCACTGATAATTCTTGATCATCAGTTAAATGCAGAATGAATTACAGAATCATTATAACCTAGATAAATGAAAAGAACTTTTGAGTGTTACTGGAATTGCTTAGAGACTTTGCAAAGCACAGAATGAACTCTGCTGTCAAAACAATTTAATCAGTTTTTCATTACACTGGGACTAGGCATGCACATTTCTGGGATGAATATCTTGTTCTCTGACTTAAATCAAGATGAAACTAAAAATCTTGACACTATTTTCCTTAACTGACAAATCAGGAATAAATGCCTAGCCTGGGTTAAATGAAACATTTCATTGCTGCATTAAATTTTGTTTTATTTTGACCCTTTTAACCATTAAAAAAATTGTGAGAGTTCTGTTTCAGAAGCAGCATAGCATAAAAATGTTTCTGATGGACAGTATAAATGCCATCTCTAGCATATTCCACCACATTCTGATGAATTAAGAGATCTCGTTAATTTGACTGTTCTGTCAACAATTTGATTTCAAGCACGTTGGAGAATTGAAGTTTACTCAAGGGCAGTATTACATGTGTTTGCCCTGTTGTTCTTGGAAACAAAATACTGAGCAGGGCAGACTATTGGCCTGACTAGTAGGCATGTGCTTGCCAAGGTTTATCAAAGATCCTTTCTTTGCTGCTTCTCATCTCTTCATCTCTCTTTTTCACTATCTTAGATGCATGATGTTCCCTTGAAACCACGTGCACATGCTGATTTGGGGTGGAAGTGAGGAGCCACCCCTGTATATCACACATTACATGTTCAGTCTAACAGGAGCTGAACACTTGACTTCCTAGAAAGACTCTCCTCAGCTTTAAAGAGAAATATACCTGCAAGCTTGTCCCACATATTTTTCTGTCACATTCTTCCAAGTTTCAACAGATTATTTTCCAAAATACATGACACATAATTATAGGGAAGCAGGTTAGGTTTAGGCTGTATTGTTGCTTCAAAGAGAAGAGGTTAGAGATATATGTCAGTGGAGAGGGACCAGTGCCACCAAGGCTTCCCTGGCAGAAAGTTTTTCTGTGATGTCTGGTTAAAGAAATGAGCAGAAAGCTAAATGTCTTTGCATTGTTGACAGGATCTAGCTGATGGCATTGCTTGTGAGTCCCATTCACTGTTACATTTTGACTCTGCAGACCAAGCATATGATTGTTTCTGTGAGACATTCAGTTTGTTTTCATAGAGGAAGTTTCAGTAGGAATCACTTCAGATTTAATTTTGTTTTCTTTTCTGAGACTTTTCCTCCTCCTTGTATTTGTTGTTGTTTTTTGGTTTTTTTTTTCCCTGAAAGAATGGGTCTGTAAAACTGTTTACTGGGATTCAGGCAAAACTTATTCTCTAGAGAATGCAAACCTCATGATTTGTACCTGGGAATTACAAACTGAATCAAAATGGACTTAGTTATAATTCATATATTCAAATGGAGGAAGTATTTGTATTATATAGTTTTTACTTTATTAACCTCTTATTTATATTTTAATTGCTAGCAAATGTCAAATGCATCATTAAGGCCAGATGGGTCAACAAACAATTTGCCTCAGAAGAATTTATTTATTGCCATGGGTTCCACTGAGGTATGGTTGAAAAAAATCCTTAGATGACATTTAAAAAGTAAAATATTGAAAAGGCTTAACTGTTCTGCAGTGTTATACAGTTTTTTGTAATCCTTGGATAGATATTTAAGTACTTAGTCCCTGTTCTTGTAATGGAGGGTCTCCCAGCATTTCTTGAGCTGAGGTTGGCCTTCGTCAGTAAAGTAGTGATTTCACGATCTGAGAGGAGAGCAGGCCAAATAAATCCTTGTTAAAAATTGAAGATCCTAACAATTTTTTAATGACTGCATGTTAAGTGTTTTCCAGGGCTTGTGCACTTCTAGTTTAGAAGTGCAGTTTTTCAGTGGTTTTCTATGCACCTTCATATAATAACACTGCACATTACTAAAAAAATACCTTTAATAAATCCTTTCTTCCATTCAAATTCTTATAATAATCTCCTCCCTGTAATATCAAGCATTAGTCAACAGCACATTCAGAGTAATCATTAAGATTTTTTATTAATTTTGATTTTTTTCCATCTCTTTTGGGGGAAATTGCTCTTCATATACAATGGTCTTTGAATATGGCCTGGTGATGCTTTGGTTTTCATTTTTGTTCTTATTGTTGTTGTTTCTTGTTAGCCCCAAAGAGCTTATGGCAACACTGTAATGCCAAAAAAGACATAGCAGAAAAATTCTTTCTTGCTTTCAGGGGAAAAGTGAGTTTCATTCCTCTGCCAATTGGGCGAACTAGAATGGATTTTCAACTTTGTTGCGGATGAGTTTTTATTAGGTTTAAAGGATACAAAATAAGCATCTTTCAAGTACAATAACAAGAAATAGCCTAGCTCACAAACTCTCCCTGTACTGCATTTTCTTAGTAGAGGTGCAACATTGCACCAGTCTGTCCAAAAGGGAATTTTTGGCATTCTTGTGTCAGACGGGGAAAAAACAGTATTTGATTTGAGAAGGAGAGATTTTCAAATATCCTGCAAACAGTTTCACTATTTCTTTTAGTAATTGATTTTTTATGGTTTTGTTTTAAGCACATTTTTAGGGTAGGTAAATTTTAAAGTAAAATACTTTTATTGTATATTTGTGTTCTTTTTAACTGTATGCATTTGGTCCTATTTCCAGGACTTTACAGGAACTTGTGCATTTTTCCTAAGAACATCAGATGAAGTTATAACTGCATCAAATGTCTCTCAGGTCAGAGCAAACTCATGCAGTATTCACATGTTCATATTTTCTCAGACCTTTTTTCATGCAACTGGAGTCAGAAAAAAATGGGGAATGCTGTCATTAATATGTCTAGTTTTATGGTTAACAGAAGGTCTTTTTCATAAGAGTAAGAATTTGTGATAAAATAAAATTCTAATAATTTATAAATTAGCTACTGCAGTATTATTAAAACCCATGAATTTAATTAATAAAAATAATTATTAATTAGTCAATAAAACATAAAATTTAATGACATTAGGAAATAAGAACCTAAAACGGAAGATTTTATTTTAAGTATTGAGCCTGAATTATTAAAATGCTGCACTTAAACTGTATCTTTTAGACTTTTAAAATAAAGATAATTTTGAAACTAACATAAGGTTTTCCAGCCTCTCATAGTTTGTTGTGTATTAAAAAATACAGTTAACAGCCTTTTCTGACTTTCAGAGATACTCATGTTGCATAGTTATGGACTGTGAATGTGTCTGCCACATATCTAAATTTCACTCAAATAGTGTAATGCTGCAGAAGTTGACATGCATTGCGCTAATTTTTGTTTCTTCCCAAAGGAGGTGAATTTTGGCATGTTTGACTGTACTAATGGAAATATTCTTCAGGGCCTGGAATTCTTCCTGTCCCAGATCATGATACCGGCGCTGAAATCCCAACAGGTAAGCAAACAATCAGTCTTTTTCCTCAAGAATACATGGAAGTAAGGCTTGTACTGCTGCAATTCTGTTTGTGCATCTGTTGGACCTAGAACACAGGATATAAGAAGATAAAAGTCTAATATAGGCCTTTATGAGAGTAATGCAATTTGTACATATACAAATGTTTGAAATTCATGTAGCTACTCTTTATTTTCTGGAAATAGTGCCAGCTTTAATTATTGTGACAAAGGAGAACACAGCAACCATACCGAGGTAAAGCTGTGATGACTTTATGAAAACTAGATTAAACCTGCATTGTAAGAAGTGTCCAGTCTTGGCAGCACAAGGGATTGGTCCGTGACTTTATTCTTGGAGCATGGACAGCATGAACACTGTTGTATTCACTTCTTTGAGTTGTCCTCATTCTGTGGCACTTGTAAAGCATCAGTTTGTTCAGGGTCCTTGGAAGCACGCGTTCAGAGGTGGCAAGTACAAAGAAGCTCACTGTGTGCTGAGAATGATGGTGTTGTATGCTGCTGCCATACGCTGTCATTTTCTCTCCCCAGGAGCAGAAAGGGACTTTAGAGTCTGTTGTCTCTGTTCAGAAGGAGAAAAATAAAGCTAAACAAAATACAGTTCAGTGTGAAATAAGTAACAGCTGACTTCAGAGTCAATCAGAGACTTTTACTTCTTAGAGTCTCATGCTTGTCGTCTCTTCTTGTCTTACTGAGTAATTAAATCAATGCACACTTTAAAGTATTGATGAGTATATTTTAAAGGTCATGTTGATAAATCTTTCTATACTGCCATGAGTAATGAAGCTTTTCTAATGAAAAATACCTTTTGTGGTCAGAAAAAAAAGTAAGCACAACCCTCACTTTTTTATTTTTGCATAAATCATAAAATAATCAGAACTGGGGAGCTGTGAAAGAAGGCTTGAAGAGCAGACAGATACAAGACTTTCTGTATGCAGTGGATAAATTCGTGGGTACTTTGTCATCATCTAGACAGAATATAGAAGATAAAATTCAGCTCACAAAAGTGGATATTGATGTTTATGTCAGAAACTTACAGAACCCATCTGACTACATAACTGCAGGTGAGTAATTCCTACACCAAAGCAAACAAAATGAAGCTGTTTATAAAATAAATGTTATAAGTAAAAATTTACTTTGAAGAATTAATTCATTTTCCCTGAGCTGTTTACATTTTTCTGCTTACTCTTGCCAGGTTTGTGATTGTTTAATTATAAGACCATCAATCATTTGCCCATATTTTAGTTCATAGATCTTAAAGAATTAGGTAGTTGCTTGATATATCATGCAAGCTGGTGTCTGAATCTCTCCTAGTTTACTAGCCAAGTACTAGCTGAGTGAATCCATATACTAGTATGTGTACTATTCTCTTTGTTTGATACTGGGAAAATCCTATCCAATGTTGTCTGACTCTGTGAATAAAACCACAGTATTTATAAAAAAAATTACTTATTTACATATATGTTTTTGTAAGAAAAAGAGTAGTTATGTCTCTTTCAACAATAGCTTTTTACCATTTCTCATGAACTCACCATATTTCTGTTTCCATTGTAAAGGATATGCAATAGTAACAGAGTAGGTAGACACAATCATTATATATGTACACCTTGTTGTTACAGTCGTAATCTTTTCCTGCTGGTTGGTGATTCAAATATACAGAATGTACAGAGGCTCAGGTTATGTTTGGCAAGAACACTTAGCTTCTCTAGTTTAAATTTCTGTATTTATTTTTTGGTGCTTATAAAACTGTCCAATTCTATGTTTTTGAAGGCACTAACAGAGAGGTCACTGAGAAACTTGAAGAAGTGGTCATGATTTGGACCAAACAGATTAGACAAGTTTTAGTGGAGAGTGAACAGATTAGAAGAGAAGCTGATGATGTTGGTCCATCTGCAGAGCTGGAACACTGGAAGTCAAGAATGTCATCATTTAACAGGTGAAATCCCTGCATTATTTCTCACAGAGGCCTAAAAAAAAAAAGGATTAAAAAAAAAGTGTAAACTTATATTCCAGACAGAGAGTATTAAGTATGTTTCTTTCTTCAAAGCCTTTTAGATGAGATCAAGAGTTCAAAAGTAAAGAAAATTATAAGTATTCTTCAGGCAGCAAGATCAAAGACATTACAGCAGTGGAAGGAACTGGTAATTACTACTTTCTAATTTGAATTTTAAATTATTACAGTACTGTATTGTGATATATAGAGAACTGAACACAATGCTAGAAATAAAAATAACTTTGATTGTTTATGCTGGTTTTACACTGTGGTTTATTATCCATTTGTTGGAACATATAGCATCAATGATCTTGAAATTAAATAGATACCTTGAAAAGAAGTCAGTGCTTTTGTAATGTTGCTTTTATTAACATTATAAGTGGAAAGGTTGTGCAAAAGTAAAGTAGTGCAGCAATACAGCATTTTTCTGTCTCTGACAAGCTGAACCCTGTGCAGGCCAGCTGTAGAAGTCTGAAAGTCCTTCATAATGCTTTTAGAGTTGTTGAGAGCAGACTTCTAGTGGCATAACTGCTACTTCATAGGAATGGATATCTGTAATGTCGGCTTATCAGGCACAATTGTGGGCAAGCCAGAAAATAAGCTGTAGATCATATACAGTCAATGAGACCCCCACCCACTCCCACCCCCAGAATGTAGGTCTTCTACTGCTTAAGAAAGTATTCTACTCTTTTAAGAAGAGACCAGGAAAAGTTTTTGATTTTGTGATTACCATATTTGCAGACTTTTATGGTAAATGGAATTTGGATAATTGAAAATATCTGTACAGAGCCAGTAAGAGTCAAGGATGATGAACTACATTTCTTTCTTCCTATGAACTAGCCCTCTAAGTAGTGAATAGTTTCACCTGACACGAGCATAAGGATGTACAGGCATTAGTTGTGAAATCATTGTCCCTCACAAGTGTTTATCAAACAATGTTGGGAAGCACCCTGGTAACATTTCAGGGGTCTTGTCTAAGTTCTGTAGAATGGTTCCTCTGCAGAAACCATTCTGAAGTCTAAGTTGGATCCATAAGGAGGAAAAAGCTTTGCAGGTCTAAGTAAGGACTTCTTTTAAACCATATCCAAAATGTTGCTGACCTTGGAAGTTCATAGCAATTTTTGCATGTAGAAGCAGTTATTTCTCTTGTGAAAAACAAATAGCATATTTGAAAACACTTCTGTGGGAAAGTGTTTGTAAGATTTAATCATAGCCTTGTGTGCTGTAAAAGAGAAAGAACCTGCTCAGAAAATTTTCACAGTAATAATTCTATTCCTTTCTTTTTTTTTTTCTCATCCCTTCAGGACAGTAGTATAACAATTGCTGCCAATGAAGCTAAGGACAATGTGAGATATTTATATACATTGGATAAATTTTTTGGTCCACTTGCCCATGCTTCACCTGTAAGTACTGTAAAGGCACTTAATGTGAAATTCAAAAAAGAAAAGAAGGGCTTTTGTTGATGTAAAAAAGCTATTTTTCCTTTTAATGTTAAACTCTTTCACTTACTTATTAGTGGACAGCTTAATTCCTTAGGCATTAGTTAATTGTGCTTATTAATTTTGAATTAATCAGATAAAAATACCTTTTTTTTAAGTAGTCATCATTCCAGAAGATAATTGAAGGATTTGAAAATAATAAGTATCAGATTGTGTTTTTCTTAACCCAGTAATGATCTGAATTGCCTTTGTGAGCTTGGGTCTCACATACAGCAGCTCTTCTGTCTGTATGCTTTAGTTAGGAATTACTTGGGATTGTTTTATTGCAAAAGTCATAAAATTATCTTAAACCTTGGGTTGAGCTGAAATTGGCCAGCTTCCACTTATTTTGCAGGTTAAAGCTCTTTCTCTTGTAGGATGCACTGTCAATAAAATTAATTTTCATAACCATATGGGTCTCAGAGTTCATTTTTTAAAGTGAGAATATGATTTTTAACTATACAGGCATTAGATAAAATTGTGTAAGCTTGCATAGTTCAGAACATTTACACATAATCCAGCTGGTAACAATTTTTCTAAATTATATTTTCAAAGCTTAATCTCTTTTGAATCCATTCTGCTATTTTACACTGCACTTCTTTTGCAAATATTCACTGTTCTGACATATTGGACTTGACTTTTAGACACCTTTGCCATAATTTTTTTATTCTTTTCTAGACCAGTCTCTTGTTCTGGGTTTCAGTGTATCTGGCTTGCATTAATTTCTCTGAAATATTTCCGTGAGACAGAAAACTCGCTTTTACTGGACACTAGTTCAGTGTCCAGTAAAGGTGAGATTCTTTTTGCCTTGCTTCCCCCTTCTGGATTTCTCTTCTGTATAGATCTAGACAAAATGAACAAAGGCCAACTTTCTTGTTGTCTTTCCTACAGAAATCCAGCTCTTTTCCAGCAGTGTATGAGCTCTTTTCTTCAGGCAGTATATTCCTCTGCAAAGCAGATTGCAGCACCTTCTTATACTAGAGGCCATGGCCAAGCAGAGTAGAGCCTCTGGTTTTCCTATGGAAAATCACAATCTGTAAAAGACCTATTCACTTATTCATTGTCCTTTTCCCATGCGTTTTGACTTGGTCAAGGTGTGATAGTGAATTAGATGGTCCATTTCATAATGACAAAAAACACAAAAATATGTATGTCCACTGATAAACATATTCCCACAGCTGTCACACTTTTAATTGTGTTAAATTTCAGGAAACTCTTTCTGTCTGACTTCTTTCTGATTTCTGTCTTTCCCCTTTTTCTTTTTTCTTTTTTTTTTCTGTTATAGGTAACAGTGATGGAACACATTCCCAGCTTAATGAACACTGTCTTTATGATCTACTGTACATCACCGTACTACAACACATCAGAGCACATGACATCCCTGTTTCTTAAAATCACCAATCAAATGATTAACACATGCAAGACCTATCTATGTGAAGGGGTTTCAAAAATCTGGGACCTGGACAGGTGATGGAATTTTAATAATTTCATTTTCTGTTGTTGACATTAGAAGTAAAATTACAGATTAATCATCAAGATGATTAATAGGTAAATTTAAGTAGCCCTTTGTCCTCCTACTAGTCACTGATTCCTGTGATAATTTTAAGTTGGCGGCTACTAATTCTGTGTAGAAATAAGTACTCTGCAAAAACTAATTTACAATGTGTTTTGAAAAAAACTGTTCTTGGAAACTGCAATATATGCTAGTATGCAACATTGGATATATTGTCCACACAGATTTTTTTAGACCAAAACACACTTAAGAAATTGGAACTGGGAGCTGAAATACTTCATAAAACAGGTCCAAGGACAGACTGACAAAGTTCCATCCAAGATTTTTATTTTGCTGTTACTGGACATGAAAGTCAGTTTGAGAAAGGGAACAATATATAGTAGGGCCAAAACTACAACTCAGTTGTATTGTGGTACGTTTCAGGGAAAGGATGAGTTAGCTGCTCTACAGCTACTTGCCCAAGTGCTACACTCAGCATAAGTGGAAGCACAGAGGTGTTTGTATGAAACTTATTCATTGGGTGGTAAATACTGATGTCATTGGCAGAACAAGTGTATCTGAAGGATGACAAGTGCAGGTAATATAGGAAGAACATATAGAGCAGGTCAATTATTTTCATGCAAAAAAAGAAGGGGGAAACCACAGAGAGAAGTTAAGATGAACACGACATCTGAAGTTGTCAACTAGGAAATTAATAATTGGAATAGTCTTTTGGAATAGTCTAACTAGAGTAACATTGAGGGTATTGACATGAAAAGGAAAAGGTGTTACAAGCTTCATCAAAGCAGATAGTCAGGAAGTCTGTGGTTAACTTTCAGCCAAGTCAATGTGACACTGAGGTGACAGGTTAGGATACATAAAAGTAAATCTAACAATTTTGATTCCTCCTGTATTTTGGTGTTGATAAACGGAATTTTTCAGAAATTACCTGTAGTCAATTAAGTACTGGTTATGTTTATTCTAAAGAGTTAATGTAAGTAAAAGTAGAATAGTTCTTTTTTGTTTATTCTAGCTGATTTTATTTTAAAGACATTCTTCTCATTTATTTAATTGCTATCCCTGCAAAAGTTTGTCCCAGTTAATGGTTTCAGCCTGTAAATTTGACTATAATTTTAATCCCCAGTAATCTTTTGGAAGATGAAAGACAAAGCCAAAGTGGAGGAACAGCTCTGGGCAAATGGCTTATGGCTGGTTTCCATGCCTCATCTATGCATCTCATGTGGCACTTTCAGGGTTAATGAACAATTGTGTGTAAGATGTAACTATCTGTGCCCTTAGGAACTAAATTCTTCCTGGTATACCTTTTTAAAGAAACAGGACTCTCCTCATCTTCATTTCAGTGTGGAAAAATACTTCTCCAGTTTTGTCTGCTTAGGAAAAAAACCCCAAACAAACAAAGGAAAACCAATCAGCAATACTCAGATAAGGAATGTGCAAATGCACAAGATGAGGAACTTGCAAACTGCAAGCATTTGGTAGCCAGCATTAACCTGTTATACATCCTTTGTGGACTAGGACATGCAAGTTTTGGATTGATGACAACAAAACCCAAGATAAAAATATCCAATCTAGATAACAGGTTCAGTTCAAAACCTTTTGACTTAAAACGATCATATTTTGAGTGTTTGAAATGTAGTGTATAATTTTGTGTTCTTATTTTGCAAAGTTGTGCATTTGACTAAAATATTTTATTTTTATTTATACTCTTTTGAAGACCTTAGGATGATTCTCTGTCTTCTGTATTTTCTTCCTCAGGCAAGAATTGCTAAAGAGGATACAACAATGCATTTGCCTCAAAGAAAAGTACCAAGCATCCTTTCAGAAAATTAGGGAAGAGCTAAAGGAAAATCCAAGTTACAAACAGCTTGATATCAGGTAAATAACTCACTCCAATATTGAATCATATTGATGAGTACAATTTATAAATGAGATGTAATTATAACTGCTGGGTAAAAGAAAAGCTAAATATTCAATTAAGATGAAGTACTTTTCATAATCAGAAGATGACCTTTTAATTTTTATTCAGGAATAAATCAGGCTTTTGGCAGTCACTTGTCGATTCAGCACATATCCAATGGGACTTCAGGGGAAATTAGTAATTTGTTAACTGAGTACAAATAAATATGCATGGTACAAAATTGTAAAAAATTTGAATCATGAATATAAGTGAAAACACTTTCAGGGAATTCAGTCAGCTTTGAGCTGGCTTCTCTATCACAATGCCAAGGAGTGTTTTACCTGTATTGACACTTAAATCATGGGGCATTTCTTGGCATTGTTCATATTTTCTTCTCCTGCAAATATCTTATTTGAAAGGGTTACTCCTGTGAAATGTGGTTAAGGCTTTTAATTGACATGTAAGGATTTAGCATTTTCTAGTTTATATATGTGAGTTTGAAATTTTTTTGTGGAGATCTAATCATTGCAGTATTGTGTGTGTGTGTGTGTGTGTGTGTAAAACTTGATAGCAGCTCTGGTAGAATATATGTGGGTTAAATAAAAATCTGTTGCAGAGAGATATTCATAGAAATCCCTCTTTTTATTGCTAGTGAAAACTACATATTTGGAAAATTTGAGACCTTCTGTAAACGTTTGGAGAAAATTTCAGATATGAGCAATACTATGGAAAGTCTTTTAGAGCTCCAGCATATAAAAATAGAAGGCATTGACAAGATCACTACTCAATACCAGAGCATTGCTACAAATACAAAATCCAAAGAGTATGATGTTCTGGACCATAGGAAAAAAGAGGTACCCGAATTCAGCACTTCTGTGGCAATCATTCTGTTAATTCTGTGCTTTTCACTGGAGTTATGCAAAGAATGTTGAATATTATAAAAATGCATATCTTTTTTTGAAGTAACAATAATACAAATACTCTCATATCTTTTAATACAATTTGAATGTGTTAGGGTAAACTTGTTTTTTACTTCAAATGCTTTTGTTAACTTTTTGTAACTAGGTTTTGTGTGATACATAATCTACAAGATAATTTTCTTAAGCCTGATTGTTTTGAGATGCATGTATTTTGAACTGTAGAGTGAAAACTAATTTAGGTATGTTAACACACCAAATACAGTTTGTCTCATTATAAATGTTACTTAGTATTATTAAAGATAATAGTTATGGCACTATTATAGCAAAGTTAGTGCAGGCACATAATTGTACATTTTAGAGGGAGAAGGGAATGATATCACTCCCAGTGCCAAACAGAATGATAAAAACTAAAATGGCTTTTCAAATGCTCCAGTCTCATGTTTTAATCCTAGACATGCTGAAAATGAGCTGCTTTTATTGATCTATAGCCTGCTTGTTTTGCAGAGTTAGTGGCCTCACAAAAGAAGTTCTAGAAATATTGACTTACTCTCCTGATTTCCTGAACTAAAGCTTGCCACTGTCATTAGCTTTCCTTTAAACATTAACCTCAGGAGTGCTTTTGGCTTTCTTCTGACTTTGATGGCTTGTCTTTCTCTAATACTTGGTGTGTGTTTCTCTAATACTTGCTGCATGGCTCCTTTCTGAAAAAGAGTATTTGCTGTTCAGTGAAATTTGGAGGGGTTAAAAAATGGCATGACTTCTTTACACCTGAATGTTTGGAGCAATATCTATTATGTACTATCTTCCCAAGCTTGTGCAATGGTCTCTTTGAGAGAAGTTTACATTGAACTGTTTTTGTTAGGCCTTCAGTATTTTGGACTCTTAAGGAAAAGTTGTTATAGATAAACACCCAAATTACTTGTAGGAGCTGCCAAATTTGGGAACAACCTCCATTAGCCTGCAAGGTGTTCTAGAGAGCCTGCCACTTTACACTTGTCTTCAGTGGGTTTTATACCTGGACAGTGAGATAGACACTCTCCTGTGGCAGGGCTGCAAGTAGCTTTGCTCTCTCTGATGAAATCATGAGTTTTCCTCGGCCTGTCTGTGCTCCTCTGTGCTCCTTTGTGCCTTTGTATTCATGAAGATGAGGCTTTAATCATTTAACCTAGCACTGCTTATGTTTTGTTTGCTTTGCTTGGTGAGTAAATTACTTTGCTGCTGGTGTTGCTCCTGTTCTTTTTAATGCAGTGCTGAACACGCACTGGGTAGATAAAACAGATTCCTGAAAAGCTTCACAGAAATTATTTTTTGCTTATAAAATGAAAGCAGCCTTATAGATGATTTTTTTTTTCTTTTGCTTTTATTCTAGTTTGAAAAAGATTACCTTGAATTTAAGAACCAGATTGCAACATTGTATGAATCTATACAGGAATTTGTGGATTCCTGGTTTGAGAAGACCTTAACTGTAAGTAAGGTACCAAATACAAACCCCTGCTTCTGGTGTTTGGAAGGGCCAAGTACCCATAGCTCCTACTTCATTACTGCCAGTGTTCTGTGCTGTGCTGGTGGCTGCCTGAGATGATGTTGGAGGACATCAAACCCATTACAAATGTTCTAGAAGTTGCTTACAGAAGTGCTGTAAAGGAATGTTCATTCTTACTTGGTGCCAAGTGTGTTCCATGTTTCCATACCAATTTTATAGCTCCATATTTTGAAGCTTATTTTCTTTCTTCATCCTTCAACATTCCTGTTGCATTTCTAAGTTATTCCTGTTTCACTGGCATGAATAATGAAATAATATCTGCCATCTGTTTCCTTAATGTCAGTATTGTTCAATGGCTCAGGCCCTGATCAGATATGAGATGTTAATGAAGTGTGAGTAAAGGTGTAGGTGTTCTACCACAACTGTTTGCTGAAAAGAAGGAGAGAGGATTTGAGAGTCAGAAAACCCCCAAACTGTAGTGATGGCAGTTTCTTGGTTTATACAGTGGTAAATATGTCCTGTGTGGGACAAAATATGGAAATTAAATTCACAAACTTGTCTGGATGGATTTTTCTGTATACCGTAGAAAATGACTTACAAATTTACGTAGCATATTCTAAATTAATTAAAAAATAAATAAAATTAATTAATACAATTAATAAAATACTTTATGGACAATGACTTTCTGAACTGTTGTCTTCTGAAACAAATGCTCCATCTTCCTTTTTAGACTGAACAGATGCTGGGATTTCTGATGAAACTTGAAGTAATAGGAGAAAATAATATTGATCTAAATGAGAAGTATACCATTGTTCTTCAACAGTACAGCCAAGACTTAGAGTTCATTCAAAAACTCTATCAGAAGGAAAAGGAAAATCCACCTATACCACGTAATATACCACCAGTAAGAATGAAGTAAACGAGAGAGAAAAATTAGTTTATTTCTTGACTGTTTTGAAGTTAATGAAAATTTAACCTCATATCTTCTGTGTTTTAGGTAACAGGGAAGATTATGTGGGCCCAGCAGTTATTCAGAAAAATTGATCATCCAATGATGTTCCTTAAAAAGAAAACCACACTTTTGAAGGTTGGAAATTAGCAGAGGAGGTTTTATCCTAATCTTTCAAGGATGTTATTAACAGAAAGACAATTTGCTTATATACTTCTACAACCACTATTCTAGCAGCTTGTATCCAAGCTCATCCAACAGTGGAATAATTTGTATACCTTTCTCAGTGAGCCATTAGTGCCTTGTATATGTCATTATATAGACTTTGTTCTATGAACAAGATCGGGAGGAAAAATCAGGAAAAGAATTGAATACTACATAATAATTGAATTCCTAAATATATTGCTATGTTTCTGTGTCTTATCTTGTCTCTAAAACAACATAATTTAGAGATTTCTATTTCTTTTGTTTTCCTGTGGTGGAGAGGAAAAGCCTTGTGAAGGGCCTTTCTGCTGTGTTAGACTCATTGAATTGTTTAAGAGGTGCTTTTTTTTTTTTTCCTCCTAAATTGCAGACAATGGAAATGAAAAAAGTTATCAGGAACTACAATAAAATGGCTGCAGTTCTTTTGGAATTTGAGCTTATTTATCATAGGGCCTGGTGGAGGTTTGCTGACCAGGCTAGGAATGCTCTGTGTGCTTCCTTACTTGTCAGGCACCCAGAAACCAAGGTAAATATGACCTATTCTTTCTATTACTGTCACATGATTTAGTATTGCACATGCTACTTAATCATGCCATGGATAGACAAGAAAGCATTGGAGTAACCTTAACCTAAATAGGGTTAAAAAATTAGCTACTTGACTTGAAATATTTTTTCCTTTTTGTGTATATTTATAATACGTCTCATAATGTTTCTTCTTCATAAGGCTTCTGTCTTATTCAGGGTATAAAAGGGGCAGTATCCAGCAAATACATATCTACTACTGACTTATCTACATTCTTTAGCTATTGTTTCCTTGTTCATTTTCTATATTAACCAAAATTTTAGTCAAGAAAGGAATTTTTTGTTGGGTCATGGTCTTTTCTGCAGTGATCAATATCACTGTGTTGAATATATTGCAATAATTCATTAATTTGCTTTCAAAATTGATTGCTGGGGCAGAAAATTTTACCATTCTTGCTTCATCAATTTTTTTTTCCTGCTGTAGTGGAGAGAAATTATGGTTAAAATGTGGCAATTTGTGTACTAATGATTCCATAATGGACAGCAAGAACATAGTTTTCAAATTTATGCAGCATCTTAAAAACATCTTAAAAGCTTCTTTAGTGCCCTCAAAAGTGCAGAGATTAACCTTCACAATATTTCTCCCTAGTTACTGACAGAGAAGCTGAGTTGAAAAGGCAAATTAACTTCCAGAGAATGTAGCTGCAGAACTAGAATTAATCTTGGGAAGTCATGGGAGCCAAGAGGTTAGGGCACAGTGAAGGAATCACAAGAAATTGAAATCAGTGTGAGATATTGGTTGATTAATGCTTTGGGAAACTCATATATTTCTAGAAGAAGAAATTAATATTTTAAAAATCCTCTCCAGTCAAGTCATTTTCTTGTCTTTATATGATCCAATTACATCACACTACATGCAAGTACCCAACTAGTGTCTTATTTTCTATTTCTTTTTTTCACTGCTACATGAAGGAATTATTTGTAAACTTAGACCCAATGGTTCTGGAAGTACTTTATGAGACAAAATACTTGAGAAAAATGCATTTTGAAGTTTCAGATGTTGTCCTTGGCTTGTGTGCAGATGAAGAACAGATTAAAAGACATCAAAGGGAGTGAGTGAACACTTTTTGGATTTGTTTCTCATCTGCAAAGGGGAATCCCTGCTTTTGAATCTGTTGCATATATTGCTTTTGGTTTATTATAATTTTTATCTTTGATGGAGTTTAATTGAATTTTAATTGCTTTCCTCTGTATTTCCGTATGCACATGCAGTTGTTCCTATTTGGAGACATATCTCGTTACTTGGAAGCATCTACATGTTTCTGTTTTGTCACTTCAACAGCTGCTCTCTAAGTGAAGCTCCTAGGTAGTGCTATTATTATTGTTACAGTGCATCTGTGCACTCTAATATTGCAATTACACTCCAAAATGTTACACTTCGCATCAGAAGTTTTTTTTTTTCCTGTTAAAAAGTAATTTGGAATTTACCACTTGATTACTGCACAACCCAAACATGTCTAAAGGGAATATGTTGCCTAAGTTATAGCTTTGTCTCTCACGTTGAATATCTAAATTCACTTTTCTTGATTTAAAATGATTTCTTTCTGTTTCTTGTAGCAGTCCAAATCTCTGCTGCAAGAGTTCTTTCATTCTCAGGGATGCTGGTTGTTAATTCTAGAACTCTCTAAGTAGGGATGTTCAGTGTTAAAAAAGCAATGCTTTGTGAGGAGTGTTCTTAAATTTTTAATTAGAATTGGACAAAAAGGGATGAAATTTAAAGAGTTTCATAAATAGTTCAACTCTTCCTCTCTTTTTCTGTTGTTGACATTTTGAGTGTTTCAGTCTTATGATGCAACGTTTTTCACTGGTCTTCTGTGGAGTGTTTAAGGGCAACTAGTCATAAATTTTTAGTGTGCAAGGCAAACTCTGTGCCACAGATCTTCAAAATCTGTGCCAAATTTTGCTATCCAGCAGGAAAAAAAGTACAGAAAATGTTTGCAGTAATAAAAAAAGCCCAAACTTAGCTTCTACTCTAAAAAACCTTCATACTGACTACCAAAGAAAAGAAGAAAAAATTAAGGGTGTAGATTTTTGACTAACAACATTTAAAAAACAGTTCTGGGTATAATGTGAATGGGTTATCTCAGTATATGGTTTGTAACAACAGTGTCCAAAAGAATGATTTTAATCTAGTCCAGAACACAACTATTTGTGGTTTTGCAGCAGTTCTTGTAAGGAGCCCATTATGTATCTGACCTTTGAATTATATTTCCATCTAATTCTTGTTTATGCAGTTCTTTTGTGCAGCTCCATTTTCATGAACTGTATTATTAAGCCTTGTTTCAGAATTTGGACTCTTTTTCTTTGGAATCCAGGGTTCTAAGTGGTTTGTATGTAGCTTTTCTTATAAGCAGTGTAATATCATGGTATGTCTTCTGAGATGGGAAGATGGAAACAAAAATGCCATGTTTTCAATTTCCAGTTTCTGTTTTTCTTTTTTAAATTGTAAATAATTTTCCTTGGGAGACAAATTCTGTCAGTTGATCACAATCACCTTGCTGGAGGTATTTCTTCAGTCTGGTTCTGCTGTTGATAAGGACTAAGAAGCCTGGCTAGAGTTAGGAAGAGCTGGGAAGAGTTCTTATTTTTATGATGGGATTAGAACTTGCAAATCTTATTAACAGAAAATGTGTCCAAAAGTTTGCGTGTTTCAAGTATCTGAATTAAGCACATTGTAAGCATGATCATGTCTTTCAGACTCCAGAACCTGTTGATCAGTTACAAAGAACATCTGAATGGGATTCCTGTTGTGCTGCAACCGCTGATGAAGCCATGGATAGGACAAATTGAGGATGCTTTTACCCCGGGCCTGATGCAGCTGTCATGGACTTCTTTGAACATCAATAAATGTAGGTAATAGGAGAAGAAGTGGTGAGCTGTTCACACTGTGAGATGCCTGCATTTATTTTTGTTTCTCTGTGAAAAATGTGTTTGTGTACTGATCTCTTCACTTTAGGTGGATAATTTTAGCCCAACTGCTACAAGAATATGAGACAAGAGAATGGCTATGGGTGTTTTAATGTCTTTTCTATAAAAACAAATCTTCAGAACTTATGCTGAACATCCTAAAAGTGACATGTCTGAAATCAAAGTTGGAGATTTCTGCCCAAATGCTATTTTTTTTCCCAAAAAAACATTTATTAAGCATTGAGATTTTCCACACAACCAGTAAGACACAACCTTAACCCTATCAAATACAGCATAAAATTGATTAACTGTTGGAAAATGTCATTGAAATGGGTATATAAAACCATCACCAAGACTTTCATGTTGCAGTTTCATGAGAAAACAATAACTCTTGCTTGCAAATTAGCTTTTCTGTTGAGGTTGATTGATGTTAGCTTTCCCTTTTCTTCTTCAAAAGGAAAAGCAGCAATATAAACAGGAACAGGTACAGTCTAAGTCTGAAAGTGAAATGTGGCGCAGGTTCATGCAGCTGTTTCCTTATGACTCTGCCATGTGGCACTGGTGCGCAGAGCTCTGACCAGTGCTTAAGGGCAGGGCTGGTGGCCTTTCAGCTTTACTTGGCCTTTACCTGACCAGAGCACAAATGGCAAGGGTTTTTTATATTTGTTTTATAGCTTTAAAATGAATTTTTGTGTTTAATGTTTTGCATTTTTTAGTAACACATGATAAGGAAGGTCTTTACAATAGTGTTTATTTATTTATTCATTTAGGTACTCTCTGCACTGAATAGGTATAATTCAGGTTGTAAATGGTTCTTTGTATCACCATTGGCTCTGAAGGAAACTTCCCTTTTCAACAATTTAGGTGTAATACAGGTCTCTGGGCTGTTTCCTGCTGTGTATGCACTGTGTCTTTTTGAAGTTGGGCAATGTCTGACATGCCCAGAATGTTTGTTGGACACCTACAAGTTAGCCCCTGGTTTGGTGTACACAAAATAGTTCTTACCTGCCAGCAATGTGTTGAACTTAAGCCTAATGTCTTATGTGTCTTTTTTCCATCTTAGAGAACTCCATCTAGAAATATAGGAGTCCGTAGTTGCCTTCTAGACTAAAACTCAGGAGACATGGAAGAAAAATAGATTTAGGACTACTGAATTTATATATTAAAAAAAAAAGTAATAAATTTGTTGGACTGCTTTTCTGTTTCAGACAATAAAAAAGTCAAGTTCCATCATTAAGCTCCTAGTAGCAAGAAATGACATTTCCCACTTAAAACATCAGCAATTGGACAGCCCTGTCACACTGTGGTGCCTTAGATTTTATAGTGATTTCTTTCTACAGTAGAACTTTGCATATATATATATATTTATATATATAATCATTATAATCATTATGGTAATAATAGTGACAAAGGACATCAGGTGCTGTATTTCTTTCTATTTTGCAATGGAAGGTATGAAAGGGGAAGGATTTTTCCAATCTGTTCAGAAACAGCAGAAGCAGTCGATTTTAACTTTAGTTTAATAAACACATTTGTTAAAGCAGTAAGTTTATCTGTTTCCAAAGTAAAGTAGGTCATACATATGAAAGAAGAAATCTAATGATTTAACAAGTCTTGGCTGGTGGAATTTTAGTAACTTAATTTATAAGTTAATTACAATGGTGAAGTACTGCTCTTTGCTATGCGTGTATGTAGGAGGACCAAAATAATTTTTGGGCACTGGCATCCTTTATGGTTTCAGTTCTGTTTTATTGATCCTTTTCATTACAATGTTATTACCAAAAATAAGAGATATTTTGAAGAATATTGTTCTGTTTATTTATGAGATGGTTTAATATAAAGATTAAAAATACAGCAAGTCCATGTTTCAGGCCTTCATTTCATATTTCATTGCCATTAAATCTTCATTTTATTGTAAAACTTGGAGGAGGCAGAAGTGGATGGGAGGAAGGGGAAATGAGACTTAAGAGGTCTGTGTTTTCTATTGATTTGTTTTAATTTTGTTATCCTTGTTTAGTTATTCAGGATGTTTACAGTACCCTGAGGGAGTTGGACTATGTAGTCAAAGCAGCATCTGATACCCTGGAATGCAGAATTGAAAGAATTCTGAAAGACATGTCGAACACTGCTCTGATAGTTTTGCCAGAAGATGATCCTATAGATGTGACTTCTTTCTTGGAACAGATAGAAAAGCTTGCTACTTCTGCTGCTTCCAAACTGTCTCAGTAAGTTTCTTCATTGCACTGACTTGAAGGCCATTTTTGGGAGGGTTTATTTGCTTTCTACTTTTGTATGCATAGAGGTTTTGCTTCTGAAATGTTATGTAACAGAGTACTAGTCGGGAGCAAAGTGATAGGCTTAGGATGCAGGGGAGAAACTCCAAAGTATCTTGAACACAGCAGTTGTGAAATAGCATAGTATTTGGCATTTAGCATTTATTTAGCATTTCTTACATTTGTTCCTATAGCATTGTAATAAGTAGCATGAAAAACTAAGATGGATAGGACTTGAAATCTCATCCACATGTTAATTGCTTGTTTCTTAATACTTCTTTTGTTTTTATTTGAATAGTTCTAATTTCACAGATTATTTATGATGAACCTGTTTTATTAGCTATAGCTGGAAAAAACTTTTTTGAAACAAAATTATTATGAAGTCCAGTTGAATCAGATATAATAGGATCTGACCAATTGTGTTTGTTTTTAGTCAGCAAGTTTTAAAATCTCTGCATGCTCAAGGAATAGAAACAAACAAAAAATATTGAAAGGGCATTTCCCTGCACACAAGTGCAGTGGGACAAGGGTTCTGTGCCTGGGAAATAAGCAAGGGTATACCTTATGTTTGATTCCCCATGGGTGACTGTAAGGTTGTTTTTGTAGGCAGAGCCAACAAGTGGAAAGCTCTGTGTATGAACTTATAGATATTCTTAAGCACAGTCTGGAAGCAGATGCTGGAAGAACTCTGGAGGTAAGACCTCTACAATGTTAAAAAAAAAAAAAAAAAAGTAGCCTAGTCAGATATTTGATATTCCGTTTATATACTGGATAATCTGATTATTTACCCAAAATTTTTCCTTTCACTGTTCAGGATTCCTTTGCCTGTACACATCTTGACGTGAAACAGAAAACACGCTGCCAAGAATGCCTGTCCTGTAGCTACTATAACCTGATGGGACAGCTTTGTCAGAAGAATACTGACTCTTTGATCAGATGTGAGTATGTTTTTTTTCAGATATGTTTAATTTTTAAATAAAACCTTAATATTTTTTTTCCCCCAGTCTTATTGTGGTAAAAAATAATTCTCACTTAAGTATTGCATTTATTTAGGCACAAAAATTTCTTTAGAGTCCTTAAGACATCGACTGCATGTTATTGACTCCAGATATCAGACAACTAAGTTTGTAGAAGTACACAGGGTTCCTTTGTTCAGAGCTGAAATTCAACTGGCTATTCCAAATATTGTCCTGAGACCAAGTCTTGAAGATATTCAGGTAACAAAATAATTGCACAATTCAGTCATTTATGATAAACCATTTATAAATGCATTGTTTTAAAGCAATATGTGCAAGTTTAATCTGGTGTAAGAACTAAAAGGAAGGGGAAGAAAAGGTAAATTTTCACTTGAGTTCATGATGACAGTGGGTACTGAGGGCATGGAACTATGGATCAGGTTTTTTTATACAGGCTATTAGAAGGAACTGTTTTTCTCAAAGCTCAGTAACTCAGTAATTCACAAACCTCTACTTAGAGGCAAATATTTCAAAATGAATGAAAAAGTAAAAGTGAATCAACACAGCCCGACTGACTTCCTAGTGTCTTTAAACTCTTTCAGAATTTAAAATCAGTTTAAAGTATCATTCATAAATTCAGCAGTAGTGAAATGTAAAGAAAAATATTACCAGCCTAAATTCCTAAATTGAAAAAATTGAAACACTCTTTTAAACTTACACTAGTTTAGCAAAATTCTTTCACACATATTTACAATATCCTATGATGTCTGAAATTCTTCAGAGTATTAGTTGTTTATGGTGTTGATTTCTGGACTTTTTATTTAGCATGGTGACTGTCAAAATCAGTAGCCGAGTTATTTCTCAAGTTTCATGTGCAGCCTTCATGGTGTTGTCAGTAAGAAATCAGGCCATAAAGTGTGACTTCAAAATACCATACATAGAGGAAGTCACCTGATAATTTCTGTAGCTGCCTATGTAGATTACAGACTATACCATCACAAATACAGACACATGTATTCAAGCATTCTGTGTGAACATGAAAACCATTATTAATAGCACATAACAATGTTTATAACCAGTTTAAAGGGAAATAGTTCTTTAACTAAATTATGATCCCCAGTGATTCATGATTCATAGAGGTCTCATATGTTCTTGCTTGAAAACCACATAAACTTGGAAGGACGTAATAAAACTTTATGGTGTACTCCTTCCCCTTACAAAATGTGGTTTTGGGTGATCCTATGTCATGCTTATTAGCGTACTTTGTATTCATTTAAAGACAGAGGTACAATTTTTCAGCCTTGGTATTGTTTGGATGATCATCTCCACCCACATAATATCTCTGTGAGCTCAAGGTGCATGTTTCCATTTTTTCAGAGTGCTGTAAACAAAGCAGTAAATATCATTCTATCAGTAGCCAAAGATATTCCCCTGTGGAAATTTGCTTACTTACATCATAAACAGCAGCTGGTGAGTATTTTTCTTTGATTATTTTAAAAATTTGGTATTTTGCTTAGCATTATATTCTGTACCAATACTTTGACTTGTTACCTGGTGGATCTTCCTGTTAAGTGAAAGCCTAGTTTTTAATCTCTATGCCAGTTGATAAAACATAAGAGTAACAGTTCATAAAGCTTATGTTTGGTAGTTTCTAATATTAAAATCAAAAGTTGCTTTAAAAATATTTTAAATATACTGTTCAAATATAATGATGATAGTGTAGAACAAACATGATGTGTAAGTACTACCAGCTGAATATAAATTATTATCACTCTTCCCAGGTGAAAACTCTAAACTTAAACTGCAACCCTTCATATGGCACCTATAATACTACAGTTCATACAGTACAAATATTTTAACTGGCATCAAAATTAGCACTAAAACCTTGGGAAGGTCTGAGGTTTAGATAGTAACTGAAATTTGTTGGAGGACAAGAATGCACAGTATTGGTAATCATGTGGCCTTAATTGTCTCATCTGGGAACAAAATATACATGTATATAGATCTCTGCTGAAAAGCGTCTTTGTAAAAATATTTTCTTTTGTTGATATGACATGAAAAACAAACCAGCTCATTTCAGTGAAAAAACCCACATTCAAGTCCTGCAAATAAATAAAAATCAAGATAAAAAAAAATAACTAGGAGAGAGTTGACTAAACTCTGTTCTGTTAAGCATAATATTAGCTTGTTTCCAAGCAGCCAACCCTCCACTGCCTCCAGGACTTTCTATGGCCAAGAATGGGTATAGATTATGATTCTACACTAAAGAAGGTGGAAAGACTTTAACAGATGTGTAGGAGGAGAAAACAGCACAATTGTACTTGTATGGTGCATATTTGACTGATGTAATTCAGAGAAGATTAGTACAGAGCTCTGCATGGCAATTTTTTATGAAATCAGCTTTAACACTAGAACTGTAGCTCTGTAGAAATCCAAGCTGAGAACAGGGAGTCTCCCTGTGGGCATTTCTCTGCACTTTCTGTCTGTTCTTAGAAGTATTTATTATCTGAGCCTCATTGCATATTCTGTAATTTAAAAATAAAAATAAAATCCCAAACAAACCAGTGGATGTTTTTTTTCTTGTTTAATTTATACCAGGTTGAACAAGCTGTTGCTTTACAGTTAGGTGATGAGAGTAAACTCACCAAGATGGTGGCACTGAAACCTTTAGACAAGCAGATCATTGAACATAAAGATGTAAACAAAGTGGTGATGCAACTAAATACAATTATTTTGTCTCTTAAAAGTGAAGCACTGGTTCTTCTGAAGACCTTTTCTGAATTTTCGGACATCTGGAACAAGGTTAACTACAAGCTTAATATAATATGTTGCTGTGTTGTAATATATAAATATATTTTTAAAAATAAGGTTGTTGGTTGCATACTGAGTCTGTACTCAGTAGGAAGCATTGGTTTCATGGTAGAACCCATACATGCATAATTCCTGTCTGCTCTTGTGTTGACCAGAACTTGCAAATCTTTACCAATTAAAGCAGAAGGACACAAAAGAATTTTGGAGCATAAACAAGCTTATGCTTTCATATGCTTATCCATCTTTCTCACAGCATCTTGTCTGCAGGTGTTATGAAAAATAAGAGTTGAGCAGAATGTCTTAGAAACTGGAGACTACAAAAGCTATTCCTGAATATTAAATTGACTGTTCTTCTTAAGCAACCACTACTGAAAGATATTTTTCTATTTCTTCACACACAAACACACCCACACATACACAAAAGAAAGAAAGAAAAAAAGATAACCTCTATCTAGGAAATCTTTCAGCAACAAAGGTTCGAAAGCTGAAGTGAATCTGGCCTCATGGAGTTATTTTTGTTAGGAAGAGGGTCCAGTCACATAAATGGTAAAGTGCTGAGGAGAGTTTTGTCAGGAGATTCATAATGAAATAAAACCTCATGGCTTTATTTTATTCAGTCCATTCTGACTAGTGAAATTCAGCTCTGTGAATGGACAGCTACTGGTCTTACCTATCAAAGGTGCTTTAGGAAGGCAGTCAATTTGATAAGCAATCAAAACAGGAGTAATCTTGTCTTTGTAACTACTCACTATTTTTAACTTTCCCTTCCTAAATCAACCCTTAAGTGACTCCACTCTCACAGCTGACTCTTCTGTCTGGGCTGAGAGAGGGCATTTTCACATCTTTGTGACTTCTGAAGTTCCAAAGCTTAATGTTCAATTTGGTTGAGATACTGTTTGAGCTAAGAACATGTTGGTAGCATGTCATTTCACCCAGAAAGACACAATCAGATTAGGTGATGCAGTAGAATGATGTTCCTTTTTTACTAAAATCTTCTAAAATAATCAATTAACCTGGTTCTGTAACTTAAAATTCCTCAGGAATTGTCACTGTGCCCCCCACTTTTACAATCTCTGTTGAACAGAGAGGTGCAAACAGATTCTCAGGGATCTCACAGGGCAGACTGCAGGGGAACATCACTGGGAGGGGTGAAGATCATCTGTTTGTAATTGAACTATGAGTCTTGCAATTTGTTGAGCTGGTGACACTGATTTCTCACCTCTGCAGAGATTGGTCTACCTAATGAAAAGGAAGGATGCTCAATGCTCTATTGCCTATAAACAATCTTTAGCAAGCTAAATGCCCTCTCTCCCCTTAGATCCATCCTTTCCTGCCAAACTGTTTTCTTCAAATGGCCAGGAGGCCGTCTGCACCTAGAAATTGCAGTTTAAAGATGCTGTTTCAGGAAGGGTGAAGATAACTGAGTGCAATTCCTCCTATTTAAATACCTGTTAGAGGATGTGTACTGCTTTTGTGGGGTTGCAGACAGAAGGAAGACTAGGAAGGAAATATTTGCCACAAAAGTTTAGCAGCTGCATTGTAAATTCTGTAGTAACATTTGGATGGATAAGGTATATCCTGACCGGGTGTTAGAGTTATAGATTTCAAGTTCTTTAAACAGTATTATAAAAAAAAATAAGAGTCAGGAAAGGCAGTTCAAGTAAATTAATTTGTGCTTATACTAATTTATTCTTATATCTCAAGTCCTTTTAGAGAGAGAACATTTTGTGTTTGTACAATACATCAGGCATCTGGGTGCCCTGTGGGTTATTATAATACTAATGTTAAATAGAAATTAATATAAACCTCTTTTAAGTAGGATCCAGAAGAAAAAGTGAAGGAATTTATAGATACTAAACCAACGATGGCTGAATTCCAATCTCAAATCAGATACTTTTCTGTAAGTATTTTATCTTTTATAAAAATGAACTGTTCAGATGAATTTCAGTGAAATTAAATGCTGGACACTTGTGTTTTTCGTAGCAATTAGAGATGCAAATCAGAGAACTGCCCAATCATTGTGCACTGCAATCAGTGGAAGTTGCAACTGAGTCATTGAAAATAGCTTTAATTCGGGAATGCCGCTCAGGACAAAGAACATTTGGATTAGCATTAAACAAAAAGTCTGCCACAGACGTGGGTGAAATTTATTCATTCATTGAAAATGTTAGCAAGAGGTTAAGCAGACCTATCCATGACCTTGATGATGTGCGGGAAGCAATGGAAGCGCTGAGTGAGATCCGAGAGAATGAGACTAAAATTGACACAACAGTTGGACATATAGAAGAATCTTATTCTGTGCTTCATAAATACAATCTGCTCTTTCAAGATGAAAATACAGAAAGAGGTGATGGATTGGCCTATGCCTGGAAGAACCTAAACACACAGGTATTGTAGTTATGTTATTTCTCAAATCATTATTATCAGGTCTCTTAATATTGAAATTATAGAATAAACCTATTTACATAATTTTTTTTTTTTTTTTTTTTTTTTTTTTTTTTTTGTTTCTCGCATTCATTCTTTTGTGTCTGTTTTTTTTTCTTTGTTTGCATGTAGGCACGACAGGTTGAGGACTTGCTGCTGAAGGTACAGCCAGTCATGAAAACAGATTTTCTGAGAGATGTTCAAAAATTCCAAATTGGTACTGCAGGATTTTATAAAGAATATGATGAAAAGTAGGTGACCTGTCTTGCAATACAATTATGCATTGTTAGTGATTGTTTGAAAATAGTGTATCTAAAGGGCTTAAAAAAATAAGCACAGCACAGCATCACTGTATATATTACACCTGAAAAAAGATCTAATTTCAGGTTTACATAAGGTGGGCATACAGTCTTACTGTCAAAGATTTGTTCCTGTAATTTCAGTACTGGAGTCAGTGATATTCCATGAGGGTTAATAGATTGTGGGGGGGAAAAAAAATCAAATTCTCGATCCAGATTAAAATGTAATGGTTTTTGGGGGGGTTTTAACTCAATAAAGCTCTTTGGGAGATATTTAACAGTAAGTATTAAAACAGTGTCTTGGATATGACTGAAGATACCAGTTCTAAGTATTTCTGAATTCACTGTCTTACTCAGCCTTACTTTTAAACTTACTTTATCACTTTTGAAGATGTAAATTGTGGTTCATTGAATGCTCCTACAGTAGCAACAAGGAAAGAAAGAAAGACAGGATTTGGCTTGACCCGTTATGGCTCTAGGACAATGCCTGACTTTTGAGGGCTTCCCTCCTCCTTTGGCGACCTCAGAGCAGCCTGGTTCCCATTGGACTGTGTCACATCCTGGTTACCTTCACTGCACCTGCCCCAGACCCTGCTTTACTGACTCACCTTCCCTGCTTGACCTTGGTCCTGTGAAATTATTGTGGACTTGTCGAAAGACTTGGACTATCATTGGAACCTGCTTACCCGCCCCAGGGCCCTGCTCTTCCTTCTCAGCTTCTGTGGGATCATGCCTTGGCTGCCTTTGCTGACTGTGCTTCTGCTTTCATCTTCTTGTCCCATTTCCCTTGCCAAGCAGCCAGCTTGCTCTGCTTTCTGCCCATCTGCCTGAATTTCTTTCTAGAAATAACTATGGCACAGCAGAGGATGACAGAATTCTCATCCCAAAATATTATTATATGGCCAAGTGGTCCCAGGTGTGAGAACTGGGAATTTCACCCAGTTCTACAGCTGAGATGTGCTCATTAGGCAAAATGGTATTTTTTTCTCATATTTTTATCATTACTTAATTATGGTTCTCATGCCAACTACACAGTTTTCACTCCTGATTTATATATCTGCTGTCTTTCCCTTTTTAAAATAGAAATGAAAATAATTATTAAAATTTGTTTTACAGAAGAAACAGGAAATAATAAAGATAAAACATTTGCAGATCTTTAGCTGTTTGTAAGATATATGGTAACACAGATGAATTTTTTTATTAGAAAAGAAATTGGGCTTTCTTTCAGGGACTACTGAATATGTAATCTTGGTACACTGAATATGTACTGCATTTTTTCTTTTAGTGTCTTGTGAAAATTTACAGGAAAAATGTTAAAAAATATTGCATAATGTTCAGTAAGTATGGTTTGGGTTCTGTTGTGCTTCTTTGTGAAACCTGTATGGTTGACAATTTCACTTAATTTGTTTTGGTTTTTACAGGGGCCCCAGCGAGGACAATATTCCTCCCCATGAAGCAAGTGACAGATTACAGATCTTTCAAGCTAAATTTGATGAACTGTGGAGGAAGTATCTCTCTCTTTCTAGTGGGGAAGAATTATTTGGTCTTCCCATCACAGGTAGTTTCTCAGGGGATAAGAGTACCTCTTTCTAGGCTATTACATTTTTCTCATGATTCCTACTACATGCATGGAAATTTAGAAAAATTCCTTGCAGACAAATCTCCTTGCACTAAATTATTCTAGTCTTTCTTATGAAAAGCAGCTGGGTGAAACTGGCTCTAGGTGTGCACATACATAAACATCAGGAGGAAAAATACTGCACTGCTCTGTGTGTCTCAGGGTCCAGATGCTCAGCTCTCTTGCTTTTTCTGTTTGGAGCTAAGCACATCTCTGCCAGTATTCTGCCCTGTACAAATTTGGGAAACATGTTGCCAAAGTACTCAAATTGTCCCTGCTCCAGTTGCATAATGAATTCCCTTGGGCTATGCAACTGATCTGTAATGTCCTTATGCCTCCTAGTCAGACACAGTTCCTTTGGAAGACTGTGGTGTGAACTACAGCAGAATGTATGATAAGCACTTTATTTTGTGCATATTAAATTGAGTACATTTTCCTGTCTGAGGACATATGCAGTAATCAAAATAGATTTTGCTAGGAATTCCAAAAGATATGAGAGAGAATAAATAAAACATTTATGTTAAGGATGTCCATTTTAAACACTTTTATTGTCTAATATATTCTATATGTTTCATTCAAAAGCCCACCCCTCATCCCCAAACTCTGCCTCTTAAATAAATAGTGTAAATTGACATAGGGGATATTATAGTTCTTGTCTAAAATTATATTGTATTTCATTGCCATTTCATCTACTTTTCAACATTGTCTCCCTCAATTATGACATTACATCTACTGCTACAGAAGAATATTGATTAAAAAAAATATCAGTGATCTAAACAATTACTGTGCATCAAAATCTGTTGTTCTTACATAATGTAAGTGGAAAAGTTTGTTTTCCTAGACACTATCTAGAAAACTACAAGTCTGATTTCACTCATTTATTAAATTACATTATTAGAAATGCATTGATTCTTCTGTTCATGAATACATTTAATATGAACACCTAATTAACATGCACAAATTTCCAATTTTAAAATTTTAAACAGAGTATCCTGAACTTCACAGAATTAAACGTGAACTTACCTTGCTTCAGAAACTTTACAGTCTTTATGATACAGTCACTTCTAGTATCGAGAGATACAATGAAATGCTTTGGAATGATTTAAATATTGAAAAACTTAACAGTGAGCTCCTGGATTTTCAAAGCAAGTAAGTTGTTTTTTGGTTGAAGCACATGCAATTTGTATTTCTAGCTGTGTTTTTAATTTGTGAAAATTTCTGCGAGGGGCTGAAGAATGTTGGTCCATCTCGTGCTCAGTGTTGGGCATATTGCACTGTGGTGCAATATCCAGCTGGTTTGGAAGTCACTGGAGGCTTGTTGGGGTGTATTGACTTGGTAGGCTGTAGCTTATTCAATAAACAAGGTGCACAAACCTGTGTAAAGGTGGTTGTAAGTAAAAATAACTCTCAAAGCTGATCTTATACAGTACCTATTCAGTGATTTAGTTTACAGGTAATTAATTGTTAGTCCATGACATTAGATGGAATTTTGAACCTACTGTTTATTTCTGCACATTTGCCTAAATTGTAATTTTTATTTCAAGAAGGGTAGATAGCCACACTAAATTCTGAATTTGAAGCAATAATATTTTCCATGAAAAACTGACTGAACTCTCTTTTAGTAATTCATTTGAAAGAAAACCAAACCAACAACTCAACCTCTTTTAAAAAAATAAGAATAGCAAAAATGAATATATGTCAAATGCATATACTTCTGCATTTGGACAATATAAGGCTTCATCTAATTTCAGTAGAATTTTGGAATCTGCATCATAATTTTTTCTGTAGTTAATTATATTTTACAGGCTGCAGGACTTTTCATGCTTCTTTATCCAGAACCCTGAAGGAAGCCATTGCACAGCAATAGTTTTCATTTATGTATTTCTCTTTGAACTTCATGTGTGACATTTTTGTTTTTCCTCTCAAGTGGTGAACTCAAGTGGAGCAGTGTGACTACCAATAGGCAATAAATGCTTTTTTTTGTCATAAAAGTCCAGCCCAGTACTATCCTTCTTTTGGCAGTTTGCTAACATTATTGCATCAAGCTATTCTCTTTAAAGGCAGAGAAACTGAAACAACTCACAGAAACTGAAACAACTCACAGAAATAACTAAGGTGATATGCTGTGTTATAAAAGAAGCGGGAATGCTGGAAGTGCAATTACTGCTTTAGACTAATTATAAACATATGCATTGTTCTTTAATGTAATTTTGTTTTGCTATCTTTTAAAAATAATAATATAATAGACAACTTATAGTAATGAAAAGAAAAGTAAAAAAATAACTGTAGGTAAAAATACATCCAAATAGAAAGAGATAAGAAGGAGAAATATTTAGAGAGCATTATAGAAGTATATAATAACAGCTGGAGACAAGTTTCCCTTTAGATTTTGTGATACAGTGTGTAGAGAATGTACAGTAAATTTAGGACAGAAATGTAAACCCGATCAATGGAGTAGTTTTTTAACATAATGTGCAGCTCATAGAACTTGCTTTTAGAAGATGTTATTGAGACTAAGACAAAGGAAAAAGTTATTTGAATTTTTTAAAAGATTGCCATTTTCATTACCAACCTGAGAGATCCCATTTCCAGTAGCCATCCCTAGACAAGTTTATTAGATGTTACTTGGTAAGCCTAAGGATAGAAGTAGCCAGGGACTGCACCTTAATGCCTTCTTGATACAGGACAGAGTGTAAATATTCCATTCTACAATGCTTTTCTCCAACATATTTAATGCTATCTACTGTTAGATTCAAGATGAAAGACTATAGCAGTTATTGTAGTGCCATGACAGTATGCATATGTTCATCTGCCTCTTACCAGCAAGCAGTGAAGAATTTGCACATGTTCCAGCATTGTGAGACAGATCTGTCTGATTCTGAGCTGTGAAAAATGGAGAATTGTTTTGAGGGAATTTGTCATTATGGGCAGGTTTTAGGCAGCTTTTAGTTTCTGGAATTGAGCTGTAAGAGAACTGCTGTCAGTCTTTGGTCCATAGCTTTGGCAGATGAAAATTGGCATGACTGGTTTAGAAGTGAGAGGAGCTGTGACTATGCACAGTACAAGAGGTTCTTCATTTAAATTTGTTTTCATCTTAAATTGTGCATAAAGGAAATTTTTGCTTTGAATATCTTTCATACAAACCAGGTATGAATTAAGACTTGTTTGATTGAAACAGAAGCTTTTTCCTCTTTGTATGCAGAATAGTTTTAATTTAGGATGTACTTTATTTTGCTGGGAAAAGATATGTTGTTTAATAATTTTGCCTCTTTACAAGATGAGGTGCATTTTAAACTTTTACTAAAACAATGACACTGCAGGAACTTAATTTCAGGTATGAGTTTGCACATGAAATTAACTTCCTTTAATTCAAACTGAAATAGAAACCAAACCATTCTAGTGTAATTTGTGCTGTCTTTAGCAGTGTTTCATGCTTGCAGTCACAAATTACCAGCTTGCAGCTGGATTTTTATTTGCAATCTACTGGCCAATTCATTGAGAAATGACAATATATTGTACTATTAAGTGGGGGATGTTGATTACAGAGAATAATACTTAAAATTATTAAGAATAATTAAGAATAGTTATTAATAATATTTCTTCTTTCTTTTTGTGCTTTTAAAAGAATTCGAAAGTTACCGAAAGCATTGAAGGAATGGCAAGCTTTTCAAGACCTAAAAAAAAAAATTGATGACTTCACTGAGAGCTGTCCTTTGCTTGAAATGATGAAAAACAAAGTATGTTCAGCATAATAATTTGGAGATAAGAGTCACTTGAGAAACTGTATTGAAAGCCATGTTCTATGACTACAAGATGCTTTCCATAGTTCTTTTTTGTAGATAAAAGCAGCTGTATTTATAGCAAAAAATCTAGTTAGGCTTAGTTATAGAAAAATAAACCAAAAGACTTTGTAAATGATTAGAATAACTACTAATGCTTTCAGTGGCATGGAAGTCAAGACTCTCCTATTTGTTTAACAGCTGCAGTGGAAAATATGTGATCATTCTAGACCTAAAATTAATAAAATTTTTAAAAATCCCATCCCTCTGGACTTTTCTAGGCAATGTTGTCAAGACACTGGGAAAAAATTGCACAAGTAACTGGGCATCACTTTGATGTTGACTCTGAAATCTTCACTTTAAAAAACATAATGGATGCCCCTTTATTAAAACATAAAGAAGATATTGAGGTATATGTACTTTTCTGTTTTGTTTTGTTTGGTTGGGGTTTTTTTGTTTGGTAATTATTAACTTGTGATCTCATACTTTTGAAATCCTGTTTCTAGTTAGCTGTGTAACATTAAAAAAAAATTGGTTTTGTTGAATCATTTCTTTGAAAAAGTGGAGTTTGGTAGTTGGTGTTGGCACTGATGATTAGTTTATTTCCCTTTTATTCTGGAGAAGATTAAAATATGTAGATGGTATTACACTAATCCTTCCATAGGAGGACTTCTGTTGTTTTAAGAGTAGTGTGATTCTGTTATGCTTCTGATTTAGGGTCTGCCTACTTATATATTTTTTATTTCCCTTTAAATGTCTAACCAGAGAGAAAAAAAACAGTTGATGTAAGATTGATCCTGTTAAGTGCTAAAAATCCTTGGAACACAGTAGAAGTGGAGGCTATGGGATTAAAGAAGAATGAGGTTGTTTTGTATTTCAAGAGTGACCCTTCACAAGAGCATGGATAGATGAGAAGGCATATGAAGTGTGCACAAGCTGTAAAGCCATTGTCTCCTCCATTTTGGGGACAGAAGTTTTCTAGCAAGTGCCTTAGCTTCATGCTTGTTAGCTTTTACAAGAACAAAGCATAGCTAAGACTAAAGAAGTAAAACCCAAACAGTTTATAACTTCAGTTCTATGGTCATTTAGCTACATCTGTATTATTTCCAGAGTAGAGACCTCTTTAGTCTTGTTCCACAAATGAGCATTTTTAAGGCAAAACCGTGAAATCAAACCTCTGCTGTACCCAGTTCCTGGACAAGAATTTCAGCCTTGTGAAAGGTTTGGAGTTCCCCCTTACACTTCAGGAAACACTTTAAACCTGCAGTAGAATTTTGGGATCCAGTTTGAGTGTTTGATCCTTTTCTCTCTGATGCAATAACCAGCTTTATGACAATCCTGTTCTCACTGTCTTCAAGAAGCAGCAGACAGGCACGTTGTCAGTCTACACTCTGTTCTCTGAATATTTATCGGTTTTGATTGGCAGTGTTTATTTTCTTTAAACCCTTCTGTCAGTTTATTTGATTTCAAGTATTAATACATATGAAGAGACAAATTCTTCCCGCAGATTCACTGATTCAGTGAATTTTGTGTGTGTAAGATGCTAGTAGTGGTGAAGATGGAGTATAGCCCATTAAATGTACCTGTTACAAGTAGTACTAGAATATAATCTTGTTTGAAATATAATAACTTGGAGGTGGTTCAATATATATTTTCATTAGCCTGAATTTACACTGAGATCTGGATCAAACCAATACATTTTAATAGCCTTTATAAGTGTGCTTTATAATAGCCTTAGATGACTGTAATTTACTATTTTAATTTTACACAGGATATCTGCATCAGTGCTGTCAAAGAAAAGGATATTGAAGCAAAACTGAAGCACGTCATCAGTGAATGGAGTACTCACACTTTCAGTTTCGGCCAGTTCAAAGCTCGAGGAGAACTTCTTCTGAAAGGATCAGATATATCAGAGAAAATAGCTTTGGTGGAAGATAGCCTCATGATACTGGGGTCGCTGATGAGCAACAGGTACAAAACTTAATAAATGTACATATTGTATATGTATATAATCAACCCCCAGGCTAAACAATTATCATCTTAGGTTCTTCTTCCCTTTAATTCATGTTCATGCAGGTATAATGCACCGTTTAAGCCCACAATACAGCAATGGGTTCAGAAGCTGACCAATACTGCAGAGATAATTGAAAACTGGATTACTGTACAGAACCTCTGGATTTACCTTGAAGCTGTGTTTGTTGGTGGAGACATTGCAAAACAACTACCTCAGGTATATTGATATATGATAATAATATGTAATACCAGGAGATTAGCCGCCTCACGAAGTATATTTGCCAGTGCATGCAACTCATATAAGATTTGTGGGCTGTGCACGGGCAGTTCAAGAGAAGCTTTGCCAAACTAGGATCTGTCTGGTTAAATTGCTTAGAACTTGGTGAAACCTACAGGAATATGATTGTTTGTAATTCAAACCCAAATGTTCCTGTCAGTGTGCAATATTAGTGAATTAGTACACGGCTCAGAACTACTTAATGGCATGAAACTGATTTATTGCTTTTGCCATATGTACAAATATCCCTTTCTTCCTGTGTGCACATGTTTATAGGCTATAAGCTGTAATAATAGAATGACAGATTTTGAATTTGAATTCTGTACTTGCTAGGACTCAGTTTAATGAAGTCCCACAGAGAGATGCTGCCGGGCTTGGGAGCTGTGCATGTGCTAATCTGTGTGAACCATTGCAACCTCTTCAAAAGGCAGTGATGACCTTCTAAGGTAGCAGCTGCACAAGAGCTAAGGAGTGATCTGAACAGGAGAGAAATAGCAGAAAAAAAATCCTCCTTTTTGTTGTGTCTCCTAATGAGGGGTTTTCATAGAGTTCTAACAGACAGATCAGTCTTGCTGGATCAAATGGTGTAACTAAAAAAAGCCATTATTACTGGGAAATTATTAGATATTAATTTATTTCAGGGTATATATTTTATAATTAAAACTTACAATATCACAAATTAAGATTAATTTTGTAATCTAAATAAAGTTTTCTCAATTGTTGTTTAAACAACATTTTTTTTTTTGTTCATGAGTTATATTTATGTTGTTAGGGCTCATCAGAGAATCAATAAGCAGGTTGTGCAGATGAACAAATGCTACTAAAGCTACTTCTTCCAAGGATGATAGATACATGAACCAATATTCTGGGAAAAAAAACAAATGTAGTGACTGTCTTTGATGACGGACGAGAAGGAACAGCTTGGTGGAGGAGTAATGAGGAGTGGGTTTAATTGCAATTTCTGGATGAATACTGCAACAAGTAACTGTTAGCATCTGGAAATTAACAAGAAGATGAATAATGTTCAGTCAGTGTGAATTTGTTAGGAGCAAAACATGCTGCACAAATCTAATTTACTTTTAGGGTGGGCAAGGAGCTTTGTGGATAGAGGAAAAACAGTAGTTGCCATGTATTTTGATAGGTTCTTGCCGTTGTCTCTGATAGCATTACCAAGTGTTAGCATTGCTACATGCTTTTTAGCTTGTTTTAGCTTGCTGGTGTGCAAAATGAAGAAGGGTGGAATGCATAAACATCAATAACCAATAACTAAAATATTGTATCTGGTTTTGGTGAAAGAAACACACTGACAAATTTGAGAGAGCATAGAAGAAGGTGGTAAAAATGAGGAACTATCGAGGAAGGAAGAGGCACAAGAAAAAATTCAACAAACTAGACTTGTTTGACTTGAAGAAAATGAAAAACTGAAGCAAAGAAGTTATAAGTTTTTAAAAAATATTAGGGCTGTTCTCAACAAGAAGGAAAACCCCTTGTTCTCAGTATCTGATTTAGCTTAGATATTAGAAGAGAGTCACCAGTATCAAAAATTGCCTGGAGAGTCTTCTAAATCTCCATCATTGAGTATTACTAAACACAAGACAGAGAGATATTTTGGGTATGCTCCTGCCTTGTGACAGACAAATTGCTTTGGATCTTCTTTTGAGATTTCTTCTAGCTCTTAGATAATTTATGATTCCATTAACATTTCTTTTCTTGTAGGTGAAGAAAGAGTTTTTAATGTCAATATAGCCAGTGCATAAAAATATTTATTTTTCAGCTTCCAGTTTGAGAATTTGTCTCCACCCACAACACTTGTAATGTACAAGTGGGGCAGCTTCAGACTGTGTATACTGGTTTTGTTCATCAAGTGATGCTACTAGCAGCTTACATTATGTTCCTGTTAGCATTCCTGTTAGGAAGGCTATAATTTCTGAGAAAGCTGCTTTTTGAGTTTTCTCATGTGTGTTGGAATCCTTTTATATGGAAAATTTTGGCGCCCAACATAAAGTAAGACATTTTCAGAGCTGTTCCTATTGTATTCTTTCTCTTGCAATTTGAACTCTGGTCAATAATAAGCATGCCTATAAATATTCATACATAAGTCCTCCAAAGAAGACTTGAATAGGAAGGGAGATATTAAACTGTTACTTTGTCTGATAGAATTATTTCATTTTTAGAATATGAAAAACATGAGGAAAAGCTAATGCTAATGCATTTATCATGTACTTCAGGAAGCCAGAAGATTTCAGAACATTGATAAATCATGGCAGAGAATTATGCAGAGAGCCCATGAAACGTCAAACATTGTGCAGTGCTGTGTTGGAGATGAGACTTTGGCACAGCTGCTACCACATTTGCTGGAACAGTTGGAAATCTGTCAGAAATCACTGACTGGCTATTTGGAAAAAAAGCGGTTAATATTTCCAAGATTTTTTTTTGTATCTGACCCTGCTCTCCTGGAAATCCTTGGTCAAGCATCTGATTCCCACACCATTCAGGTACAAGTAATAAAGCAATAGTGGTCTTATGGTAGATATTACTAAGTGAAGACCATGGCAGGTTTTGTTGTTTATTTGAGAGAATTTCTTTCACTTATGGTAAGATTTACAGAGTATTCTAATACAGCATTTAAAGACAAAGTAAGAATGCCATATCAGCTCAGTTTATGGAGGCTTTTTTTCTGATTCTTTTGTAGGCACATTTATTAAGTCTGTTTGACAATGTTAACCGAGTGGGATTTCATGAAAAAAACTATGACCAGATTTTATTGTTTGAATCTCAAGAAGGAGAACAGGTCAATATTATTGAACCAGTTTTAGCTCAGGTAATGAAAGTATATATTACAGTTTTTCATGACTTGATTTAAAGCAGATTTATGTTTTAGAGGCCAACAGTATAGCATCATGTTATTATTTTACTAGCTGAATGAAAACCTCCCAATGTGAGCAGCAAGAGCAAAGAGTAGCAGGGACAGAACATTTGTGTCAGTTTGTAACGATTGCTTTACCTGTTTTCTCAGCAGCACTGCTGTGAAGTGCCAAATCCATCACATATCTCTAGAAGGGCAGTGGAGCAGAAAGAGGAAAGGAATCTTTTAAATGTTAGAGAATAACAAATACGGAAATGGGAGTACGAAGAACTGGGAAAAAAGTCACGTAGAGCTCTTGCTTCTTGTGAATTATTCATAAAATAATTCTCTGAAAGTACTTTCTTGTTTATTTCAGGGCAACGTGGAATTCTGGTTAGGTCAGCTGCTGAATGGGATTAGGAAAACAATCCACACCATCATTAGACAGGCGTCAATGGCCATTAACGATTCAGAATTTAAGATGTATGACTTTCAGGCAATGTTTCCTGCACAAATAGGGCTTCTGGGAATTCAAATTATTTGGACCAGAGATGCAGAGAAGGCACTGAACAGTACCAAAACGGACAAAAAGGTAGTATTTAATGAGCCATTGGGGATTTATTAAAAGCATTGTTTGTAACAGTACATACTGTGAAAACTTAAAAGTAACATGTATGAAAAAGCACAAAGTACTAGTTAATTACCCAGAATAACAAATAAACTATCAGGAAAACAGAATAATAAAAAATGTGTTAAGGAGTCACACCTCCTCATTATACCCCCAGCATGTGCTTTAGAATTGTTCCTAATCCTGTGATTTTCTCTGTTGTTTTGCTAGGGCAATCATCTTAAGAGACAGTTTCTTAGTTCAGGAATTCAGGGAGTTTTATCATGTTACATTCACAAAATAATATTTGGAGAGAAATAAGAGCTCCTGAACTTTGGGGAAGTAACTGTGTTTTGTGGACATTGGTCTACTCTATCCAAATATATTACATCCTTCAGCTTATGAGCTCTTTTTTTAGGGAAAGGGAAGAATAGAATCTGTTTCAGGAGGCGTTGGTTTAATCTCAAACACATGGATAAGATGCTGTTAACAACCAAGGTGTCATTCCTAATAATGAATCTATGAATGAACAAGGAGAGGATGTGAAATAAAGGGTTGCAAACCACCATTAATCAGGAATATACAGTGAGATTGAACAAAGAATGAGGAACAGCATCCCACCATAAAAGTAAATGCAGGACAAATTCTGTGCTGTACTTTGATACTGCATGAAAGTAAGGGCTTAGACTATGGAGAAAACCATGTACTGCTACATTTTCTGCATTGTTCAAAGTTTTAAAAGACCATAAACTTGCTTTTAGTCCACTCTAGTATGTAGAATAACTAGGTATAAAGATTCTTTTGCATTAACAAGAAAACAACTTTTGTAGTTTTTTGGGCTGAACTGCATATGTGGTTTTTGGGGGTGGGGAGGTTATTTAATTCTCTGTTAGTTTTAACAGTGTTTTTAGCAATTTTTTTTTAGAAAACTATGTGAGTTTTAGGCTCTGCATGAATTTACAGAAAGCTGGTGTGATTGTTCTGTCACACATTTAGGATGGGGTATAAATGAGCTGCTCTTTCTTAAATTTCAGTGGTTTTTGTTGTGTACATCACTGGCAGAGGCTTATGCTATTTGTGTAAGTCAGTATTGTGCAGTCAATATTTGTGGAACTTTGTAACAGATCTGGTACTACAAATGAAATTACTATTTTAGTGTCAGCATCTAAAATTATAGTATGTTTCCCCCTTCCTCTGATAAAAGGACATGACAGATCTTCAGGTTCCTCTTCCCCCTAAAGCTTGAACTGATACATACTACCCAAAATCATTGACTGATGGTTTTGAATATATGCAGGGATGCAGTCAGCTGAAAATGTAATGTATAGTAAAAGGAGCAAGAGTCTTGGAATAAAATTCCTACAGTGTGACCTGTTCATCAAGGTATAACCTTATTGTACTCTGTTGGGAAAGAATGCATGAATGGAAGGCAGCCTTCAAATCCAAATTTAGGATTCCAAGCCTAATAAATACAAAGCAGAATATGGACATTATAACCCTGAATATTTTCAAGTTTTTAAAAAAATAGAATTCTAGGTATTGGAAGAACAAATGGTGTTTGTGTTAATATGATCATTCTTGCTTGTGGAAAAGGTAATGCACACAACAAATCAGAAGTTCTTGGAACTTTTAAATTATTTGATTGATATGGCAACACACAATCTGACAAGAATGGAGCGGACAAAATATGAAACTTTAATCACCATTCATGTGCACCAGAAGGATATCTTTGATGATTTGGTAAGTTTTGGAAAACCATCAAGGGATTTCTCTATGAAAGGTCTTGCACATATAAAAAAATTATAAGCAAATCTTAGAATCTATTCTCTTTGAGTATCTCTGACATTACTGCTGTGATAGAGTATATCAGATTTAGTTTGATTTAATATAGATGTGATGCAGCAAGAAGGGTGAATTTTTATATAGGTGTGTTCATAGGTTTAGACTTCAGTTTTTTTAAATGGTTGTTTATACTCATCATGCACAAATTCACTGTGAGCAAAAGAGTTTAACTTTTAAAATTAATCTATCCTCTCAATTTGAAGATTTGATGCATTATTTTATTGAAATGTAAATGTAAAAAAGTCCCTTTAGTATTCCTGTCAATCTTGTGATTTCTGATCCAGCCTATGTGTTGATGTGAGGTAATAGTTATTCAAAGATAAAAGCAGTGAATCTTCATATATTTGAAGAGAATAGCAACAATAAATATAACAGATATTTTAGGTTTTTTGATTATTGAGTTGTGTCAGGCTTCTTTTAGATAAGTATGTTGAATAATGAAAGCATACTTATAAAAGTGGAAGTAAAATGACTTCCAAAGGGATTGAATAATGCAAAGGTCAATAATTCAATACTGATTGCTTAATTTGTGAATATATTTTAGGAAGATAAAAATTAAGTGCATGTGTAAAGAAAATAGGAAACAATAAAGAAAAGTACTGGAATCTAGAGAGAAAACTGCTGGCTTCTAAGATAAGCATGGGGTTTTATCCTCTGCCTGTGATTTTAAATTTATCTTCATAATTATTTTTAAATTAATTTAAAGTCATATTATAATAAAATTATGGAAAATTGTTTAAATTTGTAGGTCCTGTATATGAAATAAAAAGTCAGGATCAAGTCCACAACTGGGGAAAGGGTTCTTAAATGGTATATGTAATAATAGCTTTCTCTCTTAAAACATTCTATTCTATTCTATTCTATTCTATTCTATTCTATTCTATTCTATTCTATTCTATTCTATTCTCTGCTAAACACATCCTTTAGTGACTGAGATAAAGGAGAGATTCCAGAACCTCCTCATCACCTTACACTGTATTTGCAAAGCCAATAACCAGGGCAACATTTTCTGTAAGAGGCCAGTGGTTTTGAGATCTAGTGTAAATAATAATAATAATTTATTAATTACCACAAATCTAAATATGCGTGTAGCAAGTTCATGCTGAAAAATACAACCCAAATAAACAAGCACTCAGTCATCTACACAACGTATTCAAATGCTGTGCACAATTTAGTATTTCTGTGGGTAATGGTGCAGTTACCATGCAGGACAACCAGTATTGTTCATTTTTTATGTTTTCCATGACTGTTTTTCAATATCTCTGTAAGGCACAATTCATAACTCTGTGCCCAAATCAGAGGAAAATCAAAGTTGACAGAAGGTTCAGAGCATGTCATAGACAGGTTTGAAAAGATAATTCTGTATGTCTTGACTCCTGACAGATTCTGTGCTCATTCTTCAAGGTCATGAATTTATATTAAGTAGACTTCTTTTTTTTCTGTATGGAATTTAAGATTAATTTTTTACTGATTAATTTCTGTATTAATGATTTTTCTTTTCCATAATAGGTCCGTATGAATGTAAAATCTCCATCTGATTTTGAATGGCAAAAGCAGTCTCGATTTTATTTTCTTGAAGACTTGGATAAATGCATTATCAAAATCACAGATGTAGAGTTCACCTACTGCAATGAATACTTAGGCTGTACAGACAGGCTTGTAATAACTCCCTTAACTGACAGGTATTTATAAAAGGAATGAAGTGCATAGTATAGGAGCTAAGATTTATTAATACTTCCTTTGACTTAGTTCTTTTAATTTTCATGAGTCAGAATTACTTAGGTTGCCCTACAATGCTGCAATATCGCTGGTGAACAGCAGAGGCCAGTGGTTATATATTCAGCTATTGAAAGCAGGTTGAATTTGAATGTTTGCTTGAGCTACATGTGATGTGATGGGTGTTGAAAATCTTACTTGTTCTCAAAATAAATATGCCTGAACACCATACACATCACTAGCCTAAACAGAGTCAATCTAAACACCAATATATTGCTGCTTTCCATAAGAAGGTAGTTGCATGACAATTTGGAATTACAGCAAGTGATTAATTTGAAATCAACCTGTAGGAAAAAGCAGTAACTCAGGACATAGCATTGCATAACTAGTGCCCGTATGGTTTTAGCAAGGCCTATGGAGAATTGCAGGAATACAAATACAGAAAAACTCTGAGGGCAATCACAAGGAGAAGATTTTATGGCTGGAGTGTTAGTTGTACAGCACATTATAAACTTCATTAGATGCCTGTTTTCCTAAAGTGCTTGATTGGTGCTTCAGCTAGGCAAGAGACAGATGTACTTGCTGTGCTAGAGCTTGTTCTTTTATATGTGGATACAAATGACAAAATTATTGTCAAAATTATTACTCAGTCATTTATAGACTTATAGAATGCTTTGGATTGGAAGGGGCTTTAAAGATCATCTAGTTCCAACCCCCTTGCCTTGGACTGGGACATTTTCCACTAGACCAGTTTGCTCAATGCCCCATCTTGAGTTAATGTTGGAATTGTCTTTGCATTATTTGTGCTACTAGATTTTATTTATTAATGAAAACCTCATAATTTTGCCTATTTCTGAACAAAAATTATTCCCTGTGAGCTATTTAAGAGAGCCAAAACTCTGTAGTAGATACCTGGCTTTTAATAAGTAACACACATCTCCCAAATTCTATGTTATGCACGCTACTGTTCCTATGTTAGACAGAAATTTGTTTGCAGCAGTACACATGCAGTTGATTAGTGGCTATGGCAGCACTAACACACTGAAAATATTTTTACCCACCAGGAGAGCCAGTATCAAGAAATGTTGTCATTCAAAATTTTTTCACAGAATTAAAAGGTAGCCAGGGAAGTGGTTATGGCAGCAAGCCTGCCAGAGTTCAAAAGGTGTTTGGATGAGGCTTTCAGGCATGTGGGGTGGTTTTTGGGTTTGTCCCGTGCAGAGCTAGGAACTGGACTGGAACTGGACATGGGATATATGATGATTGTACAAGGTGCTGTGTCACACAAGATTTAAAATTAGCACAGGGTGACATGATTGAAGAAAACAAGCCTTTTAAATGAGTTTAAACTATAATAATAATAACAACAACAGAAAGAACAGGCACATCTCTCTTTGGACAAACCTGGAAAAACCAAACAAAGCTGCAGGGATTGGAGGCTACCCACTGTCACATATTGAAAGAGTATTTGAAGCAGAGATGTTTCCTAATGTTAGCATGGGAAACATGTGCCTAAGCAATGTTGCACAACAACAGATTTTATTCCCCTTGTGGGCTTTTTCCATTTTAATATTTATAATACTGCTGCATGGAATTGTCTGATCTTCTGAAAATTTTCAGGTAATGGTGTCTTTGTTCCATTAATCATCTTGGAGTCAAGTCCTGTTTAGCTAATGATTTCATGTTCAGAGAGCTTCCCTAAACACGTGGTAAATACACACAGCTGGTAGTACATTGCATTAAGATAATGGCACTGAAACTGAATGCTCCTACACATCATATCTGACACAGTCCATGTCATGGCATACACCAAAAATGAAGTGAAAGGACTGCATAGAAGTTGTGCTATGTATTCAGTTTGTCCTTACCTCGTTTTCAGTAGCAGAATTGTTAGGAGTGGTATTTTTTATGTGTTAAATGACAGCCTGTTAATGGTCACTGAGTAATAAGGTGATGAAGCATTCTTACTGCTATTGCATTATAATGAGTGTTTCTTAAGTCATAATAGGTGCTATCATTTGGGATTTTTTCCAGTGTCCATTTTATCTCCCCACATATAGCATAAAGCTGTTGAATTTCACAGTGCTCAAATGTGTTTGCTGTGATTTTGGGGCATTGGAGGTTAGAACAACAGGCTTCCTTACACCCTTCAGTAACCTCCACACTATCTGGGAAGGCTGAGACTTAAACTCGGGGATCTCAACCCAGGATGGAGGCTGAAGCAGAAGATGGTTGTAGGACTCATGTATTCCTCCTTTTTCTCCATTGCCCATTCCAGTCTCTGCTCTCATCCATTGCCCTCCTGGAACTCAAAGACCTCACATGGCTGGCAGCACTGCTATGGTTTGGCATGCTGCTGTGGAAATGTCAAGAGCAGGAGGTGCTTCCAGCCTCTGTGCCTTCCTACTGCCAGATCAGACAGCCCATCATGAGTTGGGGACACAGAGGGAGGGGGAAAAGGCATAAATCCAGTGGCTCTGGGTGCTGCAGAATGAGGCTGCAATGGAGGAAGGGTGTATGATAGTCTGAGAAAATCACAATACTACAGTATTTTGGTGTTCAGCACTTAGAATTGGCCTGTGGATTTCCTGGGCTGTTGCAGTCATGGTTGTGCTGGATGAGTGGTCCGCCTTTTCTGCAGGTGGAGCGAAGCTGGTCCTGGTAACTCAGCTTCACAGCGTGCAAGGGGGTGACTGAGGACTCACCACAGGGAAATACATTTCTGCCCCCTTCCCCAGCTCTGGATAATACTTCTGTTGTGGTTTCACTGATGGACTTCAGGCAATTAATGGTAGGAAGAGATTCACAGATCTGTTTGTTCTGTCTTTAGGTGTTACATCACTCTGGCACAGGCCCTGGGCATGAGTATGGGTGGTGCACCAGCAGGACCTGCTGGGACAGGGAAAACAGAGACAACTAAAGACATGGGCAAATGCTTGGGAAAGTATGTTGTTGTTTTCAATTGTTCAGACCAAATGGACTACAGAGGACTTGGTCGTATCTATAAAGGTAAGAAAATATCTGCTGTATTCTTTTTAGAGTTGTAAGGTTTGCCCCTTCAGTGTAGTGAGTTAGCAATTATTTGGAGAGCATTTTCACCTCTGTTTCCTCTTCTTTCCAGGAACTCATCACCTTTACCTGATATTAGATTTTATTTGATTTTTCCTCTCTTTCTTCCTGCATGTTTTTTTCCAGTACTTTTTTGTTTGAATATTCTTCAGTGGTGTTTCCCATCCATGTCTTCTTTTCATTTTCCCCTTTTAATCCTTTCTACTGTTTGAGGGTTTTTTAATGCCTTTATCCTACCCCTCCAATGTGGAGAGGATTTATATTTATTATTTGCTATTTTTGTGTCGAACAAGACAATCAAATTTGAAGCTTAATGATGTTGTGCAAGGCAGGGAAATATGCAAAATCTTATTTAACTACAGGACTCTTTTGAAACCAGGAAAATGACACAGTGGTCAAACTCTGATAAATCTTCATGATTAGCAAAATTTTGAATTTAGTTTTGCCGACAGTGATCAGTGATTCCAAATGCGTAGATTTCACTATAATGGTCTGTTTTATTGTATATAGCTGCATGTATGTATGGACTGACAGACCACAGAACGCCACTGTTTTCTGTGAGTTGTGGGCTTTTAACTATAACACAATGCATCATAAACAAAATTTTCACTGTTGTGATATGTCCTGAAGGCTAAAGATATAACCTGGGGATAATATTTAGTTTCAATTAAGAAGGCAGTGAAACTGGCTGTGATTTTTTAAGCAGAGGAACGTTTCTGAGCTGGAAATGGAATCACCTATGCATGTGAATACCTTCAGTTAAGGTCACAAGTTTCTCAAAGGACCTCTTGTAACCCCCACAGATTTGGCTCAAGTTTTACTTGCACATCTTTTATCATCTGTGCAGGCCTTTAATGTCACAGGTTTATTTTGCTCATTGTTATTAGACAGAAGAGTCCTGGGGTATCTGAGTATGCTTATAATGCCAAGCACAGTCATCTACTGTACCTGCAATCATCAGTCTGTAAGGGAGATGTCAGCCTTTGTTTCTCCTTGCAGTGGGTTTGTCTTTGATGTCACCAAATTGTTGTTGTCTTCTGCTCTGCTCCTTTTGTTAGAATATTTGTATCTCATTATGTAAGCACCTCTTTTCCTGACTCTGTGGTGATTTCCCTTCTTTGTACTAAACTGTTTGTGACTCGTGTCAGTTCGGACACCTAGCTTTGTATCCTTGCTTTTTTTTCTGTCTTCTTGTCCTGCGCACTTTGGTAACTTATCCTTTCCCATTTCAGATTGAGGCAGAGGTGACCATTGCAGCTTGTTGTTCTTTCTTTTATTAAAACTGGACACATTTTCTGTGCCTAAAAGCACAAGTTGAGTTTTAGGGCTCAGTTTTCTTTTTTCTGTTGTTTTTCTATAAGCTGACCATTTTCCATGCAGTATTGACATCATATGCTTCAGAAGCAAAGTAATACTGGGTAATGTGTCCTTCTCTGGCTGCCTCATTTAATGGCATGCTGATGTTCAATATGAGCTAGGAAAAAATATTTATAGAACTCATCTAATTTCTGCTCAAGTAACCGTGATGCCTGTGACTGCTTACTTCAGTAAATTTGCAAGTGGGATCATAGCTTGCTTCTCTGAGAATTTGCCTTAGAATTAGGTAGTAGATTCAGCAGAATAGAACCTGAATAGGGTGGTATTTTTCAGCATTGATATGGCTGTTGTGTGTCTGGGAGTAAAAGTAAGATTCTATTCTTACACAAGTCATTGATGCTTTCATTCGTGAAGGGACATTTGAAGTCAGTTGTTTTGGACTTTGTGTCACTACTTGGAAGGGTCTGGCTTGCAATCTCCTTTTTTAGGTCTTTAAAATATCTGCAATTTCTTGAAGAGTGGATATACTGAAGTTAGGGAAGGAAATGAGCACCTTTTGATTTAATATAAAGGGCAAAGTGAGTTCAGATAAAGATTCTTTACTGCACATGAGGTCTTCCATGGAAAGAAAAGGATAGTTCTTCTCAGCTGTAAAAGCACTTTCATGCAGACTGATAAGAAATTTCTCATTAACACACTACATATTTCAGTGCTCACAATGGGAAACTTTTCAGAATTCCACGTCTGTGATAGGCTTGGTGCTCCATCACCGGAGTTTCCACATCCAAACTTTTCACTTTATCTAGTGCCGTGGGTCAAGTAATCAGATATTAGCAGGTTTAGCAGTGAGGAGAAAAGAGGCAGGGAGAGGGGATGGTGTCCTGTCTACAGGCATATTTTCAGACTTCTTCTGTAAAGACAAGAAGTTTCATCTTCAGAAAAAAAGAAATAGAAAAAAATAACTAATATGGCACATATTACATAGTATAAAATTATGATTTGAAACTCTTCTGGTTAGGTCAGGGCTGAGGTTTGGTCTTTCTGTTTCTCTGTTTCTATCTGCTTTGTTTTTCTGTGTGACTCAAGAAATTCATAGGCAGATGATCTAGTTGATATGTTCAAGGCCTAGACTTTGATCTTTGATGGTTTTGTTTTTCAAATTTGAACCAAAATGTGATTCAGATACAACTTGTCACCTGAACTGGACCAGAGGTAACCTGAGAAAGTACCAGGGATGCAAATGGGTAGATGAATTTTCAAGTTTTCCCATATATCAAATTCAGTGTTGAAATTGCCCATGAATAGCAAACCAGGAATACTTGATCACGTTCCTGAAAAGTGTTGGTGGATACCCTTCAGAAAACTTTTTGTCTGTGGCTGCCTGTGGATGGGTATAAAATTGTGTTCACTTTGGTTCTGTTTTCTATAGCTAGTCAAGCAATTCAGTCTTACCTGAAGTAACTTTTTGTAATTTGGTGTTTAATGCAATATTTAACATAAGATTTTGTATTTATCTTAATTCAGAAGGTGAATACACAAGTCTGGCATTCTGTAAATTCTTTCAGGACCAATGATTACGCTTTAGTTTGCTGCTTCTGGTTGCATTTTGGCTAGACAGAGCTTTGTTTCAGTGACCTTTCCATTGAATTATATTACTATAGCTCTACTCCTGTGTAAAATCTGGGAAAAAAAATGTGGAAAAATGCATGGAAGGACATATGGCTCTGCATTGCAGATATGCATTTTATAGTCTGGGGATAATAGCTATTCTGTGAGATTCTTTCGTCATTTGAGACCAGGTTTGTAGGATGTCTGTACTGATTGGGGAAGGGGCATTGCCATATTTTTTTAGATATAATCAAAGATCTCTTTAGTCCTGTCATTTATTTTCTGCTTTTACTCCATTTCTGTATTTGATAACCATCATATGTTCAGCATGGGGACAGAATTTAATTCATAATATGGGAAAATTACATTTTCTCTGAGCTGTTTTGCAGCTGAGAGATTGCTTGCTGTGCCTTTGCTTGTCTGTGTTTTTAGCATAGATGTGTAATTTCTTTCCTTTTTCAATACCACCAGGATGAAATAATTTTGCAGGAACTGAATTTATTCAAAGCTGTGGGATATTGGCTTTGTCTGAGAATGAGGTTTCCTAACTCCATGCAGCAGGTGGCATTACAGAACAAGTGAATTTTTTTTTCCTTTCCCAAAGAAAAAACTATTTGGTCAGAACTGAACCTCACCATTCTATAGAGAAATTACTTTCAAAACCCTTTAAGATACAGACAGTAAGTTTAAGAGACAATATTATACAGAACTAAGTTTCTTAGTTAAAAACTATACAGCTTTAGAGATTTTCCTTGTTGCATCCCAAAGCATAGCTGTTTATGTTTAATAAACCAAGCAGAAAAACCCCATTTTTAAGGATTTCTTTTTAGGATGGATCCTAGGATTTATATAACACATGTTACAAAAGGGGACAAATGAATGGAAAAATCTCTGCAATAAGTTTTTTTAATCAGGGAGCATCAAAATGGAGCTGCTCCATGCGGGAAGATGAGCCAGGAGCCCTGGGTGGTCAGCACAGAGGCAGGGGCAGGGACTTCACTCAGCAGGGCACAGTCCCACAGTGCCTGAGCAGGCCAGGCTGTTGGCAGCTTGTTCCCATCAGCAGTCCGGTGACATCAGATAATGTGAAATGACCAGCTGGATACAGGATTCATCTAGGAAGTTTAGTCAGAACCAGCAGGAGGCAGGACTGGGGGTAACACTGTGGAGCTGTGGGCTCCTCCAGAATATTCATTCAGCAATTCAAGATAAGAGGAGATGGGACTGTGCACAGCCCTGCACACAGTACAGTTCTGACCTGCCTGAGCTACAAGGGAACTCCTGGACTGGAAGACAGAGTTTGGATAGAAGCCTCAGGAAGGGCTGTTGAGGGCATCCAGGGCCCAGATATTCCTCACAAAAGGAGAGGAACATCAGTTAAAGGACTTGGTGCCACAACAATGAAGTCAAGGAACATTCTTTATTTGTTTTCAAAGACAGTAGGATTGAGTATTTAATGCTTTAAATTTGGTAACTTTTGATAGAATTACTTCAATCTTTGTATCATTATGGCATTGTGGTATTTGTATATATTCCACTTGCTTTTAACTTTTTAAAGTAAGTCCACGTAGCTTTTCATTCTTTTCAGATTCTTTTCCTTATAATATCATAGAAATTAATTAGAAGCAGTTAAGGGAAAGGTTACATATGGAATTGAAATAATTTTCCATGGGAGATCTGCAGTGAATCAGATCTGACTGAATCAACTCTTAAGAAGCCAATTTTCGTTGTACTATCACTGATTTTGACCTGGTTTGACTACTCTAGTTCTTTTTTTCCAAAATTACATGGGTAAAAAAGACCAATTGATGCAACATTATTAAAAGAATTGGTTAATGGGCATGAAAATTACATAAAAAAATGAATGTCAGAAAAGAAACATAAAAGTGGCATTAAGGGCATTTGGAGGAATATCTTAAAGAGCAAGAGAAGATCAGACAAGGAAAAGCAGACGGAAGGGAAGTAGCATATTATGAGAAGAACAGGCTGAGCAAAGGCAAGAGAAGGAAAAAAAATAAAAAGAAAACAAGAAAAAATGAAAGACTATGTCTTCATAGTATTGTTGTTGATTTTTGAATAATTTCTCTTGAACTATCTTAAGTTCCTAAGGAATTAACTTTACACAAAAACCACCCATAGATTTATTTTACCAGTGCTATAGGAATTGCCATATAAAGCATGGGGATTCAGGGGAGCTCTGGGCATTGTTATTCAACATTGCAAACACAGATGCCTTTTCTTGGACGTGTGCTCTATTTCTACATTTAGTGCTGCCTTCAAACTGCTTAAGCCAAGCTGAGCTCCACCACTCAGTGGAGTGAATTAAACTCCAGTTCTGAACATTTCTAGGTGTGGACCCAGGCAATCTGAAGTACTAGTCCTGTGTGGTCTTTGGGAAGGAAGGGATGGCATCCATGAAGCTCCTGTATAGACTTACTAGCCTTTGTCTCTTGTGAAAGGGGTGTAGAAGAGCAGGGGATTATGTAGCTTTCCCTCTACTGCTCTGGAAGGCTGCCACTGTAGACTCTCCTATTTCAATCCTGTTGGCATGGTACAGAAGAAGGAGTACTTGACTTTCCTAAAAACCATTAATTTTGTTATGTTTATGGGTACTACTGTCTGTCTAGAACTCCATGGCCTGTTCCAAGTAACAATTCTAATTTAATTCTGTAACATCAGATTCTTTCCTCTCTCTTGAACAGTAGGATGCTAATCTCCAGTAATTTTTTACCTATGAATTAATTGTTATAAAATGCTACAATTCTTCTGTCAGAAATGTAATGATCTCTATTTGGTTTTGTGCTTTTCATTTAGGTAGGTGTTTCTCAAGCTCATCTTTGACTACTTCATCCGCTGTATAGATGAGTTTCCATACTATATTTATGCTACTATAGTACTAGTTACCATGATAGTAGTTTCCATGCACATTTATGCTGCTATATAATACTATATACAGTATTAATTAATACTTCCTTCCTAATGGTTGCTGTAGAAGTCCAGGATTCTTTGTAAAGAAGTTTATGTATCTTTCATTCAAGGGGTGATACTTTTTCTGAGTGTCATTAATGCACAGCGCAACTTATTTTGAGTTTTTACTTCTCATTTTTTTCAGTGTTCAGGTTCTCTTCTCATGTTACACTAAGTTGTATAGAACATGTTCTATTTTGTGTATAAATTACCCTTGTTTGATCTGCTGTTTTAACAGAATATTTCTCTTTTTGCTTTTCTTAGGTTTAGCTCAGTCAGGTGCGTGGGGTTGCTTTGATGAATTTAACCGCATTGAACTTCCAGTTTTATCAGTGGCGGCTCAGCAGATATATATTGTACTTCAGTGTAAGAAAAAAAAGAAACTGAAATTCACTTTCACTGATGGTGATGTCGTTGAGATGGACAGAGAATTTGGTATATTTCTGACTATGGTATGTCTGTAAATACATGTAAATGGCATCATTGTGAAAAATCTTTTCTGTTCCATTTCCTATTGAAATTTCCCTGTTGAAACATTGGAACTGTTAGAAAATAATTAGTGAAACTTGAACAATAATTTGGTAAAATAATTATGATATAATTTTCTCTTGTCCATATTTTTAACTGGATCTTAGGACTTGAGGTATGCATTTATCATTAACTATGTATTTTAAGGACTTTTTTAGTTGAATATTTGACAGACTGAGATTAAATTTAACCCCCTCATATTTTTTTAGTCAAAGTCTGTCAAAATAAAACAGAATTGACCACTGCAAGGACTACTGCAGCTGGTCTGGTCAGTATTTTACCACCCGGGAAGAAGTTTTGACCTCAGTCCTAGAAGACGGCATGAGGGAAGCCACCCACACTCTGGTTCACTGGCTTCCTGAAGATTTATCTTTGGTGCCTGTGGACTGCTTCTAGCAGTGCAGGAGCAAAGCAGCAGGAAAGTATAAGAATGCCTTAAAATCATCTTTGTATCTCTCCCTCCGTAGCTACATACATACCCACTCAAAATGGAAGCCTTTGTCTTTATTTTAGGGAGTTCTACCTTTAAAATGTGTTAGTGTTATCACAGTAATTTGAAAAAGAGGGCAAATAAATGCCATACAAAGGCCAGGGGGAAGACAGTTTGGAAAGAGCTGAAAAAGATGAAAGAAATTATCACTGCACAGCTAGTGACTATAGTTGTCACAACTGAGCCATGCAGTACTCATATGAATGACTTAGACACCTTCAGAGAAAGGTCAGATCCATTAGTTTAAATTATCCTCGGTAATGGCTTGCACTGCTTGAGTGGCTTTGCGCTGAAATGGTCTGGGAATGCTCACAGGGGACAGTAACCTCCAGCACTGGAACACTGTCATGACTCTGAGGAAGTAACCATTTAAAAGAGCTGCAGCAAGATCTGTAAGTGGCTGCCTGTCTATATCTTTTGGTCTTGGACATCTCCAAATAACCTGTGATACCCCCTACCCCAACTGCAGTACTGAGGCAACTGTGCACTGACGTGTCATTGTGACAAGCTCAAATTATCCTTCGAAATATTGCATGTGCTCCTGTATTTGCTGAATGGTGAACAGGAAAGATAAAACTTCCTACCTTGCACCATTATATATTGTTTGGGTTTATAAATTGCATTTTCAGAACCCTGGCTATGCAGGAAGACAGGAACTTCCCGAAAATCTGAAGATTCAGTTTCGCACGGTTGCCATGATGGTGCCTGACCGTAGCATTATTATGCGAGTCAAGCTGGCAAGTGCTGGTTTCCGAGACAACCAAATCCTCAGTCAAAAATTCTATACACTCTACAAACTCTGTGAAGAGCAGTTATCTAAACAGGTAAAATAAATATTTGTCCAACTGTAAGCTGTCACTGGAAGGATATGGAGATAATATACGTTCATAGAATATGTAATTATTTTTACACTCATGAGCCTATACATTTTTAAGGGTTTTCAGTTTCAAGTTCCAGAAACAGTGTCTGAAATGATCATGTTGTTTTTATTTTTCACAGTAAATTGAGTAGTATGGGAAGTTTGATTTGTGATTCTTAAACAGAGTGCAGTTACTGGAGAAGTTATGAGGAACGGTGTATATTGCTGTGCTGAACTTGCAGAGGGCACATTTTTCAATGTCTTCACTTATGAAGGCCAGGTTTATATCAGAGGCAGTGTAAGAATTGTAAATAACTACAGAGTACCTACAAGGCTCTGTCTTGCTGAGTGCTGCTAGAAAGAGAATACTGCTGTTCCATTTGGGATGGGGTGTTTAAAAGTAGAAGAAAATTTGGTTCTTTCCTTTTGAATGCCCTGTACTGACTTTTGAATGCCCTGTCCGCTGGAGAGTCTCAATGAGAAATTGTATGAACAGTAGATGAATTGTGGCTCAAATGCCTGCTTTGGTTGGATAGTGATGCTAATCACTGTGCTAATTGACTATACTGTACTTCTATATACTACTATACTATAATATACTATTACATTAGACTACTATAATTTTAGTTCTATACCACATATTTATTAGTGCCTGGCCCTTGTAAAACTAAGTTTTCATATTGCCTCAGTTTGTGTGGTCATTTTTTGTTCAGGACATGATTCTTTCCTTCAATGTGAAAAAGGCATGTAAGCAGGCATCAGAAATTTGACCTTCTACCTCTGCAGAAGTGCTTTGCTTGTTTTGTGTTGTCACAGATGCTGGAACTGGTTCACCCTTGGACAGTGTACTTGAAAGTGCACACACCCACACAAAACCTAACTGTACAACATTTATTTTAACTATCTTAAGGGTGTACAATATTTTATACACTATCATTACTGCATCTGCACAGAGAGTGCAGAGTTTCTCTGTGCAGTTTGGTAATTTCTCCAGCAGAAATGGCCCTCTGGAACCTCAGAGATAAGGAGATTCTCCATTTATCTTGTTAATCAACATACTGAAGCATATACGTAAGTCTTATCAGTTGGCATAGAGATCATAGGAACAACCTGGAGGACTCTGTGGAACTGTCTGAGATTCCCACTGGGAAAACTCCTGTGCCAGTTATTCAAATGCTTTGTTGTGAAGGCAGCTCAATCACCTTGTCTCAGATCAGTCCTTTGCCTCATATATGCTAATGCTAGCAAGGGAGGTCCTTGATATTTATGAAAATTAATGACCAAGTGTTCTGGGTGTGCACATAGGCCCAGCTCTTACACTTGGCTACATCACAATTTTACCTCTGTATCTTATGCTTATATCTTCTTATAGCTTAAATTCCATAGTTCTTGATAAGTAAGCCATGATGTGTCTGGGGAATAGTCTTCCGTGCATATTTATAATTTCTTCAGGATCACCTAACATTTCTACATTATCCATCAGAGAAGCCTGGTATAATGATCTTTCTTCTAACCATTTACATCATGTATCATATCAAGGATCATCATACTTGGTAGCATGAGCCAGGAAGCATGGCTTTCTGAAAGCCCATAGTATATACTAGTTTGTCTTGCCTGTGCCTGTGAGCAGCCCTTTGGACAGTCCTGCTCTTGTCTAAATCCATTCTATTCAGTCATTAAATTAGAGAAAAATTGATCTTTTTCTCTGGGACTTCTGCAGGTGAACAGGTGCTGTACCTCTTCTTGAAGTGAGATCTGCTAGAGCAGGTGGCTCAGCACCTTGTCTAGATGAGCTCTGAATATCTCCAAGGATAAACAAACACTTCACAGCCTCTTTGGTCAAGCTGTTGAAATGTCTGACCACCTTGTCTAGTTAACATTTTGTGTGTGAGTATGTTATCAGAGAGACTGTTGAAACCTCCTGGAATGGCTCTGCCCTGCTGTGTTGCCCTTCCAGCAGATATTGAGGTGTGTCAAGCCCCAGTGAGGATCAGGGCTTGCAAAGAACAGGCTCATTCCAGTTGTTGAAAGAAAGATTCATCAGCTTCTTCCTTATCAGGATGTTTGCAGCAGACATCAGATGTTGTTGAGCTACAGTGTTGTTGAGGCCTCTAATTCTAACACAAATTCTCTCAACTGGTTCATTAGCCATCCTAAGGGAAAGTGTTCCCACTCTTTCACTTTAAAGGGCAATTTCCCATCTCTCCATCCTGTCTTGTCCTTCCTAAAGAATCTGTATTCATCCATTGTACCTATGCCCCCATATTTCCTAGTTTGACTGTACACTGTTTGCTCTGCACACAGAGCTGTAATTTTTACATTTTGTTGTCATGTTGCGTGCCTTGGCAAACAGACACTTCAAATTAGCACCTCCTTCTACTGTGAGACTCCTGTCACGAAACTGTTGTCTTCACCTGTCCTTATCCATACACATGCACTTGAGAAGGGTCACTTTCCACACTGTTCCACCATCCTTGATGTTATAGGTAAAAATCGATCCAGCCAATTTAATAAAACTAAAAATGGAATTTATTCACGACTGATATACATTCCTGACAGCCAGCAAACAAGGACAGCACCAACCCCGGGATCGAAACTGGGTGAACTCAGATCCGGCCTCTATCGTATCGAATCCCCCTCTGTTCACAAATGCCGCTTGGCAGAGTCCATTCTTATACTCTTTTTCTTGCCCGTGGTGGAGTCCCTTTGTCTTTCCTCAGGGTTCTTCATATTCATGTTGCCTCTATTCTCAGTCCTGTGCTGGACAAAACCTCGTCTGGGAACTGATGCGTATCCTTTCCTTGGTTCCCGGAATCCTGCATTCAGATGTATGTCCCTGATGGTCTCATCCCTCTGAGATGAACATCTCTGTGGGCCATCATTGCTGGGTGTTCTCTTGTTCATAGCAGTGAGAACGCCCATGTCCTGTGCAGGCTAGGTCCACTTCATACGTTAATGACACACCTCCTCCTCGACTGCCAGCTGCGGTTTTCGCCACCCTGTGAAGCAATCCCCTTTTCCCTTGCTAGTGTGATTTCAAGGTTTTATATTTTATTTAAATATATATATATATTCTATCAGCACGACTTACCATAATATACATAACACTTGACATCTCTATTGTCCACCACAGCCTGGATCTTCTGCTTCTCACTTGGGTCCACCACTTCCTTCCTTGAATGTGTGTTGATATTGTAGTAGTAATGAAATAATTTGAAACACTTGCTGAAGTTCCTTGTGAAGTTTGTTGTAGGTTGGGGAATACATCTAATGTGATATGTGATTATATATAGAGAGATCTAATGAGTTCATCAGATTAGATATGGGAGTCTCATGAACTGAACATATTTCTAAGAGTATAGTGGGACATAAATTGTTTCTGTGTAGTCAGAAAACTAAAATTATAAAGTACAGACAGTCTTTCTTAGAGGCATATTCAATTAGACATTAGAAATAAATTCTTGATTGTAAAGGTTAGTAAGACACTGGAACAGGTTGCTTGGAGAGTTTCTGGACTCCCCATCTCCGGAAGTGTTCTAGGCCAGGTTGGATGGGATTCTGAGTAACCTAGTGGATGGTGTCCCTACCCATGGCAGGGGGGTTGGAACTAGATAATCTTTAGGGTCACTTCCAGCTCAAACCATTCTGTGACCCTATAATTTGTATGAATCTTTCTTTCCTGGTGGAACTTATTTATTCAAATTTTTAATGGTTAATTTGAAATTTCAAGTTAAATAGTACTGGATTTTCCAGGCAGTTGGCTGGAAAGATCAGGGTCACATAAAGAACAAGTGCAATAGGAAATGGCAGAACATTGCTTGTTTTCAGCAAATGCAGTATATCAACAGAAGTAAATAATGCAAACAAGCATTCACCAGCTGAACTTACCCCACAGAAAATCTAAAAGTCTAAACACATGAAGTCCTCCAGACATTTTACACACACAAATGCAGACTCTGTAGAAAGAGCAACTCTGACTCACAAGTAGTCAAAGGCACCTTGACTGACTGTCATCTCCTTCAGTAAAGAAAAACAATAAACAGTAAAGTAAAAGAATAGTCCTTAGCAATGTAGGAAGCCCAAGGTGTACACAAGCCTGTGAAAGAATTATTCTGACAGAGCTCCAAAGGTGAATTTCTTCGCTTTGTTATGGGACTTCTTCCCTAGAACCTCCTTCCACAAAGCCTCATACAGCTTAAGGAAAAACAGAAACTGAAAAAAAAAAACCTAAGAAAGCTTGAAAGCAAATGAGGTGATAATCCCTTTTTGAGAATCATCTCTTTAAGATGCTTTCATATGGAGCAAACCACTGATATCCCTTTTTTCTTCTCTACATGGAGCAAAACTCTGCTTCTAGTAAAGAGACTTTTTGTATTTGATATTTTTAATTCTTTATTTCAAGAGCATCAGCTATACCACTGCAGTCCATTTTGCTCAGGCACAAAGTTTAAAGATTGCTGTTAAAAGATGCAGCAAAGAAATAACTCATAATCCACATTTGCCAATAAATCCTAGCTCTTCTGTGCTGTTCCCAAAAAACAAAGAACTTTTAAAACTAGAAACCAGATTAAGGTAAATAAAGGATGGTCACCTTGAACCACCCATCATGTAGGCTAGTTGGAATGCATCAGAAGTTCTGTCTTTAAAAGTCATTTAAGCTTATTTTAAATTTTTTGGTAGGTATGAAAATATTTATTCAAATTTAACAAAGTCATCACTTCTATAGAATCACAGACTTGTGTAAGTTGGAAGGGACCTCTAGAGGTCACCTTGTCCAGCTTCATGCTTACCACATTACAGCAGGTTGCTAAGGCCTTTTTTGAGTTTTGAGTATCCAAGTATCTCTAAAGATGGAGATATTCAGACTGTCTGGGTACCTTTTCTGTTTGGCCACTCTTATTGTGAAGAATCTTTTCATTATGCAAACTGTTTTGATTTCCCCTATTGAAGATTTTGACATTGCCTCCTTTCCTCTCACATAGTCATCACTTGCTGAACTCCTTCCAATATGTCATTGATGGTCATCTAGCATGGAGAAAAAGAAATATATCAGTCCTTGTCATGATTCTGGGAATTTCACTAGGACATGCCATTTACTAAATGATGATGAAGTCAGGTGATGTCTGAGTTCATCAATATCACACTATGTTGTTGATCTTTTTGTGTAAATGTTTCCATCTGCAAATAAGATTTCCTGGCAGTGTGTGGCTGCATATTCATACCTAAAAATTTCAACTGGTAACAATTTGGCACCTGATTGAATAATAGAAAATGAGGCAGAGCAGAGCCTTGAGGAGTCATCCATCCACCTTTCTGGAGGAAAAATAATTCTTGATTAAATAATTTGCTATTAATGTTTGTCAATGTTCTTAACGTTTTCTATTGATGGATAGGTTGCAGTTTCCCAGGCAATCAATGTGATTCAAAGTTTCATTTTTGTTATGGCCACAGTTTTCTCTAAAAGTTAACTTTAATCCCCCTTGCTGTAGTTAAGCGAATTACTTTATTTCCTTTCTATTTGTCCTGTCTTCCTCTTTGCTGGTATCTTTTGCATGTTGAAGACTTTTATCATCACTCATCCTACATATTCACTCTTCCTACTTTTACAGTAGATTTTGTAATACTTTTCCCTGAAACAATATGTTTTCTAGTCAACTGATCACTTGGTTTTTTCCTTTTCAAATTTCTCTTCTGTAGGGCTCATCTCCAAATGTGGAATCCAGCTTGTGGTCACCGTGTAGAAATGTGAACTACAATGGAAATATATTTTCAATTGTCCTTAAAAGAACGTTTATATTTTTATTGCACACTAAAACTGCAGATAGTCATTGGGAAGCCTGTGACATCAATCCAATGTCAGATATTTTTTTGCAAAGCTTTGTGCACCTGATTTATTTCTAAACTCAGTGAAGAAGAGTTGTTACTCTTTATTGGTGCAATTGGTTATTACAATATTTACTATTTTGTGCTTGCCTTTATTTAATTGCATCATACATAGATAAGGTATTGAATTTCCCTTGGTAATTTTGAACTCTAGTTGTGATCTAGTTCACCAATTTGGTATCATCTGCAAACCAAATCAATAAGTTCTTTTTTTTTCCGAAAATTCTGGGATTTACACAGTGTATTTTTCCAATTTGTCAGCCTAGGAAATAAGGGTGAGCTCTGTATCACCAGAAAGTACACTTTCTAGTATGGACATACAACACTAGAAAATATCTCCAGGATTTGATAACAACAACACTGGAAAACTATTTGAAAAGATGAAGAGCTGTGAATTTCATATTATTGAGAAGTTCTATTATATTCATTTATTTAGTGAATTTAATTTTCAGTCCTCTCTTCTTTTTTGTTTTGATCTGTTTGGTATTTATAGTTCCAATTTTGTTTGTGCTTTATTTCAAGGTTCACTATGACTTTGGTCTTAGAAATATCCTGTCTGTTTTAAGAACACTTGGCGCAGTGAAAAGGTCTAATCCCCAAGAGCCAGAGAAAACTGTTGTGATGAGAGTTCTGCGGGACATGAACCTCTCCAAACTGGTACTGTAACACTGATGACTTTGCCCAATAGAGTATTTTTTTTTGCATTTTAAGGGTCTTTATTATGCACTTTGAAAAGCTATTTTTCTTCACCAGTTGGATACATTATTTTGCAGTTTTTAATATGATTTATAAGTGAGTTGAGAATCAGAATGCAGTTACTGTGTGAGCACAATTTGTCTTTTAAAGAGAGGAAAACACATCATAAGCTTAAACTGAAAAAATCTTTGGAAATACCATGAGATCCTAGGGGATCTACCTGGTCCTCTAATTGCCTCTTGTTTTTAATTCTATTTACCCTAAGGAGAGAAAGGAAGAATACATTGTATTAACTCTTAATAATGTCACCAAAAATCATTCTTAATCCAGAATTTCAATTTATACATTTCTTGGGAGTCTGTTACCTTTTCTGAACATCATAGGAATTGCATTAAGTGAGGTAATTGGAAGCAGCTAATACCTACTGGTGTAGTGTAACATCTTGCGATAATACTATTTAAAATATTCATCTTTCTTCTTATTGCTGTAATTAAAAGGTTATAGCATGTCTAGACTCTGTGTATTTACCTTGGGAGCCACTTTTGTGATGGAACCAATGACTCTGTTTCTGATGATAATCTCTTTAGAGTGTTGGTACACACATTCAAACCTATAGTAACGCTTCAGTGATTTACAGAAGGAAAAATCATAAAAATTCTAAGGCAAAATATGATTGGAATAAATCTTGCTGGCTTATGTAACAAATGAAGAAATATATGTGTGTGTATACATTGAAGAAAACGATATTAAGTTCTTGAAATTTTTATCAGCCTAAAGGATTTAATTTAGAAATTACTACTTGTGATTTCATTGTATGAAACTTGCTTCATAAAACTGATGGATAATTATAATATTTGCTTTGGAAGAGATAAGATTTTTTACTGCCATCTTTTAAGTAGCTTATCTTGAAGATTGTTTACAACTATAATAATAATTTCAATAAATAAATAATGTGTTTCCCCCTACTTTATCCTTGACAGGTGGATGAAGATGAACCTTTATTTATGAGTCTCATTAATGACCTATTCCCTGGAATTACTCTGGATAAATCTGGGTATCCTGAGCTACAGTCAGCTATCCAAAAACAGACAGAGGAAGCAGGGCTTATTAATCATCCACCATGGATACTTAAACTTATTCAGCTGTATGAAACTCAACGAGTCCGACATGGTTAGCATGCTAGATGAGGCTTTGAGACTGCATTGTAGTTGAGACTACATTCATTATATTATCTGCCACTAGAATGCAGATTAATTTCATTTAAAATATTTTAAAAAATTTAACAGATGTAATTTTTAAAGCCTATGTGGGTATTTTGCTTAGGAAGCTGTTATGACCTTTATTTTAGTGTGCAATCCTTTGTTATATTACATTTTTATGGGGAGTATGAGTGTGGCCTTTTGTGATTGAAGTTTCTATAGAACAAGTTAAAATATATTCATTCAAATCCAGAAACAGCAATTTTGTTCAGTGTTCTGAAAACCATTCAGAGTTCAGTCATGAAGCTTGAGTTTAATGTTACTGTGAGATTATAATGTTGAGAAGACTACCAAAAGTAATTTTTCAGACCTTTATTTTGATAGATTCTACCATGCATATGATGTAATTCCAAGTGTTTTCTTTGTGATCGATTCTTGCCATTTAAACTGAGAAGAAATAAGCTTTCCTCCTGCAGGATAAGGGGAGTTAGACAAGATGGACTCCAGATGTCCCTTCCAATTTCAACCATTATTTGATTCTATGAAAATTCATTTTTACAGTGCAGAAAATGCCATTGAGTAAAGTTTATCCTGTCCTAGGAAGGGTATCATAGACAGCAGTAAATCCAGGTTTACAATTCATAGCTCAGTGAAAAAAAAATACCCCTACTTTAAAATATTCCCCATACCCTTAACGTCTAGCTAATGATTTTTAGTATAATAAGGGGGAAATATTAAGGAAATGTAACTAAAGAGCAAAGATTTATAATGATATCATCCTTCTTATTCTCCCTTTTCTTGTCATAATAATAGTGAGCTTAAACTAATGAAATAAATGAAAGGAAATACTCATTCACATACCACAGTCTGAGCCCTTAATGTCTCAAACTTTTAATTCAGATTATTGGTTAGACTGAAGAACTGGTTAGTGCTGTGCAGACTTACTAGTTTACATCCAGGTTTCTGGATGCAGTATTCCATAACAGCTATTTCTATACAGGAACTATGGAAGTTTTAATGCTATTAGTTATGAATAAATGTGTCTCTTTTTAAAAGAAGCTGGTTGATCTCTGAGACTCTAAAGCTCCAATATTCCTCAAAAATCTTCAGGATCCACCATGACGTTTAGATGTCTCTTCTCTCCACACATCCCTACTATTCCCAGATCATGCAGCTCCACATTCTTATCTGAACAGTTGGGTGCTCAAACCAGAAGTTTTTTGACTTTATAAAACAAAAGTTACGGCACTGAAGGAAAAAATATTATGTTTTCCTGACTTCCCCTTGTCCTACTCATGAACTTGAATTCATGGAGAGGTCACAATAGAATTGAAAATTTAAAACACACACACACACACACACACACACACACACACACACACACACACACACACACAGAGAGAGAGAGAGATTCAGTGCATGGATCCTGAAATCTGTTTGGCATAAAAATTTTGGTTGAAATGTCACTGAAACCAGCAAAAAAGCCATTTGGCTAACATTGAAGAGTTTGTATTAGATTTCCCCATATGTAACATATGGCATGAGTAGTGATTTTCTGAGTCCTCAGCTTGTTTCAGGGAACATCCACCTCCCTCTAGTTTCGGAGGAAACGTCACACAATTTGCATGACACTGGATTAGATTTTTTATTTGGGTTTGTGACTGTACTATACTTTTGTTGAAGAAGTTTTCAAAGCCAACTAAGGAATGTGATGTCCAGCTGCCTTTAGGGCTAATAGGTGTTATCTAGGTCCTTTAAATGACTTTGGAAGTATCAATTTGAATGTCCCATCTGATTTTGGACAGATTCTGGGCCTCTTGAATGAAAACATAACTAAAGTAGATCAACAGTAGGCTCAATTTATTGTTGAAGACACAATTTATTTCTCTTAGATAACATGTATACACTGACGAATTAAGTGTGGTTGCTCTTAATAGTTTTTATGAAGGAAAGATCTATTAAATCCCATCATGGGTGGATGCAGGTACATATTTTTGATACTTTTGCATCAGAAAGATGCACTTGATTTTGTATGTCGCTGAGGATACTTATTCTCATTAAATACATTTAGAAATGTCTGGATTTTTTTGCCATCATTCATGTCAATATCATTGCATGAGAACATCAAAAGGCGGTTGTGTTATCCCATTAGAAAAAAGAAAATAATTGCCTGAGGGAGGATACAGACCCACATAGGCTTGCCTATCATAATAGAGAGACATTTATAGAGGCCTTTAAATAATAGTTTCAAATTCTGTTTCAATCAACATTAAGTGGAGTGAGAAACATCCTTTTGTATTGGCTTTTGATAAAAATAAAACAAGGATCGTTGATGCAATGAACCATTAAATGGTAGCAGGACACATTGACATTTCATTTTAAACCATGTTTATATTATTTTAAGGTATGATGACTCTAGGTCCAACTGGGGCAGGAAAGACAAAATGCATTCATATTTTGATGAAAGCAATGACAGATTGTGGTGCTCCTCATAAAGAGATGAGAATGAACCCAAAGGCAATCACAGCTTCCCAGATGTTCGGTACCCTTGATGTTGCTACAAATGACTGGACAGATGGTATTTTCTCTACATTATGGAGAAAAACTTTAAAGGCAAAGAAGGTAATGGATATTGTATCATGACAGACATTTAATACTGTTTCTGTAAGTTGTCATTACCTGTCATTTATCTGAAAGTTTTTCCATTTTAAAATCCAATGGGAATATGCCGTGTTAATTTTACTTTGTGTCTGATGAGCTCAATGTGCACAAGAGTCAGAATTAGATACATATCCCAGATCGCACTAGGATTCCCAAGCATTTGAGGTTCCAAAATTAATTTAGAAAATATTTTAAGTGCTTTGGTTCCTTCTGTAAGCAGTCCAAACACAAAAAGCAAGGTATGTTCATGTTTTGATGTGAGGACAGTAAAGTCAATTTTCTGCTGTCTGCTTTCAAGTCATTGCCACTTTATTTCACTAGTTATATCAGAATGTAAGGCTTAGGTAAGAAACAGATGTAGGCATTTCTCCAAACCTGCCAATCATGTTTCATGAAATCACAATTACATCTACTGAACAGCCCCCCAGTTCTGGCTTGGCAAATGGGACACCTTACATGAAATATTTGGGTAACATCCCACAAGGACTGACTTTGTGCCTGTGTCTATGACTGCATTTAATGGGAAATGTTTTCATTGATCTTGATAGATGCTGGGTTGGCTGATGTACTTTTGTAGAAGAAAGACACAACTTTCTACTCAGTACAGCACAAATTAATTTTTGTTGCTGTTTCTTAATATCCTTTTTAGTATGATGCAAGATAACAAAAGAAGAATTAAAATCACTGAGAAAATTACAAAAAATTGCATTTTTATATTTTTTTTTGCTGAGCACCAAATGTCACAATTAGCATTATTTATATCTAAGAGTTAATTTTCTGATATTACATAAATGTGTATTTTTGGTCAGTGTAGGTAGAGTTGAAAGTGTGTATCTCTCCTTTTGTTTTTTTAAGGGCGAGCATATCTGGATAGTTTTGGATGGACCTGTTGATGCAATATGGATTGAAAATCTGAACTCTGTTCTGGATGATAATAAGACCCTTACTTTGGCCAATGGAGATCGCATTCCAATGTCCCCCAACTGCAAAATTGTTTTTGAGCCCCACAACATTGACAATGCTTCCCCTGCAACAGTTTCTCGTAATGGGATGGTCTTCATGAGTTCTTCAGTTTTAGACTGGAAGCCTATTTTAAGGGCTTGGCTGCAGACACTGCCGGTCACATACTCCAATGTCCTATGGAATTACTTTAATGCTGTATTTCAGGTACTTCATTAACCACTTTGGTAAAAAAAAGGCATTTTTTATTCTTTTTTTTTTTTTTATGAAGCATTGCTTTTTCCCAAGTGCTCTTTCAATTATTTACATTTCTTTTTTATGTAATAAACTAAAGATGAAGGGTTAGAAAAGGAGAGGAAATTATCTCTGTCATTAATAAATGACTGAAGCTATAACAGATGAATAATCTGAAGGCTTTTTTTGTCTGCATACAATAGTTGGCAATGAATTGTTAAACCTGTGATTATTTTATATTGCATGTTGGTAAAACAGATACTCTTTTTGCTTGTAATTTTAATACTGCAGTTTTAATTATTAGGATACACTAAGGTAAAGTTCTTATTTTGTTTTAAATATAAAGAAGTAAATTCAGAAAGAAATTGAGCTAGAAAGAAATTGTTGCACTCTGGTGCAACAGGAATGCATTTGATCCATTATTATTTTTAAAAAGACATTATGTAATTCAAATTAACCCAGGATAGTTCTGTGCTCTGAAGCTCTGACTATAGTTCTGATGTTCTGACTATAGTTGTCTCTTCTGATTTTATTATCCCTGTTTCTGTTCCAATGGAAACTTTTGAAACTGCATCACTTTGATACATTGTTTGACTAAATTGTGTTCAATCAGTATATCCAAAGCAAGAATCCTAAGTGTTTTCCCCTCTGTTTGGCCTTACCTTACTGAATCATTAGAAAGGTTCCAGCAATATTATGGATAGTTGGACTCAATGGTGGGTATAAAAGCATAATATCAGTAGTATACTTCCATCATATTGAAATATTTATTTTTGCTTTTGAATGTTTTTAAAGAAATAGTTATGTCTTTGCAACCTTTCAGTGTTGTTATCTTCTGATTTCCTCAATATCTCTAAAATGAATGCAACTTCCAGCATACCTTGGTTTTTCATCAGCTTGCTCCTGCCTGTTTACTCATGTAATTTGTGTTGGATTTCACAGGGGTTTCTCCTGTAATATTTTTCATTGCTCTTGCATTTTAAAAATGCAGTTTTTAATGAACTTTGAGTGACATTTCAGAAAGCTTTTAATAGATCATGGTTAAAGCAATGATTGATATAGGATTAGAATGCCCTGAATGTTAACAAATGTCTTCTAAGATTCTACTTTTCATTTCAGTGCACATTTACTTTAAAACTAATGTTTAACATGCTATTAGTTTTGTTCTACCTCCAAAACATAATGATATGACATAGTATTTACTGCAGCAGCAAGAGAAACAATTCTGATAATGAGTTTTAAAATATGCTTCCAATGTAATGTGTATGTGGGTCAATTTACTGCTTCTTTGCCACAATTCTATTTATATTTTATGCTACAAGTTGCTCTGAAAACATAACAACAACACTTAAAATGCCCAAGCCCGAAGCAATAGCAATAAAGTCCAGAAAAATATGTATTTTATTAGATTAAGAAATGAAAATGCAGTGAAATATGAAGTTAGTTCAGTGCTGAAGACTGCATTTACAGCTATCAAAATGTAAATGAAAGCTGTCATGCTGGCAGTTTTCTTTCACTTTTAATGTGCTGTCTTTGCTTCTCAAATAATAGAGGCAATAAAAGTGATTTTATAGATGAGAGCAACACTACTTTTGTGTTCACATGGCTCTGTTTATAGTTATTATTTTTTGCCACATTAAAAAAAGGATAAAATTCAAAGAGAAAATTTTTGAAATAAGATTCATCAACAGTGGTAGTCAAGCCCCAGATATAGACCTTGGTGGATTTAATGCTAGTATTAAGAAAAACGTGGATATAAACATCTTAGAAAGATCTGATTTTTCAAAGAACATGAAGATTAGAGTATAGATGGAAATATAGTAACCAAGGAGACTCAGTCTTAGGCAGACATATAGAGACTTTCTGAATTTAATCTAAACTCAACTAAAATAGATGTAAAACAGATGTAAGACAAAAGCTATAATAATTCCAATTTGCTTACAAAACACTCTTGTTATTTATGCCAGTCAAAATAGCATTTGCCACTGAAAGTCTTCATGTTGGATAAAGTAATTTTCAATAAAGGTGCAGCAGGTAGCAGTAATGGAGGAGGAAAAAGCAGAGAATAATAGCTGTGAATCAGTGGAAAAAATGTATTTATTCTTTTAATGTATATTATAAATGGCACTGTAAGTCACCATTTTTTCTGCATTAAAAAAAATACAAATCAAAATACAAAAGAAAAATTCCAAAACCAAAATCAAACCCCTAAACACAACCTTATTTAAATTTAAGATGATCTTTGAATACTTTCTATTTCTACAGGGTTTTTTTTAGAACAGTGTTTGAGAGGTTGGACTTTCTCCCTCTCGTTCGCAATTCTTTCTTCTCAGCAACATTTCCTGCTTTGCAGTAATTTCAAATAAACTCCCATCCCTATAAAGAGTCTCTCTTAAATTTAGAATCTTCACTGCCAATTCCTGGTCTGTGAATGATGCTGCTACCTGTAAGCAACTGAATTGCTTAGGCGATGGAAGTAATTATCTGAGACAGTTTCAAAGAACTGAAATAATTAAAATAGTTACCTGAGTGGTGTTATTGAGATTGTCTGCAAAGTGTGAAGCTCAAACCAGTGACGGATGTTAAGTGAGTAACATAAGTTTCAGCATATTCAGGTATTGTTTAAATGAAAAAAAACATGTAGTAGCAACTTAATTTTCAGATGTGACTAATTTTCTTCCTCCACATTAAATCTCACACTAAGCCAATTTGTGTAAAGGCTGCTACTGTGCCTGGAGCATAGAGCTGAATATATAATCCAAAGATTTTCTTACCTTTAATATTTAAATGCTGATGTTAAAATTAATATTACAAGTATTAATAACTTTCTATTACTGAATTGTTCTTTTGCTTGTCTAAATCCTTTGAATATGTTACCAACTTCCTGTCCTGAAGAGTGTTCTGTAGTTCAGTGAGTTCTATAGTGAACGTACTCTGTGTAAAAGGGTCATTCTTTAATACGAGATTTTAGCATATGATTTAGTTTTTCAGCCCTCTTGTAAGGGATAGCAAATTGCTGATCCAAATTCTTAAAAACTTACGTGTATTTGTCATGACCCAACTCATTTTTGCAGTCCCCCTGTCCAAGAAATTAAATGTCTGTGTTAATACTGAATCCTTTTTTCAGCAATGTATTCTTTTAAAAATTGTAGTAGTAATAAAATACTAGTATATATGGAACTGATTTTTTCCCCATAAACTCAAAGAAAAATAAAACATTAAAAAACCCTTCATAAACTACGGAAATCTCATTGGAATCATAAGTACCATAAAACTAGTTCTGGTGAAAATTGGGCTCTTGATAGTACAGAATACTTTGACGCATGAAATATCTATATTCTGTGTGTTTCAAATCAATTATTAAACAATTTACAGTGCCCTATGAGACATCTGGTCTATTTTACAGATGAAGAAGCTGGATCTCAGTGAGATTTAGCTCCAGATTCTCAAAGTCTTACATCTGAATTTCCCACAGTGGGCACTCCCCTGTGGCTCCCATAACACCCTCAGTTACTCAGCTGAGGACCCTATGTACCACTGGGGATGGACCAGGCATTTTTGAGGGAAAACAACAAAAAGGCAGCACACAGAGGTGGAGGTACTTGTGCTAGTCAGCAAGAAATAACAAAAGAAGCAACCTGATAGAGTGGGTGGCATCTCTGCCCATAGTGGGGTGAAGGAAGTAGATGACCTCTAAGGTTCCTTGCAACCCTACCTATTTCATAATTCTGTGTGTGCCCACACTCAGATTGTCTTCTTAGACCATTTATCTATAAACCCTACTCGAGATTAAGGTGCCTAAGTGAATTTTTGTTGTGTGTATGTTACCTGGTATTCTAGTGGGATGGAACTCAGGAGGATGGGTAAAAATATTGATTCATTCTCTGTGACAATAAATATCAGCATAAGGTACTGGGAGAACTTCAGTGGCAAAAATTAAACTGAGACGTGAAACAAAGCTGGTAAGCATGTGGGAAAACAGCTCAGTGATTTTTTTTTAAAGTATTTAAGTAAATTGTTTATGTCTTTGCGCAGTTGAATGTTTTCTTTGTCTTAGCTTTCTCTGTGACAGGACATGACATCTATAAATCTAATTCCTCCAAAATTACTGTCTCCCATAGTATCCCTGTTATACTTTCACTTCTCAGAATGAGTAGGTGGTGTTGATTTCCAAAGATTAAGAGGGCAAATAGAACCCCAGGGAGAATATTATATTACAGATTGTTGAATGAAGGTGGAAGTAGGTTATAATTTACATCAGTCTGTACTATTGGATGGCAACTGATATTTTAAAATTTTGCGCTGCAAATCAGAGAGGACTTTACATCAATCTGAAACTTTGCTCAAGGTGTTGCAAAACACTTGCAAAGACAGACATGCTAGCCTACACTAGCATGTTGAAGAAACTATGAATAAACCTGAGGAAAGTCCAACTTCCATTAAGATCAGTTCAAAAATTCTTTTTGGATCTTGCTGGGATTCTACAGGAAAATGACACTATTGGTTTCAAGAGGGACTGGTACAGTATGGTGCAGTCAGAACAGATGAGACAGATAGAAATTTATAGTGGCAAGCTTGTGCATTATATATATATATATATGTATCATCAGTGCTTTTATCTTCCTACTACAAAAATATCAGTGGTAGATTGAAATCTCTAGTGCAGAGCACAAATGGCAGGCAGATCCCTGAAGTAACTGAACAGCATTCTTCAAATTGCTCTTCAGGAAATTACTCTATGGAACTTATATGAGTAGCTCTGCTGACTCTGGTACATCAAAGATATTTTTCTAATATGCTATTGTTAGGAAAAAAAAAACATGGTCAAAGTCTGAATATTTATAGGCCCAGAAATGGAGACAGTTGTTGTTTGTAAAGAAAGTTTAGAATATATTTGAAAATAAGGAATTGATCTCATCTGAAAATAAATCATGCCATTGAAACTGGTAAAGAGAATCTTTAAATAATGGGGTTTTTTTCTTCCCAGGATATGATGGATTTTATTTTCTCTGCTGTGACACCAAAAATGTCGATTTTAGAATGTATGTACATCAAGCAAGCCATTGACCTCCTACAGGTAGATATGGCATCTGTTTTTCTCTCTCTGATTCTGTGATTTGTTCTGGGAAGGCAGTAGTTCTATATTGCATCCACTTTGCAGGGTTTGCTGTCTGGCCGAGATGAGAAGCAGCTCAGTGAGGAACATATTGCTCGCTTGTTTGTTTTCGCTGTGATGTGGTCAGCTGGAGCCCTCCTGGAGCCAGATGACAAGCTGAAAATGGAGCTGTTCCTACGGAAGCACTCTGCAATGAAAGAGCTTCCAGCTGTGAATGGAGAGGAAACCATGTTTGAATTTGTTATCAATGCCTGTGGACAGTGGGAGCACTGGTCAAAGAAGGTTTGTATGCTGCAACATGCTAAGCTTTCTTAATGGGTACACAAGATGTATTTAGTAAGAGACATTTTATTTCCAACCCTACATAACTTGGTTAGGAAGACTAACTACCAAATTCTCAAGAGCTTCTTTTTTTGAATGATTTTTTTATTTTCCCCATAAATATCTTCAGCAAAGAACAGAAATGTGCGTTTGAAATAGATTTGGAAGTGAAGCAGAAGTGATCCTAACTCTGTATACTGTCTATCACCCTACTCTTTATGAAATTCTAGCAAGAAAAAGCTTTTATCAGGCACCGGAGGAATGAAAATATCCTGCTAGCCTAACTCCATTTTATAAAAGCATGACAAGATACTGTTTGATTACGAAAGGATACTTGGCTTTCAGGAAGAAAAGTTTTGCTGATGTAAATTTTATAAAGTACATTTGATTTTGTGTTCTGATTCAAAGTGATTGTGTGGGCAGGTAGCAATTCTCAAACTTTTTGCATGTCTTCCTTATGCAGGTCCCTGAATATATTTATCCTAAAGATTCAGTACCAGAATATACTTCCATTCTAGTTCCAAACATAGACAGTGTCCGAACAGACTTTCTAATGCACACTATCATGAGGCAAGGAAAAGCTGTTTTGCTAATTGGGGAACAAGGAACAGCAAAAACTGTTATGATTAAGGTAAGTGGAATAGAAAAACATATGTAATATATTAGTACAATAACATTGCAATAGTTGATATTGGCACAAATGTTAAGCTGAAGTGAAGGATAGTTTGATTTTTCTTCAGGTTACATACTAGCATTCCTACTGAGGCTTTTTGCCAGTACTCACGTGGACTACAAGCAAAAACTCCCAAGTCTCTAGTCTTTAGTATAAAAGTTTCTTTTAATCTTTGCTAACTGTGGCCACAAGGTGAGATGATAAACCCTCTTTCCTATGCTTTCTTTTGAGTAGTCTAATGGAAAATTTCGCTAAGAAAATGTTGATTCTTGGAGGTTTTTTTATTTTCCTGTGCTTTGTCAGTGGTGCCATGTGTGACCTGATCTTTTGTACACCCTTGTTGCACAGCCTTTCTTCAAAAGTCAAACAGAAGAGAGAAAAAGAACTTCCTTCTTTAGTAAGGGTGGTTTTCAGAGGGTAAATTTGCTGTTTGTTATATGCTCTGTCAATTTCTTCACTGAAAATGACGTGTTCTTTCTCTAGAAGGAAATAACAGGATTGCTATTAAATTAATACATGGTTTCTGTATTATAAAATGGTGCAGGTTAATCATATGACACAAAAAAATTTAATAACTTAATATAGAAAAGTCAGTGATCAAAAGGCTGAACAAACCGAGATGTCACGCCAAACTTGGCATCCCTTATTTAAAGAGTTGGAAGCACAATATTTTTCAGCAGGGTTTCTCTGTTTTTCAGGGGAATGTGTGGATTCTTTGATCAATGAGAGGTAGCTAAATAAAACTGGTCTACTGTTGAGACAGCTGAATTGGTTATACAGGCATCTGTACCTTCACTGGAGGGTTTGCAGAGGTCTTGAAATGGAAAATAGCTGAAAAACACCAGCCTAAACTGACCTCTGGCTTTCTTAAAATCTGGAGCCATTTTGTGTGCCCCAGCCATGTGCTCTCTGAGCCCTGACAGAGAGTGAGTTGTACCTGTGCCAGCAGCCATTAATGCTATTTTTTCAGCATAGCTGTCGATGCCAACAGGCATGCCGGTGTAATGCCAGCTTCTGTTCCTGGCAGCAGCTGAGAACTATTTTAGCAGAGTGAAGAGGCGGGGTCCGGGTGGTGGTCTTGATATTCCGCATCCTGGATTTTGTCCAGATGCTGGCAACCCCCAGCCTTCAGATGCCATTCCTGTCCCTAAAAATAATTGAAACTGATTCTTGGGAGTTGCTTACACTGAGTCTATGCTATAGAGCAGAGTAGCAGATATTTGATCTCATGTAAGATTAGGAGTGAGTGCTAACTACCTTCACAACTGTTTCCCTTCTGCTTTCATCTTCTGTAGAATTTTGTTTTACTACACCTTGTGGAAATTTCCGGATATAAACAGTTAAGTGAATGAAAAAGTAAAAAGACGTTTAATAAGAACACTTCAGGTAGTAATCTGAATTAATCTGACTAATCTTCGGTGTTGAGTAAAGCATCAGTATGAATCAAAATAACTTGAAATGGAACGTTAATTTAAGACCTTTATTCTCTGTACTATTAATTCACAAATTGCAAAAAAAAATTAAAAAATAATATTAAACTGGTAAAGGACAGTTGAAAATTCTCTGATATTTTAACTAACGAAAATAATAGTACTCAATACCCTCTTCTTTTTCAAAGATAGTTCTCATTTCTGTGCTGTGCAATATTACTGTTACCATGCAAACATTCTGAAATGCCATAATGATAAAACACAAATGTGTTTTTTAAATGGTTGAGAATTCATAATTGCAGTTTGTTGGCCTAAGCCAGCTGCAAGACCCTTACCCACCTGCTGATTGCCTCCCCCTCCTCAACAGCACAGGGGTCGAGGTGAAGACAGGGAGATCCTCAACTCATCAGATACTGCGATGGGAAAAACATTTGACTTGGGGAACACTTTTGAAATTTATTTCTAATTAAAAGTAGAATTGGATGGTGAAAAACAAATACTGAAAAACAAACACTTGAAACCCTCTTCTCACTCCTCTCTTCTTCTCAGGCTCATCTTTAGTCCTTCATCACTGACGCTTCTACCTCCTCCATGGCCAGCAGTACAGGGGGATGAGAAATGGGGGCTGTGGTCAGTCCATAACAGTTCCACTGTCCCTCTTCTTCCTCTTCCATGTTGCTCCCTCCTCCTACATGGACACAGTTCTTACCAGGGCTGCAGTTCTTCCTTAACTGTTCCACCATGGGTTCTTCATGGTCATAGGTCCTGCCAGCAAGCCTGGTACAGCATGGGCTTCTCTTTCTATGGGTCTGCAGGTGCTGCCAGGAGCTCCAGCATGGGCTTCCCATGGGGACACACCCTCCTCTGGGCATCCAGCTGCTCCAGTGTGAGGTCCTCCATGGGCTGTAGGTCGATCTCTGTTCCACTGTGAATCTCCATGGAATGCAGGGGGACAACCTGCTTCACCATGGTCTGCACCACAGGCTGCAGGGGAATCTGTGCTGGAGCACCTCCTGCCTTCTCTCTGCTCTCACTTTGGTGTCTGCAGGCCTGACTTTCTCACAGTTTTTGCACTTTTCTCTCAACTGCCAGGTAGAATTTTGCCCTTCCTGACACAGGCTGATTGTCTCCAGTGGCTCTGCTGGAGGCAGCTGGAACTGGCTGTGTCTGGCATGGAAAAGCCCTGTCCTCCTCTTGCCAGGGACTGCCCCACAGCCCTGCTGCCAGCACCTGGGCACCCTCACCTGGCACATGAGCTTTGTACAAAATGTTGGAGTCCTGAGGAGAGGTCTGAGCACTGACCTGCACCAACCCCTCAGCTGTGAAGAGTACAAACCAAAGCCAGGACTGTTTCATATACACTACACATGGGGGTTGTCATTTATGTGAGGTCTGAAAAAAAGTCTTTCTGGAGGGCAACTTTTCTTAAATGCTATCACTGTATCAAGAAAATTAACAACATTCATCAAAATATTTTGTGGGGATCTAGCTGTATCTTCTTTTCTGCTGTCACACAGAGTGTATGTCTCACTGGAGTTCTTAGAGCACTTCTTCAACAAGGATATAGGTTTATTTTTCTGAAGTACCAAAATGGGAACATTTCTAATCAACCCTCTTATACAGAGAAGAATTTAAATTATATTAAACTTCATCATCATTGCAGAAGAATCAAATCTTTAAAAAGATTTTATGTTGGAAATTATGGAATTTTTGTGGCTATTTCTAAGCTCCAGGACTTCTCCTGAGCAAAATATTTCCTATGCTCTCTCTTGCTCTCTCTCTCTCTCTAAATATATGTATATATATGTATATATATATCCCTTAGTGTGACTCTAGGGTTACATATTTTTATTATAAAACCTCACTAAATATGAAAAGTGGAACTTTGTTGCTTTGGGGCATCCTCAGCAGCTGTGGGAATTGTACATATTCATAAAATTCAAGGATTAGTTTCTTCATTAAGAGAAGATAGCTAGCTATCAGTAAATATGATGTATTTGTTTGATTTTTTATTTGTATGGGTTTGATTTTACAGTGCCATTCCTTTACATTGCTTTTGTTTTAAGAGTTTTGACTTTGTAGTGTACACATGAAAACGGATTTGGTTTTTCCCTTGTTCCTTGCAGTCTGCTGTAATAGATCATCACTAACAGCTTAAATATAGAAAAACCCTGACAATTGCTAATGCAATCTCTATTTGCATCTTGAGTTGGCATACATCTACTTGTTGTAATACTTAGTGAAGTCTATTAAGAGCTTATAAATTTTAATACTTAAAAATTTTTTGCAAAACATTAACTGACAATTTGTTTGAATTTCAAGTTGCAGATGGTGTATTTATCTTAAATAAACTGTGTTCCTAGACTTTGAATTTAATAGCAGGACTGAGATTTTTTGCAGAGCTGCTGAGCATCTGTGTCTCCTTTTGTCTTAATTCACCTGGAGTTACTGATGTGCTTTTCAATGTGGTTTATCTTGCAGAGTTACACAAGCAAGTATGATCCCGATGCTCACTTGACCAAATGCCTAAACTTTTCCTCTGCGACTCTGCCGCATATGTTCCAAAGAAGCATAGAAAGTTACATAGGCAAAAGAATGGGCACTACACATGGTCCTCCAGCAGGGAAGAAAATGACTGTCTTTATTGATGACATTAACATGCCTCTGATTAATGAATGGGGTGATCAGGTAAAAGGAAAATATTAACATTTGGGAGTTGGTGGTCTTACCATTGTTGCTGCTGGGAATACTGATCTGTGGATTGAAAAAATGGGATAGGTTGCAAAAAGGTATCATAATATGGATTAGAACAAATATGTTTACTAAAAACAATTTCTCCAAGCCACTTTTTGACATGACTAATAAGCTGTCAGTCCCAAAAGATCAAGGACAGTGTCAAGCGACTTGGTGCAATCATTGTAGTATTTAAGCCTTTTGGTTTGGTTGCATACAAAGCTAGTAGGATTTCCAAAGTAGCAGTCCTGAGAACCAGTCTGGGAAAGGAAGTATGCAAATCCAAGAAATACTCAGAGATTTTTGTTTGATCTGCTCTTGACTTTAAGAGCAATTACTGTTATGTGATATCTAAGCTGGTGGTGAGTCTAAAGAATGAGACTTAAGAAGAAACTGGGTTTGTTGAGCCTTGAGTAAAGAAAGCTTGGAGGAGATCTTATTGCTTTCTGCAACCACCTGAAAGGAGGTTGTAGTGAGGTTAGTGTTGATGGGACAAGGGGAAATGGCTTCAAGTTGTACTAGGGGAAGTTTAGATGGGACATTAGGGAAAAATTTCTTCACCAAAATGGTTGTTGAGCCTTGGAACAGATTGCCCAGGGAAGTGGTGGAGTCACCATCCCTGGAGGTCTTTAAGAGAGGCACCTGGGGACATGGCTTAGTGGTGGATTTGGCAGTACAAGTTTAATGGTTGGACTCAATAATAAAAAGGTCCTTTCCGACCTAAACAATTCTATGATCACAGTTGACATTAAAGACTAGCAAGCTGTCTTGAAGTACTGATTAAAAAATACTTATAGACCTATACTCTGAAAATATGATAGAAATATAAAAAAATTCTGCTGAAAAAAAGCAATTTCCTTGCTTCCAGTGTAGCTCTGTACTCAGTGTCTCTGTGCAAGTGGATGTGTGACTACACATTGTGCTAAATTAACCATTCTTTCTCACTAAGTGCCTGTGTCAATCTGAAGATAGTCTGAATTGAAAATTGAAAGGGCTGTCTTTTCTTAAGTTGAAATTATACAAATTCAGTTGAATGTCTGACTTCATGACCACAACTACTTAGCACATGAAGCTTACAGGCAGCCAATGCACTGCATCTGAGTGCTTGGTTGACACATTGCATGTTGACAACCTTGAAACGCTTAACTCCTCCATTCCTTTTTTTTTTGTGTTCGGCTATATTTAGATCACCAATGAGATTGTAAGACAGCTGATGGAACAGAAAGGTTTCTACAATTTGGAGAAGCCAGGGGAATTCACAAATGTAGTTGACATCCAGTTTGTAGCCGCTATGATTCACCCTGGGGGAGGTCGGAATGACATCCCACAGCGCCTGAAACGCCAGTTCACCATCTTCAACTGCACACTACCTTCCACTTCCTCTATTGATAAGATATTTCAAACAATAGCTGAAGGCTATTTCTGTGAACAACGACATTTCCCCGCAGAAGTATGTAAACTGGCTTCAGCATTAGTATCTACAAGTCGAAAGGTTTGGCAAATGACAAAAGCAAAGGTAAAATTACATCTATTAAGCCCTTGAAATATCTTTTGTACTGTACCTTTTGTACTGTTGTGTGTGTTCATATTTCATATTGTGAAGCTGTGACCTGTGGGTGTAACTGCTGGCTGATGCCTCTGCTCTGAATTGGATGCTCTGAGCACCAAGCTCCAGATAAAAATCCTAATCATATGCAGTGTCTTCTGTAGCTGATATAAGCATCTGTAGCTGATATAAGCATCGCATTATATACATATAACATAGTAGACATAGCTGATAGGAAGATTGAAAGATCTTCCAGCTGAGAAAATGTTGAGAACACAAGGAACCAGAAATTAAAAATTAGATAGGAATCTTCTGTAAAGCTGTTTGGAATTGTGAGAAACTTTAAAGGTCTGAATTTTAGGAAAGAATTCAAATTTGGCAGAGAGGGAATCAGTTAGAAACAAATGAAATCTGGTATTTAGTAATTTATAAATATTAACTTTTTCCATTTCAAACAAACTGTTACAAACATTTGACTGCAATTCCTGGGCAAATTTTGCTTTGAAAGAGATAGAAAACATTAAGTATAGAATGAAATTTGAAAAGAACAAAACTGCAGCATAGAAATGTGTGTCAAAATTGTTCTTCTTCTGAGAAAAGTGGTGGAGAGTAGGATTTGTTAAATTCCTGTCCAGAAAAGGTTGGTCCGAATTTCACAAACAACTCACTGTAGACCTATAATTGGTTTACACAGAGAAATAGAGGAACTTCTAGTGAAACTATTGACTCATAATTATTCACCAATATATTCAACAGAACTGGGGGTTTATTACTTCTAATTAATTTCCTTTCCTAGAGAAAATGTAGCTTTTTGCTAGGTTATAAATATTTTTCCAAATAATGTTTTCTCAAATTTTTCCCTTCCCTTCCCTTCCCTTCCCTTCCCTTCCCTTCCCTTCCCTTCCCTTCCCTTCCCTTCCCTTCCCTTCCCTTCCCTTCCCTTCCCTTCCCTTCCCTTCCCTTCCCTTCCCTTCCCTTCCCTTCCCTTCCCTTCCCTTCCCTTCCCTTCCCTTCCCTTCCCTTCCCTTCCCTTCCCTTCCCTTCCCTTCCCTTCCCTTCCCTTCCCTTCCCTTCCCTTCCCTTCCCTTCCCTTCCCTTCCCTTCCCTTCCCTTCCCTTCCCTTCCCTTCCCTTCCCTTCCCTTCCCTTCCCTTCCCTTCCCTTCCCCTCATGAACCTTTCCCCAGATAATCTTGGAAAGGACAAAAGAAAATAGCAGACATGATCTGGAAGAAGGGGCAGAAGCAACACCACAGGATAGGCAATATTGACATTTTTACTGTAGTCTTCAGTGCCATCATTAACTTACCTGTCTTGGGTACCCTTCAGTGCATGTTCCTGGGACTCGAAAGATTAAAAGAAACTCAGATGAAATCAAAGTGAAATTAAAAAGCTGGTTATTGCTATTGTCGTTTCTTCATTTTATGGTTGCCTCTTAAATGCCAAGCATGTATTTCTGCTTTAACACAAGACTGAAGAAAATATCTACATTCACTTTCACTTAATAATAAGTAGAAAATATTTTCATTTAGCAGTTATTTGAATATGGCTCATGACATTATTTTGTAGATGTTACCAACTCCAGCTAAATTTCATTACATCTTCAATTTACGAGACCTCAGTCGTATTTGGCAAGGAATACTTACAGTTACTTCTGATGTCTGCCAGAGCATCAGTGTTTTGGTAGCCTTATTCCAACATGAGTGCAGACGTGTTATTGCAGACAGGTTCATCAGCCAAGGTGATAAAGACTGGTTTGAAGACATGATGAGGAAGGTAAGCAAATAGTATTTTAGTATTTGCCACAGAAAGAGGCCAATGACATATGTCATTACTAATGCAATCCTTAATGTATTGTTGTAGATTGTTTCTGAGGAACACGGTCAAGATATGTTTGGAGATAAATGCACGGAATTATACTTTGTGGATTTCTTGCGTGATGTCCCAGAGGCTACTGGAGATGAGCCTGATGATGCAGAGTTGAAGGCTCCTAAAATTTATGAGCCTATCCCATCTTTGGATTACTTGGCTGAAAGATTACGGATGTTCATGCAACAGTACAATGAAACTGTCAGAGGATCAAAGATGGATTTAGTATTTTTCAAGGTATTAACGCTTGTAATTGTATTAATACAGAAAGTGCCTGGTCTTTTGCACTTATTGATGCATAGATCTTGTATGTTTCTATCACATTATTTTGGAGATAGCTCAGAACATATAGGTGGTTTATACAGTGCACATGGTGAATGTAGTCTTGCTTTCCTGAAAGTCACCTCCTTGTCAAAGTCTTGATGCACAGTGCTTTCTTCAACTTTAGTTAGGGTGGTTTGATAGAATAACTACAGCAGTTGAATAAGAAGTGCCTATAGTACACTTATATTTTGTCAGTCTATTTAGAGAGCTTGTAAATAAGTCAGCTGAAAAGCTGGAGGAGTCCTTTCTGCTTTTCCTTCTGTCGCCTAAGGGGCATGCCTTCAGCCCTGCTGATGACAAACTGTGCATGTGACATTGCTTCATACAAGCTTGATACAAGGACATTTCTCTTGGTCTAGCCCTGCTGCCCACTGAAGTCATGGGGAAATCTCCTGTTGATTTTTACGAGTACAAGACTGAGTTTTTGGCATAGGCTCCAGAGAAGCCATCTAGCTGTTGGGAAGAAGTTCCTTGTTGACATGCTTCTAGTTGATTATACAATGCATCATTTTTGCATCTCTTCATCCCCTTTTCTCTCAATACACAGGATGCAATCATCCATTTGATTAAAATATCACGGATCATTCGTACTCCACAAGGAAGTGCATTGTTGGTGGGTGTGGGTGGATCTGGAAAGCAGAGTCTGACCAGACTAGCAGCATACATTGCTGGACACGAGAGCTTTCAGATTACTTTAACAAGGTAACACAATGCAGTGGACATGGACATTTGCTCCTTAATTTGCCATAGAAATGAACTCCTCACAATCAGCTTAAAGAAATGCAAACCTCTCAAACATTTTCTCCCTCAGTGTAAATGACATTTTTGGTCTTATATAGACAAATTGGATTATGACCATTTCTGTTAATGACTTAATATTTTGTAGTGCTGGAATTCTGTAATTTATAGAAATTTGAAGTGAAAGGGAGTAGCTACTGCCTTCCTTCTTTTTCTCTTTTGAGATAGGGTTTACAAGGCTAGGCAATAAAGACCAGCCAAGAGTATTCTTTTTTGCAAACTATTTAAAATGCTGAGAAGTATTCTTTAGAGAGACATATCAGGTCTATGACTAATTTTATGAGGCTTCTGATGAAAGGAGAGATAAAGAAAGCCATATCACAATCTCTTCCTGTGTCCCAGAAGCAGAAGAAAGGAACACTGAGAACACAAAACAGGAGGGAAAGAAAAAACCCAAAGTGATAAAACAGAATCCCTAGATTTCCAAGATTAGTAAGACAAATATTAATAATGGCAATGAATATGGAAGGAGTAAGCATGAAATTAGCAGTGAAGAGTGAATGCTGGATCATGTTTTGTCTCTAAGTATCATTTCACATAACTGATGTTAGATTATTGAACCAGACACACTGCTATTCTGACTCAGTAGAGAAATTCTTATGTTCCTATCAGAATACCACAAATCACTGTAATAACTGTAGCCGACACATACAAACTGAAGAGCTGGATTGTTTCTCAAGCTCTGAAGTGCTTGCTCTATGGGTATTTATGGAGCAGAAAGAAGATGGAGCTAAAAGAGAACTGGGACACTTCCTGTGTGGCATATTTATGTGAAGAATGGGTCATGTGTGTATTGCACAAATTACTTATGACTTTGAAGAGATTTTTGGAAATAAGAGGCTGGTTACAAAGAAAATAGGTTTCTAATTTCAGCTTTAGTTGGCTTGGGACAAAATCTGCCATTTTTTAACATTACTTTATGTCATTTTATATTGCATAATCTGAAATGTGTAATTTGTGTGGATTTATCTGAATCTTACCTACTGCGTGCACCAGCTATAAGACACATAACAACAGAAGCAGTCATGGTCTCATTTGCAGAAGAACTGATCAGCCCAAGTGATAATGTTCAGACCTAAATTGTGGGGCTTGATTTTAGTTAAACCATATAACACAATAAACCCCTCAGTTTCATTCTCTTTTGTCTATTACTGATTTCCTTTAATCTGCTCTCAGTATCTTCAGAAGATAATCCAGCTGTATTTACATAATGGTTACAGGTATCAGAACCTACTTGACAATTTAATCCAGCTGTATTAACCTATTTCTAATAAAGAATTTACATCTGCAAACCATGGAGATACAAAACAGCATCATAGTTGCCTTAGATATAGTATTGCTGTCACCATACGCTTCCCCAGCACATTATTTTGTTGACTTCACCTCATTTCACATTATTTATATTACTGATCATTCACTTTGGGAAAATGTTTATGAAAAAGAAACCTAAAAAAATGTAACCAGGAGCTGTGGTATTAATTTCTTATCTAGATATTTTTTTCTTGCCTCAAGGAAGCTGATCCAGATTATACATATCTCCTAAGGTGATCTGTAATTCTTGTTCTCTCTTTCCTTAACCCTTTTCTATTCCAGAACATATGCCACCAACAACCTTTTGGATGACCTGAAAATGTTGTACCGTGCTGCCGGTCAAAAAGGAAAGGGTGTTGTCTTTATATTCACGGACAATGAAGTCAGAGATGAATCTTTTCTTGAGTACATGAACAATGTTTTGGCTTCAGGTGAAGTCTCAAATCTTTTTGCACGGGATGAAATAGGTGAAATCACACAAGACCTGATTCCAGCAATGAAGAAGGAGTACCCAAGGCTTAGTCCCACTAGTGAAAATCTTTACAGTTACTTTCTTGCTCGAGTTCGGAATAACCTGCATGTGGTTCTTTGTTTTTCTCCTGTTGGAGAAAAATTCAGAACTCGTGCACTCAAATTTCCAGGTCTGATTTCAGGCTGTACCATAGACTGGTTCCAGCATTGGCCTAAAGATGCTCTTGTAGCAGTTGCACAGCATTTTCTAGCTTCTTACCATATTGAGTGTACAGATGAAGTGAAACAGAGTGTTGTTAACACCATGGGAACAATTCAAGATATTGTAGCTGAAAAATGTGTTGAATACTTTGAACGATATAGGAGACGGACCTTTGTCACACCAAAATCTTACCTGTCCTTCATTGGAGGTTACAAATCTATTTACAAAGAGAAGTTTGCCAGTCTTGGAAGTTTATCTGAACGCATGAGAACAGGTACTGTAAAAGTTTCTTGATTTTTGTTTCTTTCTTTGTTTTTAAAAAGGTGAGAAGAATCTGAATAAAAGGATGTAAAAGCATGGATTTAGATTGTGAGATCGCATTCATTTGGAAGCAGAGTCAAATATTTTTAGCTGTATCGTGTGTGATTAAAAAATGTGCAGAGGTTTTGTTTCCATCAACTTTACGAATGTGCAGATTAAAGAGGAGTTTTGGAAATAGTATTAATTAGCAATTAAAATACTTGAAACTCCTAATTTCCCATGCATGTATGCCAAGGAACTAATGAGATCCTAGTTTTCACATGTAAGCATGCCATGAGTAAATCTGAAAGGTAATTAAGTGCTCATATTCAGTCCCTCTGAATAATTTTTTTAAGAAACAGGTATATGCCAAAGGTACAGTTTTAAAAACATTGCTCTGCACATAGTCATACATGGTAAACAATTAAAGACTCTCCTAAACTGAATGCTATTTGGAAGTGAATGTGAACTTAAGTTGCAGACTTGCCCTATATACACATAAGTCCAAAGGTAAAGGGTGGCTGGCTGTCTGGAGAAACAAGCATGGGTTTTTTTGAGCTAGAAAGATATATATGATACATTTACATTTAGAGACATGCATTTATATATGACGATATTTATACTTAAATTTTTTTCTCATAATTTGTTCAATTTTTTGGAGCAGTGTATTGCTCAAGAATCAGTAGGGTTCTTTTAACCCCATCTCATCTGGATCTTCATGTAATGTTGAATTTAGAACCTCAGCCTACTCTCCTTGTGTCTTCACTTTCATTGCCAGTTTTCTTTGTTTTGTACAGAGCACAGCCTGGTACTTTTCATGTTCTCATGGGTTTCAGAAATTTCGCACACAATTCTTAGACTGTCATTTCCATGCTAACATTTTTGAACATGTTTGTTTAATATTTAGTCTCCTTCTCATGTATAAGAATATAAATAAATGATCAAGTGATCAAGTGACAGATTCTGAAGGTTTTTATGCATTAAAAAAAATAAATCCCCTGCTTAATTTTGGTGTTCAACCAATGGGATCACTCATTGGTGTTCCTAAATATGAATCAGAGCGACTTATTTTAAATATTCACCTTGCTTCTCTGAGGTTACTTTCTCCATAGGGTCTTCCTGTTGCTAAAATGGAATTTGTCCACCATAGGTCTTGCAAAACTGATGGAAGCTGAGGTTTCTGTAAATCAGCTCTCCAAAGAGTTGGTTATGAAGGAGAAAGATTTGGCTATAGCTTCAAAAAAAGCTGATGAAGTTTTATTGGAAGTTACGATGAAAGCCCATGATGCAGAAAAAGTTAAAATGCAGGTGCAAACAGTAAAAGACAAGGCTCAGGCTATTGTGGATGACATTGCCATTGATAAAGCAGCAGCAGAAGAGAAACTTGAAGCTGCAAGACCTGCACTGGAAGAAGCCAAGGCAGCCCTTCAGGTCAGAAGCAAATATATTCTGAGCATGCATGCAGTTAATGATTATTATGTGCAATAATTTGACTTGTGCTTTTAACTTGGGAGGATACAGGGGATTGAAAGAATGGCACTAACCTGTAAATCCTTGTAGAAAAAAAACCTGAAAACTGAAGAGGGGAAGAGGTAAGATGGGCAGTACTCTACTGTCAGGCAATAAAGCAGTCATAGAGTGGGACTACCTTTAAAGACTTTCTGCAGTAGTGCTTCTTAGGGACCTGTAAAACTTTAGCAATTGCACTGCAAGTACAGTCCTCCCAAAAGAACATCATTCTTTGCAATCGAGTGACTGCTTAAATAAATGGACTATTTTCTTCTATTTTCTTCTATAATTTTTCAGACAATAAAACCTTCTGACATTGCAACTGTTCGCAAACTGGGTAAGCCTCCTCACCTGATAATGCGGATCATGGACTGCGTGCTGCTTTTATTCCAAAGGAAAATAGATGCAGTGACACTAGATCATGAGCATCCAGGTGTGAAGCCATCATGGACTGAGGCTCAGAAGCTAATGAATCATTCAGGATTTCTTAGCATGTTGCTTACTTTTCAGAAGGTAAGTAACTAATAGGGACACTACTGCTTCAATAACCATCTTCAGAGTTCACATGAAAGTGTCTTCTACAATCAAAGGAAGTTTGAAACAGTTTTGTCCATCTATAGTTGTAGATACTTTGTGGCCATTCTTTTTCATTTTCGTGGTTCATTATGTCAGTAATTTTTCTCCTTGGCCATACAGTGGATTCTAGCAGACAGAAGTATCCCAAGCAGTAGATCAAATGTTGAGAAGCTGAGTGTTCTTATTCAGGCAGTTCCTGCTTCTGAGTAGGAATTTGTCTTAAAAGGACCCACTCTTGGCTTTTTAATGGCTCACCTTCTCCAGTGCTACCAGGCCGGTTTGCCTGTAAGGCACTCGACAATTCTGTCTCTAATTTGCTATGGAGGTAGCAGGAAATAAGAAAAAAATGAAATGAGCAGGAAAGGCAATGAGATGATTAGGGAACTTTTTGGAGTTCTTTCACAAGAAAAATAGTGAAATGAAGAATAATATTTTCAACTGTAAGAAGAATAAAAGTGAACAGGTTTTTAGTTCTGTCAGGTCATAAACTTTTGCAAGGTTCACTGAGCTGTGAGACAAAGGAAAATTCTCTATAAGGAAGAAAAGAAAGATGTCACAGGTAGCTGGACCAGAAAAAAACCTAGGGTAGAATATTAAATGGAAGAATCATAGCTCAGCTTTATAATCAAGGAGACCAAGCAGATTTCAGCAAAACCTGGCTTTCCTGCAATGAAGAACATACTTTCATTTGTACCCTAATGTTTTAATCTACTTAGCTGTGCATTTTGCTGATGCCTTTTCTAAGCTGCTGGAGTGTTTTTGTTGTGAAGATCATTCTCAGTATCCCCAGGAGCCATTTCTCCCAGAGAGCCATATTGTGGAAACTTGCACTGCCTCTGTAGACAGTTTTTTCCTGGGGCTGTCAGTCTGGACACTTTTCCAAGTGCTATCTCCACTAAACAGAAAGAGGAAATTAGTTTTAAGATAGCAAGGACTAATTATGCCCTCCTTACTCAAGTTTCTGTCTAATGAGACTTCCAGAGTTTTGGCACTTATTAATAGTGCATGTATTCCTGCTGGTAGCTGGCAGCACATTTAACTCAGAGGAGTCAGAACAACTTCTGTGGGACTGAGTTATTGCAGGAAGTGATACTGATGAAGGTGGGGTAGAATACTGGACTACTTCAATCCCTGCTGAGGTCCTTCACATGCTGTCTATTTCTCATTTTGAGTATATAGGACAAGAAAGCTTGTTGTGTCTCAGTAGACTACACAGCTTAATTGTTTGTGAGGTTTTTGTTCTTTCCTAGTATTTTTAGGCAATGAAAATTAGTGGATGAAGAAGTTCATTGAGTTCAAAATTAATTACTTAGAAGAAAAAGCATGACATTTTCCAAACTTTTGAGCAGAGGTTTAGACCACTGATGATTGATCTTTGCTTCACCTTTACCAGCTTGTTAGCTCATTATTTTGAGTAGGAGAATAAAAAAAGTCAAAATTTTTGTCCAGCACTATTTTACATTTTAGCAAATGATCACAGTGAAAACATCACCATGGCTGATCTTGGGAGTAATATAGTGAATGCCTTTTTTATTAGAGTAGCTAAGGATCAGATAAGTACAAGGCAGTCCTTTCTGCTGTGCAGAAAAACAAGAAAAGGGTAAATTGCTTGACAGTATGAATGGTGGATGATTTTTAGATGCATTAAAAGAAAGGCATTAATACATTGCCAAAAAAGGGGAAGATTCTTAACATGTCTATTGTTAAGCAGTCATTTTTAGCCTGTATAAGCTCTTCTACTTTCTACGTTGCTTGAGGAGATGAATTCCATTTTCTTCTGACACTTACATAATTATAGATTAACCACCATCATCAAAGATCTGGCATTTCATATTCTCAGCAGATTGTGAAAGGCGAAAAAAAGCTGGGATTAGAATAACAGCTGCAAGACATTTCTTTCACAGTTAAGGAAAAGGGTTAGCTTCAGTGAAGTGGAGACAGTGCCTTGCAGTTTCACCCTTTTCCTTCTGAAATCTGCATGTTTGGTTCCTTTAGCTGTGTTCACACCAGTGCCTGTCTGATGCCGTGGTGAGATTGTTTATGGAACTGGACTAGAAGAAAATTAATCAGTAGTTTTCTGACTTATATTTCTGTCATAACAGTTTCCAAAGTAGTTCACTGAGTGTCGGTGAGGGTATTAAAGTTGGGGCAAAGACATCTGGTTGAGGGGGGAAGAGAAGAAGGTGCAGTGTTGTAGCAGCAATAACTTAGAACAGCTTAAATTGTCATGGAGCTACGAGCACTAGGAGCATCTGTAAAGCTTATGTGTCAAATAGGGATATTAAATGCCAACTCAAGTCAATCTGTTGCAGTAGGAGTTATTTTCACGGGTACACAAAAACTACTAATCTGTCCTTTATAAGAGTGAAAGGCAACAGCATTACTTTGTTGATTTATCCTGTAATAAGTGATACCCCATGGTTTTAAAAAGAAAAATGTTCCTGTGAAGCAGACCTTATTCAAAAACCCATTTTAAAAAATAATTTTTCCTTTTCATTGACTAGGACTCAATTACAGAAGAAACTGTGGAGCTTTTAGAGCCTTATTTGGATATGGAGGATTATAATCTTGAGACTGCTAAAAAAGTGTGTGGAAATGTAGCAGGTCTTTGCTCATGGACACAAGCAATGGCTTACTTCTATGGTATTAATAAAGAAGTTCTTCCTCTTAAGGTATTTAATATTCACAATTGTATTATTTTGAGAGATTAATATAGTCAAGTGGAAAAAAAAGTCATTTTGGCTAAAAAAGAGATTCTTGTTTCTTCACACCGTTGTTAAGTCAACCACACAGAGGTTTAATATGTCCTGGCAACTTTTTCTCCTTACACAGAACTACTCTGTGGTACAGCTTAAGTTGTGTGAACACAGTAAGCATTCAGTTGGTCCTTTATAGAGTCTGTCTAGCTGTGCATGGGAGATAGTGATACCTTCTCTGCCCTCAGCCAAGCACTATGGCTTCAACAAAACTCCTCAGTCCTTCTGGCCAGGGAAGGAACCCACTCACTGTGGTCATGATAGAATCTGGGAGAGGAGAGATCAGTCTTGGCACAGAAACATTCTTTAAGGAATTTAGCTGGAATTAATCTCCCTAAAAAAAATCTTGGAGTTTCAAACTACTATGTGCAAGTGTACATGTGCAATAAAGAAAGTAGTTGTGAGGTGTAGAATTCTCTTGAAACATTGAACTGAAGTAGGAAGCGATCAGCTACTGTTGTGTGAATTCCTACAGATAGCTTTATTGTCTTGGAAATGTTCCATTTGTGAGCACATTGAAAATAAGGGTCTTTGCATATTTATATAATGATTTATAGTCATTGCTCCTACAGTGAGTTTTATGGTTCTTTTCTGAAGAAATACATCCAATCCGTTATGCTTCCACTGCACTCTTGTTTGGTTTCTTATTGAATAAGCCACTGTATCAATGGTATAGTCAAAACTCTGCATAATCTTTTAGTATACCTAGACAGATCTGATTCAAATGTGTTAAAAGCCTATTTTTTTTATTCAAGTAACTCAAGAGAATGCTGTATTTTTGTGATATATAACTTGCTATTTCCTTTTCAAATAATGGGATGTTCACTAATGAAAACAGAATTTGAAATGTTACCATTGAGAGCTATAAAAGGGAGCAAGACCTGGGGGAAATAGTGGCTTTATATGCAAATGCAGCCCTGAAAGCTGAAAATGTGCTCTTGCAGTTTTTATTTGAATGTATATGATTTAGGATTACATATAAATTTAGCTTTGTGTTCATTCTTGTCACACTGTAGCTGATAAGAAATGAAACATATATATCTTGGCAGAGCGGTGCCTATTGTCAAGTATAGCAACAGTCAAAAATATTTTAAAAACTGAAGATGACAGAGGGAGGGAGGAAGGGTGTAAAGTATGCAGGAGATATTGCAGAAGGCAGTGTAGTGATGCTAAGAAAATAATTGAAAATAAGTGTACAATTAAATTGCATAAAGTACTAGCCCAGGCTAATCCATCCAGTGCTAAAAGCAGGTTTACTGAATGAATTAATCAAGCTGTGTTATCCTAACTGCTGTTCTAAGGTATAAATCCCCTTAAACACCTGCAAAATAGATTCAATATATTTTTAAATTGCATCCTAAGTGAGACTCATTGCCTCATTTATCTTAACTATGACAACCTGTGAAAACTAATTAATAGCCACTTATATTTTAGTGTGCAAAATTATTTATTTCTATATATAGATATATAGTTTGGTGTGCAAAAATTTTATATATATAATATAATATAATATAATATAATATAATATAATATAATATAAATAATATAATATATATATTTTAGTGTGCAAAACCTTATGTTTTATAGCTTATATATTTAGTATGCAAAAATTACCTAATTCCTACAAATGGATACTGGCATTCTTTAGATAAGTAACCTGCAGACCAAGGGTCATTAGTTAGACTTTCCTGTAAACCAGCTTGCTCCATTGACCTGAGAATTTTGAAACACCATCTGCTCCTTATCCATTATTTGAAGAACAGCAGAATGGAGAAACTCTGACTTTTGCTGTGAAACTGTTAGCCTCCAATTAAAATACTGTGTATTGGAGTATAATTTCCATAGGGATGTCTGCAGTGACTTTAATTAAGTTCTCCTTAGGCTGTTATAGTGATCAAGGGAACTTTGTTTACAGTTTATAAATTCTGTTTGATATTGACGATTCTCACTGTCACACTCAAGTTTAAGCATGAGACTTTATTGCCTTTTCTACTTCCATTTGTTTCCATGCTGAGCTAAAAAACCACAGCAAGCAATGAAAGGAAATCTTGCACCTGAAGAAGAGGTAATAGTCAAGGAGTGTTGAAATTTGATGGTTGTCCATTTAAATAAGTGTGTCCTTGACAAGGTGATGCCCACTGGGCAGGAAAACAAGCATGCAAGTCTGGATTCAAGGCCCACAATAACTGTAGAAGGAAAGCATATACTTTAGAGGGGTGAGGGGAAGGATTAGGTCACCTAACAAAACAGAGTGAGGTCAGGACACGTAACTGAACAGAAGATATGAAAAGTCTTTCCCTAGCTAGTACAGACAGTGAGAAGCAGATAAAAGACATGATTTCTGTGCCTTTCAAAAGGTTATTTTAGTCCCAAAGAATGGTCACTGATAGAAGAGAAAGTGAGGCCAAGATTTTATTAATGTCACTCTTGCATGGATCTGTTTGCATGTGTCCATAGGTATATATGTATGTGCAGATATATATCTGTTTTCTAAAATTTGTATTAGTGAGATAAAAACACTGTTTTTGGAATGTCTGCAGAACTTGTGTATGCCTTTGCATTTTTTACAATCTTTTCCTAAGTAATGGTGGATACAAGTGTATCATCATATCGAGTCCCTGAGAAAGTTGATCCAAAACCAATGAAGTGTCTATAGGAAAAATCTGCAATAATCAGGGATAGGAGTAGTATTGGGACTGCATGTCCATGAAGAGTCTTCAGTCAGATGCCATGTGCCCAGAACAGGACTGAAGCAAAAGGCAAAGATGAGCATTTAGCACATCCCCAGGAGGTCAGGAGCAGAGCGACAGAGCCCAAGAAGCCTTCTGGCCTAGTCCAGCAGCAGTAACTGCTCAATGGACTGTAAGAACAGTGGACTTTGAAAGGTGAAATTCCTTAACAAGAGAAGTGCTAGGAAAGCTCCAAATCATCCTTTACCTGTAGAGAACTCTATAGTTTTGGATGCTATTTTTTTTTTCCTAATGGGATTCTCCTAGTAACATTTCCTCAATTTACTGAGCAGCAGCTTCTCTTCAGAGTTATTTGGGGTTGATCTGGGCATTCCATTCAGGATCAGGAATAGCATTAAATAGTGTGAGGCTTCCTTCTGTTGGAGAAGTCATTTTTATTGAATTGCTTCCTTGGATCATGGTCAGATATATTTGGTACTTTGCAAAACTGAGTTTGCAATGGATCAGCAAGAAACTTAGTGTCTATGTCAATACTAATAAATTAAACAGTACTAGTGAATTTTTCTAGGCACTGGAAAGTGATCATTTACACTGGTAAATTTTAAAATGATCCCTAGTGTGATTTGGTCTTTGCTAAACAGCATTTTTCAGTAGTCTCTGGGCAGCTTTCAGGTTCTAGCCTGGTCCAAGAGCCATTCCCATAAGGCTGCCAACATGTAGTCACAGTGTTTTAGAGGGTGAGAGAGCTTAATGTGAGATTTTTAATGCTGATCAACCTCAGTGCCAGAGAAAGTTCCTGGTCCTGTTTCATTTAAGAGTGTAGCTGTGACTGTGATAATGTTTATTTGTTCTAGTTTTGTGTGGAATACAGAAATGTTAAGGGGGGCAGGATCATCTCACCACCTGCTATGAAGTCCTCTCAGAGGGCAGCCTGGAAGCAGGCAAAACAAATGCTAAAGTCCTTAGGCTGTGGCCCTTGTTGGCACAGGTGCTGTCTGTACCTGCCCCACGCAGGCAGATGCAGAGGGCAGGCAGCAGCACTGGCTGGAGCAGGAGCTGGGGGGATTGTCTGTCTGGTTCCCCACAATGCCAAAGGCAAGGAAAGGCTGAAGCTACTGCTCCCACACAAACCCAGGCATATTCCAGGGTAACATCACTTCTCCAGGAGCAGAGATCAGAGTGTGGACCTCTTGTCTTAAATCCTCATGATTCATCTGCATAAAATCCATTTATTCAGGCTTTCACACTGCATCCAACTGGAACAAATTGTGTATCCTTGCTCTGCTGCATGATGCAGAGGGATGAAATGAAGGGTGGGAATCTTGTTCGCAGAGCAATGCCACTAAAATTAGAAAGGCTACAGTGGTTGTTAGTGGTTGGGAAACATGTTTCCTTCCTGCCTAATATTGGCTGGAAATGATTGTATGGAGCTGATTGCAGCTGTAATAGTCTTCTTGTGAGAAGATTCTCTTTGGCAGCAGAACTTGCCTCCTGCTCTCATGGCAGAGCTCTATACAGGAGGCTGCCAGCAACCTGATACTGATGTCAATACAAAAGCTGTGTTTGTACCCATGAGATTTTGAAAACTTGAGTTTGGGGGAAAAAAACAAAACAGGGAGAAAGGAAATAGTGATGATTTCAAAGGGTCATCTGAACCAAGTAGTCTTTCTGCCTTTGGGAATCAAATAGGTTGGTCATCCTGATATGTTAGCTGTCAGTCTCATCCAACCAACCATTGTTCATCACATATGATAAAGTAGCCTATAAATCAAACTAATATTATAATGTCTTATACTTTGCTATGATTACCCTGAAAATGGCTGAGAACTCTGGTTACATTGTCTGTAAAATAGTTTCTTATTATAGGTCATCTTCCAGAAAATCTGTAAAGCCTTGTGTAAATAAGTTTAGGGATTCTTTTCATGTTAGAATACAATATACTTTTTTTTGTACTCATCTGAAATATATTTTTGATGTCCCTACATCTTCAAAGCTGATAGTCTTTTAAGAGTTTTAAGAATGGGGAAGTTTGTTTCATCAATCATTTGTACTTTTCTGGGTAGTTTGTTGCTGCACAGGAACTTGCTTTTCATATTTACAAGGCATCATTTCTCATATGTATTGGGAATTCACATGCCCATCTTTTCCATTGAAGTTCACATCCTGCTGTGATAAATGTCAAGGTGTTATATGAATCCACACAGCCAGGTGTAAGTTCTCTGTTGTTCCAGCTGTTCTGCCAAGGCTGTTATTCATTACCCTCCAAGGATCTTGTTTCCTGTGTAACCTCAGTATTTCTCAGCTGGGACTGAAACAATATGTCATAATACTGTTTGACTCCCATTTTTAACCCTCAGAGAATTTAAGGATCAAGGATGCTCTGTAGTAGGGAAGGTGGTGGGAAGAGGTGGAAGAGGGCTGGTGCAGGGCTCCTTTTGGATCTCAGTAAGAAAGGCCTGACAACAGATGGTTAAATGAGGCACCTGCTTTAATAAGACAGAAGAATAAGAAGAGTTTAAGATAGTTTGAATGGCCAAAAGAGAAATTTTTCTCTTCATGGAGAGGATCTGCTCTGCACAGGATACCATGGGCAAAACTATCCTGGCTGTCTCTTATGCTGCATGAATGGGGGGTGTCCAGCATTTGAAGGGATGTAAAGTTTACTCACTGTTTGTCTTCTTTTTTTTTTTTTTTCTTTGTCTTCTTCTTATTTTTTAAAGGCAGTTGTCTTATTAAGCCAGTTGTTGTCAAGCCTTTCTTATTCAGATACAGAAGGAACCCTGTACTATTTGTCTCTCTCTCATAGCTCACCCTTTCCCTGGTGCAGGGGGGACAGTAATACTACGTCACCTCCTAAAAACTCCCTTGCTGTTCGAACTTTGCCCAGTGGTCCAAGATTCACTAAAACATAGCAGCAGCTGATCTGAAATCTGCTTATCTGGGTTTAATCAAGACTCACTGATTGAGCAGTGCTTATTTCTAGGTGATGCTCTTTAATGTGTTTTTTGATAAACTGTGAGGTAAAAATATTTCAGCATTCTTGCATGATGGAAATTTTATGGGCAGCCATTTTAATGGTTCGTCTGTGTTCTGAAATTTTTTTTTTATCTTTAGGATCTGTCAACACAGCAGGTGGCTACAGTAGATGAAATTTTACTGACAGTGCTATTCTCTAGCATTTACTCTCTGCATGTACCTAGATTGCTAATATGCATGGACACAGGTACATGTGATGTACCTGTATCCAATACACATGTATGCAACATACGTGTACACAGATATTAGTAACCTACTTCCTTGATTAGTACATACATGCTTCTCTAATTCCCTGCTCACAAACCACTCTTTTGAAATAGGCCAGACCCCAACCCATGGTTATGCTGTTAACTAAGAGTTACCCCTTAAGAGAGATGCCTTCTACTGCTACTCTTCTGGTGTGACGCATTGCAAGTGTCAAGTTTCATATTTGTAATAAAACAGGTTTTACAGACTCTTGGTTTCCATCTTCATAACCCTTATAGAAGAAAAAAACAGAAATAAGATACATGATATTTAAACAAGCTTTTTTAAATATTCAGAGTAAATGAAAGCAACCTTTATCTCTAAGTGTGAATTTCATACGAAATTTGCCAGGCTCTAATCCTTTGCAAATATATATGGAAATACTTTCTGCATTCACAGAATATTTCTTCAACCCTGTTAGGAATATAAAAGTTAAGGGGCCACATTTAAATGGCTGGTAAGTCATCATGCAAATTTATAGAGAGATGTGAAAGAAGTCTCTAGAGTTTTACTTTCCAGAGGAGCAAAAAATACATTTGTTATATTTTTGTTGTAAAAGTAATTGATGGAAAAAGAGAGCAGAAGAGTAGTGTATGTTATAATTTTTATTATTTTATAATTAATGAAGACAGTATGAAATTTCTTTTGCACTGAGACTGTATTACAAGAGGCATATATATAAGGCAACCCATTGTATATGTTACCTCGTGTGTCTAGTATACATCTATTTCAAGTGTATTGTGATTTAAAACCATTGGTCATTGTGTGATCAATAGACCATTCTGAAAATATTATTAAAACGTCTTAAGATTGCCTTGAATAACTTTAATGCTATCTTTCTGTTCCAGAAGTAAAAAAGCAAAAAAACCCCTTCTTTCTTCTTAAAACTTGTATTATTTTTAAAAGTACCCAATACAGCACAGTATGTTCCATTAAATGAATGTCATTTGCTTCTGCCAAAAAAACAGGTATTAACTACACTTTACTTTTAAATATCTGTAGGCAAATTTAGCTTTGCAGGAAGGAAGACTTGCAGCTGCCCAGATGGAGCTGAATAGTGCACAAAATCAGCTGGATGAGAAGCAAGCGGAGCTGGATGAAGTACAAGCCATGTATGACACTGCCGTGAGAGAGAAGCAGGACTTGCTCGATGATGCTGAGGCGTGCAGAAGGAAGATGAATAATGCCTCAGCTCTGATTGAAGGCTTAGGGGGTGAAAAGGTATTAGCACACATGTGCAGGTTTCCAGCACAAAGTAGGTGTGCAGTTTTGGGAATGCTCCATAATGATCATAGCAGTGCTCAGCAAAATCAAGGCGTGGTGACATCTTGATAACCTATGTCACTTTTTTTAGTTGTATGTATGGTTGTTTTCCTTGATGTTAATGTGCCTAAAAAAGTGAAGCAATTTCTTGTGTTAATTCTTCTGCATGAAGATTTATGTTATAACATATGAATCGTATGAGGATAAAGTTCAGATTTAAAGCCAAGAAGCCAAAATTACTTTTAGCTTTTTTAAGAAGAGGAATTAGGCTTAACCTAAATAATTGCCCTAAAATATTTATAAGAAGGATTACTCTCTTTTTCTTACCAAGTGTACAAGAATACAAATTTGAAGCTTGACTAATTTCCTGGATTATAATTGAAGCTTAGGTTTCTACTGGAGCCTTTTACAGAATTGTGGGCTAATTGTTATCCTCTGCACTGAGCTTGAAATTTACCTTTCCTATGCAGATCTTTCTGGCTCCAGCCTGAAGGTTTTCAGAGGAAGCAGGATACTCCTTTTTCCCCTCTTCTTATTTGCTTTGTTAATTCCTTCATTGATTTCACACAAAGTCAAAATTGATGAGAGTTCTGACTTCAACCATTGTGTCCTGTGAGGCCGGCACCTCAGAATTTCTTTGCATTGCTGCCCCTCAAATTACAACAGTCAAAAATCTTAGATGCTTTGTCATTTTTTTTTCAGTGAACTTCTAAATTTAAGAGCAACACAAAAATAGGAAATTATAGGGCCTTATTGTGGCTTTTATGAAGCTTGGTGCTATGAGATTTTGTAAGAGCTGTTATTCCACTCTACTTTTGAAAATTCAGACAAAAAAAAAAATTAAAGACACTATATGGCACTTGGAGGATTAGGAAAAACTGACACTGGGTTAAATGTATGTTTTTTAAATTTGAAGCATGCAGGTCCTGACCAAGATTGAATGCAGGGTGATTGTAAGGGAACAGAAACCTGGAAATAAATTAATAAGAAAAATATTAGTTAATTATTTTAATTTTTTTTAGCACACGAAAAATAATATTTATAAAATTGCAGCATGATGGAATAATTGAGATTGGAAGGGACCTCTGGAAACCATCTAATGCAAAGCACACATCCCTCGTTCCCCCCTACTCAAGGCTCAGTGCATTTTTTGGTTGGGTTTTGAATATCTTCCAGGATTCCCCCACTTCCTTTGGCAACCTATTTCGGTTTTTGACCACTCTCACTGAAATAAAGGGATTTTTTTTGTGTGCTGAATTTAAATATCTTATATTCCAATTTGTGTCCATTGCCCCTTGTCATTTCACAAAGTACCAGTGAAAAGACTCTGGCAGAATTTTCCTTTTTACACCTTCTCATCATGTATTTGTGCGCATAATTACATGTGTACAAATTCCCCCTACATTCTCTGTGTTCGAGTCTGAACAAGGTTGCCCCCAAATTTTAGATCCCTGATCAATTCTTTACCTGCAAATCTGAGGTTAAGCAAACTGCCTTTCCCTCATTAAATCCTCACTCGACTGTGATGAGAACTTTTGTCAATACCTTCCTTAAAACCTCAAGGATTGCTTGTGTCTTTCTGTGTTATCCCTTCAGATATTGGGCTGTTGAAGACCAAGGCCTGTGGATCAAAGGTTTCTTCCCCTCATCTTCTTCTTGTTAATCACAGTGTCTGTGGCAGACACTCATGTCTCCCATGCTGATCTTCCCTCTGATGCTAACTCATAGGCAGGCTCCCACCTGGCATATTGTCTGTCCATCCTCGAGTCTCCCATGCTGAACACATCATTCCACTGCTCTGTCACATGAGAGAAAACCCCTTTTCTCACCTTCCCAACCTGTCCCTCCTAACCAGCCCATAGACAGCTTATGCAGCTCTCCAGTTGTGGATGTCTTTCCACCATGTTCCCATGACCCCCATCATATCATGACGCTGCAGCTACATGCAGAGTCCTCTTTTTTTCTCCATGCTGTGCACGTTCCTTAGAAACACTTCAGAGAGGTGCCGAGCTGTGATAATTCATGTCCTATAAGCATTATGAAGGCTGTCCCCACCATTCTGTCTGGTGAACAATTTGTTTTTGTGGGTATCCTTAAGATGGTCCTTCATTAGCCCTGTTTTGTTGATTACAAGGTCCCTACAGTTTATCTCACCTCACACATTTTGTTTGCCAGACCCATCCTCCACTTCCTCACATGGCTATTGGTCCTCCTCTGCCTGACACTTCATTCCTCCTTTAAAGCTCTTACCAGTTTGACCAGCTTGTTCGCAAAGATGCTTTTTCTCCACTTGGTCAGGTGGTTGCCAAACGTCACGTCCAAGCAAACTTCTACTTCTGAAAAGAATTATTTAAAGCAAAAGGTACTCCTGTTCTGAAGAAAAGTTATTTAACAGAAAGAGATAAGTTTTTAAGTTAGATGTTTGTGTTGGTTTTGTGTCTGCTTAAGCTAACTTCCTTTTAATATTTTACATACAGCTTCGTTGGACAGCAAGCAGCAAAAACTTTCAAAATCAGATTATTAATTTGGTGGGGAATGTTCTTCTGGCCACTGGATTTCTCTCTTATTCTGGACCTTTCAATCAGGAGTACAGGAATTTGCTACTCCAATTGTGGAAGAAAGAGATGGACAATAGCAAGATTCCATACAGTAAAGTAAGCATTCATGTTTTGTTCTGACCTTTTTCTTTGCCTTGCTGAGAAATTATATGCAGAGCATTTCATTCCAGAAAAGTACATAATTGGAAGATTATATACAAGCTGTCACATTCAATCAAATTTTTAATAAATAAAAAGTCTGAACAGTTGACAACTGAGCTTCTAAACCAATATGTTTTAAATTCCTCTTTATACTGTCAGGCATTTCACAATTGGTATGTAGGACACTGCTCTAGCAAATCTGAGAGAGAAATGCTGTCTGAGATAGCTGGCCTGGGAGAAATAGCATAATACAGGAAACAAAGTAAAATTTATCAGCTTAGAATCCACTTATCTTTTCATAAGAGGAAACATCACCTTTGCACTTCCATGTGTTATCAGTACATACCCTCCTGTCATACCCTCTGCTGCGTACCCACAACATTTAATTTTGTTTAATTTGAAGTGTCTTGTAAAAAGCATTTTGCAAGGCTTACTGCAGTGTTAGCTTTTAAATCCATGCACCTTTGTCACCAGTGAGGCTGTTCTAGTGAGGCTGACATTGCAGTATCTCCTTCCCTGGCCTGTGTCTGTGCAGGCAGAGGTGGCCTAAAATGCAGTGGAGCTACAGTCCCATATTTTCAGTTTCTATTTCTTGCCACTTCATATTCTACCTTTATTAAGGTGAGCTGTCTGCATGCTGAGACTATGAGACAGGGCAAGATACCTTGCATGAATCTTGTCCTTTACTTTTACCATTATCTGCCTCAGGAGTGCCAGACCTGGCGGATGTTCTGGTGCAGAGGCTTTGCTTATGGCCAACAGCAGCCTTGCTCCTTTTCCATGACTTTTAGGAGGTCTGTCTAATTATCTTCCATGTACCTGGAAGACATATTCATACTGAAGGCAGAATTTAGGCCATAGTAATCAAAGCTGTCTTTCTGAGTTGTCTTCCACTTGGTTTTGTGAGTACCTGTGTGCATTTTCTTCAGCAGTAAAGGCTGCAGAAATAGTTCAGGAACTCTCTCTTCCTCTCAGCACAGGAGTTGAGGCATTAAGCTCAAACATTTCCTGTTCTCAGCTCTCAAAGATTTTGACAAAGCAGTGGCTGCTGAAAAATGCTGTGAGCTACTGAGCAACCTATGTACATGTGTATCATTGTGAAACAGTTAAAGGTAGATCTGCATCTTTTCAGTGTTTTTGGGATTTAGCACTTAAAACCTCTATTTAGGAGACCTCTTTTCCATGAGGGGTTTGTTCACTTCAGAGAAGTTACTTGTGAATATGTTTTTCTATATTTTTAATGTTAGGTTAGCATAATTCTTGTAATTCTGATTAACCTTGACTTGAGGGAGGGAAACTTGCAATCCAGCCCAATTTACACTGTGACTTAAAAGATGAATGACTCTGACCCACCCAGTAAAGCTCTCTGAAAACTGCTGATGATAAAAAATATGTAAGGCCAAGATGGATTTGTTCATAAAGTACCAGGAGCAGTGCAGTTTCAGGCAAGATTCTTAACCGGTGTGGCATGGGAGTTATCCTACATGCACTCATCCCAGGGAGGCTCTTTCCCAAGTTCAGTGTACAAAATGTTCTTAAAAGCTACTTTGGGCAGTATCTGTCAAGATTCTCACCATTTTAGGATAAGAAACTGGATATATAATGTCCTTAGAAAGCAATACATAAAGAACTAAAGTTCTGCTTTCATGAGAGTATTCTGACTGTATTACTATTTGGCTGCATCCTTGAAAATTTGAGGAATATTTTCTTATGGTTTCTATGTTGCTCCCCCCTTCCCCCTGCAATATGCTTCAGTTAGATGGATACTGTAGTTAATGAGTTTCAAAATGAATTTACCATTCTGTTTAGAGTTCCCATTAAAGACAGAATCATGATTTCCATCATAGTATATCCAAGAGAGTTTTGATTTTTCCCAGGGAATTAAGTACTCACAAAAGGCAGCATATGGGCCTTTCTTGATACTTCACACCACAGGAAAGAAAGCAGCTTTGCAGTTCAAGCACAAGGCTTGACATCTGCTTTAGTTTGTCACAGACTAACTGACCGTGGGCGTATGAGTCATTTAGGCATAACAATTTACAAAGATCTGTTTAAAATTAGCCACTTATCTGTTTAGTTAGGCACTTAAATTAGCTGAGTTTCAGAGTTGCAGGGTGACTGATACTTCTTGCTGTAGGTAAGAAAATATTCAAAGCTGTTTAGATTCTACTCATCTGCTTAAGGAGCTAGATATGGTTTTAGGTTCCAATTGCTGAAAAAATTGCCTATTAAATCCTTTTCTGTCCTTTGCACAAACGGAAACTTGTTTCTTAAAATTTCTGTCTTCTGAGGATGATTTGTGTTGCTTCATCATGAGTCTTCAATAATTTTAGAAGTAAAAAAATTAAAGGAGTAAAGATGCTTTGGCATCTTGCAACCACTGGTATCATTAGGTCTCATGATTGTATCACAACTCTCACAGTATTTGAAGTTTTGCTTTAGGCTTCAGACACCAAATTATGTGATTTTCGTAAGATTTACAGGCTTTTACTTTCTTTCATGTCTGTATTTCAAACATGTCTTTAGATAAAGCCTACAAGTATGAATTGTTGAATGAAAAGTGTAAGGAGCAAATAAAAAAATACCTTCAATTTTATTATTTTAAAAATTCTCAATCCTTACTAAGGTGCTTTTCTAAATTGGAGAGTTTGGTTTGCTATTTTCAGCAGTTTTTTCTTCACGTACACTTTTTTGAGAGGCCAGTCACTTTTCAGAGTGAATAAAATAAAGCAAGTTAGCTGACAAGTGCAAATCAGACTTAAGGAGAATATGCGAACTGTGAAGGGTTTTAGCTTAGCAGCAATAGCCTTTCATGATAGTTCATGGTTACTGATCCATAGCACATCTCCACATTCTTCTCTTAGTCTCCCACAGCCATCCTGTACTTGGAAGGCACTTTCCAGCAGGTGGAAGGTCTTGTGAGCAAGATGACAATTCCACTTGAACTAGCAGGAAAAGTATTTGCTATTAAAAATGGCAAAAAATCAGTTTGTCATTAGATACTGACCTGGCTTCAGAGGTTTTTCTGACACTCTCTGATGGACATCAAAGCCTCAACAGAATTCACTTTTATTACTGCTCAACTGCAGTGATTGAGCCACTGAGCTTTAAAGAAAAGGAACAGTAAGCAATAACTACCAAATACACTCTACCATGCATTCTGATCAGAATAAGAAGGAAAACCATCCAGTAGCTGTTTTAGTATAGCTCCTCTAACTGACACTAATTTTGTATTTGCATGTTTTCTACTGGTACTGATTTTGTAATTGAATATTTTCTATTAGAACTTGAACCTTACTGGTATGCTTGTTGACAATGCTACAGTGGGTGAGTGGAACATCCAGGGTCTTCCAAATGATGACCTTTCAATTCAAAATGGCATTATTGTCACAAAAGCATCTAGATATCCTTTGCTGATTGACCCACAAGGTCAAGGAAAGATCTGGATCAAAAATAAGGAAAAGAATAATGGACTGCAGGTAAATACTTAACTTACAATTCTTTAAAATGTGTGTGTCATTTGTGTCATCATGCTTTGGCCATGTGATTTTAAATCTGATGTTTATGGGTGTAGAGCTATGCAGAAACTGAAACAAGACTGACACCTATAGAACCTGTACCCTATATCAAGGTATCAATAACAGGGCAAAATAACTCACACTGATATGTTATGGCATATCTGTTTTATGATGACTCTTTTAATTTCTTGCTGTAGTGAAAGAGAAACAAAGAGGGAAGTAAAAGGTTGTATCTCATTCTCCACCTTCCTGGAGACTTGTATCTCCTGCTCTGAATCAGAGTTCTCCCCAGTAAGTCCAGGGGGAACAGAGTTATGTCAAGATTCTAAGTACACAAGTGTTTAAGTTATGGCTTACACCTGGGGTATTGTAATTTGCTATGGTCTTGTTAGTGTTATGCTGTTGGTCACCCAGACACTAGCTTTATCTCTCAGCTGAATCTGAAATAAAAATGTAGGGAACCTGCTGTTTTGGTGGATACACATATTCCTACATAACAAACAGAAAGTGCAGAGTGGTGGAACAGAGTATTAATTTTTAAATAATATACTCATTTGATTCTGTGTAATGTGCCTCTAGATATTTTAATTATACCTTTTTCAAAGAGCTGTGCTTGCAAGACAAGGATTTTTATTTTAAAAACATGTCTATCCTAAATTTTTTCCAGGTAAAAAAAAACACCTGAAAACCATGACATAAGAGATGCCTGCAAAGGCTATTCAATTATAATCTTAAAGAATTATATTAAATATATTAAATTTGAATAAATGAAAAGGAGTCTGTTTGACTTTTAGCAATTTTAAGACCGGTGGAACTGAATTGGAAATTGAACATCTGATGTCAGATCAGGCCTCCTATATAACGCTGGCTCCCTTTCTGAACTCCATAAACATTTCCCTACTTCACATTAGTGTTCTAAGCATAAATCTATTTATATTTTGGAGATATTATGATATCACAATGATGAAATAGATATGCAGATAAAAAAGTAAATAAGTGACAATAAAGAAATCTGATGATCTATCCTCCTGAGTTTAAAGCAAAACTTCCATTCATGTCAGGAGAGGCAAGTTTTGGTCCCTAAAATGTAGCCATTTGTATAGATATCCCAGGATGAGTACAATTTTTTTAAAGCTTCAATAGATTTTATGCTGTTTTCTGTGTGCTTTCAAATGCATGCTGTGCTGTGACTCAATCTTCCTAGGTTACAGCTATGAACCACAAGTTCTTCAGAAGTCATATAGAAGACTCCTTGTCCCTTGGCCGACCTCTGTTAATTGAAGACATTGGAGAGGAACTTGATCCTGCTCTAGATAACATCTTGGAAAAAAATTTCATAAAATCTGGTTCAGCATACAAAGTAAGATGAATTGTAGACATGAAATCAAAACCCAACAGGACAGATGTTGGGTATGGGGTAGTCTGAATACTGACATGATTTGTACCTTTAAAACACTTAGAAAATGTGTAGTGAATTCATGGGGTAGTTTGGGGGGCTTTTTTACCCTTAATCAGAAAGTTTAAAAAGTGTAAATGAAAACATTAAAAAAGAGTTCATAGATTTTTTTTTTCATCAGATAAAATAACAGTTTTTCTGAATTCAGCTTTCAAAAATTGAGAAATGCTTTTTATTTTCAGGTGAAAGTAGGTGACAAGGAGGTAGATCTGACAGAAGGGTTTACCCTCTATATGACAACAAAGGTGGCTAATCCTGTTTATACTCCAGAAATTAGTGCAAGAACAACTGTGATTGACTTTACTGTTACTATGAAAGGGCTGGAAGATCAGCTCCTTGGTCGTGTCATCCTCACAGAAAAGCAGGTATGGAATCTTGCAGTATTTGACTAGAGGGAAGGCTTGTTCAGTATCTGCACCAGGAGTGCATACATATTCAATGGCTTGGCTGAAATCAAATGCAAGAACAAAAATGTGAATGAAAGTTTAAAGGTTCTGCATTCACTGAAATACAATGTGAAGCTGTTTTTTAGTTGAATGGGGGAATCTAAACATTTATTTTAAGATCTGGCCTTGGAAAGAGAAGAAAGAAAATTATTCATTAAAAATACATCACAGGCATGCACATGACATACATAAAACAACTTTATTCCTTCATATATGGAAAGGGCTTCTTGTTCAGTCAGAAATCTCTTGTATTTCTAAATTCCTTTTTAAACTTAGTTTGAATTACATGAAAAAATACTTATGAACTTGATCTACTTTTGCCAGCCAGGCTCTAGTGTGCAGGGAGATAAAAGATTCTTAAGGAGCCCTGAACACTGACTTGACTCTCTTCTTACTAAAATTTGCATTGATTATGTGGAAGTTAATATAAGGAAGAAAATTCTCTCTCAGATGAGAGAAAAAACTGAGGTTTGCATTAGCAGAGCTGCTGCTTTCAGTAGGTAGCTCAGGTAGGCTGCTAATGTGAGAGGAGTTGCCTATCTAAAGGAATTAATTCTTCCTTTGACTTCCCCAAAGCATGTTCTAACCAGTGTTCTTTAGTGGTGCTGTCATTTTCTCCAGCCAGCACCCTTCCACTTTGCTCAAAATGAGCCTTCACTGAAGTAAGGACTGTTTTTTAAGGTGCCCTTCCTTCAGCCTGAGAGTCACAGAGGCTGGAAAGTCATTGTAATGCACAAACTTCCTGTGAATTGTTCCATGGAAAACAGAAAGACTGTAACAGGAGGTACTAGGGAAAAATAGGGTGGGACAAATGCTTTAGAGGCAGAACTTTTAATCTTCGCTCCAGTAGATGTAGGTTTCTGTAAGCAAAATTGAACAGCATCAGCAGGAGTGAATGGGAGTATCCTGACTAACCTCTGAAGGGAGGGAGAGGTCTAAATCAAGATAGAAGTAATAGAAGTGAAATAGGTTTCTCATGACCTACATATAAAAATCCTCTTCCCACAAGATACCCTTGCTCTGTGCTGTTTTTTTTTTTTTCTTGGACAGAACTGTTAGAGAATTCATACTGAATGTATGTAGCAACACCTAGACTGCATTGTGTCAAAAATAGAGTCACTGAAAATTATTCCTCCAGTGCTGTACATCAGCTGAAGAGAGTTGCAAGGGAACCTGGTTTATATTGGCACTACTTGCTGCACAGGGACATGGTTGCAGCTGACCAACATTTATTAAACTTCTTTTGGCAGATATGAAGACATCATGATTGTTGTCTCTTCTGTCTCAGTAAGAGGTGAATGTGATGGTGTAGATAGTTAGAGCCAATGGGATTCTGAAAAAATTAGTTCAAAGAAAAGGCACAACATGAACAGAGCTTCTGAAGAACAGGTTTTCTATTACAAAGAGACAACTTTATGATTGCTGAGCTAAAGTAATAGATTAAAGGAACCAAGACATTCTTAAAGATTTCTCTAGTGATCAATGAAATGTGATCAAAGAAGTGTTTATTCTTCCCAGCTTTATAGGTTGATCCTGTAAATATAGAAAAAAAAAAAAAAAACCAGCATATTTTTGTACTTTGATAATGGAGTTGCTGCCACTATTTGTGTTCAGAACAACTATTATTTATGTTACAAATATGGTTGTGAAGTTCCCTTGCAAGCAAAAACTTGCACCTGGTATATTTGCTAATTTTCTGAAATACATCTTTTACAGACTTATAAGGGTAAAGTGGAATTCCACATCCTAATGGGGAATTTAAGCATGTAGTTAAATGTATTTTTGAGTGTTTTGTGGAAGTATTCCTTTTGTGTAATTCTAATTGGGGTTTTTTTTGTATTAATGGTATAGAAAGAGGAGTAAATGTAGAAAGCTGAATTACTGATGCTTAAGCCATTCCCCTCTTTGGGATGCAGTCACTACTCTGCAGCCCTAGAACATATTTCAAACAGGTTTCCAAGTGAGAAGCTTGTAAAAATAAAGAAATTTGTCACTTCTTTGAAATACAGGAGAACCTCTCCGGTACTATATAACTCTGTACATCTCCTTTTTCTGTAGCTTGACATGTTGACAAAAATGAAAATGAACTGAAGCCATAGGTGTAGATAGACTATTCTTAACAGTCCTTTTCTTATAGGAAGGTTTACTGGATTGATTAAATAAAGACAGCCAGCAAAAGTATCCGTGAGCTGTGCAGACTGTGCTGTATAGATGCTTCATTTCACTTGGCGTTGTGTTGACTTATTTGCCTTTTTTCCCTTGTCATTGTCTGTCTTGTAGAAAGGGCAAAAAAATCCATATGACATAGATAATAATTGTAACATTTCCTGTTTTATAAGCAGTAGAGAATTGTATCTTTCAAAGTCACAGAATGGTAGAAATTAGAAATGGAAAAGGTCATCCAGTCAATTTTGCTCACAATGTAAAATCCAGCCATACAAAACATCTTTCAGTCCTTTATCTGATTTAATTTTAAGTACTCGATGTAATGTGGCTTTTATCACTTGCTGTTGGAAACTATCTTTAGTGGTTTTGTGCCTTACTATGAGGAAGCTTTTCCTGGTAATTCTGATGTGTTTTCATTCTCCAGCATTTATGCTTCATTAATCAAATAAATACAGGATGCATATAAATTAATTTACTATATATATTCATCATCCATATAAATTATTTTTAGTACAGAAATATTTAGTAATATTTCAGTATTTTATGGAAAAGCAAACAAAGTCCCCACTCTGACATGCATGAAATCATGTTTTCTGTGTTTTTATAAGGAATCTTTCTTTTAATTGATGTTAAATATTCTATGGCAAATTTCTTGAATACAGGAACTGGAAGCAGAAAGAATCAAACTGATGGAACAAGTGACATCCAACAAGAGGAAAATGCAGGAGCTTGAAGATAATCTGCTCTGCCGTCTAACCAGTACAGAAGGCTCTTTGGTTGACGATGAGTCTCTGATAGAAGTCTTGAGGATCACTAAAACAACAGCAGAAGAGGTGAACTTTGAATGTGCTGCAGATACATTCTGTAATTGCAATTTAAAAATAATATATATAATGATGTATGTTTATATTTTCATTCCTGTTTTATTTTTTTCTATTCAGAGCAACTATATAATAAATAAATAGTAGAAACACTAATTTGTTATTAATAAAAAATGGCAATATTTAACTGCGACCTGGATACTGTTTATATTCCAGGCATATTTTTCAGGTGTAAATTTGAATCAGTTTCCATTTTGACAGGAGCTGGAACACATGAAGACACATCTGTGTTGAAACTCTGGCAGAGGGTGGCAAAGCTCAACTAAAAATATTATTGTAGTCTTAATCAAGACCTTTTCTTTTTGCTTATGTAGTATAAGTCACAAGTAATACAACTTAATCTTCATAGTCTTTTCCATTAATTTTAAGGTCAGTGAAAAATTAAACACAGCGATGGAGACAGAGGTGAAAATCAATACTGCACGTGAAGAGTATCGACCCGTGGCAGGTCGAGGTAGCATCCTTTATTTCCTCATTGTGGAGATGAGCTTGGTTAATGTCATGTACCAAACATCTTTAGGGCAGTTCCTCGGCATTTTTGACCTATCAGTGGAAAAATCTCGTAAATCTCAAATTCCAGCAAAAAGGGTGGTTTATATAATCGAGCATCTCACCTATGAAGTCTTCAAGTACACAGTTCGAGGGCTGTATGAAAATCACAGGTTCCTGTTCACATTACTTCTGGCACTGAAGATTGACTTGCAGGCCAAGAAAATTACACACGCTGAGTTTGAGACACTGATCAAAGGTAATTTCTCTAAAAATGTTTCTGTTTTTCCTATGTCTGTACTGCCAAATTCAGATTTTGCAGTACTTGCATTAACAATGTGTTATATTCTGTGGATCTACTTGTTTTTAAGTTGTGAATGAAAGCATATATAGTCCAAGAAGGAATTGAGAGACAAATTTTCCAAAACAAGAGTAATATAGATTATTTGTTATCAAAATAATGCTTAGATGAGGATTATTTTAACTCTTATACATTACAAAATGGGAAAAAATAAGTCCATTACTTGTTAGAGAACTTACAGCCTCTACTGTCTGCCTCTTTTTCAAGTTGCCACATATCTGTGTCTGTGAGATTGTAGACAATCAGCAAAAGCTCTCTTGATGGCTGATGAACAGGCATGTGAATTCTGTACCAGGCTTAAATATCAGCACAAAAAAAATTGGAAGACTGTTACATGTTGTTAAACACTTTTCTATTGCATTGCATTATGTCACCACTGTATGTCACTACTCAGACACAATGACAAAGAAAACTTTGAGTAAGGTTTATAAAATTTGATGGTGGTTGACCTCACTGAGGTCTCCAAGATAAATGCAATCTGTTACAAAGACAAGTACAGTCAGGTGCTTGGCATCCAAATATCTCAGTTTGTTTGGCAAACACTGAGTGACTGTTCAGCTGTGGCTCAGCTGTGCTGGGTGTGCAAATGGGCATGAGGCTGAGTAGTGGTTGAGCTAAGAGGCTGCTGACGTTGCAGTCCTCGATATGAATGCACCATGTGCTTTTCTTATTCATTAGCATAGATGAAAGGAGGCTGTACTAACCATTATATGTCTGCTCTGAAGAACTGGGTTTGAGGATCCTTTTAGGTGGTGACATTTTATTTAGTCTCTACAGATAGAGTAGAAGCAGCACAAAAATTAATGGGATATCAGCTTTGGGAGGAGCTGAGACCACTTCTCAATTAGGTCATTGTTAAGTGTTTCCTCCATGCAAATGTTACGTCTCTATATCCTGGTTTACATAAAATGTTACTCCCTGAATTATATAAAACCAGTATTTTTATCATTTGTCATGTTTCTGTTTAACAATGTTTGTTTTCCTCTATAATACTTTTCACTTTGCAGGAGGTGCCAGCTTGGACATGAATTCTGTGGAACCAAAACCAAAAAAGTGGATCCTTGACACGACATGGCTCAATCTTGTGCAGTTATCTAGCTTGTACCCTTTCAATCAACTTCTAGTGCAAATTGTTAAGAATGAGAAGTCTTGGAAAGCCTGGTTTGATGAAGAAGCTCCTGAAAAATCTGTTATTCCTGATGGTTATGACAGCTTACTGGATGAATTCCACAAACTGCTCCTTGTCCGTAGCTGGTGCCCCGATCACACCGTTGCCCAAGTAAGATACATTTTTGTACAGTGGTTATGCCATGTGACATCTCCTGAAGTACTGCTAGTTCCAAACTTAGTTCTCTGCATTTCTTGTTACCATAATATTTGTTGCAGAGTGAGCTATTTTGAAAAATCAGATATTGAAATGCTCACAAAAAAATATGTGTGAAAACACTAATTTATTTAATTGCAATGAACTAAAAACTGGAACATGAAGCAAATTGTGTTGGAGCTGCAGGAATACCATTCTTTTGGTGTGGTGCTTTCACAGTTTAGTCATGCAGCCTGTAAAGAAGTTGCATTCCTCTGGTGAATCAAAAGATACATCCCTGTCCTCTTTCAGAGAAACAGTGGGAAAAGAGAAATTCACTTTTATGACAGGTGCACTAAAACAGCAGATAAACTGTTTACTTACCCTCTCTACTGAGGAAGTAATAATTAAGGCTGCCTTGTGGCAAATGTCATAAAAGAAACTGCAGTAGACTAGCAGTTTCTCCACAGATTGTGATATTTTGATTTTTCTTCTCTATGTAGGTGTAAAAGAGAGGTATGAGCCTATGAGTACCCTCTTTTCATTTTTTTTTCCTTTCTATACTGGAAAGTGGTTGTTTTTCTTTCCTGCCTATCTCAGCTTTACATTTTACATGCTGTGATAGCATCTGTGTTGTATTTAGGGGACACTATATTTTCATGGACCTCTTTTTCAACAAGGCTCTCTCCACTCTTTTTTGTTTTCTACTTTTCACTCAGTAAAGTAGGAGAGAAGTATGGGAGCTCCAACTGCTATAATTTAGACAGAGCAAAATAATAAAGCTGCTACTTCTTATTTATCAACTGATTATCTATCAACAATTATCTATCAACTAATTTATCTAATTTAACTAATTTGTTATTGTCTTGCACAAATATCTCTAAAAAATAATGTCTCTGAACAATGGTTGCTAAAATAGGTCATTATTTTAATTTTTGAGGAGAGAGGGGATCTCTTTTGTTACTCTTTTTTAATCTCTTCTTTTCCTACTGTGTTTTCCCAAGTATTAGAAATTTTACCTGTCTAGGACAAAAGTTACACTTAACGGTGGGTGATTGAGGGTTTTTTTTCCTACAGTTGACATCTTCCTCCGTCCACCTTGTTCCTCAGTGCTTCTCTTCATCATGCATGCCTCAGAATCTGTGAGAGTCAATACATAGCTAGGAAATCACCCCAGTCAAAAAAGAATTTCATGCACTAAGGTAGCTTTAGAAGTTCCTTTAGAAAATGTCTGTGAAAAGAAAAAAAATAGAGGCGTAAAGAAGGTTTGAGCTTTAAGGATCAAGTCTGAGTTTATATTTTGTAGAAATAGATATTCAGCCTAAGAGACTTGAATTGGATAACCACTGGACAGGAGAATTTGTTTGAAGTTCCAATAAATATATGGGAGATTGTAACTGGCTCAGATGAAAGATCTGCATAATCCACTATGTTGTAGAGACAGTGTCAACAATACCTACTTAGAGGAACTAATAAGGGAACTGGTACAGAGAAACTCTTTTATTTGGCTATCCACCAAGATTTAACAGGCAGTAATTTAGGGGCAATATCTGGGATGTCCTCAGAGCTGACACTGGATCTATTCTGCATGGATTTTTTTTCCAGTTCTTTAAGAAACTCCATTTAGCATTTTCTAACAACAGTGTTCACAGGTGGCTGTTGCGTGAGCAGAATTCTTTCTCTTCTGTGTTTGAAGTTTGCTATCTGAGAATTTCAATGGCTGCCTCCTGTGGACAAAAGTTGAAAAATTAAAGTTTAGACAGTTAGTGCCTTCCAATGTAGATTTTGGTAAATTCCACATTTCTAATTAATGCTAAACTTAAAAAGGTAAAGATAGATATATATTTCTGGGAATTTTTTTTTTCCAGGCTCGGCACTACATTGCAGAATCTCTTGGAGGGAAGTATGCGGAAGGATTTATTCTTGAAATGGAAGCAATGTGGACAGAAAGTGGCTGTCGAACACCTTTGACGTGCCTTTTATCAGTGGGGTCTGACCCCACTGAAAATATAGAACGTCTTGCAAAATCAAAGGTATCTTCCTAAACTGAGTTTGCTAGAGCTGATAAAGAAATTATTAACTCTTCTCTGCACTAGCATATATTAATACCTAGTGTTCTCTGGAAGTTAATTTTTGAGCAGTAGCCAAAATGCATTTACTAGGAAATTAAAATGTTGTAGTCCTCCTTTTTGCAGTTGTTTGATTCCAATGAGACCTCCGCCTTTATCCAGCGGACTATGATATCCCACTTCTTAAGAAATGTGAACAAAGCAACATTTGTGGTTTAAATTGTGTTACATTCACTGTAGGAACTGACAGTAATGATGATTACAAGAAGATACAGAAAAAAAAAAAATCATAATTCTGGTGACTAGAGGAATTAATTTTAACACCCTAGCATTCAATCTGTGCACTTGATGGAGACATTCAACATTTCCTACAGAATGGCATCACTCTGTGCTCTGTTTTATGGTTCACAATGTAGCAGCATATAAAATTTTCCCAAGAAGAAGTTATTTACTTTGGATCTCCATAAATTTTCCTCCTCGTTAGAATGCATCTTCATTTAATGGTGCAGGATTTTAGAATACACTGAGTAAGACATGCAAAAGTGGGAAGATCCACAAATCTCTTCAGCTTATTAATCAGAAAGTGGAGATGCTCATTCCATTTGAAAATCAGGGCCCTTGTTCATCTGTCTGTATTAAAATTGCTTAAATCATGACTAACTTTCACTTAGTGTTTAAATTTAGGAATCTTAAATCTGAAGTCATTAATTTGATCCTTGTCTGCTGTCAGACCAAGAGGATATTGCAGTCTTAGTATGTTTCCATGCTTTCAGGAAACGTGTATAGAATAAATGGAAAGTGAGGTTGTGAAAGAGCTGAAGGGGTTGCCTTGTTTATTCACACACAGTTTATGAGCAAGGCAACATCAGCTGGGCTGCCACAACGTGAAGTTCAACTCTAGTGTCACCTGTAAATGTAAAGGCAACCACACTGTTTAACTGTAAGGCTCTTTTCCAACCTCTTGAAGTAAAGACCTAACCACCCAGCATATAGAAACTTTTCTAGTTTACAAAAGGCATCCTAATGTCACAAACCAAAATTCAGAGATGTTTTTAAAAATAAAAATGTGTATAAAATGTGGAACTTGAGGAGCATTTCAGAAATTCTTTAGCTTTTGAAAAGCTTATCTAGAAATAATTTAATTTTCAGAAACATTGTCAAGGGAGCTTTGTGTTTGTTTTGCTAGTACGTCAACAAATTGTACTTTTCTTTGGAATTTCTCTGCTTTAATCTTTAATATAAGTTAGTTTTACCAGGGACTTGATCTTGAAGGGGGGTTGTGGTGGTGCTGGGTTTTTTTCTTCTTAATGATAACAAACTTGGGCCTCTTTGTAAAATTATTTCCCTTTTACAGTCATGATTTGTAGTCTTAAAATGGTTTTCCAGTGCTAATGGTGTCTCTAAGTATGATATTAACAGCATAAATCAGCTATCTGCTGTTCAAATTTGTAATGTTCAAATTTGTACCCAGAATTTATTTTTCACTCTAAAATTTAGCTGTTCAGGTGGCCCTCTCCCAAAGAAATGAGAACATTATCTGTGGTTACTGAGCTGTGTAATCTAGTTTATAAGCCAAACAAGCTCCATCAAAATAGTTGCATTTATGCCCCCTTTACTTTCACTTTAGGATGGTGTGAAAATTCAGCTTTCAGGATTAAAATGAAGTTTCTTATGCCAGCATTTTGACTTCATTAAAATCAGATTTTTTTTTAAACTGTAGAGATCATTTCTTCTTTTAGGGAATGATGCAGAGAACCCTCAACAGAACTGTCAGGGCCACTGTAGTGACTAAAATGCCAGCATTTTCATCTGGATTGTGATGTATTAAGATGACATGGATATGCTGACATGACTCACTATTGAAAGAAACATTCTGTATGCAGATATTTGATAGAGTTCTTTCAGAAGGAGTAAAATGAGGACAATTCATAGTGAAAAATATTTTTTCCTTCTCTCGATGTTTCTATAACCTTTAATGATTGTACATTTCAGAGGCAACATTGCTGAGAAGAGCAAATTATGAGTAGGTGCTTTGTCAGGGAATAATGTATCTGCTGAATATTTATGCACTCTTATGCAGGGGTATTCATAGTCTGACTTACAGGAGTGCTGGCTGTACTCAGATGCATCTCAGAAAAGGTAAAGTTTTTTGGTTCTCTGGCACATAGCCAGCTTCACAGGCTGTGCAGCTTTGCTTCTTTTAGCTACAGTTTCAGGTTTCACTGACCTGAGAGTAGGATTTAACTGCTTTCTTATCTTTGGCATTCTCATGTCCTTAAATCTTGCCAGGATATGGGGGATCATATACAGCAGTTGTATTTATACTGTTCTGTAAAATCAGGTCAGGGCCCATTCTCTGACCCTGAGGCCAAATGACCCAGCACAGTTTGTGTCCATATGCTAAACCTTCTTCTCCTGCAAAAGGAGGGCAGCCTCCTCCCCGCTGTTTAGGAGTGGATGTCTCTCGGGTTTCCTGTGATCAGGATGACCCCGAGAGTCTCTTTTTCCCAGCCTGATGGTTGAAGAAGGAGTTGGAATTCCTTGGCTCTGGTTTTCAAGGCTGTTTATTTTCTCTTATCTAATACATTCTTTTCCTGACCCGCAGAGGTCTGTCTAGCAGGTCTGTCCAAGGCACACTGCCCGCCCTCAGGCTGGTGTCAACATTTTGTACTAAAAACTACGTGTACTTTATTTACCATTATTTTCCAATACCTCTCATCTCTGTTAGACTCTCTACTTCTACCCTAAACCAATCTAAAAGTGCCAACATCACACAGAAAATGGAGGCTAGGAAGAAGAAGGAAGACAAGCGCCCAAATCTCTCCATCTTTCCCCCTAGATCCCTATACTAAAAATCCCCAAAATTACACTTTTCACCCTGTGATAAATTCATTATCATTCTACTTAAACTTTTGTGACTTGTAACTCTTCATACAGGGTTGGTAATTTGCTCCATGGGTTAAAATCAAAAACCTAAGTGTCTTTGGCTTCCTGCCAAAATCTCCGAGCCCCCTGCCAGCAGCTTGAGCCATCCTGGGCACCCAGAGGCATGTCCTGGGTTCCAACAGATGTCTTCCTTCCTTTTTGTTTCACAGTAAGGGAGTCTGAGTAGGTGTACAGGTCAGCTGTAGGTCTTGAATGTGAAACTCTCCATGATTTTGCAATACTCTTAGTTTATATTTGGAGCCTGGTTAATTTAGCTCTGTGGCATCCATGCACTGATATATTGTGGTCCAGTGGAAGCCTGTGTTAAAAAATAAAAATTTGCAATTACCAGATATTTCCCTAACCCTACCTATGTACTGCCGTCTGAGTCTGTAGATGATTCACTAAAAAGCAGTTTTTCCTACTTACATCTGCACTTCATCAATTCTTTCACCCTCAACATATGCGCAGAATAATATGTTTAACTGGGTTTGGTAGTTCTGATTTTCCCTGGCAGGAGCCAGGCAGCAAACCTGAGTCAGACTTAAAAAGAACAAGATTAGCAAGAATAAGCAAGAGAGGATCTGCCTGCACATTACTGACAGACTTGTGTGGTCCTAATCTCAGCCTTCTCTTTTTCAGATCCCTTTGTGAGAGCTTTTATCCTCTGGTTTTCTGAAAAACTGCCTTTATTTTCCCATACCTTCCGGAGAAGATGCCATAACATTCCAGAATTTTATGTTTACATTTATAAGCTTTCTCTCTTCTGAATCTAGATCTGCTCTAGATCTGCTTGAGATGACCAAACTGGAATCCTCTGAATCAGTGGCTGCACAGCTGCCATTTAACAATACAGGATGTTTCCTGAGTGATGCTTTAATGTGAACCAATCTTTCCTGTCCTACCTGCTCCATCAACATTTCTCTTTTAAATTAAATATGTTCAGACAGTAAAAAGTCATCAAAATTCTTGGGTTCACACTGTGTGTTAGTTATTATCTGAAGCCCTAATATCTGCTCAAGATAGTACATTAGAGGAAAAAGAATGGTGAGGCTGTATTTATGTCTTGCTTTATTTGAAAAAGTGGTGAAAAAGCTGAAAAAAATGTTTTACATGTCCTATCCCATAGATATTGTTAGACCAGCAAAAAGATATGATTTCCTGTGGGTGTAGTTTTCTTCCAACAGGTGGAAGATAAGAGGAACTTGAAGGGTTTTGGTTTTTTTGTGGTTTTGTTTCTTTACTTTGTTTTAATATAATCAGTCTCCATTGATATTAATGGCTTTCTTTGTGGCAGAATGTCACTACACATGGATCTACAGAAGCAATACATCACGTGTATAATTCTAAGGAACTACATATAAAATAAACTTTCTTTTTTACTTTTAGAACATTCCATGTCGCGCCATTTCAATGGGTCAGGGCCAGGAAGTCCATGCAAGGCACCTGTTAAATCAGTGCATGCAGGATGGAGGCTGGCTCCTTCTACAGAACTGCCACCTTGGCTTGGAATTTCTTAATGAATTAATGGACACCATCACAACAAAAGAGTCTGTGAATGAAGATTTCAGAACCTGGATCACTACAGAGGCTCACCCAGAGTTTCCTATTAATCTTTTACAGTCCTCTATAAAATTTACCAATGAACCTCCTCAAGGTAGGAATTATTTCCTTTCCCATTGGAGAGATCACTGCTGGTCCAGGAAGGTTGGGCAGAAAGTAATGTTGGCTTCACTGTGCAGCTACTTGAAGCTGCCAGTCTTGGACATCACTGACCTATGTTCCTGGGCATCCCCTGGTCTTCTGGGCCTCCATGAACTTCCTTACAGCTAGGATCTTTCCCCACTTCCAGGATGTTTCCTCATATTCAGATGTTCATCTCATGCTTTCTGAGCCTCTAAACCCCCAGCTTTCCTAACCAACGTAGTCTAAGTGCAGAAGCACAATATGAGATCTGCATCTTAATTGGCAGTTTGGACTCATGTTTCTGTATTAATAGGGGTGCAAGAAAAACATGGATGGAATGAGTCCAGTGAGAACCCACAAAGATGCTGAAGCAATTGGAGAATATGCTAAGTGAGGAGAGGCCAGGATATATGTTGCCACTGGTTTCAGTTTATGATGTCAGTAGGAGTTAAGTATTTTTATCCAAGGTCCTATTTAAACCTTCAGACATTTAAACCTCTTATTTCAGTATTTAGCTTTGAACCTTAGTAAGATGTTTGTAACAGAATGTTTGATGTTGTGAAACACATCCTTTTTCAGCATTTATACTCCATCTCAAGAGCAGGCTGTCAGTCTGTTGATAAAAATGTCTTACTTCTTCCTCTTCTCCTTTCCCCACCTCCAATTCAGAGCTCAGCATCTTTTTATTTTACAGTGGCCCCCTCCTATCATTCTAATGGTAACAACCTATAGTTCCAAGAGGCTATTTTAGAAGTCAAGTTATAGCGAATTTGCAACTTGCATTTAGCAGCTGAAAAAAGCCCAGTGTAAAAATTTAAGTCAGGATGAAATATAGACAGTTTTAGTTTCTTAAGACTGTCCTGTCATATCTGTCATATTGGTAGCACAGTACAATAAGACACTTTTTTTTTTTTTTTGGAACCCTGTTATGATGCCCATTCAATATTTTGAAAAGCTATTTGTTTGAATATTGTTCTACAGGATCTTTGTGAAGTATGAACAAAAACAAAAGTACTTTTATTGTGTCATACGAAGTAGGATGATTTTGACAATCTTTTCACTGCACTTAAAATCTGCCCTTCTAGACTTGTGTGAAGCTGATTACCTGGAAAGTATCATAAGAGGGACCTGATGTCAGTAACTCATGCTTGGGTTGTCTGCCCAAGGCAAAAGATGCTTGAGTAGCACTGCCGGAAAACATCTGGGAGCAGTCAAACTTCTGTGTTTCATGGCAGCTGAGACTGTATCAGTATCAACTGCCTAAAGCTGTTCCTGGGATATGAAATGTCAGTGCTCAAACAAACCTCCCCAAGTATTAATATTTGCACTATGAATTTAGGTTCTCTTCTGTCACCTTGATGCCTGCTGGCCAGTTGAACAACCTGCATACAGAATTTTGGGATTTTTTTAGGAATCAAATCTAAATAAAATTATCTTAAATAAAACTAAAATATCTTATTATAAGTAAATATCAAAACAAACTCTTGAATAGCCAGTGCTATATTACATATTATATTAGGTGTCTTTTTTATTGCCATATAGTTGCTAAATAATTATGTTTCTATTTCAGTTGTATATGGGATCATTTAGAATATGAATCCATAATTTTAAATCATTCCAGACTCATGAAATTAATTTTTTGTGTTATCTACCTAAAACAAAATGTTATTGAAGTTTGCCTGCTATCACCAGCTGAACAGATAATTGATTCTAAGACATTATTTGAAGGTATAAGTAAGATGATACTGTAAATTGGAATAGAGAATTATGCTTAACAGAGGTTGGACTTATGGATTCTGTACATTTTTTTTGCTAATGTATTACATTTTTATATTTACCTTCTAGGTGTGAAAGCTGGCTTGAAACGCACATACTCAACTGTTACTCAGGATCTTCTGGGAGCAAGCAAAATGCCACAGTGGAAACCATTGCTATATGCTGTAGCATTTCTTCACACAACTGTTCAGGTTTAAAAATATATTTCTTCTCTTCTGTCATAAAGCGATGCTTCATTTATTAATGAACCTTGTTATTAAATGAGAAGTATTGTTAAAGGGAAGTTCCATGTTGGCATATTAACACAAATAAAATAAGAAAGAGAACAACACATCTTTATTATTGCAATTGTGTTAGAACTTATAATTTTGCTCAAGTTGGTCCTGTACCTCCAACAGGGATGATGTTTCAGAGGAAAAAAAGGACAATCAAGCAATGATCAATTAGAGTACTCTTCTATTAAAGTCCTTGTCAATGACTGTGTGATCTGTCTTTCAACTGACTGGGCTTTTACTAATATTTTAACTCATAAAGCATATTAAAGAAATTTACAATTTGTAGTTTGGAAAACCATAGTCTCAAAGTGCTGCATCCACAATGAGAAGGCGTTAAGAGGGTGAATATAAATCCTTTCTGCTCTGAAACCTGTAGGAGGAAATGAAGGTTTTGGGTCTTGACTTTCAGGACTTCCATTAAAGAAAGTGCTTTATGGATTAACCACAACTTTTCATCATTCTATCAATAGATTTTGCAATACTCTTAGTTTATATTTGGAGCCTGGTTAATTTAGCTCTGTGGCATCCATGCACTGATATATTGTGGTCCAGTGGAAGCCTGTGTTAAAAAATAAAAATTTGCAATTACCAGATATTACCCTAACCCTACCTATGTACTGCCATCTGAGTCTGTAGATGATTCACTAAAAAGCAGTTTTTCCTACTTACATCTGCACCATGCAGGGATATCTGCACAGCAGGGATAGGAATATAAGTGAAAGGAATTTATCTAATCCATAGAAATACCCCACACAATGATTATGGTCAATGATTTTGAACACCATTGCCTCACACAGTAGCTTAATTTTTGAAATTCAAAAGCTATTGTTCCAGACTCAGAGATTTAAAAAATACTTTTAAAAAGAGGATTTTTTTTCTTTGTGAAAATGTTAATATTCCTGTTCTTTGTACAAATTTAGCTACTAGATAAACAATCAAGTGTTTGGCCTTGCCTGTGTTTAATGCATTTTTTTAAAGTTGGTGAAATAGAGTTCCAGCTGGACTACTGCATTCTTAACATATTTCATGTATTCTTCTGCACTTAAGCTTTCTTCACAATTAATATCAATCAGTGTTTTACTGTTAATTCTAACTATTCTACAGGAAAGAAGAAAGTTTGGCCCATTGGGCTGGAATATTCCTTACGAATTTAATCAGGCAGACTTCGCAGCCAGCGTGCAGTTCCTTCAGAACCACTTGAACGACGTGGGCGTCAAGCAGGGAGTGAACTGGAGCTGTGTTCGCTACATGCTGGGAGAAGTGCAGTATGGAGGCCGCGTGACCGATGACCTCGACAAGGCACTGCTGAATACGTACACAAGGGTCTGGTTTGGAGAGCACATGTTCAGTGAAAAGTTTTGTTTCTACAAAGGCTACGTTATTCCAAAAGGGAATACTGTGGAAGACTATCTCCAGTACATAGAGCAGTTGACAGTGATTGATACACCAGAGGTAAAATATTTTAATATATTAAAGGGAGTTTTTGTGAGATTAATAACTTAATGAGGTTTTTTTTTCCAGAATTGTGTATGCATAGGTCAAGATTAGCAGGCAGATCATTATAGTGGGTATTCAGTGTAGATCTTCTGAACATAAAGAGGTAGATGCGGTCTTCTTCAAACAATTGGAAAAAGTCTCGTATTCACAGGCCCTCGTTCTTATGAAGGACTATTAGCAACCCTAATTATCCTCTGGAAGGTTGATACAGCAAGGTTCAAGTATCAATGTGTATAAAACCCTGTTGGAATGCTGTAAAGATGGAGCTAGAGCCTTTTTGATAATATCTTATGAAAGGAAAAGAGGCAATGCACATAAACAAGAGGAAATTCCATCTGAGAGCAAGAGAACAATTTTTAAGTGGAGGTGGTCAAACACTGGAAGAGTTTGCCCAGAGATATTGTGAAGTCTTTTCTTTGTAGACATTGAAATCCCTACTAGACACTGTCCTGGTCATCCTGCTCTGTCTGCCCCCGCTTGAGAAGATGATTTGGATTACATGACCCTCAGAGGTCCCTTCCAAACCAAACTATTTGGTGGTTTCACAATTCTGTATGGGAATGAGCAGACATGCAATCTGAGAAATAATGAAAGTAAAAAAGCCCTATGGTCTCATTTTGCAAGTTATAATTGGGAGTTTATTCCATTTTGACAACAGAAAGATGTGGATGTCATCAATGCCATGAACTGATGGGGTAGGGTGCAGGGTAGCTCCTGGTTGTAACCAGTTTTACATGACCCAATGTGTGCATATCACAGTGGTCACAGGGACTGGAGGATGGTGACTTTCTGCTCCCTCCAGTACAGGCACACATGATGAAGTTAGTTAAAACTGAAACAGAAGAGAATGCTCTGGAAAATTGAAACAGAGGTGAATGGTCTAGATTTCTGTCTCATTTCTATTAAGTTGATAAATGCCATTGGAAATAAGTTCTATTAAAATTAAATAGACTGAGTGGAACAGAAAAAACTGGTTTTCACTTACTGATAATGTTCTGGCTCAGAGGGTGAGAAGTTTCCAAGGTCATAAAATAAGCTTGGAAAGTTCTGAATCTCTGAAGATAGTTAAATCAGAATGCAAAGGTATTTGTGCCAACAATGAGGTACCTTTTCCAGGTGAAAGTAAATGCAGATGTGATAATGCATCACTGGGATCCATTTGAGCCCAGCTTGTGAAATGGTTCCTATCAGTGTATGAACCTTGGCTCTATCAGATTTCAGGTTCTGCTTTCATGTGTCTGCTCTTTTAAGCACTTGAGGACCTATCTCACAATGCTGCAATGTATTTTTAAAGTGTTTTGATGCCTGTAAAAAATCTGTATGTATGGTTTGAGGTAGGGGAATTTTATCTTTGGCTTTTATGTAAATAGAAGCAAGTCCAGGAATGCAAACATCTTTTTGTTCTTCCCATTTTCACTCATTAGGAAGAAAGCTGTGACTTTCTTCTGTCATTCTAAAATCTGTCAAAATTGCTCATGAAAACCTTTAACCTTTTAATCTCCCAATCTTCTTTGTTTCATGAAAGATACGGTGCTAGTTGAAACAGTGTATCCTTGATTCATTCCTTTTCCATTTTTAGTTAAGAAAGAAGGACTTGGTCTGCTTGCAGTGTCCTTGCTCCTTTGATGAAATTTCATCCTCAGAGCAGAATGAACACTGTCTTCTGAGAAGGGCAATTGAACTCAGTGTATTGGGTTAGGATGGAAACGTTTCAGTAGCAGGGGGCTAAGGAGTGGCTTCTGTGAGATGCTAGTAGAAGCTTCGGCCCTGTGTGGCAGGGCCAGTGTCAGACAGCTCCAAGACAGATCCACTGCTGGGATAATGTATTCATGAAGAATAAAAAGCTGCACGGGAATCTTCTGTCAGAGAGAGGAGTGAGAATATGTGAGAGGAACAGTTCTGCAGACCCCAACATCGGTGAAGAAGGAGGGGCAGGAGGTGCTCCAGGTGCCGGAGCAGAGATTCCCCTGCAGCCCATAGGGAACCCCACCCTGGAGCAGGTGGATGCCTGAAGGAGGCTGTGACCCTGTGGGAAGTCCGTGCTGGAACATGTTCCTGCAAGATCTATGGCTCCATGGGGAGAGGAGTCCATGATGGAGCAGATTTTCTGGCCAAGGTTATGACCCCACAGGTCATAACCATGCTGAAGCAGGCTGTTCCTGGAGGTCTGCACCCTGGACAAGGGACCCACACTGGAGCAGTTCACTGGAGCAGCCCAATGGATTAGTTTGTGGAGGACTCTCATGCTGGAGTAGGGGTAGAGTGGGAGGCGTCCTGCACCTGAGGAGGAAGGAGTTGGACACAGTGTGTGACAAACTGACCACAAATCCTGTTCCCTCTTCCTTGTCTCCTTGTGCTCCAGGGGGAGGAAATAGAGAATTTGGGAATTAAGTTGAGTCTGGGAAGAAGGGGCAGGTGGAGGGAAGGTGTTTTTATGATTTGGTTTTATTTCTCATGATCCTACTCTGATTTGATTGGTAATAAGTTAAATTAATTTCCCCAGGTCAAGTCTGTTTTGCCTGTGATGATAACTGGAGATTGATCTCTCCCTCTTCTTATCTCAGACCATGGACTTTTTGTTGTGACTTCTCTCCCCTGTCCAGTTGAGCAGGGGATGATGGAGGAGTGATTTCAGAGGAGTGTAGAGCTTTAGCAACTGTTTTTGAGGACTCATAAGGCTGGAAAATCCTGAAAGAAAGAATCCAACATTCTCTTTTTAAACAACATTCCCAGAGATTTTGGATCAAAAAGAACAAGAGAGTTGGGTCCTTGACTAAAGGACATTCAGAAAACTGGTCCACCCACTGTTTTCTTTCTTTCTTCTTCATACATCACTTGCATGAAACCATAGGACCAGACGGTCTCCCATGTCTCCCTGTCTTTCTTAATATTGATCCAATGTTTGTTAGCCCTTGGACTAGGGCTCCACTCACAGATATAGCAAATATTCTTCATGGTGCTAACTTGGGCTATAATATCACCACAAAATCTGCCAGAGCAAAACCAAGAAAATAAGCCGTCATTGTGCAAGAGCAAAAGCGGGAAAGAATTTATCTTCAAATGTGTGTTTCCTTCCGCAAAGAATATGAATGTAATGAAGTACATTGGTATTTTTGCTTTTTACAGCTCTAAACATTCAGTTTGAGTAAACAACTGTTTGCAAAACTTTAAATCCTATCTGGAATCTACCTACTATTATAGTTACACCCTCACTCAAATATGGTATTAGGTCTCTACTTTGTTCTGTTTTAAGGGTAAGATTTCCAAGTGGTGTAAATCAGTGCAGCTTTCCTGGCTTTGGCAATGGTGCAGCCACTTATATCCCTTGTCCCTGAGTTTCTAGATTTACAAGTATAACAATATTAAACGGCCCTTTTAATTCTCTCCTCAGAGTATGTAAATACTGGTTTCTAGAAATGCTTTCTTGCAATATACTGATTCTAATGTAAAATATGAAAACTGAATATGTGGCAAAAAGTGAAAAATGAGAAACAGAAGATTGCTTGGCTTTTGTGCTCAGTTTGAGGGCAAGCCTTCCTCATTGACAGATCAGTGGTTCAAAGTTTGTAAGAGATATGTAATATCTATAATTAAATGAGAGCTGGTGAAATAAGTCACAGTACGTACAATTCCTCCTGGAGAAGGGTTGCAATTGTCAATCTGACAATTATAGACTTACTGATATTTCAGTAAAGTTTCTGAAAAAGCTATTATCATTCAGACAAAGGGCAGCTTTGCAATAATTCTGTGCTAGCTGTATCTTAAATAAAATAATTCAATTTCAGGAGAAGGAGAAGTAAGGAGGGGGAAGCTTCAACAAAAATAGCTAAACCATAAAATATCTTACATATATCACCATCTTTAGGTGCTTCAGATGTGGGCATTATTTTATTCACCATGCTACATGCCTTATAAGCCTAAGAGTCTGAGTAAAATAAAACATGTTAGAAATGTTGACTGGTCAGATAATTAGAGGCATCTACTTGAGCTGGTACAAGAGCAATAGATCCACAGAGACACAGAACTAATGCTAAGGGGTCAATGTCCTCAAATGACATTTCCAACATTGAACCAAAGTAAAGGGATTTCTTCTCACCCCCTTGATACCATTCCACAGAAGACAATGCGATCAGTTAAAAAACCCTCCACTGACTGAATGAAAACACTATTGCATATGCAGCCTGTGTTAATGTTTAGTGAAATTTGGGTTTGGTCCTTGACCATTTAAATGGAAGAACTTCCAGTGATATCTATTGTTTTATGGAGCTGAGAATTTTTTTCCTTGTCTGTCCATTTTCATGAATTCTTTCCCCCCCCCCCCCCCAATTTTTATACCTTTCACTTTCAGGTGTTTGGACTTCACCCTAATGCAGATATAACTTACCAGACCAACCTGGCTAATGAGACATTCAGTACCATAGTGAGCATCCAGCCCAAAGACAGCAGTACCAGAGGGGGAGAAACCCGGGAAGCAGTGGTGCAGCGTCTTGCTGATGAGATGCTAGAGAAGTTACCTCCAGATTATAATCCTCATGAGGTATGTACTACTTTATAAAACAGATGTTTTATGTATGCATGTATATACATTCGTGTTTTGTAAGTTTTATTGTGCTTCTTAAATTTAACTGGCATATGTTTTAAAAATATCTTAAAATTATGCATAGGGGTTTATAAGTCTGTTTTGCTTTATTATCTGACATATTCCTACATCAGAAAGACATATTTCAAATGCCACAGTCCACTCAATCAGTCACCTTAACTCAGAAGACCCATTAAAGGCTTCAGAAAGTTCTTGCTTTCCTTAGTAGCTTACAGATGTAGCTTGATGACTTTCTGAGGGTCTGGTGATCCTATAGTGGTTACAGCATTAAATTTACCTACTCCCATTATGACACCACCATGATGAAGAGTGAATTTTATCACGGACCTTTTCATGCTCTAGATTTTTTTGGGTCTGAGCCATAAGAGGTGTCTTTGTCAATATTTTCTTGCATTTTTTATTAACATCCCCATAAAATGGAAAAATCCAGCATAGAGACTCTTGCATCAGTTTATAAGTAGGTTCTGCTGTCTTGCCAAGGGTTTCATGAACAGTAAATATTAAAATGCCCTCATTTCCATGATTTTATGCTTTACAATTCTGTTTTGCCTTGATAGTGCTTCCCCCCCCCCCCCCCCCCCAGTTGTAGTTCAAGCTGGTAAAATGCTCAGTATGAATTACAACTTGCTATGCATGCTTTATTTTCTTCTCTGGCCAACCTAGAATGTCCACCTAAGTAACAACTAATCATCTTGGGAGCTCAGCAGTATTTCCTGTCTTCCCTTCTACTATTAATCTCAGATTGAATATGTCTTGGATAAATAGCCACTTTTGTAATGTCATAATTCAGCTTGGAACTTCTCTTTTCATTCCCCTGTTGTCAAGCTACTTACAATCTGCAACATTTTTTGGTGAAACATGTTGCCACAAAATGTTTTCTTACTATCTTGTTATTTTTCGTTTTCATCACCTTCTTATTGAGCGAGTCTTAATGACAGTATATGCATAATTTTTTGTAGAATTTGATTAAGAAGAGTCAGTTTTAAGAGTCTGTTTTCTAGTTCTCATATTATTATTTAATAGTTAATAAATATTAGAAATAGAAAATAAAATTAAATCTAGTAAGTGTAATAATAATTCATAATTTAATGAATGTAATAATTTTCATGTTGTATCTACAACCATCATTTACACCTTAAATTGTTCTCAGTCCTCTTCCCTTATCTTTCCAATCAGAGTAAAGCTTTTTCATGGAACTAGATTCTTCTAGTTTCATTCAGCTCCTTAATTTTTTTTTCCAATTTACAGTAGCAGTAACATACTGAATGCCTGGATGCCATGTATACTTTTGCCATATTTGTAATATGGGTATTGAGCTAAGTTCTTACAATATACTTGCTAAATCCTCCAACAGACTATTTCTTCATTCTCTTGTTAAGATGACAACTTTTTTCCTCCTGAAGAATTTGTAATGCTTAGAAAACATCAATAGTACTTACTGCACTTTACATTGTAACCAGAGGGTAGTCTCAGGTTTTACCCCTGGGAAATCCATGCAGTACCTTTTGGTCATGTAAAATGCACATACACTCGTTTAATCCAAATTTCACTTTGGATTAAACTGTTTTTCTCTGGCATTTCTTCTGTTTAATATTAGGCTCATTCACTTTCTTTCCTTCCTTGGTTTATTCACTGAGGTTATGCACACAAACCACATGTGGGGGATGCCTCCCCTTTTGAGTCACTTCATCAAATCTTAGCTTTGGAGACCATCAGTTTTGGAACCAGGGACTGTAATTAAGGGCAAAGGGTCTGAAAGGGTTATTTCAGACGCTCAGTCCTTCACTCTTAACTTATCTCTCTCTACTTTACTGCTGCATTTGTATTTGTATATAATACATACTGCTTCATGTGTCTGTATTAAAAAAAAATCACCACCAATTGTTTTAATTTCATTTCACTCTCATCATCAAGCAGTATGACAAACTATTATCTTTTCTCATGATCTGCCAATCATACCGAGGGTTCTTATTTTCTAATAAGCAATCATCATTGCAATGATGCTCAGAATTAACATTTCTTTGCTTCAGTGCTGTTTCTCTTACATCTTCTATGAGCTTCAAAGGAAACTTATTTTGCTTTAATTGGCTTGATAGCTGTCCTGTTATGATTCAACCAAGGAGATTTGAGCTTGTACAGAGGATGTGCTGTTAGATTGACTTTTTTCTTCTGTATTTCTTACAGATGCATTCTGAGTTCAGTAAGTGTAGATACCACCTCTTTCTGGGGATGTCTAGTTTTCTAAAGCTCTGTGCATCTTCATCTGTGAATTACACTTCACTTTGATTAATCATACCACTCTTTATGTGCCTTTTTTTCAGTCTACACTACTGATGGATGGCACAGTACTTTTCCACAGAAACATTAAAAATTATGTCTAGTTTCTGTAGCATGGTAGTCATTCCTTTGTTCTGACCATCTAGAGAATATCCTGTGTTCATTTTCCAAGAGTTTGGTGTTGCTAATAACGTATATTCCTTGGAATATCTCCTTGGCTGTCTCACCTGCACTGCAACATCTACAGATTTAAATTCTGTAGTGTTATGAGATTTGACATTGTTTTTTCTGGACCCTGATTTTTCAGTATTTCTTTAATCAGTCTGCCTAATGAATTTGCCCTTTGTCCCTTCCTCTACATTTTAGAACTTGTATCATTCTCTACATCTTAGAACTTGATTTGGTCTTTCCAAATTCTTTCCTTGTTGTAGAGGAATTTCCCTTTTCTACCATTAGAGCCCAGTTCCACGTCTTACGTGTTGCTTATGTGCCAGAAGTGTGGCCACATCTACACAAGAAGCAAAAAAATCTATATCACATGTGTATCCCATTTAAGCTGTTACTGAATTATTCTAGAACCTTTTAGAAAGCATGGATATAGCTGAAGTGAGCTGTAAAGAAAGCTAAATTTTTAAATGCAAGTTTGCATAGGCTGAAAAAAGCCCCAAACCCAAATGACTAAAATACAGAAAAAGAAAATGAGTATCATGTTCAATAACATATAACAAAGAATTTCATCAATCAGAGCAGAAAAGAAGGGAGAGTTTAGGTATTCTCTGAGGAAAGAAGCAATAGTTTGGCAGAAGCTACAATATGGCAAATGAAATTATGCTTGCAGGTATAAGGAGTGAAATGGATTATGCAATTACTTGCTGCGATTTCTGAGAAAAAAAAAAACAACGGAAATTAGATGGGTTCTGTTATTTGTCAATTTAAGTCAACATTTGGTCATTCAGGACATTGTTACATACATAATGAATTTAATAAATCTGAAACAAATAAAACAAATATCCTAAATTGTAAAAGGCTGAGGGAATGTGTCTAGAAAAAGAGTTTGTATGCATTTTCCTTATTGCAAAAGATCAGTAAAAACAGAAGCATTCATTAGTCCTACCAGTACAGCTTGGGTTTGCTTTCAGAATAATATTGTACTCCAGTAATGCCATGATGTGTTAGTCTTTGAAAACCTAGGTACAAAGATATTATCAGTGGAGAAAAGGAGCAAAATTTTTTGGAAACAATGAAGGTAATTAAAAGCAAATTCTCTTCAGAGAAAGTGGCAGGTGCCGTTGCTACTTTTGATCAGTTCATGTGGCTCCCTTTAGAAAATGTGGAGTGAATTTGCAGAGAGCTACAACCCCAACAGACTGGGTTAGGGACAGATGGTACCAACACCAATTATTTGCTGACATTCAGAGCTCCAGATTGTATTTTCTCTTGATACATTGTGAATCCAGAGAAATTTCAGGCTGCCACAGAGAGGCCTTCATTTCTCAATTATAAGCCTTCAGCAATGACTTCAGTCTCAACAGCTTTCAAAACAGGGCAACCATTTTACCCCATGATGTATGCTGCTTCTTTTGTTGTTGTGTTTTTGCAATGCTTCTCACAAGTCAAGTAACTTACTCAAAAGAGCAGAAACAAAATGAGTCACCTTTGCATGCTTTCTCAGCTTGTGGTTTGACACAGGTGGTGGAAAAGCAAAATAAACCTTCCTCCTGACCTGAAACTGTCCTCATTTTCCTCCGAGTAAGAATTCTGCTTTCATGAACCTTTTTGCTTCTGGGTCTCGCCTTGCAGGTTACAGAGAGATTAGTGGTAAAATGATTAGGTCCAGTCAGTCCATGAGAGTGAAGACAGGTGCAAGAATAAATGTCAGCCTGTCACGCAGAGAAGTTTACAAAGAAAATGATCCTTGCATCTTGAAAAACAGCTTTCTAAGGAATAGCAAGTAGCAGCAGTTTTTTTTCTTTAAATATTTTCTGTAGTATTGATTTAGCTGTAATTCCTCTAAGGCTATGGCTACATTAGCAAGCACTGCATGGAAATAGGAATTTGTCTAAGAACCCCAGGCCTTCATTAGATGTTTTGCTGGGGAATTTGCCTTGTCTAACTCTAGTCTGGGCCTGTAGGCTGACCCCATTAGTAATTGAAGTACCTTAGAGTCCCTGAAGCACACCTTTTGCGTTAGTTTAATTTGAAGCTAAAACCTTTGTGTGCCTGAAATCTAGTGTTCAGTAGAGGGTTTTTGCTACAAAAAAAACCAACCCAAAAATTAAAAAAAACATTCAGGGTCTGTACAGAAACACTGACATAGGTGATTCTGTAATGTGTCATTGGTTTTACTTATCAACACTATCAGATATGGTGGTTATCCAGCTCTGGAGCGTCTTCTATTTTCTATGTATTTCAATCTCTGCTTCCTTATGTGCAGCAAGGAAGGGGTTCTCGACATCCCTTGAAAAGAGCTTTGGCTTATCCATCTACAGAGTGATGGACTTCCCATTTCTCCTGACAGGGAATGTAGCAAGTAACGAAGTCTGATTAAAAAAAATAGCATTTACTGAAAACCATAGGCAGTCACTACTACAGTAACTTGATCAATGATCATGGCATGAGTTCAGCAACCACTTTTCTACTGACAGTCCTATAAAGTATGTGCTGACAAAGAAACTGGTGACCTGAGGAGAGTTAAGAAATATGCATAAAGGAATCTGACACAGTAGAGATATGCATTGCAAAATCATGTAGACAAAGCTATTAAGATTATGATTTTAGTAGCTCCTTTCTTAAATCACATTGTTTTATGTTGGATGATAGCTGTTTGCATAATGAAAAGGGGATGTTCTAAGTGGGCTTTATGGAATTAGTATATTAATCTCAGAAAAGCTATTTTGGTTAATGAGTTCAGTCTTTTGAGGGCTTTTTTTTTCTGAGACTCAGTATCCATATCTTTATGTCATAATAAGTACAGCCCCGGCTGTAAGTTATTTGATTGCTTGATAAGAAGAATTCTAATACAAAACTACTTAATCATAATTCAGTGCTTGTATTTGAAATGAATCCTAGCAGCAATACTTCCAAGAAATGCACTGTGTCGTACTCAGTAAATCTCACCATAGATCAGGATTGATTTGTATACAATAAAGTAAGAAGTATGGAACTTTTTTTTCCAGTTTCGATATGTGGTTATGCTTGGTACTCCAGCCTGAGTGTTCTGAGCATATCTAGGTTGGATTATCAAATTTCTGCCTTATTGGTTGCCTCCATAATTCAAAACATTATAGGTATTTTTGTAGGCACATGAAAGTAAATCAGAAGATTGTGTTCTGAGAATTCACTAGTTAAATTTTACAATTATCAGAGCAGTAATATTTTAGAATTTTTATTTAATGTCCTGTTTGTAGAGTCATAAATATCAGTATTTTGGAAAATAACCCCTTTAATAACATCTGTCATACAATTTTTCCTCAAATGGGAGAATTCTTCCTCTAAATGATCCCCAAAAGGAACATATGCTCTGTAGACTAGAAATAAAAATTGTGTTTCCTATTTAAAGGATAAAATGCATAGACTATATACTGTACAATTTCTTTCTTATTAGTGGCATGCACTAGACTTCTAAGTATTCTGAAAAAAATAAATAATGTTTTTACTCTTTGTCAAGAAGCAAAATTACCAATTCCTGTGAATTTTTCAGAAAGCAGAAGTTTTCCCTGGATTTTTTGTGAAATAATCAGAATATTTAATTGTGTGGATTATCCAAAAACTTTATTGCCTCAGCTCTAGTCTATGATAGCTGATTTAAGTATTTTTTTCTCTTTCACAGGCAGGACGCATTAACTCAGTCTGTAAAATGTACTGTCACACTGCAAAGCATTAGCATAATTGACTGGCACCTATTTCTTGGACATTCTGTCTGACAAATCCATAGGTCCTTGTGATTAAAATATGATGTATAACCTTGCTGATAGCTGTCTCCCAAGGAGGATAGCATAAAAAGTTGAGAAAGAGTATTTTATTTGGCTTAGAGTTGAAATTTAAGATTTGGAAATTGCCAAAGCATTTATGTATTTATACTAGTGTTTATAACTACTTATCTGCTGTATGATATTCATCTTGCAGCAATTTGCTATTTATGGTAATAATTAAATCTTTAGTAATGTTTATTATTTGTTTAAAATGTACAGTATACATAATATTATACATAATAAGATATATGAGCCATTGGCTTTCTAAAAGTGGGGAACAATTCTTGAAAGTCTGAAAAATCAGGAGTTCTAGCACTGTGTGGGCTATAGGCACCATGACTTTTGCAGGTGCCATTAAACCCTCTCTCATGCACTGTAGTATACAGTGAACCTTGATATACACAGAACCTGCAGTGCATGGCTGAAGCACATTCCATGCACATCATATGCAGAAGCGAGACAGGGAATGCTATTGCTACTTTCATTATGACATGTCCTTAACCAGCACAGGCAGCTGCTTCCGTTTTGAAAACACCCTCTGTTGAATTTGAGAGAAACTGTTACCCTTGAAAACTAAAAAGGCCAAAGGCTTCTACTTGCAAAATGGTGCACATAATGGTGTAACAGATTTCTGTGGCAGCTGTATTATTTCTGGCAGTCTTGCCTCTCTAGTAATGTATCCATGAGCATCTTGTCTTATGAACAAGTCACATGCTACTGAAAGTAGCAGCTTTTACATATCATTGTTCTTGTTAAGTGGAACTCCATTTGTTACATTATTTCAGCTCCTCAGGGCAAGGAAAGGTGATGAAGTTCACCCAGCACAATTTGGAAATGCAAAGAAGTTACCATCAAACAGTGCTTTTGTATAGCATGTGGGGTTTTTTATTTTAAGATCTAAGACCCTGCAGCCTAACAAGGACAGAAGGAACTGCTGTGTCCCTTCAAAAAGAGGGAACTTTCCATTCTTAGAATGATGGAGGAGCTCATTCTGGTAAGCTAATGAGTCACAGTGTGCTAAATCTTACAGTTGGCACAGGGCTTGAATGGCCATCTGTTACTAAAATGTTTCTTTTCTGAAAATGTTTTTGCTTTCAAAAATTATTGCATGGCAAACAGGAGATTAGATTTTATAATCATTGCACTATTCTTTTTTAGGTGAAAGCACAACTTCAAAAGATGGGAGCTTTTCAGCCCATAAACATATTTCTCCGTCAAGAAATTGACCGGATGCAACTTGTTATATCCAGAGTTCGAACTACACTGACTGATCTCAAATTGGCTATTGATGGTAAGCTGCAATATCAAACATTTAATTAAGGTGCAGTTTATTACTAGCAGTTACTTATACCATATAACTAAATAAATATTTCTCCTCATTTCCTTCCTTTCTCTTTTGTTCGCTCCCTCACACAGTTTTTCTCTTTTTCTCTGTCTTTGTCATATGACCACTAATTCTAGCCCTTAAAATCTCCTGATTGCATCTCTAAGGACACTCCACCTAAATTTATTCTGCATGCATCTTCTCCAGTATTGCAGTTCATGTCCCTCAGCACTACTTCACTTCTGTGATTCTCTCTAGGATGCTACAGAGCTCAGAGGAGCAGAATTGCGTGAGAAAGTCCATGGGCCATGTACCAGAGTTATTTAAGAAATTAAGCTGAGACATAATGACATAGAACAAGGTGGAAGGGTTGCTGCTAAGTAATTGAGAGACAGGGAACTCAGGAGGCAAGGTGAAAAGTACTCTAATTTAAGGTGAAATTTGACACATTTGTGAAACTGGTTATACCAAATGGCATGTCTCTAAATGGAAGCTGAAGTGAGTGGCAGTGTCAATCAAAAGAGAGAGAGAGAGAGAGACAGTTCTTCATTTAGGCTTCACAGGAGGCAGGAAACAGCACTCAGTATCTCTCAGAGACAGGAGTATTTGGCTAAAAGTGAGCAATGGTGAATGAAGTTAAAAAAACCCCAAGAGTAGAGGCAAGTAGAAGCAGATGGAAAATTTGATCAGAAAAAGAGTGAGGAAAAAGAAGGAACAATGATGTTGCCATCTGCTTTTTGTTTTCACTTCCTATTTTGCTTCCTCTTTTGCAAGAGTTGAAATACCCAGGAAGGAAAGTGTACTGTTGCTCAGCCAAGCCTCTTGAATTAACAAATTAAAAGGAAGCAGGAATGGGTAGATTCCAGTGGTAAAGCTCTCACCCAAGTCTGCTTTTCTCTAGCAGAGAGACAGAAATTATCTGACAGAGCAAACTCTTCTCACAGCGAGCAGGACAGAATGCCTCAGAATTAGTCCCTTCTAACACAGCTGATGGCATTACTGTAATCTGCCTTACTGGTATTCTGACAATGTCTTTCATGAGGGGGCATTATTTTTTAATTTGTATTTTTATTACATAAGGATCAAAAGGGATTTCTTTTTTCCTATCATTTGTATGATACACTAAGACAACAAGACATGCTTCAGAAACCTCATGCCTATAATCTGAATCTAGGAAAGATGTGCCCAAGGCTAATAATCTTTCATATCCTGTAATAACATACATAAAGATCAAGCTGGAAGAAACAATTGTTCCCTTTTATATGTGAATAGGGTCCCTTTCAAATATATAAAAGGAATATTTTCCATCCAAGAAAGTGTTAATCTTTCCTTGATTGTGACAGATATATTTAAATTCTCAATATGCATAATATTCTGCAGAGGGGTGGATGAGTAACATTTATGAGTAATTTATTTGCACTTCACATTCAGTTCCACAGTGGGCACAGTGCTCTGCCAGATGTTTAATCAAGTTAATGCTGTAACTTTTATGCAATTCTCTACAACATAATTTCTTACGGACAGGCAAGTTAAATATAATGAAAAATTGCTCTGAAAACAAAATTGGATGTATAGTTAACAATAACAATTAATGGCTTCTGGCATGTTCATGCTATATCAAGTGCATGTGGTAGACTGTTAATTAGGGGATGGAAAGAACTTAGGCACTCTATCTCACCAAAAGGGAAAACCCCAAACTGTCTCATACTAGATTCTCTCCCAAAACTAGTCAACTGCAATCAAGTCATCTGAGGTGCTTCATTTTCTTTACAATGAGGTAAACTGGTGCCTGCTCAAACAGGTAATTTTTGACATCTGCCCTGCTCACGTATCTGGCTCTGGCTTTATGAACCTGTTAAGGTCTAGCACCCACTTTAAGCAGACCTAAAATTTCAAATAAATTTGGTGTTTAAGAATATAGTGTGTCTTTAGGTTGTGAAAGGAAGTCTGAATATCTGATTCTGCAGTTTGGATATGAATGGATGGACCTTGTTACTTTCATGTTGCTCACCAAGGTAATGTAAAGCCCTCCTCAGGGGCTCTTGAGGTAATTTGAGGTAATGTAAAGCCCTCCTCAGGGAGAGCCCACATAAAGCTGAACATGAGGGATGTAGAAGGAATTTGCAGACACAGTTTTGTCCTTCTGTCCAGAGGGCAGATTAAGCAGTTCAGCTTTTGGGAGGGGTGAGGATACTCAGCCTGTGTCCAACATGTTTGTTGGCAAATATGCCCCAGAAGCTTGCATCTCCACCAATAAACTTTGCTGCCCAGAGGGACACTTTTTCTGGATCAAATTGTAGTAATTAGATCGTAGCTGCACTTTGTACTCTCACTTATGTCCCAACCATTACTTCTGCTTTAATTACTTATTGATTTGCCAGAGTTTATTTCACAGTTGGCATAATACAGAGCTTCACCATAAATCAGAACACAGCAGTGATGGTTGTCCTCTTGAGTGCTCTAAATAGAAGCCATGTTCCAAACAGAGAAATCTTTTCAGAGACAAGGGGAAGACATGGGGTTTGCACCAAAAATGCCACATCTTAATGGGTTATGAGCAGCAGAACTTGAGCCCCTATTAGAAGATGAGCATTCTTTGTAGGGCAGTATCCAAGCTGTAGAGTTCCTGTGTACTTACCTCCTGCCTCTGGCAGTGTAGAGACCTCTGGCACAGAACACTAATCTCTCACTCTTTATTGTAAAGTGGATACTTCAAAGCCCCTCTCCTACTAGTGAAGATAGTATCTCTAAATGCAATAAAATCTAATGACCCATCCAGTTATTCCTAGCCTTTTAGAGTTTGTTTGAGTTTGTCTGAATGTGGCCTGTCTGTGAAATTTTGTGAGGTTGTCTCTATTTCTCCATGCACTGAATAAGAGTGGTAAGCATTTTGATGTCTTCTCTTGGTGAGGAAAGTGAGAAGAGAGATTCTGTGGGAGTATTTTCCATGAATGAAGTGGAGCATACTTGTAGTAGCACTGAAAGTGGGTATTGAATCCTTGGGAATGGAAATAAGCACAGCTTTTAGTTTGATTTTAATCCTTATTCTTTTTGGCCCAGTTAACATTGTGTTTAAGGGCTTCTTGTGAAACAAAATAAATGCTTAACTCATTACTTATATCTAGGTTCTACTTTGGTCATAAAACTGCATCTGCTTGGTTCTGGTTTCTGGTACCTTACAGCTTTGTGTTTTCAAACTAATCCTTGGGAATTGCCTAAATTGCCTACTTCATGAACAAGTGCAGAACAACTGAGAAACCTTGGATTTTTTTATCTTTTCATGTCATATATGTGCCCCATGATCACAGAACTCCCACTGCTATTTGTATAGTATTTGCAGAGCTAGGAGAGAGAAGTCCTTTCCTGGTAACGCATTTCCTGAAAATGCAGCAGTTCCATGGCATGTTTTAGAAGTTGTGTAGGATATTTATATCATCTACACAAGCTCATGAGTGAAGCTCAATATAAAGATTCACTATTTTTTTCCAACTCAGAATACCATGTGGTTTAAAGTACCATTTGTATCATGATGCTGAAAGGAATTTCAGTTCATTGTATGTAGCACCTTACAAGAGGGATAAAAATGAAGTCAAAAAGAGTCAAAAGATGTAGCTGGTAATTTATTTTAACCTACATGGTGAAAAAGTGAAGCTCAGGAAACTAGTCTTGCCGGAGTGCACAGGAAAGGTAATTTCCCATGAAAGGAAGAGGTGTGGAGTCATTCTCCCTGTCTGGCTAGTTCTAGTTTGGCTCGTAGTGGTATAAGACTGCTAACACTAACACAGTTTTAGTTTGGCTTGCTGACAATGATAATAGAATTTTGAACTGAAAGATCTTGGGCTCTTACCTTACCAAGTTGTACTGTGTGTATGTATCTGTGTGTGTGTGAGGCTTGTGGGGATTCATCACTTTTGGAAGAGGATTTTATTTGAAAATAATTAAGAGCACTCAGTAAAGACATTAATGGAATGTAACAAGGGGGAGATCATTTGAGGAACTAAGGGGATGAGTCTAGTATGTCTTGTGGTGTAGTTACTCTTGGCTCAGCAGCTCTCATCCATTATTTAATTCTCATCCTGATAAGAATGCCAGAATGCCTCCTGTTGTCTTTCACAGTGTGGCACATAATTTCTGAACTTCTTAATAGGTGTTACATATGCTTGCCATGATGCTGGCCACGACAACTGTTTGGAAACACACACTGCACATTAAGGACAAACTGCAGAATAGAATTTATCTGCCTGTTGTATTACTCTAGCTCAGGGTAGTGATTTGTGTTACTTTTTTTGTAGAGGCATCTTCAAATTACTGCTTTAAACTTAAACTTTAAAGAGAAAACAGAGCAGAGGCAAAGGTTAGATGCTGCTGGAGAGAATACCAGTCTACAAATAAAACGTGGAGAGAGTGTTGTGCATTGCAGGTCTTGGCTGCCTCTTTTACCCTTCCTGTTCTAGAGTTGGAGCAAAAGAAAGTGACAAACTTTTCAGGGGCCTTAGGATTAAAACAGTGTGGTGGAGTTAAATGAGCTTCTGGGAACTTCCTGGGAATTACCTCCAAATGCTTAAGTGAAGAAAGTGAAAAAGAGGAAAATACCCCAAGAACTGCCTGAAGCAAAGAAGTCGACTTCTATCAGCACAGCAGTGGTGGTCACAGAGCTGGCAGAACCATATTAAATCTTGCAAAAAAAATAGTTTTAGGTATAGGAAAACATACATTCACTTTATACCTTGTGCCTTTGGGTGGAAAAATTTTAAAAGCTTTGGAGAAAACACAGGCAAGTGTTAGCTGTTGCCATAAGGCAGAAACAGAGGAAAACTTAGGAAGTTATAAACAAGTTGGCATTTTCTTTTCAACGTGTTCAGCGAAGAAGAGGGAATTGGAGCTTGTTGGTGGAGGTAAGGTGTGACTGCTTCAAGAGCAAAGCAGTTGTTTGGGAGGTAAACTTGGGTGGGGATGAAAGGCTGAAAAGGTCAGCTTCTGGGGCTGGGAACTGGGACAGTCAATAATGGATTGATGGTTTCAATGAGCTTTTTTCTCTGTGTACTCTTCAGGCTAGCTTAACAGATGCAGTGTCTAGCAAGTATTGTCCTCCAGGGCTAGTCTCCAATTTTATTATAATGATATCAGCTGTTGGCAAATTGTACTTGATGGAGAAAGTAGCCTTTTCTCATTTCATTTATATACTACATAATTATTCTTGTTATTTTTGATTTACATCTGTGCCTGTGGGAAGAGAATCAGTCAGTGGACCAAGGCTGTCTTTGGTTTATGCTGGAATTTAAGATCCTTCCTTTGTTCCTGACTTTAGCTACTCATTTAAATGAGTTATGCAAGTTTCCTAGTCCAGATAGACACTTTCATAAATGTGAAATTCAAAACAGATCCAAATTTTACAAATTCCACAGTTTTCAGATTCAGTTTGTGGGAGGTATGGTAATGAAAAGGGTCAACTCCAAGAAATAATACAAGCTCCTCATGTAGTCTATGCAAAGAATTGTATCTATTGAATGAATCACCCTAAAACCAGATCACTTTAAAAAAACAGACTATTTACTTTAATCATCAATAAAAACTAGTTATCCTCAGAACTGAGAAGTTTTATTTGGGTTATTTACCACTCAGCAAGAGGATAGATTTAGATGTGGTTTAAAAGGGAGATGGTATAAATGTAGGACAATCAAAAAGGAGAATCCTAATTTCCAAACTGTGCAAACAGTATGGTTATAGTAGATACTATTTTTAAAGTATGGAAATGCCTTCTCTTCTTTAACTCACCTGACCTTTCATCAGTCATTTTTGGATGGCCTTTATTCCATTCAAGAAAGGGAATACCATGGAGTAACCCCCAAAATAACCAAGTTATAAACAGTTGGCATGTCTGATTCATAGAACATTCGAGCCTGTCATGTTAAGTTCATAGGACGTTCAGTCTCTTCATATAGTACAGTGCTCTGGGGTTCTCAGAAGTTAAATATGAGAAGCCTATGACATTGTACTCATTGCTTACTCATTCAATTTATCAAAGATAGTTTTTCAAACACCTTTATCACTTTTGTCCAGAAAGATGGCATGATTTTTCTCCTATGGTACTGATTTCATTTCTGATTATTATTTTATTTTGTTAATTATTTTTATTTTTATCAGACTATTTTGGCTGCAGGAATGCATCCCAACACCCACAGATGCCATTTAGTGCTGAAATTCAAGCACTGGATGCCTACTGCCAGAGATGACACCCACTCACTAGGAATATTTATGCAGATATACGGGCACGGCCTGAGCTGTGAACATACCTCATCCTCAAGAACACTCTGGCTTACATTCTCAACAGCTGCTCTGAGTCATAGCAGGCAGACATCCTAAGGGATTTCACAATGCCTCAGGGCAGAAACTGGTTGTATCTCCCTATTTGAAAAGCTCCAGCCTGCCCAGAAGAAATGAGAAAGAAAGGAATAAGTTAAATGTATCAGCCTGAAAACAAGGAATAACCAGAGATGAAAGAGTTCTTTCTTTCTCAGTTCAATGGTAGTGATCCCCAGGGCTAAACCAGGATGCTCCTCACTTATTTTGTGCCCTGTATGGTTGCTCTGAAGTTGAAACCAACATGCATTGCAAGACTTTTCCCCCCACCTTTATCTGTCTCTGAAAGGTGAATAAAGTGTATGGTGTAATACTACGTTTTCTAAGCAAAGTGGAGAAGACATGGAGTGCCTTCTTTCTTAAATGTTGGTTCTCTTAGAATGCTTGTTATATATTATAGAAGATTAATAACCAAAGAGAAGGCTTATTATTTATGTTATAAAAGTCTCTTAGCTACCCCAGAATGTGATTCTGAGCCTGATTGCAAAGTGATTGCAGAGAATGCAGTGTAGGTGGTATTTTTTAATATTTACAGTTTGCTAAAAGTTAATGGTTTTCTCAAATAATTTGTTGCACAAAAAGAGTTGCATATAAATGGAAACAGATCACTCATTATCTGCTACAAGAAATCAAGGCCTATTTGCCATTTATGTATTGTAGAATGAACTAAATTTGCACACACTGCTATAAGGACTGCTATTTAGGTTGTAATGCTATATTCTTCAAAATTAAACTGGTGTTTGGTTTCTGGATACTCTTTTCCTTGTCCTCAACTGAAGCCCTGTCAACCTCCATGGAAGGAAGGGATTTGAAATGCTTTCTTTTCACAGGCCACATTTCCTTCTGGGTGTGTTTGCATGGACGATTGCAGTTTTTCTTTGCAGTCATCCAGACCTTTTCTCTTTCCTTTACATGTTCTGTGGTGGAAGCCACTTAATTCTGTTTGGTATCTCCTGTTGTCCTTCTGGGAATTACAGCAGCTATATGTGTGTGATGATACATTGAACTTTGGTTTTATATGAATATTTAATCAAAGTTGGGGTACCAGACCAGTTTCTGTAAGAGAATAATAGAACCAGTTTCTGGAACAGAGAAGTCACCCTGAGGCATGGCTGTGTTCCAGATCTCAGTACTATTGAGAGTACACAAGGTGTAGGAACTTCTACCACATGGAAGGGTGAATGTCACTGAAAAATCACTGTCTTAGTAAATGTCAACATTTTAATGGAGGGAACAGCACTATGCATGGAATATGTGAGTATGCAATGCCAAAAAAAAATAATAAGCTTGCCTTTAGCTTTATTGTACCTCCTGCTTTCCCATTGAGAATCTTGATAATGGAATGTACAAAGTTATCATTAGTAATAGTGAATTTCATTAATATAATCACTGCCAGTACATGCTTAGGATATAGATGAGTTACACAGTGTATCTCTATCATTGATCATGCATGTAGGATCCATTAAAATTTATAAAACAGTTTTCAATGATTAATCACATTCCAGACACACTGTGAATATAATGAATATAAATAATGTTTATGAGGGAGAAGAAGTTGTTTAAGAAACATATCTTTGTTTCTGATCAAAACAACAGAAGAAATATCATTTATCTTATCGCCTTTAGCTTTGAATTAAGTCTTATAATTTTGAACAAATTAACTGCAAACTGATAAGACTGCAGCGCTACAGGTGTGCAATTAAGGCACAACAAAAGAGGGTTTATTAGACTTTGAATGTCATTTGGAAGTTTTAATTGCCTTTGCAAGCTAGGGGAAAGTTCATTCTGAACATTTTACTTATCTTCCAGGAACCATAATTATGTCAGAAGAATTGCAAGATGCTTTAGATAATATTTATGACACTAGAATTCCAAAACTGTGGTCTAGGATTTCCTGGGAGTCAGCTACTTTAGGATTTTGGTTTACTGAGCTTCTTGAGCGAAACCAGCAGTTCACTAGCTGGCTGCAGGATGGCCGTCCAAACCAGTTCTGGATGACAGGATTCTTTAATCCACAGGTAAGATTGCCACGTTGCTACTCATAACTTCTGAGTGACAGTTAAATTAGACCTTGGGAGAACTTCAAGTTGACTTAATATTGACTACCTGAAGTATAATCTATATTAATTTTTTAGCATAAATATAGAATAAAACGTCTTCGGTATCTACTGAAGAAATTTTTGCTAGAACAAAATAATGCTTCTGAAATAATGAAATACATCTTTTAGCTGCTTTAATTATAATGAGGAAATTGGGTAAGTACATGCTTTCGCACTTCAACTTAATCTTCCTTTTTTTTAGCTCTTCTACTAGAGTAATTTGTTTCTTATTTATTGCATGAAAATACTTCTGAGTACAAAACAAGATAAGTTCCAGAACTTTGACATAGGAAGAAGAGATTTGGACTTGGTTCTCAATCCTTGCAAATCAGTTCCTTGAAATGTAAGGTCTGTTATTCATACCGCCCCAGAATTGTGCCAGACATGGTCTGCAGAGACATATAAAAAATACAGCCTCTCATCTGCACCACCTAAAATAAAAACCTGGCACAAAATGAAACACAAAAAAGGGAACAGCTGAGAGTAGAGTTAAAAGAAGTAAAGTATACATACCTAGATGATGTGTAGTTTCTTTGCAGAGCTATCCACATTCATTAAAGCTTTTTATGATTCACAGATGTTTGTGGGAAGTGTGAGTTGTGGTAATGAGTCATTGTGAGAGTATCCAGCCAACAGGTTTCTATGAAGCCTTAGGAAAGAGCTATTTTAAAGATCTATTTTAATCTCAGTACTTGTTAGCAATGCAAAAGCTAGCTTTAACAGCTGCCTAGAATAGAGAAAACAACAGTGGCAAATATTCTCTAGGACTACTGCTGGGAAATATCCATCTATCATCTAACCTGTGTGTGTCAGCTGTCTGCTGGTACAACTTTATAGCATGGAAGGGGGCTCACAGAACCCCTGAGCAAAGAGTTCTCAAGCAGGAGGGAGAGGAGTAGGAGTTCTAATAAAGTGATTATGCTTCCACACTTGGTTTGCTAACGACACGCTGATAGCAGCATTCTAATATTCTTCAAAGTAACTTTTGCAATGATCAGGCTGAATGCAACCCTAACAGCCTTTTGGCTTTGTTGGTGTTTGCTTTTGCTGTACAGATGAGCAAAGGCTGATAGAAATTTTGTACTGGACGTTTCAGCTGATTTTTTTGTGCTCTGGGGTTGTGTTGGTTCTGAAATTTTGCCAGCCCAAATTTGGCAGCCTACATTTTTTTGGATCAAAATAGCTGGATTTCTGAAAAGAGCTGCCAAATAATCAGTGTAAAATGTCCCCAAACAAATTGTGATTTAATAGACCATAGTAAATGAGAAAGCCTCTAGAAATACAAAAATTACACACTTCATAACCCCTAGTTCTTAAAGTCCCTAAATACATTGTGTGCAGAGATTAAAAAATTTATTTGTGCTGACAATCACAAGCTTAAGAATCAGATGGTTATTGTAGTCACCATTTTCTGTAACCTAAGCTGTGGGAGTGGCTCATTCTAAAAGCAATTCACCTGAGCAAAGACTAATTTTCTATTTAATTAACTATTACTTTGTAAATTGTCATACTGCTGTGTTTAAAATCAGTATTTTACGTGTTCAGAAAATTGATTTTTGTCTTCTCAAACAAGCTGAGGTGATGAGGTGTTAGTGCTGCAGTTCTAATGGCTTGTTTGTAATACCTGAGAAGTTGTCAGAAAAATCCTTTCATTTCTGAGATGAAATGTAGCTCCTAAGTAATTTGCCTACTTGCATATATCTCACTGTTAGCTTCACAGTCAATGGATAAATGCCACGGATAACACAAGGCAATAAAATAGATTTATAGCACTGGGAAAAAGAGACATTCTGGCAATAAAAAATAATATAGGATCAGACTCTGCCTTCTCTTGGACTGTTTATACACTAGGATAAATTCAGTAATTTCACAGAAGTTAATCTTTATTTTTAGTGATACAAATGAGGTCTGGCTCAGACTTCTGTGTAAAAGAAACCTGATTCCCCATGTGTGTCTGCATTGGGCTGAGATAACTGGGGTGAAAAATGCAAGAAATGCCATGAATTTTCTTCCCTCCTGGAAGTTAATCTGAGGTTACTGGATTTTTTTCATCAAAAACTTGACATTAGGCATTTCTCATTTCTACCTCCCAATTTCCATTTAGTGGCTGACACTGTTTTATTGTTTCCTTGTTTGCATGTCTGTATCCAGTTCCTGTCACTTGTCCTATATATAGATTTTAAGCACTGTGAGGCAAAGCTGTCCTTCTGGTTGTGTAGTATTCAGCATAATGACACCTCAACCTACTTCTATGATCCTTAGATGCCAAAGTAATGTGAATACTAATCAGAATATGAAGTAGAATGCCTCCATTCCTCAGTGTCCACTTAATTCTAGCAAACCTGCCATAAACTTCTCAGTATTTGCAAAGTGACAAACAAGGAACCTCCAAAGATAAGGTAAAGGAGAGAATATGATTCTGAGAGCAATAGACTTAACTGATTTTCATGGTTTTTTGTCATAGCTTCCATGTGTGTCTGCTTTCCCTCACTAGAAGGTTCAGAGTTAGTTCTCATGGGTTTTTAAAAGGCAAAGGGGCAAAGCTTCAGCAGGCTTCAGTGAACTGGACAGGGAGAAATTCAGGAAAAGGCAAACACACATATACAAGAAAAATACCAATACCTTAACCAACCAACCAACCAACCAAGAAAAACAAAACAAAAAAGAGAAAGGATTACCAGAAACTGAAACAAATGTCATGGCAACTGGTGCATTATGTCTCTGACAGAGGATTTTGGGATGAGCCAGAGCCTCAGCTGTAGAGTGGCACCTCAAGCCACTTGATTCTGTCTTGCTCTTTGTTGTGCCATTCACCCACTCTGGAGCACCCAGATGGGCCTCCAGCTCACAACTGCAGTCTTCAAATGCTGTCTAGGATTCATTCAAATGAGAAGATAAGCATGAAAAGTCCCACTGCAGAAAGTGTATAGGTCCTGCCGTCTCTAGGAATAATCTGCTATCTAAACCTTATCCCTGAAGACAACTCACAGCTTGGAGCTTACTTTTATTCCAGTGTTTCCATGGTGCCTTTGAACTGATTCCCTTAATACAGTCATGGCTCTGTCCTCTTCAGGCTCTTCTTTCTTTAATATTTCAGTTTATCTGAGACCCAGTAGCCCTCTGGGGCCTTACAGCAGTGAACACTTCATGTATTTTAAACTACTGGTTCTAGCATGTTTCCACAAATTAAAATTCTACAAATTACTGCAATGATTCTGCTTTCATTTAATGGCATTTCTGATAGAAGAACTTGGCCTTTAATCCTGTCTCCCTCAGCTATACACTGGAGTTCTCAACTACTTCCAGCGCAATTACTGCTATCTGTGCTATCACAAAGCCTCTTTAAAACACTTGTCCTGGTGTCTCTGGTATTATATTAATGAGGAGCAACCAGTGTGAGTTAACAGAAACATCTGGCTCCTGAGAGTCATCTCACATTCTCATAACTTGAAGGGTATTGCATGGCTACCAAGTGCTCGGAGCACTCCAGTCCCATCAGCCAGAGAGTGGCCCCTGTGTTCAGTAGGCAATTTGCTGATTTTCCCACATCTCACTTCTTTCCATTCGTTTGGCCCTAATGGTAGCTCAACAGAGCATCCTGCTCTGTGAATATTGAAGATAAAAATATTTTTTAATTCCCTTATTCCCATCCTGATTTCTTCCTTGCCGTGCTGTTGCCTCAGTGATTCCACGCTTTGTGTGTTGCTCATGTGGCTCTCTATCCCCCCATCTCTGTCTCCAGATGCTTTAGTTCCCTGTTCTGAAATATGTCAAGAAACTTACTCTTTCCTAGGTGTTCTTTTCATTGCTCTTGAACTTTCAATTTTGTTTTTTATTTGTTCACCTCCTTACTACATAAGTGGGTTTCCACAAGGTAAAATAATGTGTACATCTGCAGCATGATCACTGGAACATCAAAGGAGTCTGCCCTCCCATCTTTAAGGACTAAGGGACTTACCACATACTGAACTGTGCTTTCCCATGGACAGCTGTATCAGGGAAGCTAACCAGCATATTCAGCCTGGTTTGTCTTTTGATAGCTTATACCAGTGTCATGAGATTGTAGCTCTCTAGAACAGAGAGTTAGTTTTATTCTGTGCTGCTGGAGTGCTCTGGGTTTATCTCACTGTTGTCTAAAACACTATGTTATTGTTGTATATAAAGACTTCATTGAGCAAAGTGTCAGAGGCATTTCAGTATCTAATGGCATGATTCCAGCTGGTACTTCCTTTATGTTCTGTAAAATGCCTATTTGTTGACTGAAAAGTATTTCTTACAATGTTAGTATAAGAAAAGATGAATAATATAATCAGTGTTAGAGAAATTAGAAATCACCTGTGTTTGGAATCTCTCAAAACACATTAATCTGGCAGCCTTATATACATCTCTCCATCTGGTTGGTTGTAAAAAAAGGCATGAGAGGTGAGTTATACAGACACTTCTGATATGTTGAGCAAGCCAACTTGGGGGCTGCTTAGCACCAACATGTGCACATCAATTATGTATGGATGCTTGGTACTGGATTTACACTACTGAATTTAGTTTATATGAACATGAAATTCTGTGGGACGAGCTTTAATACAGCTGGTGTCACATAGGAAAAAATAAAAAAAGGTGTAAATGGTTTAAATTCAAGGCTTTTAAAAAAATCCTCTCTGTCTGTCATATTCCTGTGTGTCTCCTTAGGGATTCCTAACAGCCATGAGGCAAGAGACAACTCGCATGAATTTAGCCAAAGGATGGGAACTGGACAGTGTTGTTTTATACAGCGAAGTGACCAAGATGATGAAAGAAGATGTTGTTGGCCCTCCTCCTGCTGACATTGGTGGGGTTTACATACACGGCCTGTTCCTCGAAGGGGCTGGCTGGGACCGCAGGAACAGCAAGCTGATTGAGTCAGCACCAAAGGTGAGGATCAAGTGAGTGTAGCAGGCTGTGGCATATTGCATGTGCTCTGAGAAAACCAGGAAGAATGCTTAGTGCCTGCAGCAGTGGTTTCACAACAGGTTTTAAGAGGGTAACCAACACTAGCAGTGCTGGGAAGAGGACAGACTCTACCTGCCAAAAGTGAACAAAAAGACTTCCGTCAGAAAATGAATTTAGGATGCATAGCAGTACAGCAAACCAGATGCTGGGCTTCTTGGCTTGAGGGGCCCTAGCAGCACAGTTATGTTTGAATAAAATAGTGCACCCCATAGCCAGTCTTCTTTTGACTGACCAAGAGGGACCTTATCAAAGCTTCCAAAGCCCTGGGCTAGGTTTGATATGGAGGTCATTGTTTGGTTGACGAGAAATCCCTAGTATTTGTATTTTAATATGAGGCAGAGTATTAGTTCTGGGCTTATGCTCAGTTATCCATGCATAGAGTTACATTTTACTGATGTGACTAAGCAGATTTAAAAATCTGGCTATGGAGTAATGATTAGATACTGTAGTCATGGTCCAGGGAAAATTGTCATTGTTTGCACTGGTACTTTTTCCAAGCCAGTGCTAACTGTCCTGGAATTGGAATTGAGGTAATTCTGTCCATAGGTAAAACACTTTTGTGTCTGACTGAGAGAAAATTTTCCAAACCGAACCTTGCCAGCTGTAACTTCTGTTGCCTGGTTTGTCAAAAGACCCCTTCAAACATGGAGTTTACTCAAGTGCTCTGGAGTGTTCAGCAGGGCTCCATGTTGCTCTTGGATCTGGGTCCATTTTATCCCCTGACAATGAATACTTTGTTTTGGTGGAAGACCTGAGGAGATCTAGTTTGGATAAACGCCCAAGAAGCACCTTGGATGTTAGAAGCTCCACTGTCAGCAGTGCAGAGGTAACAGGGAGCGTTGCAGCTTCAGGAAAAAGGTGGGGAAAGAATGGAAAACACCAGTGAAAGGGGCAAAGGAAGGGAAAAAGACAATGGTTGCTGTTCTTCCTAGAACCACTGAAATTTTTCCATCTGTCTCTGCAGCATGCAGATTTCCCTGTTCCTACTTTTCTGCTTTCCTTCCAACAGGCTTCCTGATAGCTGTTGTGCCTGTGCTGCCATGGGCTTAAAGTTAGTGTCAACATAGTAGTGAGTGTAGGACTTGTACAGTCACGTGTACCTCTGCTGAGGTGCATTTGCTGAAGGCCATCACTGAATCTAGTTCTAGTGTTTAGAATTCAGATGCCCTCTCCTGCTTTTGTAATGCTGAGCCCCGTGTATCTTTTAACCTTCTCAGGTGCTGTTCACGAGCCTTCCCGTAGTCCACGTGTACGCTGTTAGCACGGCAGCGCCGAGCGACGCACGGAAGCACCATGGAAACGTGTACTGCTGCCCTGTCTACAGAAAGCCTCGGAGAACAGACCTCACATACATCTTCTCTTTGTATCTGAAAACAGTGCAGAACCCTGATCACTGGACTTTGAGGGGTGTTGCACTGCTCTGCAGTTCGAAGTAAGGACGGACAGCTACGGAACAAAGAACCATCAAGCAGGATTAATCTGCAGCCAGTATTGCATTGTTGTTGTCAAAGTGGTGGCTACCTTCTCACTGTGGGGTGGGAATTGTCAGGTGATACATAGAGATTAGGTTAGTTGCACCTAAATCAGCTTCCTCTGTTCACAGCAAAAATACTACATGTATTTACCCTGGGAATATCAGAGGGAAAACAGCTGCAGGTGTAAATTTGGCAACTCTTATAAACCAAGTGAGAATATAATCAACTAACTTGCTCATAATGGAAGCACTACATAAAAAAGTGCTTATGATAGTGACAAATGCTCTGACATCTTATGGTGGTCTTTTGTAGATGTTATCTTTCTTTTTAATACAATAATGTTTGATAATATAATTATTTTAAATTCAACTTTGTAGTTAAAATCTCATCATCCATAGCATTATTAAAGCTGTAATGACAAGATAATTAAATGCATGGTAAAGTTTTATGTTTATCTGCATATATTTCAATATACAGTTCCTTTGATTTTGCATTTCTAAACTTGCTGGGTGGTTTTACTAATGGCTGCGACCATTTTGTTGAACAATCACTTTTTAATGCAAACAATCATAGAAAAAGAAGTGTTTATCTTTGCACAAGTGCCTCTTGCACCTATTAACTCGTTTCAAAACCTATATCCACTTGTAAGGAAGTTGTGCACACCCCCCATTATTAGCAGGAAGAAAAATTTGAATGTTTTCTCATAGTAAACACATCTGAATACAATTTTTGTTCTATTAACACTCATTCCATTTGCATTAGTGCCTGAATCCTGCAAATTCAAACCTCTTAACTTCTTGTTGTTCTGTATTTTGCATCAGTTTAGTTTAAAAAAGAAGACAACACACAATCCATACTTCACCTGGAATGGTCAAAGTATTTTTGTGTTAACCACCACTGCTCTCTCTCTCTCTCTACCCTGTAACTGAAGGATGTGATACTTCTTTTAATAGACAGATGGCTATTGGTGGAAAATGTGTTTGGCTTCTTTCACTAGCACAAATTCAAAGCAAAAGAAATTGTTGTTGGATGTTATGAAAGAAGGACTTGCAATCAGGACTTTGTTAATATTTTTTTTCTCCTTGTAAACACTTTTAATTTTTGTAGAGCAAGTGTCTAACAAAGTAGTTCATCCCTTGGTATAGCCAGTTTTACTCTGCAGTTAGCAACTGCAAGGCTTATTCCACTAGGAAGTTTGATATTCACACTCACACCCACAACCAAGTACAGAGTGCCAGCTTTCTTCTTGGAAAACAGAGCAGACAGGGACAGGGTCCCTTTTTTCCATTTAGCTAGGAGCAACAGTGCTGGCAAGATTATCTTTTCAAGTGAAACCAACTGTTCCAAAAAAATACACCAGACCTCCCTGCAGTGCAGCTGTACATCAACCAATTTCATTGAGAATTTCTTTTTCTGAGAAGGCTGAAGGATTTGGCTTTGTGATCATTGATCTTGGAAATTATGGAAAAGAGGGGGGAGACTTCAAGAAGCAAAGGTCTGTGCTGTTCCACAGAAACTGAGGCTGCAAACCATAGTGCTTTCCCCATCCCTTACCTTTATTTAACTTTAATGGAGTAATTTAACCTTCATCTCTTGGTACATGTAAAAGTCAGATCAATAACTGTGATAGTAATTTCAAATAAAAAATTTAATACGTGAAATACTTTGCACACCTGAGGAACTCACTGCTTGCTATGAAACAAATCCTCCTCTGACCAATTGAAGCTAGAAGTAAACGTTAAAAAAATAGATGTTTGATAGAGCTTCTATCTGGTGCTACATTATATGCCCCATGGAAACTGGAAACATGGAAACTTCTTTTCTTTGTCAAGCAAAATAAGAAAATTAAATGCTATATGAAGAAAATCTATAGGCAATGATGTTCTATCATATAGTGTTCTGCTGTATAAAAATGCAAAGAAATAACTTATTTGAACATCAAAATTTTCATTTCAATAACTAAACCCTGTTTATCAGTTTAAAAAATGCCAACCCTTGCAGAACAGAATGCAGGCCACTGAAGAATTAGAAAAATCATACAGTATTTCACTGAAGATAGCTAGAGTTTTATACAGAACTGAAGAACATAAAGTGACTTTACCCCAAAAAGGCTTCTTATCACTAGTAAAGAACACCAAACAAAACCTTCAGTATATCCTACAAGCAAAATGCTCTTTCCTTGTTGCATGTGATTATAGTAGAGCGGAGATGAACAATTTACTCTTGACAGAAATATGTTCCTTTCCCCACCTCTGTCTCTTTCTCTATGCTGCCCTTCCACTCAGTGGAGTTGCTGCTCCCAATCTGACAACATTAATTTGATTTGAAATGTCACTGATACAGTAAAACATTGACCTCCCCCAACCAGTGTTCCCTAGTTACTATTGCTAAAGCTGTTTCACTTCAAGTGGGATGTACACCAATCTAAATGAAAGAACTGGCAGGCAGAATACTTGAAATCAAACTAATTATATTTGAATGATAGATTAACAATTAGCTGGAAGTCTTCAAACAATGTATATAGATAACCGAGTTATGCTCTTCTGTTAAAATGAACCCGAGATATTAAATACAATCATACAGCTTTTGGCAATATAGTACAAGTTTCACACAGATAGTAATGACTAACATTGCTTTAGATAAGTGCTTTGAAGGCAACTCCATTTAAGAATGAAGAGAGCAATACAGTCCTGCACCCCATGTCAGCGTAGCAGTCATGTTTACAAACATATCTGATGTCAGGGCACTGGCTCCTGAGAGTTGCAAATAAACAGCATTCCATAGTCCAAAGGGTGTCTGTCTCATAATCCCTGAGGCTGTGACTGGTCAATAATGACAATGATAGGAAAAAAAGAATTGGGTTATGGATTGGCCCTGTACATCTGTGACTTTGTAGAATAGATTTTAATTGCAGTGAAGTTCGGAAAAAACACAGAGAGTGGAAAAAAACAATTCCCTTGTCTGGTCAGTTATATTCATAAATCCTATGATCCTCTGTAAAGAATAATAATTTTCTAAAAAAATCTCAAGGAAACTGTAGTTATAATATTCTAACTTTTCTCTCAATTTATCCAGAACCTATGCATTCATCTTATTCCACTTTTACTGCTTCATATAATTGCCTTTCTCACAATCTCCTCTTTCCAAGACATGAATACTATACCCCCTTCCTTTTTCCTCCTGCTATTCCATATTTAATGTGTCTTCTTTTTTATTCTTACTTCATTAATGCACAAAACACATTGCTTACTTACAACAAACCTTCCTATTCCAGAAGTCTGGAAATAACCTGTAGTTGTTTCAGGATTTTCTCTTTTCTACTAAGAAAAAACACAATTTACTCAAAACCTATGGTTCCTACCACATTTTTTCATACCGTGGGTAAAGCGGGAATTTGCTCTTCCTGCTTTTTCTGCGAGGGTCCTTAAGTGATAATATTTGTACAGCTAAATGACACTTTTCATAGTTCTTCCTTTTGGTAATATGAAGAAATAGCTTTGTTATTGTTTTCTGATTAGATGAGTTGGTATAACATAATGGAAATAAATTTTATACTGTTGTACATGAAACGATGAGAGTGATTAGGCTGTAAAGTGACTGCTAAATCAATCTTGGAAATGCAGCAGATTCCCATCTCCCTTTGACACTGTGAGTTCCATTTGGGTTAATGATGGCTATCGGCACACGCCGAAACAGAGGGGGAGCCCCTTCATTCAGTTTACATGGCTTGACTTTTGTCAGGAAGACAACACTACAGACATCTGTGTGGATGGCAGAACAACACCAACACGGTTTGTGATATAACACAAATTCACACATTTTTCTAAAGCTGAGTGAGTACATACTGTGTTTCTCTTGCTCAGTGAGGACAGTATGGGGTGTGTGCTCATTGACTCCTTATACTGATTGCTTTAAGTCTAGCAAAGGGACGTCATCATCACCTCCTCCTCCTCCTCCTTCTTTTCTTTCCTGCTTAAGGACAACTTCTGGGATAGTCACCCCTATTTCAGTTGACTGGGAAGCACCTTTTGTTGCACTATTCTTGTCTTTCTTTACCTTAGTGATCACTTCTGTGTAAGAGATTTCTTCAGTGAAGGGCTCTGCTGCTGGGAGCTCAGAGGCAATGTGTACACTGGATTCCTGGATCCCCTCCTGACCTTCGGCTCCTGTTCGTTCTTTACTTTTTTTATGGATCTTGAATGTCTCCTTTGTTGGAGCAGCTTGTGAAATGGTTTTCTTGATCCTCATCCCAGATTGTCTCAGTCTCTCTCCTGACTGCCTGATCCTCTCTCTCCTCTCAGGGGTTACTATCCTAGTTTGAAGCCTGTTTACCTTCTTGCCAAAATTTTGCCTTGTCTTTTGGATATTTTCCCTTGAAAATGCCTTTTTGATGTCATCAATGCGCCTCATGCCTGATTTCTTGAACTTGGTTGCTTTGCTTTCTTCGATATAATATTCTTCATCAGAAGACAGATCATCAGGTGGGAAGAAATCATCCTCTATAGTTTCACCTGCTGTCATCTCTTTGATAACAGAGAGAGATGAAGGACACTCGGTTTCCTCCTGTGAATTAAAGCAGAGAGTTATGTTCCAGCAAGTGTGTTTCAAAAAGATGGTGGTTCAAAGTTTTTTTTTGGTTGGCTTGCAGTTAATTAGTACTAACTGAAATACAGTACTGTAACAAAGTAAGGTAGACTTGTACCATCATACCTAATCTATGCAGAACACAAATGGCAAAAGAAATCTGTACCAAGTTCTCTAAAGATATTATATTCCTGATTAAAGATTTCTTTTCACTGTGGTTCTACCTGAAATTAATTAATGTAATGGTCCTACAAGTCCTCTAATGGTTTTCAGGCCAAACTTGTCTAGGTTTTGGGTTTGTGGTTTTTTTTTTTTTGGAGCTTATCTGTGTCTCTGGATTGGACCTAGATCCATTATTCCTCACCAATAAAAGCAGACACTGTAGACAAAAAGGCTCTTGGGCTTGTGTCAGCTGTACACTGTCCAACAAATGCCTCAATGATATGAGTAGCTTTAGTCTACTACTATTACAAAGACAATTGTGCATTTTTGACTGTTTGGAACTTAACAAACACTGCTGCTTCTGCCCGGAAGGGAATGAACCCCAGCATATTAACTTACATGTGCTGGCTGCACAAGGGGACAAATCAGTAAAGCAGGGAGATGTTATTTGGTAAACCCAGTAACACACAATTCATTCAGCACCTGCGCCATCACTGAGGTGAACATGATTTGCTCCATCTGGAAATGTATGATATTGCTGAGCAAGCACTTCTGTCTCCTGTGGTGAATTTGGTGGCCTGTTTGAGCATGCAGAATTATATATTTATATGACATATCTAATGTGTATCAGCAGCATGCTTGGAAATGATGGCTATCCTAGATATCTTAGCCCTAGGAATTCATGCAGCCTCTCAAAAAAAAAAATAATTTCTAGAGGCTCAAAGCTCAAATACATGAAAGACTTCCAAAAACTGTCCGCGGTAAACATAAAAATTTATCAAGGATGAGCTAGTGGTTAAGGATATCCGAGAAAAAAAAAAAGGGAAAAAAGTTTATGGCAATGAAGAATTTATCTGAACAGGGAGAATTTCCTAAGAAAGCTGTTTCCCTGATCTGCATGGACAGTACAGATTTGTGGCTCAGTGTCAGTGAGTTACTTCTATCTAGAAGTGCAGTGCATGCCGAGCAGAAAAACTGTAGCTTGTAGGAAGGGCAGGAGATAGACAGTGCCACCCCCTTCTTCCCTACCAGCTTTTTACATGCACGTGCCTGTGCTCTTCTTCCAGGACAGCAGCCCTTTGGGGTGCAAACAGCTGTCTGAACAACAGCTGTATGACACTTTTCTAAGCTGTTTCTCATTAGTACTAACTACTTCAGCTGATTTCTGGGGCATGGCAGTGTCAGGACTCTACCCTTAGTATTATCATCCTAATGGAGACAATAGGAGAGATACTGAAGCTGTGAACCCGTGAATAGCAAGTAAGGCTAACTGAATATTTTGCTGTGAACTTCTTTCTGGCCAAAAAGATGTCTGTCATTTTTCACAGTGACTCATTAGTAGTGAGTCATGTTATTTTACATAAAATAACATACATTGAGCTATTTGACAGATAAAGCCCACTTAAGAGTCTCTCATCATGCCTTGGCTTCAATAAAAACCCTCAACTAAAATAGCTGTTAATGCTTAGGAAAAAAAAGGGACAAATTATCTTACATTGATTACAGCAGAATGTTGTTCGACTCATCTGTCAAAATCAGCAGGAACAAAACTACAATGCTTTGCTAATAATCTTCATTAACGTGCAAATTAACATTAATTATATAAAGACTTCTACACATAAACATAATCTCTTTTTTCCTGAAAATTAACTAAAAACACAGCTGGATAGTAATTCCTTAAAATGTTTTTAAATTATACCCCACTCCTTCAGCTGAAATGGTAACAAAACTATTTCCAGAATGAATATTCTGAAATTTCAGTGCATACAGAGATGAATACAATATAGAGGAACACTTCATATGAAGATTACTTTTTAAAAAGAAGGAAGGCAGAGACACTATTTTCTCTGCAATATTCGTCTTCCTTTGGAAGAAGAATTTCTCTGTACTTTTTGTCAATTGCCAGATTTTTATTGTGTTTACTTTTAGTCTGTTAGCTACAGAAGAGAGTACTTTATCTTCCCTACTCCCATTAGAATCAAAAGTTATGAACAAGAACATGTGAGATGAAGATCTTGTAGATGAGATACAGAAACTAGAGCTGCATGCAGATACTGAGAAACAGTTTCATTCTCCTACAGACTCTCAGCATGAACTTTGCCAAATCTTTGATTTTCTTATTTTCCTTGGTCTCTGCACACATCTTGCAGAACCAAATGTAGCAAGGCAAAACATCAGTGTGAGTTTCTATCTCCTCTCAAGATTTCTGGATGTTACCGAAGTGGAAAGTATTAGTGAGCCTGTCTAGCATGTTAGGAAGGTTTTGGAATAAAAATTCAGTGATTTAGGCTCAGTAGGTGAGCTTTTTCATCTATTTCATTTCTCTCTCTCCTGCTCCTAACTCATTTCTTCTTATCACTAGATATCTGTGGGGCAGAGAGAAGAGAGAAGCTCATCCTTCCTAAGGCAGGAACAAGAAGATTTAGTACCAAGTGGGAAACAGAGTCAAAGCATATAGCTACCAGCTCCTTTATAAGCTCACTAAAACCAAAAGAACAAACACCTACTGATTTCAGCCGCACAGAACGAAGTCCTAAATTGGGTGAGAGCTTTCTCCTTGTCTAAAGCAGATGGGACTGGGAATAGCAGGATTGGGCAGTCCAATATTTGTGGAGGGTGAGAAGGGAGTTGAGGCATTGGTACTGCTGCTTCCAAGGTTTTTGTTAAAAATCTGCTTAAGGATTTTACTAGGAAAAACTTGTACTCATAACCACCACTCATGGGAGGGTCTAGAGTGAGGGCAGAAGATTATTTCACAGTAAAATATTATACCAAGCAGTCAATTATTTTTAACATGATTTCTTGAGGATATTGGCATGCAGTCATAGGAGCTGTCTATCATTTAATACACAGGACATGTTCTCTGCTTGCCTCATCTACTGGCAAACACCAAAGACATGCACAGGCCAGAATCAGAAAACAAATTAGTGGAAGCTGAGCATTCCCCTTCCTTTTCATCACTCCTCCTAGAAGGACCACCTGCAGAGGGTGCTCACACTGGTCCTGGTGTGTTTGCTGACCATAATTACTAATTGGACATAATCTCCTGAAAAGTTATCCACCACTCAACACACTGGAAACAGACTTAGACCTTTCAAACAGAACAATATTTTTTCCTTCTCTTCCAAGAAAAGGGTTGTTAAATCTGTCAGGTAAGTATTTGAATTGGAAGTTGCCTTTGATTTGTACAAGAAGGGTAACACACATACTGATATTATGCATCTCCCACCTTCTCACCCTTATATGGCCCCTCCATTAACACAGAAACATTCAGGCATTTTTCATCAATTTGAGAATGGAGCTGGGTTCTAACACAAAGAAATAAGTGCTCTTCTGTGAAGCTGGCTGTGTTTTGAGTCATTCTGTCTGTCCCCCACCAGATGATATCTGTTCTGAGCAAACATGTCATGGCTCAGGTACCTTGCTTGTAGAGCTGAAGGTTGTCAGGGGACAAGGTGGCTGAGAAGAAGGGTTGTGTCTTATTAATGGGTGTAAGAGGAGGGAGGGGAGAAAGAAGTCAGATTAGATGGTGTGTTGAAACTGGAAATGTTTTGGAGAAATGCTTGTGTCTGGAAGGACATGAAGCCCGAAAGGAGAAAGACTTCAGGTTTTGTGGTAGCAAAGGAGGGACTGAAAGCACTGGTTGAATGGTAAGAGAAAATCCTGGAGATCTTTGCCATTGTAGTTGCAGGGTAGTTACATCCACTGTTTCAGGAAAAACTTTAACAGACAAAACTTAGAGGTATACCACCATAACAGAACAACTGCACAATTCAGGAGTGGCTGGTAAAGCCCCTGGCATGGCAAGTTTTTGCTAAGAAAGCATCTGAAATCTGAACTTTGGTTTTCCTATTTTTTGAGTGTTTAACTTTTCAAATATGCCTAGCCAAAGAATTTTGAATTCTTAAGGACCTGGCTGAGTACAAAGTAAACATATAAGTAACCCTCAGCTTTGATGAAGAAGGCCAGCATGGCATTGAAACCTAACAAAGTCTGACTCCATCACTGACATTTTCACCTCCTGCTCTCATTTCAATTTCATTCACAATTAGAAAATTTTCAAGGGGACATAGCCTGTGTCTTTCAAACCCTCCTTTTGCTCTTCAAGCTTTCCATCAGCTGCCAAAATTTTGGCTGCTCAGCACCCATGGGAGAGAAGAGTGACCAGTTTGCAGGCACTGCAGACATCTTCTAACCACAAGGAAGGGATCAAAGCAGTCACATTTTTTCCCATAGGCTGTAGTAAAGCATTTATGAGGGAAGGCTAATGCTCCTGCTCCTCAACCATGCAAAGAGAAACGTGCTGACTTTTCCACTGTGCTGAAACCTTAAAACCAGTAGGTAAATAACCTTAAATGTGGCAGTGCCTCTAATCAACCCTATGCGACTCTCAAGGTGGCAATGCTCAGATAATTGAAGCACACAGGGGAAAAGAGGCTGTTTCAGAATTTGCCTGCTTGATAACCCTGCCTGCACAGTCAGGCTCCCCTCTTCTCTGGGAAGAGAAAGGGGCAAATGGCAGAGCAAATTGTTTAGCAATGTCTCAGGTATTTTGCAGCTGTGGTGTCCTGGTAAAGATCAGGTTGGCTCTAAAAGCAGCCTTCACTTACTGCTGCACTAGGGAGCCAAAGGGGGCTGCTGGAAGAATGTCATGCCTTCAGCAAGGACTGCCAGGCTGGGAAAAGAAAAAAGGGCTGTTGAAAAGATTCCCTTGCAAACTTTACTAGCTAAATTTCCATTCCTTGGGAGCACAGATGGGATCAATAATTAATAGCAGCAGGACTTTTATTTTCCTTAAGAAGATGTGTGTTTTTCATTTAGAGTTCACTTGATTTGCTAAGTAAAGCAGCAACATAATGTCACTGTAAAACAATACTTAGGCTTTACTTAAGTACATGAGCATTTTAAATTATAATTTCAGTAATAATTTTATGTCATTTGAAAAGAAAAAAATAATGGAATATGAGGGCATTTTAATTAATGTAGCTAATTCAATAGCTTTACATCCTTGTCCTTTCGTGGTTTTTTGTATATGCATTCAAAGCTTTGTATTTCAGTACTTGGACTGGACTTCCAAAATTGGCAGAGAGGAAAAAAGGTAATGCACTGTATTACATGTAAATATTTGCAAGAAATGCTATAAACTGGTTTTGTGTTCTTTTTCTAAATAGCTTGAAAATGTAACTCTAAACAGCTTTAATAAAGACAACAATTATCAGCTCTCAACTATTACCTAATTTCAATCAACACTTTAGCAGTAAAAGCTTTTTAAAATTAAAAAAACCCTCAGAAAATCAGAATGACGAAATAAATATTTCATTTTTATATATCTAAAATAACATATGTATATATATATATATATTTATGTATTGTATATATAAAATCAAGACTCAAAATGGGCTTAAAGAAACTGCTCACAGCATAAGTAGGGAGGAGAGACTGATGAAACTCCATAACTTGGAGTCATTGTGTTGCACAGGGAAAAGGTCACAGCAAACGATCTTTCAGCCTTGGGGTGTATGACATGGAAAGTGCAGGTGATGATTAACACAGGCACAGATGGGAATGTCTGGTGATCACCTGACAATTCTGAAGCAGAGCACGAAGCAGCAAAATGGTCAAAGGCTACCCAGTGCCTGCTGCTGTGTCTATGACAACTGCTGATGCAAATGATGGGCAGCTTATGGGCAGGAAATGGCATTGCCACAATGTTTTAAACAAATCTTAGAAATTTGCATGTTGGATGAATGGTTTGTTATTCACACTGGTAGCCAAGGTAAATCATTAAAACACCTCCTTGAAATTGTGCTCTAAATCAACATGAAACCACTGATGAATAACCAATTACAAATCATTCAGTACTTTTACTCATATTCTAAGACTTAAGAGTGAAGCTTTATAAAACTCAAGTGATCCCCTCATTTCTTCGGCAAATACATCATTTCAGAATCTCTGACAGCAGGCCAAAAACCTGCTCAGATGAAAGAGAAACAGGATTATTTTAAAAGGCCACCTAAGAAATTTTATCAGGTAAACACTTCAGCATATAAGACTTTATGGCTAAGTGCTGTTGCTGCATTTAGAATTTTTTTTACACAATTGAAAACCAGTCTGGAACAGTCAACTCCCCTCATTTCTCTTTTGTGAAGCCTAATACACATCCCTTTTATTTCAATTCTGACAGAAACTCATTAATTCAACCACCAGCATACAATGACTACAAAGAACTCAGCTCATTTTCCCATTATCACTGTCTGTGGCTTGCAGCAGTCAATGAGCAGCCAGTTCCCAGATACACCACATCAGTGGAGAAGCCCTTGGCTCCAGGCTACCACACGCTGCATAAAAAGGACGACTGCAGCTTCAGGGGAAAACAAAAACTTCATACTTTCTCTGCTCTGCTACTGCTTTATGGAACTAGACCAGGAATAGCTCTGCAGGTCAGTTTGCAGACTTGCAATCAAATTGGTGAAATTCCTAATTTCCAAATTTTCTGGAAGCCCCTTGCTAGTGAAGGGGAAAAAGCACCACAAGGTGTGATGGGACAGAAAAGAAATATTTGGCAATGCTTTGATTCATTCATTCATCACACAGTGACTGTTCCTACAGGTCAGCTAGACCAGGGAAGAGTTCTCAAGTACTAGTGAGAACTCCATATGAACTCATCTCTGGGCAACATTTTAACTATATGGGGAGAGCAGATACTTATTAAGTAGGAACTGTATCCAGAAGTAGATGTCTACAACAGGTTGGGAGAATCAGGATCCACACACTTCTCTCTACTTACTTGAAAAGGAGTATACAGGCCAAATGTACAAACAGCTGTGGTACTGATGTCTAGTTAATGCCTGGCAAGACGAGTCCTGTCCCAGATCCTAACTTCCAGTTTGTGATTTCACATATTCCTCATCTCCGTGCTGTTTTGATCAACTTTTTTCCTGCACTAAGGGACTAATTGCAAGGTTTGGCTATCTTCAGTAGTGTTGAGAACATGAATCCCAGCTGCATGTCCCCAGACAAGTCCTTTCCCAAATCTGTGCCTCAGAAATGAAGGGTTTTGCTGAGCAGCTGGATTTGATGATCTCAAGAGGAATTTTCCAGCCTAAGTGATTCTGTGATTCCATTCTCAGATACTCATGTTCCCACAGCAGCCAGCCACAGGTCCTGGTGACAATTCCCAGCAGTCTCTAGGACCATGGAGAAGAGAGACACGACACAGGAGGCTCAGGCTGTAACTGCACTCCTCTGCTGACTTGCAGGGCAACCCCAAGGGAAGCCCTGAACAGCTGCATCCAGTGCAAATGTACACTAAGATCAGCTGTTTCCACCACTCAGTGCTAATAGGTGGAGAAAAATCAATGGCAGCTCTGTGAAGAGGACAGCCTGTCCCCTTGGGAGGATCAACCCAAAGGAGCAGGTCTGGGGGCACCAGATCCAATGGTGTTGAGTCCAGCTTATATGGACAAAATCCTGTGAAATATGCAAACCATTTCATTTTAGGAACACAAAAGTAGCCCAACATCTGTGTTTTTAATATTTTTTAACTTGTTCTTTCTCCTTATTCCTTGAAAACATGTCACTAGAAACACAGTTTTTCTTTAGCTGGTTGATAGCTTCTCCATTAGTGGCTGCTGCACAGCACGGGGCCAGCCCTGCACTTTGAACTGGAGCACTGGGCTCAACAGTGAAAACAAAGGGCTCTCATGACACTCTCTGACACAATAATTGGGTTTATTTTACTCTCTGTTTTCTCAGCAAAGGCAATTACCTATCCCAGCTGTAAAAATATTTATAAGGTTTCTGCCACAAGACTCCAACAAAGGCCCTGTGTCACTGGGCTGCTGAGGCCAGTGTTCTGCTGTCAGAGGTAGCCAGTCAATTCACATTATTTTTTTCCCATTAAATTTTCAGGCTGCACGTTAATAACAATTTCGGTTTGCTCTCTTCCCATGAGCTCTGGAAGGCAGTTTTGTCCAGACTCTGTTGTCTTCAGGACTGAAGACATCCAATTATGGTTTCAAATCAGAACTAAACGTACAGGAATTGGCACCATGTACATTAAAATTAACATTATTCCAGCTGTAAAAGTAATTTGGTTTCTTGTCTATATTTCTTTCTATGAACTGACAGCTTCTAATGTTGAACACATTTTTTCAGTATCACACCTTCTCTGTATCAAGATTTTCAAGGAAGATATTACGCAGTTGACAAAGACAGAAACACACCTTCAAAAACCCATTGCAAAGCTTCACGTCACATTTCAACACAATGCACTGCCACCTGTTGTTTTTTCCAGATTATCTGTTACGAGGTAAGATACAAGGTACATAAATATGAGAAAGCACAAGACCTCCTATGTTTCTGCAAAGCAGAAAAATGACCAAATATGAGCCACCTAGCACAGTCTGCTCTGGGTGAGCTATTTAACTCCATTCTACTAAGGATTTTGCTCTGCAGGGCCATTTTTGAGACTGCCATTCTTACGCCCAAATGGTGCCAAATTAACGCCAATCTCCTGAGCTCCTGACACCCTGATTTCTACTGCCACTTCAGATGAAGGTGCTTCCACCTCAGGTTTCCAGATTATTATCCCCATCTTGATCTCACCATTCTTGCTGTCCTAGTCATTATAACCACAAAATGTCAGTGGGCAAGACAAGACACATACATTTTAACTTATTATTTATGCATAATAACAGAGGCATACACAAGGCGGCTTCTGTGAGCCTCTCCTGGTGTGTGCAGTGGAGCAATCACAGGGCAAACAAATCAGCTGTAACCCTACTGTGTAGGTCAGTCAAGCCATAATCTTGGTTTATGACACACCCACTAATTTTAAATGTCAGACAGCAGTGAGTAAAACAAATGCATGTGTCCCTTCATAGGAAGCAGTTACTCATTCATGGTGCTTATGTGAAGTAATAATAGACACAAATCCCAGTAACAGTAACATGGACTTTCTGGTGCCTGTAGACTTACACTTCCATTTAAATAGGGGCTTGCAGGACAAGCAGAAAAGCAAATGAAACCAGTTCATTCAGGGTAAAAAAAAAATCCCCTTTAATTTCTGAATAATTTAGTCAGAATTATTTAAACTGTTAAATGCTCTTTGACTTCAGAGAAATGATAGCTCTTACAGCTGGTTATTCAGACTAACCTGAACAGAAATGAGCAGTGACCTGTACAACCTACAACATCCTTTTTATTCCCTACTATAGTCTCAGGGCACATAGCACTCCAGGGTCAAAGACTCCACTAGAAAGTCTGAAGTAACCTGGCATTTTTAATCATGCAGTCAGCCTAGGGAGCAGAGCTGCCTGCTACCACATCTTTTCCTCCACCACACGGCCTTCTAAAAATGAATGCTCTCAATTCCCTAATCATTCTGCTCAAGGATGATCACTTTGTCTTTTTTTAATGTGAGGATATCGCTAACTCCTTTCATCATTGCTGAGACCTCTTGGGACAATCTCCTTCAGCCAATGATCCTTTTCAACCTGCCTACTCCCTCCATCATTGATAAGATCAAAGCTACCCACTTGAAAGGAAATCTTTAGTATTTAATTGGTGTCTCCTTTTTCCTCATGCGCTGATGTTCTGGCAAAAGCTAAAACTAAAACCCACACGTGCTCGCCGGTGTAAAGATTCTATGCCAGCACCACACAGGTCATTGGCCCCATCACAATGTTCCAAATAGCTCATCAGGAAAAAAACACCTCTCTACAGAAGAGCCGTCAGTCAGAGCCACGGGGTAAACAACTTGGTTATAGCCATTTGTAAGGTATAGCACAGGGAGCACGCTGGTTCCGCTGCTATTAACAGACTCCCACTCATCCTAGCCAAGCTCCCGTCATCCAGGTCTTGGCACTGCAGCAGAGTGCCTACCCTGGTGCAAATCAGCAGTGTGAAAATCACTGCACTGGTGTGAAAGAGACCTTCCTAAGTGTACTTGTGCCTTGAAGTCACAGTGCACTCTTGCCTACCTAGACTGTTCCAGGTTTCGGGCAGTTATCCCTCTCCAGAAAAGTGTTACATGGCAGATCCTAGAGGGATCCACATATCTGCCTCTCCTCCAAGAGAAAGTGGGAAAAGGTTCTTCAATCTACCTTACAAAAGGGATGGAAGTTAAGGAGGGAGTCACTCATATTCTCACTGACAGTTCTAAACCACTGTAGGAAGAGGAAAGCAGAAAGACAGGAAAAAGTGCTGTTTCCCTTCCTGAAAAGTGCCACCTAAGAATTAAACATGCAGTGCAGGTCATTCCAGTCCAGCAAAACCAGCAGAGGGATCACAAACTCTTACTGAAGGTGGTTTTTAGAGAAAGTACACATTGGGAGAGCCACCTTTTGTATGAAATATCTGAAAATATCAACAGCTGTTCTTTGCACCTGCATGTAAATCCATTTTGACCAAATTTTACTATACTTTTAATAAACAACAGCTCATGCCTTGCTAGCAGAAGAATTTACATCATGTAATGAATACTGTTTAAGAAAAAAATATTTTCAAAGCATTGATTCTACTGCAGTCATTATGGTAAAGGCCCATCAATGAAATGGCATTATGTCATTAACTAGGGAAGTCACAGAGATTTATTACCTTTAGCTAGGAAATTATTTGCAAGCAAAAAGTGAAAGTGCCTGTTTTCTATTCCATGATGATGATGCAGCTTGCAATAATGGTAATAATAGGACAGATTTGGCCTGTACTTTCTATTGAACTACCACAGTAAGTCATTCAGTCAGAAAATCTGGGAGGCACAATTTGGCTGTATATGGTACTAACATACCATAAAAGAAGTAATATTCCCTACCTTCTGCCTTTTCTCTTTTTTTCATCTATTTTTTCCCAGTAGTGGAAAATGAACTATTTAAGAAAGCTAGGTTATGAAGAATTTGTCAGCTGTTCACTGTAGTGAATAAACTCAGTGAAACACACGGCTCCATTCATTGCAAATGATGTCATTTATGTACAAAGAGATACAAGATCAGAGTGTAAAACTGAGTGATGGGGGTGCATTTTATTAGTCTGGAGGGGTGGTATTTTCAAGAATGCCTAATAGAAATACAACTCATTGGAGAGATGCTTTATTGACTTGCTGGTAAAAAAGAAGCAGCTATGCTTCTGGCAAAATATCAAACACTCCTACTTTCTACTGACCTGGGAAGCTGGGAAGTTCCAGCAAAGGCAGGATCAGACCAAATTTGTTTCACAGCACTCATTGACAAGACCCCAAAACTGTCGGCATTGTTTGTACAGATGCAAGTGAGACCATGCTGTTTCATGAAACTTCTCTTCAAATACAATTGTTTTAATGTACAACGAACATCCTAGAATAAGGTCAGTGAAAGAAACTATATGATTTAGTTGTGATTGAAAGAACAGTGCTATTTTGAACCATTTCCAAGGCAGACCATGCAAGGGAGTATTTGTTGTCATGAAGGGTTTGTGGATCTGAGCCTTAGTTTGTACATATACTGCTATAGACTGAGACAATGAAAAAAGTCCCAATTTTTCATCAGTATGAGGGCCTGGGCAATGCTGCATGTTAAACAAGCCATGGTTTGAAATTAGTGTTAGAAGAAAGTCTGCATTTCAGGGAGCCTGAAAACACTTTTGCTATTTGCACTTCTACCTAATATGGTGAAAAAAATAACAGAGATGAATGTCAGGCATGGTTTGTATGACAAGATTTGCAGGGCCTGCCTCATATTACCCTTCGGAGAGGCAGCAAATAGTCCTTGCTGATCTGCAGTTAATCTTACACGACTGGCTCAGAAACCTACCCACACTAATAATAGACCCTGTGTGCTGCTGCCAGTAGGTTCACACTGAAAGGCATTGGGGAGCAGAGATCAGTGTTAAAGAAAGCATAAAATAACTCCTGTGCTGGACAGACCGCGCCTTTTGCTTCCTTAACCAACACCTCCCACAAGTCGCCAAGGAGGTGGGAAAGCCTCAGTACCACAAGAAATTAGGTTAATGGTTACCTGATAGATCACGACCCGGAATTTGTTTTTTCTCAGCATCTCCTGCTGTTTTGCTTCCACCTTCCTCACGCTGGTGCTCTGCCTCTCCACGCGCGCCCGCACCTCCTTCATGGTGGAGCTGACTTTGCTGGTTTTCTGCAGTAACTTGTTCACCGTGAAGCCTGTATTGCCATGAGCCTGGGCAAGCTTTAGCATGTCAATCTGAATGGTCTTGATGGCATTTTCCATCTCCCTGTGCTTCTCCTCTATCCTTTTCTGGCTCGCCTGCACGCTGTCAACTATGTTGGCCACTTTGTCCAGGACTGTCACAATTGTGTAAGCCGCATCTTGCTCTTCCTCCTCCTCAATGACACTGGAGAGACGATTTTGGTGCGTTTTGTCAGCCTCCGAGGTGATTTCGCGGCGATCCATTCTGCCTGCCTTCAGCCAGGTTGGAGGGAGGCGAAGTCTCGGTGATCCTGCCAGAACGATTCTGGCGCTGCTGCAGGGAGCCAGGGCGACAGCTGGCTCCGGCGATGCTCAAAGTAGGGCGTGAAACGCCGCTCCTGGAGCTTGGTCAAATACTTCTGACTACAAAATATCCACACATGATTGCTCAGATACTTTCAGCAACATGAAACCCCTAAAATTAGGAAGCAATATCTGGAAAGGAACATACGTTTAAAGGGTCACGCTTCTGTACTGATGAAGTTATTAGTGTTAATCCAGGAAAGTTAAGTAACTTGCTAATTAAGCAGGAAAGCAAACTTGCATATTTTTAAAGATCTACTTTTGTTTTCATGTTACTGGAGTGCTTTCCTCTGAGGGAATTCAAAAAGCGGTCAGGAAAATTAGCACGGCTCTTTCTTTTCCAGCAAAACAACTTCAGGTCTTCAGCTTGCTGAAATTACCCCATGGGGTAGCAAATAAACACACTAAACCAGAGGCAATATAGTGAAAACGTTGTATTGTGACATGCTTTTCCAGTTCAAAATGTCGAAAGCATTTTTTTTTTTATTGAACAAATTATTAAATCCTACATGCAAAATTCTGAAAGCCTACACTACATGTTAAAACAGCTGAACACATCCTATTCACACTTTATCTTGGGATCTTTCAAACGACAACTAACAGTCTATTAATATAACTATGACCAGCAGACTAATTTGGATGGACTTCTTTAGCTCTTGAAAATACTCTATACAAGAGCACTAGTAATTCATTCACTTTTATTTTTTTTTATTTTGATCACAAACACTATACAATCTGTATTGTAGGTGTTAAAACATGTATTTTCTTTAAAAAAGTTTAAGAAGTATTAAAACAGTTTTAACAGTGATAAAGTAGGCTTTATTCCAATTATTTGTGTTCAATTATTCAACACCAATTTTTACAATACCTAAACCTACTAAGACCTACTTCTTTTGGACCTGTGCCATCTGTTCTAGCAGGTAACTTCCCAAATTATGAAATTTAAAATTTTCGTCTTTAAAAATAAATTGCTGGAATTATTTCTGAAGATGGCAGTGCTTAGACCCAGCCCACACATTTTATAAATATGTTACAACTACACACAGCACACAGCTTCACAGTTCATGCGATAGGCAGTGTCTAAAAAATCAGTTACTAACTTCCAAAAACATTTAGATATCTACGGTATTTAAACACAGTGTTTTCTAGTTCCTCATAAGAAAAGTAAGCTGTAAACATTTTTACCTTTAGTTCATGCCTTTTTTGTTAGGTAATGTGGACTTATTTTGTTGGTTTGTTGGGGTTTTTTTTAAGTCTACAACCATTGTTGGAATAAATCTGTGTTCCCAAAAATATTACATTCCATGGATAAAGCACAAGTCTATTATATAACCATGTGATACAGATACAGAAAATGAACTACTGTATTCAAAAACATAAAAGTAAAGATACTAAAGCAGTCCATAGCTGTTAGAGCTGATGCTTTCAGAATACAGACCAACATTGTGACACTAAAAATGTTCAAAAATAAGGCCTCTGAAATAAATATTTCCATTCTTTAAAAAAAGATATAATAAAAATGTACATCACATGGTCAATGTAGGTATAAAAAGCACTAAGTTAAACCATTCTGGATGATGTATCTGAAGTAAAATGGCCTAGGTTTTGCTTCTGCCGACGTCCTCTATTATTTTTGGGGCATTTTCTGTTGAAAAAGAAGAGAGAAATAGGAAAGGAGGGCTGATTTTGTATATGCCACCTATAATTAAGCCTAACAATCATGCATTGACTTAATTTTCTGTACTTAACAATAGCAAGGAGTCTATGATCTGTGCTGACAAGGGACACTCCTGCTGTTCAGTAGTGGGCTGTGACCAGGGAATGTCTGTAGGACCCCAGACCATGCAGAAGGGAGCCCTGCTTGACCTTGAGACTGAAACCAGCAAGGTGCTACATCCTTCAGCCTTGATCCAGCAAACACATTCCACAGGGAATGACTGCATTAGCTTTACTTTAAACATATTTCATATTTAAACCCGGTGGATGGTGAGACTGGATCAATCAGCCTTTTGAAGTGCTGGACCTCCAGGTGTCTTGCTGCTCACTGCAGCCCATGAGACAGAGCCCACCCAGCTTTCTCTGTGGGGTGACTCTGCAGGGTCCCTATCTTGGGGCCAGACACACAACTAAAAGGATTTGCAAAAGCCAGCAATCCTGAATGGAATGGCACTCACTCAGCCCAGGCAATGAATGATGGAGCAGCCCTGCTGGGATGCAGCAAGACGTGAGAGACTGAGAGCTGGGGAATGGTCATACAGAGGCTGAAAGAGGAGCTGAACCATAGCCTTCCACACCACTGCTTTGACCAGCAGGATGTTGAGTGAAAAAGGGAATGACATCAGTTGCATGAGCCAAGTAATTCTTTAACATGTGCAGGTGGTGTTTTATACATGTGCTAGTGTCTGTTAGGTTGAACTTTACATGGGACACAGGGAAAAAGGTCTGTATTGTTCATTCATGGAGTGTCCCTCTACATCACTGAGTTTTGGAAGCACTAAACTAATGCAGTAGCAGAAAGTTTTATGGCCCAATGTAAGTGGAGCTGAAAAAGTGAAGGACAACTTGAGGAGGAAAAGTCCAACTGGGGCACAGATGCCCAAGTGTAAGACTTAAATACTTCATGCACCTATAAGTCATCCTTTATCTATCCCAGAGACCTCAGTGTTTTGTTTGGTTCAAGTCCTAGAACTGAATGCCTCGTCATCAAAAAGAACCCATGGCTCTCATCTGAGTTTTTACACAAGGTGAGAATTTGAGACAACCCAGAAACCTGAGCTATGTGCATGTGTGTCTTTAAGTTTCACAAAGAGGTTCTTACAGTGAGTGTCTAATAATGGGACTAAGTTGCACACTAATTTTCAGGAAGTGTATATGGTGTGAGGGATACTTCTTTCTCTGGGTAACACCATTTACAGTGGTACCACAGGAAACAGCACCTTGTCAGCCTCTCTGGTTTCACTGGGTGGTAGCTGGGGATCATAGGTTCCACAAAATTCAGCAATACCTCGATAAGTCCAGTGAAGGCCTAACACAGTAGCTTAACTCTTGGATTTGTTTTACGGCTGATCTGTTCAGCTGTGTGTTTGGTCTGGAGATTCAGAGTGATTACTGATGGTTTCTGAAGTCAAACAAATCTGTCTTTTGTGACCAAAGAAACAAAGGGGCAGATAGGATGTTCCATCATCATCCTGCTTCGGTCATTAGGTAGTTTTTAAGTGGGTATTAAGCAAATAAAATGATGGACATCATATAATTAAATGCATAAAAAGTATATCCATACAACGTGTAATTTTTCAGTGTTTTTGTCTTTACCTACCTGGTTATGCACATGACAATTGCAACTATAATGGCAATCTGTACAGCTCCAATTATTGCTGCAATAAGGACATGCGTAAGCTTTTGTCTACTTGGGACAACATAAAGAATACTAAAGTCTGTCTTTTCACAGTGCTGTCCAGTATATCCTGATTCACACCTGAAAAAGAAAAGGAATATTTCATGGAATCTGTAATTTGACAGCATCCCAGTTATTCTGCAGATGAGATGAGAAATCCAAGGTGATTCCAGCTGAGAAAGAGCTGATGAAAAGTTGCATGTGTGATACTGCTTGGGTTAGGGAATGGTTTGGATCTGTGTGGCAAGAGAAGAGACAGAGCAAGTAGATATGCTCTGCTTTTTCTGGATAAGGTTACTAGTGGCCCTCTGAAAACACACCAGTGTGGGGATGACCCTGATTCGTCATAAGTATGTTGGTTGTTATTATATTGGTACAATATTTAGAAAGAGTGTTGCAACTGGGTGGAACCAGTAGACACTTGGAAGACAAGTAGACAAGGCTAAATTAAATGCAAGAATCATGCTCATGAAACACAGAGAGAGCACAACTCATTCAGCTCCATTGTCAATATGGGACAGAAGTGACAAAAAGGAAGGGGAACCTTGAAATATGGATTGAAAATCCACTTTGAAAAAAGAAGACCCCTTTTCAAGCTGCAACCTAGAGAAGTGGAATCTTGCAAAATCTACTGAACAAGACCAGCACCAAACCCCCTGCCTTGTAGCTGAGCCAGAATTTGATGGAGGTCAGCTTAGAAAAATCAATGGCTCACAACTGTTCCAGTGAAAGTTTAAGGAAGAATTCAAAAAAATTTGCATGGTGTGGGTGAGAAACAGAAGAGAAGCAGCTCCCTAAATGGTAACTTGCCTGAGCAAAGCAGCAGTCAGCTCAATGAGAAGCTCAACAGAGGCTGTTCCTGAGCAGTGATGTGTTCCAGCAATGCAAGATGTGCCAGTGCAAACACACTCTGAACCAATTCATGTCTCAAGGCAAAAGAGGCTCAGGCACAAAAAAAGGCAAGACCCACCCAAAGCACTGAGATGAAGGCTGCAGGGTCAAAGGCCACCACTTAGAACCCTGAGCAAGTTCCTAGTACAGCTGTCCTTTAGACTGACACGAATGCATCACTATGGTCAACTGAATCATACAATTGGCCTCCAGCTCTACAGCTGCACAAGAAATACTCACATGCAGGCAGAGCAACAATCCTTTTGTAAACTGGATCTGACAAGCCCAAATGCAACACAAAATCAGATTCATCCATTCAAAAGCTTTGTGCTAGGGTAGGAATTAATTCTGTTTGGAGCAACAAAATAATTACACCAAAGACCTTTTTACAAATGCTAATGCAACTCCTAATCCCCCTCTGCATGCAGGGATAATAGTTGGCGTTTACATGTTCATAATCTTGTGACTCTACTTTCTCCAGCCATGAGCTGCTGTGTAAGGAGTTTTGGTTCAGGCATGAACCAAATTCCGGTAAGACTTGTTAAAGAAAACCCTCCATGTGGTAGAAGTGTGCCCAGTGGTAGCCAGGAAGGGAATAAAGAGAGCTCTGTATAAATATACGAGAAGAATGAGGACAGTGCACACACTGGTAATCATGCAAGAAAACACAGAAAGGGAGAGGCATCCTTGTGAGTCAAGAGGACTTAAATCTTGTGGTTACTTTGCTTTTGTTTTCATTAAAGAAAGTAGCAGTGAAATATTATCAATGTGAAAGCTGCTTTAATGCAGAGGAGACAAAACAAAGCAGAGGATGTGCAAGGAATTCAATGATGTTTTCTCAGAAACACTGAAATGACAAGAAATTATTTCTCAGAAATACTGAATGCAGATTTAGGAGAAAAAGGGCTTGCATTAAGAATTACATAATGGCAGGATGAAGTAGTAGTTACTAGTTTTATATCTTAAACTAGTACAACAGATTTTAAAACATTCTGCTGCATAAATGCATAACAAGATAATATAGCAATAGTATAATAGCAAGATCAATAGAGGTCAGCAAGGATTTATCAAAATAAGCTGATAAGTCAATTAATTGATTTAGCATAAAGAAGTTTAGATTTCTTTTTAAAGGGCTGCGTGGTGTGTCCTTGACGCAGCCAGCCATAAGGACAGGGCAGAACTGCACTGCACAAGGGGGGCAGCAGGAGACAGACCTGATCCCATCTGTGCAAAGGCTGCCAAACTCAATACTGTGCTACTGACTGCTACAAAACCTTCCTCCCACCTGCCTGCTGGCAGTCCTGGAGGGCTGCTGTACAATAAGCAAGGAGATTCACTGCCCTCAGTGAAAGCAGAACTCAGAATTTGCTCTGCACAAGTATTTTCTGCAGTTTTTTAGGTCATCCGATACCTCACATACATCGCTACCAGCAAATGAGGACCAAATTAAACAATGTATATGCTAGATGTCTATGAGAACTGAAAGCATTTTAAAATAGCAATTTGCCCTTAGCAATCATCATTATATTTTTCTTGCTGGAGAAAGAGAGAATTTTTTTCTCTGTTAGAAGTACATGATTACTATGGCAGATTGATGTCTGTTATAAACTATTTGTGTCCTTAATAACTCTGCTCCAGTAAGAAACATGCATAAAGCATGAGACCACCAGTATTTTAATAGCCAAGAAAAATCCAAAGGAGATCTGATACTCAGGGTCAAGAACTGATAGTCACAAATTCTGGGCTGGACCCACGTGAGGTTTGTTGTGCTAGGCTCAGTACTGAGATACTATTCAGAATATTTAAATACATAGCTGAAGCTAGTAACAACAAATGTAACTATAAAATGGAATGTAATAGGATGGTACAATAGGCAGTCAGAACATTGCCTATTGATACTTACTAGTGTAATAATAAATATTTAAATGATTGAATTTACACTGAATCATAAATTGATAAATAAGATTAGCACCTTCCAGAAAAAAAAAATCTGAGAAAAATTAGTTAATTCAGACAGGAATGTTTCCCTTGAAATACTGCCACCTTAAACATTTTGAGGACAAATACATTATAAATTGTGTTAAATACAGCTCTAGACCAAAAGAAACTGTAATCAGATAGTGTTGCCTGATGCCCATCAAGATGATGGTGAGGGTGCACCCAGTTTCCCAAAAGAAGCAAAGCCATGTTGAGTTCTTTTGATTCCAGACAAAAAGAAAACCAAAACAGTCCCATTGGAAAGCTGAAAATAAATGAGAAAGGGTCTTGCATGGTAAAATAAATAACAGAAGCTTTCAAGTACCTAAGTTGACAACAATACTGGCTCTGCCATTTTGGGGCTTCCTGCTCTCTGATCTGTCTGGAAAACCTTAAATCTTGCCAGTGCAAAAAACACCTAAATATCATCAATCAATAAGGATCAAGGGAGAAAATATGAAAGCATCCAATGGATTTAGAGCTGAAGTTTCAAAAGCAAAGAGTTATGGCAGATTCAGCCATATTAATCTGAAAGTACAAGCTCGCAAGATAAAAGCTCAGAAGTGGAACCTCCTAATAAGTAGGAAATAGGAAGCTGTATCTTATTGCAAAGTGGCCTTTTGCTATAAACAACATTTATAAAATAATAATAATAATAATAATAGTAATAATAATAATAAATTTTGGAGGACAACAAAGATACAGAATTTGATTTGTGAAATGTAAAAGAAAAATATTATGTGGGAACTAAGGAACATTCATATATTCTGGAAAACACTGAAGGGCTTAATACTGAGTGTTCTGAGTTGCTAGTGTACACTGTAGACAGAAGGTGTGGGCTAAAGAATGTTTTGCAATTTTTTATTCTCTTGATGAAGCCTATTATGGTGAAAAAAAGGCAATAAATGTTAAAAATAAGGTATTGATTTTCTAGAGAGGGTTTACGACAGGTACAATAAAATGTGCTGATAGTGTAAGAAGAGGCTGAGGGGTCAGTGGGGAAAGAACAGTCACAGAGAGAAGCTATGCAAGGCAAAGGCCTTTTTAATGTGTTTCTGTTTTGTTTGCTTTTTTAGCTCTGGATATGATTTAGCAGCTGAAAATAAGAAGACAACACTGAGGCTACACTCCTCAGAGGGATTCAGGTTCTGATGTACCTGAGTGACTGAGCCTCTCTGAGCACTACCTCCCCCCTGACTGGAGCAGCTGGTGCTGCCCACAGCACAGGTATACTCCTCCTGTGCCACTGCTTACATATCACAAAGTGACACACGCTGGCATTTTGTCTAGAGAGCATTTCGATTAAGCTTTACAGTGATTTATATCAGATTTTGGAGACATGAAGGACTTACCGGCAGGAAGCCTTCTGAGTGGAATAAATGAACTCACATTTTCCATGTATACAGTAACCATTGAAGCTTTCTGAACAAGGTATGTGGTTTCCAATGTAAATGTCTTCTCTTTGATCACTGGCATCTTGAAAAGAAATATACATAAACAATTATACATGGGTCTATGATGTTAATTTCAAACTCTCAACCAAGAATAGCATATCCTTAAAAACTTGCAGTGATTAAAGGAATAGAGAATAATAAAGCAGAGGCTTAAGGGGGAAGTTTCAGAGGCACCTACAGAGATTTGCTAGAAGGTACTGCACTGGAAAATCATCCTCAGAGACATCTAAATATGCTTTTCATATCAGGTTTCTCAAAAAGGAGAAAAGTGTTCATGACAGAAACAAACCAAAGCGGGAAGATCAGCAGAAGCTTTGTCAGTGGCACAGGGGCAAAGAGCTAATACACAGATACAGAGAGCTCTCTCCCATGTGTAAACAGATGAAAAAGAACTCTCTAAAAAGGATTAGAAAGATGTTGAACCACATTTTATGATTACTGGGTAGAAAAGCACTTGATACAGCCCAGATCTGATTGGTACCACTGGTGGTTAAAGTTGAAATCTAACACACTTCAATAGCAGTCTTCCCCAGAGAAATATTTTTTATGGAGAGAGAACTTAAAGAATATTGAAATCTGTTTAGAATACTCATTCCTTTGGGAGGTGTGCTGGTTTTGGCTGGGATGGAGTTAACCTCCTTCACAGCAGCTGAGGGAGTGCTGTGGCTTAGATTTCTGGCTGAAATAATAGTGGTAACACAACACTGTTTTGGCTGCTGCTGAATGGAGCTCACACAGCATCAAGACTTCCTCTGCTTCTCACTCTGCTTCTCCCCTCAGCAAGAAGACTGGGAGTGGGCAGGTCTGGGAGGGGACACAGCCAGGACAGCTGACCCAAACTGGCCAGAGGAATATCCCACAGCACATGACATCATGCTCAGCAGTAAAAATGATAGTTGTGGTATTTCCAAAGTGGCAGCTGCTCAGAGACTGGCTGGCCATCAGTCTGCTGATGGGATATTGTGAATGACAGCTTTTGCATCTCTTGTTTATTTTTCCTGTTTTTCTTCACCCCTTTGCTTCTAAAGCGGCCTTTAGCTTCACCAATGAGTTTTTCTCATGTGTGCTTTCCTGTTTCTTTCTTCCATCATCCTGAGGGAAGCTGGAATACAGCAAGCAGCTGGTGGGCACCTAGTTGTTGTCCAGCTCAGCCCAGCACAGGAAGGCAGTCCCTTCTGCCCCAACATCTTCCATGCTTCTGTTGTGTTACCTAAACTGTCCAAAGCTGTGTTCATTTTCAACCATTTTTTCCCCAAAATTTTTTTGGTAAAGTCCTAAACACAGGACTTCATAATGAACGGGGATTTTCATATTTTGTAATGAACGGGGATCTTCAAATGTGAGGGTAATTATAGAATTGTGTTCATTTCCATGGCAATAGACTATTGCTTCACAAATAAAAGGCTATAAAGCAAAAGGGAGTGTGAAGAAGAAATCTCTTCTACAATTGCAGGTATTTGAAATTAAATCAGCAAGAAAGAGAATTTATTCTTACAAGACAAAAAGAGAGATATGCTGCTGGTTTAGGTTTTTTCTGAAATGTCTGGAATGTATTTTAACTTGGTTCTGGAGAAAAAACCCCAACCCTGTATTAGAGGTTTTAGATATAAGGAAGCATGCTAATTCAGGCTGTTTTGAAGATGCAGAGGACTTGACACAAGGGAAGAATGTTGACTAATACTGACACTGTGTCTACCACTGCATTGATGGAATGGATTATGTAGTGACATTTCTAAGAGGAGAAAAGTGGGGATGTCTCATCAAAAAACTATCATCTCCCTCCTTTACCAAGAATTTAGTTACTGTCATATCTGGTCCCAGTCAAACCTTGTAATGAGCCACAGACAATTATATTAGTGTGTTCAGAGAGCTGCACCATATCTGGTTTTAATATATGTACTGATACACATTGTGAGGCCCAGTGGAAAACTGATAGGTGCATCCCCTGAAATGAGGCCAGACAGCCACACACAGGGCAGAGGCAAAACTTACATTAAGCAAGAGGGTGTCAAATGCAGGAGGTGATTCCTAGTGTAAAATAGACATTAACTTCCCTTTTGACGGGAATCCATTTTTAATCAAAGACACCTGCTAGACTGCTTCAGAGCTTCAAAGTGAAAGATGTAACTGGTGTAGGAGCCTTGAAAGAATGACTGGATATAGGAGTTCAAAAACTTCACCAGAAGGAAGAGTCATGCATAAAAACTGAAACCCTGATGCTCATCCTGGAACAGTAAAACCACCAAGCCAGCTGAATCTGGGAAGAGAGTTCTTTCCGATGGAACTTTAGGTAGCCACTTGCACTGCAGGAGGAGACCGTCACAGTTCTAGAGACTAAAAGATATTATCCATTCAGAGAACAGGGATTAACTCACAGTAACTGAAGCAAAAGCAAACAGGAAGGAGTGTAGACTGTTCTCTTATCCTGGATGTAAAAAACAATTCAAAGCAGTTCAATTCAGGCTCTCACTATCTAAAGAGATCTGAGTATTTTATTAAAAAATTTCAAAACAACCTTTTTTCATGAAGCATACTTTCTCCATCCACATCATTTGCTGGATGTGAGACTGCATAAGCCATACACATTAATAGTAATAATTATATACAATGGTTTTTCCACTAACTAGATTTCAAGGGCAATTTACATGCAATGAATAAAAGGCTGTTACCTCTTTGGAATAGGAACTGAAAGTGGTGTTTCATTATATAACATAATAAGATGTATATTGCATTTGGTGCCTTTTATACCTTCATAATGTAAGTGAAAATTGACATTAAATCACTCCAACTGGTACATCATATGCAGTGAAAATAAGAGAATTTGTGAAAAGAGAATAATATATAAAGCTTTTTGGCACTGAATGACTTTTCAAGAAGAACACAGGGAATGTTGAAAGCCATGTTGGGATGGCTTTACTCAGGGAAGCCATGGGAGTGCAAAACAAGTATAATGACAGAAAAGACTGAAGACCAGAGCTAACAGAGAAAGTACCAACCCTTTGGAACAAAACCTGCATTAAGACCACAACTGAGGGGAAAGAACAGTGAGTTATGTTCATTTGTGATTCCTTCCTGTGCAAAATATAAGTCCCCATTTGCAGACTGGATTTTCTTTTCAGGTAAGTTCTCTTCCTCCCTGGGACCCGAATTACAGATGTCACCACAAGACTGAAGAGGTTATTACAACCTTCAGATTATTAATCTCTCCTGCTCTTTCATGTGGCTACTAATGGTAATGTAGCCTGAGTTCAATCAAATGTGGTTTCAGAAATCCTGGGGACAATGCTTAAAAATTTGAGAACAGGTAGTATTTTCCTTCAATCCTCCCAATAATGAGGGGAAACTTGAAACAAGCAGGTGAGCCCAGGGTGTCAATACCTTGCTCTGGGACTGGTTTTCCACCAAAAATTTGGGGGGTTGAATGATGGAAGGGACAAGTTATGCTGGGGCTTGATGGAATCAACCTGTCCTGAAGGGCAAAATGTCTTTTTGGGTGTAAGCTGGGAGGATGGAGATGCCTTTAAATTAGAATTGATAGGGGAAAAGGATTCCAACACCATTGCAGTAGGTAAGTCCCATGGCATCACCTGAGGGTAGCAAGTGCTAGTGGGAACACTTCCACTGCTCCTGGGAGCGTGGGGAGCTCAGGGGCTGGGAACTCCCCATGTGTGCAGACGTAAGGCTTTTTAGAAGGAAGGCTGATTTATTATATTATTATATATAATATATTAAAATGCTACATTAAAACTATACTAAAAGAACAGAGAGGAAAGTTCATCAGAAGGCTTGAAAGAACAAGAATAGAATGCATAACAAAATCCTGTGACTGCTCACAGCCTTGGCACAGGTGGCTGTGATTGGTCATCAAGTGAAAACAATCCACATGGACCAATGGAAGATGCACCTACGGCATTCCACAGCAGCAGACAGTTATTGTTTACATTTCTTTCTTGAGGTTCTCAGCTCCTTCAGGAGGGAAAAATCCTAGCAGAGGATTTTTCATAAAATATCATAGCTACACTAAGGAATACAATTGAAATGCTTGAACACCAACACACAGCATGAGAAACAAACAGGATGAACTAGAAGCACTGGTCAGCTCCCAGAGCTACAATACCACTGGTATTTGCGTGAATTGGTAAAATGAGTCCCACAAATGGAATGTTGAGATGGAGGGCTCCAGGCTCTTTAGGCAGGGCAGACAAGTTGGAGGTATCATGTATGTAAGGGAGAGGTGATCATACAGCACAGTTAGTGCTGATATGGTTGGGAGCCTCTGGGGGAAGGCTAGAGGGATGGAAAACAAGGAAACATGGTAGTGGATGTCTACTACTGAGTGCCCAGCCAGGATGTGACCACTGATGACTTATTCTATAAGCAATTATGAGAAATCTCTGGATTGCTAGCCCTTGTCCTTATAGGAGATTTTTAACTTCCCACACATCACCTGGGAATATAATATTGCTGTGATGAGCAGGACTTTCTTGACATTTTCAGGAGATAATAACTTCTTGTCAGAGGTACTCAGTGAGCCAAGCCCTCCTAGGCTTGCTATTTGTGAATAGAGGGCTCATGGGGGATGTAATTTTAGGCATCTGTCTTGGCCATAGTGAGCATGAAATGGTTGAGTTTAATGTTTGAGCTTTCACTGCAATGAGAAAAAATGACACCAGCATTGCTACCCTGGATTTCAGCAGAAAAAAACCTTTAAGCTCTTCATGGAGCTCTTTAGCAGAGTACCCTGGCAATCTGCTTTGGAGGGGTCCATGAGTGCTTTGAGGAGTCCATGGTCAAGGTTTCAGAAGTGCCTTTAGAAGCACAGGAGCAGACAATTCCATGCATTGTAAGTCAAGCAAGTGGGGTAGAAGACCAGCTTGAATGAACAAGGAACTCTTTGTGGAGCTCAAGAGGAAAGATAATTTGTATGGCCACTGGAAGTGAGATCAGGCTTCACAGGAAGAGCACAGTGCTATGGTTTGTAGACACAAAAGGCCAAAGCTCATTTAGAACTGAGTCTGGCCAGTATTGTGTAAGATAACAAGAACAGCTTTTCCAAGTGTGTTACTAGCAACAGGAGGTCTAAAGAAAGCATTGGAGTGACACTTGATGTGTACGATCATCTGACTAGCAGGGATGAAGAAAAAGTTGAGGCATTAAAGGTTATTAAAAGGTAAGGCAGGGCTGATGTGGGTGAAACATTTTCAGTCAATGTGATTCAGCATATGAGTTTACTGAAAATATTTTAAAACAACTTAACAAATACAAAATCATCCATTTTTCCCAGAAGTTAACAGAAAAGATGGGATCATGGCAGGGAGGTTTGTGCTATGTTATTTCATCAGGAATGTCCCAGCTTGGTGTCTTCCAGTAAAGTAATTTTCACAGACTTGGAGGGAGTCCAATCCTGTGGCCACTGCACAGGACTGGGCATCTTAGAGGAATACAGCAGGCAAAACTTACAAATCATGCACATCTTCCCACCATCCTTGCAACATGCTACAAGAGAGAAACTGCTCACAGGTCTGTCTCAGTTATAGGAATCAGAGCTGTTAGGCAGACTAGAAGGGACTTGCATGCTGTATTTTCTCATCTTGTGAAGCTGTAAGCGAGAAGCACAAAGTCTGCACCGTACCTTTCACTTCTGGCCGATACTGCATGCCATCATCTTTCTTTCCAACTGCATTTGTGTCATCTGTTTCTAGGTGATAAATACATGGTTATTTATTAGGAAAGGATATTTTCCAGACCAGTATGTGTGCATCACTGATAAGCCAGAATAATATTCAAAGAACTATTTTAAATTGCAGTAAAGCTGGACACACTCCCACATTGTTCCTCCCACACAACCAGGTTGGTATCACACCTAGTCCTTAGCTCCGGTGTCCAGACCAACACAGCACACCTCAAGCTTTAGGTTTTGAATGAAAAACTCTTCTGTGTTATGGACCTAAGTTATTTTGGTGACAGTCTGTTTTGGTGCTGGAACTGCCCAAGTTACAGATCTAGATGTAACTGGCAAAAAGTTGGTAGAAATCTGTTATTCCCATGAGAATGTCCTAAATGCAAGCCCCCAAAACCGAAGGATTATGGGCTGGATTAGCTACAAGGCAGTAGACAGAGGGCTTCAGTGAACCATTCCAAGACTGGAAAAGGAAATTATAGAACCACTTTGGTTGGAAATAAGCATATTTCAAATGCTTATTTCCAAATAAGCATTTGAAATGCAAATAAGGGAAAAAACCCTTAAGAATAAAGGATCAATGTCTGTGCAATCAGGGCCCAACCTGACTCACACTGGAAGCACATTTTACAGCCCACAGCAACAAGAGGGAAGATTTCCCACACACCCGTGTTCCTTCTGCTCTCCTACCACCCCCTCAGGTAAGAACTGTTGGACTATTGCTTAGATTTTGCCAAGAGCTTTTCCTGTCTTTCCAGGTAACAGCAGCCAAAGAAAGGCAATGCAAACACAGCACTATGTGTGTAGTGTGGGGAACCCAAAATTAGAGCTGATGAGTTCACTGATAACAGCATCTGTGACTTCTGACCAAAAATGGAAAAGGGAAAGTCTACCAAGCCCAGTTATTGCAGAATTTAATTTTTCCAAAAAGCCAAAATTAATCCTACCTGAGCAATGCCCAAGGTGTCTGATGTCAATCTGCTCTTGCCTCAGACATGATGCCTCTCTGACAAAGCATGGATTGTTATAGGAACTTCCATCAGAAGCACATACAGGATTAAAACTGTATCCACTGCAGTCTATGTTACATACACACCTGTTAATTGAAGCATACAGCAAAACAAAATTGACATCCAGCAAACAAAAATTAAGTCATGTTAAGTCCTAAGTAAGCACTAGCTTGTGCACCAATGCCAGGAGGGGAGAGCGTGCTGCATGAGGATGCTGAAGAAGTCTTTGGCATCTCAGGCTTCCAAGCAGAATGTACAAAATTGTGAATACATGCTTCAGTGTGCTCTTCAATAATGTATTAATGTTTCTTGTAGTTTTACTCTGGTATCAATCTCATAGAATATACTTGAAAAGTGATAACACACTAGAAGGAAGATTTACTACACTAATATACCAGTTTGTAGTATTTATTCTCTAGTGCGAAGAAAGTCAGAAGAATATTCTAACTTTTTCAGTGTCAGGGTGCTTGAGAGGGAAAACAAAAAGGACTCCCTTTTCTGTTAGGCAATAGAAAGAGTTCTATTACAAAGGCTGTATAGACTCAATATGCTTGGTTAATATTGGTTAATATCTTGCTCTGTCATTTCAGAAAGACTTTCATTCATACCTTTGAAAGTTAACAATAGGTCTATTATGTTGCATTTAAAACAGGATTATGCAATCTGAATTATTTTATATTGCATCCCATTAACATTTTGGTTGTTTAGGATGAATCGTTTTCCACACAATTTGCAGCTAGGGATTGTAAAATGAAAGTGGGAAAAATGAGGACCTATTGTGTAGCTGTTTCCTAACCACACAGAGGTAGGACAGCCAAAGACTCAGATAGGACTATGACCTGTTCATGTTTAGATACTTCTGTAGCCCCAGCAAGAAGTCCAGAAATTTTACATATGTGAATGGCACAGGAAAACTTTGCAACTTTGCATGCCTCACACCCCCTGACTATTTTAATCAACATTCTGCTTTCTAATAGAACTTTTGAATTTTTGAATACTTTTGAATGAAAGTTTCTGTGTATGTTCGACACTGCTCTGCAAGTTCTTGTCCACCTTTGGGATGGGGGAAATAAGGAGCGTAGCTGTAGAATGAGGGGGAAGACAAGGCTGGCACCATGTCCAACTCTCAGCTCACAAGCTCCTCCTGATGTAGTGAGTGTGAGAAAGCCACCTTCTGAGAAGGTGGCAGTGGGCACAAGATCCTCTCCTTGGCAGAAAGCTCTACAGGAGAACATGGTCTGACTGCTGGAGTGACTATTAGCTTTATCTTGATGTGACTTACTCTTGTAAGTAACAGAAAGGGGGGAAAACATCCAAGCAAACAACTTACCAGTTTTTTTATGTTCTTTCCCACTGTTGCAGATAAAATTAAACTATTAAACAGACAAATATATGCCTCAAGCTTGTAACAAATCTTCAGCAGAATCAAATTCCATGCTACAGAAACACTGAAGATGGCCAGAATACTTCTCTCTTTCTCTTCTTCCATGAGAAACTTTTGTTCCTTAATTTAAAAATTCTAATTTTGCAGGTAATTTTCCATGCCTGTGAACTTCAGATTGTTGCTAGACAGAACATCTCCAGTGCAAACAGGGTTTTAAGTGCACCTACTGACAGTGAAAAACTGCCCCAGTAATGAGTCTCTACACATCTTAGGGACCTACTTCCAAGTACTAATGAAACCTCTAAATATCCATATGACAACATATGATAATCTTTCTTACTAGAAATGGTAATGGTTGTAAACCTTAGAACCAGGATGGAAATACTATTTTGTTTACCTACTCCCACATGATGTTAAGACTAATCAGGGGTTTATTAGGGTTTATTACATACAAATAAAAGGCTCATGGCTCAGCAGTCATGCATATTTATTGACACAAACTAGCAGAGAGCTGGTCCTCATTTGTATGACACTGGCTGTGTGCACTCAGATATCTTTGCTCTCCCTTAAATCTGTCTGTAGTCACCATCTGATGTCTGCAGCATCATGATTATAGTTGGATTTTGTCATTCCTGGTGACAAATAAAGTGAGTTTTGAAAATATCTTTTTTTTTTTCTTCATGGTGACATTACAGACTAGAGTTGAAACTGCTTGAAAATTGCTTATGTTTCCATGCTTTGCTGTGATTAGGTTTAATATCTAATATTTAATGCTTACTTTTTCAGAATTGTCAGATGCTTGCTTTAGGGCTGCTTATGAATTCCTGACCCTGATGTTCTGGTCAACAGTCTCAGTCTTATCTCTAACCATCTCATCAAGGTACAGAAATGTCACATGTTGACCCCCTTCACATGTAGCTGATTATGTGCCTGGTGCCATTAGCTACTTTGCCTATGACCATGGTGCCAAGTGGCACTTCCAGCCTTCCCCTGGCCAGTTAGTCACTGGGCACTTGGCAGAGCTGTCTGATGTGTAAAAGCAGATGGTTTAAGTACACTGAGGCATAATGAACCATTGAACTGGACTGAAGCACTTTAAAAAAAATTGAAACTCTTATTCCAATATAAACCTCTGAAGCCTTTCAGAGGGCTGAAAGAGAACGAGTTAAGGAGAGGACATGGCTTGAGTGCATTGGTCTAACGGGAAAAGGGCTTCTACAGATGCAGTAGAGTGGCAGAGGGAGCCAGGAGCACATGTTAGAAACCTGGACTTGTCAGAGAGCCTGCATAGGGTGCAGTGAATTTGTCCTTGCTCACAGACAGTTTCCACTAGACCAAAAACACAGACAGGACTGCATGAAGTGCCAAATCGTGAGATGAGAGCAGTGACATATGGGGAGTGCTGCTCTTGACAGAAAACATGAAAAGAATGTTGTTTTTAACCGCTTGGTGTTTGTGAAGGAAGGCAAAACCATGGGAGAGCAAGTTGCTGCTCTGATGTTTCACATCAAACACTTTGAAACTGGAGCCTAAGTCCCTGTGAGGGGACAGGACCACCACAGACTGAAACAGAAAAGCAGCTCAGGAAAGTATTGGAAGACCTGCCAACAAACCCACTATGAGATACTGAAAATATGTTATATCCTGACGTCAGAGAGCTACAGAGGGCAGATAATAGCTTGGTACTGAGATGACAGGAAATCCAACTGCTTGGTGGAAGCCAGCTTCCCCCCCACCAGCCAGTTTGGGAGCCAAAGCCAAGAAGAAGTCAAAGCTCAAGGCTACCAAGCAGAACCCACGGGTCTGAGCCATACCACAGACCACACAAAAAGCACACAAAGTGTGTGAGAAGACACAGCAGACAGTGAGAATGAGCTAAAAGTGGCATCTTAAAGGGCAAAAATCTTATCAGAGGCCTTTGCAAGCAGGAGAACCTGTAAGAAGCACCAAGGACTGTTTCCCTTCACAGCTAAGACTGAGACTGAACACAAAATTGCAGTCCCATATTGCAATCTGTTCCCTGAAGTCTCTCTCCTGCTGGGGACAGAGCACAGAGAGAGCATAAGGACAGTGCAGAGCTGCTCACAAAGGCAGGGCAGGAAAAGCTTGAGATCATGAAGGGGGAGCAGGGACACATGGGAGTGGCACAAGAGGGGCACCCAGGAAGAGAGTGAGCCTTAAATGTAAAATTCAGAAGAAAAGAGTTAGTCACTTAAGGTAAAGTCACTTAACAGAACTGTGTATTAAGGACATCTTGAATGTGCTTCATGCTTCATACGAGAAAGAAGTGAATGACTGCTTCAAATTTTTGCTGGAAAAGCGTGTTGTAAAAGACACAGTGGAGTAAAAGGAGTGAGAGCCCTACAAACATTTTCTTCACTATAACATTCCTATTGGTTTTAATCAAAAGGATTTAAACAGTTAATGCTCCAAACTGATGTCTTGCTGGAGGAGGTTCCTGCTTAAGGTCCTCAACAGATCATTCTCTCACTTATCCCAGGAAAGTCAACAGGATATATTCAGATGTTTTCCTGATGTACTAGGCTATACAGAAAAAGTACCTGAATTTTGTCATCAGAGAGCTGGTGCATTATCATTCATTAACTCCATTAGTTAAACAGAAAAGCACTTGAATTTCAAGAAAGGACAAAGTCATATAATTAAACCAAGCAGATTTTTTTGGGTGGCTTTAATAAGCAAGAAACGAGGATGTACAACTCATTTTTTAGGGGCTACTAGGTGTAACAAAGTAAACGTGTTTCGTAAAATGAAGTGACAAGCTCAGGCTGTAAGAGCACTTGCTGCTATTAGTAAATTAATTAGATCCCCAGAGATCAGAACACATTTCAAGGCTACCTTTTGTTTTCAGGCTTCAAGGTATACGTGGTCTGTTGGAAGTTCTGTGTGCTTAAAAACCCTGGCAGGTTCAAAGAAAAGAGAGGGGAAAAAAGGAAAGGAAAAGCATGACTGACTTGTGGAGCGGGCTTGGCTGCTGGGAGAGACTGGCATTTCCAACAAATGGATGAGGCTGCTGCAATTATGCCCACCTGGGTCTTGCTCACAAATGTATTTTTCTGGCCTGGCCTCACAGGGAGTGCTGCTTGCTATCCCTTCCCAGTAGCTGACAACGTGAGCATCCTCAGGTACTCACCAATTCATTGGCGCATCTGCTTACAAATGTAAAATGGAAACACTGGAGTAAAACAAAGTGTGTGAAATGCACACAGATGGATAAGGGGATGCTTGATGGAATAAATTTAGGTGAATTGAAATAGCAAGGGTGTTGCAATTGCAGTTAAGAATATAACCATGCCAAATGAAGGATTACCTTTCATTTGATGCTTCTTCCCTTGTGTGCAGTTCTTCCCTGATGAAACCTGAACTAAGAAAATCTGGATTTCAAAGTGATTTTTCTACCTATTTGACTAGAGTTGAATCTTCATCAAGTTTTTGGTGTGTTTTTAAAAATCTTTTTATAGCACAAGAGAAGTAGAATTCAATTCTACAAAGCTCCTTTGTGCCTGGCTTTAGCACTCTGTCTTTACTTCTGCCCAGCAATCCAGAGCACCCTTTGAATACCATAAGTTTCAGCTATTTTTCAGACATCCCTTTTCCTGCATTCCCCTTTTTCATGGCATGGCTCTCTCTGACCACTGAAGAAATTCAGTCTTTACTGCAGTGAGCTTCTCACAGCCTACATGGCGAACTGATGTTTGCTCTCTCAAAAGCAGCCTAACCCTCAAATAATGGGAACCTCCAAAGACTTGACACACACTGCTGCAAAGATCACTAAAAAATATACATTAAAAAAACAGACATGGATTATTACCCATCTAGGATCTATCAGTTTCTTAATAGCCAATATAGTGAAAAGGCCACTATGCTATTCCTATCATATCAGAATATCCTGCACCCAGATTTTCATAATTAATAATCCCACAACAGTCGTAAATCCCTTGTTTAGGTTGATTTTCTCTATGGTCTGAATGGTTTGTTTTGCACACAAATACTTGGGATTTTTTTCTTCTGTTGGATCGGAAAGCTGTGAGTTGCATTTACACAGGATTTAGATACCCTTCCTTATGAATATCGACATACAATATCATACCCTAAAAAGTCAATTTAAAAAAAAAAGTTGGTAAATGAGTGAAAAAGTGGTCAAAAGAGGTAAGTATAAACTTGCATGCCAGATTTCAAATGGGCCAAATCTTTCCCTGGAGGACAAATTATATAGACAAGGCAGAGACTAGGACTTTGAAATATCCACATTGGCATTTCTAAGTGTTAATACTAAGTCTTCTGAAATTCTGCTTTGGCCTTTGTGAAAACAGACACTATGTAAATTATAGGAATTTATATATTGCTGAGGTACCTTTGCTTTCTAAAGTAAATCTCATAAAATGTTAATCTCAAAAGGTCTACTTGGGGATCAGCTGTCAATCTTTCTTGAAAATCTACATTATAAGTCAAAACATATCTTTGACAGCACAGTACACTTATTAAAAAAAAAAAGACTGAATGTGCTCAGAATCCCATTTCCATATTTCTTCTGTTAAAAAAAATTATGTAAAACTGAGAACATGATAAATTTGAATTTTTACAGTGAGGATATTTTCAAAGACAAAAAAAAAGATAACAACTCAAGTGGGGCCTTGACAAGATGGCGGAACCTCCAGAGGTCTGAAGATGACAGGACATCTGTCACACGGCCTCAGGATGTTTGTGGGTGGGCCAGCAGGGAAGCAGCTCTGCAGAAAAGGCCACGAGGTTCCAGCGGAGCAGCAGGCTGGGGGGCTGCATCACAGGAGGGTCACCAGCAGAGCAAGGGAAGTGACTAAGTGACTCTTGTCCTGCATTCAGCACTCATGGGTCCCATGTGAAACACTCTGTCCTGCTTTGAGAGCCCTCAGTAACGGCAAATGCTGTGAGGAGCTGGAGAGGCTGCAGCGGCGAGATGCTGCGATGGGTAAAGGGATGGAGTGTGGCTGTTGTGAGAAGGGCTGGGGGCACTGCACCTCTTCAGCCTGGAGAAGGGGAGGCTTTTGGTGCTGTCACCAACAATCCAAGAGAGGTTATTAAGAAGATGAGAGTGAGGCTCCTCTCAAAGGTACACGAAGAGGAGTGAAAGACAGCAGGTGCAAGTCGCAAGGAAAGAAATTGTGATTGAACATGAGGAAATTATTTCAAAGTGAGAGAAGTTCAGACCTTGAATAGATATGCCCAGCTGTGAAATCTTTCTTCCTGGAGATGGTAAGAGCTCTCCTGGAGAAGTCCTTGATCTTACATGAATAAATTATCCCTGGCTGCAGTGTAGGGCAGGAGCCAAGACCATCTAGAGATCCTACCTTTTGATTGTGTACTGATTAGATAATCTGTTTATCCATGAACAGTCACTAGAACTGAAAAGTCCAGTGTGTGCTAAGAAAAAGTCAGGAGCAAACCATGTATGTTTGTGATCTGACCTACAGAATTTACCCCATCAGCTCTAGATGCCCCAAGCTCTGTGGTGCCACCTCCGTGTCCACTTCTCAACATGGCTACTTTTCTAATTCAAAATTCCAACAGAAAACACCCAGCCACATTCATACTACTTATGTCTGTGGGCTTCTTGCCACTTTCTCACACAGGAGTATAAGTCTACCAACCTCTTGTGCACACATTTTGCACGATTATGCATAATATGTTGTCTTTTCAACAAAGAGGAGCAAGTTTTGGCCAGAGAGACATTTGATGACCAGAGAGTCATTTGATGGTCAGAGGAAGAAGGCAGACACTGACTGAATGGTGTCAGGCAGCAGCTTTTCCCATTGTACATACAACCTGTTTCAGTTTTGGCATCCAACAGGAAGGAAGTCCCACCCAACCCATCCTGTTCTTTGCATCCTGTTACCTCAGACCTACAGAAAACCACTATTCAGGCAAATGATATGTTATGTGTTTATGCAATTTAAGACTAGTGCATCCACAAGTGATTGTCTATGCCCTTGAAAAGATTGATCACAAACTACCAACTCTTTAAAATACTTACAAGTTGTATGGAAAAAGAAGAAAAATATGGAGAAATATATTTCTGTGATGCTTCCTCAACCTGATTGCTTTCTGAGTTTAGATAAAGAAATAATGTACTCATTTGCATGTAGCTGAATACAAATTTTCCAAGTGTACTGTTTATGACACCCCTCTCTTCAGACTTGATTTCTGTGTTTCAACCACTCCACCTAGAATCAACACTGAAATTTTTCATAGAGGCAGTGGAAATTACAAAGTTGTTTATGCTTTTGCATTCAGTTTACTGTGCATTGTTACCACATTTGGTTTAGACAGGTAATGTTTCTGTGAAGTCAAAAAAAATGAAGATACAAATCTAAAACCCTGTGCAAAGCCTGATTTCTTCAAACTATGTGTGATCTAGTGCAATAAAAGCATATGTATAATTTTTGATCAAGAGATAGCCATAATGCTTTAACACCAAGCATGAAAACTAAGAATCTGTAACTTTTTCAAAGGGGAAAATACAATTTAAGAGCAACAAAAAATTAACATCACTAATTTGTAATATGGTGTGTATCGCAGCTCTGTACTACCAATCTTCTTTAAATTTGCTATTGAAATGCACCAAGATTTGGTAATTACACAGATTCACAAATTAATTCAGGCTTAAGAGATGTATAGAGATCACCTAGTCCCAGCCCCTGGTCAAAGTTGGTCCCAAGGCTGTGTCTGATCAAGTTCAGACCATCTCCATGAATGGAAGTGCCAGACACGGCGTTGGAGTGTCCAACCACCCGTGTGGTAGAAACATTTTTCATTATGACAACACAAAATTTACCATGCTTTGACCTGTGTCTATTGCTCCTCACGATATCACTGTCCACCTCTGAGAAGAAAGGACCTGCTTAGATGATTCTAAGGACCTGTAAGTTCAGCTCTAAAAATCAGGAGTGACCAAGGATCTTGCTTCTGTAAAGTCTCAGATTGCACAGCTTAGAAAAGAGGTTGAAAAAATTAATAACTTTGCCTTTACTGTTTGCATCATAAATATGGCTTGATATTATCTACTTAACATTAGGGGACAGCTCAGCTAACTCATACAGTTATTATAATGGAGCAAAATTTTTTTCTTCTCTGGTTCAGAAAACATTACCACACTATCCAAAAAATTCCAGTGGACATTCTTATGTCTTAAAAAGAAAAATCAAACCAGAATATTTTTATGAAATTAGGGAGTTTTATGATTTGCTAGAATTAGGGGTGATAGTGTTTGCAATGTAGTGCAAATTTGAATGAAAATATAATACTGACTAGCACTGTTTATACATAATGAAAGATATTTGTGTTGCCAGTAACTTTGTATGTCATGATATAATTTTATGATGTCAAAATCCATACTGAAACACAGCAGTAAAGAGAATAAAAATTAGATGTTAAAAGCTATTACAAGGGGTTCTCTACTAAAGTTTCCCAAAAGAAGATTTCAATCCCATCTTATTTCTGCCAGGTAAATAACTGGTTTGATTTTATGAAAAATTATGCCAATTCCTGTATTCTACTTTAGCAAGTTTGTGACTTGCTATGTGACTTGTCAAAACCAACCTTGTGAAGGCAATCTGTGTTAACAGACCCTGATTTATCTATGGCTAAACAGTGAATATCACTGAAGCCTGTTTTAACGGTTAAAGGCACTGGGAAGAAAAATTAAATTATATTTCATTCCTGTATATAACTGAAAAATATTATCCAACAAATTGCAAATAACCTACATGGGAATATTTTCTAACTTTTGCGCATTTTCTACAAAAAAATTCTTGTTTCCACTTATTTTTTTAATGAGGACTAATTAAAGAAATCTTAGAGGCAAAAGAGCTCTCTCTGTCTGTTGTCAAGAAGCAGGAACTGGTTTCATTTTATACGAGTAGGATGTAGATAATAAGTCTTCTGCTCCCTTCAGCTTTATCCTAATTTTCTTATAGATAGTATATAGCTGCAGGAATTCCAGCTCTACAAGTGCAGAAAGACTAAGCATGCTTTTACTGAAGTTGAATGCTTCAGGATTTATTTTCCAAAGCCAAAAGCACATCTCAGTGCATATAGCAAACATACATATATATATATGTATATAAAATCTATACCATCTTTCCAGTCATAAATGAAGCAGACCAAGGCAATAATCCAAAAAATTATTAGTATTACAAAAACAGCTCTAGTTCATTTGTCTCTCTCCTGGAAAGAGCAAGCTGGCTTCAGTACTATGGCATTTTACGAATTGTGAAGTATCATGCTAGTATTCACGAGCACTATTACCATTTTGCTTTCCCTTGTATTCTACAGTTTAATCTTGAATGTACATCTTGAATGTTAGTGCTAAGCTGCTTTACTGCCTGAGATGTCTTCATGCTGGTATCCTGTAATAAAACCTTGTGCAATTAAGACATATTTCAACATTAAATGGATTCCAGCTGGAAGACAAGAAAAGGGAGAGTGATGTTTTCTCCGACTAGTGATGTTCAGGCACTGTTATTCTGGGATGCTGTTCCCTCTGTGGATAAAAAAATGTACCATTTGCAAGTCTCTCAAACACCTTCATGCACTGTGTCTGCAGCCACAACCCCAGTACCTGCCACCAGCCCAGATCCCAGTAAATCTTATTCCATACTGGTGGCCACTGCCAGGACAAAGGGTGTTGGAAAACAAAACCCCATCAGCAGACAGAACTTCTTTTAAAAACCCCTTAAAGCCTCATGGGGCTGTCTGAAGAAGCCCTTCCTTCATGATATCTCTGCTCTTTCTGAGAGCCCCACAGATCCTGGACAGCTGAGGTGTAATATAACCAAGTACCTCAGGTGGTGCATCTGCTCCTGCATTATGAATTGTCTTTAAAAGCTTCTTGTTTCTTGATAATTTGTTTTGAAATTTAATTGATAATAATTAATACTTTTCATTGATTTCCCCCTGGGTGCATCTAAGAGATCAAATGCCACAGTGAGTTTGGAAGATGTGACTGGCTCAAGTCTCCAGTTCAACTTCACCTTTAGGTCCAAGGTTAGCACTGATGGAAATAACTGCATGTAACACTTTATGAACAAGAACATAGAGAAAAAATATCAGGGTTGAGTAATCAGTATTTATTTTGCATTCCTGTTTGATTTTTGAGTTGTTTTGTTGGCAGGATAAAACAAATCAAGGCTCTTTGTTTGAAAAATATTAGCTGAAGATTTTCCAGTACAACTCTCTGTTGTTTTCTCCCACTATTTTGCAACCGCAGATGGTTTGTTTTTTTACAGACACATATCAAACACATTATTACTGGATGGCACTAAAGCTTCAGTTAGTAAGAACAAACATAGTCAAGCAGATAATCATGTACCTTTAACATTTTTTCCCTTTTGTTCAGTGATATTGCTAGTGAAAACATTACATACCCGACATTCTCTGCATCTTCATCACACTCAGCCCTGTACTTGCAAACTCCACATTTTGAGTGTTTTCTCTGAACTTCTGTCCCAGATCCTTCATACTCTGAAAAAAACCAATAACAGAAAGCATGACTTTCAAATTAAGGTCTGTTTTTGCTTACCTAAATCCATTTGCTTTCAGGAATACTGTCAACATAAAGCTGTCGTGTACTGAAGCTATTAACCTTAATAGTGCTCCCTTTTTGAAAGTCAGTCATTTGGAGGTTGGTAGAACTGTACCAGTGATAGAAAAGCATCCCTGAAATCACTAATGCTTCATTGATTGGCTCTTCCTTTATTCTTATTTCAGTCATTTTTATTTATTCCCGCTTCACCAGGCACATAACTGGCATTGACATGTATCCCAGTCACATTTACTCTTAATTGCCACTGATAATGTATAAACCCTGTCCCTTTAGATGTCCTTGAATATTAGGTACTGGGGATTTAAATGCTATTTTCTGTGACAGTTTTAATTACATATATCCTTATGCAAGGTTACTGCTTGCATTTTTTCCCCTTTTTGATTCCTGACTGAGATTAGATTGTGCTCATATGTCACATATGCTGTGGTGTATTTTCCAGACTACTTTGTTTAGCTCCATAGGAATAAAATAAAAAGGTCATCCTAACAAGAATCTGGTAGAAATGTTATGTATCTTAAAAAGTAAAATCAATATTTCAAATATTCTGATCCTAAAAATATATACAATTATTTTACTGCTGACATGGACATCAAAAGTCTTCACCAAGTAAGAGACAATTTACTTCACCACATAAAAGAGAAAAAAATTATACTCTTAGTGTTTCACTACCATTAGCCACTTCTATTTTTGATTTTAACTAAGTGGTGGAGAGCTAGGTATTTGAAAGGAAGGAAAAGAACCACACAAATCTGCAGAGGGAGTCGAGATCCACTTAAGTATCAGAGTACCATGATGGTGCACAGCTGACCGCACCAGGCTGCCGGATGGACGGAGATCAAAGTGATTCCATTCCTTTCCTCATAGCAGCTTTATGTGCTGTGGCAACAGTAAATCAAACACCACCAATGAAACAGCTGAATTTACATTCTTTAAATACAAACAGGAAAAAGAAATCCACAACAGCTCTTCCTAATTTCCCCGGATCTTGGAATCACTCCCTCTGATCTGTGGGGCTGTGTTTCCACAAAGAATAGTGCAGGTGAGACCTGCCTTCTGTCTATAGCATGCTGTGCATTTCCCAGGGATTAAAACCTATCAAACAAAATTCCTGCTGTAGAAATTCTATCACAACTCTTATCAAGTTGCAGTAGAGGTCATCTCCTTTTATCTTTACAAATGCACATCTTATTTGATTTCTCCTTCTTTCCAGGTGCTGCATTCCTATGCCTACATTTGGCATTTTAAAGTGCCCTTTAGTGTCAGATTTCACTTTTCCATGCTAATAAATGATCCCCTACGGTTTGAATAAGTTAAACAAATGGCACTGCTTTCATTCATGGTATTTCCACTTCTTTTTCTGCTCTTTTGACCCTTGATGCCCTTTGTCAGCAAGCTGACAGATTCTGGAAGTATGGGTACAAGAGCTGGACATATTGCTCCAGAAAAGTTGTCATCAAAGCCAAATACCATTCGTGACATTCTTCGCTTTAAACATCCAACAACCTTCTTACTTTTTGACCATTTTTCTGCACTGACAATCATATTTACTTTATTATCCACTTTATTCCCCAGTGAATATTTTTCAGGGTCAACAGTCTGTAGGAGAGGTGTTTTCCTGACACCAAGGAAAAATTACCTAGGTCCTGCACTCACTACAGATAACTGTCCTCAGACATTAAAATCCTTCCTGCTTGTGCATCCTGTTAGCTCAGTGACCTGTTCTCTGTCATCCTCACCAAATCACTGCTGACTGATTTGCTCCCAGGTCACCAGTGGAAGGGGTCACGAGGCCAAGAACAGTCTTTAGAAACACACTCATTTTCTACCAACTCCTTACCATTTAATGATCTATTGATTTGCAGTATTTTTTCATGTTAGAGATGCACTGTGTGGATGCTGTGCTCTCTAGTTACTTAGACCTGTATGGGATTAAAGACAGCATTTCACTGAGAAAGGTTATGGTTCTGTGGTGGTACTCTTAAATAAAATGTTCTGTTGTACAATTGCCTTTCTTGGAAAAATCAGTTTAAAAAATTGTAATTTTCTCAATAAAGGTTTTCCATTAACTCATAGTGACTGGCATTAGTATTTTTTCCCTCCCTTAATTTTGTACTCAGTTGATTTTTCCACTTGCTATTTCACTGCTGTGCTTCTCATAGGTGCCAGAATGAGAGGCTGTTGCCCCCCAGTCATCATATTTATCTTTTCTGAAAATATTTATGTATTATTTAGCATTATTCTACCAAAGAAAAAGAGAAAAGAAGTCATCAACAGCCTAGAGAATTCTTTACCACCCATTTTTAAAGGTTTCAGGTGCAAACCTGGTAAACCTGCTGGTTACAAAATACTTCTTCAACATGCTTAATATCCTTCTATGGTACTGCGAGCATGGAAAATATTTCATCATACCCCGTTTACACTATCTGACTTGACTACAAATGCAACCAGAGTGCTTTACTGAGCACTTTTACCACACTATTTCAATTTTGCAATGGACCAAAAGAAGTAACACACACACACAAGCATATGCAGCATACACACCCTTCCTCTTCAGCTCAAGTTATGCTCCCTGTGAATGTCCCAACACCTTTTTATTTTCAGAATCATAGCCCACAACTACTTGTTCATTGTTTCTATGTATTATTTGATGTAAAATTCTCTCTCTCTCTCTCTCTCTCCCCTCCCCCCCACCCCTTCCTAAAATTGCTTTCTCTACCTTTTAAAATTACATTTGTTTTTAAAAAAATGTGACTATTGTTATTTCCTTGATTAGAACTTGCTGGACCTCCTGTATATTGGTCACCTACAATATTCAGAAACATCTTTCACTACTAGCTGCATTATGTTTTAGCAGTAACAGTATTAGACACTGCATATAATGTAGAGTGATGTCCTGTTGTGGTTTAGGAATGGTACTCCCCATTCAGTGTCCCCAGCAAGAATCTCCAAACCATGTGCTGCTCTCTGGCTCTCCCCTCCCCCTTGCCCCTGTGGTGGGATGGTGTGGTAAATTGGAGGTACAAAAACTAAAACTCACAGGTCGAGGCAAGAACAATGGAGACAGCAATGAGATAAGAAAACAAACAGTAACAGCAACAATATTAATAACAAAAGTGTACAGAAGACACAGTGATTCACACGCTAAAATGCTCACTGCAGCACCTAAATCGACTGCAGCCATGCTGCCCCTACCAGAAAAGAGCCATTCCTTCTGGAAAAAACTCTCCTTCCCCTGCCCCCAGAGATGATGCAAGGTGGTGTAGAATAACTTCTGAGTCCTGGCCATGCCACTTCCTGGCTATTGCAAAAATGAACCTTGTCGTGGCTGGAACCAAGACAAGTCCTTCAAGAAAACACAATACAATTTCCCACCAACACACTGTAGATGAATATTGTTTTTCAACCTGAATTTGAAGCGGACCTGTACACCTGTATCCTGTTAAAATATGTTAACCCATTAATATTTGAGAGTGTGTTTCTCTGGTGTAAACATCTTCAAATGGCAATATATCTCTGGACATGTTGCCTCTCCCTTCTCTTTTCGCCCCTACATTTGATTGTTCCTACATAGGTTGTAGGCATTAATTTTAATACTCCAATCAATTGGATCTTCCCAGCAGGTTTCAATAATAACAATTAGGTCAAAATATGCTCCCAAATGAGCAATTCAGGCTCCTCTTGTTTATTATGCAAGCTTCTAATACTGATATATGGATGACTACAGAATTTCTTCTTCTTGGTTTTGTGGGTATCTTGATTAATTCTGTTCTTGACATATTAATTTGATGTTGAGTGAAAGCTCATTTTCCCTCTTCTCAGCTTCCTTACATGTTTCAGGACAGTGCCTCATTAATGCTCTGTCCTTCAAAAGAAACAAGGCACAAAGATAGGATCAGTGACTCCCAGTTGTCTCTCTGAGCTGTGTTCCCTAATACTTCTCCTGGAGTCATTATTCCTCTGCAGAAGATGGCCAGCTACATCTTAGGAGCTGCAGGGCAGGAGCCTGCCAATGGACAGCAGCTCTAGAGGAACTGGGCAGCAGTAAATTGCTTCCCTCAGTAACTCATTTGTGTGTTCCTACAATGGTAATGTGGCTGGGTTTCTGCTGAGGGCTTTCAATCAGGCTTAAAGCAAAAGCATCCATCTGTGTCAAGGTGAAGTTGTGTCTGCCCTAAGGCACAGCTTGGAAAGGGAGCTATGCTGTATAGTTGTATTTATCACTGTTCCCAGTGAAGAGGGGGGAGCTGGAACTCCTCAGTAGCAATGTATAGATGGAATTCCTTGATAGAATGTCCAGGAAAGCCCCTCTGAAGACAAATTCCTAACTGATTTGGGATCATAATGATTTTTACTGTATCTTACGGGATCAACTAATCGCAAAAAGATTTCTGACTGACTCATTATGGCTAGCACTGGAAATTCCTCTCAAAATACCACAGTCCCCAGAACTGCACACTAAGGACTGCAATTCACTCCAGAGCTTAGTGACTTATCCTACATTCCATTAACTTTTAGGGCAACTTTAATGACACACTTAGTTAAAAAGGAGATTGCTGCCATAATTTGAAACAAAGCTGCAAACCTGCTCTCTTTGTCTGTAAGTATATATTTAAAGCAAGTGCAACACTACTCTGAGCTCTCCCAAAATTTTGTCAAGTGATGTCTTGAATTCTCTTGACCATGCTGCTGGATCGATTGCAAAAGCAGTGTTTGGCAGTGTGGAAGGTCCTGCTCTCTCATCCAACCACCCAGCTGGCTTAGAAGCAAAGCCTGGCTCGGTCCAGCAGAGATCCATACGTGGCTGAAAGATCCTTTCCATGTGCAGTGTGGACTGCTGCTTCAAGCATGCTTCAGTAAAGGCATCAGCCTTTGGAAGTGGATTTTGCAAGAACAGGCATTGCAGGCTTAACAGGAGCATGCTGGCTCTGCTTATGACTGAGTGCCTGGAGGAGGGTAGTTTGGAGATTGCTTCCCTAATCACAATCCAAGGTGACTGGCTTGTCCAGTGCTTATGACAATGTGACACTTAATAAGCAAAGGACGTGAGGATGTGCACTGTAAGACTCCCTCCCACCACTACCCTCGTGAGGTGTTAGGGATTACACAGGCCTGAGAACTGGAACTTCTGCTTTGCTTCTGTGCATGTGACACAGTAAATAATGGTAGGAAAAGCTGGCACATTGCAATACTGGATCAGCTTTCACACTGCAGAAACCTCCAGTTAGAGAACTCGAGTACCCACAGTCTCCAGCGCCCTGCTTCAAATGCAGCTAACTCCTTTTACTCCAAAGGAAGAGACAACAGCTTCAGAGTAAGCACCAGGGAAAATAAGCCTGATTAGATGATGGTAGAAAACAAAGGAGAAGAGAGTCACCAGATGCCAAGGGAGGTGTCCCACAATTTCATGAACACACTGGACGCCTTTCTACAGGCCCAGTGCAGGGTGTATGAGATGAATCTGTCCTCATTTGCTGCATATTCTGTGCAAGAAGGAAAAGGAGTCTGTCTTTGTGTGCCTCTGGCTCCAGCATCCTTCCAAGCATGCTCCAACATTCCTGAACAACCTGCTTAGAATAAGTCTCCACCAACAGAGTGCCTGAACATTTAGGGCCTTTGCCTCTGCCTTTATGAACCTCTGCTGTAAAAGCAGCAATTCTTGCTTGTTTTATTTCAGTGTTAATTTACCTACATAGAATATGATCTTGACAACAATAAATAGGGCTGTTTGAAGCTGAAGTGGTATTCAGTGACAAGCCATGTGATGGAATCTGCATCTTAAGTCTTTTTAAGTCACACACCATTATAGGAATATCTAAATAACGTGATGCTACCCCCTATCCATGGTGCTAATCACCATCAAGTTTCTGCAAGTCATATTAAAATACATTAAAACAAATCAGTGGCACTATTACAAATTAAAATAGAAAATATTCGAGCCTCTAAATTGTGTGTGTTTATTCCACCCTGACTGTGTGACAATTACTGGATAAGTGTTGTCCCCAGTGAGGGGAAGGAACAGATGGCAGCCTGCTAAAAAGCACATACTGTATATCAATTTATTAATTACTAAATGCAATCTGCTAGACGTTCATCACAAGATACTTCAGCTATTAAATTTCAGAGGGATTAGAAATTCAAAACAAATTATTTTAATAATAATTAACTTAGCTATATGTATTGCAAGCATGTTATTTCCTTAGCTTAAAAGCCTGAAATGATTGGGTGCCATCTGTCTAACTACCATTACAACTTTTTTAATATCAAAAGGGCATTTTGCTCAGGTACACAGACAAACACTGAACAAAATGAATTAAAAATTAATGTTATGGGCATAGTAGGGCACTTAGAAATCTCACCCTTGTTGGTTGATTACTAGAGCAGGGAACCTGCTTCTTCCAGGACAGTGATTTGTTTCTGAGAGGCTGGCTTGAAAAGCCTTTACCATTTGTTAGCTCTTTCATGGTGTGTGCTACAAATGCTGATGGCTTTCAACACATTCTTGCAAAGGCCTTACTCTATCACAAAGTCAACATCACAGCTGTGAGCTGGCAATCTACTTTTTTATGTGCATGTGATAGCTTCAGAATAATTTTTTGTGCCCCAATCTACATGTTATGGAAATACATCCAGCAGTTCAAATAGTGTTGCAATTCACAACTGGCAGAGATGAACACAAATCTGAGCCTGTACCTTGTCCTTCTCCAGTTCTGTCTCAAAGTCTAACAAAATATTGATTAAAAAAAGAGCCTAATTTTATGCCTGTATTCTTCAGAACAGGGAAATTGCAGAATGATTCATATGAGAATACAGAGAGAAGCCCACATCTTACATGCAAATTTAAAGGGTCCCACCATCTTTAGCCATGATCCCAACTCTTTAAAGTCTTAGCAAAACTCTTTAAAGGCTCTCTGACATTGTCTTCTGTAGGGGTGAAACATAATGGTGAGTATTGAGATTTTTAAAATTTATCTCATTTCTGAATTGACAATCATATGCTCTTCTTAGAAGTGGCTCAGGATACCTATTGCCACAAGTGACCAACTTATTGGTTTCATAACTACAATTTTTATGACACTAATGAAGTTTCAGACTTTTGAAATTAGAAAAATGGGTCGTTTTATTACAACTCAACGCTAACCGAGCATAGAAAATTGAAATAGCTCATTCAGAATGTCAGAGGGCAACTAGACAATTGTGTCATCCTTGAAAATTATATTACTTCATCTCATTTTGGTATACTGAAAAAATTCTCCCATTCTTAATTATTTTCCTAAATCTAGTATTTTTGTAACAGTAAAGATGATTTGTGAAGAACCTCAACTAGCAGTTCCATGGTCTTATAGGTGTTTTTTCTTGTAGCATATGATAACTACTAAAGCAAGACATTGTCTGAAGCAATCTTTGAGGAAAAAAAAACCCTTTTCCCTTGTTTTCTGGATTTCGTTATCTTGGATTTTTCTCTTGTTTCTAAATCTACTTTTCTTTCTTTCTTCTTTTTTTTTTAAATGTAGAAACGAATGCATTAACATCACACAGTAGGGTAGTAGGAGGGAAAATATGCATGAAGTCAAGTTTCAGAATCATCAATGAGATTGTTCTGCAATGAAATGCAGAAAACAAAAAAGAACAGTGTGAATCAGTAGCACAAATCTTAGCTAAACATGAGGCCAACAGCAAATTTCAGCAGTGGAGACTGTCTCAGGCAGAGATATAGCAACTGAAGAGCACAACTCGGATGCTTTCCCAGTGCTTTCTTTCAAAGTTAAAAATCCACCAGCAAACAGTGCATCTGCACAGCACTTGCAATGCCTCCTGAATGCACAGGAGCAGCTGTGCTCATCCATTCCGTGTGTGCAAGCATCGCTGGTGCATACACAATCACACTAATTGCATGTTTGAGAAACATAGCAAACACTGATTCTGTGATTAACATCTGGAATCATAGATCCTAGGAAGAAAACACAAGTCTCTAAGCTAGCATGTTTGCTTGCTTGCTGGTTCTGTCTCACTCATCCTTGCATTTTTCCACATTCACTGAAGCTTCCTTGTGCTTCCAAGCAGGAGCTGTACCTAACCTGTAGGGCACAGAGGCTCTCTAGGGAATTAGATTCCTGTTTGAGCACCCTTATCCAAGAGTATTAGATTAAACATTCCTTTACTGAGAAAATGAGGAAGGCTGGGCCAGGATGCAGTTCTGCAGCAGACAGTCCCACAGCTGAAATAACCAGAGAGGCAGAAGTGCGGAGGGCACCATGGAGAACCTCTACCCTGCAGGTCACCCTCTGCCTGGGCTCCTATCCTTTCTTCTTGTTCGGATTCCAAACAATGCATCTCCATCCTCAATAGGTCCAACAGGCTTCCAGAAGTCTGGTTTTCCTTCTGAATTCCCTTAACTTGCAGTAAGACTTTTCAGGTTTTAATGCTTTCATGTAACACTTTTACAACTACCTGAATTATGAAAAAAAAACCAAATTCCAGTTACAATAATGTCCTTGAGTTTTCAGCCAGGACGGAGTTCAACAACCAAAGCAGCAGTGGATTCCATTCTTTGAAGGATTGCTTTCAGCCACAGAAAATGACACAACAGGTTGAAGACTAACCAGCTGTCCCACAGAAGTATTACCCAACACCCAGTTTAGCAAGGAAGGTGCACAAAGACAGGAATAATTTAATGTGTCACAAATATCCAAGATGTATTAAAAAAAAAGAAGAGCCAAGCAGGATTTTCAATGTCTCATTGTTTAAATTTCCTTTTCCTTAACCTAAAATTAAGAACTAAGCCCAACTATTTTCATACTGAACAGAAGAAGGAACATTTCAGTTGGCCCAAAGGCACTCAGAAGAAGCCCCAATAAATGAAGGCCTAATGTCACAAAACTGCCGGAGGACAGAGTGGGTACATTGTTCCTTCTTAATTCAATACCCAGGCAGTGCAGAAACTCACCTGGGACCAAGGGAACCAGATTCAATTCTTTCTGCCTGAAGTGCACTGAATCTACATATTCCACCTCCCAAGATAATGCACCAACCACTTCTGCAAGGTATCGAGGGACCACCAAACTTCCTAAGCCGATGGCATTCTATTTTGCATAAATAATTCAAATGCACTGGCATGCTGAGCCCCAGCTAACAAGGCATTTCCACAGCACGAATCCTTCCTCTCCAACTCTTTGTCCCAGGCTCAGTGAACATTTGAAGTGAGAACAAAAAGAATATCAATGACAAAGGGAAGCCCATGTGCGTTTCTCTTGCTCCTACAGGTGGATTTGGGCTCAGCCTCCTGCCCCAAATCAAGGAATGAGTATATTTGAACACGGACCTTTCACCTCTTCTGTGAGCAGCCAACAAAACATAGCATGTTCTGGCTATGTTTTTCGAAACTGCTCTTGAAGCTACCCAAAGAATCCTGACATCTATCAGTCAGCTGCCAATCTTCCAGATCAGCACAGTAACATTTACAAGATACTTTAACCAGGATTTTTGTATGTAGTTAGAAAATACTGAAAAACCCCAAACCCAACTAATCTCAATGGCATTCAAACTTTTCTAAAACTGTTCTAAAAATAAAAGTGAAACGTGGACTAAATTACTGTCATCTGTCTCTTACAAGAACTGCAGAGCGGTACCAAGGCCAGAAAGCTTGGCTTGCAGGGAGCAGTCCTAGTGGAATAACAGGCTGGTTATCAAAGGGGGAAGGAGAAGCAAACAGAACTGGGGAAAGAGTGTGCAGCATCAGAAATGTCACCTGTGGAGGTAAGAAGCGGAAGTGTTTGAGCAGAAAATTTTTCCTTCAGATATTGACCCAAAAGGAGACAAAGGTGAGAATGGCCCTGTGCTAGCAGCAGCCTAGGAATTTACTGATAGCAGCTTATTTAAGGGGAGGGGAATGCCCCCCTTCACCTCCATACAGGAAAAAAAGAGTGAGCTAGCTCCTGGTTTTTGAGAAGTTAACTGTTGCATTTAGCTACACAGTGTTGCCATAGATGGTTTTCCACAAAAACACATTTTCATGTAGCTACACAAGATTTACAGTACTTCAAAACTCAGTCCCATCACCATGAAATGCAACACCTTGTTAATACTACCAAAGCCTAAAAGCAAACCAGTTTTTCTGTGTTTGTTTATATCTGTGTCTCAAATTTTCCATTCTATATGTATTCTATGTAAGTAGTATCAAAGATAGAATTGAGATAATTTTTTTTTAATCCTTGAAGAAGATTAAGATGTGTTGAAAGATGGAAACACTTCTCCTATCACCAGTTGTGCTACATCCCTTCTTTGAATATACAGCTTTGAACAAAAAATACTTTAGTAAAATACTTTCTATAAATAGATATAATAATGCAATTGTTTTATATTTTAGGCAACAACTCAACCAAGCATAAGGTAACAACTTAGATGTTTTAGATATTAACAAAATAAATGCAAGGGAAAAATGGTAAGAAATTTATTGCGAATGGTCATTTTCAGGAGAGAAATACAGCTGAAATAGGGATCTAACTATTGCACTGCATTGCTGGTAACAAATGAAAAATTAGATAGGTCAAATCTGAGAGAACAATATTGGTAAAATGCAGACTACAACCTATTCCTCTACCACTATTGTTCTGAGATGGTCCAATTATACTGCAACCTTAAAGCTTATTTTAAGTATCATAATTTTCCCTACTGTATACCTCAGTTCGTGTTGTATACAGTAGCCATGTGTATATATGTGTATAAAACTGGCACACATTTGTTTAGAAGAAAGACCAAAACCAAAGATAAGTGGAGTTTGGTACTCACCTCCTTCTCCCGAGCCAGAGCCATTATCTGAAAAAGAAACAGAGGGGGAGAGAAAAAAAGAAAGCAAATGAAAATATTGCTCCAGGAGCAGCTGTTTGTTCAGGAACTTGTCATTGTAAAACATTACACAGATGTTACATTTCATGAGCCAGCTGTAAAAACAAATATCCCACATAAGATCTGGCATCCTTTAACACTATTTGTCCACGCTCACTGTGCCCTAGTCTCTCTCTTCCCTGTCAAGATGTTACTCAAGGAACAGCATTATTCAATACTGAAAACAAATATCTTTCTTAGCCTCTTTTCAACTGTTAGAGATTAAAATTTGTTAAACCCAAAAGAGATGAAGAGTACAAAGTCCAATTTTTGGAACGTTTATTTTTCCTTACCCTCTGGCCCTGGCAGTGGTACTTCAAGGAGTACTTCAACACATAAATCACCTGACTGCAGAAGTACCTCTAGAAAACAACTAGTCATCCAAGTAAGGTTGATTTAAGTCATCTAATGTCAAAATTGCTTCTGTCAGTTGAGTCAATCACTTGGTATAAAGATGCTCTAATGGCATTGTTATTTCATTGACATTTGACTGACAGGATTAGCATCTGGTGAGTGACAGCTTTCAACTGGATCCCATTTGCATTAGCAGTTCAAGTGTCAGCAGGACTTGAGCTTCTTCACCACCCCCAGCCAACTAACTCTACTTCAGAGCACTATGGATCTGTTTAGGGATTTCTCATGTGCATCCCACTGGGCAGGGCTCTGCACAGGCTTCAGCTAGCACAGCAGTAAAGACAAACCCTTAAACACATGAACTGAGTCACAAAACTTCCTGCCTTTCCTGCTCAAAGGAGGAGGAGAGGAGAGAGTGGAATGGCACCTACTGTCAGTAGATTGTCTCCCATTCCTGTTAGATTAGCTTCTCTGGAAGCTGAGGAGAGGAGAGGAGCAGAGCACACATTCTGCTCATCCCACACCTCTCCTTTCATGCCTGCTTTGGTGATGGAGAAGGCAGCTGAATTTATCTGCTAAAAACTGAGAGAAGGAGGCCAGAGAGAGAGAGGAGTGGGAATTTTGCTTCCACACATGAGGTTGTTGTTCACATCAGAAGAAAAACCAAACCCTCTGTTTTCTCAGCTCCCTCCCCAGCTTTTCTTTAAGGAACTGTATTTCTAAGAATAATTCCCTCTAGTATGTGGATGAAAGTGTGAAATTCCATGTTATTGGGTCACTTCACACATTAAAAATTATTTCCTGTCACATGGAGTATCAGGAATAGAGATTTGTTTATCTTTTGCCTTAACTTTCCTTTCTTTCCTCCTATACCACTATTTGGAGTCTAACAGACTGAGCTTATAACCTTACAGAAATTAACACAAAAACCAGAAGGTTCTTTTTTCCATCGATAGTGACCCACTTTACTGACAAAGCAGGCAATCCCATATAAAATGTCCTTGTTGAGTCACTGAGAAATATGCCTTATGGTGCAGTATTGCTTCATTAAGAAATTTGAAGAGCATAATTTACTTATATGAGTTAATATATAGGATTATTTGTGGTGGTGAAATTGTGTCATAAGCAGTTTTGGGGGAGAGGAAGCTGACATATAAATATGAGCAAGTTCACCATATGTGATGCATATGAAAGACAAAGGGCAAAATGTCTCAGAGAATCTTGAGTTTTTCCATGTTTTTATTTCCAGCTCTCACTCTCTGACTGCTTTCCCCTGATGTGAGAAATGCTGCTCAGCCCAGCATGAGGGACTCTGGCTAAATCCTGTGTGCATGGGGCAGGGCAGGTACCACACATGGAAAGCACCCTGTAAATCATGCAGCTGATGCTCACACCACCCATCTCTACAAATAATTGGCTTGACATACATGAAGTCCACTTGGCAGGACATCACAGCAGCAGGATAGATTAATTTCTACTTCTCTGGACTTTCAGTTCTCAAAATGGATTAAAAGAAAAAAAAAGTGTCATCCTCTATAACACTGTATAATTTTCAACTTTTCCCTGGGAGCTATGCTAGGACTCTCATCTCCAGGGTAACCATGCTAAACTAAGCTGGTGTTCCTGCTTTTTTTTCTTTTCCTGAGCTTTGGCTAGATTTTCCCAGGCAGCTGCTGGTTAAAAGAGTAGCATTTTTTTCCAGCTTGCCTGGACAAGCAGCCCTGCTCTTTTCAGGCCTTTAATGAATTCAGGGTTTTCAAAAGTTGTCTTCATGCACCAAGAGCGGTCAAGAAAGATGCTCAGAGAAGTGAAGATGCTGGGCACAAACAGCATTTCCCCAGACACTGGTCAGCAATTAGAGGAGGAGTGATTGACCTCTATCTTTACTTAAGCCACCCTTTTCCAAAAAGGTGGCTTTTCCTTCAAGGTGATCCAGGCCAGCCTGGATGGAGCTCTGAACAACCTGGTCTAGAGGAAGATATCTTTACCCAGAGCTGTGAGGTGAGAGCTGGATTATATTTAAAGTCCCTTCCAAACAAAACCATTCCATGGTTCTATAAAAAAATGCTAATACACAAATATACAAGCTTCTGCTGTGAGCTGCTTTATTCCATAAGGAGTTTTTGGATAAAATACACAAAGAAGGACTTGGATGAGACACAGAATCTCAATGCTGTAAGCACTCAGCTACAGTCAGAATCTCCTTTTTTGTTCTTTCTGAACAGGAGCCATTTCTGTACTGTGGGTCTGCTTTGGTGCAGAGGCAGAAAAAAATTCCCCAAAACCAAAAATGCCTGCAGCTTCTCTCATTCAGGAGGGAGAGATGGCTTTTAACTCTCAAAGTAGCATAAAAATGGAACCCATCTCTTTCCCATTTAGGGCAACAGCTCCAAACTACTAAGTACAAACAGGAGGACAAACAGTCCACTGACAAATTTCAAGCAAGCAGACCCTTCCATAAGAGAATAATTCTCCTCCTAAGAGAATAATTTCTGTGCTTGTTTCAAGTGCTGCAAATAGTTTACTCTCCCTTTTTTTTTTTTTTTTTTTTTAACTTAGAAATCCCAACAGAAAGCAATGGACTGTGGCTTCCAAATGTATACAGTACACTGAGAAACTGCAAGTATAATCAAGTACTACATCATTGTGTGGTTACATTTTCATGTGCATACAATATAAATCTGGCAGCAGTCAAAATCAATATTAAAACCTGTGCATGCAGACCCAAAATTTCATCCATACATTCTCCTTCATTTCTCTAAACAACCATTTTTAATGTCAAAACTTGCATTTTGTTTATTTCTAAAGCATCTATAATTGACTCTTTTTTAAACATTGCTTATTTTAGAATCCTGAAACTCTGACAGCCTTCCGGCAAAGGAAATAAGAAAATACGTTGCAAATCACTTATGTCTGTAAAATTTTAATCAAAATATTACCTGCCAAGGAACAGAATAATGATTTAGTAACTAAATCGCTCAGTGTAGCCTGTTCTAGTGCTGTAGCTACAGAAGGTATCAATTCCCAGCAAATGAGAAGTATTTTATTCTTGTATGAGATTCAGAACTCTGTTATACTTTAAATATTAAACAGTTGTTCCAACACTAAGGAGGAATTTCATCCTATTGTCTTGGGTAGGAAACCAGTGTGTCTGTACTTGTCTCCCAATGATGCCCTAGAACAAAGCATTTTAATAGCAAATTCAAAGGCAACCAGTAAAAATGAATGGGGGTCTACAAAATATCTTTTAATTTGATATCTGACTCTCCATTGTACGTGCAACAGATCAAGAGCACAAATATGTCGCCGTCTTGGCAGGGCACGGAGAGGTTCTGGGTGATGACTTTATCATCCGATATTTTGCTGTCACCCGAAGCACATCAGGCACTCAGGGAGCAGCAGGTGCCATTCCAGTGGAGCTCTGCTGAGGCACTTAAAGTTGCAACAGTGTAAGTGCAGCATGCAGCCTGAATCAGAAGCTCTGCTTTCACAAACGTGGTTTCAGCGCTTTCTGGAGCGTTGTGTTTCAGCACGTTTCTTGATCTGTTACACTAAGGGCTAAAACTTATGCTGCATTTCCTGGGTTTTATATAGGACTTAAAGAAAAGGAGAGGAAGGTTGAAAAAAGAATTCCTGTACTAGCTGTATAATGTAGTAATTAGCTGCCAGCAACCTGAGGCTGAGAAGAATCGATTTTTCATTTTGAAATTTCTTTTTCTTAGTAGAGTAGAATGCATAAATATGCAAACAGTCTTTGTTGTTCCTAAAACATTATTCTAGAATTTTGTTTTAGTGATAGAAATGAACTTTCATGCTGTGTGTCCATTTCTTAAAATGACTTGGGCATGAAATTAAAAAATATTATTTGATTATACATCCTCAGTTCAAACCTTCATATTTTTTGGGTGTTGTTATAGTAATATGTGAGTCCTCCAAACTGGATTGCATTTTTTTCCCTATTTCTGCAGCATCTGGAGATAATTTACAGAGAGGTAAATTATGGAGGTTATTTACAGAGAGGTGGGAGATTGGGAAAGACAGTAGATTCAGTCATCAGCCTGAGGGATGCTAGAATTATGCTTCTGAGCTGGGCACAAAACATGGGCTTCCTTCAGTATTAGGACCAGCAACATAAATTGTTTTGGACCTCAGCAAACATGAGCCAGAACTCAGGATAGGGCAAAGGCCTCAAAGAGTAGCTGGTGTGAAACATGTTACATTTAAACAAGGTAACTGGTACTGGCACTGCTGAGGACTTGGACTAGGTACCCTGCACGTGCATTTACCCCAACTTCCAGATAAGATTCTGCAGCTACTAGTGAGCTCCAGGCCTGATAACTCCAAATTGTCATTACAACTAACCAACATGAAGTTAGGAAGGAGTGTGCATCTGACCCATGGTCATGCTTTTGGACCCCGTATGGATGTAACCTTGTTTAGATTAATCCAAGCAACAATTCTGTATCCAGAGATGAGGGATGTCCCACAACTTAATATTTCACGTGTATTATTTATGTACCAAAGACTGCAGTTGTTAACACTACTGAGTCATTTAATTTCCTTCTAAGAAAGCCAGCCATGTGTCTGGTCTTACCAGCTTTGAATTTACCCAGAGGTTCAGAACACCACTGGTGGTTGGTTTCTCTGTCTAAGAGTATGTTGTAATACTCAAGACAGGGAAAATCTGCACCATGTATTTGAAACGTGGAAAAATCTATGCTTTAAGTGTGTGGAAAGACAAAAAAAGCAAGTTCATTAGAAATTTGAGGTAGAATGATTTTGTAAGTTATGCATATCTTCAATGTAATGACCCAAAGTCAAAGATGATGCCTTGGATACAGGTAGAGCTGCACTCAGGATGCTCAGTGTCACTTGTTGGATGCTACACTAATTCTATATATCCTAAGAATAAAAGTCCTAAAGAAATGGCTAATTTGGAATCTGCTCCAAATTTGTTAAAAGCCTCTTGATGGGTATCAACACTCATCTATAAGCACTACAGAAGCATTAATAATCTATTTTCTCAGATAAAGTATTTCAGCTTGTAGTGTTTATTTATTAATCTGTTAGCATATCAGAAGATATATCGGATTTCTTGTCTAGCAAAAGATTCCATTCCTAAAGAGGACTCGGGCTTTCCACATTATTTCATCCTCTGAAAAGCACAAAAATTTTAATTGCTGGAATTAAGGGCAAAACTAAAGAGCTAACCATAAAACATCATTCATTAGTGACATAAAGTGATGTTTTACATACCAGAATAACAAGGTCCTCTTGACACCATTGTTATCTCTTTCTGGTGCTTGCAAGCAGCTCTCCTGAGGAAGCATTCATTTTGGTAAGTGTCTCCATTTGATCCACAAACTGGAATATAATTCGTGTGACACTAGAAAAGAAATTATAATATAACCCAGTCATACAGAAATCAAGTGATTATTCTGAACTGCATATTAATATACAGGAAGAGAGTTGTGTTATTAACAGCATCTTATAACCCTTTTTGCAAAAGAACTACTTGATAGAAATATATTAGTTTTTCAGTATGAATATATGTATTCCTCTCGGATCACTGAAATAATAGTCTAACTCCACATGGACTGAACATGGGAATTCAGTAGGAAAGATTAAAAGCACATAATAACTATGGTGGGACTTTGTACTGGCTAGAGGGAATATGTCAGGCATCTAGAAGTATTTGAAGGATAAACACTGAGGCAAGAGAAAACTTCTGCAAGATAACACAAGAAAGTATGACTAGGCACAAGGGGCTGAAAGTGAGCAAAGGAGAATTTAAGGAGAACAGTGCTTAAGGGGAGATTTGCTGACCTTTTTGATCAGAACAGTCTTACAAAGGAGGTGGAAAACAATAGCCACTCTCATTACATTCAAGAGCATCATGAGTCTTTTATTTGGTCAACAACTACAATAATGTTGTTCTATTATTACACTGAAAAATTTAAATCTTAAATTTAGTAGAATTTGATACAAATGAAAGGAAGAAAGAAAAACTTATCATTCAGAATAGCTTTTGCAGAAACAACCTGGATTTTGTTGTTTTCTTATATTCTAACAGAAATGGATTATAAGCCCCTTGTACACATAATGTACATTCAGATGCTGGGACCACCAATCTGCCTAACATCCGAGAGTGCTGCATGACTTCCTGCTGAACTGGAGGTGCAAACCCCGCCTCACAGCATGGAAAAGGAGATATTTCCCTGTTTGGGTGTGTGGTGGTAACTAATGTCAGACATCTTTTGTATCTTCAACACCCCAATGTAAAAAGAACCCAACCAAAATCAAAAAGCAAGACGCAATGATGAAATACAGAGTAGCTACCAAAGTTCTTAACCACACAAAGTTTATGATTAAACTGGTATAGTTCAAGCCATGAGAGTGCATGCAGAAATAACAACATTAGTTATGCTAAAATGACTTAAAAATAAAAGAGTCTCTTCTCCAAATTCCAAATGAGAGTCTCTCCCACAACAGTTTCTTTGTGGTTTGACGTACATAAAGGTCAAAATACTGAAATGTTAAAACATAATTTTGAAGGCTATTACCCTCCAATCCTTTGTCATCCTGCCATAGATGACCAACTGAGAATGAACTAAGCAGGTATGGACAAAAATAAATCATTCTGCCAGCTCTGAAAATTATTTCTAACAGTTATGTAATACTTCCCCATAGTGAGCAGCTCTCAGACAGTCAACCATTAGTCCTGCCCCATGCCATACAAAACAGTAATTTCTAGAGAGCAATTAACAGACAATTCCCAAGGGGGACAATACTTTCCAATAGATGGTTATCTGTTCAATAGCTAATTCTCAATTCTCCTTAAGTCTCTGTGTGATGTTTTAAATTTGCAGGTTCTTTTCTGAGGACAGAAAATGAAAAGTAAAGGGATTCCTTTTTTACAGTTTAGTAAGCCTTTAGTGATTTGTTACAGTACAGCCCAAAGTTCTCCTGCGAGCACCCTTCAAAAGTGAAGTTGTTTTCTTGTGAGGAAGTCCTCTAATACCTCAAATGGCCAAAAGGGAGAGCATCTCTTTGTGCACAGGATCTGCTCAGCACAGCGTGCCATGGGAAAATCCACTTGAGGTCCATCCAGGGCGGTGTGATTTTATCCAACATCTGAATGGGTTGCAAGATTTGCTCACTGTCACTTAGCTCCTTTTCCTATTCTCTCCTATTAAAGTAGTTATCTAACTAAACTGATTGTTGTTAAGCCTTTCTTACTGAAATTGGAAAAGAGCCCCATGATGTCTCTCTCTCTCCTCATCGCACCTCGCTCCATCTTACCTCCCCCACTGGTTCATAATACACACACTAGGTGCTGATCAGTTTTTCATTCAGGTTTTGTAAAACTCATCCAAAATACAGCAAAAGACCTTTCAGCCTGCAGAGCTCTTGCTGCCATGACATTATAAGTGTTTCAAACAACACTGAAATTTGTCATCCATTTTCCCTAATCTGAAGAGAGTTTGTGCCCGTCTCGGCCTTAGTTCAGGAGTGGCTACGATTAGTTGTGCCACTCTGATCTCCAAAACATCCCTCTGTCCTGCAGACCTCCTTGCAGTTATAACTTCCTTGTGAGGGGAGGATGAGGGGCAGACACTGATCTCTTCTCTTTGGTCACCAGTGACAGAACCCAAGGGAATGGCCTGAAGTTGTGCCAGGGAATGTTCAGGTTGGATACCAGGAAAAGATTCCTCACCCAGAGGACTCTTGGGCATTGGAACAGGCTCCCCATGGAAATAGTCACAGCACCAGCCTGACCGGATACAAGAAGTGTTTGGACAGTGCTCTTGGGCATGTGGTGTGACTCCTGGCATGTCCTGTGCAGGGTCAGGAACAGGATTCAATGACCCTTGTGGGCCCCCTTTAACTCAGCATATTCGTGGATTCTGCAATTTCCTCGCTAGCAGGAATATCTTACCTGATCACAATCTGGATCCCAGATCAATTTAATTTTGCAACTCTTGTTAGGGTACATTTTTCTAAAAATTGCAGTTTTAACAACATAAGAAATGCCTTGCTGTATTAATTCAGCAAGTATTTCCCTGGCTAAAGCTTTTGACATACATAGCATATATGTTATGCAAAGACACTTAGACCTCTGAACTACAAGCAGGGGTTGTAAAGTAATCTTAGGAAAAGAATGTAGTGGCACAGTTATCCAGATCTGTGATAAATAGGAAACACACTTCTGGAAGAACAGGCTGATATTCTCACATCTTCATTTCAGTGCCTCTTCAGCTGAACCACTATACACAAATGGGTTTATTTTCCTTTCAAAACCTTGAAATATGATAAAAAAATAGCTAGGCCTCAGATAGTCTTGCATGTGAAGAACTTAACAGTTTGGGCTGGGTGTTTGCTGCCTGGAAATTTTGGTGCTGCTAGTTGCAACAACTTGAGTAAGCTTCATTAAATTTGTGAGTTACAGGAAGATTTTCAACCTGCTGTGTCTGAAAAACACAGTATCTTCTCCTCACCCATAGACTTATTTCCTAAGAGCATAGAATAAATTATTCAAGAAGTACAAGTAAACATGCAAGTAGTTTAAAAACAATGCTTTTTTAAAAAATGCACTCTTCAAAACAAACAGTTTAGCACATGGAATAATTTTTTTTTTTAATGTCTTCAAGACCTGGTTATTAGGAAGTCACAAAATTTACCACCTACAAAAAATAGATTAAACCTTTCGTTATCCTAGGGTTGTATCTTTTTTCCTTTTTTTTTTTTAATCTATCATTACTTAGCTTTGATTTTACTATTTTTCATAAATAAATGCTGCAGGCAGACTGAGACAGATGAAAAAGCCTTGTCTCATAAAAATTTTTTCACCCTTTAAAAGGCAGCTAGAACAATGTCCCCAGCACAGGTGAACATCACACTATCAAAAGCCAGCGCTGAAACACTGGAATCCAAAACCAGCGTAAGATCATATACACACCATTGCTATTCTGGTTCTCCTTGATTTATTATTTATCGGAAACAGAACACACAATTATTTTTAAAACACTGAAAGACAGCCCACTCCAGGGTTTGCTCATAACACTGCCAGCTCTTCCAGTTTTACCATGAGTCTTGTACGTAATATTTGATACATTTGTCCTGGTTATAAACTGCGAAAAGAAAGAGCTGCTGTATTTTTGTCTAAAAAAGTTGGTGGCAGGAGGGGAGAAGAATTGCCATGACAGTTATAAAAACTGTAAACTAAAGGCTGAAAACCAGACAAAAAATTGAACCTGCTATTTACTTCTTTTTAAAACTTCAGAAGACATTTAATTTATTTTTTTTTCTGAGCAGGACTAATTAATTGTTTTAATTCGTAACCTTTATGATCATTGATGTTATCTGATCCAATCAGTGCCATTGAAAAAGGGACACATGGTTAGAGTCCATAAGCCTGTTGCTGAGTGGAATTTTTGAAGCAGTGACTCAACAAATACTTCAATACACCTGAAGGATTTGTTAGAAATGGCAAACAGAAAGGTGAGCAGCCCTTACCTGGAACTGACACGCACATTTCAAGCCATCTCCCTCTTCCTTACACACTCCTCCATATTTACATGACGACTCATCACACACTCTTACATCAGAATCTCTTACATTTAACTCTGCAGAAAAAAAAGGAAAACGAGACAGGAAAGAAATTGTAAGATGAGTTATTTTGAGGACTGCCTTGTCCTTAAACCCTCTCAGCACCCCTGTTGCCTTACTCCCATATAGAAATTAAAGGAAAAATGCCAGAGCTGTTCCCCAGGCTGCCTTTCATGGGCTCAGCCCTGCCCCTGGGCTCTTCTCCAGGGGTAGGTCCTGCTCCCCAGAGGCAGCTTTGCCTGGCTGGGAGAGTGGCTGTGGATAAATGCTGTTCATCACATAAACAGATACAGAGAAAGCATGTATTTATACTACCCAAATTCTCTTATACTTTTCCCCTGATGGGGATGCCACCCTTCTCCATAGAAGTTGTTTCCAGTAGGAGTCAGGAGCTTTACACAGGTTATAGCCTATGTTTCTCACCTGCTACCTCTTTTTGCCTTACTCTCTTCAAAAGTCCTGAGGAAGTAGAAAAGCTAAACCATTAGAATTTCTCTGCCTCGCTTTTCTGTCTCTGCCATGGCCACATGTTATCCTTCAGACTAAAAATAAACCCAAATGTGTTTAAACTATTATAATTTGCTTGCACTGTAGGAGCCAGACTAATGAACCAGAGATCTGTGTCTTAGTTGCTGCACAAAAATATGGAGCACAAGTGGCAGCTCCTGTCACTGTAAGCTTGCCACACAGGCACAGCTGGCAAGAGGGGAAACCAAGGGACTTTACACAGCAACTGCATAGGCACTAGCTCCAGCACAAAGGTCTCCTAACTAGCTTCAAGCTCTTTTTGGACATCACAGTCCAAGCCTAGTTTTAGAAGAGAATAAATATCAGGGTTTGCTGATAACACTGCCAGCTCTTCCAGTTTTACCATGAGTCTTGTACATAATATTTGACACACTTGTCCTGGCTTTTGAAATAAGTATTTGATTTGAATTATATATAGGAAAGAGGGCAAAAGAAAGCACAGGTGGCGTAATGGAAGTGGTCAGTGTCTGCCTAAACGTGACCTCATGTGGGAACCGTGCCGGTACTATTGATTCCAATGAAAAGGGCAAAATAACACCAAGGGTTCTGGAAAAATGACACTGTTAAAAGTGCAGTGAAATCAGAGGATATGATTCAAAGATGTCTGTGCTATAGTTCAAGCCAGAAACCTTCAGGACTCCATAGCAAGTGTGATCCAGTAAAGAGGTTCACTGACAGCGGTGTGATTTAAAATAATGTCTGTGACTTTTAATAAGCAAGCCCTATCCAGAAAACTGGCTTAAAGAAAGAACTGAACACCAGCCATTCAGAGACGGGGAAAGGTAGGTCAAAAGCAGAAGAAAATAATCCTCACTGCCACTTAGAGTCTTAAATAGGCAATCAGCCTCCTCCTCACAGCAGTATCAGCACTTTGGTATGACAGTGATAGACACCCTGGAAAACTGCTCCTATGTGTTTATGTAACATTATACACCCACGCATATAGTTTATATATACAAATAATTAAATAAATAAACAATAATTGCTGTAATAAATTTTACCACTTTTTCCACATGCTTCTATATTTAACAGAGCATAATTATGTATTTTTATGGCACTGAAGTTACAGAATTACAGCTCAGTGAAAAGTCCAGTTATAATCCACATTTTTTTTGTCATCCATGAGAAAAAATTGAGAAACATATTGATTCTTTTCCCTCTATATGTCCATCGCTCCCAAAAGCATAAATGAGGAGGGCAATGTCTGTAACAATGGGCAGATAGGTATCCTGGTTGCCATCACAACCCCGTGCCTGTGTTCTCTAATGTTATTCTTAATGTCGCCGTTTATCAAGCATGACTGCTGCATTGTAGGGACCAAGCTAATGTGACAGAACATTGCAGCTTTTCAATTTAATGTGTTCATAACTCGCTCCTGAAGGAAATGTGTGTTTCTTTCTCTTCATGAAGGTCTGTTCCACGAAGATGAACAAACTATCAAAATTAATTAAGGGGAAATGATTGTCATATCTGAAAGAAGGGTCCACCTTTAGGTGATATGACATTTGAGAAAATTAAATTCTAAAAAGGAATAACTGTACAGTCCAATTAGAGCATGCACTGCTTTCAAAATACTGTGTTCATCAGGTCAGGAAAAAAAATAAGGTGTTGTCCCCCCTGCTCAACTCCCAGCTGGACTCAGAGCTTTGCAACATCCTACCCGTGCTTCTGACCGGCAGAAGAAACCCCTTGGCAGCTGCAACTCCTGCTTGAATTTCAGTCAGTCTACACTATGTTCCACTGCCCAAGCAGTGTAGTGCAGATTTTTCCTCAATATTGGTGCTCCCCAGTGTGGAAAGCACACACAAACATCCAGAAAGGTGCCCCTTCACCACAGTGGTGGGCAAGGGACCTCACTTTTTTGCAGAGGGGAAGGACATGGTGGGCTCAGAAAGAGAGATCAGGTAGCAGTTCAGCATCAAGGCTGAACTCAAGATGTACTTTTTCGTAGATAAGCTATTGCTCTGCCTGCAAAAGCCAGAGAGAAAGGGAAAGATTTCAGAACAAAACTATAAGAATGGATATGAAGATGGGGGTGCAGAATTAGCCCTTGTGAATCTACCTCACCCCAAGGAAAAAAGACATTTGGCATTGGTTTTGATCCCAGAGGAGGAATTAAGAGGAGAGAAAGGATGCTGTGATTTTAATGGCTACTTTGTTATAGGCATGGGCTAGTTTTCTTTCCATATAAATGATAAATACTGATTATAAGCTTTACGGCATTAAATGAACACTGAGCAGGAAAGGTCATGCAGAGACCAGGAGACAACATGATTTTCCAAAGCTGTACAAAAACAAGATATCCTGGTGATTGGCACTTGAACATGACAGATGAACTTTATTCTGTGACAGAATGTCACCTAATCCCTTATTCCATTCAGTGGCAAATTCCAGCAGCAGCGAAATCAGGCTGCATGATTACATCTGATGGAATCACAAGTACCGGGAAGTGTGGTGGCTGCAATTACTTCTGCACCCACAGCATTCCATTCAAAAAGGAATATATGTGGATGGGTGGATGATGTTAGAAGAGTGATGTGAGGGGGAACTGTAGATGTCTTGCATGTCTGAAATCTGCTCTCTTTTCAGTGAATTCCCCACAGACAGAGAATTAAAACAGAGTCTCTGCAATTATTTCCAGAAGAATGGAATCATCATTGTAAGAACAGATCCACAAGAAGAGCAAGAATATGTAGCAAATGATTTTGGGTAATTTCTTGCATGTTTCTTTAATGTCTATTGTACCTTGTTTCCTTGACTTCCAGCAGGTATAAATAAGAGAAAGCCTCAGTGTGATTCATGAGGCACAGTGAGAATATGCTAGGTAGTAATCCATCAATTCCCAAGAGAAAATATAATTAGCGCAATTAAATCAGGCTTCCAAATTTATGATAAAATTAATCTCCAAAGACCTGAAATGAGGTATTAAAAATGATTTGCTAGTATCTGTTCAGCCAATACACTTCCTGGTTGTGTGAGGCCTGACTGGCACAGAGCAGCTTTCAACGACCTACAGCAAGGTCTTCTGGGTTTGTCTTTTTTTCTCTGTCGAAAAGAATTCACTTTGTGAAAATTTGTTAGATCAGTAAAAATGAGGAAAGCCTTCTCCATTTTGATTCCTTTCAGAGAATGTGAAGTACAGCTCGATAGAAGTAGCTGTAGACTGGCTTTTTGCCTGTGACCTCAAAATGCATTGCTCTGAGGCTGTTGTTATAAGGTAAATTACATGTGTCAAAATGCTGAACCTGAAGATGAAATCAAATTTGTAGCTTTAAGTACATCAAACATCTTGTTTCCATTTGGATACTTCAAGAATAAAGCAAAATCTAAGATGGGCAAATCTGTTTGCTTTGCTTTTTCATAACTCATGTTTCTCCTGGGGTTGGCAATAGTACATAGTAATGTTGAATGGATATAAGGAACCAAAAAATACCTTTCCCACATGAAAGTGATCATGTGAATATTGCAGCTGTGCCTGAGAAAAAACTCACTCTGCCTGCCTGTCTATCTGTTTTCTCTTTCTGTGGGTAAGATTCCAAAGAGTAGGTGTCAGGACCCCTTGTTGTCTTTTGCTCTTGACCTTTGGGTTTGGTAAAAAAGGGATAAAAGGGTAAAAAAATTGCATTAGAGGGAAAAAGCAAGGATTTTTTGTCTCCAAACAGTTTGTTCTTTGTGAAGCCAAGCTTTAAATTAGGATCCACAACTTCTCATGGAGGTCATATATAGACACATACACATGGACAGACCTGTGAGAGCTCTCACAAAAAGTCTGTAACTCTACAACTTAATAGAACCCCCAAAGTTGTAAGAACTTGAGTTGAGTCAACATTGGCTTGGAAAAGGGGCTCAGGAGAAATTACGTTGTATATGTTAGAGCACACAAAGTTTGCTGGAGATAGTGATGTTATCACTGGAGCTCTCAGGACCACAAAACAGAGTCAAAGAAGGCAAAATCTGATGAACAGAAAACCTATAACCTGCTCACTTTTGGGAGTCAATCTTATGACTCTGGATTGGCTTGGGCAAATCACTGGCTTTTTTTTTTTTTTGTTGGGTTTTTTTTGTTTTGTTTTGTTTTGGTTTGGTTTGTTTTGCCAAATTATTTATAAATGAATGGAAAATTTAATGGGGAAAAAATTACCCAACAAAATATTTCCCTTATAAAGGGAATTATAAAGCTGAGGTGCTCACAAGACAAGTTCAGTAATAACCTGAGTCTTAAACTGAGCTCTTGAACAAGCCTTTACCTGCCAGTCACAACCTCTGGTACACAATAAAGATGATACTCAGAGCCAGGCCTCTGATCCTGTGCTTCCAAAGGACAGCCTGCACACTTCAGCCAGGTGAGTTTGAATGGCAAAATTATGCAGGGAAGTATTTTGGGTGTCCCTGGAATACCTCTGCTCACGTCCTGCTGCCAGCTCAGAACAAAACTGCACAATTCTCCTGTAACCCCTACCCATTCCTTGCAGGCACACAAGCATCCCATCTGGTAGTGGCTTCAGTCACTTCAGATTTCCATCACCTGCAGTGACTCTGACATTGGTTCAGACACTTAGCTCACATGTACATGTCTATACATAAACATTTACATTTAAATGTCTTAATCTACAAGCTCAGCTCCATCCCACAGCTTTTTGAAGTGCATCCAGAACAGCCATTCCTGCAGGAAGTCATGCAAATGCTTACAGAGCTGTTTCACCCAGGCTCTCAACAGAAAGCGTAATTGTGGGATCTTCCTAATATCTAGGAAAGGTACATATTAGGAAAAATACCTTAAAAATACCTAAGCCTCCCCTGACACAGCTTCATGCCTTTCCCTCAGGTCCTGTCACTGTTTATCAGAGAGATCAGCGCCTGCCCCTCTGCTTCCCCTTGTGAGGGAGCTGCAGACCACAAGGAGCTCTCCCCTCAGTCTCCTCTTCCCCAGGCTGAACAGACCAAGCGACTTCAGCCACTCCCTGCGTGGCTTCCCATCTAGAGCCTTCACCCTTACCCATCCTTTTATCTTCCTTTGGGACATTGTGGCTTTAGCCTGCAACCAAGGGAGAAAGTGGCTTTTCTTGCTTCATCAGTTAGAGAACAAAATATTACTAAAACACTGGAACCACGAGCTTCCCAAGTAAGTGGGTATCATTGATAAAACCTGAGATTACCATTTGTTTGTAATTAATAAACAACCTCTGCATTATGTTTTCCAGAGCATTTTATAATCCTCATGTTTCAGCACTTGTGGATTATGTAAATCATAATAATTTGCATTGTAGAGTTTGTGTTTGCTGACTTTCTTCTCAGAAATTGTCATAGGTTATGGGTGAAGAAAAAGAGAGCAGACAAGCCCCTCAGACAAAATTAGCAATTACTTGTCCAAATAAATAATACTTGCTAGTGTCAAACAAGGAAAAGCAAGACAGAACTGGGCATATTTCATCGTTCAAATGAAAAATTATGTTTTTCAGAAAAAAAAGCAGACAATGAGACAAACTACTGGGAAATAATTTAGGGAGAAGAAGGATGCCCTTCAGACACTGCATATCCCCTTTGAAGATGGTTGTTGCCACTGATTTGAGGTGACAGTTTAACAAAAAAAAAATTATAAGAAATTAAGAATATGGAGAGTGGAAAGACAACAACAACAAAAAGAATTTTTAAATAAAGGCAATCAGAGAAGAAAAAGAGAAAAATGAAAATGTAACACAAGAAAATCTAAAACAAATGTAAGCTTTAAATAATTTAACCAGTTAAAAGTCATTTAAATGTCCTTTTCCTGACTTGATATGGTATCATTTTTTTCAGACTTGAATTAAAAGAAAACAAATCACTGGGACAGCCAAGAGGTTATATGAAAAAGAAATTTAAAAAGAAACAACATTATTGAAATGAATTTACTCTAAAAAAACATAGACAACTGTAATCTAACAGCATGCAAATACTCCCACATTGTTTTAATTGGTCAATTGATGGATGCCTTGTGTGGCTGATGGCAAATCTGTTTTGAAAACAATCTTAGGCAGTATTAGAGAATAGCAAAACCTGTTTTGCTGTGTCTCAGTGCAATATTTAATGCTCAATTGTGCAGAAAAAAAAAATAAAGCTGTGCTTTGGCTCTTGAAAATGCTATCTGAGTGAATAAAGCTTGAAACATTTCCCTAAAACTACTTTTACAAGACTGCATTAGCTTTTGATTGCTTAAGTGCTGTCCAATTTATCTAGGATGATTATACTTTTACATTTCAAATCACCATAGTTTCCTTTTTGAACAGGGGAGAACTGAATGCATACATGCTGCTGAAGCAATTAGTATTCTTGTACACAATAGCACAGCAATTTTTAACAACTAGCACTCACACAGCAAGGTAACAAGACAGGCTTTGAACCTGAGAGTCTCCCACACTGCAACATTCACATTGCTAGTGTGCCTGAGACTAACTCTATTCAGTGTGAAAAAAGTAAGGAGAAGTGCCATAGTGACAAATGTTTGCATGACAGCTCCATCAAAATATTGGGTGCAGCCGTGGTACATTTCTGCTTCTATCAAAGGGAAAAAAATACTTGCAGAGAAAGTTAACTTCTTTCTTATATTAAAAGCTTTGGCAATATTTCATAAATTCTATATAATCTGTAGGTGAATATGTAACCAAATGGTACAAATGACAAGCTGTGCATTTGGTTGGAGACAGGGATAGGTGTGGGGGGTACCTGGAATTATTTTCTCACTCATAAACACTTTTTTATGAAGCTCAGGCAGTACAGCAATCTGGCCCCACACACTGGGTCTGTGTGCTTCTCTGTCAGCAGCTATCCAGGACACTGACTTGAAAACTTGCTTGCAAAGCACAATACGTCTTACTACAAAAAATTATTGACTATGATTATGCAAAGCCATTATTAAAAAGTAAGCATGTCATTGCATATTTTTACATAAAATTAAAGTATTAGAAAAGGAACACGTTCATATAGCACATTTACAGCATGATTGATTAAAACATATATTATCAATCTCCAGTCTCTAAGGAAACCAAGGCTGTGCAGGAGCTGCAACTTTCCATACAGGTTGGTTTGTTCCTATAACTTCTGCACTCACTGGGGAATTTCAGCCAAATCTGGCAGCAGGGGAGGCCTGGGACACTGATCTTCCTACAAACTGATGGAAAATCAATGGCTACTTGGAGAAACAGGGTCTAATATCTAATGTCTCCACTGCCACTTGGAGGAATTCAGGGCATGTCCTGGTTTCAGCTAGGCTAGAGTAAATTTCTTCTTAGTAGATGTTACAGTGCTGGTTTGGATTCAGAATGAGAATGGTGTTGATAATACACTGATGTTTTGGGGCTTTGTCGTGTTTACCCCAAGTCAAGGACATTTTTTTTCCTTGTCTCATGCCCTGCCAGTGAGGAGTTGCACAAAAGAAACTGTGAGGGAGCAGAGCTGGGACAGGTGACCCAAACTGACCAAAGGGACATTCCACACCATAGAACATCATGCCCAGTATACAACATGGGGGGAGTTACCTGGAAGGGCGGCTGATCTGGGTTCAGGAAGGAAGGTCTGGCATCAGTCAGTGGGTGGTGAGCAATTGCATTGTGCATCACTTGTTTTTTTCCCTTTTTATTGTCATTATTATTTACCATTATTACTGTATTTTACTTTAATTTCAATTATTAAACAGTTCTTATCTCAACATACAAGTTTTACTTTGATTTTCCTCCACATTCCAGTGGGGCTTGGGAGGAAATTGAGAGGGGGTTAAGCAGTGGTTGCATGGTGCTTAATCTCCAGCTGGGATTAAAGCCATGACATTAGGACAAGGCTCATGCAACCAGAACACAAACACATTTGATGTGTTTCTTTCCACAAATGCATGCAAATAAGTGGCTCTTATTGACTCTTTTCCACTCATGGCACTGTCATGGTCCTCACCATACTGAGACTCAGAAATTTAGACTTGGATCGTGTAAACACATGGACTTTCAGGATACTGGCAAACATGTGCTACTGAATGCTAATGCCTATACAAATGGATTTATTCTGGTAGGTTAACTTTAAAAATAGTGCTCTTACACTTCACCAGCCTTTGACAACTAATGGGACTCCTAGGAAATTTTTCATTTGGGTAAATTATACTGTTAAGCCTTGACAGTTGTGCAGCATGTGCAATTACAGTCAGTGGGAAAATGTTATTTGTCCTTGTTCCCTTAATGCTCCCTTGCTTTCTTGCTCTGTCTGTTTGCAGAGTAGATGGTCAAATACCCAAAACATTTGCAAGCAATTTAGTGAGGGTCTTCTGTCTCTCCTCGCCCTTGCCTCCCAGGCTGGGAGCTTCACTGGCTTTCCAGCATCACTGCCCATATGAGAACACATCCAGCAAGAACAGTGCTCCCATGGAAGCTATAGCTTCGGCTAATGAATGCTTGTCATGAAGAAATCTTTCTATGCCAATTACAAAACCAAGGTGAGCTCTTCAGTCCTGTTCATGAAGTAGATCTGACTGTTACTTCCCTGGGCCTGTAGAGGAGTGGGAAGCTTTTCAGACACTGAAACAACAAAGACCTCATCTCTACTACCAAAGAACCTGAAGCCAAGTAAAATAGTGGTAAAAATGAACACTAAAGCAATTAATAATATTCCATAAGCATTGTAGGGAATTTGTTCTTTGATCTGCAGGTGATATATGTAACTGAAGTCGATTTCTAAATTGGAAAATAATATTGGTCAAATTCAGATCCTATTCCTTGCAGAAAACTCAAAGGCATAGAGTCCAGGGACCAGCTAGCCAGATTAAGGGCCAGAATAGAGGTGTTGTGTTCTATTGGGTCTCCAGAATTACCGTATTTGCATACAGGTAGGGGATGGATGGCTGATGGCTCTACCTTGCCCCGGTGTTAATTCCTGAGCTCCTTCTGTTTTCTGCTCCTCACTTTCATTTTTTTCTACAGCAGAAGAGAAAAAAGCTCTGGTGTGAGCAGCCAAGAAGATGCAGCCTTTCTATAACCATATCAGCCATCTGATCCCTGCCTACAGAGCTCTGGGATGCAGTCTGAGAAAGGAGTCTTCATCTCTGTGAGCAAGAGTAAGGGAAGCGTTTAGAGGACCTGATCACGAGGTTTCTTGTCATCATTGAAACAAGGGCTGAAGTCAGCAGAAACCTGATCACATCAGAAGTATGTCCATTTGCCACAAAGCCCATATATTTTCTTCACTCTCAAGGTCATGTCAGCCTGTGTTTGTCTTCAAGTCCTAGCACAAAAAGAACTGAGCTGTATATGTGGACTGACACTTTTCTCTAAGCAAAGCTATGGAAGTGACTTGGCTTCTTGCTTGTTTTACTTCATTTTAAAGACATATGGGGGAAACCAAAGCCAACTATAATTCCTAATTAACCTCCCCACTTTCTCTTTCCCTTATTCTTCTTGTGGTTTCAGTGTCAAAGAGAAATTCAAAGCTTAGTCTTGGTCCTTGAAAGCTCCACAGAAACTGTACTCACAGCTGTGGAACAGCCTCCCAGGTTGTCATGCTGACCGTCATGCTGACCAGGGATGAGTTGACCTTCTGGGAGCCATTATTTCAAAAACAAAAATAAATTCAATAATGATTTTTATTAAAATAAAATCTCTCCCAAGTATAATGGAAAGCACTTAGAGGGAACTGCTGGCTTTTCAGGGATGAACCAACACAATGCTGGCATAGATAATACTGCACAACTCAGGTTATTACACATGCTCTCCACATTACACACATTATCTATGTTTGCTGAAAATTGTATGTTTCTTGGGGAAAAAAGAGAAATATTTTAAAAATGAGAAATAAATATATATACATGCATTCAATCTCCATATTTTCAGTAAAATACATTTTCAATGTTCACTTTTGGCTCCAATGCTACTACTCATTCCTTTCTACTTTTCCATTTATCACAACATTTTTCCTTCAGAGATAAAAAAACAGAAGAAGAAAACTCTCTGGAATGGAAAGTCCTTACATTTCCCAGCTACAAACCCTAGAAAAACAGGTGTCTTTTGGTGAATTTTCTAGAAAAACACTATTTACTACAAAATTGTTTTCAATGAGGAACATGTCTATTTGAAAAGGTGTTTTGCCATTTGGCATACATAATTTGAGGCTCCAGTCCTATAATGCTTGCACAGAGACTTAACCCTGAGCATTTGTGATATCTAAATAAGCTGAATGGAACTGATTGTGTGCAAGACAAAGAATGTTCTTAAGTGCTTGTAGGATCAAGGACACAAGCAATTTCTTGAGGATCTGATTTTTATGCAGAAAACAATTAACTTGACTTAAGCTTCTGTCTGTTGGTTACAAATGTGTAGAAATACAGAGTGGAGAATTTTTAAAGCACTGTGTATTTCCCAGGTTTGAAACTTTCCCTTAAAAGCAGCAGAAAATATCTGACAAAAAGTTGTCAGATAGTGTATTAATCTTAATTATTCACTCTCTACAGGGAAAATGCTGCTGTCTGCAAGACCACTTGATAGTGGAAATCTATAATGTGACTTCAAATAGCTTAAATTTTAGATATTATTCATTGCTCCCAGTTACTATCATTAGGAGCTATGTGAAATACCTAGGGGCTGCAGTGAAGATCAGAGCTCCCTTCTGAAAGGCATGGGTGAGAAGCAGCCCATTACTTACAGCATAAGCACAGAAGCCATACAAATTGTGATAAAAATTAGATAATATCATTTCCCTTTCAGTGGATGTGATTAAGGAAGAAAAGTATATATAGAGGGAAGGATTTATCTAAGGCAGCAACACAAGGCCAAGGCAGGATGCCACAATAGAGCTCGTCCCTGTCCAATTGTTTTGCTACAAGGTCATCTTTTCTCACTCTCATCACCTTCCCTTTAATAGAAATATTTTCAACACTACAGCTAGAAAATCATTGTGACCACCAAAAATGGAGCAGACACAAAAAGATTTAGGCAGTACATGTTGATTAATTTTAAAAATGAGAAAAAGAAATGAATACTAATAAGCTAAGGCTGCTAATGCTAACTAAAGCGTTGTGTTGATGTTTAAATGCAGCTTGCAGGACTCATTTGCTGTATTCAAATCACTGATAATCACTGCTCAGAATTCAAACTGTGCTGCTGTGATAGACCCTAATGCAGACAGTGCCAAGCAAACCCAGAAATGTGTCTCATAGACCCACTGGGAAAAACTTGTTTGTTCAGGAACACAACACTGTAGGGGGTTGGCTCTTGTGCAGCAACACATGGAAATGTGGAGGAGCCTAAACAAGGTTTTAGGATGTGCTTTGCCCTGGGCAGGGTGGGACAGGGGGGCAAAGAAGAAGATAAGTTTGGCATAAATCAAATATAGATTTGATCAAATATTTTTTAGAAAAGACACTGTCTTTGCAAGGGTTTGAGGAAAAGGACCTATGCTCACTGCTCCACCCTGTGTGGTCTCCTCTGACAGGGCAGGTGATGTCCCTGTGCACTCAGGACCAGTTCTCTACTGGAAACACCTCATCTCACATGCTCTCTCTTTCCAATCAACTCTGATTTTCAGGAGCTGATCAATCCTTTGTATAAATTGTAAGAGAAACTACTCCTGTAAGGCTCAGCTATGAGTGTAGCTCAAGGCTGACTGAACATGGGGAGAAACCTGCTGTATCTAGAATACCCAAGTGACATTTTTCAAAAGTGTCAGCACATCACCTATCATCAGAAGGTGATGGGGGCTGCAAAGGTTTTGAACTTCTAGCAAGATCTGAAAACTGTAAACCTGTCATAAATCTTATTTCTAACTTTGCAAAAGTGGAAGAGTCTGCCAAACTTATACACAAATTTATGAAGAAAAAAGTAAATTTCATGTCTGCATAACCTCCACACTAGAGACTACAGATCAAACTTGACAGGTTGTGGTCACAAGATAGGAAGATCTTAATTCCAGAACCAAATTTCAAGTTTAATTCAAGTTAGTAGTGCCTGATACCCATTTTATATCTGGAAGAGTCTGCCTTGCCTTCCCCAGAGAAAATCAGTACAGCATTTCCCATGTCACAAATACCCATTCAGTGCTACTCCTAGACACTCTTCTGGCAGCTCTGCAGGGGTGGGCCACCATACTCAGCTGAGTAAATAAGGGGATGGGTGGGTTGGACACTTGGTGGAGGATTCAGCATTACCACTGCTCATCTGCACCAGCATTTTCAATGTTAACAGAGACTGGCAGAGCTGAGGCAAAAGGAAAACTTTCAGAAAACAGTCTTCTTGCAATGATAATGATTGTGAATGTTTTCCATAACCTCAGCCAAGATCTCTGGGTGAGACCTCCACTGACACTGCTGATCAATTCTTTGTACACAGGATTACTGAGAGGCCTGTGAAAACAAATAACTGGAAACATCTTCCCTCCAATTCCCTAATGCTGTTCACAACAGTTTCTTATAAACACATCCTTACTTGTATCCAGGTGAGGGAAATCAGCAGGGTCTCATGGCCATCTCTTACATATTATATTCTGCTCCCAGCAGCTGTAAATTCAACACTTCGCTAGGCATTAAATTTACTCTCAAGAAACATTTTCTAAGAGAGGTGACAGAGTTATTGCACTGTTGCAGCTGTGGAGTCAGATGGCAGTGTGCCAGAACTCCAACAAAATTTTAAATTAGAAATCTGACCATCTGCTATAGGTGGGGAAAAGGGGCTTTTATGTCCAGGCTCCTCCCTTAGTTTTGTAATTTCCCTGGTACCAAAATGCACAGTCTGATGTGCAACAGATACCATATGCTTTTCCAACAACTTCTTATTTGCAGCTGATAAGCACTGGAATGCCTTAAATATTGAAGAGAATCAGGAATTACTTCTTAAATGGCATTATGTCCTGCTATTACTCAGTCTGTGACAAAGCAGGGTAGTACTTTTCAAAAACTTCCAGTTACTTTGGGAGACCCCCAATAATAAAATCTGATGAGGTTCACTTACTTTCTACTTGAAACAGGATCAACAAGGAGAACACCATGTTTTTTACCACCTGCATCCTAACTAGCTCTTCAATTAATAGTTAGAATATTATGGTAAACTCTTTAACAACTTCTTTGAAACTTATAAAAAAATTGGAGTGTCTTCAGATAGGTAATCATATTTTTGGGGTCTGACTTTCATATGAAAATGTTATGAAATTCTAAATAAATGCAGAACAGGAAACATTTTATTGATGCTTACATGAACATTGACAGTTCTGCTTTTATATAATTCTAAATCACAGCCTAAAAGAATGGTAGAAAAGTACAAAAATGGACCTGAGGTATCACATAGTACATTCATGGATGGGAAAACACATAATGCATTGGATCCGAGATGAGTATGGCAGGTCCTGACACTAAAATGTGCACAGCAGTAGCTCATTTAATCAATAGTGAAGATGAACAGTAAAAGAAAGATTCTGTTTAAGTGTATATTCTAATACAGAATTTTAATTGTATGTATCATTATAATCCCCCATGCATTATTCAAATGATCACTCCTCTTCCTATTTTTGCTTTACAAAGTGGGGAGAAGAGGAAAGCCCCTGAATTGTATCTAGAGCCATGTAGAGCCACTCAATAGCTACTTCAAAGGCCAGTGACACTTATCAATATTAAACTAAAAAAAAAAATTAATTCACTGATTCTCCTGACAGATAAAAGACTCAGACTTTCTAGGGGATATTTTTACAGCTCATGGGCCACCTCTTTCTTTCCTCTTCTTCATTCTGCACAATGCTCTATGAAATATGTTTGGGGCCTCTGGGTCCATTAAATGCACATCTTTAAAGCAGTCTGGCTCAAAGGACCCCATGATTAGGCTGAAAAAGCTCCCTTCTCCAATGTGAAATGGCACCAGAGACACTCTAAAAGAGTTTAAATCCCAAACACCATGTCTGCACCTGAGCTCAGCCCTTGTGCACACAACACCGACATTTGTAATACCCACTGTGCAGGACAGTGTTTTTTCCAGAACGCTCTTTGAAATCTGTAGACATAGCTGACATACCTTTAGAATACTAAAAAAATCACAAAAACTATTATTAGAGAAGTCACATTTCCATACCCTTTTAGGATTACTACAGAGAAGTGCCAATTTAGACAATTTTTAGTATTTCCCAAGTACATTTAAGTAGCTTTTATAAAGATATCATATTGGATACTGATGGGTAATTATGCAGTCCCTTAATCAACTTTATATTCCTGTTATGTTTATATCACAGTGGGCAGGTTTCCCACAAAAACTGGTTTGGGGCTAATCTCTTGATGATTTGTGGAAAAACATTCTGTCTACATGAGGCTGTCTGAAACATTAAGACATCAAACACATAAATCTGCTATTGTGGCACTGCAGGACTTCAAAAAATACTATTAATATGTATTCTGTAATACCAAAGATGTCCACAGGACTTTAAAACAGATGAACAAAAATTTCAAAGGCAAGGTAAATATTAATTCAGTTAGATCAAAATACAGAAAGAATAGATAATGAAGAGCAGTGCCAAGAGTCAGATAAAGGATGCCAGGCATTAATAATAAACAAGAAGAAAAACTGTTACGAGAGGTTCAGTAGCTCCTCTTAGCTGCCCCTCATAATAAGAGTTTTCAGCATTGTTTACTGGCCATGTTATCTTTTTAAAACTGATTCCAAATCATAAATTTAATATCTTTATTCTAAATTTAGGCTTTAAACTCTCATTAAAAGCTCTCACAGCTGGTTACTTCTAGAAGGTTTGGGGGGAAAGAGTGGGCTAGAAGCACTCGCTGTTTAGAACAGCATGAGTCTTTTCTGAGTTTTTTCTCTGGTGCCATGCAATTTTACACTTTTCCATGCATTTCCTCACAGGTCACGCAGCTTTTGGAAAGAGCCATTACCCAACACGTTAAGAAGAAAACCAAACACTTTGTGTGGAATGCCATCGTCGGACACTTATTGATACACTTACGCAAAGCCCCTCTGCTGCCTTGCCCGGCTGCTGCACAGCAGACACCTGAGCCGCGGCTTTGTCGGGAGATCAACGAGGGGCTCCAGTGCTGAGCACATGAACCAAAGCTGCCCTAGGATAACTCCTTCAGCACACAGGGCAGAGGGAGCACGGGATTGAACTCTATCTACCCCTTCTAAATAGCTCAGGAACCATGAAGCCTCAGAGGCATCCAAAGAAATGTGCTTTCTCTCCTTATCCTTATTCATTTCTTCTCATATTAACCTCAGTCATCTTGTACTGTTCCACTGGCCAGCATCCTTCAGCAAAGGGAAAGGACCTTTAAAACTGGTCCTTTCCATTTGCTGAAGTCTTTCCAGGCAAGACTGTAAGACCTAGTGATCATCTAGGTTAACTCATCCGCTCTGTTTCCAACACTATTGTAAGGTTCTGTGCATCTTCCCTATTTTTGGATACAAATTAAAAACCCACCTTTCACAAAGTCCTGTTTTGACTGATAACCATGAACTGGCATAATTAAGCTGGCTGAAAGGATCCATAAGTCAATGCTAGTATTAAAATAGAAGATAAAAACAAAATGGGCTGAAAATTTCATCTTTGAGAAGCATCGTGTAGAAACCATCAGCCATTTAAAACCTACTGTGGTGGGTAGGGAAATTTTATTCTATTTTATCTGTGAACAATCCCAACTTCATTCTTTCCTTGTCCACCTCTTATCTTTCTTTTTTTAGATTTTTCACCTCATCCTAATTTTTGTAGTGACTTAGGATCAGCTTCAATCTTGGAACTTAGTTGGAACACATTGGCAGTCAACACTCCAGAGAAGAAACTGGTCTCGGGTAGGAATTGCAAAAAGCAATTTAGAATGTGTAAAAATTAATTATAATAATTTTAAAGAAAATTAATAAGAAATTGTATAAAAATGGATTATAGGTAGTTGTAGCATATAGTACTACCTTACAGTTTTAACCCAACTAGGGGACCAATTCCCATAAACAAATATAAACAATAAAGACTGTAGCAAACCTGAAACAAGAAAGAAATTATATGAAAATGCAACTATGCAACAAGAGTCTACTTCATGTATCCTTAAACTTATAGGCAATGATGGGTCAGTAGATCTGTCTTTGGAAACACTGACTGCAAATAGAACATATTTTCTACATGCATGGGTAAAATTTATGCTTGTATTTTATGTCTTATGGAACTGAAACAACTTCTCTTGCCCGAGAGGAGCACAAATTACTTTATCTGAGTAACAAGATGGTGACATTTTCTGAATTTGTCTCTTGAGCCCTTTTTCTAACCTATTATATGTGGTTCAAACAATTCTTTAGATAGGTTATTAAAAATAAATGTAACGTTTCCCTTCCTCTTCCCAGTATCTTCATTTGAGATCTAACTCTTCAACAGAGTCTGAAAGCAAAGAACTGTACAATATATTACAAACTACAGATATAAAAATACTGCTGCACTCAATATTGGAGATTTTTTCTCTTTTGGAATACCTGAATGTTGTAATTCTTGCAGCCTTTCCTCACCATTATAGCATTTATGCTTCCTGTGTCTGACATTTCAAATATGTCTTAAAGAATCTTAAAGATCTTGGGCCTTAGCTTTTTTAAATGGCATTTGAAGAGCATTCTTTGAATGATGCTCACTCAATATTACAACTTTTTAATTCTATTATTTATATTTTAACTATTTCACCAATATATTTTAACATCTTTGCAATAGATTTCTACTACATATTATCTATGATAAAAAATAAACAATGCATTTTTAATGTGGGTGGGATTTACACGTAATATAAACTCTCTCACTTTCTGCATCTGAGCAGTTGAGACATGCCTTAGACATGTCTCAGCTGCCTAAGAAGGGAATGTGAACACAGGGCACAAGAGAATCTCCCAGCACTTTCTAACCAGCCCCCCAGTATTGATAACCAGAGGCTCAGCAGCATGTCATGAGTGCTTCTGCCCTGCCACCCTAGTGAAAATTCAGATGATTTAACCATCCAAAAATTTCCAGGGAATTCAACAAATCATGGAAAAAGAAAATGGCAATGAATACTGGTCTTATACCTGGTGGCTATAGTTCAGATTATTTTAGATCAAAAATCCTTTGAGCAAGGAACCCTCCTGTAGGTTCCACATTTCTGAGAACAGAGAAGACTATGACAGAAGCAAAGGGGAAACCTCAAAATACAGCATTAAGAGTTTTTAAATCATTGTTTAATACACAGGACCACAGTCAGCCAAGTGAAAGAAAGGCACTGTCCACAAATACAATGGCTGATAGTCCACAACCAAAGAGCAAGTAATAGCCTTCAGAAAAGACAAGAATGCCATAAAAACTAAACAGCTTCTTTTCCTGAGTGTTTACTGTGAACACTGGGGAGAAGTTCCTTCCTTATACACAAAAAGCTTGGCACCAGATGACTGGTAAACTTACAGTTCCCAATTTGTGTAGGGTTCCTACAGAGTGTTCTTAGGCAAATTAGCAGAAAAGCAGTCAGAGGAGCAAAACTATAGCAGCAAAAAAATCACAAAACAAATATAGAAGAGCCAGCGTGACTTTGCGAAAGGGATCTGCACCAGAGAAAACTGCTGGACTCCTCTGAAAGAGCAAAGGAGCAGGTCGACAAGGGAGATCCCCAGATGCCTAAATGTGCACTTGATAAAAGCCTTCATCAAAAACTTTAAATAAGCTAATGCACCAAAGTGCTGGTCACATAGAGAAAGGGTTGGCTAACTCCCCAAAAACATTAGGCCATGGACAGCCACTTTCAGATCGGCAGGATGTACCGAGTGGAGGTCAAGAGAGGTCTGTGTTCAGCCTTGTTTTTCAATCTGTTCCTGAAAGATTGGAAAGGGTATGAAGACCAAGGTGAAAAGACTTTCTGGTTGTGTTAGGGTGCTAAAACAGATGGCTAATGGAAAAGTTGAAGAAATCTTACAAGACTGAATGACTGGTTTATAAAATGCTTGATGTAAATTCAATGCAGATAAATGAAAAAGAAACCATATGGAGAAAAATCCAACTTTCTTCACACATACATATTAGAGATACATCCTGAGACTGTTATTACCATTTAAGAACAAAATGCTGGTGTTATAATAGACAGTTTTACAAAAATGTCAAGTCTGTACTTCACAGTGGTAAAACCCCCTGGACTGAATGTTATGAATTGTTAGGAACAGAACAAAACATAAACCAGAGTACATTATTATGCCACTATATAATCTAGAGTGCCTTTTTAACAATGTGTGCAGTCTGGTCCATTATTGAAAAAAGAACATAGAATGGCAAAAAAAATTTCAGAGACAACAAAAGAAGATGAAAAACATCAAACCTAGCTCTTCTGTAGCAAAAATGGAATCCAAACACAGTTGTTTTCCTCTTCAAATATAATCCTAAATATGTACCAGAACCCAGCATGTTTTCTGCAGCTGCTGTACAATGATACTCCTGATGTTTACAGCTGTAAAGCAATTAGAAACTTTTGGCTGCAAATCACCATGTAGATAATAACATTATTATCCAGTGTCCTTAAAAGTCAAAGAGGAAAAACTTTTTGGAAACTACTACGAAGTCTAAGTGGTGTGTCACAAACTAAATTTAAGGCACAATCTTCTAAATGATCCTACACAATTTTGTGCTTTTTTTCACTAAGAGTCTCACAGTCTCTAAAAAGGCTGTTTAGCTTCCTCCTGAGATAAAGAAAAAACCCTAAACTGTTATTTTTGTTCTCTTTTACTATGTGCACGCCTAACCATGTCCATTCCCACTCCCACCTCTCAGTGCAACTCAGAGAACAGCATTTTCTCAGCGTGGATGTTAGAGGGAAAAATAAAAAATTTCTAAGGATATAATCTGTACTGCTTTGTGGTCTCCACCTGGCATAATTTTGGCAGCATTTTAGTGCCAACTACCAAGAGGCACTTGGGTAGTTAATTCTCTGCTGTAGGAGCACAACATTCAAGCCAGCACCACACTGCTTCTTTTTCTGTGCCAATCTCCAGTCCCTCAGCCTGGCTCTACCAGCATTTTGCTGAAGGGATTGACCATTTTGGCCAAATACATCTGATAAGGACTCAATCTAGGCAGGCATTAAACTCCTCCATCTTCCTCTACCTTCCCCACTAGGAGCCCTGACACAACTCTCCCTGGTTTTCCACCTCCTCTGGCTTCCCTGCTCAGGCTGGGATGCCCACTATGTGCTATAGCAACAGGGCAGACGTTTGAAGTCTTCTCATGCACTGCCTTACACTGGCAGGGCACCACAAAAAGCTGACACAAATCTTTCCTTGCAAAGCTGTGGTGTCAGCATGGCCTCCTGAAGCTGGCCCAGAGCAGCCACCATGCCTCTTCTCTAGGGAGGCAACAAAAACCAGAGAAGGACTCAAAAGGGAAGAGGGAGAGAGAGGAATTCTCAGACAGCTGAAGCTGCAGCCATGGATTCTCGTGCATCACAGCTTACCTGACTCAGGCCTGCAGGTGCCCTGAGCATTGGACAGCTTTTCTCAAGCTCTGTTGGTGCACATCACAAGAAAACTGAGACATGCTGCTCCTGGTCCTAAGTGTGCAACTTTACATGGAAAGGTAAAATAACCAGTCTTATGATGCATGCATCAGAATAGGTTTTAGAATAATATTTTTAAGTTTTATTTATGGGGCACTTTTTACAAGCAGGTGATGGTGTATTTGAGGAAACATCTGTGCATTTATATGTGCAAGTTTCTTCTGTATTTCACCTCTCTAAAATTGAGTTCAAATGGCAAGAAAGATAAGCTGAAGCCTTCCCTTCACCTACAGATAAACACAGTATGTTTAAAGTATTCTTCCAGCATCGTAATGATTCAGGCAATAATAGAAAAGCGTAGTCCCTCCTTCCAATGTAGGGAGATGGAATTCAGCTGGACTTTTCTCCAGCTGAGTTCCCTCAGAGCTCACCACCCACAGTGTCACAGACATATCTGTGTGCCACCTGTGACACATTACATCCTGAGCCAAATACACTGCCTAGGGGTTTTATATGGAATAAAACTGGTGGGAAGGACTGAAGGAGAAGCAGGCAGCTATTACCCACAAAGCTGAAAGGTAAGTTATTGGCAAATATGAGACCATGTTTTCCTGAGGTTCAGACAAGAGGGCTGAAGTTTAGAGTCCTTAGGACTACAAATGCTTGTATTGAATTTCAGTATTTGAGGCACCACACAGAAAGGCTTTCATATATAAAGATCCATCAAATATGTCATCAGTATTACGTTACAAATGATTGAAATGAAACCACTTCTCATAAGCAATGAAGATACTTTCCCAGCATCATTTCTCAATTTAAGTTACTAAATGAACTACAGGATGACTTTGAATTTTAGGGTCAAAGCTTATTATACAGTAGGACAGGTGGTTCACTGAGATTTTCACGGTATAAAGAGGTACCCTAAGTGAAGCAAATTGAGAGCCTTGCTATAAACACATTTTAGTCCAGGGGTGAAATCTCTGAAGAGTCATAAGCACTTGAAGACAAAGGGAGTAAAATAAATAATGTCTCCTCAACCATAACAGCTGAATACTGGGAGAGATATTAAAATAAAATGCCATGACAGTTTATCAGGTGAACAAAATTGCAACCTTTATGTTTTCACCTCCTTTTTCAATCAGGGTGTTCCATCTGTGAGTGTGGCAGTGATTAACTTTTCCTGCTACACCTAGAAGATGTGCTGCTACTCACTGAGCACACAGAGAGGGCAAAGAGAACAACAGGCTAGTAATTCACTGGCCCCACAGAAGCAAATATTTAGGCCTTTTAAAGCAACCTGGGATGCGGGGGAGGCAAAAAGGAAGCACAACTCATTAAGGCTGAAACAGAAGGGACTAGGCAGGAAAACCAAAAGGGATTTCCAGGAAAGCCTGGAACATGATTACCTTCTTTAAGACAATGATTCTTACAGAGGAAGAAGATTGTCCTTACTTCAGACAGACAACCTGCAGTGCAGGGGACACAGCTCAGAGTACTGTATCCCTGGTGTTAAAAAAATCCCTCTGTAAATACTCACATTCCATGACCAGCACATCATTTATCACACTTTCTTTTAGAAAGTACTGGGGAACATTTTAAGTGTCCATCAATATATTCCTTTGTTTTCATTTTACCTGTTGGGGCAGAACATCAATATTACTTCTTTGGGTTCCAGTGGGATTTTCAAGAGATCTCCTTGGCCAATTTAGCCCCATGAACTTCAGATAAAAACAGGATGATGAGCATATTTGAAGAACCTATACTAGAGGTAAATTTGACTAAATGGGGAAGTTCTTGAGCCAAATTTGGAAGCTGTATCCACCTACATTAGGAATACATTTGACATCCTGGTAGCAATTATTCCATATTTAACAGTTTGGGATGGGTGCTCAACTGAATTTTCTTTATGAAATATATGTCTGGATACCACCAAGAGTATCTTGAAATCTCAAGTCTGAGAAAAAGAGCCTGAAAGTGCTCTGGTAGGTTCCACACAGAATGTGCCCTGTCTGCTCTGCATGTACTGTTAAATGTAAGCCAACTAAAGTACAAATCAATAGCACCATTTTAAAAGCTCTAAAATGTTTTGCCTTGAACTCTGTTTTTTTTCTCTCACCTGGCCAAGTGTGGAAACAGAAGCAAGCCTTCACAGGCAGAGGTGAAAACAATGCATGTCTTTCCTTTCCCCTTCCCTCCACTTCATTCTCTGAAGTAGAAAAACCAGTATCCCACCTCTGAGGAAGCACTCATCTCCATGCCTGCCAGAGTACAGCTGAGAAAAAGCAGTGAGGCAGGGACTAAGGAAAGTGGGAAACAGAAAAAGAACATATTTTGTCTGAAATCTCATACAACACAGCTAACATTCAAGGGTGGGGGAATAACTATGTCCTTTTCAAAAGCCCAGGAGTGTAAAGAAGCACAGGTCATCATTATTAAAAGGCTGAAGTGGATTGCACACTACTTGAAAAGCTTAAGTCTTCTCATTTACAAGTAAGAACTGCAAATGATGACAATGCTTTATAATTTGACCCCATCTAAATAATTCAATATTCATTGTGTCTGATATAAAGCAGACTTCCTTTGCAAATGTATTAAATTCAAATTAATTAATGCTGAAACCTGTTCTCCAGTAAAATAATGCAATGTCATTTAATACTTTCTTCCCCCTGAATATGAGGTTATATTCTGGTTATAGACAGTTACAGTCTTCCAGTGAGTTCTTGTGCTGTGTTACACAGTGTTGCATCTGCAATGTGTTCTCCTGGGATTGGAAAGCTAGCATGCAACTCAGTGTAAATGTCAGCATTTGCTCAGGACTTGTAATAACAGAGATATGTAGCTGAAGAATGAGATGCTTCTCAAAAGCCCTAAAGATTTAAAAGGAAATTATGATATTCTTCAGAGGAAAAGATGATGCTCTTCAAAAGTTCCTGGATCAGAATTGGAACCCAATACTAGTCTTGGACACAGCCCCTGTGCTAATAGAGTGCTTTGTCAGAGTAACTGCCAAGTAGATGTTCAAAAAAGATAGCTTCTGGCTAACTTGGAGGTGTCCAGATATTAAAAATGGGTTTTACAATTCCCACACCTTTTTCCAAAGATATTAGGTTCTAACTATTGTGCTTAATTATTGTTCAGTCTTAGCAAAGCAAAGTTATTTTAGATAACTGTAAGTTACTGTGGCATTATCTATTTAGCTTTGCTTGACCGCCATCAACAGGAATAAAGCCATGAGACACCCTGGCTCTCTTGAATTAATTCACTTCTCTTCCAGCTTTAAAGATAAGGACCCATCAGCCATTCCTACACCCTAGGTACAGACACAAGCAGCCAGGCATTGCTGCCACCATCATCCACAATAATTATTCAGCTCTGCAGTTTACAGGCATGCACAGGACTGCAGGTCACTCGGAATACTCCACCCTAAGGCACAAAGTAAGTCACTTTTCAAACCCAAAAACAAGGTAAGGGCTGAAAAACAAAGCTCATAGGAGGGTGAGAGAAAGAAATTGTGGTGATGAAGGTACCCAGTGTTCCTCATGAAGGAAGGAGGGCAGGGAGACCTGGGTTTTATCAGAGCATGGTAAAAGAGAGGAACTGAAGAGGAGCCACTGAAGAAAGTGCTGAGGGCAAGATGGGGGTACTGGGTTGAAATGTGAAAGCCAGGTAAAAGGCATGAATTGCCATTTGCGTGAAGGAAATTGCAGTGCAGAAAACTAATGAGGATTGAACAAGCTGATGCCTCAGTCCATTGTCCTGCTTCCCCTAAAAATACACAGGAGAGCAGAAGCAGCATCAGTACTAACTAAGCCTGTACTTAAAGAGTTGTGACAAAAACTTTTTGAAAATGTTCTTCCAGTCACTTGTTACAAAAGAAACTTAAATTCTGATTGAGAAGATACTGCTGGCAACATTTAGTGGAGAGAGAGCTTGCCAGTTCTTCCATCAGCATCATCTTATAAAGCATGTTCTGGGGAATTTCCAATGGGAGTAGAAGTAGGCCAGCCAAAACACCATCAATAAAATACAAAGGAAGACAAAAATCCCACCACTTGAAGGGCAAGACTTGAACTGCTTGCATTGCAACTGTGATATCAAGAATCTTTTAAACCAGCATTTTTCCTTTGCTTAATTATGCAAAATATGTTGGGTTGGGTGTGGGAAGAGAGAAAATAAAGGTTTGCTTGTGTTTACCATTAAAAAATAAAGTTGTTTTCTTAGCACAGTACTTCAGTGGCAACAGTACAACAAGATTGGGGCAACCTGTAAGGCTCCAGAAACATCAAAAGGAATCCAAACTAGGGGAAAATTCCCTCTCCTCTTGACTTCAAGACAAAGATGAAAGGTGGAAAGAGGGCAGAATTCTCATTGTTTATAAAGCAAAAATCTCATAGCAATTTTAACATTTTCTCAGAAACATACAGGTCTGGGTAAAGCAGTCAGGCTCCCAAATAAAGAAGTTTAAAATAGCATTGGTTTTGCTAATAATAAATCACTCTCCTATACCTACATGGATTTTCATTTCCATTCACATATAACTGACTCATCCAAAAGAAATATCTTCTAATAACAATTTATTTTCTTTCACATATATACAATCACTATTATTTTGGCTTATTTTAGCATTCTGTTCCTCTGAAAATAAAAATGGAATTATTAAATTGAAACAACTACTTGTCTGTAAAACGTCAGTGAAATTCATCAGGAATGCTCATGCTTTCCTGTAAATAAAAAGATTCACAGAAAGCAAAGTCTTTTTGTACAAACTCCCATCATTCAGGTATTATGCCATTATATATTGTGTCTCTTAATTGGAAAAGCATTCTTAGAGCTTACTATTTTATTTTAAAAGCATGTAAGCATTTTTGCCATAATCATAAGACTGAAAACCAAATTTTGTACTTTACAATACAAAATTTACCCTACAATAATTACATAAAAGTGAAAGAGATGCTTCTTTGTTATCTTGGGTAAATTACTATAATCATAGTGGAAATGCAATAGGTTTTCCAGTAGCAGCTTTACCAACCTCCCTCAGAACACTACCTTAGTGCTAATTTGAATTGTCATTCCCAGATCTCAATTTATTTGTAAAACGAACCTCAATACCAAAAGGATATAATTTTTGCAATAGTCTTTGTAGTGTGAAAATGACAGAAAATAGGGTTAGAATACAAACAATACCCAGATCTGTAATCTTCTATTATCATGCCAATTATCTGGCATTGGTAAATGCAACTAGAGCTTTATTCAGCTCATGTCCCCACTGCTCAGGGCTGTGCATCTGACATTTGTGCATTTCATCTATTTATCTATAAGCTATTGAAATGTTTCTTGATATAAAATGCTTTTTTGCATTTTTTTCCTTTTTTTTCTGTTGGGGGGAGCATTTGTTGTTGTTGTGTCTTTTTTGTTTTGGGGTGGTTTTTTTTTTAGAATGGAAAAAAGGAAAATAAATTATCTGACATTTTCTACAATAGCCATCAGATGTTTCGCAGTAAACATGTTAAATTAAACAATCAGGGGCTCTGAAAAACTTGCCATCATGTTCATGAACAAGGACAGAGAAGCAGACATCCTAAATTCAAACTATCAGAGGCACAGACACATGCTCTGCCAGCTGGCCATTTCTGTCAGCAGTGCACATTTGCATTGTGCCCATGTATCAGATGCTGAAAGGGAGCCACACAAACCTCTCTGCTACCACAGATCCACGAGGCTACAGCCTCCTGTAGGATGCAGCATGAGGAGGGAAGCAAATGCTTGATGATATCAAATAAGGGGAATAGTGCAGTGCCAGTGCTTTTGTATTTTGTGATGCATTTGGCACTATTTAGGCCGATTCATACCCCAAAAATAAAATAACCAGTAAACAATCGTGTTTGGTGGTCATCGTTATGCCTGTGGAAGCGCTTCCCTGGTTTTGGAGCACTGGGTGGCCTTGTGCTTGTGGCCAACAATACCTCCCAGACCTGCTCTGGTGTCCCTGGTCTTCCCAGGCATGGTCAGAGGCACTGTGCTTGAGAGGATGTGTAGTCCCACCCCAGTCAGAGGTGATGGGAGAGACCCAGCACCCTCCTGCCGGGCTGCCATGTGCTGGGGCCCTGAGCCCCTGTGGCTGGGAGCTGCTGCAGGACTCTCCTTCATCCTGCACCACATCCTCAACTGCCCCGGTGAAGCCACAGATGACAAGCACTGAAAGACCCCAAACCTGAGACATTAAGGTCTGGTTCATCTGCTGGTCAAAGCTGGGAACAGCTGTTCATAGGCTGCATTCTGCTTGGGTCACTTCAAAAGAAACCTGCAAAAGCTGGGAATAACAGTAGAAGTCACAGAATTACTTTTCTGGGAGGCATGAACAATTCTTTTTTCCCCATTTTCTCCTTTTTTAAAGTATTTTTTTCAAATCTCTTTGTCTGGATTAAGGGCAGTTTCTGCTTCTGGTAACTCAGGAATTCCATCACCCACTACCAAAACTTAAGATTCAGTCCTCAGGCTCTTCCAAGCTCAGCACATATAGAAAAATGAGTTTATGTGCTTTAGTGCAAAATACTGATGTGTTTAAAAGTTAAACTCCATCTGTGGTGACTTTCTGAAACTGGAGTACGGTTGTTGAATTAATGTCAGAAATAAGTCTTCGCCCTTTATGTTAGTTAGTAAGAGCACACATCATGATGTAAATATGCATTTATATTATATATACAATTTTCTTTCCTTTCTATTGAAACAACTTTGTGAGAAGTTGCTTTTAACATTGAGATGTCTCAATTGATTTGGATTTATCTTCTTCCTTTTCTCAGTACAATAGCATATTTTATATTTCTGGTGAAATTACTAATCATCTTGATAAGGTGACAGATGATATTACTAATATCACTGTAGTAGTACAATGTTTTCCTTCAGGAATGTATTATCATTACCATGACAAATACTATTTACCAGCAGCACTTTCAAGAAAATTTAAGAAAATGCATGCCACTTCATCCTTATTTTAAACTTTGACATTTTTCCAAGCTGACCACAGTTGATCTTTAAGATAAGAATAAGAAAGCTGTTAAATTGAGAGAATGCATTATTGCTGAACTCTATTGAGAGTATAAAGTGGGGAAAGAATTGTCATAATTTGAATTGTGTTGTTCGTGAGAGAACTGTAAATCTTGCATGTTTTAAAAGATCCAATTTAATTTAAAAATTAATAACACTTCTGAAAATCAAGATATGTATCTGCACAATTCCTTTCCTTAAAGGTCTATTTTGGTTTATTTCCTCTTCCTTTCTTTCTCTATCATATTTGCATGAGCTTTTTCATTGGGGGCCAGAAATATCTTTTCTTTTATTACTTTTTCATTTGTCGTCTTGTTCTCTGATACTGTGCCCATATGAGTTGGTATGTTCTGTCTCCCACTTGAAAAAGGAAAGGAATATTAGCTGGCCTGCATATTCCCAGTAGATGAAGAACATCTAAGCCACAATAAAATGGATTTGTAAAGGGCAGAGCTGGCTTTCATAGGTACACACAGACAGAAGTGTAGAAAGGAAAGGAAAAAAGAAAAGAAATAAAAGAGAGAGAGAAGTTAGTGAGAGAGAAAGAGAGAGAAAGCAAGAAAGCAAGTAAAAAAGAAAGAAAGAGCCCTGAGGCAGTAGGCTGCTATTGTTACCACTGATGCTGAATGTGAATTCCATATATTAAGAAATTCTGTTCCCTGAAATATGACTAATTTTTGGCTGTGCAATAACACATGAATCTTAATAATGCAATCTTGTGGTCTGATAAAGAGATAAATTTGAGAAAACACCATCAAAATAAGAGTCAGAGAGAAGCCTTTATTAGAGAAGTCTTTATTTTCTCTCTCCCTCTCTCTCTCTTTACAAGGTGTCTGAGCACTTGCAATGAAAATATTTCAGTGGGGTTTTTTGTGCATTTAATTGCAAGCAAAACCTATGAAACTTTCCAGTGCACATCTAGACACTCACCTCATTTCTAGCAAACATAATCAAACCCCAGTGATATTCCACTAAAACCAAGCTAATTTTCTTTCAAACTGTAAGAGGCACACAAATTTACAGAGATAATAAAAAATAGTAGTTTCTGAACAATGTTCTTTTTCAAAATATCCATTGTGATTGAAACAAAAGGATTTTGATTCACACCTACAGGGAAGCACATGCTTCTAAAATCTTCACTACACCTGCTTGAACCAGTGGAGCCATACTGAGGTACTTCGGCACAGGTGTATTCTGCAGTCACCAAAACACTTCCTACCTATGAGCCCCTCAGAGCATACCAGAATGCTGATGTGAAATAGCTAAACTGGATGTGCCAAGAGCTTGCTCACATACACACTGCATCTGCTGTCTTGAACACTGCTTCCCTCTCCCACAGTCCCACTGAGAAAACTTTTTAACCCCAGCCTAAGCTCTGACCTCCGTTGGGCTGAACAGAGCCACACGATGGAGAGGCAAAGGCAGCAAAGCTTTCACTAGCAGATAAAGTCACTGCTCTCCTTCCTTCCAGAAAGCACCATCTGCTCTTTTAGTAAAAAAGCACTGTAGCTTATTATGATGCCATAAACATAATTTCACCTAAAGTCTTGATATGTTGTACAGACCAACAGTAAAAACAGGGGATTCCATGCTGCTACCAAGCTGTGCATGAACTACTGGCAATGAATAGGCAGAGCTAGAGACACCAAACGTGCAATGCCCGGGTAATTCAGGGATAAACATTATCTCTGGGGACTCGTGCAATATCTTTGGCCAAAAGTTTCATCTCATATGGAACAGAAACTTAGGAGAAAGAAAATCACTCCACTCCCCCTGTAACAGAGTCACACTCATGCTCATCTCTTGAATCCATGTGTTACCCTGCAAAACTCTTTTTCCCAGTGCATCTGAGAAATTCTGGAGAGGTTTTTCATAACCAGCTCCTATAACAGCATGCTGGAGTAGAATTTTAGCTACCTAGCCACTGGCTTCTAGGTGTTACAAGGTATCTGAGGGGTCTGCATGGGGCTGAAAGACAAGGCATGGGATTCCAGGAGGACCAAAAGGATGCAGTACTTTAAATGCAGGTAGGCCTCCTGAGATGGTAGCACAGTTGTCAAAATAGCAGACATCCACTGTAATACTAAGATGCCTAAATTTGCTGCTAAGTAGCAAGCGGGAATGTTGTTACAATTGGTACCAAAACTGGCACCCTGTGTGCGAGGTACTTGTCACAATTTTCAGTATCTAACAGTAGGCAGACATCTTCAGTGATGGAAAAACCAGTCATGAGATCCTGAAATATGTTAGAGCCAGTGAAAAACTCACTGACAGAAAGAGGCAGTGAAAAACAATTGGTCCCAGTAACAGTGGAAATACTTCATGCTGAAAAATGAACCTGTTATCATCTCACACAGAAGATGTGATAGTTGTCCCCTGTCTCATAGTACACTTGCTGCACAAAATGTCCAGTCTCTCCTGACTGAGGCCCAGCCATCCATTTCAGGCCAGAAATTGCAGAGAAACTACCTGCTACCCTCAACAGAAGTGTGACAATATCACAAACCTGAAACCTAGAGATTGGCCTAACACCGCTAATATTGTCATACCTATATATAGCACTATTTCTGGGCTGTTGAACCTTTCTGCAACTTCCCTCATATTAAACCTGCTGTTTGAAAAACACAAAGCACACTGGAAGCCAAATACTTGTACAAGTTCAGAACTCTAGAAACCATGGCTAGAAGCCAGTTCATTTTTACTAGATAAGACTGTCCTAAATTTCAGTCTTCCAGAGTGTAAGGAACAGGAGGATCTGCAAAACTCAGATTATAAACTCAGGATCTTCAGAACTCAATGCCACGTGTTCCCTGGAGTTGACATTTCAGATGAGCTCAGGGATGGCCCCAGGTACAGAATGACCATTAGCACCTGGAGCATTGTTGGGGCAACCCTTAAATGCACATTTTGCCTTCAGTTTTATCTGAAATGAATCCAGTGCGTGTTCAGCTCAACTACACCATGATGTAAATCAAAGCACAGTAAGTGGGAACAGCTACAGGATTTGTTTTGGACCAGGAGCCCCTTTCTGAGCTCAGATGCCAACTTTCAGAGATATCCTTGGCTGAGAGCCTCTCGCTCCCTCTCCAAGGGTTCGATGAAATCTCTCTGCCTTCAGAGGGCTGCATCAGCTGCTTGTCTTAGCCCAGGAAATGAAGGTTTCCTTTAGAATGGTGGCCTCTTGGTGGGAAGTTTTTTATTCAGTTAACAATTCTCTGGCCAAAACATATGCTGTTGAGAAATACCAAATCTACAGTGTGAAAGAAAAAGAAAAAACCCAAATCTCTGCAGGCTCTGCCAAGAACGAGTGATATTACCTTTGCTTCTCCAAAGCTGTTGGCAATTTTTGTTGTATTTTAAGGCTTTTTCTTCAAAATGTTCAAAATAAAACCAGCACAGAAGGAAGCACAGGAGAAGACTCTTCTGCTGGTCAGTGCCTCTGAGGGTTAGAAGGTTAACTGGGAAGTTAACCACAGGCAGAGTATCTCTGACATGCTCCCAGAAAGTCTGCCTTTTTATTGGTATTCTTGGCTGCTCCTGACTGTAGCAACAGATCAGAGAAACCTCACAATTCTGAAAAGCGATTCATCCTGTCTGAATGGCAGGTATTCATACTGGAGAGGATCTATCTGTGCCCATCCAGATCCCCTTTCAAAAGCATTTATCTCCAAAAGTCATTCTTGATAAGATCATTAAAAAGCAAATAATCAATGCTCACTTCAAAACTAAATCAAAGACTACAGAAGCAGGTAAATTATTTGAACATTTCTCTCCATCTTATTTTGTTTGCACTTATTTCTGGCTCCAGAAAGAACTTTGAAACTGAGCTTTTAAAGGACATCCGCTCCTGAAAGGAACTGAGTTTCTCTTAAATTTTTGTTCAACTGTTCACCCTGAACTCGGGTCAGACTGAGCTCTTCCCTGAGGATTAAGGACACACCTGCCTGATAAAAGGAAGAACTGAGGGTCATATTCATGAGTTACTTCACCTCTTCAGTGCAGGGAGCAGATCTACCGAGTGCTCAGAATTTGATAAGAGAACACCATCAGAGAATGTTTTACTATTCACCAATTAATTTTTACAAAGGACTTAGCAGATGAAAATCAGTCTTTGAATGAGTGTTATTGTAAGTCACGACTAGGTGAGGAGCACCCAGACACAGGAGCATGGAAGAAAGCTCGAAAATTTTGCACACAAACCTGAGTTGAGGAGCAGAAAACAACAGTTTCCAAAAAGCAGGATGGAAGGTATCTGTTTCTATAGGAGCTGCTCACAGATGAAAGTGAAAAAGGAGGCAGAGAAAGAGGGAAAAATGAAAGAAAGCTACAATCGGTTAAGCCTTGCAGAGAAAAGATAAGGGCAGCAGAAAGGAAGAATGATTTAATGCTAGCTAAAGTGATTACAGAGAACAAAAGGGCTCTTATAAATTCACTGTGGCTGTGAAGGGGAAAGAAATACAAGTGAGAAATTATGACTGTTAATAAATAAGGAGGGAAACAGTAAAAAATAGTACTGTAAAGTGGCTGAGCACATGACTGATATCTTAAAAATCCTGAGTCTTTGGTAGAAGAACATTTTTCAAAGAGGTGCAGGTAATTAGTAAATTAGTAGATTCTTGTAAACATAATTTTCAATACATAAAAAAAATTGCCTAGAAAACATAAGTCACTTATTCCAGCGATATAATTTCATCAAGGAACTCTTTTTAAATTAGTAGGGTTTTTTTAGCTCTACCAAACTGGACGGCATCCATGAAGGGATAATATTGGTTTTGTTTAAGCCCTTTAGCAAAGCATAAAACTACCAATATGATATAAATAAATAAATAAATAAATAAATAAATAAATAAATATAGGTATCAAGAAAAACAGTAGCTTTTCAGTAGGTACTACTGAATGCCATTTTATCTCAGACAAGCCCTATAATCACTGTAAAATACAATCAGTTGCCAATATAGTCCTGTGGAACCTATCACTGAAGCCCTTTAAATCACATTTTTCAATTATTTGAAAAAAACTAAAGCAAATTAGTAAATTTGAATGTGGTAAAGCATGACTACCATAACATAATATTAGAAACTTAAAACTTTGTCAGATTCAAAGGTCCCACTGCTCCGGGGAACACAGATAATGTGTGGGGAATGCAGGCATGATACCACTTCTGAAAGCAGATACTTGCCCAGGTTTTGTGTCTGGCACTGGGTAGTCTGGCCCCGTGGCAGACTAAAACACACAGGATTTCTCCAGCCAGTGGACAGCCATGCTGCCCATGCTGCTGGGGCACAGCTGCAGCCAACTCCCTGGCTGTGCCCAGCACGGGCACTCACTGCTCACCCTGCAGCAGCTCTGCCAAGCCCTCTCCTCTGCAAGTCACACACTGGGGGACTCGCAGGTACAAGGCAGAAAACGCAGCTCAATCTATCCTTACATGACATCTCTCAGGTAGCAAAAGGATGCAAGTAGTTATCAGCAAAATATTAAAATTGCAGGTGACTTTTGCAGACCTTATTGCAGAAGAGGTATGAAAGGGAAGCTTTAGAATAATTAGGGCCTTTCTCTCTGATTTTCTTATATTCATACAAAAAAAAGGAGACCAAATATATTAGAAATTACTTTTAAGGCACTCACTTCTGTACAAGAGGAAACAAAATGTGACCAAAAGACAGAATAAAACAATAATTAATTTAATAAAACAATTAATTTATTTTAGCTCAATGGAATGAGCATCCATAACTGAACCCTGATTTGTAAATGCAAATAGAGCAAACTATAAAATATACAGCACGATTAGCATACTTCAAAGCTGTGGGAAGCCATTCTTCACTGAGACAAAAGGCTCCAACTCAAGAAACACCACTCAGATTTGAGGGTGGTGTCCTGAGCCAGAACCCAGTGTAGACAGTGGGGAAATCAGCTTTGCCTTAGGGACAACCAAATACTCCAAAGTCAAAATCACCCCTGGCATCTCTATACCTGAAATGTCATGATTAATTAGCAAAATTCCTTAGACATTGCCTGAGTGCTTCTTAGCGACCTCAGAGTGCAGAGGAGGAGAATCCCCTCCCAAAGCTGCCCGTGTACCTTGGCCAGGAATTGGTGCCAAGCATGGCACTCATGGTGCCATGAGTGATGGGCAAGGTGACCAGAGCAAAGCCATGAGGTCCCTCTAGTCAGGGCACGGGAGGAAGTGCAGAAAAACCCCAAGTCTTTCTTCCTTTGTCTGAGCAAAAAAGCACTGAGGCGTCTTATGAATGGATGTATTCAACAACAGCATGGAGGCCCTTGCAGCCCAGGTCAAGGGGAGAGGGCTGGGTGAGAAGGAGAAAGGAGAGTGAGAAGGGCAGAAGCGTCTGAGCAGAAAGTGATGGGAGCAGGATAAAAAGAACAAGAATCTGCTTGGCTAGGGGAAGAGTTATGGGAGGCCTGAACACAAAGGAGCAAGAAATTTAAGCTAGAGGCAGTCAAAGGTGCCAGCAGAAGGATTCAGAGAGGGAGGTAATAAGGTCACCATGACAGGCAAGAAAGGGGATATTGACGGCTGCCTTTCACAGGGCTTTGAAGTAGGAGGTGGAGGTGTCAGCAGAGATAACAATAAGTGAAACGGAAGGCAACACATAGATCTTGGTTTTTCTGTAGGAATAGGGACAAAAGGCCAGCCAGGGTAAATGTTTTTTGTGAGTAATTATCAGGATTTAAGCAGACCCTAAACGTGCAGGTCACAGAGGTGGTGGCAATGGTGCAGAGCTGCAGATGTAACACCAACAGAGGAGAGAAAGGGAGCTTCACTGGGCTTCCTGGGATTAGGTTTGGGGAGGGGGTGTGTTTAAGAAATAGTAATAACAAAGAGAAGCCCACTCCATGCACCTTGATATCTAGTTGTGACAACCTTCCCACAAAGGTTACCAGGGAATGCTACAATCCTTTACTGTTCCCCATACACATGTGCTGTCTGCTACTGTTATTTCAGGAAATAGCATCAGCAGAAAGTGATGGAGAATAGCAAAGAAACCTTGTGAGAAATAAAATTCAGGTAAGAGGAAGGACCTCTGGTGAAAAAGAAAGCAAATCAAGAGGAAAGAAAGCACACTGTGCAACTGAGAGTCCATAAAAATGTAATGCTCACAATAAGCTGGTTAGAGGCTGGAGTATGGATGGACAATTGACCAAAATATATGCATAAAGATATTGCATGAAGACAACCAGCAGAAGAGGAAATTATTGAAGGGCATGGGGCAGATTAAAAAAAAAAAAAAAAAGGCCATATGCTGGAAATATATATTTTTTAAGCTAAAGTAAGTGCTACAATGACTCTAAGCTACCACTGTGAAGTGACTGATGGCAGGTACAAAGCTCAGTTCAGGCTATTGGTCCAGATCATTAGAAACCTCAGTGAGAGAAATTCACAGACAAGAATTCAGGAAAGTTATGTGTTTGAACAAAGTAAAGAGGGGAAAGGTCAGGCAGCCTTAAGGGCTCAGAACACAACTATTTGTGGTGAGGGAAAAGGGTTTTTTGAGGACAGAACAAATTGATGATGCCTGCTCTGAAGAAAAGCATGCAGGCATATGACCTGAGTGTGCAGGTGACAAACTGTGATAGAGGAAAGCAGGAAAAACAAGAAAATATTTCCAGCAATGGGTCCCTGGGTGGTCCTGAGATTTCTTTTGTGGAGGCACATGGCTGACATATATGCCAGGAATAAGGCAGAGCTGGATGCTTCAACACACAGTGCTGAGAGAGGCAAATGGTAGCCAAGGGTTAAAGATAAACTGGGAAGAAATGATAGGAGAAGCAAATTAACAAGAGCAGTGAGGGGAAAGATGAGATTGGGAATTAGATGTCAGAGATTTTGACAGACGGAAGGTCACAGAAAGGACAGGTGAGGATGGGCAGGTGGGATGGGATAGGGGGTTTTGAAAGAAAAGTGGCGGTGGTGGTGGTCAGATGAAGGAACTGGGTTAGTGGGAGGTCAGAGAGTGACTGCCTCCCCCTCCCTGAGGTGGAAAGGGTGGCTATAAATGTGTCATTTGCTCAGTATTTCATGCCTCTGTGTCAGAGGGCAGGATCCTTAATAGCACAACCATTAAAAAGCATGGCAGGTTGGAGGGGGTTTTTTGGGATGTTTTTACTCTCACAGGACAAAATAAATGCCTACATTTTGCATCCTTATTTTTATTCCATGATTTAGTACAAAGCTGCTTTTAAAAAAACACCACCAAACGTTTAAGAAAGTTTACAGCTACGTAAATAGATAAGAGCTCACCTTGATAGATAAAAACATCATAGCACTTCTAATGCCTTTAAGTGTTGGCAAGTTACAAGAGTAACTTGATTTTAAACTATCATTATTTTCAGCATTTATTGTAGTCCTTTCTTGGTTTACTGCATTTCTATTGTATTCAATAAAAAACACATCACTTATCTGGAAATTTAGCACTAACACACCTAACACCTTTTTCCTAGAAAGGAGATGGATTGATAAAACTTCCTACTAGAATGACAAGATATGTATTCTGCACACAGCCTCCTACTTACTTTAATTATGAAGAGAGTGGGTGACATGGATGTGAGGTGGTCCTCTGGCTGAGGGTCAGTGTAGATGGAGTGCACAGCAGTGATCAGGAGGACATTATGAAGCTCAGCTGGCACATAGGAGAGCTTACAAACACTTGTAAATTGGTTAAGCTGTGGTCAAACTAGCTCTGGGGATAGAAAGAAACCTGTTAGAAGCTTCGGGAAATTACAGAAAACACTTTAATAATCTGCCTTTTTCTTCAGAGTTTTTGAGTTTTAGTGAAGTTTTGAGGTTGAAGCTTAACCTTCAAAGCCTTGCCTTTAAATACCAGCTGGTGAAAATCAATAGCTTTAGATTACAAAATTCACAGCATGGTTTTATAAATGTTGTTTTCTTGATTAGTGAAAGTTAGTGCTTAACTGAACACCAAATTTCTCTGGCAATCCTCTGTGGCCTTTCTCTCAGAATTCCTTATTTTTTGAGCTCCAGCCAATCGCTTCTCAAGAACCAGCATGCAAACACTCAATTGTGCAAATAATGACTAAGTGAAAATCAAATGCCACGTTAGCACCCTGAGCCTCCCTGGCGCACACTGCTCTGAACAAAACAGAAGATGTTGGTCAGAGACTTCATGGCTGTATTTTGCCCTCTCATACATCTCCACGAGCTGGATTAACATTCCCCAACACTGTTGCCTATGCATAGAGAATGGGGGGGTATCTACAGATAGCCACCACTGCAAGCATTCACGATTCCTCATCAAACCCCCACACAGAAAGAGCTGCGCCTCCTACTCAAAAACCTTGTTCCCTTAAAAGTACACATTCCCCTCTCAAGATGTCAGCTGCTTTATTAAGCCTATTTATAGATAAGGAAAATGAATAGCAGATGGCCTGGGCAGATTAGGATTTTGAGGCCCGCTGCAACCCATAACGTCTTGTCTTTGACGCGGCTAACGTCGACCAGGAACAGCCATCTGCAACCTGGAATGCTCCTCTCCAAATTTCCTCCATTAGCAAATGCAGCAGCAGCACTGGCTAAGAAGTATTGATCAGGAATCGTGATGGATTATTCTAGTTTTGATCAAGACAGAGGGAGGCACACCGCAAGGGAGCAGCGCTGCTGGGAACTGAACCGATTCTGGCAGGTTCTCCCCTCCACTGATTCACCAATGACTCTTCTCATCTTCCCAGGTGCCTGGGCAGCTCTCACATAGTTTTTCCTGCCACAATAATTCACCAGGATAGTCTTCTTATTGAACAGAGAGCTTTAGGCATCTTTACGAGCAGTCCCCTAAAAGTAGCTGTTAGCTTTAAAGAAAAGAACTTTGTGTCTCACACAACTAAACTCTTCTTAAAAGTCAGGGTGAATGGTTACAATGAAGGTGAGAACAAAGCCTTTGGAACAACAGTGTTCAATTTTTAAAATAAAAATTTAAATGCTAATTTGAGCATGGTGCCTTTCTATTCTTATTACACTTAGACACAAACTCCCTAAATTAGAACTGGCTTACAGGGGAGGCATTTATAATTAGCTCATTTTTCTGACAGGTTTATTCTTGTATAGTATATAAATATTCACTTAAGAATAAGTTCTCTGCTGTATGGTATCTTAAAGTAAATTGATAGAGGAGGCTGAGGAAGGTTGGACTTGGACAAGGCTAATAAGACACATTTTTGTTATGTGAACAGGAGAGAAAAGCAGATCTGGTTCATCATTTCAGCTGCCTTTTGTACTGTAAAAGAATCATAATTACCACTTAGAGGAAGACAGCCAGGTAACTCGAACACTCATTCCACAGCCATATTCTTTTTCAGGCTCTCTCCAGCATCAAAAGTCTCAGAATGTTCTAAAAAGACTACAAGGAATTAATTTCTTTACCTTCAAATCTAAAGGAAGGAAGTTGCAGAAGCCAGCCTCCGCTTAAAAGATACAACATGTTCATCCTTTAGATTTTCAAGACAGGAGCACAAAATCCCTCATCAGACTCATGCTCAACTCAGATGTGGCCTAGAAAATAAAAACTAGGAATAAAGAACTTATGCAGGTAAGAAGCTATTAAAAAAATAAAAAATTCTAATTAAACTGACTTGTCTCTTTGCAGTTATTTGCAGTAAAAATGCTCTCAACAACTGGGTTTAAGCAACTTTCTCCCATTCCATCTCAAGTGGAACAGTTTATGTGATAGGCCAGCCCTGAAGATGCTTAATATCACTGATATCTACCAGGACAGAAGCTGATTGGAAATCCATTTACCAATACCCAAATTCCAACCTTCTCCAGTTTCTCAAAATACATGTTTTCTGCTGCTATAAGACAATGAGGAAAGTAGGTTTCATCAAGAAGGATGATGGCAAAGAAAAATAACAGCAAGATGTGTTATATATCCAGTCTTAAGCCTATAAAATCTTTCCACACTACTGTGAAATTAATGAAATGTTGTTGGGAGCTATAGATTAAAATTCCCTGCATTCATCTTGGATTTGTCTGTTCCCAACATTTCTCTTGGCCATTACATCTTGTCTGTTCACTTACTTCTAAGACTTGAGACTTTCCAGCTCTCCTTATTGCAAGCTATGTCAGCATTCTGGACTATGTATTAAGCTACAGCTTAGTTTCCTCTTTAAGCAACAGAAGAAGCAACTGAGGAAGGTCCAACATCTGAGGAGAAAATGCCTGTGTTGTGCTTATAGCAAAGGGACTTGGTGAGGCTGTCCCTGTCTGGTTTAGTCTGGCTTTGTAGGGAACATGTATTTCATTTTCCAGCCCTTGCTGAGGGCCAGTGTTTGGAAGTCTTGACATGGTGCTGGTAGCTGACTAGCAAGCTTATTCACACACAGCTCTGGAAATCAAGGTGTGAGGTCCATACAAAGTCTCCAGGTCATGAAGAAATTCAGATGGGTTGTTGAAGTTTGTTGGAAGCAGCTGAAACCAATTCCTCATAAAATCTGGGGCACAAATTAGATTGCTGTAAATCTAATTCACTTCAGTTGCAGGGAAAGGCTGGATGGTTTTTCTGACTTTCCTTGCTGCCTGGAGAGGCATTCATGAAGCACCATGTTTTCTAGATCCCTCTGGTTCTTATGTCATACTGTCTCTTTAACAGCCTACTATCACCCTTTTCTTCGTATTTAAAGTGACAATATCTGCATTGTCTCTTTCATGATCATGCTAGAGGAATTCTGCAGGAAATACTGATTTTTATCTGCTGGAACCAGCTTGATGGTCAGGCTTTGGTTCCCCCTTTCCCACCCCTAACTGAGTATTGTGCATCATGTGCCCCTTCCTTCAGACAAAATCCTAACTGGCATGTGAGTGACATGCAAAGTTGGACACATTTGCTTTCCAGCCAGTAGAGCAAATGTTGCTGTTGTTTCACAAAATCTATTCTAGTTCTGGGAAAATTCACATCAGACTCAGATCAGGTCCTCCCTTGGCATGGGGAATTAGCTCAGTTTGCTGAAGAAAAGAGAACTCCAGAGGGGAATCATGTTTCTCTCAGGCAGAATGAAAATTAAGGACAGGACAAGCTAATCAGGAGAGATTATGTAATAGATGCAGCTCCTTATACAAATAACACTGCTTCATACACTCCTAACAATTCTTGTTAGGCTGATGTTGTCCTGGGTAACATCACAAAGCAGCAAATGGGCAATGAAATTTGTACCCTGAGATCTTAATTTCTTAATTTTTATTATTGTGAATCGACAGTTTTATGACTGACAGCAAACATGATACTGTCTCTGGTGAGATTATTTCTCCTTTGTGAAGGACAACTCTGTTGGCAAATAGACTTTTGCAAAGCACTTCATTTAGAATTACTTTTAAAAAATCTTACACAGATATCTGTGACACTTACTGCCTTATAGTTCAGCAATGATTGTAAATTGGGGATTATGATTTCTGTGGGGCATTTTCAATGAGATGCACAGATACCTATTCTCAGCCTGACACCATTTACACTTTCATTGATGGTCTGAGAGAAAATAGACAAAATATAGTCTTCACCCAAATAAAGTTGACAGGTCATACAAAGATGAAAGGGTGAATGATGACAGAGAGAGGTTTAACTGCAGAGTGATCTGTGTTGCCTGGTAGCTTGAGTTTCCTTGAAATCCCAAAGGGATTTTAACACCACCATACCAAGTCATGGGCAACGGTAGGAAAAAGAAAGAAATTATGTTGTTCATGTCCATAGAAAAAGGAACTTTGTCATGGTAAAAATGTCTCAGAAGAGGATTTAGAGGACAAAAAAATGAATTTGAAACCTGTAGCTAACAGGAACTGACATTCCTTTTCCCACTTCCGCCTTCAAAAGGAAAACCTTGATAGAAGTCTCCTAAGAGATTGGGGATGAGTGAAAAAAACCACAGTCTCCAAAGCAAAAACCCTGCTTAAGTGATTGTTGAGTTGTTTAGCTTATTCATTGTCCCCTAGATCAAAAGTCATGAAGATCTTCCAGACATGAGAACTGTTGGGCTGCACTGGAATGACATTTCCCCAGTCAGCCACCACTCCAGCCTCTTCATTCTTGGAAAACTGTCCTGCTGTGGATAACAAGCATTTCCCAGAGGAGGATCCCATTTGACATTTTGAAATACTGGTGAAAGTATCCTGGAGACATCCCCATTTTCAGCTGTACTCAAACTTAGAAACAGCCTGAAAATTATTATCAGGTACTGTTTAAAATTATCCCTAGTTACTGTTGAAAAGGAAGATACCTTCTCCTCCTTCTCACTGTTTCTTGATATACATGTATCATTTGGCTTTTTTTTTTTTACCTCAAAAGAAAATGTTTATTGAATGTTTCCCTAAGCTGAGCACTTTTCTGTACTACTATTGGTGATTTTCTGCTCTGTCCACACAGTAATGACAAAATATCTTTGTTAGGTTGGAGTTTTTTTATCCTTTTGTGCCTTGAAAACATTCTGTGGTGTTCTTACCTCTGCTAAGCATTGATTTCTTCTCATTTGTGTCTTCTTGCTTTTGTTTTTCCAACAACAACCCTTCCTGACATGAGCTTGTATCAACATCCTAATTTTTCATTCCATAAACACATATGTGTGTAAATACACAGATATATACACAAGTATAGACATACACACCAATGCACTAGAAAACCTCTGGAGGTAGTTTGCAACATAAATATTCCGTGATTCTGTGATTGTACACACGTGCATGCAATGAAACAAAATGGTACAAATGGACCTGTTGATGTGCATGTGGAAACTTTAATTTACCTCTTCACTTCCCTCCCCTCTGGACCAGACTATGGATGGATAATTATATTCAAGCATATTATTCAAGCATATTATTCAAGCATATTATTATATTTGCTAAAGCATACTTGGCATTTAATCTTAAAAAGAATATGCATGCTCAATGAAAATAGTTTTTCCTCAGAGCTCAATTAGTATTAGCAGCTTTGTGAAACTGGCACTTTTAAAAGCCAAGTATATACATATATGCTATCCTAAGATGTACTTGTCTGAGGTTTATGCTTTCATCATATCAGTCATGTACAAACCAAAATTATTATTTGTACCTCACCAACAACTCCTTTTGTGTCGAGTTTCCTTTTTTTCTGGGCAGGGCAGCATTCCTCTGCCACAGCCACCTCTAGGCAGGGAAACTGCCCCTGGTTTTCTAAGAGAAGAGACATCAAAGCAGTGCTTAACATGGACCCTTCAGCCATGTCAGTGACATTTTCCAAGCACATGCATGGCTGCTGAATCACTTCCCTGAATCAGGAGCATATTCTTTCCATCACTGGGATTTGCTGACGGAAACAGCATCTTCCAGCCTCTCCCCACTGCCCTGGTCATGCTGTGGTGCCTCTCTGGCAGCTTCATCCCAGTCCCTGGCACCCACCTTGTCTCCTCAGCCTGCTCACCTGCTCTGGCTCTGCTCCCCAGCCCGTGCTGCTGGGGCCCCCAAACCTGAGCAATAAAGCAGGACTTAGAGATTTGCACAGGCTCTCCTTACACAGGCAATTAAATCCTCTCCAGTCCCCCACCCATCTAGGGCTAGTAGAGGAGGAACTCTGCCCTGTAGTATTCAGAAATTTCAGGGACAAAGCTTTTGAGCTTTGGCTGCTTGTGTTAAAACAAAGCTTCACGTACGCACCAAACATCCGTGCTCGTTTATCTGAGCATGCTGAGCCAGGCGTGCCATCATGTGTCCCTGTGGTGGCCCGTGGCAGTGGGGCTGGGACAGCACCTCCAGCACATCCACAGACACGGAGCACAGCCCACACCTCGGCTGTCAGCGAGCTGGAAACAGGCTGTGAGATTCCTGGCATCGAGACCTCTGCCTCAGCTTGGAGCTCAGGGGCTGATGATGCTGTACACAAATGCCTCAGCAGAAAGATGGCTCCTGACAGTAGAGAGCACTTTAATTTAGGAAACAAAAGCACAACAAGGTTTGGCTGCTGGAAGCAGAAGCTCAAACAAATTCAAAGCCACAATGTGGAGTGGATTTCACGCTGTGGAGGACTAAACACTGAGACAACGTACCTGGGGACTGGCAGACTGGCCTACTCAAGTCTTTAAAAATCAAGCTTGGAATGTCTTCCAAAAAGTCACATCTTAGCTCAGACAGAAATTACGGACTTTTATATGGGAATTACTGGATGGAAGTCTAGACCATGCACATGTGGAGGTCAGGCCACATGAACATAGCAGTTCCTTTTGGCTTTAAAATTATATTTCTGGTTGCTTTGCCTCCCATTTTATGTTTTGTAACTATTTAAAATTGTAATTTTTCCTGGCTTAAAAAAGGTAATACACACACACCCACATGCTTTGAAAGAGTTTAACTAAGGCTTATGTTTGTAAACCAGCCATAATCTGAATTACATTACATTAAAACTGTTCAATATTCAAATATTCAAATGCTATTATTTGCAGGAGAATTTTGCTACTCTGCAATAATGCTGTTTCCATTTCCCTGAATATTTTCGTTGATTGTATTCAAAAGACTACCTGCAAAAATCCAGCTTTAAAACATTATATCCTCAGTGAGAGACTAAGGTGGAAGAAATACAAAAAATCTTTCAAATTCCCTTTGAATTTGTCTTTAAATAAATAAAATAACAAAATAATATTAAACAGAGACAGAAGAGCACTCTTTTTCCACAAATAGTTTTATGAAGTCATTTGCAATCCAAATGCCCTATAAAAATGCTGTGTATGCTTTTTGCAAAAATTGGTGTAATCACACATTGAACACAACCTGCAGTGTATCATTCATTGAGTATCCTTCCACATATTCTGCTGACAACTGAATTAATTTAATACTTATACATCAGGACAATTATTTATATCAACTGCAACTATATGTTAATTATTCAATAAATATAAGTTCACAGCACTGATGTGCCATGTAAATTCTGTAAAAAATACATTTTCCCCAAAAATAGTTAGTAGACTGGCCATTTATTACCTTATGAAATAATAGAAACATTACAAGGAAGAGTTAGGAAAAGAAGATACGTTTTATTACACATTAGTAAATTGATCGGGTAAATATTTTGATTTAGTGTTTGTCTATTTTTTTAATTATATTTTTTTTCTAAAGAAAGTATTTGCATTTCTTGCTAAGCAACTACATTTTTACACAAGTCCTCTGTGGATATTTGACCCAACACAATTAAATTCATGGATTGCAGTGTCTTTTTGCATCCTCCATTCTATCAAAATATGTATGAGGGACAAGAGCAAGTTTAGTACTTTGTAAAAAATGTTGACAAAAACATCTAAGTCATCGATCACAAACATGAAATACTAAAATGTAGGGATTAAATTGAAGTGTAGGAACAGGCACTCCCTTAGCTTTTGTTAGAAATAGTAGGAAAACCTGCCAAACTCATTGTTTAAAATCCTCATTGAAACTGGTTCTAAGATGCTGAGGAATTGTCTGTCCTACTGCTGCACAGAGACAGAGCCTGCTGCTGACACTTGCAGCAGTCAGAGCAGGCAGGAACCACACCACCTCTGTAATTAGGAGTCTCTGTCTCTGGGATGTGGCTGCTCTAATGATGTTCTCCAGAGTGGATCCAAACAGACAAATTTGTCTGGAGCTCTCTGAGGTCTGGAGCAAAAAGAGAGAGAGACGTAATGTTTATTTGTCACACATCAAATCTGACCAAGGGGGCTGGATATGGACCAGCTGAGACAAAAAATCTGCCCAAATACCTTCCTATACAGCCACAATGAGTGTCTGCTGATGGCTGGAAGTACCTGCATGCACTTCACACACTTCAGAGAGGGGATAAGGGCATGTCAGAAAAATTACTCAAGTGACTTTACACTGCAGCTTTAGCAGTAGGACTAGAAGGTGCATCCAGATCAGCTGAAGGCAACACTGGGTGCAAGTGATGAATGAAATCATAATTCCATTTTTTCACTCATCCTAGACTAAGCATGCTTCTCGGACAAGGACACAATGACTGTGCTTTCCCCTTGTTGTTCCTAGCACGGGGAAATAAAATCTTGCTTGAAATTCTCATGGTCTCCTGATTGCTGGATCACTTTCAATTAAACAGAGAGGAAAACATGTTTCTGATGTAATTGACAAACAGCAAAAGGTCATTGCCCTGCCACAAGAAAGTCAACTTCTGTGCAAGATGAGAAAGACAAAAAATGCAGACTAATGGGAGTGATTATAAAAATGCACAAGAAGATCTTGGAAGTGAGTTTTGGTAAAGGAAGATGATGGCCAAACACAGAGCATACCTGAACACTCAAATACCAGGAAATGCATTGTCCCTTGCATATCCAACGATGGTGCTTGTGACAGCCCTTAGACCAGAGGCAGCATGCTCCAGCTCCTGCCAAGGTGCTACACCTCCTGCCGACAAGATTCGTACTCTTACTCACACAGTTTTACTGTCTTGACATATCTGGTCCTCCAATTTTTTCTCTCTTTGTGTTTTTCTACTCCTCAACTTTTGCTTCACTAATAAGCTCATTAAGTATGGCAATATAATCAGCATCTTATTTTCCCCAGGGGATGGAGAGAGAAAAGGGAAGGATCCTACTGACAAATGCTATCATTTCATTTAATGTGCATCAGGCAGGTACCCAAATACTGTGTCTGTGGGCTTGTCACAGCAACACATTAGCAGAACAAAATGAAGTGGAAGGGCTGCCTTTATCTTCTCCGTCCATAAGCCTGACATATCACAAACTTAAGGAGGAAAAGACAAGGAGAAGGCTTTCCTCAGAGACAAAAATGGGTGGCAAGACAGACATTAAAAACCCCTCAAAGAGCTACAAGATCTGGAATGATCAAATAAGCAATGGACTGCAGAGGAAGTTTCTGAACTCTTGTGTCCACTGTGAAAAGCTGGAGAAGCTGGCCTGTCTCAAACACAGAGCTGTTGCCAGAGGATGGGACAGTGGCTGAAGTCAGCAAGGAGCTGAGACCCAAGAGCTGCAAGACCATTTCTCACAAAGACAGATATTGCCAGAAATATTCTTGCTCAAGGATGTATCCTGTTTCTACCACAGTTCTGCTAACTTCTGGTAGCAGAAATACACTAGTAGAACTACTGCTACTCTAATATATTGCTACTGGGGCACGTTACATGGAGAACGTGCCTTAATGGGCACAAGGCCACGTGTTTCAGCCAACCCTAAAAAAATTATAAAGAACATAATGCACATGTGCACTGCCCAGCACTAATCCACTATGTTATTCATCTGTCAGACAGCTCAGTCAAACCCAAACACTGCCCCAATAGCAGACAACTTAAATTGGGTTGTCCCAAAATAAATAAAATTAAAATAAAAAAATTAAAATAAAACCCCTTGCATGTACACCATAAATACACCAACAGAGCATTTGCTTTGTCTTCCTCAGAGCATGAATTACAGGAGCAGAGCCAGACCCAGATGGGTCAGACCCAGATGGCCTTGCGCAATGGAAAGGAAAACAGACACTCATTAACACATTGCCTTCCTCTCTGCTTCCTGGACGGGTCAGCAAAATTTCTCCAGAACTAGGAGATCCTTTTTCAGTCTGGCAGAGACATTCAAAGGAGAAATATTCAGCTAGAAGACTTTCTGATTAATCTGTCACTGGCCTGCATTGCTTTTGGGACAGCACAGCAGAACGCTGTGTTTCCCTGGGAGCTAAAGAACTCCTAAATGTGCCTCCTGTATTTAATGCATTTTCAAATACAGCTGTAAAAATTAGCTTTCACAAAAGGGCCTTGAACAATAGAAATATTTTTTTATCATTTTTCACCCTACCAGTTTTTTCTCCAAAGCATGCATTCCCTTACATTTCTACTATGCAACAAGGTGTCTTGCTTCCACAAAGTGACCAAATCAAAACACACAATGACAGCAAGGGCATTCAATTATGAGTCCATTACTTTTTAAGACCCGGACAAAAAGCAACATCAATTTTCTGAAAAACATTGTAACACATAAAATAACATAGTCATTTCTGAATTGTTTAAAAAAAAACCATGTAATTTAAACTTTACTATATAATTTCAATATTAAAATAGTCCACATATAGATATATATAATGATTTGAGAATCTCAAATCAGGATACTAAATTTCATCACAAAATATCTTGTTGTTGCCAAGATAAAAGGCAACAAGGATCAGCATGTCTACATTAAGCTCTGACAGTGTAATAACACAACATCTATGTTGAAATAAACTAACTAAAATAAAGGAGGAATAAGACTTACTTTTCTAAGTCACAGTTATAAAATTATGCCATCATTTCTCCATAGAGACTAGGGCACGAAAATATAACACTGGGTGATTCCATATTTATAAACAACATGAATCCAAGGATACAAGGGCACAGTTTCTTCATGACCAGTCCAGCTTTCTTCATCAAAAGTTTGCAATAGTTAAGAAAATAATGCCAAAAATTAATTGTATTTTTTAAGTAGAATGGCTTCCAAATGAGTTTAGAAACTTCTGTCGTATCAATCTCAGTCATGGTATTCTAGGTATAAGACTATGCTCAGAAAATCCTGACAATATAATTTCTTTTTAACTAGAAAACATAACTAAAAGTTCCAATGAAAAATCTTAATCAAAAATCATTAATTAAATTTTTTGAATGAACTTGATATGAATGATAAAGACTAAAAAACCAGCTTATGCATGTTGCCTATTTCTGATTCCAAACTGGAAAAATACCTGGCCAGTTTAAATTTAAAGACTTGATCCAGTCACTGTATGTTAAGTCCAGCACCATCTGTGATTTAATTTAATTTTTCTGAAATTAATTAGGAGATTTTTAAAGGTACCAATAACCATTAGATAAGTACTTTCAGCTTTGAAAAATCTCATTAATGATAAATATATGGAATGAAGATATCACAGCAAATTAAAAATTATGTGAGTCAGGGTGAGTTTTTTAAGTATTCTTGATCTAATATCCATATCTGTTAAGTCTGAAACAGTATTAAATCCTTTTGAAAGCATCTTCATTTTCAATATTTAAAGCAGTCGAGCACTTCAGCTCTGATCTAACAAAACAGTTAAGAACATAAGTATATAACTGTAGAATTAAGCACGTGCATATTTTCAGTATTAGAGGCTTAATCTGTCATTTTGGCTCATGGTCTGTTAAACAGAGAAAAGAAATATATTTCTAAGGGCAAACCACAATAACTGACAAAAGAATTTGGGTAAATATCCACTAGCAGGGAGAACATTTGGCTCTCTGGGTTTTTAAAGAAGAAAAAAAGGAGAAATTATATTTCTGATTAACTGACTTCCCCTCTCCTTCTTCCTGATGTAGGATGCTTTTTCTCAGGAATCTGCAACATGTTTCTCTTCCCCAATCCTCTCACTTAGCCAACTCCTCAGCTACATGCAATACCTTCTTCCTCTCTTCCATCCACACTGTTCTTCCTGTCGCAACACCCTTTCTCCAGTTTCCTGTCCAACACCTTGAGTGCTGCCATGACCTCTCCTGCCCAGCATTTACCTTGAACAAGCAATTTTAGTCTTTGTTCACTTCTGCCTGAAGACCACTCCTTTTTCACTTGTTTTATTTTGTCTCAGTCCCTTGATTCAGACTTAATAATGAACTCTTCCTTCTGATCTTTTAATTTTCAAATTCCTTTTCTCTGAGGAACAGCTTTTCTCACCTGCCATTCTGCCACAGCTTTTCTGATACCCAGCCAATTGCCCTCTCCATCTCGCCTTACACATTGACCTTCAGCAGACTCTTCCTACACTGACACACACAACTATTCCATTTCCTAGGAAAGCTCTCTGCCTTCATTACTTTCCTGCTGCCCTGTCCACTTTTGACTCCACACAGTGAATTGTGCACAGCTGGCTTGGTAGCAATGTGGCTGCAGTAATATGAAGTTTAGCGTGAAATGAAAAATTTACTCAAAAGCAGGACAAACAGCCTGACATTTCACCCAGCCTCATCTCCTTTCAATCAATGTCCCCTTCTTGGACAAAGACAGACAAAACGATGTCTTATTTTAAAGTCCTTGCCCTCATCGGCCTAAATCTATCGCCTTTAGAGAAGTTGTTCACCCGCTGAATTTCTCACAAGTGCACCTTTATGTGGCTCTGACTGTTCCCTCTCTTGACTTCACCTTTTTGGCAGTGTGCCCGTTGGCTGAAAAGAGTCTTAATGAATTGAAAATACAAAAAAGGGAGCACACAAGTGTAAATAAAGATAGGCAAGACAGGAGGAGAACAAAAGCATTGCCTGGGCACTCTGGCACAAAAACAGGAAGGCAAAAGCCCAGCTGGAGCCAGCAAGGGACATTAAGGTTAAAAAGAAACTATTCTAACAGAATGCTATTTGTAAGAGGAAGGTCAGGAAAGATGTGAGTCTGCTGATGAATGGGGAAGAGACAAGAAACAGGCATCAAAGAAGAGGCTGAACCACTCCGTGTCCTCTCTTACAAGTCTTTATAGACAAAGCCTGCTCCCAAATCCCAGCAAATATCAACCCCATTCAGAACACACAGGGCCAGACAACAGCAAAGCACAAGTTAGAGACTACTTAGAGGAAACCAGGCATGCTCAGATCCACCAGGCCAGGCTTCACCGAGGATCTGGCAGAGCTGGCTGATGTGACCGTGAAGCTGTTGTCAATCAGCTGTGAGAGATGAAGGTCAGAGGGCAAGCTCCCTGATGACAGGGAAAAACCTAACATTATCCCCATCTTTATGGAAGGGCAAGCAATGCAATGAAGGGCATCCAGGGAATAATTAGTGGGTCAGCATCACCTCAGCCCCAGGTGAACATCCCCTTCTAATCCATCACTGAAGACAGGAGAGAATGACTAGCAAGAACAGCCAGCATGGATTTTCCAAGGGAAAATCATGCTTGACTTCCTCACTCTCTTCCACCAAGGAAGAGTTCAAAGGGAGAGCAGTAGAGGTGCACTGTAATTAGATTTGTGATACTATCTCCCCTTTTAAGCCAAGGAAACATAGATGGGATAGACCCATAGGCTGTGAAGTGACTGGAGTGCCAGGCTCCATGGCTTGACATACCATAGGTGGCCAGGAACAGCAGGGACACATACCCTTGGATACCTTTCTCCATGGCCTGCACTGAGACAGAAGTTACCATGGGCAAACACACAGGACACATCAGGTTGCAAGGAAGGGCAGGAGTAGATGGATGGAACAGCCACTGTGTCCTCAGTTTCCCTATTGCCCAGTGCCTGGAAAGGCTTCCATAAACACAAATGGGAAAACCAAAAACCCGTCTATTTTTTGCAGTGTTTTGAATCAACTCTCTTGCTAAAGTGGAGAGGATTCACACAGCTCTTTTAGAAACACAGCTCTTTTTCCTTGGGGTTTGTGCTCATAAGCCAAGCTGGCAGATGCAGATCTCGTAAGCTCAGGTGATGAAGCAGACCCCAAGAGACAATGAGTTTCAGCAGGTTAAAAATCATTAATGTTTCTATTACTTGTTTGATTAGATGATTAAAATTTACCACCAAGTGTGTTTCCAGAGATGTGAACTCGGAAAAAGGGGATTCCTCTGAGATAAAAGGTTTATGTTTTGGTTTGTTTGGGGTTGTTTTGTTTTTCCCATTCAAAGTGAACTCATTTGCCCTTCTTTCTTAGCTGCCATACTTTCTTAGATTAATCCTGTGGGGTTTTTTCCCTGTAGCAGTGTCTTGTTTTTTTGCTCCTCCTAGAAAATATAGCAAATTTAATAGCTCTGTGAGGCTTATGTATATTGTTGTTCTTGTGACTGCATTAGCACTGACATTTAATGAAAATGCATTCCCCATATTTTGTTAGCCGAACATGCAACTGCTTTTAACATGCAATAACTGCACAAGGCCATTAAGAGATGCTTCCCATTATGCTGCCATATTACTTTACAGATTTCACATTTTTTAGTGGAATAAAAAGTTTAATTGCTCCTCAATTTTGGGAACAACAGTGCTTAACATCTTCCATTAGATTCCTACCTCATCTTTTGCTGTTTCACTCTGTGTCTATAAAACCTTTCTTGCAGTTTAAATTCCTTTTGTGCAGATAGATTATGTCATGTGTAATGGCAGGAATAAAAGTAAATATATTTAGTGAAGTGTAACATGAAGAACAAGGCAAATTAAACAAGAAAATGAATCATAAGCAGTGTTTCTATGCTGGCTATGTAAGGCTCCAAAAAAGTGAACAAACTCTTTTTTTCTGACAGACTTCTTTATTCCACAAGATTTCTACCCATTTTGCAGAAAGATAAATACTGCAATTCATTATTTCAGTGTAGTGATGAAAATATGCAGCATAAGACGTATTTATGGCTGTAATGAGGTCTGTCCAAGCTAGGGAGACATTCAAATTTCACTAAGGGGTATGAGTTCATGGGGAAATACCAAGAACCCACTCAAAATTAATCCATATGTAAAATGCATGTATGCACCTCTAGTCAAGCATAGGTAAAAACTTTTTCCTAAATGTTTTATCCTGTTATTTGGTTGACCTCTGGAGTTCACACTGCCCCACCAGCTGGGCAGTGAAGCATTGGAATTCCTGCTCCAGGAACTTCTCCAGGTGGAGCAAGGGTACAGTTTGCAGGCAGCATGCTGGTGCCAACAAGGACAAGGACTCCTATCTCTTTGCAATCCCTTCCTGCTCTCCACTGCCTGGTCTCGTCACATCTGGTACTTGTCACAGAATCACAAAATCACAGAATCAGAAAATCACAGGAACATTTAGGTTGGAAAAGACCTCCAAGGTCATCAAGTCCAATCTTTGTCCAATCTCCAGTTTGTCAACTACAGCTTGGTATTAAGTACTACATCCAGTTATTTCTTGAACAGTTCCTTGGATGGTGACACTAAGAACCAAGAAATAACACTAATAAAAAAAAATCCACTATTTGCTGCAATAAAATTCTCCACTTTTTACCTGGTGCTAAAACACCAGTTGAGAGCAGGGTGCATTGAAGGCTGAAGTAGGTGAAACCCTTGGCAAGGTCAATCTTCAATACCCTCTCCCATAAAAGCATTCTTTGAAGTGGGATTTCTGTCACATTCAAAAATCAAGACGAACCCGCTCCCCAAAACTAGACTAAAATTTTCCCTTCCTGCTCTGCAAAGTTTTTCCAATGACATCTAGTGATATTATTCAGTTAATGCTTCTAAGATAAATACTTGTTTCACTTCTATTATTTTCCTTTTCATAGCAAGAAATAAGACAGTCTTAATGACCCTGAGGAAAAAAAAAAAAAAAAAAAAAGCTGAAAAAGCCGTACAGAGCTTCTGTAGGATAAGTTGTGAAATAATCTCAGAAACATGGCCATGAAAACGAGGATATTTGGCTTATTGGAGAAAATGAGTTTGACAGTTCAAAATGTTGGCATTTTCTAACTTCTGAACAGCTGAAGCAAACATGGAGTTCTTTGATTTTAATGCAACTTTCTAACACTAAAGCTGCAATAATACACAGAGCTGAGAACTGTATTTTTAGTTAATGGTGTATAACATTTTCCATCATAAGATCAAGTTTTAAGTTGCTCATAGCGTGCAGGCTCATTGTTTTCATAGAAAATTTCCAGCTGTGTAGTTTTTAAGAACGAAGCTGGGGCTTCACAGTGTTTTGTTCAGTTGTTTGGGTTTTCTTTAAGTAACTAAATTGTAGCTATTGTGTTATTGTGTTTGAGCATGTTTGCTTTCAGGAGCTGAGATAGGAGGTGCAGTGAAGGAGGTATGAGTTCCCAGGCTCAGACCATTTTATTCTGCTATGTGAAGATACATCCAATCCACCTGAAGTTTTAAGCTGATATAAGAGGTTTATCTTTTATGTGCCACCAGCAAAACTGGTCACAGGCTCCACCTTTCATGTACTCTTTTTTTAATGGTGCCCCAGGTGAGCTCTGGCTTCATCATTTTCAAAATCAGTGCTGGCAAACTCGTATATCTGTCCTACTTGTCATTTTCAAATGGTCTCAGTGGTCTCCTTGCCCAAGAGCAGAAAACAGCCTGAGTCCAAAGCTGAGAACAAGGCTGTGAAGGAAAGACCTGGCAGGTACAGCACTGGTGCGAAGAAGACCATAGGAAAGCCAGAGGAGAGGGATCACAGAGTGGAAGAGGCAAGGACGGATAAAAGCCAGCTACTGGAAAATATTGGATCCCAAGCCTGGAGAGACAATCCAGAGCTGCTACGTTTTTTCTTTCTGATAAATATGTAGAAAAATTACATGTCTGTTTTTCAGGTGGCTGGTTGATAGAGAACTACTTTCAGTGGTGTCCATTATGCCATTAATTCCAGTGAGAGGTCTCTGCCAGGATATAATGGTCTTAGCTTTCCTCACTGCCACTTAAAAAATCAGTCCATCCTTAGAAATGTCTGTATTTTCTTTAGCTGTTAGTGGGGAGGTTTGTTCTCTATTTTTCCTGAAGAAACTTGTGTTAAGCAAAGCCATATTAAAAGTGCAAATCAAGTGCTCAGAAACAAGAAGAGTCCTGAATTAATGTTATTTGAGCAAATGTAATTTTTATGTTCTTGTGCAATGCTAGACAAGTTTCTGAAATCAGATTTTCCAGACATGTTCACTAATTGGGCATTTCTCATCGTCTGGATGCTTTTTTTCCCTCAAAGCAATTCAAGCAGGGATGCAATAATTCACAGCAGTGGAAGCTGTTCATTAAATATATCAAGTTCTATTTAAAAAGTCTAAGTATCCATTTCCACTATTTCCCTAAAATACAAGTTTTCACCCAGACTTAAAGTCTAACTAACACAAAAAAAAAAAAGCAGTTTTCAGATTAATCTGACCCGTGTGTACATTTTAGAGATGTTTCAAAACATATACAAAAACGTTACTGATTATGTTGCTGAGGTGAGAAATTTCTGAATACATAAATTTCAAGAGCAAAATTATTGTAAGAATGTTTACAATAATGTTCCTAATATATCTTCTCTTTAATATAGTTCTAAACTAGGTTTTTAATTCCATTGGTAAGACAGAGTTAAGAAAATAGTGTATGATGGGATGAATCAAAAAGCAATGGGACAAAGGCCTGAGTGCAGAAACAGTGACCAAGGAGGCTGATGCCATGGCAGATGTCCCCCAGCCATGGGGATGACACACTGTCAGTGTGACAGTCAGCATATATGACAGCTCTTTTGTGGGAATGTTCTATTTACAGGAACAGAAAGAAATAGCTATTTGGAAGTTGCAGAACTTTACTACATATAGGAAATGAAACACTGGCTTGCCTAAACATGGGTTATCCAAAAAAAAAAAAAAAAAAAAAAAAAATTAAAGACTGTTGCAGTTATTTGTGGTCTGAAAGAATTTAGTGCCAACACTGAATGTTCTAAAGCTACAGACATTAAAAAAAACCCAACAGGAATACACTTCAAGACTTACTTAGAGGGAAATGTACCACAGATCTTCCCAGTCTATATAAAAATCAAGAATTTATAAAAAACCTCTTAAGTGGTTACCGACTTCAAAGAACTAAGCACCTTTTCACTTTTAGAATACCAAATAGAAGTTAATTCCAACAAGAGGATATTCTCCATGTAAGAGATTAAAATGTAACAGCTAGATCTCATAGTTTCCAAATTAATATGAAAACCTCAGTTTCCTCTTGCACTTCGCTCTCATTAAAATCCTTTAGCAGATCTATAAACTAAAAAATCATTGCGGTGCATTCTTACAATACACAAGCTCTTGTAAAATAATATTAGATTCCTATTTTGTATACAGAAAAAGGAAATAAATTAACTCCTGGGTAATATCCCTGAAACATTAGCAGTATGAATGGTGCTGGAGCATAATTAGGTTTGCAGAAACTCTCTCCTCGGAACACCCATACACTATGCTGTTTAGGTATAGTTTTGAAAACTGTAATTAAACAGTCAGAAAACCACTGGAAAAGAAACAAAATAACCAGCCACATAAAAGTCACATGGAGAAAACAAACAAACAAGCCCCTGGTTGATCATTTCGGTTTCTTAATGAGTTCTGGTAATTCCAGTAAGTTACGGAAGCCAGGAAGAACCTGAGCAGCCAGCTCCCTTCCTTTCAAACTTTAACAACTCTATTATGCTTCAAAAAACCAAATCACTGCTCAGCTTACTGAAATAACATTTTTTTTTTTCCTGTATGCATTCTTGTCAGATAAATCTATAGCTAATAATTCCTCTCTGCCTGCTCATTTATCCATACAGAAACACCAGGAAAAACACAATTCCCAGAGTTCCTGCTAAGCCCTTCTGCCAGCCTGGAAGGATTTTCAGGGGCTGGGAGTTTATAGTCGGGCTACAGCATGGCACACAGAGCAAGGAATGCTGTCCTGTTTCATCACCTCTGGCAATGATGGCTGGCACAGGGCTGGAAGAGCCACTAGGTTTGTGGAGAACTGGTGGAACTCCAGCTTGCTTGGATGGCATCTCTGTAGCCCACCACAGCAGCCAGCTGGACAAAGCCACTGGACCTGACGGGACCTGCGACGCCCAGCATTTCAGAGCCAGAAAGAAGCCTTTTCTAATGGACAGACAGAAGGCCACCTCTTTTTCAACATATCCATCCATCTCTCCCTGTTCCCATCATGCCACTTCCACAGTTGGAAGCAGGTGGAAATTATTCACGGTTGCCTGCTGGGGATCCCCGTGGCAAATGTAACGCTGGATTAGAGAGCTCACGAGTTGTCTTCCCGGAGGCTCCGGGGCCAGGGAGCGTGGCTAGTGGACATGGCCAAAACACGCCTGGTGTCAGCTCACAGCTCTTGAGGGACACTTCCTAATTGCCGTAAATTAGCCGCCACCACCCGGCACACAGCAGAGAATGAAGGAACTTCGCCTTGTTGCTCCCGTTCCGCCCTCGCCCAGATGCTGCAAAAGGACATCTTGACTTTGCCAGGTGTTCGGGCAGCTGGCCAAGTGAGCAAGGAGCAGAACCTCATCCTGCCCCCCGGCACGGCCAGTCAGGCCAGGGGGATGTGCTGGGGAGGGGCACCAGACGGGTTAGCATCCCTGCTCAGCACCAGCTCACTGCTGGGCCACTGGGACACCCTGTGTCGCTGCTAATCTGAATTTAATCTGCGTTTTCTCTTTGAATGCAGGGCCACAGACACACTCACTTCACAACCTCAGTCAGCTGTCTTTAACAGCACACCCAAAATGGTAGAAAAAAAAAATTAGCTGGCACAAATCTTCATATAAATATAGCAGGAGGAAAAAAAAAACCAAAACATAACAAGCTTACAGGTTAATACGCACATGACTGAATTCTGCCTTTTGTCTCACACCCACACCTCTAAAATGGAATAAAAGGACAATTCAGTCCTGGGGTACACAAACACTGGCTGAGGTGCAGTTCATGAGTAAAGCCAGGCTGAACTGGATATAAACATGTCCTTGTAGCTTGGAGAAATGTAAGCAGTTGAGCCCATGACTTTGGCACAGCTTTGGCTGCAAGCTCATGGAATATCATTGTTTCTCCACCTGTAATCTGTAGACCTGTATGAGACTAAAATTTACAGGTTCTTACTCCTTACTCTGAACAAAGAGAAATCTGATTTTCACAAGGACCATGATTGGGGAGCTCCCATTTATTTTAATCAGGTTAGCAATTCTGGAAAAAATCCTTAGGTAGTGGGCTTTGCTCTACTGTTCAGGAAGTCAGACCATCAGCTCCCTTCCCCTATTTGAAGAAATCTTTTTAAATAAGTTATTCATGGTGAAATACCAAGAAATACTAAGAAAATGAAAGACAATTTGGATATTAGATTTTCATGATCAACATGAGATTTTTGCTATGTGCTTTGTTAGCTGTTTATCAACCTACCAATCCTCACCCCCAAGGAAAAAAAAGAAAACAAACCAAATAAGAAAAGGCCAAAACCAGAGGGCAATATGGCGTAAAGGACTCCAATCCATTGACTCTTTTCAGAAATAAAGGCATTTACTCACAGAGGACACATAACAGCAGATTCTGGTTGCTTTCCACAGTAGAAAAGAGACATGTTACAACTTATTTCTTTCAGTTACCTGCAGTCACAGAAATGCATTGATCCCTTAGGGTGGAGAAGGGACCAAAAGACAGATTTTCCATGTCAAGTGGCCCCATATCAGCATGGCCAGACCTTGCTGCTGCCGTTCCTCCCTACAGAAGCAGCCTGTACATCATGGCATTTCCCAAACAGCCTATCCTGCACCTAAATCCTTACAATTAAAAAAAATTTAAAAACCCAACAGAAACATCTTAAAAGTGGAAAATGAGCACAGAAGCCACCTTTTCTTAGTCTTTTTTAGATAGAGACTCAATGCTTCACAAGGAAATCGGAGAAAAGCCATGAAGAGCTTTTGATGGTAAAACTATTCTGATCCTTTGTAGCCTGAGTAACTGAAAGAGGCTAGGGACACATTTTCAAGACTTTTAAAGAAAGATGTAATTATGTCATAAAGCTAGTATTGGTATCTTATAATCTTTCATTAAGTAATTCTGAATGCACTGTAGGGTGACTTTAAATAGAACAGAAATATCTATTACCATAATACAGAATACTAGTAAGTAACTCCTGTGACAGAAAAACCTATGTATTTGGGAAAGAACTGTGAAAGCAGTGAAAAGCTTCACTTTTCCAAATTAACTCTGATCTCCATATTTTGATACTGAATTTTTGAGTGATTATGTTTGAATAATATAAGGGGCTTGGTATATAATACACCGCTTTAGATTACGTTTATCAAATGTTTAATAAAGCAGGATGTTCATCTCTTTTGTCTTCTGGGTGAGGACTCTTTTATTATACTGTAGTATCTTTTGTTTTAATGCTGCTCTGCAGTGGATTGCCAGCTCATTAATTTTTCTGCTATAACACCCAAATCCCTTTGCTGATCAGTGTGCTGAATGATTGATTCCCTGCTCCCAGACTAATTTTTTACATTGGACTGCATTTACCATCTGGTAGATAAATCACCCAAAACACTCAAATTCAGATCCTGGTTCCAGTGATTCTCTTTGTTTGTTCAGTCAGCAGCATGACTATCACTTGCAAATGTGGAGATTGTGTTCTCTCACCTGGATAACTGTTCCATATTGCAGACACAGGTTTTAACAAAGAGCAGGGGAAAAAAAAAAATAAAGGTATTTGTTCTTTGTGATTTTTAGCCAAAATTTTTGTTTCATCCCTCCCATAGCCACTTGCTTCTCACATGAAAAAGAGTATTTCTTACAGCACGGAACCAGTTTTGCACATGACAAACACATTTAACTATTTTCACAAAGACATCCTTTGTAGGTGTAAACACCTGGGCAAGTGAAGAAAAGGGCATCCTTTGCAGTTAAAATGTAGAAGAAATACAATGAAATAAATTGCCTTCCCAACCCCATGTTTTATATGAGAAAACAATTCTATAACCTCAACAACAGCCTGCCTGTTTTATTTTCACTTTTATAACCCTGAAATGATACTTCCATAAAATTATATTTCCAATCAAGACAGCAAGAACTCTGCCTCACAGAATTGTCCCAGCAAAATTCTGGGAGAGGTGAAGGGTGAAGAAAAAGCTCTGGGAGAGAGGTGGTGCTTCGGGAAAAGAACCATTCATCTGCCCACAGCACGTGGCAATATCGCTCGGGGAGAGGACAGGGCACCCCTTTCTTTAGTCTAAGGATCTTTTGCTGCTCTTTGCTGCTCGGGAGAACCCATTTGGCACAACACACTGACCTCTGTCTCTCCCAGAGGGATCAGGCAGAGGCAGCACACAATCAGAGTCAATACTAATTAGCAAAATGTAAACATTTCATTAGATCAATGCTTCCCTGAATTTTTAAAGCAACAAACTGCTATCCAGCCACAATTTTTATCAAACTTTCTATGGAAATACCTATTGAAAGCTCTGTTTTATCTGTCTATACCAACCAGCTAAAGATTTTATAACTTGTTCATGTGTTTTATGGACAACCTTAAGGATTAAAACTTGAATTTTCAAAAGCACTCATTAATTTTGAATGCCTAGACTACTCAGAACACTTTTGGCACAAGCACGAACACCTTTAACTACCCCATCTCTCAAGCTTTTGTGTTGCTCTGGCTAAGAATCTTGTTCAGTTCAAAATTTCAGAGAAAATAGAGCCACTTCTGCAAATGATGTTTATCCAAACACTCATTCTTTGTAGTCATAGGTGAAGTGTCTGTGAATAGGAAAGAAAGCAAGTAAATCTCGTGTGAGGTACAACACACTCCTCCATGCACTTCAGGCTTAAGCAACAGGACACTTTGTCACCCACTGCTGAAATATGTGTGTTTGCAGGAGGTTTTCTATAGCCAGAGACAAGCAGATGTGACAGCACGCTTTCATGGGGGGCTGTGTCCCTTCTGCCCTCACCACCTGCAGCGCTCTCATCGGTTAATAACCGAGACTGGTTTAAACATTTCCTAAAGCAGCATTTTTTGTCAGCCACAGGTAAACCCTGACATGTGTCAGACTCCTGAAGCTGGGGAGAAACAGTCAGGGCAGAATCTGGGATAAAGCAGTTGGAGCCCCTAAAGGCGTGCGTTTTGTGTTCCCTCGAACACACTGAGTTGATCAAGGGTAGATTAACCAGAGTTTGCACAGTTCCAACTCTCTGGCTTGCCTGACTGCCCCCATTTATCCCATCTGCTTCCACATGGATCCCATGAGACTCATGTTAGGCACAGGAGATGCCCCAGGGCCCTTCCTAGAGGAACACGGCTGTTGCCTGCCAGCAAGCCAGGCAACTGGCATGAGGCTGCCCACAGCTTTGCAGGCAGGCAGAGCCAGATTTCAGGAGGTTTTGGCCTCCAGACAAGACCTGAGAAGAACAATTTTGTGTCCTGAACACCATTCTGTCTGTTTGTTGACATTGTACCTGTTCTCTGGCTGCTCTCTCTGTCTGTGCATCTTACAAAAGTACAGAGAGTTTTGCTCCTATTTAAGATACACAGGAGCACACCGAGGTCTCAGCCTGGTAGGAAAAGGTGGAGAAGACCCAGCACCTACCAAGACAAGTCAGATCACTTCAGAAAAATTACTGACAGTTTTGTCTTGTTCCAGATTTTCTTCCCTTTAATTTTTACGTTTTCCTGCTGGTCTTAATTAACACTCTTTTTGAACCATGCATGAGGATCCTGCCAGCTTGAACATAGTTATATAATGTGGGTGTTTCAAGACTGTAACTGCAACTAAATTTATTTTTATAATACGAAATCAAAGGAGAGGTATTACAGGGGTTTAGTTTTACTCCAAACCAGATCCTTTAAACACTGTTTCTGTAACACATAATCTGTTATCAGAAAAGTCCTGCCTTTTTAGTCCTTACAAATTGTCTACTGTAATGAGAATTTAAATTACCCTAAAATAAATCCTGATTTGCTAGTCAAACACTGCCTCCTCACAAACCACACTATGACCAGTAAGGCAGTTTTAGAGCAACTTAAAAGGAATTGAACACTGATATCAGTGTAACATTAAATTGCTCTCTTAAACGGAGAAATTCACATCAATAGATATGCAAATGCATGCAGAGCCTGATCTCTCTACCAGCTCCCAGGCAGCCAGGTCTGGGGATGTAACAGGGGCAGTGAGAACTGAAGTCTTCCAGGTACTCTTGTAGCAAAGACTTTCACTGGCATCTTGCTCCACAGAACACAGAAGTTCCCTGGCAAGAATCTTGAAGAGAAAAAAAAGACCTGGAGTTTTTTCTCCTTTAAAATAAACAAACAAATAGTAAAACATATGACTCATAAATCCTAGATACCTAATGGCTCAACTAATGGCACCACTAGATACTGTCCTAATAATACAAGATTAAATAATTCTGCTTTCACATCCCCCTGAAGCCATCTGTGAACTAAATTAGAACCAAAGATACATTGTAGCTGTTCATCAAGACAAATAAACAGATTTCAGGTTCTCCAGGAAACTTTAATTTCATCAGATCACAGTTTTGACTGCTGAGCTTACTCCTAATCAGATTTTGTCTGTAACTTCTTATCCTTTTGTGGAAGAAAAATATCATACAAAGAAGACCAAGAAATGGTTTCATAAAATAAAATTTATTATCAACTGATTTAGTGAAAAAAGCTCTTCCTTACACACTTAGTTCCACAAAATACAGCTCCATTCCCCTACACTCTCTCTTTTTTTTCCTCTATTTATCCGTATTTCTAAATCGTTAGAATTTCAACATGATCTAGGAATAAACTACAGCAATTAGAGGGGACTGTGTAGTTTCCAGCATAGTATTTAATTATTGTTTTCTTATTATCTAAAGATATTTTTGGGATAGAACAATTTTTTTAAGAGTAGTACTACAAATAATGCCCTTGGTCTTTGGTTCTGCTGAGCATTACAGTCAGTTTATAAAAAGACAGGCTTCCACCTCAGTAATACCAACACGTCCCTGATCTCCACTCTTGTTCCACAGCACCTGTGAGGACTCAGTGAGGAGGATATGCAGGAGTCTTGAGTCAGAAGAATAGATCCTTTTTCCACATTCCTGATGCTCAGCATTCTTCTTTCCACAAATGTTACAGCTACTGTTATCCTGGGAGCTACTGCCACTGTCTGCTTTGGGGACACTCACCAAAGTCTGACCACAGGCTGGAAAAGTCACAAGCGCTTTCAGTTGATGGATCAATGGTGGAATGTAAAGATCTCTTTGGAGGAAAAGGGCATAGACTCCTGTCAATATCGCTTGCATTCTCTGCATTTGTACCAAAGTTCTTGGCTACAGCTTCTTTTTTTTTCTCAAGTCCAAGTAAATATTAACTCTCCTGTTTATCCAGTCTACTGTCAACTCCAGAAGAAAACTGACAAGATATAAAATATTTATCCTTACATCAACAGGAAGAAAAGGACCAGACTTCTTGTTTTCCCCTCAATAGGAATTATCCAAGAGATCTTAGTACAGAAAGAATGTTTCCTTAGCAGTATTTTCCACAACAAACACAGCTTCTTTTTTCCTCTTTTCAAAAAACCAATAAAGAAATTGGATTCAATCCAATCCCCTCAGTCAAGCCACAATTGCTCCATCACACTACCAGTTCCTACTAGTGACAATGATGGAGTGACACCTGTTACAAGATGATTTTCTGCTATTCTGACACTTTCAATTCTACTTTAATTACCTTTTGGCTCTTTAATCAGCATAAGAATCTGTATTGCAAGGACATTTCCTGTCTAGGCAATTACACTAAAGGGAAACAAATATATGCATGCCACTGTCCGAGTTTTAATTTCTCTTTTTAATAATTGCTTTTACTTTTTAGATATAGTTGATTTATATTCATGCCTTATGATAGTTTCTCAAAGTGACATGTAACCTGACTGAGTTTAGATCATTTACTTCAGAAGTTCAATTGGCACAAACACATATCACATTTTATTTGGCTTGACTGTTATAATTCATTTACAGGAACATAACTCATGGTATCTTAGCTAAAGTAACCAATTATTCTAGTCCCGTCTACTATTTCAGATCAAGTGGAACTATGCAAACACAAAACAACATGTAATTCTCAAAATACGATAATTTACCTGAACCTGTATCTCTCTTACATCCCTTGCTCTTAATGTTCTCACCAACATGGCTGCATATCTTTAGCACAAATTGGTTTTGCTCTGTGTAACTTAGAATGATATAGCAAACAAAACCCCTCATCCACTTAATTTGTGCAAAAAAGCACAAAAGATATGTCTGTTCTAGCTGATAAGCACAGATGAAAGCCAGTCTTGAGGCCACATCTCATTCTGGTTCACAGAGCCCCCACTGAGCCCAGGCAGAAACCACGGCTGAGCTCCAGAGACCAGCAGTGCCCGAGGTTTATATCCTCCAAAACCCACGGTCACATCTGCCACATGCACTGGGCCAAGGGAGCTACATGCTCGTGTTCACTCTCTCCTGTTACAGCAGGGACAGCCTGGATTCAGCCTTCAGACAACAGAGTGGGATATAGTGCACACAAAACTCATTTGGGGAACTCACTAATTATCTTAAGGCTTCACCTCAAGTGTAGAAATACCAGATAGGAGAAGATTTAGACCTCATCTTCTCCTAAGGAGAAACAGCTACAACAGCACCATAATAGATGTCCATCAATAGTAAGCCTGGGGGATTCCTGCTTCAGGATCTGGAGGAGAGACATAAAGGTATCTAAGAAAGTAATGAAAACAAATGCACCATATTCGCATTTAAACTGGATCTCATCTTGCTCATTCAATCCTCAATAACCTGTCTTGAAACAACTTTACTTTTACTCACTTCACTCAGAGAGATCTTAAGAAAAAGCAGGGGCAGCATGTGAGACTCATAGGTGGTGCACAGAACTATCCCTAGCAAGTCTATTTTATCACACGAGGGAACAGCACGCTGAAAGGTTTAGAACACAGGCATATCCCTGTTAATTAAAATCTCGGGTGCACACACCCATACCAGTGCACTGAGCAATATCTCTCGTTGAATCTGTGTACCTACATCTGTTTGGTCAGTGATGATCCAGCTACAACCCCTGTGGCTCCACAGGTGACTGGAGCATATCCCACACCAGAGATTCAACCAGGCTAACACTGAAACTGATGATGCCCATGTGCAGTTTGTGTCCCCAGAGAGCTCCATGAGATTAGGAGCTCAGGAAGGAGCTACACCTTGTGCTTACCTTCACACATGGGATGCCCAGTAACCCTCTGTAGTTCACAGCCCCCTTACTAAGGACACAGCTACCCCAGAGCCCGAGCTCAGCATCACACCACCAGCACATGGAGAGTCAGGGAGCATCGGGAATGTTACGGAAGAAGACTACAGGCAGCACTGGGAATAATATAGCATCTCCAAAACACCAGTCTAGGACTGTCTTCTCCAGAAAGAAATACCTATTTTGTTTTTACCCCACTCTGGGTAAAACAGGATTACTTTATTTCATTAGCCTAGCAAAGTATGGATTGACAGATGAACAAACACACAAGTCCACATTGTCAATTAACTCCAGATACATCTTAATTCTCTGTTTCCTCCTCTAATCACTTTATCAAATGTTCTTCCTCTGGCCAGGGATGATGCAATTATATTATAATTTAACAAAAGGCCAAGCTGCAATGCATGTGCCAAAGGAGCAGAACCAAGGTTGAAAAAGCCATCTTAATGTTCATGTTTTCTGCCTGTGTCCTCTACCTTGTAACGTTCTTTTGTTACAGCAAACTCTTTCTTAAGCAACATATTCTGTAGCAATAAAGGAGAGGACTTCAGCATTTCTGAAAAGAAATAAAAAATAAATAAAGGTAGCTATATAATCTAACAATGATAAAATGTTACCAGCCCAGGAACCATCTCAAGAAGTGCAAAAAACCTGTTAAGGCAGCAGGTCAGACTGATGCACACATTAAACTTGCAAAACAGCAGAAGAAAGGAGAAGCATTTCGCTTCTTTGAATGTGGAAAGCAATTTAGAGAGTCCAGTCATTTGAAGAAGTAGTAGTAGTGTTCTCAAGCTTAACTTTCAGTATAAACAGCAATGTACATCGTAGCAGTCCACTGAGAAGGGTGCTAATGCCAACATCTGGTCCCCTGTGTAAATACAGGAAACTCATCTTTTTCAGGGAGTAGCTCCTTCAGTAAAAGTTAATGAAGCTGTGCAAAGGTAAGTGAGGGGAAAATCTGACCCAGATATTGTGTGTTGACGTTAGTTCTTTCAAAATAAAGTTGAGTACTGAAACCCTGCCATTTTGCATGAAACAGTTAACACACAGCAGAATCTGACTACTGCATTTAAACCAAAATTTTCCTTCCATATTTTTGGAGTTACCCTGAAAAGAGTGCCTGCCACAAGTATGTATATAGCACATACATTTGCTTGTGCCTATTTTTAGTAGAAATGAATCCTGCTGAATGCCTTCAATATAGCATACGGTTTTCTAATTCCAGGCTGGAAAGCCCTCTTTCTGTGACTGTTTCTAAATAATGACATCCCTGTGTTCCACATCATTTTAGAAACTTCCTCATACATTTCAGCAGCCTTCCATATTTAATCTCACTGATTTATGCTCATGCCATGGTCTAATGACCCATATGTCTCTGATGGGTAAGCCGCTAACGCCAGTGACACATTAACCTATTAACCTCTCTTTAAAAATAACCATCATATTCGTACAAATAGAATGAAAAGTCAGGCAGCAGCAGCAAAACAGTAGCTCTGTGGTATCACACAGTAACACAGTGTATATCTAAACTGGGTAAAATGAAGAGGAGCATTTCAAGAATGTGTAGCAGATTTATTATATTGCAAGACCATTTTGCCACAGTTTGCTGGTCTGCGAATTTGATAGCCTGCTTTAGCAGCATTACCCGTATTGTAAAATGTAATTGGCAGGAAGATCACTCTTCCGTTCACTCATTTCTTGAAATCTCTGCTGCAGTTTGGGGACCTTACCCTGGAAGGTACCGAGAGCTCCTTCCAACGTGTACATTGCCTTCCAATCCCGCTGAAGACAATGGGAGCGGGGGGCTCTGCGCACAGGGCGAGAAACCTTCATCACCTTGGAGAAGGCACTTTGTACAGCTCTCGCTGGTGATTCGTGCAGTGGAATAAACCTATCATTTTAAAAGGCAGGAGGAGGCATCCACAGCCATTTTTCAGAGAAAAAAAATTAATTGCCTTTTCTAAATAGTAGTTTTAGAAGACAAAAAAAAAATCTTTCTTAAAACCTGTAAACTTTATATTGCATGTATTTACTTTGTTCTACTTCAAAACCATCATATCCCTCAAGATCTAAGAAAACGTGCTGCTGTCATGCCAAACCACATCACAACCTTACAATACCAGCACATAATTATGTATATTATGTATGTCATGCAACCAAAGCAAGAAAAAAACCAAGAAAGCTTATTCTGAGCACATCGCGGGGTATTTTGCTGCCTACATCTCATCCAGAGTGAATCTCTACGACAGCCGGCAGACGGACGGGCGGAGAGGCTACCCCGTGGCTGGGCTGCTCACAGCAAGAGTCAGACCCAAGAAACAGCCCGTGTGAGCCATCAGGGGCAGCGCTCACGGCTGCCAGCCGGCTCGCAGCCCTGCCAGCGGCAGGACGGGCACGGGGCAGCGGCAGGGAGGAGGGGCGGGATGCGGGCAGCCCCGGGGCGGCCGGCGCGCACCTGCCGGCACGGCGGCGGGGGGCAGCGGGCAGCAACAAAAGCCGGGAGGCGGCGGCAAAGCCCTTCCCTTCGGCGGGGACACCTCGGACGGGGGGCTCCCCGCGCCCCGGAGGGGGACATGTCCCCGCCGGCCGGGGAGCCGGCTCGCCGCAGCCGGGGCAGGGGCGGGCGCCGCTCCTTTGTTTTCCGCCGCCCGCAGCGCCAGGGCGGGCCGGGCCGGGCGGAGCAGGGGGCCGCGCTCAGCCCTCCCTCCACGTGCACGCGTGGGCTGCCCGCGGGGGTGGGCGCGGGGCGGGAGCCGGCGGGGCATTACCTGAGCAGTTGATGCCTTTCCCCTTGCCGCCGCCCTGGCACTCGGAGCCGGGCAAGGGATGGGAGGCGCGGCCGGCGGGCAGCGCGGAGAGGGCGAGCACCAGGAGGGCCGAGGTGTAGCAGAGCGCCAGCGGGGGTCCCGCCCGCAGGAGCGGCCGGGCGGCGGCCGGGCTCTCTCCCAGCATGGCGAGGGGCGGCCGAGGAGCAGCGCCGGCGGCAGCGGGATGGCGGCGGCAGGCCCGCAGCATCAACCGGAGCCCGCGGCGCCGCCCGGGCGGGACCCTCCTTTCTCCGCCGCGCCGGAGCGCACCTTCAGCATCCCCGCCGCAGCGGCCGCACGGACCCGCCGCCGCCGCCGCCGCCGCCGGGCGCGGGCAGCGCTGTCCCCGCCGCGGCCGCGCTCCGTCCGCGCCCGTCCGCACAACGGAGCCGCCGCGCCCCGGCCGCGCTCCTTTGTGCGCGGCGCCCGGCAGCGCCGCCGCTCCGCCTGCAACAAAGGGAGCGGAGCCGAGAGGCTGCTGCCGCCGCCGCCGCCGCCGCGGAGGGGGAGGAGGAGGAGGGAGAGAGAGCGAGAGGGAGAGAGAGAGAGATGGGGGAGGAAGCACACGTGATAGCAGCCCCCTCCCCCGGGACCGGAGGGGAGGTGAGGGGCTTCTCCTCGCTCGGCGGGCAGAGCGAGCGGCGGCGGCAGCGCCCGCCCTCACGGCGGGGCCGCCCCGCACGGAGCCGTGCGGGGTCCCGGGGCGGGCCGGGCTGGCAGCGGGCACGGGCGGCAGGCGTGCGGGGATAGCACCGATGGGTGAATGGAGCAGAGAGGGTCCCCAGGGGCGTCGAGGCAGGAGGAGCGCTGGCACAGCGTTTGTCACTGTCCGGGGTGATTTTTTATTATTCACTAATAAGCCGGCGTGAGTGCGGTTGGGAAAGAAAGCAAAGAGATCATCTCTTCTATTAATTGTAAGGGTTGTGTTTAATTTTTGCTGAATGGAAGCCCAGCATGTATAGTGGGAGCGTTTGCGCCAGTCCAAGTCAATTAATATATTTACGGTGAAGGCAGTGAGTTTTCCAAGAGAGTGCTTTTACTGTCTACGGGTTTCCCAGTCCCTTACCGGAGACACTTCAGAGGTCAGAAGCACTGCACAGGTAGAAGGTACCAGGCACATATTTTGAGTACAGATGCTCAGCATGTATCTGTGTGGCTGAAAGCTTTGTGTAAATTGACAGCACAGTGACTGTTTTCACATAGTGAAAATACAAGACAATGCTTTACATTCAACACGATCTTTTCCTGTCTCAGTTGGCACGTTTCATGCAAGTTTTTTTAATCCACTCTGCAAACCATTTGTTTTTCAGGAATAAAAACTGCCTTTTTCCTTGATCTCTCTGCTGCTACACACCGCTGACAGGCTGTAAAGTGTAGAGCTTGTGTGAGGAGATCTGGCTTGCACTAAGATGTACCTCTTGTGTGAGGAGACCTTTGAGCACTTTGTTAACCAGAGCATCAAGAGCAAGGCCATAAATCCAGGAGTAGGCTTTGGGAGGCACCATGGTCAGACACCTAAAGTCAGATTGTTGTCTGTTTAAATACAGCATTGAAGACTAAGTCCTGTATTACTAAGAGAGCAATTTCCTTTTGGCATAGGGAATTCAGCACTGGCTGCCTCTGCCAAGTAAATGTTCTTCTGTAATTACTTGGTGATGCTGATGTGAGAAGAGCTCTGCTCCTCAGTAAGGTGGGGCACATTAACTGGAATGGAATTGGTGCTGATGAAACTGGGCTGCTGAGGTACACAGGCCAGGATGTTCAAAGCTCTCTCTAGCAGGTCTGCATGCTGCTGTCTAAGCAGATGAACCTTTGGGATCTTTGGGTCATGGGACTGGCAGAGATGTTTTGAAGGTAGCATTTTGCTGTTGTAGCAGCAAATGCTCTGTATACCTCCCTAAAACACATCTATATCAATCATACACTAAATATGCTGTTTTCCTGTACCTCTTGCTGAAGGGCTGGACCAGAACAGCCCTCATCTCAAACACATTCAAGACCAGTTCATACCCATTTGTTCTTGTGACATCCAGTGTTCCTGTTAGTCATTTCTCTTTCCCTTGCATTTAAATCTGTAATACATTTATAGGCAGTAGTTATAGCCACTCTTTGATGTCTAACCTATCAGTACATTTTATTAGTCTCCTCCTGTAAGAACAGAGCCTCTGTAACTCAGATTTTACTGCACTAGATAAGTTTGGATTCAGCTTTCTTCAGCATAGCTGCAGTTTGTAACAGCTTTTCACAAACTATTTCCAGTCTCTGCCATAGAAGTAATCTCTCCTGATTTCTTCCAAAATTGTCTTTTCTAATACAGCCAATCTGCTTTCTATATGACCAAATCTCACTGATGTTTCAGGTCATGCTGTGAGTGACAAATACAGGCTACTCCTTGTATTTGTAATTTACACTCAATAACAATAACAATAACAACAGCAATAATACTAATACTAATATTACTACTACTACTACTACTACTACTACTACTACTACTACTAATAATAATAATAATGTTTTTAATAAATGTCTAAGTGCATGACTGCATCTTTTCCATTGTTGCATTTCATCCCATTTCTTTTATTCCAGTCATCAAGATTATGTTTTCAGTATATTCTGAACCTCCTTTCTATTAACAGTCTTGCACAGTTCTTTGTGTCCACTTCCACATCTACAACAATACAAAAATACACAGATACAAACTATAGGCCTCAGAACAAATTTTACCAGTAACAGTACTTCTCCCAGGTCAAACATCCCTCTTCCAGGGCAGTGGGGTGTCTGCTGTAGGGAGTTCCCAACTGAATTTACAAATCTATTTCAGCTCTTTGTCTTTCAGCTTCAACAGGCAAACTATATGCTGGGCTCATGGAATGGTTTGGGATGGAAGGGACCTTAACTATCATCTAGTTCCAGCCCTCCTGCCATGGGCAGGGACATGTTCCTAGTGAGCCACCACTAGACCTGGTGGCTCAAAGCCCCACGCAGCTTGGCCTTGAACACTTCCAGGGATGTGTTCAACATCCACATGCTCTTGCAGTTTAAAGTTGCTGCCCCTTGTCCTGTCCATATTAACCCTTGTAACAAGACCTCTCCAGCTTTCTTGTGGGCCCCTTCAGAAGGCTGCTGCAAGGTCTTCCTGGAGCCTTCTCTTCTTCAGGCTGAACAACTCTGACTCTCTCAGCCTGTCATCATAGAAGAGATGCTGCAACCCTCTGATCATCTCTGTGTCTCTTTTCTGTGCTTTCTCCAACAAGTCCACTCCTTCTTATCTTGGAGGCCCCAAGTTAGCCACAGTATTTTAGTGGGTTCTCACAGTGACGGAGTAGAGAGGGAGCATCACCTCCCTTGATCTGCTGGCCATGCTGATTTTGATGCAGCCCAGAACATGTTTGGCTTCTGGACTGCAAGTGCACATTGCTGGCTCAGGTTGAGCTTCTCATCAACCAACGCCCCCAAATCCTTCTCCCCAGGGCTGTTCTCAATCCATTCTCATCCTGGTTTTGTGCTTGGGATTGTCCCAATCCAGGTACTTTGCCTCACTGAGCTTAATGAGGTTCACACAGGTCCACCTCTCAAGCCTGTCCAGGTCCCTCTGGATGGCATCCCTTCCCCCCAGTGTGTCAGTCACACCACACAGCTTGGTGACATTGCAGACTTGCTGAGGGTGCCCTCAATCCCACTGTCCTTGTCACCAACAAAGATATTAAATAGCACCAGTCCCAGTACCAACCCCTTGAAAGCATCACTCGTCACTGGACTCCAACTGGACATAGAGCCATCACCTGCAACCCTTTGAATGTGACAACCCAGCCAATTTCTTATCCACTGAGTGGTCCATCCATCAAACTACGTCTCTCCAATGTAGTGACAAGGATGTTGTGCAGGACAGTGTCAAATGCTTTGCACAAGTCCTGATAGACTGTGTCAGTTGCTATTCCCTTATCCACCAATGCTGTAGCTCCATTGTGGAAGGACACCAAATTTGTCAGGCATGATTTGGCCTCAGTGTGAAATCTTTTTAACAAGTCCAGAGAGATTGTAAGTAAACCTTATGGGGTTTGGTTTTGGCTTTTTGTTGTTGTTATTTTTTGACTCCTGGGAAGAATGACATGCCATTTTTTATCTAGAAAAGCCACATCTGAGCAGTTCTGTCTGTCTGGAAGCAGCTCTAGCTAGTTTAAAGTGAGTGATACAGCCATGCTTGATTGGCAATTCACACTATGCCAGCTGGGTCTTCATTTCTATTCTGTTCTCTGATATATGTATTAAAAAAAAAGAAAAAAAAAAAGAAAAAAAGAACAACCTAAACACTTTCCTGCCAGCTTTAAAAGCAGAAGAATTCAGAAAGAATTTGAGCAAGCTGTGCAATTGCAGTGCAAATTGTTGCAGACGGAGGGAAAGCCACACCAACAAAACGACAGATCTTGTGTTTCTTTGGGATCACACTAAACTCTGCCACATTTAGTAACTTCCATGTTTGGCAAGTAAGTGTAACTTTATTGCAATTATCCATCAACTTCACTTTTGCTCACCTCCAACTGCTCTTCTGTGAAAGTAGGAAGCTATACAGATTGTAGAAAATTGTCATCTTTGGTGAACTCTTTAATACCACCAGCAGTTTTTAAGTCCCCTGCTGATGCACACACAGTTTCTGCCCTCCTCCCCCCTGATTTTTCTCCAGTAGTTGTAGAAATGAAGATGTACAACCAAAGGGAAAAGGGAATACGAATGAACAGAGAGAAGCTGCCAGAGCAGCGAGAGTGATTTCATTTGCCAGAGATCTGGATACAATACAGATACACTTAATTGTGAAAGCACTGTTTTATTTTGTCTTGGAGAGCAGAGATCTATAATTTAGCAAAGCCATCAAAGCGTTGTTTGGAGCCCCCTGTGGCCTTGTGCATCAGACACAGGAATCCTGCTCTTGCCAGGTATTTTGCCAGAGAATTGTACTTATTGGTCTCAACTTTCCTCCTTACCCAAAAAAACCCCTTTCCAACTCCTGTACTTGTAAACAAGACATCAAAAATATTAAGAGTGGAAACTGGCACAGTGTTCACAGAATCAAAGAAACACAAAAATGTTGAGGCTGGAAGTGATTTCTAAAGGTCATCTTGTCCAACTCACCATGTTCAAGCAGGGCCATCCTGAGCCAATTGCTCAGAGTTGTGTCCAAATGGTTTTTTAATATTTCCAAGGATGAACATTCCAAAATCTCCCCAGGCAACGTGTGCTGGTGCTTGGTCACTCTCACAGTGAAAATGTATTTCCTGATGTTCAGAGAGAACCTCCTGTGTTTCACTTTGTGCCAATTGTCCTTGGTTTTAAATCAAATATGTTGTTTAATGAAATCTAGAATCAGCCTCAAGAAAAGACTCAGGAGTTCTCTCATACAAACTATTTCACTTCTGTTACTTGATCAAAAGTACTCAGTTTATTCTTATTATTATTATTATTTATCTGTGTCTATTAGGGGCTTTGTGCCCCAAATCTCAAATTACACCTACCTAAATCTGCCACCTTCAGTATCTGCAAGTTTCATAATACAAATAATTATCTTCAGTATATTGTCCCACTGTGTCCTGATAAAATAAAATTAGTGCAAAACCAGGAAAGAACCAGGTGACACTGGCTGTGTCATTTAGGTTCATACATTGCTTATTATCTATTAAATATTATATTTAATTAAATTTTCTTTTCAGCACCACAGAATTTCTTCTGTGTTACTCCTGAGATCTTCAGCAGTCAGATGCATGGCCCAGGATTTACAGTGATGTCAGGTTTGGGAGTCTATCCAGCAGACCCTGCACAGGTGCTTCTTGCCACACTTACCATGCAAGCATAACTGTGGAGAGGTTTTCATGTCTGGAAGGCTCTCAGCTGAACAGAAGGAGTGTTAACATAGTGCTCTCTTCCCCCTTTCCATCCAGGACTAAATATGTGGCACCAGTCTCAGATCAATACTTGCCCTCTGTCAAAGTCTCACATGTCAAAATTTTGGCCCGGGAGCTTGATCAAGTGATTCAAGTATCTAGCCCCACTCAAAGCTAGGGGGGAAAAGCCAGTTTAGGCCAAACTGAATTTGCTGTCACAGTAATGAGGACAGAGTGAGGGGAGAGCAAGAGCTCAGCAGATCTGGGAAAGAGAAGGCTGATTTGGCACTGTTTGTGCCCCTTCCCTGCCTGTGTAGCTTCATCAAGGCTCTGGGGCAAGCAGCACAGGCAGTGGTGCAGTGGTGCCATTTTACTGCCTCCCCCAGCACCCTGCTGCCCTGTTCAGCTGTGTCCTTTTCCAGTGCAAAAAGCTGCCTCAATATCTCACCAATTTTTGAGGCAGCAACGTGCTCATGCTGGTTATTTTTGGGAAGCTGAGAACTCTTTCCCTTGTACTATGCCACTCTACTTTGCATTTTCTACCCCACTCCTATAGTTCTCCTCTATTTCCCTCCTTTTATTTTAATCTTTAATTTTTCAGGTGTTTCCCTAGAATTTATGCTTTTGCCTTTTCCATTCACCATGGTGCCAGATCTGTTTCTCTTCTTGCAGTTGTTTTGCCTCTTCTTTCCCAGAATATCTTTATTTAGTCAAGAGGCATGACTAAAAGCCCATTCGGGTCAATAAGATGATTTTTAAGAACCAAGCTGAATATGTATTTCTTCTCATTGAATTTCCTGTCACAATGTCCCCATGAGTCAAGAAATATTACTGAGCCCACTTTGCTGCTGGGAAAACCAGGACACCGAGAGATTTCTTTTTCTAGCACCAGCCACGGGACACAAAGGATTCTGTAGCCGTTGCAAAACAAAATCCTTACTTTTAAAAACCCAATTTCAAACACATGCTTCTTCAGAACACTTTGTTTCCTTCCAATTCTAACACCTTCTGTTGACATCTATTCAGAGTGGTGGCAGGAACAGTAGGGGAAGCTTCAAAACATTCTCAGGACTGGCACAAATTTGTTTGCCCACATCATTTGTTCTCAGTCATGTATTCCAAACAATTTTTCTTCTTGTTTGGCTTATATAAATAAAATATGAGCTGTCACTTAGCACCTTTACATCTTTTAATCTTTCCTAATGAATCAATTTTTTAGTGCATTAATCAATTTGTTACCCTTTTCTCAGGTTTTTCTAATCTGTTGACGCCTCTCTTCTTCAAATACTTCCAGACTAACTGCTGATCAGTAAAAGTGATTTCCAGATGCTGATGAATGCTTTTGTCACTTATTGACCAGGCTGTTTTCGTTCTTTGTTAGTGAATTGTATTTAAACTGGGGCTAATTCCCAGCACAGTAACCTGCATGTGCCTGGGCGCACCAGGAAGGTCACGCCTGACTCAGTTCTGCAGATTTTCCACACTGTGTTCATAAAATCATGACAATTTTTCAATCCTGATTTTAGCTTTTTACATCCTCAAAGGCAGAAATATAAAATATTTCATTGAACTTGATCTCCATTGCCCCAACAGCTCTCTGTATTCTGCATCAGATGGGTATTCAGTTTGCTTTAAATTTAATCTTCAGTTAATGAGTACTAGGGCTCTTGTCAATTATACCCCTTGCTTTGAGAATACCCTTCACATTGTTATCTGCAATTCTTAATCAAAATGCAAAAGCAGATTAAAGAATGACATGTTTTATGCTGTGTTTAATTGTCCCCAATGACTGGTTTTAGTAGTACATTATATGGTAAAATATTCTCAAACATTTTTGTCAAGGGCTTCTGTAATGTCAGTTTTATTTTGTTTTAATTTTTGCTGCAGAAGCACACAAGTGGATGCAGCATACAATTTGTCAGCCTGCTGAAGTCATATAGAAAGGGAACTATTACTTCCCTGTGCTTGTGACAGTGTGTAATTCAGAATTACATAAGCTTGTCTTATTGTTATATTTCATTGCACTTCTCAGTCTAATTTTCTACAGCCTTCTGCTGTTCTCATACTCTGGTTTTGCATAACTTTTCAAAGTTTATTAACCATTTTCATCATGCTGTACATTGATTTCTATCATTATACTGTTAGCCTTCTCAAGCATATCCATATGCAGTTATGAACAGCTATATTTCTCACCCTTGTATCATTACCAAACAGTCCAAACTTAATTTTCTTAGTTATTTTAATGTTTACACAACACAGACAGATTGCATTGTTCTTCATCCACATTATATATAATGCTTACAAGCACAAAAAGCAATTACATTGTCGTTATGTTAATATGTAACAATATACTTAGAGAAGCAGAATTGTCAAGGAGGGGAAAGAGGAACTGTATATTTTTTTAACATAAACAGTGATTGTGGCATATAAAAGAAGAATTAGACAAGGTACCAGCTCTAACCTAATGCACCTGAAGGTTAGTGATATACTATGGTTTAGAATAATGACATGCTTAAATTATGATATATTCTTCTCTTGTTTCTCCATAAAAATTCAGAAAGAACTTCTGAAGCTTATGGAAGCTCAATATGTGTCCATTAACATAGTAATATGCTTTTTGCAATGGAGCACATTTCTAAGTATTTGCAAGCCGTGACTTATAAATGGGAGGTTTATTGGATTTCCAGAACCTTGTGAAATCTCCTTTGGTGGATAATAAAGCCAAATGAATACATTTCCAGAGGAACTTGTCTAATATGATTACATTTGTGCCCAGAAATATGAGACTATTAGGGATTTGGATTGTCCAGAGCATCAGCTATCCTGTTCCATGTGTTTCTGTCTGCCTGGTGGAAGTTTTCAAGGTAAGAACAAGACCTGTTGCGTGAGCTGTCACTCTATGTGACAAGTGACAGCTGATGCACCTTGAATAGGATGGAAATATGCCATTTTTGGTTTTGCATAATAATGTTTTTGTAGTGAATTAGGATGATTTTACAATGGCTTGCCTTCTTTTTTCTTTTTTTTTTTTTTGAAGGTAACTGCACAAAGCATTTCCATCACTTATACAACTGTAATAAAGGTCTGAATCCAGCTTCAATCTTTTTGACAGTGATTTAATAAGTAATCTCCTCATATGAATAGTGAAATTTCCACGTGGAAAGGTAGGAGATGAATAGAAATGTTTGCAGATAGAGCAGATCTCTTGACTCACTGTAATTACACGATTTGTTTGTAGACATCGCCTTCTGTCCCAGCTTCCCCTCAAGAAATGTTGTGTCTCTTTCCCTAGATGGACATATTGTAATGAAAATTAACTTGTTTGATGACCATCTGTTTCTGACAGTTAAAATATACTTGTTTAAAGACTGAGCTGGTTCTGTGGGATACTTTCACCACAACTTTACTGGGTTGCAGCGTGCAGGACCCGTTCTCCAGACTTCCCAGGCCATCAGCAGGCTGCAGGGCTTTCCCTCTTTGGGCTGCTCTGCCTCCTGCCATAGGCACAGATGACTCTGCTGTAGGGATGAAACCTCATTGTGAAGTTACCTAAATACCTGGAGTCCCTGTTGTCTCCTAGGACATCCCAGTTTCTCAGCTGGAGCGTGGAGGGCGGCTACCTTGTCCTTTTCAGAGGCACATGGCTGGTGTAAACACATCCAACAGACAGCATTGCATATGCTCTTGAAACAGCATAGCTCTGTGTTTAATGGCTGGGATTGTTTTGTAGAAAATATGGGCAGCATTAGGGTGCAGATTCAGTAGGTATTGCAGTACAATCTCAATTATACACAGTTTTTAAATGTGGAATCTTTTTGTCTGAATCACAGATGCTTCTAAGCTTCTAAGGTTCAGATAAGTCCTTTTCCCTGCCCAAGGATATGTGTTTTGTGTCGGGAAGTGGCACTAATTGCTTGTAAGTAGGGAGCAAGCTAAATTGCCTGAAATATATCAATCAATATGAAAGCAACAGCTAAAACTATTAAGAGACATGCACTCCATCTTACACAGAGAGAAATTATATGAGTATCGTGCAGCCCCAAGAGATGGCATGAAATGTTATTTATATTTGATTATTTCCTCCCTCCCCAAAAGACATGATGTTGTGGACACTGGCGTGAGTCATAGTTAACTTCCAGAATCCCATTAATCCCTTTGTTCTTCATCAAGTCACACATGCTTTGCTGATGGTTGAGATGATGAAAGGAGTTTTAGTTCACAAGACCCTGAACTTGCTGCACTTCTTCCTTTTACAGAGAGAAATGGAATTGCATCAGAGCCACAAAAAGTGCAGATTGCTCTAAAAAGACATATTTTACCAAAGCACTTTCTATGCCTGCTATCGTGGTCTGTAGTGGATTCATTGTTGACACAGCTCTGGATATTTATATTCCTTCAGGAATAGCACAACATGATTCTGAATGTCGTGTGGAGCTTGACAATAGGATTGCTACCAAAGGAAAGAACTCATTCTGAACCGTGTTCTGAATTTCAATCTGCACACAATGAACTTTCACATGAAGGCTGATGGGAAGTGAGAAATAAGATGCTTTTGATAATTGAGCTGAATTTTATGAAGCATTTTTTGAATCTTGTATTGATTAGTAACCAGTATCACTGAGATAACTCATTTCTAAAAGAATGTTTAAGTGAATTTGTAGTAATGATGCAGCATCTAATCTGCTTATAAGCGTCCATTCTTGGAATAAGAAATGTTTCTGTTTATTCAGCACAAGGTTTTAAATTGAGCAAGAGGGCATATATCACAGTTTCTCAGTTCCATTTTTTTCTTTGGCATTTGAGGTGTTTGAAATGTGCAACACCTATATAACTTGTGTGCATTATTTTGAAATACATTCTAGCATGCAGGAAAGTGTTTTTTCCAGATGGATGTATCAGGTGGTTTGGTGCCAGTGCCCCCAGAGATGCACCTGGCATGTACTGCTGGGGATAAGGGCTCTTGCTTGAAATAGCTTCCTATACATACCATCTTTTCACATTATACCCACTTCTAGCAGGAGTCTATCCCTGGGAACAAGTGGTGGAAGGGCTGCTAAAGTCTCCTCATGCTGCACAATATCACAGTTGCTCCAGCATGGCTGCTGCTGGATGAGCTCAGAGCCAAATACGGCCAGTGGAACTGAGGACAAAATGTTAAACTCTTCTCATATTAAGAAACGAGGCTTTTTGAATTTGCCCTCCAGACTGCACATGCACTTTTCACAGCTTCAGTGTACAGGAATCTCCCACACCATCAGGAGGGGGTTTTTTATCCAGGTCTTCACTCCCTCTTCCAGGACAAGATCCATAATTTGAGGTCATGCTGCTCCCCCACTCATGATTGTGAAAGGACAGGCTTGCTACCAAGAAAACCAGAAAGGACAAATCAATGTGCATGTCTAGGAGGTGGATTTGGAATCCTTCTCCTTTCACTAGGCACCACTAGGTAGGATCAAAATCCAACTTCTGTTTGCCTTCAGGGAACCTGCAGTACCTGGAGCTGTCAAAGCCACATCCTTCACTGCCTTCCTGAAAACCATCTGTGCAAGACAGACAATGGGCCAGGAAGAAAAAGAAAACTTCATCTGCCATGTAGGACTTCATTTCTGGAGTCGGGAAGAGTCTGAAAGCTCCTCAACAGGGAGCCTAGCAGATGTCCCCACTCATCTGAGACACCAGCCGTGGCACAGCTGGCGCAGCAAGAAGCATCACAGGTGATGCTGACCAGAGCCACAGGTTCAAACAACCCAATTTGTCACATCTCTGATTTATTTTAGTGTACAATTGAAACAAAAGATGTTGAACTGGGAGGAAGATTGTAGTCATAGTGATGATGAACAGCACAAGTGCACTTGAGCATATATTTTATTAGAGAACTATTGCTGTACATGTAGGTTATTTGCAGACTGACTCCTGTAGGCTATAAAATCTTCTAAAATATCACTGTCCTGCTGCTGGTTTTTGTTTTTGTTTTTGTTTTTGTTTTTGTTTTTTCCTAAATTAATGTAAGCTTAAAAGGTTTCAGTTAGAAAAATCTTCCCCCAACCAACACTTATGTGGACTTGGCTTTGTGGTTTTTAAAAAGATGATATAACTAGCCCTTTGAAAAAAACATCTGTTTCCCTTAAGCATTTAGATGATGAGTTGAAAAGCAGCTTACAAATACCTATGATGCTTAACTAACAATCCAATATAATTTTATCATATGCTCTTAGACATCTAAGAAGAAAACAATACAGCTGATTTGCTTCAGTTTTCTACAGATTGTTGTGAGAAAGAGACAAAGGCTCCTGTTAATGTATGCTGTCTAGAGGGAATGTGTGACATGACTTCCCAAGAAAGAATTAGAAGTGATATAAGTTATTAATAAACTAATTTTTATTTTTGGTTCAAAAAGTTCTTATTTTTATGGCTGGACAAATGAACATACATTTCTGATATTAAAAAGGCATTTTCCACTAGGAGAGAGAAATAAAGTAGTCCAGCACTACAACAGCATGATGTTGCTATTTCAAATGTCTTATTATCAATTTGAGCTGTCTGACTAATGAGATACAGCAAGAGCTATGTTTAAAAAATATATAATCTTTTTAATAATATAAAAATGCAATTAGAAAAGGAAATATAATATGCAATTAGGAGTAATTTAATATGAAGATATAAAAATAGATTATTCTCATATGTAGGCTTAAAGACTTATTTATAAATCTGTTGACTCATAAGATACAAAAGGCCAGTCTCATCTAGGAAAAAACCTGCATTTGGAGATACTGTGCTGCGCTTATCAATGTCCTGGCTGGATTCAGACTGGGATTTGCTAACTACTGTTTGTTCATCCAGCTACTGTTTATGTTTTGTGTATTGATACACAGGCTATTTTGGAAAAGCTGAACTTGGAAGACTAGGAACAAGGAAATTGAGGAATTACATCAGGAAGTTTAGGTAAGTCCTCACACTAGGATATGTCTGGTAATTTTTCACTAATGTCTTCACATGCCCTGGAATCTAGAGGAGCCTCATGTTTGAGAGAGTCCAGCATCCAGCAGTTTCCACTTTTGGGCTCTCTGGAAAGCCTGTCAACTTATTTTGAGGTCTAAATGTTGATGCTTTGCCAAAGTCTTCTTAAAAATCCAGTGCTTAGAGTCTACTTCACTTAAAATAAAAGCTGTGACAACGACCATTCTAATTCTCAGAGACATGCAGCTTCTGTTCAGCATCTTTCCACCACCCCTCAATTGCTCCTAACTTTGGTAATTTATTCTGGGTAGTAATGCTCCAATTATGGTTTCAGCACAGCAACATTTTCTTTTGAAGTGAATGCCAAGCTCTGTTGTGTTATTTTAAACTCTGCACGGCAAGGCACGAAGTAGTGAGCCCTTTATTTAAAACAACCAACATTTTTCATTGTAAAATGGCTTGTAGCAGTATTTAAGGAACTGTGCGTTCTCCATGATTTATTGTTTGGTGCCGGGGTTGGCCTTGAGTAAAAACCAGGATCCTTTTTTCTGGCTTTATAAAAACCAATAACAGGCAAGTTATCAATTTCCAGGCCCCTTGCCCCTTCCACATATGATTTGTTTTGTCCAACCTGAAAAACTGACAGAATCTCTTGAAAGGCTAGGAAACCACTTTTATGCTGTTCCAGCACTTCAAAAGTGCACTGTGCATGGAGGAGGGAGAGATGCCGAATAACCATCCCTCTTTTGCCATTTCAAATCACCCAGATGTTCCTTGGTTGATAGGATGTGTGCCCCAAATTGACTGTGCACAGTGACCTGCTCACTTCACTGAGCCCACAATTTCTCTAAGTCACATCTGAAGATGCAGAGATAAAAAATTGGCAATAAATTGTCAAGGTCAAGCAAGGTCACCACAAAGTCTGTGTTCACATTAGCAGGTATTGCAGCCAGCAAGAGAAGATCTGTAAAGCAGCTGCTTCTGAGGAGCTTTCATCCTTGTAATATGCATTTTAGGACATCTTCCTTCAGCCATGTTAAAGTTGGTCCCAGGAGCACCACATCTATTGGCATCTGGACTGCACTTTCCAGTTTAGTTTCCTGCAAAAGGAAATTCATGTGCTCAGGGACCCCTCCATAATGGAATCAAAGCAGGACCATTAATGAGGACTGGGAGATGCTCTCTGGGACTGTGCTACTGATCCAAACTCAGTAAGATAGATACACCCAAAAGAGAGTAAATGTCTGTGTTTTCTGTGCCTGGAAGGGGTCATTTCTCTGCAGGGAGGTTTGCTGCCTTTTTCTCCACAGGGAGCTGTGCTTTCAGGAGGAAGATGATGAAAATACAATGCTGAGTGAAGAGCTGTGGATCTGTGGTTCCCACGCTGCATTGAAGTGCTGGGCAGATGTGTAGACGTGAGGAGAGAAGAAGGCTAACCTTTACCAACAACACAATAGCTTAAATTATACCAGTATGAACATTTGCTTTACTCATTTAATATTTATTAACAACACAATGTGTGAACCCACATAAAGTAAATGGCACAACTTGTGAGCTTTGCCCCATTTCGAAGGCAATAGTAGAAAAGGCTCAGTGTACTGCTATGCATTTACAGAACACTATTATTGATCACCCTACAATGCAGAATTACACAGCAGAATTGTATCAATTTATGTTTAAAGAGTTGTTCTGCTAGGCCTGATCATCATGTTTCCATTGAAGCCAAAGCCCAGCTGACAGGAAGCACAAATAGGTGGCAGCTGCAGCTGTGGCTAAACCCTGCTTTGATTTTGAACTAACTATTCCAACACCCTTCACCCCAAGCTCTGCTTCCAACATCACACAGGCCTGACTCTGACAAAAAGGAGCATGGTCTAGAGAACCAGCACTTATCAGTCACCATAAAGTGTTTCTGAAGTGGAAGTTCCTTTTTACTTGAAGCAAAAGTTTTCACAGCCTCGTGCAACACTTCACTAATGACTCTGGCTGATATTGTGAGATGCTAATTATGAAAATGCTTATGTGATATACTCATACTAAGACTGCAAAAAATAAGCAGATATATTCTTGAAAGATCTCATGCAGGGGCTAAACGACAGGAAACCTGACACACACCTCCTACATAAACTTTACTTTTTTCATTTGCCTGTAGAGTGTAATCCTGGATCACCAGTTCCTTTCTTTCACTTTCTCTTCCTGCCCTTGAACTTTTACAGTTGTAGAGCTCAAACACTGCAGCCTATTTATTATTTATCTTACCATGGCACTTTGGGAAAGAAGCTCAGCTTTTCATTCAAGCCCTTGAAAAACAGGACAAAAACATTTCAAGCAGAAATCAATCACTTCTTTTCATCGCTTTTGGGGTGCTTTGGCCTTTCAGGGTTTTAACAGTGCAATTGTCAATGTTGTTTAGCAGCTCTCCCTTCATGCTGGCAGTATCTTATCTGAGCCAGTTTTAAGCTTTGCTTAATTTTTCAGGTAGTACTTTGCCACACAGACTAAAAAATCTGATCTTGGTTTTGACAGTATATCTATGGGATGATTATAAAATACTGCAGGTGTGCAGGAAAATCCATTTCCCCCCCACGTTAACTCCTTGTTCAGTCGTGTGCCAGGCCATGACACCAGCATCAACATTTCTCTGCTCCCAGCTTCTAAAAAAGTTTTTGAATTTGACTTTTCAGATTATATTTGAACTTTATTAAACTCTTATATAGGGGCTCCATAAGTTATTTAATGCCTATATTAAGGGAATTTACTTATCTTAAATTTATCAGCTTCAGGTAATTTTGATTTTTACTTATTGATTTTAGGCTACATGTGAGTTAAAAATACAGACCAGAGAATTGGAAAGAAATTGAAAACATGTACAGAGTGAAGGTGCCCAGGTGCTGTATGGAGTGGTGAATCCTAAAGGAGCTCCACAGTGGAGCTGGTGTATCCCAAAGGACGGCAGCCTGTGGGTAGGACCTCACTCTGCAGCAGGGAGACATTGTGAGGAGGAAGGAGTGGCAGAGAGGAAGACTTATGGACTGACTGCAGCCCTCATTCCCTGTCCTCCTGTGCTACTTAGAGTTGAGGGGAAGGAAGGGAATTCAGAGATGAATGAGCAAAGTTTGTCCTGGAAAGAGGTGGGGGAAAACTGTAGCTCTTTTCTTTGTTTCTCAACATCCACATCTATTTTATTTGGTGATAAATTAAATTAATCTCCCTTGAGTTGCCTGGTTTGCTTGTGATAACTGGTAAGTGATCCCCCTGTCCTTGTCTTGACACATGAGTTATTTCAATCTAATTTTTCTCCCATCCTGTTGAGTAGGGGGAGTGAAAGATCTGCTGACTGTGTGACTGACAGCCCTCCAAGGTCAACTCACCACAACCAGAAAGCATCCCTGTCTGACTGGAAGGGAGCAATCAGAAAATTTTAGGGAGCTGAGACCTAAATCATATGCTGTCACGAAACCAAATGCCTTCTGAGTTCATGGGAGTTTGATGTAGCCTTGAGACTATGACTGGAAATACAGTCATGCTCTATAATCCAACCTCTGCTATCTGCAGAGCATGTCATGTATTTTAAGATGAAATAAAGAATACATTAGGTTTACCAACAGAGGCTCAGTTGAAAGATTTAGTGTTTCTTACAATATGCACTGTGAAAAATCTTAAGAAACCTAAGGGGGAAACCTTGCAAAAGCCTTTGGTAGGATCAGTCAGTTTCCAGCTGAACTGAACCTCAGGTAGGCTATTTCCATTCTTCTAGGACAGAAAGGCTCAGTGGTGGCTGACAAGCTTTGTGACTTTGTGAAAAATTCAAGAGCAATCCCTCTTGCCAGGACTCTGTGGATGTGATGGCAGATGGACAGAGCTGGAACAGAGGCTGCTCAGTAAATCCTCAGCAGCAGGGGAAGGGGGCCAGCAAGCACCAGACCCCTCGAGGATCCAGATGTAGAGCAAGCCCACCACAATTCCTCAGCAAATCCTGTTTGCCTTCCATGTGTGACTTCTCCTGTAATTTCTTCATCTCACCATCCCTCAGTAAGCAGTATATATCCTGGAATTGCTGCCTTTATTCCAAGGACTCATAAGGTTCAGACTCAGATTTTAATTACCACACACAGAAAATGTGTTTACATTTGTTTGCTTACTTTATACTTGACTGTGTTTCATCTCTGCTGGAAACCTAACTTTTCTGTCAGTAGGATAGTTCTGAATCCTCAATGCTGAGTCAGAAATATTGCACTTAGATATGAGTCATCATTAATTTTATAATTTTAGATCAAAAGAAAGCAAACCCATCCAAATTTTGTGGCTTCTGTGGTGTAAAAAATTATAATAAATCTGGAGTCAGTTTATGCACATACTTTAAGAAAGTTGTGGAGTTTTCTGAAGGTTCTAGGTCATATGAGATGCAACTTTCTTTAGCTGTTTCTATCTTCATATTTTAGAAACTTGTATTTGTGAATAATTAAGCTACTTAAATTAACTCTACGCCAGCCAAAGCAGCTCAACCTTTTATCCACTTTTATATGAAATGTCAATCATCTCTTCTTTCAGTGGATGAAAACTGTTATAAAACCTTCTCTGGACTGGCACGACTTTGTAAGATTATGAAGAATATCCTCCTTGTCTTATCTGAAACAAAGCCATTTATTCTGAAAATGTAGATGTGTATTATACTTTTTGTGAACTGACACATAACAACACAAGTATCTTTTATATTCAGGGAGATAATGATATTCTCCTAACCATGTGCAAGTTGTACATATTTTGCTTACAGACTAAGACAGTATTCATCTTAAGAAATGAGAATGTAATACAAAATCAATAAAAAGTATGTAAAGATTACTGATATCTGAAAGTAAATTTTAACTGCAACCAATTACTTCACAATAACAGTGACCCTTTCACATACTTTTTAAAGACAATAGGGCAAGCAGGCTAGAACTAGTAAATAAAATAATAAAAAATCCACTCATATTTCTATTCTGGATCAGCATCAATACCTGGTGCCAGAAAATCACATTACATTTAATTATTCTCTAATGGATTTCATTGCAGAGAGAAATTATATATGCATTTCCAGGTTTAGGATGTTTTTCTTTCTAATTGTCATGACATTCAGAATTTAAATACAGAAAATTTTATTGCATAGATGCACAAGTTGCTACTGACTGCCATTTCAGCTGCCTGAGTAAAGACTGTAGCTTTTCAGGGCTCAGCTGGCAATTAGTACCAGAATTACACTTAAGTGCACAGCTATGCTGGCAATTTACATCAACTCTGCAAATCATTTCACATGCTGCTAAGGCATTTCTTTTCCATGTCACTCCTTAGGCATAATCCATATCATTCTTCTGATTGTTGGAATTGTTTTATTCTCTGCAAATTGTTCTGGTTTCTCCTCTTGACCCCAGTCCTGGTCAGAGAAGAAGAAGTGGAGCACTAAGATCAAGTGGTGCCTGATATTACCAGTTTACCAGTCATGTGGTGCATGATAATTTGGCTTGACAAAAAAGAAAGATGTGTGGACATATGAAGAAAATCTATCCTGGTAACTGCCCAGAGGCATATTCCGACTCTAGAGTATATGTGATATGCTTTTACAAAGAGACAAGCCATCTCTGGTTTGCCATGAGGAAATAATGTAGACCAGGGTCACTGTTATGGAGCAGTCGATGCATGATAATTTCTTATCCTTCAGCAAAGTATTTCCAAATCTGTAATCTTCCCTCTCAAGTACAGCAGCTGCCAATTCCCACAAACATCAGCAAAACTCCCTGCAGCAACTGTCTCTGTACTGATACCTGCACTCCTGCACAGAGTAATGGGGCAGGAAGCTTGAAATGAAGAGAGCAGGCTTGCTGGCACGTGGGAGGAAGGTGGGGAGGGTACAGAAAGTAGTGTTTTGGATGTGTAAAATGGAAGAGGAGGCTATGAAGGTAGGAATATGCAGTAAAGAATAATAAAGAACCCTTGGGGCTTGGAAATGGTGGCATGGAAGTGGTGGCATGCAGTTGGAAAACAGGGTTTGGTGGATGCTCTGCAGAGTGGTATGGACTGATGTGGCTTCTGATAGCCAGAGGGGTTGAAAGGGATACAATAGCTTTAGAGTTGGGATCAGAGCAGAGAGTAACACTGGGGTGTTGTCAGGCATATATGTCGGGGACTGGAAATAAAAGTAACTCTGAATCCCATACATTCTCCATATACATTTTAGAAAACAGATCTTTCATCTCTGGACAAAACTGAAGCAATGTGGACCCATCCTGGTGTCTAGAACACCGCTCAGGGAGTCAGGGTCTTCCACACCCTCTCCCATGCAGAGCAGCTGTGCAACCTTGCTCCAAACTCCTCTAGGATGGGACTTTCTTGCTCCCTTTTGTTTCTCACTGGTTAAATTGCACTGAACAATTACACGCATCCTGGCCAAGGAGAATATTCTAGCTATAGAAAAGACAAGTTACCCACTGTCAGCAGGAGCCGGACACTGGATTCTAGTCTTCCATCTCCCTTCTGACCATTACATTTTTGGTGTTCCTCCAGATTTTGAATAAGAGAATGGACAACACCCTCTAAATGTTGTTTTGCACTTTCTTTTTTTATTGTAGAAAGGGCTTACTCTCTTCACATTAGGCTTAATATATTTGGGGTCAATGAAACCCTAAATCCCTGCAGTCCAGCGCTGGGTAGTTAAAAGCCAAGGCTGGTGCAGCTTAAGAGACTTCAGTGTTTCCTTCCAGCTAGAAGTGACTTCTGGCCCTGCTCTTGGATACTCTTATCATGTCAAGGAGGGAAAATACAGCAAGTGGAAGTGAGGACATTAGACATTATTCTAGCTGCAAATTAGGTCTGTTAGCAATCAATGTCCACTGGGAAGATGCCCTTGAACAGACAGGCCACATTGAACCATCATTATGCTGGGCAGCAAATCCTGAGTCTTCCAGGTAAGACTGGCTCTTTTACAGCCCAGGTGCCTTTCACCTCTGTAAGTGCTGCTGTATGAAAAGTAGCACCAAATAGTTCAGATCTAGTAGGACTTTGAGGAAGGGGAACCTTCACAATAAAGATGTCATTATTAATGTTTTAAAAGAAAAGATTATACACTTGAGAGAACTAAATCACCAGTTATACCAGCTTTATTAAAACTCACAGCATGCTGAACTCCCAGATTAGGAAATTAGATCCCTGCTAGTGTTTACACATATTATTTTTAATGAATATAAAGAATATTTTGTTTCTACATGATTAGAGACAAAATGGGACAGACAGTGTGACAAAACTGATGAAACAATTATTACATTACTTCAAGGGACAAATGTAGGCACGCTTTCAACTGCTTCCTTCTTAAGGTGATGGCAAATGGGAAAGCCAAAGGTCCTTAAGGAAAGAGAATACTTTTTTTTAAACCTTAACGCATATGGAAATCTACAGTTTGGTGCAGCAGTGTAGATTTCAGTCTGAGGTCTAACACCAACTGTCTCATTTAAGACAATATTGAATCTAATCTCTCAAAAGGTGCCAGTTAAACGTCACACATATTTGCACATGCTTTCAAGGCTTTCTTACTCACAGCCCTTTGTAAGCACATTTTTGTCTTTAAAAGTACAGCCAGACCTCATACATTTCCTGCCCAAGAATATCCTATATGAACATTTTAAAGTGCTGCTACTTGCTTTTCATTCCATATGACAGTAAATGTAATAACCTTTTCTGGAGGCAATGGCAAGGTGCATGTCTGTGCAGTGGTGAGAACTTTCTGACAGTGTTGCTGAGCTCTCATTTTCAACCAGTTTTACACAATTCTCATTTCTAAGACTTATGTGCATAATGACATAGCAGTAGAATAAATCTAATGTAGGCAAGCAAGAAAGCTTTCTCTGTGCTCTTAATCATTATACAGTCTCTGCTACACTGACAACCGCAGTATAAAGTTCATTTCTTGAAGGTTACAAACAGCTAACCTATTCATACAGATTTTTCTTTGACAAATCTGGTATTTTTAGAGGATACATATTTTAAAACAGGGCCAAGGACCATTCTTTGGCTGCATGAGTACAGATGACACAAAGTGCTTCATCTCCAGATGACTCTTTCTTCTTCCCTCAAAAGAGGGGTTTTGTCTGAACTGCCATTGAAGGATTTGGCACAACTGGAATCCTGTGTTCCACTTTGGGCCCCTTACTACACCAAGGACCCTGAGCTGTTGTAGCATGTCCAGAGAAGGGCAGTGGAGCTGGTGAAGTGTCTCTGGAGCACAAGTCTGATAAGCAGTGACTGAGGGAGCAGGGGGTGTTTAGCTTAGAGAAGAGGAGGCTCAAGGGGGACCTTGCCACCTGAAAGGAGGCAGTGGCCAGGTGGGGGTCAGCCTCTTCTCCAAAGAAACAGCAACAGGACAAGAAGAAATGACCTCAAGTTGTAGCAGGGAAGGTTTTGATTTAATACTAGGAAAAATTTTTTCACCAAAAGGGTGGTCAAGCACTGGAACAGGCTGCCCAGGGAAGTGATGGAGTCACCATCCCTAGAAGTGTTCTAAAGCCATGTGGATGTGGCACTTAGGGACGTGGTTTAGTGGTGGACTTGGCAGTGCTGGGTTAACAGTTGGATTTGTTCTTACAGGTCCTTTTCGACCTAAATGATTTTGCTATCTATGGTTACTTCCAATGCTTCATGTTGAATACTTAGCATTTATTTATGCAATGCTATTTCCTCTAATTTTTGATTGAGTTTCTATTGCTTTGAAAGAAATTGAATCAAGTTAATAGGAAATTTTGTATTTCAGTGTTTGTTTCAGTTCATTAGTCATCCCAAAACAGAGTTGCCTTTCCAGTACTTGTCTCATGATGGTTCTGCAAGGTATTGTGGGGGTTGAACACCTCTCACTTCACGTGCAGTCCATTCATGCTCCAAAAAGGATAGTAGCAAGAATTCAAGCTTGAATTTAGCTACCACATCCAATGCCTTAGCCTGGGCTCCAGTGTGTTTTTCAGGAGTTGGGTATTAGTCAAGTAGGAGCTCAAATCTTGGCTTCACCTTAGTTTTATGCATATCCTCTCAGAGATATATGGAAACACTGAAGAAGAATCCGTTCAGATGTGTTCAGGGATTGTGACAGTTGCTTTTAGTGGTACTTCAGTAGTAGACAACACCTAGTTGCTTTTTTACTCCTTTAGTCACAACACAGGATTGTGGCAGGGGCTGGGTGTATCCAGATATGTTTCCACAGCACGGGAAATATTGGTTGCCTTTGAGCTGCTGCAACCACCTCTAAGAGGTCTTTGCAAACAAGCCAAACATTAATTTTAATTTAAAGCATTAATTAGATAAGCCATTAGAGGCTGGAGGGGCATAAGCCATTCCCCCATTTCTGTCCTGACTGATCCTAAGCATACTGATGTCATTGAAAGTCTTTTTATTGATATTCAGTGAACTTTGGATTAGATCCTGGCTATAGTTCAGTTATGGCAGACAGTAATGACATTATGTTTTTGTGATGATGTCATGTCATTATGCAATATTGTAAACATAATGTAATAGCAGTGAATGCTGTTTGCACTTTCAGCCTAAGTACAAACATATATAAAATGAACACTGCATCTGGTCCACCCTGCTTTCTCTCATAGCCATAATATTCCCATGCCACAGCAGTAAAACTTTGCAATTCCCTTTAAAAGCCTGTGGACTCTTTGACTCCATTACATTTATAAGTAGCAAAGTGTTCATGTTGTCTGCAGTATAGCCTTTGCCATTTTAAATATTGTGCTTTCACATTTTGTGTTCTGATTTGTTACTTTCTCAATGTTCACTAAGCCTTACTTTATAGTATTTGATATATAGAACTTGCTCAATATTCCTCTTTTAAAATTCTTATTATATAGAGGTTTCTCTCCTCTCCCGCATTGTCTTCATTTTCATCACTGCTGTCAAACTTGTAAAAAAAATAATTAATGCGAACCAAGGATTGAGACTGCAGATATGGTATAGCAATATAACAAGTCACACTTTGCATATATTTTCTTAGGCAGATTCAACCCTTCTGCTTATCATGTAATGCTAAAGGGATTTTGATCTGCTTAACCACTGTGAGGCATGACAGTATGTATTGTAGTTCATGGTTATGGTCCAGCACTTATATAGTAAGGCAGATCACACATTATTGTTGAAAAGGTAGGTATGCTATGTCATATGCCCTAAAATCTTCAGACTCACCAGCCCCACTGAAGAATGTGCAGGAGATGCTTTTCTTCCACTACCTCAACTACGAAGTCCTAAAATTCTCTTTCCTATGCTGGTGCCCTCAGCAGAACAGAAAAAATAAAGTAAATTGCCCCTTCCTGTTGCCCCTGCAGCTGGTTTTAGAAGGAGAAGGCTGTGAAAGCAGTGCAGGAAAAAGTGGGTAGGGAAGAAGACAGAGAATGCTGTGCTGTGAAAGATGTAGGATGAAGTTAATCTGCGGCTTAAGCCTCTAACATCATCTTATCTTCTTAGAAAACAGTGCAGTTGACTCCACAGGGAGTTCACTACAGCATTGAACTTCACAACTCACTGCTCAGCACAGCAGAGTGTGGCATACTTGAAGGAAAAGTGGGCTAGAATTGGCAGATGTAGAAGAAAATCCTTCCAGCATCTCAAATCCATCTATGCTTTATCCTTCTGGTAAAGGAAAATATAAGGAGTCATTGCCAATGCAACACAATCATTTCTTGAATGTGGAAGATGCTAGAACAAATTCAAATTAGGAACTGTTCATTTTGCTCACCTTTTCAGCAGTGCATAAGAAAAGAAAGATGTTAAATCTAGGCTCTCAGTGAGGGAAGGCACAGTTCAGGGACTGGTCACAAGCCACAGGCTTATTCTCACTGCTCCTTGGTGATGCTCAGGCACTGCGTCTGCTGCAGGCAAAGAAAATTGTATTTCTAAAAGCTACCACTGTTAATCTCTCCTTAGAAAAGTTCATTAAAATAACCCTCATTAATCTTTTAATGAACTCCTTTAGAATTTTTCAAAGGGAACATGTATCTTCTGCAGGAATTTATCTCTAGTACATGGTCAGGGTCAGTAGTATAATTCAGTTTTCTTTTGCTTTAAAAAAGTTATGCTTCTCTTTAGTTTTCTTACTATCTTTATTATCATATATGCTGACTTAATTTTTTATGTGTAGTTTTAAAGAAAATAACTGACAGGTATATAATTTATATATTTAATTCTACATTGGATTTATTTGTCTTTCATGTCTCCCTGTAATTTTAATAAGTTTGGGTGTGAAAAATATAGTTCTCAAATTTCATTAGAATTACGATATTGCAGAAAGTGATAGTAGAGTTACCTCAGTCAAATTATATAATACAAATTATTTTTCAGATTATTTTTCAGTTCACAGTTTTTTTTACAGAGCTGTGTTCAAAAGACACAATTAGATAAATACATTTCTACAAAAACTTGAGATTATTCAATTTCTGTTCAAATTAAATGCAAAATCCTTCTCAGTGACTATTGAGGAATTAGATGGCACTTTCTTCTTACTATTACAGCATCTGCCATTCCTTTCTTGACATAACTGATGGAATTGATGGGGTAAAATCAGCTGTCCTTCAGCAACACTATTTTTCCTGCTTAGAAGAGGAGAACATGGGTAACTTGTAACTGTTATTAATTTTTTTTCTAGTAATAACGAATCCAGTTGGTACTTAAGCCAAACACATACCCATTACATCAGCAGCCCATTAGCAGATGCTAACAGGCAGCACATTAACTTACAGAGGGATAATTATGTTCAACCAGTATTAATGGATAAGGTGTAATTAATACGAAGGTCAATACAGCATGTGTAAGTTTTAGCAATGCCCACTTTTAGCATGTCAGGAAAAAAAGGGGCAAAAAAATCAGTTGCACTGGATGGTTGCCCCAAGGAAGCCATTAAGAAAAAAGAAGTAACTCCAGAAGGAAAATCAAACAGACTGAGCCTTAGAAGAACTCATAGAAAGAAATCAAACTGCTTCACACAGAGGTAGAAACACCTTGCTTTACAATATAGTTCTTTCATGAAGACAGAAATTGTAGAGATCTTTTGCATATGATCCTTGGTCAAGAGTTCTAGTGTGCTGGGGAAACTTTCTGCTTGTCTATGGCCATCAGCCAATCTATTTTATTTTAAACTGACAGGTTTATTAGCCTCATAACTAGAGAAAACAAGAATGCTCATGAGAAGAGATAGTGAATATTCCCACTTTGGATTTATGAGATTTTTCAAGAAAAGGAGAAAAAATACTATATGCTCACCTGAAAAGTCACTTGCCAAATCTCAGAATCATAATGGGCTCATTCACTTGGATGTTGTTGATTATTTAACTGCTGGCTTGTTCTATGTGGGGATATATATATATATATATATATATATATATATATATATATATATATTTGGATATAGACATAGATACAGATATAGATACAAATACATATATATATAAATACATGCATGCGTGCTATTCATATGGGCAGCACTACAAGTGTAATTAAAGATGTTTCCTACAGAGCAAAAGAGGGAACAAAGTCCTTTTGATATATCCTATGAAATGGAAGGGAGAGGAGATTCTGCTGCTGATTGCTCCATATATGGTCAGGTTAAAGGGCTTACTTATGAAGCAACTTCCCAATGATGTGTGCTAGGAGGACTTTTTTAATGAATACGAGGACTAAAATTTTTTCAGCAACTCAGTTTTTAAGCACATACTACAACTGTCAGGTGACTTACTAGGAATAGCTGTTGCTACTGCACTAATGTGACTGCTTTTTCAACAAAGCTTGTGAAGTCATGGTTGCATTTGTGACATTGTGACAAGAAGCAAAGAAAGATTTTATTTCATATAAATTCAATTTTATTTAGATATTTACAATACCTGGTTAAGTGAGTGTTCTAGCTAAGACTATAGACATTAAAAAAACCAAAATAAAATACAAAGGAATAACCATTTGGAAATCCAGTCATTATTTTTATTTTATAGCTTTCTTAGCCCAGGTAAGTATTTGAAGCTCTCAAAAGATATAATTTTAGATTGTATCTGGACAGCAACCTGAAAACCATAATTTGGTTTTTATTTCATTTGGTCACACACTCCATAAGTGAAAGAATAACCATTCTGGCTGTTATTAAACAGGATTAGCTTAAAAATTCTTTGATTAATTCTCAGGTATTTCACAAAAGGCCTTACATTCCTTGGTATAGATCTATAAATCCTGAGTTTATGGCTGAGTCCAGTCTACTTGATGAGTTTATATGATCCATTACTCCTTATTCAAGTCCTGAAAAATTAAGTGCCCTAGAACAGCATTCTACATTACAATTGAAAACCATGCAAACAACCATACCTCTCAACTTTATTGTTACTGGGCAGAATCTTGTATCAGGATGCTACAATGCATTTCTAAATAATGCATGAAATTGCCTCATTTGAACTATTTCCAGACCTTTATGCTGTCAGAATCCAACAGTCTCTCACTAAGTTCTTTTGGATATTTCACACAAGGAAGGTTTAATGCTTTAACACATAGTTTGCTTATTTGATGTATTTGACTTTAAATGCCACTTGGGTTTTGAAGCATGAGGCAGCAACATGCAGAATAAACAGCTTAAGCATTCTACAGAATTTGGAACACATGGTTAAAACCCCCAACAAAGAGCACACCCATTGCTGGTCCCTGTGAGCTCACTGTCACGAAGCAGAGCTACTCCTTTGAAGTGCTCAGTGGCCTTTGCCATGGGACCTCCTGACTTTCCCTTCTAGGTCATGGTAAACCAGGACTCAGGAAGCTGCAGACTGTTCCTGCTCTGCTAGGCTTAACAGGTACATGGAGGCTTAAAGGCATGAGTTTGGTATTTTTCTGATTTTTTGACATTTGACTTTTCAATCCAATTGTCCTCTCACACCAGTATCTCTGTACAATTTAAAATTTACATTGCAGTAATACTCAGAGGAACCAAGTACCTTTGTAACCTCATTGTATTAGGCACTGTCTGAAAGCTCATGAATATACATTTCAGGTCTGTAATCTTAGGGAAGAAGTGACTAGGATATAGATTATGTGTAGACCATATTATGCTAAATGTATGCATTTGCTTCCTAGGCACTTTCTTATTTTCTCTTTTGCAGAACATTATTCCTCAGCACTGAATTTCAATCCAGTATATGTGCAGAAGTTCATTTTTTTTAGTTTCATGGGCTATCAAGATGCATTATTTCTGGAAAATTACCCGTGTTTTTCAAAGGAAAAGATAAAAACTAAGAGTCCTTTCTCATTTTTTTAAGGACCTGGCATTTTAAAGCAAGTGATAGTGCAAATTGTATTTTCCAGAAAGATACATTCCTCAATAAACTTCTTGATCTGGATCAATTCTCCTTATACTCTAATGGGTGGCCAGGAGTCTACAATATCAAGTACAAATTCGTAGATTAAAGTCCAGTGACTCTAGCCAGTAGTCAGTCTGCTTCAGCATCACCCAACAGCCAATTAAGCCAAGTGATGCCTCTGCCTGTGATGTCCAAGGCAGCCTATCTTCCTCAACCTGTCTTTAGTCGAGACTAACTTCCTTAAACCAACAGAGACTAAACATAACAAGCAAAGGTCCCACTGCCGCATTTGTCCAAGGGAATAGAAGTTGAATGTCAGAGACATTCAAGCTCCTCTGTCATGCAGTCTTCTCTAGGGCATCTTTTCATTCATGCAGCTTCAATGATGACTGTTTTCAACATCCTATTTTCTGGTTTGTGATACACCATCCTCACCCATAGGTTTCCTCTCTTGGTCTCCATTTCAATTACTTTCTCACAATTTTTCTTCTCTAACAATAGTTTTGTTCTTTCCCGTGTCCCACATCTTTATCCAATAAACCCTTAAATTCAACACAAACAAAAGCTGACCTCAGCACTCCTTTCCCCACTTCCTATTCTCTGTATCTAACGACAGGGTCACATTTTTGCTTTAGAAATCATATGGGTGAACTCAGTTGGGGTCAGAACCAAAAAATAGAGATGCTATTGAGTTGCACAGGAATTATCAGCTCCAAATAAGACACACTACCAAAGACACATATTATGAAAATATAGTAGGGATGGGTTGAGGGCAAAGACTTAGGAGTTAAACTTTTCTGCCCATTTCACTAAAGCACAGAGCCCAGGGAAAGCTGAGAAGGGAGAGCCGGGAAGCTGCTCCACAGCTACAGCTCTCCTGGGCTGCCTCCCAGACACAGATAAAGTGGCCAGTCCTGGTTTACAAACTCCTGGCCTCTAAAAGGTGAAAGGTGACCTCATGATGCCTGCCAGCCCACTTCTGGTCATTTAATCAAACCTCCTGAGCTGAGTCAACTATGAAGTGTGTCTGGTGGAGATGCACTTTGTAACCCTCCCCTTTGCCTACCTGCAATGACACTCTGGTCATTTTTCCAGGCCTCAGAAACTCCCCCTGCACCACCAATCTTTTACTCTTACCACACAATCTTGAGTGTGTCCCTGCAATGTTGGGGACTAGCCCCATGAGCAGTCTTGGAGGCCTTCCTGCTCTGGCCAAGTTCCTAAAGGGAATCTGAACACCAGCTTCCAGTCCCCCCTTTTGGTGTCACCAGCAATCTAGAGGATCAAGAACTCCATTGCCTCCTCCAGATGTTCAATGGCACAGTCCCCATGTCCAACCCCTGGGGTGCTGCCTTTCCAAGGGCACTACCACCCCTCCTCCACTCTCTTTGGAGACCCATCAGCTGGCCCCATCAGTGGCTGGGAACACAAGGGTGGAGGCAGCCCCCTTTGTGGTGTCACAAATGGTTGAGGAGAGGGAAGAAGCAATTTTCCCTGCCCTGCTGGCTCCCGCCTTGTTCACAGCTGGCTGATGCCTTTGCCACAAGGCACTTGGATCTGCTGGCTGAGCCTAGGGGAGTTCACTGCACTATGGGCACCAACCTCCCCTTCTGTGTGACACACCTTGGGTTGACAGCTAGATAGAAGTGCTGAAGTCTCTCAAAATGGAAAGAATCCTGGCAAACATAAGTAATGTAAAATGTAGGGTGAAACCCACATAAGATCAGACAGACATCAATTATTTTGGCTATGAGGCTTTAGGAGAGCATACATCCCACACTCATTAGCCTGAGGCTGTACCTATACCCTGCTAGCCTGAGTGAGAAATCATCACACCAGACTGCATCTACAGAAGTGCTAATTCATGTCTGGTTGCCTGGGAAATTTCACTCTTTCTTTCCATGCAAGCACATTAGTCCTAGCTGTTATTTCCTCTGCCTCCCTGGTACTGGTGGAATTTACCAATTCAGGGTCTGAACTCAGATATGGGTAAAAAACCAAAGAAACAAAACCAATCAGGCTGACTCAGAAAAGAGGAGAACCTGAACTTTTACCCATCAGGTCAGAAATTCCATGTAAGACCTATACAATCTGCCTCACTGAAATGTCTCCAAATCTTATACATTTACATGAAAATTTTGGCTTTGATAAATAGAAATTTGTAATGAAAATAGCTTATGATTGTAAATACAACTTAGCCTTTCTTCACTGATTCCTGATGAGCTTCTGTGGCTTGTAATGTTTTCACCTTAATGTTCCATTAAATTAATGGGTTAGTCCCCACCCCAGCTCCGTTACAGAGTAAAGTGCAGCCAGCAAATAGCTTCACTTCTATGGCACTAAGCAGGTCACAAAGCCAAAAACAAAGTTGCATGAGATCCAGAAACAAGGCAATAGCTGTTCCATAAACCCACTAAAGTCAGAATACTATTTACTATGGAGATGGTTCCCATACTCAGGGGCAGTGCAGAACTTTTAAGTGACCAAACCTGTCCTACCTCTGGCTTGTATCCTTGCAGAGGCTGCTGCACATCTTGCCACTGAGATGACCCCTGTGTGTACAGAACAAAGGGGAACTCCCCAAAGGAGCTTTTTCAGGGTGTCCAGGAGATGATGTGTCTCTCTCAACCTGAACCCACTTCTCTGGGGCAAGTTTCAAGGGCTATTTTTATTCTGCCTGAATTCAGAGTAGAGCAGCTGTGATGTAAACAGTAAGCAGCATGAAACACCTGCCTGAAAGAGTTCACACTCTAGCCTTCAAAAATTTAAATAGCCTCCCAAAATTTAAAGAAATTTTGAGTAAGTTAGGCTGCTGTAAAAAACATGCAGGACATCACTCCTTTTCAATAACAGAGACACAAACATATCCCATACTTGCCCTTAAAGTGGTTTCCATGATTTGACTCAGTGGTTCTTACCCTGATTACAGCATGAGAAGTGGATTGTGCCTACAGCCCTCCACCGTGTCCTGAAAGAATCATGTTTGAAATGCTTACTGTAAGGAAATTGAAGTGCAAGTATTTTCTTCATATTAATATTATTTAAAAGTGTAATTGGTAATGTTAGTGATGGTTTTCTCCTTCAATTAGCAATGTATAATGCAACTTTAACTACAATTTAATTACATTATGAAAGCAGAAGGTATTTTTTGAAAGCTCTTGAAATTTTTTTCTCTTGCTCCTAGGGAATTAATCCCATTAGTATTAATAGTTTATCTGCCTAAAATCCTCATATATTATGAGGACTGAGCTAAAAGTTTAACTATTCCTAAAAATTGTAATGCTTGTAAATTAGACATGTTCTACTAAATCTTAGAGACATAAAAATGGAAAAAGATGTATGGAATTTCAATGTGGTTTTAGCCTGTGAGAGAAACTGGACTTTTATTTATCTTAAGAAATATTGCAGTAATGTAGATGATCAATTTTATCAAACTGAATATAGCTAGTATACACTCTCAGGGAAGATTTTGACATTGACAGAGAGCACCTCTTTCCTGCTCAGAAAAGAAGCATTCTTATTTGCACTTCTCAAGAAAATGAGCTGTTTTTCTTCTCCCCTTCCTGCAACAGGAAAGTTTCTTCACCTTAGCTCCTTCATGTTCAGATTTAGATTGTCACATGTCACATTCTTCAGTAGGGAGGTGTCAAAAAAGTGGCTTTTGATCCTTGTCATGACTGATGCAGTTCACCTCTCAACGCAGCTGTTTCAGGCTGTCATCTTAGGCAGATTTGGTTATACATAGGTCATGGTCCCAACTAATCTGTGGGCTAGAGATCCACATGTACAGAAAAAATAAATAAAGGAAGTCCAACAAAAAATCATGAATTTCTGATGTAACTATCTTACTTTTAAAAATAGCTCAAAAGGTAAGAAACGAGATCCCAAAATTCATTCTGAGCTAACCTGCAGTGAAACTCAGATATCCATAGCAGGCTGTAACCAGGTCACTAGCAAACCTGTTACATCCCTTCAGAGGAGAAATCCTTGAAAAAACACCAGATGCAAAAGATCAGCAATGTGTTATGCAAAGTGGGAAATGAAACTCCAGTGAAAATTTCCGTTTCCTTTAAATGTGCAATATGCAACTGGATGTTTTGAGCATGAGTATATTTGTGTTCTGAGTCCAAACTTTGGGCACAAACATTGAGTTGTAGAAGCAGGGAGTAAAGAAACAAACACTGCAACTTTCTCAGAAAAAAACTGTGGTTAGCCAGCTTTGGATTCCCTAGCTGAGATCAGCTAATGTTAAGAGGAAACAGGCTAACTGGTGGAAAACACTCTGGGTTTAACTGAGAATGAGAAGCTCCTGATAAATGTGGTTTTTTTGAGGAGATTGATTCAAATTAGTGATTCCCCACCAGAAACCTCTTTTGCTTCTCAAAAACGAGTTCTATGAAAAAAGCTGAAAGAGCCCCATTCTTTCTTTGTGCATGCAAAGGGAAAAATACTACTAGAGAGACATTTATCCAAAACAAACTTTCCTTTGATTTCTATAGATACACTTGAAGAACAATTGCAACAAATACGAATTCATATTTAGTGGAATTGTAGACTTTGACAGAAGTTTAAAAAAGGGGACAGCTGGTCTTTTCATGCAGGCAGGATCCTCTTCAAATTTCTGATTCCACTTCAGAATCTGTCATAAACAATGTTGGAACCTGCAGCAAGAAATCTGAGTAAACTCTGGTGACACCTTTCCTGCTGAACACCTCAGTAAAACTGACGATGAATTGGGTGGGAAATAGCCTCCTCAGAAGGGAGGAGAGGTCTTCAGAATAAGCATGTAGTGAGCTGTGACTTTCTATGTCCTGGTGGAGCCTCAGTCAGCTTGTAAGGCAGTTCTTACAAACCTTACCTAAAATAGTGGCATCCACTTTTCCCACACTTGTGGGTGCAGGAATCATCTTTGTTATTTTTAAGTAGAGTACTTTAACTTCCTGACCCTGGTGAATGTGTATCTGGGGCACTCAGGCAGACTGGAGAAAGAGGGATGATTTAAAGCACCGTCAGACAAGCAGCTCTTGTGGAGTAATCAGTCTGGTACCTGCTTTTTGTGAGTACTCCTGAATAATGCCAGTTTATGGATGCCTAGTGGAGGCCCTCAGAAGAACTGACCTTTCTCCCTATAATTTCTTTGAGACCTCAGGAGAGAGCCCTGAAGGTAATTTGCAATTTTCCTGCTGCCAAGAACGTCTTTAGAAATGCTGCAGTACACATCCAGGGAGCCTCAAGGCTATAATGATTTAGAATAACTCAAGGTTTGTGATGCATTTTTGTTTAAAATTTCTTAAGCCAAGTCTTTGTCAGCTTTGAATGTTTCTAATTTACAACCTACATCACTATCCAGCAAGTGAAAAGATGAAAAATGAAATGTACATGGGATTTATGAACTCTCAGGTAGTACAATGGTTTTCATCAATAAAAAGCAGAAAACCTTTTACTGGATGCATTCAAAACTATACTGAAGGAAAAAATCTAAGGATTAAATTTCATGATATACAGAGTTGATCTTTTCAATTTTTAATTTTTCTGTGATTTGATTAAGACACATTCCCTCCTTTTACCTTATAAATTCTACATTATTTTTCTGTACTTATCATTCTGCCTGTGTCTATACTAATTAAGGTCGTAACTATCCATAAGAGTCTCTAAATAATTTGGGTGGATAGTTAAAGCTTCAGTGAATCCAATGGAACTGAAACCTAGAGCAACTGATCTGCAATTTGATTGCAGCAAAAACTATACAAAATGTATACAAATGAGGTACCTCACCAGATTACCTTCTTATAAGTCATGGGAGCACTAAAATAAAACTTGAAAGCAAACCTAACACTGCTGATTTACAAACAGATGTGATAAAAAGACAAAATAAGCCAACTAAAGTATCAGGTGAGTAAACTTTTTTTTTGTGATGGCAAAGAATAAAAAACATTTTAGGATAATAAATGCAACATAAGACTATTTTCCTTGTTTTAAGTATAAGATATATATTACCTGAGACTCAAAGCATAAGGCATATAAACCCCTATGACATTAAAAACAAAAGCAGATATAGCACTGAAAACAATAAAGAGGATTTTATTTTTAACACCAACAGAAAAATTAATGAAGTTTCTATTCATTTGTGAACAGCTCATACTCTCAGGCAATCTTCTGGCTTTTATGAACAACACTGTTGAACAAAATTCAGCCAAAAAAGGTGCCTGGACAAACCATCAGTGGAAATGCTTAATTCAAGCTAAAAAGATAGACAGTGGTTCACGTGCAGTACTGAGCTGCAAGAAATAATTACTAAATTTATACCACTTCTTATTTGATTTTTGTGAATACAGCTTCTTGGTATTTTTATTGCAATGGACCATTTATCACTTGTTTTCCCTGCACTGCCTAAAAACTCTTACTTCTAATTTACTAGTAACGTTACTTGAAGATATCCCTTTTTGTCTTCAGTCTTTGCGAAATCCCTCCAACAAATTGTTGCCTTTCCAGAACAGGGACTCGTAATCATTGTACCTTATTGAAATGAGATAAAACCAAGGCAGAAAATACTGATTTTACAGATATTTGAATATAGAGGGAAGAACAGAATCAGATTCACAAGAGTACTAATGCTTTGTATTTGTATTTAGAAACCTTATTTTCTGCATAAGCAGGAAGTGGCTGGTGTTAAACTGGAGTCAGATATGTAAACATATTCATAGGCACTGAGAACTAAAAAGAATGTGGGCTGTATGATCTGAGTCACCTCCTCAGACTTTATTCCACTTGTACAGATTTTGACCAGGGAACACTGGAATTAATTATTCTAATTTTTAAAAAATTGCTTCAGGTACAATTGCTGTATGATTTTGTTCTCTCTCCAATGTCACTTTACAAACACCTAATAATTACTTAACATTTCCTCCTTCACAATCCAGATTTAGTCAAAGCAACAATTTTCTGAATACTTACTGTTTTCTTACCAAAAACACTACAAAACTTAAAGCATGTATTGACTAGAGGCAGCATTCCTACTTGCCCCTCACCATTTACCAGAACATCAGGCAGAGGCACAGTTTCCTCTCCAGTTTAACCTTTTGTGAATGTCAGAGAATAACTTATACTTCTCCTTCAGTTACATTTCAGAAATTAGCTTTTGAAAACAGTTCACTGAAGCAAATAATCCTTGGAAGTTCAAACGCCAGTGCTCTAAAGGCTGCCTTGGTCTCCTGCTTTTTTCTTAGTCTCGGTCAAAGCTAAACAGAGATGGTCAATCAAATGCCTGCTTAACTTTTACATTAAAGATAAAAATAAAAAGATGAAGGATCTTTAGTACTTCAAGCTCTTGAAACTGAACCAACAGAAAACCTTGGAAAAAGACAACTGGGTTTTTAATTTAGTGAATGATGAAGTTAGTCAAATTGTGATAAATGCTGAATTTCAAGACACATTTTCAAATAATAAGATCTATTAAAATGTGCAGTATCTTATGTGTAGGAAGAAAAATCTTCACCACTGTAATTAAACCTTGACTAATGTGGAGAAAATTATGTCTGTAGATGCAGAAGGATTACATCACTTCCTCATATCCCCATGCAAATTAATTTATGTATTTCAAGAATGTTTAAAATCCAAATACATACAACCTGCAAAACCCATAAATCAAAGGACAAATGACATGAATGCAATTAAAATTTTATATTAATCTGAAGTTTATATTTGTCTTAGTTATCAAAACTGCTACAAAATCTGTTTTAATACACTACTGGTAAAGAGAAATGGATGATTATTTAAATTAAATTTCTGGAAAATAAACTTAATTATTGTAATATATTTCTTGAGTCTTTGAGAAGATGCAGTGGGTGAAGAACAAGTCTCTAAAAATGTTCAAGGAAATTATGATTTTTTTTTTTTTTTTTTTTAATGTAGCTGTAACCAGCACCTGTTAAGTACAGGAAAGGTCATAGAAATTAAGACTGGACAAGAATACAAGCAGATCTTTTATGAGAAACAGCACTGAGGTTCTGGAGAAGCATGAACCTGTCACAAGCTGTCTGGAGACCAACACTCTCTCCTGCAAAGTTATGGCCACATATGTTCAGCAGTACACATTTCCCTTCAGCACATCAACGTTTTTGAAACTCTCAGCCCAAAGAAATAGAGAAGGGCATATCTGGACTTCCACATGGACCTCACTGTGTTATCTGTGTCATTCCCTCCCATTGAACTCTATCAATTAAGTGTCCAAGCTGCTTGAGCCTTTTAAAAAATAACTCACTGCACCACTTTCCATCTCTCTGTGTCCAAAAGTAATTGGCAATTTATCCATAATCAACTCTGTAGGCCAGAGTACATGCTTCTAAATGAGAATTACAAACTTTAATTAAATAAAACTGAAAATTATTTGGTGACCTCAAAGGTGGCATTTCAGAGAAGAAAAATAGGTTAAACATATCAAGTAATAAGTACCAGTGTGGAAGACAAGCTACATCTTTTTGGAAGTGTCTTTATAAATAATAAACTTTGTAGGAGCAAGAAAGGATTTCTCATATGATGAGATTTTGGCCAAGAGTTAAGACTTTTTATGACAGAAAACTGGGTTTAGCTCAGTCATTAACTGCTAAAAATTTGTGCAGCTTTTGTGACACATTGAGTCTGTTTAAGTAAGGGTTTAGACTAGTTTTAAATTGCTTTGATTTAAAAATCATTAATTTAGATACAAAAAATGTTCAAACACTTGATATACATCATTACCAATACAATCTGTGACAAAAGGGGTTTTTTTGTCTGTTCACATTTCACACAAATTTTTGTGATCTTTTGTTGTTCTGTAATGTACTTGCTGCTTCTGCGATTCAAAATGCTTCACAAATTCATCCTGTATTTTACATTATCTCAGTCATCATTTCAGCAGTCCTGTCTCCCAGAACTATGCTTACTACATTCATTCATGGTGTTTATTTCCATACCACATTACTCCACAGCTCCTGGATTGGTGTGTGATTCACTGGTGAGCGATTCTAACCCTGGTTTCAAGCCTGGCTGCTGCACTCCCATGAGTTAATCAGCAGAGCTCCCCTGCCAGCCAGCCTCAGCTGCTCTACAGTTATCCTGCATGTTAAATACATTCAGCACAAGAAAGGAGCCCCTACTGCTACGACAGCTCCACGGTTTTCTGACAATTTCACAATGGTTATGAAAAATCAAATCCTATAATTCAGAAAATCCACTCCATATTCAAGTCACTGCAAGTTTATTGACCAAAATTGCGTAATGCTATCAGATAGAAACTTTTGGCTGTGGTGCATGCACTGACTGGTGTAACTCAGATTTCTCTAAGTGTCAGATTGTTTTATAACAGCCTTCTATCTCCCTTAATCTTTTTTTCTGATATTTTTTCATCAGCTGACTTAGCCTCTTGGTATTGGAGGAATAAATATTAATGGAATATAAACTTGGAGACCTGCAGAGGTTTATGATGTCATTAGTTTAAGATGAGAGATTAAACCACTAGTGTTCTGGAGTCCTACAATGACTAGTTATTACATCCACAAAAAGGTTTCCAAGCCATGCCAGACTGACTTGTTTTTTTTTCCTTTTTAAAAGGTTATTTATATCTGACCAGTCTTGTTTCAGTGGGCTAAACAACCAAGGATCTCTAAGTAATGCTTTCTTTGTGTAACTTCACAGGTAGCTTGCGTATCTGTCCTAGATGTCTTCTTGCTCAAGCTCATGTATATTCTTTGTGAACCAAGAGATATTTTTATTAATACTGTAATCTTGTGGAAGAGTCAAAGGCACAGACCATACAGAAGACAAAAAGTCAAGGTACAGAATAAATTAATTACTTGATCAGTTCCTATTCCCCACAGGAAAAGATTCCTTTCTAAACAGGAAAAGATTCCTTTGGTTCATGATCCACTCAGACTCTGAATTCTGCATAGAACGATGATTTAGGATGGCTTCCTGATATGCACACAGCACTCTCAGATGTCAAGGGTTTTGGCAGGAAGTACAAAACTCTAATCTGTACAATATACAGTATGTGGGAAAAATTATGACTCCTGACAATTTGAAATTCTGCCAGTGCTATAGAAATTTTCATAATGGCACTAAAAGACACCTTTCTGACTCAAAGACTCTTTGCTGCCAAGCTCCCAAAATATGCTGCTAATCATGATGGAAGTGGAGCTGTTAAAAGTTATAACCATTTTATTTTATTACAGAAAGCACTAGACAAACTGTGTTAGAGGCTGCTATTTCTTCTATCATAATACTTATATGGTAATGAAATAATTATGTCAAGCAATTACTTTAAAAAATTTTCTTGCAAATTTTGACTGTATGGTTCTAAAACACTATCTGTTTTGAAGACTGAAAATGCTGTGCTTACATTTAGTTTCATAAGTTACCAAAGACTTACAAGCTTCTGACAGGCTAGAATTTTTATTTTCCTGGGAAAAAAAAAAAAAAAAAAAAAAAAAAAAAAAAAAAAAAAAAAAAAAAAAGAGCATCCTCTTTGTAGCCACCATTTAAGTACTGGAATGATGTAATGAGATCCCTCCAAGCCCTCTTGTCTCCAGGGAGTGACTAACTCTAGTGCTTCCTGAGAGGTCAGGTTCTCCAATCCTTTGGTCACCTTCCTGGCTTTCCTTCAGACCCTCTCATCACAGTATTCCAGGCTTAACTTGATATGTGCTGCATAACAGATTGTGTGAATTTTACAGTTTTGAATGACCCTTATTAATGAAAACCTTTATTGTTGTGACTTACAAACCCTATTTTTTAATTACATAAAAATACGGAAAATGCTAAAAATTGCTCATTTAAATCAGTGGAATTTAGGCTCAAGTAAAGAGCTTTGGGAATAGTACACCATGTCCTTTGTAGGAGAAAAATCCTGCAGTTTATATAAAAATTTACGGAGAGAAAATTTCCACTGAATTGAGAGTTGCAGATTTGGATCAATGCACACCATAAGCAAAACTACCTTGGGAGCAGAAAAGATAGAAAGGAAGAGAATGCTGCTTTGTCCCTTTTTGGAGTATGAAGTGTTAAAACCATCAGACTTTCTGCACAGAGATGTCATAAATTACACAGTTGTAACAGTAGCAAAGGGACTGATGTTTTTAGGAGAAAGAGTTATTAGCCATGTTTTTCCTATAACTGTAGAGCAGAAGCTTTCAGTCAAAGTATTGCAAATGTGGTTAAAGACACCACAGATAAACTGCTTTTAGAAGATTTACTTGCAAGAAAAAGAAACCAGAGTTTTAGATATTAACAATGGAGACCTACTAAAGCTTCCACAAGATTACAGTATCCAAAATATTAAAGATTGGCAGTAGCTTTTTTTTTTCTTTGATGCACAATATGTGTCTTTTTCCCCCACTGTTCAGAAACAAACCTTCCAGTCTAAAGAATTCATTAGAATCTTACCAGTTTTAAAGCTTTCAAACCCAGCAACTTTTAAAGCAGCCTTTCTGGTTTTGCTTGATACTTATCTGTTTTCAAGGAAGATGGTAGAGTTGTTTAAACTCTCTGCTTGTCAGTTCCTAATTATAAGCTTTTGCCTTGTTAAAATGTTTGCATACATATTCTTCAAAAATTATTATTTTTCCACAAAAAGGACCCTAAATATAAAAATATTGTGTCCATAGGCTGTAAAATTTAGTTTTTGAAAATAACGTTCAAAACATCTGCGGAGAGATACAAGGAGGAGAGAGAGCTTAAAATACTGTATTCTAAAAATTAAAAGACCTTGCCAGTAATGAAAACTGACAGTTAACTGAATGATATGATGATTTTGCAGCTGCATTCTCAGCTGTCCATAATTAGAGTGAATACTACACATATATAGAACAATAATTATTGAGAATCTGTCCCAACATTGTGCCTCAGCTTCAAATAAACAATACCTATTTTACATGGACTTGGAGTAGATGCATTCAGGCACAAAATTATCACTGTAGAAAAGTGAAAATTAGCATCTTAAATTAAGAGTTGCTTCATTATTAACAATGTTATTTACAGTAGGATTTGGAAAGCTAGGGTATTCCATAAATAATATTCTATTAAAAATGCCATTCAGTACCATTATTCTATTAACAACAGAGTTTTCTTCCTCTTCCACTTGGTAACAATGCTGTGTATTATTTTATTTTAGTAAGTATGAGAAAGACTAATGTCCAGAACCTGCTGTTATGTGAGTTAGGCAACCAAACATATCAGATAACTGAGTGGTCACCATGGAGCAAAAGTTAAGGATGCATATGCCTGTTTACAAAAGACTTGTTCAAAAGACTGTGGAACAAAATTGTGTGGGGCTTGTAGGGCCCAGGAAGACTTCAGAAGGTGCCAAATTCAGAAGTCAGGTTAATTTCAGATTCTCCACTTATTTATTTTATGTTAAGTAAATGCTCTGATCCCTATCCTCAGTTTGATTGCTGGCTAAGGCATAAGATAAATTTCTACTGCCAGAAGGCACAACCACTAGGGCTTCCATTATTTTGGTAGTTGAACAAATTTCCAGTAATAATGACTCAGCGGTTTAACCCCTTGCAGCTCACGTAAGTGACAGGAAGATCTTACCTAGAGTCAAGAGGATACTAACCACTTAATTCACACCTTTACACCTTCAACCAAATCATCCCAAGCAACACTTATATGTATGCACGTATGTTATGTATGACTGCTTACTTACATATCTGACAGTTCAAATTGCTTCAGCTCCCAGACCTACTGAGCATAGCTTGTAGTGCCTGAAAAGGGCTGTCTACAAAGAGGAGTTTAGTTTTAACCTTTGTGTGACCTTGTGGGCAGATGCAAGCTTGTTTTAAAGACACGGATGTGACTGCATTACTATCTGGCCAACCCTGATCTAATAAGCTCTTCAAGAAGTTTGGAGAGACAAATTCTGATTTAGTGGATTGCTAATGCGGTCCCTGGCTTTTTGACTAGAGAGGCCTTGTGTGCTCTTTACTCAGAAAGGAGAGCTTGTTCCTACCTGCCATCCATGCATCAAAACAGCTCAGATAAAGAAACACAGAATCAATTGAGATGGAAGGGACCCACAAGAATCACCAAAGTCTGACCCCTGACAAAGGACATCCCCAAGATTCACACCGTCTTTGCATAAGGAGCATAAAGCAGGTATAATAGAAGACCGGAATATGCAGTTTACAAGACAAAGTGATGAAGGAAATATCTGCAGAAAATAATACAGCAAGCATTACTCTAAATGCAGTATTAGATCTTTCTGCATTTTCTATCTTTCTATAGGAGCCTTCTCCAGCTTTTGACTGCAGAGCTAGAGAGTGTGGAGATTTTATCATGAGTCCAGAAATACATGATGAAGTGTGAAATATGGTCCAGAAATATCTGGTGTTCAAATTTGAGTTATTTGAAAAAAGTCTATTTTGAGTTTCCAGGCTCATGTTTGCAAAAAAACCAGAAAGCAGACATTGCTGAATCATCTGATATCAGAAGCCAGATTTTATTATTCACTTAATCTTACAACAGTGGAGACTTTTAGTCACTCAGACCTGTTTTCAGCATTAGGCTCACTGTTTTTTAACAATTATGATTAGTCAGATTTGTCCTTCTCTTTTCTATGCTCATTTCTGAAATACTAAAGTGCTTGTGAATCAAGTTTTCTTTCTTTCCCCTGGAACTGCAAGCATTAGAAATGTTATTTTAAAGACATTAACACTGCTATTCATTTCTAAAGACATTAAATTAGCAGTACCTTAGGGCTTTAAAATAAACACTAGAAAACAAAGTTCCATATGGAGTCATGAATTCACAACAGGTAGATATTATGGTTTTTATACCAAACACACACATTAAATGTAAATTCTTACATGTCTCCATTCCTATCTATGATTTAAGCTGTAACTGCTTAGGAGACAGAACACACAGAATACGTGAAGGCTTTTCTGATCCACCAAATTTGAGTTGGCAGAGAGAAACGAGATAATGAAAAAACACCTTTCTCTTTTTCTCGCAAATTACACTGTTAGTTAAAACATTCTCCCTGGAGGACAAGACTTCTCTCACTTCAGGTCTCACTTTTGCTCCATCCTTTCACCAACTTGTAAAAGTTAGTACAAGTTAATTCTTGGGTATTGGGTCAATGGCTTCAGGTAAGCATCTAAAACACCCTTCAGTGAAAAATCAGACTTAATATTGCTGCACTAAATTAGCACACGTTCCCATTCCATCAGGGACACCCATGCAGGACTGGCTTCAGCAGATGGGACAGGCAATGTTTGTCATGTGGTGTCCAGTGTGGTGTCCAACCCAAATATCTGATCTCTGTATTTGATGAATGAAGCAGACTGAATGCACCATCCTTTCTCAGGACACCACTTAGAGGAGAATTATTTCCAGGAGTCTCAGAGACTACAATTGCAGTGTAGGTTGCGTAGTGTAGATTGTGTAACTGCTACACCCTTTTTTTTATTCCCTGGTAAAAACATTCCAGTGACACTGTAGAAAATACACTTTTATCAGCTATGGAGGAGGCTGAAGAGATGTAGTCCTTGGGTCAATGATTATACAATACTCATTTTCCAGATGCTCACTTGCTACCTGATTTACAGACAGGTCAAAAACCTCACACAGGACCATTTACCATCATGCAATTTTTTCCTTTTAAGTTAGTCAGAAAGGACTACAAACCTGGCGCCCAGACTATTTTGCAGCAAGGATAAAAATATTTTTTTTCTGATTGTTACCAGTGCAGCAGCTCTGCAGGAGTTCTCAGTGCTGATAATATTGTTGAACAAAATCAGTGGAAAAACTCAGCACAGAAAAATTGCAGAGACTTGAACTGAAATTCTTACATACAGAGGAGGATTTCTTTTGGCTGTCAGTCATGCCCTATTCGCAATTTTGTTTCTCTGTTTTACTTTTTCACAGACATCTTAAAAGCATGCATGGTAGGAGAATTAGTATCTATTATCAGTACATAGTGTTTTATTACTTTTTGAATGTAAAAACATTAATACATTTTAGTAGCTTTGTGATTGAAACAGATCTGTGAATCACACCATCCAGCTATACAGTTATAGATGTATTACTATGGAATTTTGTGAAGAAGCTTCCTCTCAAGTTGCAGGAATTAAAACAGGCAACTGCCTTACAAGAGGAAAGTTCAAAAGTGAGTAGGATGAGAAACATGAGAAAGCTAAAACCTGGAAATTCTCTTGTTGCCCAAACAGAAGAGAGAACTGAACTGCCCACACCTCACAGCAGAATATGAAGTGTAACACCTCAGAGAATCTGGATGACTCAACCCAGACAAACTGTAACATCTTAAGTAATGCACCAGCACTCACTATGCAGGGCTGAAGAAAAACCATTCAGGGCACTAAAGGACAGGGTGCTGTCTTTCCTGGAAAAGATTGTTAAGAACTAAAGCAGCAAGCACAGCTGAAAGCAAAGGAAAAGGTACAGAATTTGACAGCCATGACATCAAAAGTACTGGTATACTTTAACATAGAATTGTATATGAAAAGTTTAAGTTAGGAGACAGAGTTTTAGCAACAGCTCTCAGGCCATTGGGTCACCTGAAACAAGGCAGAATGAAAAAGTGAGTACAGGAGAGCATTTAGTGTGCTGTCAGTGCCCAATAACAGATACACTACTTACTGAGCTGTGGTTTTGTTGTCATTGTCTGGCAGCAAGATCGTTTGTTTTAATGACCTTCTGCCATCATGTGAAAGCAATAGCTCTTTTGATTGGACGTGTGGTAAAATTAAAGGCTAATTGGTATTCCACTGACAATATACAGTAGGTGCCTCATTGTGCCGCTGACAAGATCTGATGGATGCTGCTTCAGGTTGAAAGGAAATTAGTTTGATAGGGAAAAAAACTTGAAAACCTGGCATGGCCAGGTTATCTACTAGTATTCTATTTCACAAGAGATATTATACCATCCAAATTTAATACATACCAGCCAGAAGAAAACATAATGACAATAATGCTGAATATTATTGTGGCATCTGTCTGCTGTATGAGGTTACTTTAGTATCATAGTTTCAAAACAAGCATAACAATTTAAGAGAGTTGAGGACATCAGTGTAACAGTTTATCAAAACAAGCAAGTCTTGAGACCAACAACAGATCTCCTACTATGATAAATGCTACCAGTAGAGTAGAGTAGAGCTGGGCTGCTGGATACTTAGAAGCCCTACACATGCCAAGTAGTTGCAAAGGAGTAGCTTATATGAAGTGTTAAAAGTGCTACATGCAATTTTAGAGTTTATCTGCTTAGGTGCAATTAGTAAAACACACTTTGGACACTATCTGTTCTGCAGAATGCAAACAAGCAGCTGTGGCATATCCCAAGAACTACCCAACACACACATTGCTATTTCTTTCCACAAAGTACCAGGGAGAAATACAGCAATACTTCTAATGTATAATTATGTGGTGAACAACTCTATCTGTGAGCCAGCCTTTGTGTCAGAAGAGGTTTACTTCTTACTTTACCTTAATGGCACTCATCAAAGCTTTACTGGTCAGAACTCAAGCTTACATTAAAGATAGGCTTTTAAAATGGCATGGGAACACTGGATCTGGACTGAAGAATATAAATAAGCAGGCTTAGATTCTGAGAGGCTCATTAGCTTCAGTGATTTCAAAGGCATTTGGGCTTGAAAACTTTGATTTTAAACTTGGGATTAGGAAGACAACTTCCCAAATGCATGCCTTCCAATTATCTTCTGTGTTCAGCAGAGAACATAAAATACAGCAAATATTGCAGCACTCATAGATGCTTTTTGAATCCAGCTTTTAACTGCCCTAGCTTTGCAAAGGAACATGAACTTCAAAAATGTATTCCAACAGTACCTTCAGCAGCTATGACTTCCATTATTACAATCCATTTTCAAAATACACAAAGTGGCATCATTTTTCTGTTAGGACAAAGCAAAGAAGGGTATAAAAAAGAAGCAGGCTGTGTCAAAGGGAAGGGTGACCAGCCATAAATCCAGTCCTGTGTTCAGCCCAAATAAAAGAGCCACAACAGGGGTCATCCTAGTGCAACATCCCTTTTACAGGTCACTGCACCCAAAATTGGGGAGAATATGCTGCTACCACAAACATTCTTCACCACAAATTTTCTCACTACAAGTGAGTGTTGCATGTTTGGCTCAGGTAAAAAAGTGAAGGCAATGAGTATTGAAAAGCCCAGTGCTAACCCAGTGAAGTTGGCAGCCCACCTTTGCTGACTGAGCCAGGGCATTTGAGATTCAGGCTTCTATTTACACAATCAAATGTGTAAAAAAGGAACAAAAAACCGAGGAGGCTATTGCTTCTGTTTTGTTTAAATATAACTTTTTCTAACTAAGCAGAAAGTTGCTGATTAAATAATTGCTATCCCTGTATTATAGATACACATAAAACATGCACAATGATGCAGAATCTCTTTGGCAACTTCTAGAAGTAAATAAAAGCTCTAAGCACCAGATGATAAACTGTACTCAGACACTTTAACTATTATATTTCTATGGCACAAAGGAACAGAATCTCCATCCTGGGATACCTTTTAATTATGCAGTGAAGTCTCCTGTGAAGATACATAATAACTTATGCTACTGAAAAGCATGCCATGCATGAATAAATGCTGTTACACTCTTCCTTCAGCATCTTTCAGTCAATAGCACCTACAAGAATGTATAAAATTATTGCATATTATTGTACTGTGTATATGTAACTTTGCTATATAACAAAGTGCATTTTCCTGCAGTTCTAAATAGGTTTCTCTGGAGTGTTTATATATTTTTTTTCTTACTAATTTTCTCCATATTTTTTCTAGTATACTTTGCTGCTGCTTACACTCTTTTCCTGAAAACTCAGCCTTTCTGCATCTGAAATCTAATGCCACCACAACACCCAAACAACAACAATTACCCAGCAGAGGCCAGGCTGTTGCCGCTCTGGTTCCCACAGCAGTGAGGCTGAGCTGGTTTTCTCAAACAAAGGTGGAGGTGCACTGTACCCACACAGGCCCAGTCAGACAGACACACAGACCAAAGCACAGCCCTTGTGCAATCACCAACAGCACCGGCACCCACATCCTGTTTCCCCATCTGGCTGATTAGGATGAAAGCCTGTGAGCAAGGAATGCATACATGGATATAGTTCAGATCCCTCCAGCAGCTGCTCTTACACACTCCATCTGTCTAGCTACTGGCTGCCTGATCTTCTGGTGTCTCCAGTTGCTGGCACGTGGACATAAAAGTCCCTGAGGCCCGTAGCCACACAGGCTGCGGCTCCCAGACCCACTGGAGCATGTGCACACTTGCATACACCCGGGGGCTCTCTCTGGGCTTAGTCAATCCATACCCAGCTCCAAATCCCCCTGCCTCCTGTACAAACAGTCTCTCGCGCAGCCTCATCCCCTAATTCCATGGGTCCTTCCAACAGCTGGTTTGGACCTCCAGCTTTATGTTCATTAGTAATTAATTACACACATTCATGTACACACCCACACAATATGCACACACTCCAGTTTTTCCAGTTGCCGTCAATTCAGCCCACAGACACCTATGACATACTCAGGGTCACCTGTCCAGTTGCTGGCACTCAGATCTCTACACATTTGTCTTTCCAGCTGCTGGTATAACAAGAAAGGGCCCCTGTAACTTCTGTTGTTCTCTTCAGCCACTGACACTTACTTATCCATCCACACAGAACACACAGACCCTCATCCACAAAGTTACCAATGGAATTCAGTAACAAGGCTGGAAAAGCAGCAGACCATATTAAACTACTTACCAGCAGCCTTGCAACTGGCTCTTATTTGTCATCTGTTCCCTATCTCCTTGTCTTTGTCCCTCCTCAAATCACCTTGGTCCTCCTTCTACCCATCTTGGTCCTTCTCCTAAACATTTTATAATCAGCCTTGCACAATCCCAAGAATCGCTGTCCCTGCATCCCATAATGACTTCAATGTCCCTCTCAGGGTGATGGGATGTCTGTAATCATCCAGCCAGCTTCCTCCATTAACTTGTCTGGTGAATTTCCCACTTGGTCCCAAGGCTGATCCTTCTCCTTTGACAGTCCTACATGCAGATCAGGGCATTTCCCTCATGCTTACCCAGTGACTTGGTCACTGCACTTTCCCCTTCAAGTCACTGCTCCTCTGTGCTCATGGCAATGAGCCTTTGATAATTCCTCATACAATTTATGCAGAGACACTTTTCTGTGTTATATCATTACATTACCCATTATCAAGCACAGCTTAACAGTTTACAAATTTTTTTCAATACTGATAGTCTACACGCATCATAAGCACTGAAGAACACAAAATGTAATCAAAATTACTGAATATAAAAATTGCAGCAGACCCAAACTGCAAAGTTGTTGGTTTATAAGTATCTGTGATCGTATGTTCAAATCCCCAGGGAGTCTTTCCACAGACTTCAATAACTGACAGGTCAGGCTAAAGGCAAAAGATCCCCTGCAGGGGGAAATAGCCTAACTTTAATATTTTGTTTCTGTTCTTTACTATTTCCACAATTTCATGGCTTACTCTTCAAAAATTATTTGCAAGCAGGTCAAGTCTATAGCCAGGATTTGTAAGAAAATGTATGATACAAGTCAGAGCCCCACCCTGGCAGTTAGCGCTTCCCCGGACATCTGTGCAGCTAAGCACAGCACAAAAGGATCCAATGCTCTTGCTGTGAAGCTTCCAGATAATTATTTCTTCAGCTAAAACCTCTGTTTCAGAGAGGTCTTCAGAAAAGAATTTGTTGACATGAGAATGAGCCACTAAAGAAAGACAGGAGCACAGGAGGTCATGGAGATCCTTACATACAGAATTCTGTACTGCCATATATTCATATGTGTTTTGTTGGTTTTTTTTTTTACTTAAGAAATTATTATGTATTTATGCTATTTTAAAAAAAAACAAACCAAACCAAAACTCCCCTCCAGAGCTCAGCTTATAGGTTGCAGAAAATCTGTAGCCATTTGGGAGACATAACCAGCAATACCAATTTTGTTTTTTCCCAGACAGAATTCTAAGGATTTTGAAAACCACCATAGAACACACATGCAAACAAACAAAGGACACTGCTACATTAAAATGCACCTTTAGGACTTAGAAGACAATAACATCAAATATGCAATTGGCAACTTGTTGTTCAGCATAGTACTGAAAAGAGGAACCTATTGGAACGCTAACAAGGAACTCCTGATTCAGGGATTTCTTTACAATTGTGAAGGGTTGTTAATACACTAAAAAGATTACTGGAGATTTTAAAGAAAGATATGGAAGTTTTGTGTGAGTTTTCAGCTGTCCAGAAATTGCATGGTAACAATTTTGCAGTTTAAACTAAAATGAAATCTTTTAACTTTCAGAGTTCTCATTTATTTTATAAAATATTTAATATCTCTAATCACATAGCTGTTCTTCATAAAAAGTTAAAAGGCAAGGAAATAAAAAACTTTCCAAATCACAAGAAACTTTTCGGGGTAGAAGCTTAGAAGGACCACTTAAGTAAGGGTGGTTCTCAGCATCATGCTCAGGCCCACTTCCCTACCATCACCTCCATTAAGTGCAGAATGTTGAGCTCACACAAGACAGCCACGATAAAGCCTTGCTAGGAGACTGGAACTGTACCAACAGCCAGCTCCCTAATGGTTCCCAACTGGTCAGTCTTGAAGCATTTGCACTGGCACACACTCAGCACAGCAATCAAGATATTTTTGGGCAACACCAATCATGTCAGTCAAAAATGTGGTATTATTGCGCAAGCTTTTCTACTTCCATCCTCTTCTTCTTCATCCATTTTCCATATTGAAAAGGCTGACACCTCCTGAAAACAGACAAACAAATAAATAAAAAAAGAACCCCAAAATCCCAGTGAAGATGATAATTTCAATTCCAAACGTAGCCTTTTTGTAACACAGGCCTGGAGCTACAGGCTATATGAAGGTGCAGTTCCTTGATGAACTAAGACAGCAATCAAGCTGCTTCCTGGTTTGCTCTCCACCAACTCTCTAATGAATGCCTCCCATTTGTCCACAGGCTGAGAGATTTTTATACATGCATTAAGCCATCCACAAGGGTCACCAAGACCTTTGTTTTATGTAATCACAACCACTCCAGAGCCCATGGCTGTATATGTATTCAGACTAAAACACTAAATAACAGAATGGGAAAAAATTATTAATGTACTTTAATTTTACCATAAGATAAACATGTTCAGGTAAAATAGACCTGACCTCAAGTTTTACTGCAAGTAAGTGTTTAGGTGAATTGTTTTTACTGCAGTGAATTCTTTTTTGCCAGTTGATGTGCATTAACTACTCAAATTAAATAAAAAATATAAAGACCACTGAAGACCAGTTCTAAGCTCCGATACTTAGGTTTCTAAATGATCTTGAAAAGATGAGAGGGGAAACTCCAGATTTGACACAATGAAAGAGAGAAAGGCAATGCATTCAAGAGGCTAGAAAAAGAGGCTGCATCATGTAGCAGCTATAATTTCAAAAGATTAAGAAAACAATCCACAAACAAATGCCTAACATTAGCATCTTAGGCATAAATGTTGTGTAACTGAAATATTAGAAAGGCATCTGCTAAACAGTATTCATGCAAAACGAATTAGCATTAAAGAAAAAGAAAATCTAAACACACCAACCCTACCCACTCCTGTATTTATAGCCTCCCTCCCTTCAGGGGGAAAAAAAAAAGAGTAGGGTTGAATGACAGAATTTTTTTTCAATACTTCAGAAACGAGTGCATGGAACAAATCCATAACCTTCTGATGCGCTGCTCTCTATCTCTGAAGTTGTTCACAACGTATACTTCCCTTCTGTCCTTCAGTCAGCTGAACTCATGAACAAAGGGGTTTAATTCAGTCAGCGAGTGGGAGGTATTAGACATAAAGAAGAGACATCTGTCACCTCCTGACTGGTGAGCAAGGTGGCACTGTCGGGAGCACAGGCAGCAGGAGAAAAATGGCTGAGAATGGTTTGGATGTTACGTCACTGTCATAACATTCAGAACTCATCAGTAAAGCCAGATACTAGGGCAGGATTCAGTGCTGCCTTCACACTCTAGCAAGCTGAAAAACCTTGGCAACTGATCACACATTGGAGGCCAAATTCAGAGGCAGTGGGCATGGGTGCACCCACTTTTCCAGCAATATTAATCATGTGGTGATAGAGAAAAAAACCTCTGGAAATGCTGGAGAAAGAAACAGGAAATGTAAGATCCTGTACCTGGGACTCAGTGCTGAAGGGCTCATGACCAGTTAAATGGCACAGCAAAGCAAATTTGAAAAAATACAGTATTTTTTTCAGAAGAAAGCAACATGTTTTTAGCAAGTTTCAAGCCTTTCTCCACGGTGATCTCAGTCCTTTCTTACTGTCTCTTTGTCCACCCGTGCACAGAGTGATTCTTCTGCCAGATCATTAATTATAATGACAGGTTTGAGCCATCAGCGCTCACCGCAGAGGCCCTGTGGGTGCCGTGGAAACCCGACATCCCTCGCCATTTACCCGCACGCTCTGCCCACAGCCGGCCAGCTCAGGGCCGGCCCCGGCTTGCCCACACACGCACCCTTTTTGAGACCGGGAGTCCTTGTACAGAACCCTTTCCAAGCCCCCAGGGAATGCCACCACACCCAGCGCCACCACCAACGCTGCCAGCCCTGAACGACTCGCGTTCTCTGGGAGGAAGAGACCTCTCTGACTCTCATCCCTTCAACTCTTTGGGGATTATTCACATCTATCGCGAAACCCTAAATCCAAACATCGGTGTTTTCTGAAACAGGGAGCCTCTGGGCTCCAGCGCTCCTCCGGGGCCACCTCCTCCTTGCTACTGGCTCTGCCGCGGGCCCTGGCCGCGGACAGGAGCGGCGGGACCCCGGCCGGGCCGGCTCCGGGCGCGGCTCCGTCGAGGCCGCGGCCGCTCGGGCCCCACGTGAGGCGGCCCCGCCTCCCCCGGAGCCGCCGGGGCGGCCGCCGTACCCGGAAAAGGAAAGGGAAGGCAAGGCAAGGGAAGCGAAGGGGCGCGGCGCGGCCGGCGCGGGCGGGCAGTGGCGGTGGTGCGGCTGAGCCCGGCCCGGCGGCGGGAGAGGTAACCTCGGGCTTCTTCTCCTCCTCCTCGCTCTTCTTCCTTCCGCTCGTGGTGCGGTGTGCGCCGTGCCCGGGCCCCGCCGCGCTCGGCGGGCCGCCTCCGCCCGTGCGGGGTCGCAGCAGGGGCCGCGGGCGCTGAGCGGCTCCTGCGGGTCACGGAGCCACGGAGCGGGACAGGTTTGTTGGGAGGGACCACGGTGGGACGTCTGGTCCTGCCGCGCTGCCCCAGGAGGGTCATCCCGGAGCACGTGGCGCAGGATTGCGCCCAGAGGGTTCTTGAATTTCCCCAGTGAGGGAGACTCCTCACCCTCTCTGGACAGTCTGCCTGTGCTCGGTCACCCTCAGAGTAAAGTTCTTCCTCATATTCCGGGGCCGCTCCCTGTGCATCGGTTTCTGCGCCTTGCCTCTTGTCCCATTGCTGAGCACCACCGGGAAGGGCTGGGATCCATCCTCTTGGCACTCCTCCTTCAGTTACTTATGGACGGTGGCCTAGGTCCCCTCTGTCTTTCCACCGGGGTTTTCCAGGCTGATTAATGTTTTTGGGAATGGAGGTTCTCCTTACCGCCCTGGAAAAGGGCTGAGGCAGCATAGCCCTGCAGGCAGTCTCCATAGCTGCTAATTCGCAGCCCTGCTGGAGTATTTATGGAATGAAACACACAAACTCTCAGGCTTGTGAGCATCTGGTCCACAGCGAAGGCCTGCCTGCCTGCCTAGAGAAAGGAGCCGTGAGACGCTAATGTTAAAACAAAGGCAGAACGTGACAGCATAAAAGGCCAAATTTTTGTGTAGTCCTGGAAACACTTGCCCAGCTGGTTTGCCAAAACCTCCGGGAAATCCAGTGATGAAGGGTTGGGAATTTCGATTTTTCCGCAGGAATGTGTGATTTATATGACTTATTCATTGCTCAAAAAGAAATTACGGGGCTTCTTTTAAGCCCGAGAAAACCCTAACCCAGAACTTAGTTGGTGCACCCTTGAGGGCTCTCTGTTAGCAGTGACTCAGGCACAGCTAAACAAAGGCAAGCTGGCACCTGGGGAGGTGTTCATGGCCAGTGACCTCATTGTGGTATTCACCTTCTTCTGTTGCCCGAGGCAACACATCTGGGAGAAGTGCTGAATGTGTAAGAAATTTACGTGTCTCTTGCTGCATTGGTCCTTCCGGTAGGGCTTGGTTTTGTTTGTTGTGGTGGTTTTTTTGTGTGTTACGGAGGATAACATGATTGGTTTTGTGCAAACTATTTAAATTTTCCTCTTTTTCCAGATTATTTTCACTGTGAAAAGGAACTGCAATGGAGAGTACGGTATCGGTTATTTTCCTTGTATCGTTTTCCTTATTGCTGTGTGAAAGTTATCACCATGGAGTGGAGACAGCCACTGTTGTGCATACATCAGAGAGAGCTTTTCCAGAAAAGACAGTGGGAGTTAATACTGACTTGGCAGGACTAATACAGAAGTTACACCTTCAAGAACTTTTTAATCGTTACGGAGAAAACAACTCTCTGTCAATTGATGGGTTTAGAAAACTGCTACAGAACATAGGTATAGATAAAATGAAAAGGATTAAAATAAGCCACGATCATGACCACGATCATGACCATGATCACGACCATGATCATGTCCACCATCACGACCATGAGCATGACCATCGCTCTCACCATAATCATGTTTCACTGAGTAAAGGCTCTGAGAAGGCTGCTTGTCCAAACCACGACTCTGATGCCAGCAAAGACCACAGGAGCAGCCACACGAAGGAGCCTCACAAAGCCGAGAGCGTGGAGCGGCAGCAGAACTTTGTGCGCGGCAAGAACGCGGTGCACGAGATCACGGCTTCCGCCGGCGGCCGCGCCGAGCTCCAGAACGTGCAGCCCGGAGAAGCCAAGGCGGTTGTTCGAGTGGGAGCAGGTGGCCCTGGTGCCCTCAATGTCACAGGGGGCCGCAATGGCACCTGGCTGGGTGCCACCAAGGCAAACGAGTCCCGTGCTTCTCCGAAGGAGTTGGAGAGAGGGAGCTACCTCTATTCTAAACTGAAAAAGCAAAGCACTCAAGAGGTGAGGGCGGTTCTGTTGTTTTCTCAGGAATCCAGATCCACCAGGAATGTTATGGCTTATTTTTCAGGTGCTTAGTGTTTACCTGGGTGCAGGTTTTGTGGTGTAACAATACCCATAGCCAAACACATGCAAACAACTTTCTTTGGAACTTAACATTTTGAGGGAATATGGTGTTATGTTCACGAGCTCAGAGGAAAACTAAGTATAAACGTTTGGTTTAATGCATTTATGATTTATATATTTAACTGTTACTAAATACACTAAATAAACTGTTACTAAATCTGAAAAACATCTATGATCTTAAACTTGCAGCTCTGCCTTAGATCAGGAATCTGTCTTGGTTTCCTATTAATGGAGTAAAAGTAAAAAAATCCAGTTAAGGTACTGTGATTCTTATCAAAGCTGTCTCACATTGTGGGAGTGTGGAACCATCCTCCTCTCACACCTTCCCTCCCTATCTAACAACTGTATGTAAACAGCTCTGAAAAGGATTTTGGCAAAATGTCACGTGTTACTTTAAAATAGTATAAAATTAGCACTGATAAAGAGTATAGTTGTGTTGTAGACATTTTTCTTAAACAGTCAGATCTTTCTCCATTAAAGGCGTTGAAAAGCAAGTAGGATCTTAATGTTTGCAGCCATGCCAGGTAACTCGGAGTGGGTGTTGTGCGGCATGTGATGGGAGGTGCTGAATTCAGGAGCTGTTGGTGTGTTCTGCACTGTGGAAGCACAAGTACCGCTGTTCTTTAAACCCACTGAGACTGTGTAGGTTGTACAGTGGGGAGTTGTTTACTCGAGGGAGTGTATGTAAAACATGCTCTGCACAAGACGTTTCACAGCAGTCACTGCTATAAAAAGGCATTTGACCTTGTTTTAATGCTTCCTTATGTGGCCTTTAAAACTGACTGAAAAGTATTAGGCTTTTTCTGTTTGTACATCAAAGCATCTGACCCATTTGTGCTGAGAATGAGTAATAATTACATGTCATCTACCCAGACTCCCAAACTAACTTTCTGGGGCAGGATTAGAGTATATTTTTTACTAAATGGGTTTGGTACCAGTTTTAGAGTTGTGTTGATTTAGCTGTTTTCATGTGGTGCCCCTGCATTTCAATTAAGGTGGGATGCGCAGTCCTTGTAAGATGTATTGTGGTATTTTGCTTCTGGTTAATCTTTAACTTGTCTCTTTCCACAGTGCTCCAATGCATCCAAACTGATGCAGTCTCATGGAATAGGCACTCAAGTATTGTTGACTGCTACAGAATTTAGTTATCTCTGTCCAGCTCTTATTAACCAGATTGATGGCAAGTACTGCATAGTCCATGCTACTAGTGAAAAAGCTGAAACTCCTCCAAAAAATTTTTCTCTGCAAATAGGTAAGCTGGGGTTGTTTTTTAGTTTTGGTTTTTTTGGTTTTTTTTTGGTAACATCAAAACTTAATGGAAAAATGCTTGTGTTGGTTATAAATACAAGAAACCTATTTCTTTCCTTCTTACAACCTATAGTTGTGAGAAGTGTAGTTTTCTTTTGGCACTTCACCAAGATTAGAGAGAAATCTTTGTGGCATACCTTTTGTTAACATCTGATTAATTGAATGATCAGGTGTGTTTGATAACAGAAATGTTAAGCAAACAAAATCACATACAGCTGTTACTTACTGTTGTTACTAATTTTTTTTTTTTTTTTGCCAGCTTGGATTGGTGGCTTTATATCCATCTCCGTCATCAGCTTTCTTTCTTTGCTGGGTGTTATATTGGTACCACTGATGAATCGAGTATTTTTCAAATTTCTTCTGAGTTTCCTTGTGGCACTGGCTGTGGGGACCTTGAGTGGAGATGCCTTCTTACACCTCCTTCCACATGTAAGTATTAATTACTGTTTCATTCATTATCTCAAAACAGAGAACTTGACAGCTGTATGTATTAGTGCCCTATTAGTTCATACGCATTTGATGAGTCATTTCTCAACTCTGTTGTGCAGGTTGTTTGATGGAAAGGTTTTCCATTTGGAACATCTGTGTTAATCATTTCACAGTCTTTATAAGTTCAAGAGCTTCATAACATTATCCCACTCTCTATTTCCTGTTCTTAGTCATATGTGCTACCACGTCCCTTTATTGTTTCTTGAATACAAGAATTTTGCACAAATTTTCTTAGTGGTTTATTGCAGTGCTGCCCCTTTCCCCTCCCTCCCAGTTTAATGGACTTTAGAGATTGTGGAAATTGCTCACTGAGCACTTCAAAAATGAAATGAATAATCAACTATTTTTTGTTACAAGCCACTTATGTTGATGGCTTACCCATTGTGATTTTTTTTAAACCAGATTCCATAATTTCTGAAGTCCTGGAGAAAATACTGCTTGATAGATTTTGGAATTGCTGTCATGTAATAGGGACAATTAAATGGGAATATGATTGCTAAATTTCTGCCTTTCTTGAGGTTCTTAAACAGACATTCTAGCCCTGCAAAAGTAACTTGTTTCAGTTCCAAATGAAATGGATAAAAGTGACTGCAGAGTCTGTGGTTTCCCAGTCCTGCCTGTAATCCACCAGGTGGTTCTTCTTCCCTTCAGTTAATTTTGCATTTGCTGTGTAAGGTTATGTAAATCAAAACGTGTGTGAATGAGGTGTGCAAAAGGGTTTTTCATTTCTGATCATACCTGTATCCAGTAAGGACAGGGAAAAGTATCAGACTTTCTTTAAAGAAAGAAATTACAGCCAACTTCCTTGTACAAAAAATTGTTTTACATCTATGAGTTTTCTTAGATGGGAAGCTAACTGGTGTTCTGGCTGTGACCACTGCTTAAAATGTGGATTCCTTGGTGGTGTCAGGGGTTTGTGTGGGGACAGCTGTACACCTTGGATTGAGCAGTGTCCATGCAGCTTCAGTGTGTGAGCCAGTGCCAGGCTGTTCTCAGTCCTTGCAATGTTTCTTCCTATCAACAAATTTCCAATTAAGGGATTCCTTTGTAATTGCTTGAGTCTGTAAGCAGGGTGTTTGCCCTGTGAAAATTGTCAAGTCTGGACTCCAGACATGAGAAAAATTATATGAAGAATACTTTATATGTTTCTTACATTACATTTCTTTTGAATATAATGACTTTCCCCTTTTTGTTCTCCCCTTAGTCTCATGGAAACCATCACCATCACCACGAAAAGCCTCTGCTTGACCAAAAAAGTTCTATGTACAAACATCTTGTTTTTCAAAGTACAGAGGAGAATGCTTACCTGGATTCTACATGGAAAGGACTTACAGCACTTGGAGGCTTGTACTTCATGTTTCTAGTGGAGCATTTGATCACTTTAATAAAACAATTTAAAGACAAGAAGAAAAAGGTAGGGAGACTATTACTCTGAAGCTCTGTTGTATTACATGCTCATTTCTGAAAACACTCATTAAAAAACCTCCCATGAATATCATATACCTTTCTATTTCATAGCAATGGCTGACTGGATTAGTGTTAAAATGTCATTTTTATTAGGGACACATACACTTCTAAACCTTTTATCAAGGGTTCTTTGCTATTTCCATAATCAGACAATATAGTGTAGGGTTTGACATTGCAGCAAATTGTTTAATACGAAGATGTCCAGTTGCATCCTCAGTTTTAACAGAGTGATTTAAGAACTCACTTCATTACTAACTTCCTTCTGACATCTTGAGACATTATAACCATCTGAACTGGTTTTATTATTATTATAATTCCAATCCTGGATGCAATAAGTTTGCATTGTACAGTTATTGTACTGCTGTTGAGGAGGGCACTTGCACAGACAGGTAAGGGTTGGCAGTAAGTGCTTACATAAGTAAGCATCCAAGTATCCTCTAGAAACTGACTTTATGGAATAGCATTCCATGAGGAAACAGTCTGTCAAGCCCTTCGGTGCTTTCCCTTCTCTCCCCCAAAAATGCAGCTCTCAGATTGTTATGTTGATTTTTATGTGTAAGATAAATAACTGAATTTTGGCAGGTCATTAGTGTTGGTAACTTGGCAATTACTTGTGACAGTTCTTTAAAGACCTGTGTAGCCAGGAATAAAGAATGATATCAAAATTGACTCAGTAAGAAAAATTAAGAAGTTGGTGGTAAAATAGAATCATGGAGTGGTTTGAGTTGGAAAGTATCTTAAAGGTCATCTGGTTCCAGCCAATCCTAAGCCTTGCTTGAAGAAAGTTAGTAAATGCTAATTACTTAGTTTAAAAATAGCTAATTGCTAGGCTACCTCAAAGACTGATAATCTCTGTTTAGTTTTCTCATTAAATTGGTCATTAAGGCAGTAGTCATAGGGAAGATGCACTGTATGCTCTTTGATCATGGGAGGTTGTGTTGATGTGGTTTATACTGAAGCTAAACTAACTGAGATTTCCCTATCTCTAGTTAAATTTGTTTGACAGGAAAGAACATGAAGAGTTTCAAGCAAAGCAAGAATTTTTTCTCCTCGCAGCCACAAGGAATGGATTTCCTGTTAGACTAATTATGCCTTCCTAGATATTGAGTCACTAATCATAAATTGTTGTGATACAGACTTCAGTGGGCAAGGAGGAGAGATCTTGCTTGGTTTTCCTTCTGTACATTATTAAAACACGTTATTTTGACATATAGAAAATAAATAATTATTTTCTTTGTTAGAAAAGAATTAGCAGAATAAATTAGTCACCATTTGATGCATTTCACTTCTCAAATGAAAACCTTCTGCTTATTTCTTGTGAAAAATGTAGGGCATTTGTGTGTGTGGGTTGGTTTGTTTGTTTATGATCTTCTTTGTTTTGTTTTGTTTTTTGTCCCCTCCTATGGAGCCTGAGGAACCTTTGTCATCTTACTGTAATAGGTTTCTAATATTCCTCGTCTACACTCTTTATGTGGCTTCCATGTTGTCCTCTTTCTGTGCAGGCTGCATAAATGTTGTGAATATAATGTTGCTCATGTATATCCTGAAAAATAAGTAAAATATTCATAACTGCAGTGTTTTCTTTTGGAATAAGAAAAAAAATGAAGATGATGGAGAAAGTAAGAAGTTTTCAGCAAATGAAGAGAAGTTGGATACAGATGATCGTAAGTCTCATTAATATCACACAGTTGTTGCTTTGTGGCAGCACTGTTTAAAAAACACCTGATTGATGGCAGCTCGTAGATCTGCTTCTTATTGTAGGTTGGATCACTGCCTATTTGAATTGTTTTCAAAGCAAAACCTGTCTGTCTGCTGAAATGTGGAGCACTAGGTCTCTTTGCTGCTTTCCTTTGAAAAGGATCAGTGGGTTAAAAGTAGTGAATTCGCAGTTTTGGAACTTTGAGCCTTTTAATTCTGGATTTAGCAGCAGAAGTTGAAGCCTTTCTGTGAAAGTTGCAATACAGCTACAGTTTCTACACTTCTCTTTACACCGCTGGATGTTATATGCATGACTCATTATTTAGATTTCTGGCTTTTGTTAGTTTGATTATTTATTTATAAGGGTAATATTAAAAAATTGTACACAATACCTGAAGTTCAACATTCAGGAGTGCAAATGACCATGTTATCCCCAAGATCATGCTTTAAGCTAAAACAGACCAGACTAGTTACTTGTTAGCTGTTGTTGATAAAAGAGATGTTCTGTTTTCCAGAGTAATTTTATAATTCATGAAATACTTGTCTGTAATGTAGAAAAAAAATTATATTTATTCATTTAATTGCAAAGGAAGAATTTTCAAATTTCAGCAATTAGTTAAAAGAACCAACTGTGTTGTGTCAGCAATGTTTATATGAGGGTATTTCATGGTCTATATTGATGACTTTTGTTTTTAGTCTTTTCCAGGTGTTAAACTCAAGTGCCTGTATTTGTTTGGAAATATAGGAGTTTCCAAAATTATCTATAACACAATCTCCTTATATGTCCTTTTTCTTCAGCCCTGAGATAACTAAATGGCACATGCTTCTCAGATACTTTTTTTTTTTTCTGAAGCAATTGAACTAACAGTCTTCATGCTGTGAAACTGGGACTTGGGGCCTTTTGCTGTTGTTTGAATTGCAGCGAATCTTAGATGAAAAGATTTTTTTTCTTTTAGGAAGCATTTTTGTCCACAATGTAAGGGCTGCTTCAGCAGTAGGGGACAGAAACTAAAAGTTTTCCTTATTTTGAGATGTTGGGAATTATCTCTAAAATCTGAATAAGTTGTGGAAACATTTCCAAAAAATCTTCTGGTTCAAGAAATTTGATTATCAGTCTCAACTTTACTGCTTCACATAGCCAAACTGTTCATTGTATCTTTGCTTTTTAGGTCATTTTAAAAATGTGTAACATTGTACTCTGGGTTTTTGTAACAGGGCCTGAGGGCTATCTAGGGACAGACTCTCAAGATCCATCAACCTTCATTTCTCAGCAGCCAACTGTACAAGAGGAAGAAGAAGTGATGATAGCTCATTCTCATCAAGAGGAGGTTGACAACGAATATGTGTCCAGGGGCTGTAGAAACAAATGCCATTCTCACTTGCACGATACTCTAGGACAGACAGATCATCTAAGTCACCATCACCACGACTACCATCACATTCTGCACCACCATCACCACCAGAACCATCATCCCCACAGTCACAGTCAGCGCTACTCGCGTGAAGAGCTGAAGGACGCAGGGATAGCCACTCTGGCCTGGATGGTGATCATGGGAGATGGACTGCACAATTTTAGTGATGGCCTGGCAATTGGTAAGTGCCAACTCGGATGCTGCAGCCTTGGATGTGAAGGCAGTGAAGTCTTCTAGCTGTCTCTTACCTCTGTTAGGGATGTAGCTAATCAGCAGAGGATCTTTAAAGTCTAAACTTTTTTTTTGAGAGCATCATCTTAATAAGTGAGAAAAATCTCCAGCTTAACAACCTGGAGCTAAGTGATATGTGAAACAGAAATTATGTGTTTTCAGCTGTGTTTCTTTAGAAAATCTATAACTTGAGCGTCATTTCCTGCTTTTGAAGAGTTAAAGCTAACATGTTTCAAAACTAAAGCTAGGCTTATAAAAAATATTTAAGATTGAGTTGGTGCCTGCAAGTGCTCAGCAATTTTTTAAAATTTTAATTGTTTTTAGGACAAGTTTGTATTTTTCAACAAAGTAACTGTGTTTTTTTCACTTCCATCAGGCCACTGGCACCATTGCTTGATTTACTTATTTTTCTCTTTCATCTTCTCTTGCAATGCAGCAGGGTCAGGTTCTGTACTTGGCATGTCTGCCTGCCTGCCTGTACTGGGCCCTGGTTACACGTCAGTGTTCCTCCAGAGCACTGGTGGATAGGGAGAGGCTCTGGTTTCAATCTGTTGTAGCCTAAAAGTTTTGTTTTCTGAAACAGTGGTCATACTATACTCAAAACCTTGTTCCTAAAGTTGAGCATAATAGTCCATTTTTAAAAAAATTGAACAGGTATAAACAGTTATTTTACTTGTAAACAAAACATCTATCATTTTGTTTCTGCTTACCTATTTTTCCCTTAATGCGTATAGTTGCTCAGTCTTTCTTGATAATGCTTCAGTGAAAATATTTCTTTATCACAAAAATAGTAGATTGAATATTTTGTTTTGGACTTCTCTCTGTGAGGTCAGGTTTGGGAACTCTCTCATGTTTTTCTTAGAAGGAGAACTAGATTACAGGTATATTGAATTTAAAAGGTTAAAGTAAGTCACAGAAAAGGAAGTCAAATCAATAATCTTCAGTACTTATGCTAATCTTTCCTGATCTTGACTATTGTATTTAAGACTAATCTTTACAGGTATTGGATTCATTTCCAGGCTGTTTATTATACTGGAGGCAGTTCAGCAGTATCAGTCTTTCTGTAAATTTTATTGTAGAAAAAAAATTCATTCTTGTTTGAAAAGGAAACCCAATAATAACTATTTTCTCACAGCAATATTTGCAGTTGTTCAGATTCAGTCAATTCAAAGTGTAATGTGAAAAGAGACTTTCTGATTTAATCTCATTTTTGATGAAAGTTGAAGCATGAAATGTAAATTTTTGAGCGGATCAGTAGTGAAAAATATGGTAGAAGGAAGATTTGCATACAAATGACTCAGAATCAATTACCTCTTGGCATTAGGGAGATTTGGGAAGGAGCTATGACTTTATAGTTATGAAGGGAAAAGTATGAGAAAGGTTAATAAAGGCTTATTGAACAAGTGAGAGCAATAGCTTTCAGAAGTCCTGCTGTGTAGCTTGTTCAGGCTAATGGAAATATGGGTTTCTTTCAGTTCTGTATGTCTTTAAAAGTATTATGGGAAAACATCCATTTGATGGTGTTGTGAAAATGCCAATGCTACTTGTGTAATAGTTAATCTGTATTTTAAAGAAGATGTGCACGCTTCTGTAAAGATAACTTTAGCCAGATAACCCTTCATTTAAGTTCATTCACTTTATGTGATTTGTTATTCATAAATTCCATCAGTTACTTTTTTCCTCAAATCTGTTGTGCTAATTATGTAGGAACAAGATTTATAAGTGCTTATTTTTTTATTAAGGCGTGGAACTGTTGCATCTGACTCATTTGTGCAAAAGGATCATCTGTGATTTGAACTTTTATGTGTAATTACAACTACATAAGTAAAATGCAGAACACTATTTTTATACTAGTCTTGCATAGATATTTTTTTCTTCAGCTTTTGAGAGAAGTCATGTCTTAAAAGTATATTTTAAGATTAATCAGCGTCTTGAGAGGGGATAATGCCAGATATATTAATTTCATCTTCAGTTTGTTAACATTTCATGACTTCTTTTTAGCAGTGAAAAAGTAAAAAGAGATATTCTTGATATTTAAGCTTGTCCTTAATTGCTTCTTACTTTTTCTCTTTGAACTTCATAAGAATTAAGTTTGCTATGGTCTTGTCTAAAGTTCTTGTGCTTGGTGTGTCACCTCAGCCCTTACTTTCTCCCTGCTTTCCCCTAAGTTTGCTGTTGGTGCCATCTGTTTTATCCAGGTCATTAGTGAAGATACTGAAGAAAATGGGTTGTAGTTTTTGTCCTGTTGAGCTCTGTTTGTTACCAGCCACCAGGCCCTGTTGGCCCAGCAGGCCAGTCAGTGTGCAAGCCCATATTTCCTCTTTGCCCAGACAAGACTGCTATAGGAGATAGTGTCAGAAATCCTACTAAAGTTCTGTTGTACTTGCCATTTGTATGATCAATTATTTCCTGAAGCTGGATGCAGCTTTTGGAGAGGGATTTTAAAAGGATGTTCCACATGATCTTTTCAGGAACTGAGATGACACTGGCTGCTCATGAGTCCTTTTTTAAAGATGGGAATAATGTTATCCTTTTCCCAGAGTTCCAGTGGGGCCTTCTATACCCATGGTTTTCCACACATGATTGACAGCAGCTTTTTAGTCATACTAGTAACTCTGTCAGTACCCTCAGGTGAGTCCCATCCTGGGATGCACCTGAGCATTTCCAGGTTTTTCTGCATTTCTCTGAACTTTTGCTTCTGTGGTTTGCTGTCTCTTTCTTTCTGGAATGGAGCTGGCTTTGTTGACAAAGACTGAGATGAAGGATGAGCTGGTGCTTTGCCTCTTGTTATGTCTACTGCTTGTTTCCCTTCCTCAGCTATCAACAGTTGTGAATTTTTCATGAACTCTGTTTCTCAGCTAACATGCTTGTAGAACTGTTTCTTGTTATCCTTGGAGTCTTGTTAGTTTTAGATCAAGCTGGGCTTTGGTCTTCCTCCCTTTTTTTCTATTGCTTTTAGCTTCTTTGCTAAGTTGCCAGTCTTTGTTCCTCTTTCTTGTGTGCTTCCTTTTTGAATCTTAATTTACTAGGGCACACTGCTTAGCTGGGCACATCTTCTGCAAGCGTTCCCGCACAAACACACTTGTTTGTTTGTGTATCTGTGCTCTACAAACTGGCCACCCCTTTTGGGCACATTGTCTCTTCTGATTCCCTACACTGCAATTCCTTAAAGAAGTCAAAGTCTGCTTCATTAAAGCCTAGAGTCTTAATTTTGCTTCTTCCTCTCCCAGCCTCCTCTTGTGTCCTGAACTCAGTTACTTCATGCTCACAAGATGTCATTTTTTGCTGTATTTGCCATCAGTTTATCCTTGTTTTTGAGCAGCAGGTCAATTTACTGTGCTAATCCTGGCTGGCTTTTGTGTCATCTATAGTAGGAAACCATTGCCAATACAATTGAGGAACATCCTGGTTTGTGTGCCCAGCACTGTTACCTCCACAGCTGAAGACTCCTTGTGTGAAGGGTGATGTTCCTATGCTCATGGGCAGGCTTATCCATCACCTTTCCTTGGTTAGATGATTTGTAACCTTATTCCTAGTGTTACTCTAATTGACCAAGAGTCTGAATAGACACATGGAACCACAATTCACACATACTTTTATGCTGGAGCTCTCTGTGGTCAAGGAACCCCTTTATGAAGGTAGCCAAAAAAACCCAGAGTGAATTGTAATCTGTCCCTGTAGGCACTTGGTATCCATCCATGACAGGCTAGACAAGCTTTGATGGTGCCTTGACAGCATCATTCAGGCAGGCTCTTTGCAACCCATGGACTTCACTTGGCAAAAGGTATGCAGGTCTGTCTTTGTCCTGCATGGGAGGGAATCTCCTATCTCTAAAAAAAAAAAATCTTTCATTTTGTACTTCTAATCTGATGTACTGAACTGCTGGGCAAAGCAGGACTCGCTTATCCTTTCACTGCTTCCAGGGTCATGCCCATGTTCTTCAGATCAGTAAGCTGCAGTGGGGACAGAAGATTCTTCCTATTGCCAGACTTCACTGTTCCAAATGTTACTCATCTCAGAGTTCGTGTTTCCTGTTCCAGTGCTACTTTGGTCTTGCCTTCCTCTGCAGTCTGATGGGCTTGGCCTTTTGCCTCTGTAGAACCTCTTCTAAAGACTCTCTCAATCCTGTTTGTTACACAAAGGTGCCTGCTCACCATGTCCTGCATCCTCTTGCCTGGATGCCACAGCACACGTCCCAGATGTAATGGGATGACAGCAGCTGCTGTCATCACTTCAGGGAGGAACATCAGTCATTTCTTGCACTTGAAGTCCTGGATAGCCATGTCTCCCTCAAGAGTCAGGTCAGCATGTAGCTTCCCCAGTGAAAAGAAGGGATTGTCTCCAGTGGAGTCATTGCCATTGTAGTGCTTCCTCTGGGAGCAGTACTCCTGGGTCCCTTGTGTGCCAGCCACTGTGACATGGCTTTGTGCCTCTTTGCTTGTTGGCAGCATCTTGTTTGCTGGCAGGCTCCTGGTAGCAGCTGAAGAGGAAGCTGGATGTGGCTCTGCACCCTTGGAGAGGCTCTCCATGCAGCTGGGGACTGACACGCCGTGTGGGAGCTGTGCTGCAGCTCTGCAGTGTGCTGCGTCCTCCTGAGCTCCTGCCAAACAAAATAAATGGCAAGCAACAGGAGGAGCAGAGAAGACAAGAAAGATGAGGACTGTTGGACTAGTTTAAGGGGTTCTTGTGATTTTGGGGCTTTTTTTCTCCACTTAAAAGCAACCTGCTGTGGTATTTACCTTAAAGCAAGCTGCTTAGAAGTCGATCTGTCTCTGTTGATTTTGTAGCCTTTCCTCTTGTTGTCCTGACTTTCCTTTCTTAAGGTGTGTGACTCTCAGGTGCAGTTGAGCTGCTTTGTTCCCTTTCTATCTTTAAAAAAAAAGTATTTTTGGATGGTATTTCCATTTATTGTATTTTTGTGGGAAGGGTTGTGGTGTTGGAATGTATTTGGCTTAGTTCAGGTATAAGATAATGAAATGTGATTTACTTTAACAGCAAGATTCTGAAGAAGAATTTTGCAACTTAAGGACCATAAACAACTGTTCAGTTAAAGTTTAAATGCTTCCACAAAGAAAAAATTGAGTGAAATATATATCCTAATATGACACAAGCATGTGCAACAATGCTTCTGCACTTAATGTCGGAATATGTAGTAATGTTTTGTTTGCCTTTTTTTTCCTGTCTCTTCATAGGAGCAGCCTTTACTGAAGGGCTATCTAGTGGTTTAAGCACTTCTGTGGCTGTATTTTGCCATGAATTACCTCATGAGCTAGGTAAGACCCCAGCATTTCCATATGCTGCATGTGTATGTACTTACAGGTGCATGTGGGAGAAAAAAAATTTGATCAGACAACTTTATCTGTGTCAGGTTCTCTATTCAGTGATACTTCTGATTTACTTAAAGACCATTTAACAATTTCTAAATTGAAATAATAGTTTAAAAATCGAAGTATTTCAGCTACTCTGGTTAAACTGTCTCTTGCAGTTACAGCTTTTTCTGTCTACTTTTTATTCTCCTTGTATATAACATAAGTTATGAGTTGCAGGAGAATGCATGACAGAATTTGCTTTTCTCACATCTCTCCTTAATTTTATTCTCGTGCTTGTGCTGCTGAAAGGAAGGTCACGATTAGTCAAAGTACTTTCTGCATAACATTTGCTGCTTTTTCATTAAGTCTTGCAAAGAACTGCTGTAGCTCTAAATTAAACTTGAAATTACGTCGAAATCTTTCTGGAAACAGTTTGTCTTTCAAGCTCAAGTGATTTAAATTTGTGTGTAGTCCCATGAGAGATTATTGTCGTGTCTTACAATATGAGTTGAGTATTTGGCCCTTTCGAAGGGCAGCTTGTGAGAACAGGATGGATGTGCTTAGTTGAACTTGAGACACAGCTGATCTTTCCAGTTGTCAGATCATTTTGGATGTGCAACTGGTGTTTATTTCTCAGCTGTCATGGTCACAGTCACACACTTGGTGTATAGAATAAAGAAAGAAGACTTTGCTTTCACTTTTTTTAAGGTTTAATTCCCCAGAGGGGAGAACATTCAGTTTCATTTAATGGAGCTTGTAAATCAGTATATGTAAATGTTAAACTCTCTCTATATAAACAGTTTGATATATCTGTACAGTAATGTTATACGGAAATATGTTATTGTGAAGAAAATATACCTGATTTTGTGGGTTGGGAGGAATTGAGTCTTGTTCATACTAATCATGGAACTTGTATTAATTACACATACTAAATGTTGTTACTTCAGATATAGGAAGTAAATTAATCTTATGAACCTGATAATTTTAGATTCAACTGTTCTCTTGGTTGTAGAAATAGCAAAAATCTTCTAAAATTTAAATCATACTTCTTTAATCAGAACAGAAAACTTGATAGGAAATACCTTCTTTGCTAGAGGGCATGAAGTGCTATAGGAACATTGAAACAAATGGGACTAGTTGAGGTTAGCTGGGAATAAAATTGTACCATTGTTGTTAAAGCTAATCAATGTTTTTTAATATACCAGTTCATCTTAATAGAAATAGCCTGTAGGAAAAGCTGTTGTAATAAATTACTCAAATCAGCTTTGAAAATCGCTTTTGTTTACTTTAACTGGAGATAACTTATAAAGAATCCATTTTATTTTCAAATAATAAGCTTATATTACTCTGGTTTACAAAAAATATTTTCTGAATTACAGAAAATCTGTTTCTGGCTGGTGGTCTATCATTTCATCAAGTAAAAATAAGAAGTTAAGGATCATTTACAGAAATTAATAAAGAAATTACTTTAAATTTATAAAACAGATTAATAGTACAAGGAGCAGTTACAGGATAATAAATTGAATATGCAACTGAGTGGGAATATTTTACAGTAAGAACACTCAGGCATATCGGGTACTGCAGCATTTTACAGTGGTGGTTTAAATTCCAACTGCTTGAGGATATGAAGCTATTAGAGACCATCCAAAGGAGGGGTGCAGAGATGGGGAAGGGCCTTGAGGGGAACCCATTTGAGGAGCAGCTGAGGTCACTTGGTCTGTTCAGCCTGGGGGAGACTGAGGGGAGACCTCACTGCGCTTGAGGGGAAGACAAGGGGCAAGCACTGATCTCTTCTGTCCTGTGACAGGACCCAAGGGAATGGCCTGAAGTTGTGTCAGGAAGGTTTGGGTTGGATATTGGGCACTGGAACAGGCTCCCCAGGGAAGTGGTCACAGCACCAAGGCTGAGTGTTCAAGGAGTGATTGGACAATGCTCTCAGGCAAAGACTTTAAAGTTATAAACTTAGAGTATTTGCTAGTGTGTTATTGTTCATGTTTACCCTTTAAATTTTTGTCTCTCAGTGATTTCTAATTTTATAAAGGCAAAAAAAAAAAAAAAATAAGGCAAACAACAGCATAAAAGTAGCTTAGTAATCCTGTAAGAGAACTGTAAATAAGACAGCACCGCAGTACTTACCCAAGAATGAAAACTCTGCCTTGGCTTTTTTTCCCCTGTTATAGGAGATTTTGCTGTCCTTCTAAAAGCTGGTATGACTGTCAAGCAAGCTGTGCTTTATAATGCTCTGTCAGCTATGCTGGCCTATCTTGGTATGGCGACTGGGATCCTTATTGGTCATTATGCAGACAACGTTTCAATGTGGATATTTGCACTTACTGCTGGCTTGTTCATGTATGTGGCTCTTGTGGATATGGTAAGTGCCTAGACCTATTTGGATTTTGTGTAACACAGTTTAAGAATTAATGATTTGAAGCAACTGTTTGTTTTGAAGGTATTTAACACCTCCTTGTTTGTTTAGGTACCTGAAATGCTCCACAATGATGCCAGTGACCATGGATGTAGCCGGTGGGGATACTTCCTGTTACAGAATGCTGGGATTCTCCTGGGGTTTGGAATAATGCTGCTTATCTCAGTATTTGAACATAAGATTGTATTCAGCATAAACTTGTAATCCTGGTTACCAGGAACACACCTTGGTGTTAAATTATAAGTGATAGGGTTTGTTTTCTATTAATTTCCTTATTGGAAAGGTACATTTGATATAGACTAGATTTTTTGTTGGTGTGCTTTGTTGTTGTGTACTTCCTTCCCTTCTTGCCTGATAGAAAGGAACACTGTAAAGTTTGGGGTTTGTTGGGGTTTTGTTTGTTTGTTTGTTTTTGTGTTGTTTTTTTTTACTTGGGATTTAGCATTGCTTATGGTACTTGGAAGTGGTACTTAGTAAAACATGGCCAAATCTATATTATTTTTATTGTCTGTATTATTTGAGGGGTTAGGTTGTTTTTTTACTGAATTTATTTACTGTATGTAATTATATGTAATGTTTTTTACTTCGGTGGTTTTGCTGGTTTAAAGAGGTAAAACAAAAGTGGTTTTTATTTTAGCACATTCAAATCAGTGGATACAAAGCACAGTGAGCAAAGTAAAACAAGAACAAGACATGTAATGGTTAGCATGTGTTTATTGGTAAAAACTCACCTCTTCTGCATCCAGCTGGTTTATACAGAAAGGCAGATGAGTCCATTCCATTCTTTGTGGTGCTGCTGGTTCTCTCAGTGGCTTGTGGATTCCTGCGTCTTATTCCAGTTGGTTTCTACTCCAAACAAATTGATGTCAAACCATGTTTTAAGTGTTTACATCAAATGTTTAACTTGTTTCATCCATTCTGAGTTGCTCTTCACTCGTTTCTCAAATCAGCAACAAAAGTCCAGCTCTTAAATTGCCAAAGCTTTAAGAATTCCATCCGAAAGACTTTAAAAGCAGTGCTGTATCCCACTTACACTGCCTGAAGTGACAAAGGTGTATTAAAGCCTGTTTGATATCAAGGAGGAGGAGTGCTACAGGCTGCGATAAACAGTCATTTCCTACAAAAGCTTCCTGAAGTAAAGTGTTGATTTACTTTGGGAAAATGAGCTGAGTGGGAGAGCTGCCTACTTCTAGTTCAGTGTGATTGCACACAAACCTGTGCTACATTTTTTTACAAAAACTAAAGCTGAGAAACCCAAAATAAGAAAATTTCTTTGGTAACATACCTAGAGAAGCAAGGTGTTAAAGATAAGTGTATGCTTAAGTATGTAGTTTAAGCCTACAATCTTAATATGTTTAACCACCCTGAATGTCACTGAAGGAAGAAGATTGAAAAAAAACAATAGCAAAATAAATTCTGCATTAGCAGGGAAGGTGAACATGTCAAAGTTCTTTAATGATGAATAAATAACAGGATTATGCTATCTAACTAGCTAGCTGTAAAAATCCCAGAAATAAAACAATTAGAACCTATTTCTGATCCACTGCTTCAAACCATCAGCTGAATAAAAAGCTTGAACAAGATAAATGTTTGATAATACTGTGTATGACAGGTTAAAACAGTTTGTTGGTCTGTCATACAATGAAAGACCATTCTATCACCTCAGAAATAGATGTTTTCAATTAATGGAGAGGTTTGAGGATCTTTTAGGAGTTGAGAAATGGGTACCACATGAGTTTTTGCAGCCAGTGGACTATTAACTTCTCTTGCTTCAGCCTTTCCTCAGGTTAGCAATAGTTGATATTTACTTTTTTGCTCACAGTGATGAAATCCTGTTCTGTGCCTCCTTGGAAGCCAGGGGTTGAGAAAGGTGTTCTTCCTTCAGCTCTCCTAATGCATCCCTGAGTCCTAGCGGGCTTTTTATGGCTTGGGCATGGTGTTTACCTGTGGTGTGGGAAAACTCCATAAATACAGTGCACTTCAGCCTGTGGGGCTTCCACCTTCTGCACCGCAATCCTGGCTGCTACAGAAATCAGGCATCTCTGTAGTCCTGGGGCATTTCAGACTTGGATGAGCTCAGTTTGCTTTGAATTTTTCACTGCTGGTCTCTGTTAGCCTACAGCCATAATAGCTGCCAGTTCAGCTGGATTTCTCTTGTCTGGATATGACACAGGAAGGGGGCAGGCAGCCTACTGTTGTTCAAGAGATTTTAATATTAATGACTAAATGATGGCGATAAATCTACAAATTAAAATTTCCATGTTTCCAGTGGGTTCTTGGCTGGCTTATGATGTACTTGACTGACATTAAAATATCCACATATCAAAACCCATTGCTAATTTAGGAATAAAGAAAAATGAATTGCCTTTAGAGCATGTGGGCAGAAATGTCTCTATCCTGTACACAAACATATTCCACCCAGTCAGTGTTCTTTAGTCATTGATGGAGAAACATCCATGACAGGCAGCTGTGCAAACTGATAACTGAGAAGGCTACAGACTAAAAATTGCTGTAGTTTTGTATCAGCAGAATGACAAAATGTTGGTTGTTCTTTCTGTTTGTTTTGAGTTGTTGTTTATCTTGGTTGGCCTTACAAAGTAGAATCTGCATTTGTTGCAATGTACTCGTGTTGGAAATACTCAAGGTTTGCAAACTGGTGGGGCAGAGCCTCTAAGTAGCCCTTTATTTTTATGTGTCTATCTTTCTGCAGCAGTTTTTAATGTGCCTGGCTACTCTGGATAATAAATGCAAGTGTCTGCTTTGTGTATCTGTAGCATAATAATGGTACAGACCGTAATTTTTATGCTGTTACAGCTGCCTTTAGTGCCTGTGCTAGATGCAGGTAAACAGAATAGGCAAACAATGCTGGAATCAATTTTGGTTTGGGTTTTTTTCTGTAACATATTCTAATGGTTTTGGCCTGTGTTTGTACAGAAGAGGTGTCATGTTACTTTGGGCAGCAGGAGTCAGAGCAAAGGTGTGGAGGTTCTCCAAGTTCTCCCCTGCCTGGCCTGTAGGATCAGGTGCTGGTACGGTTTCTCTGCATCCTTTGTGCCTGAATGTGATGCCACGTGTGCTGTGGGAATGCAACTCCTTTATGTGCATAAAAATCACAGCCCAGGCTGTGAATTCAAAGGGTAGAATAGAATTCACAGAGGCTCTCCTGCTGCCTGAACTGAGACACCAGTGCAGTTAAAATCTCTTGTGGAAAAACTGGGTCGTTCTGTTTTCCACGAGCAGAGAACAAAAAGATGTTTTAATGGAATATGGGTTGTTTTTGTTTGTTTAGTTGGTTTTTTTAATTTAAAGTACGTTTCTGGTGTGTGTATATATGGTCACTGTAGCTGTTACTGTATTGCTGTGTGCTAGAGAAAATAAACCACTGAACTAAACCGCAGGCGTCTGAGCGTTTTTCTCAGTGATGCAGATACGGCGAAATATGTTAGAGCCTCGAGAGAAAATAAAAAAAAAAAGGTAGTAAATATTGTGTTCCCTTCGGGTTTCCCGGGGCGGGGCTGGGGCCGGGGCCGCCCTCTGCCGTCATCGCGGCGCGCCGGGCCGGGCCGGGCCGGGCCGGGCATGGCTGAGGGGGCGGCGGGGCCGGGCGGCGCCGAGCGCTACTTCACACGCTGGTACAAGCCAGGTACCGCCGGGGGCCGCGCCGCGCCGGGCCGGGGCGGCGGCGGGGCCCTGACTCCTCTTTGTGCCCTTCTTGCAGACGTGAAGGGGCGGCCGTGCGAGGACTTCTGCGTGCTGCAGCACTCCAACAGGCGAGTGGCCGGCGCGGGTCGGCGTCGGGAGGCGCCGGGCTGCGTTCGGCCGGGGCGCTGCCGCAGCCGGGACAGGCAGGGCGGGCTGGGACACAGCACCGGGCGAGCCTGCTGTCCGGAACGGTGGGAGGATGGGAGAGACACAAATCGGCCTCCCCATCCTTTAATTTCTGCTGCAGTGAGGAACAGGGAGGCTTGGCCTCTTCGCCCCTGACGGCCCCCTCGCACTGCCCAGCGGTGGCCGTGGTGCTGCCCTGGCTCCCTTGCACCTTCTCCTGCTGACAGGGAATGGAAAGGCTGGAGGTGGCGCTCAGGGCCTGCTGTGGTTCACACGGTGGTGTTCGGTATAGGCTGGACTCGATCTCAGAGCTCTTTTCTAACCTAATTGATTCTGTGATCAGCAGTAGCAGAAGAGAAACGTTCCAAAATGCCTTTGTGTAATGACATTCTGAAGGAGTCTGTTTAACTTCATTTAGAAATCCTTCAGTTTGAACAAACATTCCGCTTTTTCTAGAGAAAACTTAATTGCTTGTCCTTGTACATTTGTGCACTAATAGATGATGAAGGCAAGATAGGAAAGCGTCTTGCTTCTGCTTGGATGTAGCTGGATATCCTGTTATTTAGAGTCAATCTGTACCTGATGTGGAGTCTCCTTCCATACCTGACCTCCCCCTGCTGCACCTCTCAGGGCATCAGGAGCATTTCTGGGGTGTCCAGTCCCAGAGGGAAGAACAGAACCTGACTACTGTCCACACAAAAACCCAGGGCCAGTGGCTCATGGGTTGAGGGAAGGTGAGGTAGCATTTGTGGTCCCGGTGAGTTGCCTGCTCTAGGAATTCAGAGTAAAAAGGAAGGATATGCTTGGCACAGGGCAGAACCATCGCTGCAGCCTTTGGAGTTGCAGCTTCTCTGTGGCTTTTTCCTGCAGTTCTTCCTCTATTCTTTCAAAAGGGAAACCAGAGTACCTTCAAATAACAGGTGTGACAGTAACAGCAAGGAAGGACACCCTTCCATTTGTACTGAATACTGAATATAAGGTTCCTAATCTCAGTGTCTGATATAAACAATAGTTAAACCCATTGATTTGTTCAGTTGTCTATGTAGACTACTCTGCTGCTTTCAATTGAGAATTATCAGAACCCTTGGATTCCACAGCAGCTCAGCCAGATGTTCTGTGAAGTATTTTACCATTATTATATATAGAGCTGTGATTCAGTTTGCTGTTTCTAGGCAGTGTGAAGTTGTCTCTTGATTTTTTGTTTTACGAGGTCTCAGCTCCATCAAGTGACAGCTCAAAGATAATTTGTCATCTTCCCCTTAGAAGGAGGCTGGGGTGAAGGGAGGTAGCTTTGCTCCTAGGACATGCTGGATGCATTCACCAGGATCCGGCTCCCTCTTGTGGGAGCTGTGCAGCCACAACTCCCCAGGAGGAGTGGGGAGATGGATACAGCATCCACAGGGAGAGATCTGGTTCTGTGCCCTGCTTTTCCCTGCAGTCACTCTTCTGTTGATTCTGGTGCTTGCTGTAGGTTTTATAGTCTCAAACAGAACAGCTTCCACTCTCTTTGTTTAATGACAAGTTCATGCTTGTGCACTGAGCCTGGTTCTAGGCCAGGCAGGCCTAGTCTCTGCAGCTGGGCTCGTCTCAAACTGTCCAGCATCATGGTAAGAAGTAACCCTCAATTAGAAAAAATGAAATGTAAGCAGCAAGTTAACTAAGGCCAGATCACCAAAGGATTCCTCAGGATTCCTCACTGCATAGGGCCTTTAGCTGTTGAGAAACATTTCTTTGTGGTTTTAACAAAAGTACACCGTGCTTTACTTGTTTATCTTAACCCGAGTACCTACTTCAGCTACCTGCTGAAATGAACCAACCAGGCTCTCGTGGGGCACAACAGATAGAGCAGCACTGGCTTATTTAAGAGCAGTGGTTTTCTTTCAGTAAGAAGTGTAGGGCTTTTTACAGTCCAGTCTGATATCTCAAAATGAAGCATTTTCCATGGCAGTGGCTTTAGGTCAGAATGCCATTTTTGTTCAGTTTGTTACAGCAGGTGTCAAAGATAGGCAGAGAAAGTTGTGGGACATGCTTAGAGCACAAAGCTGTGGCTTCTTACAACTACAGTGGAATAATTATATTGTTGTTTTTTTTTTTTCAGAATCTGTGTCATCACCTTGGCAGAAGCCCACCCTCTTCTTCAAAGTGGGAAAACAATTAAAAACATTAATTACCAAATCAGTGCAAACTGTAGCAGACTTCAGAATAAGGTCTCTGGGAAGTCAAAAAGGGTATGGCTTTTTGATTTCCTTAGTTTTCATTTTAATCTCTCACACTGTCTGAGATCTTTCTGTCCTTTCTTGGAGAGAAACCCAGCAGGTTACTTTTGTATTTCACTTAAAACCAGCCTCTCTGCACTTGAAGAATTTTGACTTTCTCAAGAGGTGCCTGTCTGCCTGGCCCAGCCAGGGCCTTGCCAGTGGTCCTACAGCACTGGTGGTTTCCAGTGTTGCTCAAACACACTCGCTTCCAGTAATTTTTTTTAGTAGTGTACAGCAGGACATAAACATCCCTGAAATAATAAAAATGTATTTCTAAGATACATGTATTTCTAAGGATTCGGAGACTAGATAGTGGATGGGCCAGTTCAGTGTGGTGGGTTTTTGAAGGTGCAGTTTAACTTGCTTACACCAAAACCAATGGTGCTGTTCCTCTCCTTTCTCCCCTGACTTCAGTCTCCTCAAAGTACAAGTTTGCTAGTCTGCAGGAAACTTAATTATGACTAAATCTGTAAGCTTGTAACAAGCCTCTATTTGATTTGTGCACATAACAAAGTTGGCATCTTCCCTTCTGTAGGGAAGAACAGCTCAGTAACTTGGAATGACCCATAACAATCACACATCCTTCCTTTCAAACACTGCTGATGGTAATACTTTTACAAGTCTTGTGCAATTAAAACTACAGCCATGTTTATTTGTTTTCCAAATGCAGGGAGCTCAGTTTTTAACAGAACTTGCCCCTCTGTGCAGGATATCTTCATCAGATGGAGAGGAATACACCATTTACAGGTAAGGTTTTTCCCATTTTTTCTTACCCTGACATACCCCACACATCTACAGAATCTGAACACTTTTGCAGTTGCATACGAGGGCGGCTGATTGAAGTGAATGAGAACATCCTTAGTAATCCTGCTCTTCTGCAAGAAAAGGCAAGACACTTTCTTGTTCTTTATTTTTCAGCTTTTATTTCACTGCTAACTTCAGTCTTGCTTTTTAGCCATCAACTGAGGGGTACATTGCAGTGGTTCTACCCAAATTTGAAGAAAGCAAGAGTATAACTCAGGGACTTCTGACGCAAAAGGAGTACGAGGAAGTCTTGATGAAACGCCGCAGTTCTGCTTCATGAAATCAATTCCACACTTCCCTTCTGTGTTTGATACTAAATAAGTGACTTTTATTGTACACTGTGAGTTTTATAGTATGGAAAAGGCCCAGTGCCGGTTTTTTAAAAGTGGAACTAAACTCCTTGATTCATAAAAGAATAAAGCAGTTCAAATAGTTTGTATATTAAAATTTCTGTAAAAACTTGACATAAAATTTTTCTTTTTCTCTGAATACTATCACTACTGGTTTTTAAATAAGCTCAGAATGAAATGTTGAAGATTATTTATGTTCCACAATCAGCTTTGCTTCTGCTTAATGCAAGCATAGTACATACAGAAAACTCATAGCATTTAGCTGTCATGTAATTGAGTTAAACTAATACAATAGGGAGTTTGACACAGGTGAATGGAAAATAAAAAAGCAACAAAAGCCTGTACAAAGGGAAGATAAATTTGAAAATTCGTATTTTACACCAAGTTGTATTTTCATGGTATCCTGAAGTCAAATAACGCCCTTTGTACAGAGTTTTGTAATAATCAGTATCTATTTTCTTCAGTTTTAAATGGCATAATATCAAGTCTGCATAATACTTCAGTGGTTCTACAGGCAACTCAAGTTCTACTCAGTAAGTTTTAATAAGAAAGAAAGCAACATCTGCCATCTACAAATAGAGTAAAAGAAAAAGGGTTTCAGTCAAAACTATTAATCACTTAGAAATATACTTCTTGTGGAGATGAATCATGTCAAGATTAAAATTCAGAGGTGCATCTATTGAAAGGTTTTTTTCCCCCCTACAATTACTTCATTGCAGGTATAACTTGTAACTAAGGTAACATTTCAGTGCTTCAAGCCACAGCCTTTCAGACTATATTCCTGATTCTGCTTTATCAAATACCTAGACTGAAATAGGCCAGAGATGAGTTTACAGACTTCAACAGCAGTGTTACATGTAGCATATGCAGCACGGGGGTCTTTATGTAAAATGTCTATTAGCAGCATCTTTGGGTTGACACATCCATTAAGACATTCAGAAGCATTAATTACAAAATAGCAAGTACAGGAAAGGCATTCACATTATAAAAATACAGAATATTTAGACTAGCTTGTGTTTTAATGGCTAAGTAATGGGACATCTATTAGATGTGACAAAGGTCAACAGTTTTATATCAAATTAACCTGGCTTGACTTTCCACAAATGAAAGCAGTATTGAAACTTCAGCAAGTGTTATTTTCAAATGGGAATTCCTGCATTTCTCAGTGCTACGATTACTTGCTCTCTAAAAACGTCATGTTTGTTACATGATTTTCTAAAGACTTGATGCCAAATGTCTCCACTCTTCTTTCTGGAGTACGTGCATTTGTACCAGTTCGTATTCTGTCTTCTTTCCATGGTGGAGCAGGCTTAAGACAACCATTTCCCGCTTTATTCTGTGTATGTATATAAGAAAGTTTTCTTAAAAACAACCAAGCAACCCAAGCAAACAACCCCCAATAGTTTTAAATAGTGCAGATTAAGCTAGCACTCACCTTTCTCAGTAATTTGCAACAAAGTGGAAGAAGTTGACATAACAAGGTCATCACATTCCTTGTTTTCAGAATGCATGCATCAACCTAAACAAGACAATTAATAGTAGAGTAATACCTATTACTCAATACTTGTGTTAAGCAGTTGTTTTTGGCATGAGATGATCTGTTTTGAGCTGGGTTAAGTAATACTTTTGCTGTTAAAATATCTCCTAATCAAATGGGCTTGCCTACTTTTTTTTATACTTCTCTGTATAGTATATGTAAAACAAGAGCATCCCTTCTGTTAAGCACAACTTAGCAGACACATTCCAAGAGAATGAACTACTAATAATATTATATTAAACAGTAACAGAAGTCTCTTAGAAAGTATCTATTATGATCTAAGCATGAATCACCACAATTCTTCATGTTTTCCTTTTTCCAGCATGATTTAGAGAGCCATGCCTTAGTTTGTTGTTACACTGAAAGTTATCTTAACACTCAGTACAGATCACAAGTCTGAGCCCTCAGACATTAATCTGAGAACCCGTTACTGCTATGTACTGATACATCACTGTATAACAGACTGAAGTTCCCATTTAATTTAGAGGGTGGAAAACAAACCATACAGTAGCCCCAAGGTGCTGAGTTTGGTTCTGAGTGGCTTGCATGCTTTAGCCAGTTTCACACCCTGCTGTAAAACTGAAACTCCTTTTCCACAGCCAATTGCAAACAAACATCCAGCTTCATGGAAATGGTCTTGCTCACATTGATTGCTGCTGGCTCAGGGATAATGATCCCCTCTGATCTTTGCAGATGTACTTCTTGTGTTAACAGTGATGAAACTTTCATGGCAGATATCTATGTAGTTATTTAAAGCAAATATGAATATCTGAAAAAAATCTGCGCAGTCCTGGGTCGATGCTGCCTACTGAGAAGCAAATGTGTTTCAGTAGTGGAGTTGGGGGTTTGGAATTTGTTACATTTATGTTAAACATCAGTAACAGTAATAACAGTAATTATTACAGTGGTGGAAATACATATTACCTTCATTAAAATTGTGATCCCTGAAGTGCATACTAAGGTACATTTAATTACAGTTCCTGTTTATCTGAATGGAATTCTAGTGGATTACAGTACCACTGCAACCTAGTTCTATATTTTAACAGGAGCATAAATTAGTAAATCACTTTATTTCAAAACAAGTTAGGTGTTACTTTGAGAAATACAGAATTTTTTACCTTACCTTTGTAAATGTAGCACTTTTACCCTGAGCAGAAGCTTTAGCTGTTGTCTGGATCTGCTTGCACATAGAGATGAGTTTTTCAGCCTCCAACAGAAGCAAAGGCTTGTCATCATCACGTACCTGGTACATTGTCCAGAAAGACAAAATAACTCTGTGTTAAAGACTGCAACATCAAGTTATGGGAGAAAACAGCACAAGCAACTTCTAAGCGGTGTCACTGATGTCGTAAGATACATCACCTGATCAGAAAGAGCATGAAGAGCTGAAGCAAGCTTTGTGCCCTCTGTGGCAAAAATCTGAAAGTAGGAGAAAGCATGTAACAAAACAAATCACAACAGAAGGTAAGGCTTTTTCCCTCGTGGTTTATAGTGGCTTTTATGTAAAAAGGTAGCAGGAAATACTTGTAATAATTGTATACATCTACAATTCACAAGTCAGCAGTTTGCAGTGACTTCTGAAATAACAAGCTATACTACAAACTCCCATCCTCACAGATAAGCAGAGTTGAAAGGCTTTCCCTTTAGATATAACAAAACCCCCAACTTCCAATTATTTTTTGCACCGTGGCAGCTCACAAATATTTTGTGATGACACCTGCCCCGTTTGTTTATTGTCCTTTCAAAGGTAACCAGTCTCCTGTTACAGACAGGTATGCATCCTGGAAATAGCATCCCACATCCCTTCATTTGGGCCCTTCTGTTTGCATTGGGCTAGTTTTTACATCTTCTTTCTTTCCCATGAAAATCCTGCTGCTCAGACTAGGATGTTAACACTACCAGGGACTGAGCTGAGTGACACAACAAATACTACAGATGTGCTGAAATCCACTCTATTTGCCATAATGCCAGTTTGCTATCCTTGCTCCTAGCCGGAATCTGTCAGTGTAATGATCCTGTCTGAAGCTACTACTGGAACACTGGGAATATGTATCACTTTCAGAATATGTATCAGAGTTAGGCTGCTCAAAGTCTACAGCTGCCAGTCAATTCATGGTACACAGTACTTATGTGTAAGGAATCAAGACACTGAAGTTCATGTTTGGCTTCACTGACAGTGTCTACGTCCTATTTTGTTAAAAATACATTACCTCTGCCTGATGAAATAAATCTTGAGTAGTTTTCAGAAGTCCTTCTCCTCTGTGAGAAATAACAAAAGCAGAAGATAGGCCATTTATAGACTGTCGATTATTTTGCTTGCTACTTACAAAAATTATAGTATTGCCACTGAACATTTTACAGTTCACACCAGTGAACTGTAAATATCAGTCTTTAGAAGATACTAGACACAACTACCCACAATAACTGACTTTAAAAATACTACACAAACACCTCAGTAGCTACAGCACTCTCGGGGAATTAACAATGGCTCAGTTCTCATAAGCTGAACAAGACCAGAAATCCACATCTCTGGCATACTGAGTATTATTGGACTAGTAGGTAACAAAAAAAAAAAAAACAACAATCTCTGGTAAAAAACCCCCAAGCAAACCTAAATTCTTCATGTAAGAACGCTGACATTGCACAGGAAAATTTCAGATAAACACTTTTCAGTGCAAGGATCAGTAATTCTCATCTACAGTTATATCTCATCTACAGGTATATACTTGTGCTTTAATTCCCTTAATTTTCAAAGTATTTATGAACATACTTCTTAAAATGTTTTCCATACCCAAGAGACATTTAAATAGATGCCCTCCAATGAAACAGATGTTAAGCCCTTTAAAAATAAAGTGGGGTTTAAAATTAAGAGTTTTTTTTAAACAGTTTAGAAATTTATAAAAATTTATAAAGCCTACAGACAGAATCAAGTTCTTTTCTAAATGGGTCCTAATTATTATACCCGGAAAATGAAAATGTGTTCTTTTTTATAAACACTGTAAATACTCTTTTTCTGACCAAAATTTGTCACGTGCAGTGTAATTACCTGGTAAATAAATACATGGAGTAGGCCATACTTGACATGCCTTGCCCATGTTGCACAATCTCATTCTCCTGATCCTCCCATTTCTCTGTCTCAGAATCCACATCAGATGTTAGAAGATGCAATTCTAATCCAAGTTTTGCAATTTTAGCCTGTTCCTGTAAATGGTAACCATATTTATGGCACTTAAAAACGCTTTCTTTAGATAATATAAAAATATGACAGGAGTTTTTTTACTAAAATGATGGCATCTTACCTCAGTATCAAGTTTGACTGGCTTTAATGCTTTCAGATTTGCATTATGCTTCTGTTTCAAACAAAAAATAATATTTTTAAATAAAAGGAATTGGTAATCATTTCACTAGCAAATCTTAAAGAGGTAACTCTATATTCAGAGAAAGACTTTGCAGGAGAGTTCCAGAGGTTCAAACAAACTTCTCAGCAGACACTGAGAACCTGATCTGATCTGTCTGTCCTGGAATAGCAGGTGCAGATGCCCTGAAATTGCATGGGAAAGACCTCTTCCACAGTTCTCAGGCTCCACTTCCTAATGCAGTACAGTCTCTTCCCTTTACCCTGTAAATCCTCAATAATACTCAGGACTAAACAGTCTGAAGCAAGTGCTCCTGCACTGATTTTTCTGTCAGTGATGGTACTGATGTAACAGGGATGCTGATTTGGCTAATAGCAAACTGATGTAGGCTACAACCCACATGAATGCTGATGTGAGGAGACAGCCCATAATGCTGTGTCACTCTGGAGAAGCAGCTGTAAGCAAATACTGACACTGATCTTTTCATGGGTGTTCTTCTTTTTTTTTAAGTCATTAACTATCCAAAATGTAAGTCTGGCTGCAAGCCAAATATTAGCTCATATTAAGCAATAATTAGTGGCACTGATGTGAGTGGACTACCTGGTAAGGTAGTGCTTGCCAACTGCATGACACACTTAGGCAGTAATTAATAATTTATTTCATAATTATTTGCTGTTCTTGGCTTTAATTTCACGTGCTGGTGCTGTCACTGTGCAAAGACAGCAGAACCACCAGACATGGGAGGCACAGTCCATATTCAGAAACCACTGGACTGCAGAGTAGTATAAAGTTGGTGTCATAACTTGGAGAGGTGTGAGGCACAGGAGGAAGCTGGATAATCTCAGTGCCCAACTAAGAGCCTTGTCTGAGATGCTGAAAAACTCTGGAAAAAACCTGCTGCTGTTCATTTGTGGGAATACTTGGGCAAATTAGGTTCAGTTATGCATGCAGGGGACAAAAAACCCCACCAAGAAACAACACTGTTCATTGTGAACAGCATCAGAAATGAGATTCTGGTCCCATTTCCATTTCTTACTTCAAGAATCTCAGCAAAAGTACTCATACTGAAGTTCCTAGTGCAATTTAGTGTTCAGTTTAATTTTCTGCCATTTCTCTATTCCCATCCAAAAATGTTTAAATATTCTGAATCTTATGAATGTCAACCCAGATTAGACACTGCAATTCTGCCTATGTATTAGAAATGCTGATCTCATATCGAAACATTTAGCACAAAGGACTGAACTCCTAATAGTGATTTGACTATACTGCATATTAGAAATGCAATTTCATAAATGCTGCTTTCAAGGCAGTGTCTTAAAAGAAGAAAGGAAGACAAAACCAAACGATTTGTTTGTAAACACAAATTTTGGTCTCGAAGGTATGGCAAATATTTAAGCTGCGGAGTCAAGGAAGGGCAGTCAAGAAAACCAGCACTGGTTACAACAAGTAAGTTTTTCCATTCACAAATAACTAAAGAAAGCTCAGAATGTTTTTGCAGTTTTCTCCACTCTTGTGTTCCCTTGCATTATTTTAACAGTATCAGATCAGTAGATACATTATTCTGCTTTTAAAACATGATTTAACACTTTAAAGTATAGAGAAAAAAATATGCATTAAGTACACACATGAATCATCACTGCTGCTCTGGTCCTCATCTACATGGTCTAGGGTGCAACTCATTACCAGCAAACATCAGAGTGGCAATTAAACAGATGTAACAAAATATGTGATCTAATTAGACTGGCAGGAACAGTGTGGCCTCTGTGCAGGGATAGCGTGGGCGTCAGCCAGGCACAGCAGATCTGTGGTGGCAGCAGGGGGAGGAGAGGCTCTGCTGAGAGGAACAGCACTGGGAAGAGAGGCAATTCCAAAGCTCAGAGCATCAGCTAGGCAAAGAAATCAAAATCACTCTGTGAAGAAGCTCTGGAGTCCTGTGGATGCAATCTACATTTCCTGTCTACTTGCAAACTGTGCATTTGTAACTGCCCACAGTGTTAAGTATCTTGCAAAACTCAAAAAGAAGGCAGCAACCTTTCAAACAATAACAAAGCAGAACTGTTTAAATGCTGACCACAACATTTTTATTGAAGTATTTTTAAAAACATATGAATCCATAAGTGGGACTCTGACTTCAAACATTTAATCTCTAAGTTATGACATCCAGAAGTTATGTGTCTTAGTCAAACTGGTCAGGGACAGAAACCCTATCCAAAGTTTTAATATTTAGTTCCATAACTGTGAAATTCACCCATGCTCATGCAGCCTAACATACTCTATTTAAATCTGCAGATTGGCTTTATAAGATTTTTTTATAAATCTTGGATTTATAAAGCTTCTATCTTTTCATTAAGGGTCAGAAGTTGTATTATGTTTGAAGCTGTAGAAGTGCACAACAGAAGACACGGAGACGGAGAACCATTTCTAACCCAAATTCCTCTACAGATTAAGGAAAGAAAGCAAGGAGAGAAAGAAAAAACCTAGAACTTAATGCACCTTTTGAGACCATTTCTTTCCTTTTTTCCTACCCATGGAAAGATTCAGTTTACAACAAGTGAATCAAATGCTTGATTACATGACACTAACAATGTTTAGGAGGCTTCCTAACACACAGACACTCTCAGAAACAGTGTCATATCAGTTATAATCAGCTAAGGATATTAAACGCCTCACACCTAAAAACTGGGCATTTGGTGTAACTTTTTTCTCTACATTGAACACACTTAAGATCAAAGAAGGAAACAAGAACCCATTATTTAAAGAGGCTACAACAGGCTCGAACATGAACTCTTGTTCCAAATAGGTTAACTCAGGCTACAATGTTAAGTCTTAGTAATATGATTTATTTTTTCTTTTAATTTTCAGCATATTCCTAAAAGTGCATGTTTTAATAGCAACAATGCACTTTTTTATTATATAGCATGAAAGTAGAGTTTGTGGTAAAAAAATAATGAACAGGAATTAAAGTTTATGTACAATCAAAGTGATTAAAGCACATAACATAATTAGTTAGATTTGTCTTCACTCTGTTTATTATTCACTTTTATAAATTGACAAACTTTGATATTTTACTGTCAGCCATTCAGTCAGAATGTGTGTTACCAAGATATTTTTAGGTCCCCATCAAGTTGTGACAGGGAAAGAAATCAAACAGAGAACAGCAGATACAAAATAAACACAACAAACCCAAAAGCAACTTACCCCTGGTCTGGGCAGTGATAGGTAGACACGCTTCTCTCCTATGAAGAACACACAGGTTTACACCAAAATTTGTAAGCAGATTTTAATCAGTGAGATCAAATGCCTTACTTCATCCTTCCTTAAACTGCAGTGTTAGAAAATCAAATTACTTACCTGTAATTCCTCCTCTCTGAGTACTGCAAAAGATCTTCTGTCTCATGCTTTCAGAGACAGGCCAAGAGCTCTGTACTGCTCAGATTTTAGCAACTGGCAATTAAGAAAGCTTCCCTGAACATTTCCCTCAGTAATATTCCTAGTTTCCTGCATGTATTTCACAAGGAAGTAAAGCAACTCTCTCCAAAGACTCACTAGCTACATGCACTCATTTTGTTGCAGAATACAGAACATAAAATTGTAGCTCTATGTATGGCTTTTCTTGGCATGGGCTGAATGGTCTGAAATTTGGAGCAGACAGTGCCACTAAGTGAGAAATACCTAGGCAGGTTTTCCTAAGTAATACAAATAAAACTCTCATGTTGTACCGTACTATATGTATCCCATGTGTGCTGTATTTTATGAAGAAGGAAGTTCTACACTTTTATTGAATTGTTTCTTGTATGGCCAGGAGCCTAAAATATTCCAAGTCTGAGCAAGACAAATTAAGAAAGAAAAAAACCTTTTTGGGTGTTACCTAAAAGTTGATAAGAAGACTTTATTTCCAAGAGGGATCACTGCCTGGGCTAACAGGCTAAGATTAGAGTTTCAATTACTAGAAGACATAACAGTCTATGAAGACTTGCATTTATTACAATAGATTCAGGAGAGGAAAGTCTGCTAAACCAAATTAAAATAAGCAAAAAACTTAAGAGCTACTAAGAACTTGTTATTACCAAAAACCCCAGAAACAATCAAAAAACCCCACTAACTAAAACCCAAGGGCTACTACAATGGATGTCAGTACAGGTTTGCATAGACACCATGCAGCAGCAAATGACAACCAACAAACCCCTCTACAGTTGCTAATTCCTCCTCTTGTATCAGCTCCTAGAGAAATTCCATACTGAGTCCTCAGAAGACAGTTCTTTTGTGCATTCAGGATTTTTTGAAAGCATGCCCTTTATCTCCTGACACAACAGGAAGATCATAATCTCTGTATCTAGGCAACTGACTCCTACAATTTTAGGATGCCAACAAGTGTCCTTCAACCCTCTTGAAAAATAGGAAAAATTGAATCTTCCTTTCTAAGATCACCTTTTCTTTCCCCTGTGCAGTTTTGCAAAAGATGAATGAGCTAACAGGGAACAAGCTGCATAACCTTTTTTTTTTTCAGAATGCAGTGTTATTCGGATATTAATTGCCCAAACATGTATCCAAGCAAGACTTCTCCCTAAAGACCAATACAAATTATAGGAAGTCATTTACAACATCCTATACATCAAAACATCAGCTAAAGGGCATGTAAGACATACCAAGAACAAAAGTGAACTTGCAATTTTAAATGCTGCAGCATAAAAGATCTCCTTGGAGCTATGTAAAAACTTGTTGTGTCTTGTTAAAAAGTTCAAACACAGAAAGCTTTGACATAACAAATGGAATAAAAATGCTCACTGCAATGACACAGTACTTGCTTGCACACACAAGGCAGGCATTCAGCATTACAGAAACCAAATGGAAAGTGGTGGCAAACAAAAGTAAGAAAATAAAAATTGCCTTTGCTCTTCTAGTAATTCCCATTATTTGGCTTAGCAAGGTTTCGTTGCTCACCATATTCAACAAGAAGAAAGATCTAACTATTTATTTCTTGGAACATTTTAAAAAACCCACGAAAACATCACAAAATACGCACACAAAAAATAGACTTCACCAGACCCACAGATACCAAACCTTTCAAAGGAGCAGATCAACTCAGGTCAGAGATAATCCTACTTAATCAGAAAATACTTAATTCCATCAGTGTAACCACAGAACTTTTATTTGATTCCATTAACAGAATATATATATATATATAATTTTTTAGGTATTTAATTTCCTTAGTTTGTGTGTCAGATTTTTGCTATTATACCAAAAGGCTTTTTTCACCACATTATGATCTTTTTATTTTACTCTGCCTTTGTTTTTCCTAATGTGTTTTCTTAAACATGTTTTTCCTTTTTAATTTTATTTCATTAAAATTAATTTTCATTATTTCATTCTGTCTTCCAATTTTCTGCTTTCTACTAGTTCCAATCCTAGTTTTCCCTAGATAATACCCCTATTTGAACTTTCAATTCCCACTTTTGATGTCCCTTCTTTTCTGAGATTATGGCAGCATGCCTGCTTCACTCTTCTTCCTAGAATTTGAGCTTCCTAATTCTGATCTGTATCACCTACAGTCCTTCAGAAATCTCATGGTCATTCAACTCCTCTCAAATCAAGTGGGCAAAACAAAAGAGGAGAGAAGTATGTTATCTTCAGAAACTGTTCTCTCACTTCTTACCCCAGGTTACAAGGCAGCAAATCAGAGGATCATTTATTTACATTCTTCTCCACCATGTTCAAACCAAAACATTAGAAAAAAGAGCTTGGCTGACATCCAGCAGCTTGGATTGATGAAAGGTACTTTTGTCAGGTGGTTCATCTTGAAGTGCAAGAGCTCAGAGTTAAACATTAAATGGAAGTGAATCACACAATCCCTCTGTGGGCAGAATCAAACTTCCCATGCCTGGCAGGAGGGACGGGTTACCCTCTCCAGGAGCCTGCCATCCTCCTCATCCCAACCTGGACACACCAACACTGTGCAGAATGGGCCTCCTCACCACTGGATTAAAAAGTGGTTTAGGATTGAGCGAAAAAAGGACAGCACTACCTTGCTGTACAATTCTACACAGCACAGGAATATTTCTAAAATAAAAATGAGGGTTACTGGGCTGTGCTCACCAACCTCCCCCACCCTGTTGTGCCTGTGAATCCTGCTGGAGAAGCCCTCTTCAATTTGGGCATCTTCTAGTATAATTTCATTAAAATGGAGTAAAATACTCACTTTCAAGCTAAATTCAGCTCCTCCCATGTACATTTGGAACCTCAGCAAGAGAAATACCTCATTTTATGTCATGAAAAAAACCACTGGATAAGGAGCTATGCAATTGCTTGTAAAATTAAAGAAATGAGTATAAACAATGTGAATCTAGTGTATTCCGAAAAATGCTTCTTTTATTTGATGTGTCCAGCACATTTAGTCACCATTCAATTTTTGCATCTTAAGCTGTATTCCGAACTCTCTAACACAGCCAAACATTTAAATTGGTAGTACAAAAATACAAGATTTTAAACTGAGGAGAAAAAAAAATATACCTTTTACTGTAATTCTATCTCTTCGTACATACAGTCACAATTTTACTATGAATAAAGCACTTGATACATTTTAGTCTGTAAAATAAAGACACTTTTACCAACCTCAACATTAAGACAAGTGTCATGAATTACAAGAAGAATAAAGCCTTATCAAAAATTGTGAAGCTCCATTGTGTTTAGAGGCAAAAGTTTTGTGAATGCTACTCCTACAATCTCTTAGCAAGTAAATATGTTAGTTTCATTTATTTACTGGATCACCAGTTGTGTTTTCTCAGAGACGAAAAATGTTGGAAGTGGCAAAGTAACTTCAGGGTATTTTCTAGTAGGAAAAAGGTGGGGATGGGTATTTGGGTGAGATTTTTTCCCCTCCCTTCCCTTTTTTTTTTAATTACAAGAGTCACTCTGAAGTCCAAGAAGAGGAAACGAACAAAACCAGATTAGCCCACAATAGAGAGGAAAACTTTGTAGAAGACAGGTGGATATAGGACACCAAATTACTTCTAAAGTCATAATTGGTGGCTACTATGAAATTGTTTCAGAGGAAAGTCTCTAACTAGGCTGGGCCACGTGACAAGGAAAATGGAGTTTTCTTAACAGTGTTTTGGCAATACAAGATCTAACGAGCCAAGGCCACAGAGAGAACACATGCAATGCTTCGTACCTTACCAGTGGTGGTATCAGAACACTTTATGCTGAAAGAAAGATTGAGGAAATGAGAGCCACTAGCAAGAACACACTTGTGTGGTTATGCCAAACAAGAGAAGTCTTCACTGCATCACTCACTATGGCCTCCAACCTGCTCAGGACCACCTACCCATTCTCCTTCAAGCAAGATCATTGTGAAATGATGCTTTAAAGAAAGTGGAAAATACCACTTATGGAAAATGTGTTATCTGCCATCAGCAGCCCCATGAGAAAGTTACTAACTACAGAGGAGGCTGGGCATCAGATATCAAGAACAATTTGTTTGGAGAGCCAAGGATATGCTTTGCTGTGGTTGCATGATTCTCATCCCATGATTTTTAAATACAGTAATATCTATATATATATGTATGCACACACAGAGACAGATATAAATCTAAATGGTCTAAAGACCATTGTATGAATATGAAAAAAATCAGATACTGCAAGATCAGCCCTAAAGATTCCAAATTTATTCTAGCAAATTAACAGTAGCATAATAGCGTAATTTAAGTTTCATTTTATAATTTATTCTTTTTAAAGGAAGCGAGTTTGGCCCTGGCTCCCAAAACAAACAAATAAAAAGATTGGCTGGCTCATAAACAGGCTCTCTGCACATATTTATGTGGTTTTTCAGACCAAGGTGAAAGAACAGCTGGGATAATAATCACGTTTTTCTCAGAAGTCACAAACTGCCAATAACCTGAAGTACACACAATTATTGTAAACCCCCTCAGAATTTCAACATATGTTTTCTTTTTAGAAGTCTTGAGGCTCAGGCACACACTCATTCACCAACCAGAAGCAACAATTTCAGATATTACACCCCGTGATTGTGTGCTACTCTGCTCAAAATGCTGGCAGTAAAGAACTGCTTATACAAAAAAAAATCAAGAAAAGAAATTTAAACGACAAAATCAAGTCTGAAAATGAAAAGAGGTCTCAATAGCAAGATGAAGTATTGTATCACTGATAAAGTGTCATCTAACCTGAATAAGGATTTACATTTTCTGTATCTTAGATACAAAAAATTAAGTGCCCGTATTTTGCCAAGTCTAAGCTTTCAAACCTGAGCAATTTTCTTAAAAATACAAGACATTCAGTATTATTATATATTACATTCTATCTGTACGCAATTATACCTTAAAGACTGAAACAAAGACATAGCTATAAGAAGTGTGACAGGCTACACTAAAGACATAATCTGAAACAAAATTATGTGGTATAAAAATGAAAACCAGAATGCCTTCCATTTTAAAGGTAAATTACACTATGCTAAAAGTAGACACAGAATTTTTTTTCCTTAAGATTCCAAGCTTTTCTTCTACATGTTGTACAAATACCAATAAACTTACCAACCAGAGAAAATATCCCAAGATTGTGCAGAGTCGTCAGAAATTCCATCCAGGAGAAAGGACAGCAGTTTAAAAATCAAATAACTACATTCACTACATTATGAAGTGAATACAAGGCAAGCTGACAGAATAGAACATATATGTATATATGTATTTTCCAAAAATACAGGACATTAATTAAACATGTCACAATTCAAGTTGTATCTTGACTGTCATGAATTGATGATATGTCCAAGACAAAAGAAGGGGGTGGGTGAAAGCCCTACTACCCCTGGTATTTGGACACTGCTGGCAAAAAGCTGTGTCAAACACTTTTGTGTCCTTTGAACAGTTCCATTTGATTTTGCTAGAACTTTAATCCCAGTGCAGAAGATTAAACATAGCTAATCTTACATAAATCGGGCCTTTAAATATTTGGTTGCTTTTATTTGAAAAAATCCAATAAGCAGCCTGATTTGACACCTATACAAACCCAACATATCTGTGTATTACTACCTAGATCCCACAGGATGTGGAACTGTTTACTGCACTCCATTCTTAAGAAAACAGAATTTCCTAAATCACACTTAAAATTCTTAGATTTGAAGTTACATTTTTTCTATTTCTACACAGCCTTCTTACCTCTTCTTCCTTCAAACACATCGTTGATTTCTCTTAACAACAGAGACATGTCACTCAGTTGAGACTCCCAGGCCTCGCAGAACACCTCAAGATTTTCTTTTGCAATCTTGCTAGATGGATGTAATGCCAGGGTTTCTGCAGCAGAAATTATCTGGACGAAGAACAAAGCATTTGCTACTGCAAGTCCTAGTACATAGTGTTCCACATGAATTCACAAATGCCTCCCCAGGCAAAACACAAAATTAAACTACTACTATTACGTCTTCTTAGTGTATTCATCTCACAATTGCAGGCTTGATGATCTTTCTTGTGCATTCTTTTAGCTACCACCCAGCACTGGAGCAAAATTCCTTCTTAGAAATGAATGCTTTGAACAGGTAAACATTAGGTCTCCTAAAAATTCACACAAGTATTTTTTATTGATTTATGTGTAGTAAAAGAGGCCAGTTAAAAGCTGAACATACCTGTGGGCCAGTGACCTGAAAGGTATCTTCTGCATGTATGCAAGTTATCTCAAGGGGCTCAGTTCCAGAAACATGCCTCAGTAAGCGACACATCTGAATTATTTTAAAAAATGAAAATAATTGTAAAAAATGTGCATCTATTAGTAGTGAGAAAAGGTGTATATACAAAAATAAGGTGTACAAACAAACACAAAATTACTGATTGTCCTTTCAAATATTTCCTGGGGACTGCACAGCTGGGTGCTTCTCAGGGAGAATTAATAATAAAAATGGGGCTAAATCCTGACTTGAAAGGTGTGGAAAACCACTGAGAGAAAGGAAAGTCTTAACTAAATTAAAGTAAAACAAAGACAATTTCACATATTTATGACTGAATAAAACTGAAAGTAAACATACACATATAAAACTTGGAAAAACTGTAGAATAAGTAACTTTAGCAGAACAGGCTTATTCAGCAATAAGCAACCATGTGGAAAATTTAGGCTTTCATCATCCAATGGACTAAATTATCTTTGAGCAAATCAGTGTCAAATCAGTTTAGGCAAGTAATACTTTTTCCTTTATCTTTTTTTCTAGGAAGATTAAGTGTGAACTTTGGGTTGGAAGGAACATGGAAGTTTTCAGATCAAAAGGAATTTGTAAGACAGAGACAGCATGTATGAAACTTATTGCATATCATCAGACATGCTGCAAGGTCTCACACACAAGCAACTATTTAACCTTCTGGTTATGCCTGAAAAAAAAATTGATGTCTCACTAGAACAATAAATAGCCACAGATCAAGGGGACATTAAAGTAGAAATTAAAAATTCAAAGCATTGTTCTGCCAGTCCTGGAAGTTCAAGGGTGTTGCTTCTGCATATTCATAGCTCTGGGAGGAATCCTCAAGCCCTGTATATCATAGTTTTTTAGAAATGAGTATTGGATACCATGCAAGTACAGCTGCTGGCATCATGTATTTCAGATCAAAGTGATCTATATTTGTATGTCTCCTGCTGGCATGGGTGCCTCTGCTCATCTGTGAGAGAGACAGCACCAAGGTACACGTGGCTGACATCCCCTCCACACACTGCTTTTCACAAAGGAGGAAGATTTTCAGTGGCTCTCTTGACTAATCTTCAAAAAATCAAACCCACCTAATTAAGAAACATAAGTGTGTATCTCCAGCATTCTTGTACACCTGGATTCAGCTATTGCTGGATGCTTGCTGCTTGAAAGAAAGGGGTGATAATTTCCTCTTAGACCTAGAAACTTATTTTTTTTTAATTAATATTTTAGGCCAAATGTCTACATACAGATTGATTCTAAATCCATGAGGAGACTTGGGCACAAATCTGCCCTTCTACAACCCTTGTAAGCCACAGTGACCTATCTGGCTCAGACCCTGACAAGAACAATCCAAAATTCAACAGCGTACTAGGAAAATAAAGTAAAACTGCAAAAACACAGACCAAAGCCTTCCTAAAGAGCAGACTGATGCAAATCGAGCCACTCATTTTCTAAGTGTCCTATACAATGAAAGCAGGTGTGAACTCACCTCAACAAGCTGTTCTTTCTGCTCTGATAGCTTGCAAGTATATTCTGCTACAGCTTCAAGATTTCCTTCTACTCCTGTAATTTTTAATGCTTTGAGAACCATATGATCTGTATGGTATTTTAGAAGATCTGCTGCCAGAGATGTTGCTGCACTGTGGACCTTGAATAGCATTAAAAGAAGGAGAGATAAACCATGGAACAGAGAAAAAAAACCAACTATCCAGTACCAAGTCAAACAAGCTTAAGAGACAGATTAATTTTTCAAGAAGCAAAAACTTTACTACCATGAAAGCTCATATACAGCTTGCTTATTATCCAGAGTTTTAGTTCTTCAATTACTATTCAAAGAACAAAGATAAAATCCACTGCAATAAAAAAAAACTAAACAACCAAAAAGCCAAAAAACCTCTTCCCACAAACAAGAATAAACAACCTCACAATCAAATATGGAGAGAAACAAAAGAGCAGCTGGCTAAAATGAAGCCATGAAGTTATCACACTGCTGCTTTCTGATTATGTTACAGCTGGGGAAAAGCCAGGCGCATGAATCTGTGGGTCACCAAGTTCAGCAGAAGCAAAGCACAATGGCCATTCCACTTCTCCTAAAGAATACACACTGAACTGTGCAAATCAAACTGAAGCCATACAAAACTGAATTTATAACATATTAGAAATTAGAATTATCAGTGATGCAAAGAAAAGCTTGAATATAATCAGCTTGTGACACAGCCTTGTAAAGCACCTTTTCTACAAGGAGATGGGTCTTGAAGAAATCTCAATCTCCCTACACTCCCAACAAGCAAGGAGAAGCTTCTCATTTAAACACATCTCTAAATTCAGACACACACTCAGAAACTGTCCTGTGAAGGAGCCTGGTTGAAAACAGGTATCAGTGACAGCTGCTGCTAGTTCTAGTAACTAGTCACTAGGTTACCTGCACCCTGCAATCAGTCCCATCTTAAGAACACTGCTAAAACCAAAATAGCAACCTCTTTAGAAACAGCAGAATGTACTCATAGGACTACTGTGAGTCTTGTAATATTGCACTCACTTTGCTAGACTAGACTGAGCACAGAACAAACTCAGTGTTCAAGAGGAAGTATTTTTCCAGCTCTTATGAATCCAGTGAGCTTGGAACTCACTTGGCAGAGAAGAGTATTTACTGGAATGTTGTGATGGAGTTTTTAATTCACTGGACTCCATTTTTACCCCCATCTGCTGGCAGTACTTCCTGTGCATCCAGAATTAAGTTCTTCTGGATTTGTTTTTTAATTTCATGAAAGACAAGACAACTGAATTATTGCCTCAAAACCTGCTGCAATTGTTTTTTAGAGGGGGAACAATGAGGTATGACAACCTGTTATAAACCATTTATACAACATTGCTCACATGGCATTAAAAATTAGCACAAATCACTAATCCCAGAAATGGAGTCAGCTCTGAAGAAAGTATATCTGAAAGGCTTGTAACGTTGGAATAGGAACTGGCAATTCTCATTTATATGTAGACTACATAGAGATCACCTTTTCATTAGAGATTCTTTTCATCCTGATCCAAAATAGAAATATACTTCTACGTAATGCTGTCTCTGATCATTAATGGTAAAATCATCTCAAGAAAGGAATACAACTTCTGTTTCTTCCATAAAAAGACAGAGAGTTAACTACTTGAACAAGGCTGTCTTTTGTTCTCAGCCACTCAGGCTCTCAAAAACATTTTAATTAGAGTCACAGTATTTTAATTTAACCAGTAGAAATCCTGACTGATACACTGTGGCACCCCAAGTCAGACCCACAGGACAGCCTCCAGCCATGTATAGAAGCATGGCCACTCTGGGATCAATTCAATCACTACACAGAGAACAACAAAAACAACATAATTCTCTGAACTGACTTCTAAGAGCATGAATCCTTTCTTTCACACAACGTATTCCAGCCACCTGTGGCTTTATGATCTATGCAATTAAATAGTCACATTCTAATTTGACTGGGAACTCTTCCACCTCATTCAGCACCTGGGAACACTGTTTTTTAAAAAGGATAATCTCATAGCACTGTGAAGTACATACATCCCAAAGTGAAAGTCACTTTGGAAAAGCTCTGCTACCAATTTCCTCCATAATGGTGACCAAATTACAAACCAGCACATCAAAGTACAAAAATTACACATCCTCCACTTTCTGGAGCCCAACACTCTGCCTGACAGCAGAAGTGCAACTGAACTGAAACAGACTGGAAGCACTGTTCAAATCTTCTGAACAGCTGCAGGAACTATAGTCCAGAAGACAAAATTTCTCATTCTGCCTATGGTAAAAAAGGGGAGCATGATTTTTTCAGGAGCTGAGATTTTCCCGTTATAGCAGCTGACAGCTCAGCCTAAGCAAGTCCACCACACTTCTCTAACATCTTTGCACTGCTCTGTGTTGAAACTCACTGTTCTTAATCTTCATTTCTCCATCTGTTTAAAAGAACAGCAATTTGAAGCAGTTGAAAAGATAACTGAATCATGTGAAAATATTTAGGAAGCTGCCAGAAATCAGATCTGTATTTGCTTCAATTCTGTGGAACAGACAAGGCAGCAATGCTATCCTTTCCAGGAAGGATGAAGACCCTGAGCAGCAAGTGCAGTCCATCCCAGGTACCAGATGAGGCAGCTATTCCATGTGTGTATGCAAGCTGACCTCAGCATACTTGCACTTAGGAAAAGAATAATGATTTACTACAGACACATACACAGCTGACAACTGCTGAGAAAAAAAGGCCCTGAGTACTGTGATAACATATTTCTGCTAAGGAAATCAATAGGAAAGGTTAATACAAATAAACTGCAAATGTAATTTATTAATTTAGGCACACACTAGAAGAAAATGTATTTACAAACAGTGATGTATGCATCCCCAAGGGGAGTTTGCCTTTACATTTAAAATAATGATTACATACATAGCACTTGCTCCCAAACACTTCTTTTTTGGGTCAGCAATGAGCTTATGCAGCCAACTAATCAGTAAGGACAAAGATGATGTAGCTAGCTCCATGATGCAATTCTGATTTGGTTACTCTTGTCTATTAGCAGGCAACAGTCTTCTTGGGTACAGGATCCCATTTTACAACCTCATGTATGAAAAGTAAGAAATTCAAACTTTTATTCACCTTATCTTGCTTAAGCTGCACTTACCTCTCTTTTAAGTTCATTCATGCACTGGCACGTTTTTAAAATGGCTACTTCCAGGTCTTCCATGAGATCCTTTGTCTTTTGATTTTGCTTCAAACAAAAGAAAGAAAACAACAAGACATTACACAAAAACCCCTGCAAACCCCACCTTCACATCATGTCATTAGCTCAAGAAGCTTTAGAAGGCAACCTTTTCTTTCTAGATGAAATGCTCTCACTTGTGCAGTATATTCTACCCAAAAAAAATTATTTTATAGAAACATTTATCACCAAATAAAATCTAAAACCAATTTTTATGCAATCTCATTGACTGCTACTGTTCAACAGGAATTAATTTCTAAACCTCAGTGAGATTTTTCTGGAAAAGGGTTTCCTTGACATCTGCCAGAAATCTTCTACCTGACCATCCTAAAGTAAAACAAGCATTTAAGGCAGGGTTTTTTACTATAAACACCCTTTTAAAATAAAGTGGTACCTAAAAATGTTATACCACATATTTTATATTGAATTATAAGATTGGTTCTTCAGAACATTCACCTTGCAATGAAACTGTTGAGCTGAAACCAAATATCTACCTCAGTGAGCTGTTATTATTTTACCTGCTACTGTGTCTTTAGTCACAACTAGGCTGGGTTATTTATTAATGGAAATTCTTAATGCATAAGCATACATGTGCATGTCCAAGTATTTTCACAGACCATATATATGCATAATCTTGTACCAGGCTCTCATTTCTATCTCTTGAAATGTAGCCTGTAAATTATTTAGAGCTGATTATTTTCCACCAGTAATAGAGCTTAGAAATAACCACGTATTCTGGTTTTGGCTGGGATACAATTAACTTTCTTTATAAATCTGACTTGCTGCTGCTTCGGATTTGTGATAAAGGCAGAGCTGACAACACGGTGTTAGTTATTGCTGAGCAGTGTTTGCACAGCTGCCTACCAGGGCTAACCACCAACACCAAGCTAAACACAGGTTTAGCTCCTATAGTTAAAGGGAGTCTATGCAATTGATAGTCTATGTATGTCTTGTTTCTCATAACAATATTCTGTATTACCAGTAAGATTTATATGCCCTTCAAACTACACTACTGCATTAAAAACACCTGATGGCAGTACCTGATTCAAAGAGAAAAAAGGGAACAAAAATGCTTTTGCGTAAGAAATACACTCAGTTAAATAAATATCCTATACCAGGACACATATACCATACATACCATATTTCAGAGTGTTGATAAGACTTTGTGCTATACATAACCCCAGGAGCAAGACTGAAAAGCAAGTCAGCATCAAAACCAGAAGCTGCATTTTCCATCTCTGCTTTCGCTTCCCCTTTAGCATGTGTCTTCTATCATTTTCAAGGAACAATTAAGACAAACGCTAGAGGCAGGCTTAACATGATTCTTTTCTAAAAGCTTTTTCTAAACATGATTCTTTTCTTCACTGTTTAAATAATGTAAAAAAGGACAAACGAAAATAGCCTTATTGTTTCTCTTCTCTCTCCATAATATTGAAAACCTAGGCAATTTTTTACAATGTTTTCCTTACCAATAGTTTAACTGTTTCCATTGAAGACAAGAAAGAAAACAGCTATGGGATCAAGACAATTGAAATCTCTGAACTACGCCACCAAAAGACTTCACTGTTTAAGACTGTGCAGTGATACTTATGTTCACTGCCTTGTTTCCACTCACATCTTCATTAAAATTAGTCTACTGCCATCAGTAGCCTAATTTAGCCATCAAAGAATCAATGAAGCAATAACACTGGGATAGGGGGAAGGCAGAACATATGGAAGCTGCAAAAGCACAGAACGAACTGTGGCTTCCTTGATCAGCTCTCACTGTGAGGAATACACCCAGTTCTTTCTTCCTAGACCAGAAGAAAGACTGCATTCAAAATTTCTTTTCAAAGTAGAGATGAAAAGATTTACTTTGCTAAAAAGCTCTTACAGCTTGCATCCACACTGAAACCAGCTGCTCTAGTTCCATTTTAGCTTGTTTAGACAGCTCCAAAATGTGCTCTCTGTGCTCATGACTGGTATAGGCAGAGTCTGTGAAGTCTTCTGTATGTTCCAGGATAACTTCCAGCATTGTTGAAAGGGTCTCTTTTGAGAGAAAATAAAGATTCTCACGGAGACCTTCAACCTTGTTCTGAAAAAGAAGCACATAATTTCCTTGAGAATTTATGTGATTTAGTTGTGACACAAATGCAGAAAGCAGACCTATCATTTTACATTTTATTTTTCTCCTCAATGCTTTTTTTAAATTACTCCCTTATTTTCAAAGTAATCCAACAATTTGCTTGTGTCCAGACCTGCAGTTTGGGGTTTGGGATGTTTCTTAAAAGTGATAATACAATCAACAGTTTACTAGCACCTTATCAGGAATAACAGCAAATGCATCATTGTTCTACTGCTGTCAATAAAAAGTTTCTAACTTCAGGAACTTTCAGAAATTAAATATATGTTCCAATTTTGTTTGATCCTTCCACATCCATGTAATCCATTTTGAGTAGTTTTCTAAAAATGTGTATGTATTAAATTGAGTACTTTGGGGCACTCTCAAAAAATTTCAGTGGAAATTCAAAGAGGGGAAACAGATAAACAAATAAATTGAATCAAAGTGACAGGCCAAAAGCAGTAAGCCATGGTTGCTCATTAACTGTTCTTAATAGAGTATGAAATTTAGAAAAGCCTTTATGAGGAAAAAAGTCCATTGAGCTATAGGATACAATTTCAATTCAGAACATTTCTTTTGAATTTGCTCTTTTAAATGTTTGTATTAATATTTTAAGGTGCAGTTTTAAAAACATTAACACTTAAAAAGCAAGAATTCTCAAACAACAACTATTTTAATGAAGGTCTGATCAGTTCCTGATACTTCAGTTTATTCAATGTCAATGCATCACCTCAACAAAATATTAGAGTTCTGAATGCATACTGATTCAGAAGGAGGGGCGTATTTTGGCAATGACAATTAAATTACAGTCACCTCTTGACAGATTCTTTAACATTTTGGGACAGTTATTTAAGTCAACACCTCTGAAGAGATGCAGCTCCACGATCTCAAATCTAACACCATTTTTTTTCCCCCCAAAAGTCTAGCTACGAAGTACTTTATTGGCTGTAGAAAACAGTATTATTTCTACTCGTACCTTGAATTCTTTGATGCCAGAATATATGCTGATAGGGGCCATTTCATTCTCTCCATTTGGTCTGGAGTCAGTCACAATTTCGATCACCTGTTCCAAAGCTAGTCTCATCCGATGAAAAACTCCATCTTTGTTAATACGAGCAGACTCACAGTCTGGATGCCTCAGACAAGTCTTTTTAAAGAAAGGAGAGTAACTTTGAATTATGAAAGAGTACACATGCAGTATATTGAAATGAATGCTTCCTGCTAAGGCAAGTCTAAAAAATGTGTTTAGAATATGGTGAATTCTTTCTGTTGAACTGCTGTTAAGTCGAATTCACACCATTACTCAGAATATAAAGATTTTCTTTCCTCATTCTGTACACTTATATCCTTCTTCAGCATGAAATCTAAAGTGGGGCTGAGAGAGGAGAGCAGCCAGCTCTCCTGGCAGATGCCACACTTTGTGATTTAGCCAAGTTGTGTAAGGGTGCACAAACTCACTCACCTTTGAAGCAGTCAGCAGCATCATAGTGCACTTCTCAAGAACAGCCCTAGATGCTGCCATTCTAGCCTTTTTCTTCTCGTCCTTCAAATCCTAAACACCAAAAGAAAAAGAAAAAAGACCCAAATATTACACACTATCTAAAATATTAACTTGTGAGACTGGAAAAAGAACTCTTGCAGGTGAATGGGTTGTGAGAAAGCTTTCTAATTTCTGACAACTGCTATTTTCAGCCTAAGTAATGATCTAGAACTTACTTTTCAGACAGACTTCAATTTATGCATTTATTCTTGGCTCTATTCAACTCAGATTTCAAAGAAGGAAGATCTCCAAGATAGAGCATGTTATGTAAACTGTTGCTAATTTTGATACCTTTATCATAAGGCATTATTCATAAAACAGAAAAATGAGGTGAAAAGAATAGCTGACAAGAAGTATTTTCTGAAATGGAGGGGAGGGTAAGACAGAAACAGAGAACACCTGCTTTTCATTATACTGTAGTGGAGGAAATGTAAACTAAATCTTTTCTCTACTTGAGTGTTATATTTGCTACATACTAGTAATAAAAAAAGTCTTAACAGGCTGAAAAAGCAATAGCTTGGTATATCTCTGCTCTGAGTACAGAAACTTATCAAGAACTTTCCAGGGAAAGATGGATACACCTGCAAAACTGAACTATACCCCCAGCAAAGTTCATCAAAACAGAAGAATTTAGACTCCAAACCAGGATGTGGGGGAAGACGGCAAGACATGAATCCCTCAACATGCAAGAGGGTCTAAGGGCAAGAACTTAGAAAGCCACAACTACAATCTTCTCACTGCTCACAAAGACAGCTGAATGCTAGCTGAGTGTCAAACAGGCAACTGAATAGGACCAGCTGGAGCTTTACAGGATGTAATTAATCCTAATAAACCCTAGATTAAAAAAAACACCCAGATAAATCACAGCAGCAGTCTGTTTTGACATTTTTATAATGTCTGTATTTAGCAACTACAGAAAATCTTTAAGATCAAAATCACATTAAAAACCAAACCACCAAAACAACCAAACAAGAAAACAGTTGATTTCTGAAATTTTGACATTACGCTCTGATAAATCTGATGGCACTCAAGAATTTATGGCACACTTAAAAATACTGTGAGGGAATGCTTCCTTGCCATAAAACCAGTAATGCCACATAGCAGTCTACACACTGTAAACTGAGCACATCAAGAAAGTCCTGACACTAGTGAAGAAGTAGTAATGCAGCACTCTTGCCAAAAGAGTCAAGTAGGCAAGGAGGGGAGAGCAGAAGACCACTTAACACTGAAAATTCAACATAGTTGAAAAGTGACTACCACTTCCTAATAATGCATATTTCCCTTTCAAAGAAACAACTGCTTCAGGGAAAAAATGCTTCAGAAAAAAAGAAAAAAAAAAGAGTTCATGTCTAAGCAATTATTTCCTTTAATTTTAAGTAGCTTTCCCAGTAATGGTTCTTTGACACCAAGCATGCACACATCAACAGTAAAAGGAAACACATGATATTGGCCAATTTGCTTATACAAGCAGAACTCTGAATTTTGCTGAATATTAGGGACTCTGTGTATTTATACCAAACCCTAGTTTAGTTCTGAACAGAGGATTGGATTATCAAGAGAAAGCAACTAGAGCTCACCGCAGAAGTCTTAAACCTCAGCAAACCCTTAAATTTACATGGAAGTAGTGGGGGAAAAAGGCTTCCAGTATGAATGAAAGGCTTTGAAAGAGGAGCTGCCTCTGAGAACTAAAATTCATTGCCCTAACATAAGAAGGTTTCAACCTAAACCTAGAAAAATATTTCAGAATAACAATAATAAAAAAAACAAAGTCTAACAAGCCACAAGCCAAGCAGATGCTTTATTAGAATCCCCTTGGAGTTTAAGATAATGAAGTCCTTTCACTACATGCAAACATCAAATATTTCTGTCAAATAACAACAGATAAACTTTCTACCAGAGTAACGAGCCAGAAAAGTTAGAGCCAAAAGAAAGTGACTGAAGCCAAAAGACAATGAAAATAACACACACCCAGGCTTCTGGAGATATGCAGGGCAAACAATGCAGCCATATTTCTCAGGCTGAGCTTTAAAATCAGAAGATGTGTTTTGGGTGGAGCAAGGAGAGGCCAGGATCCACAGACAGGACACCAGCAATTGTTCTGTTTTCTTTTATCATCCCAGAAGAACCCATATGTCCCCGATAATAAGATGGAGATGATACTGTGCAACATCTCTTACAACCTTTTACTAATACTTACATTTTGCCGATCTCCAGTTAAATGGGCAAACTCCACCATTTCATTTCCAAACTGGCTGAATATCTGTACAAACTCCTGAAAACTACTGACTTTTTCTAGTTGTTCCATTGTTGCAAGAACCTGCAAGATAAGGGAAAATAAGTAGATTATCAAGATGTTGAACAAAAACATTATAACTGAACTAGGAGTACTTTTATTTACAGACACTCCTAAGGTGTGTAGTTTAAAATGTATATATTTTGTCACTATTTAAGCATTAATAACTCAACAGCCAGAAATCAAATGTAAGTCAATTGTCATGCTTCATTCAAAGTGAGTCATTTGTTGCCAGCCCTCACAAAACATTTTTCCTTGCTCCTCACAATATGATGAATAACAGTGTTGATGGATACAGCTTCCAGGTTCAGGAAAAAATGTGGTTTTAAATTTAATATGACAGTAACAAGTGCAGATTATACCCCTGTGTTGTAACTCTCCATTTCAGATGCCTAATTTTTAAAGTCTAAAATCACAGTTGCACAGACGTGTTTTGGTGGCTCTGTATATTAAAAAAAAGCAACAGAATTCAACAAAACTGAAATGAAAAGGTTAAAAATAAGTGAATACACACTAACACCCTACTCTAACTCTGGAGACTTCTATTATTAAAACAAAGAACTAAATAAACCCAAGTTGTACCAAGTTCTTACTCAAGATACGTAAAAGCATGTAAAATCACCATTTTTTTAAAACATTCAGCAAAGACTATCATAGAGCTTATAAATTACTGATTACTGAAGGTATCCTGTGAAGTCACTGCATTATGGATTACAACAGAAATTAACAACTGCATTTTTGAGGTTAGACATATACTTGCTAATCTCAAAGTGATTTTTCAAATCCACTAAATGTCTTCAGAAGGGAAAACACTCAAAGCAGTTCTGTATTGTCTTTCAGACTGGAGATAAAACACCACATGAAAATTTAACAGACTATACTTGAAAGGGAGAAACTTCAAACGATTTTTCCTTTTCTATGCCAGAAGTATCTCCCCACAACTACAAAAACAGTGTGCTCACCTGATTATGACAAAATCCCCCTTCCCTGCAACCCTGGCAAACTCTCCTAGAAGCACCCATTTGTTTGTGGCAGAGCAGCCACTCAATCTCAGCTGCAACCTGAGTAAAGCAAATGTCCCACTGTGACTGCTGTGGAATTCACAGCTTTATCAGGCAATATTAGACTGCAGCAATCTGTCTGAGTATATTATGTTGGGCAACCAGTTCCATAAAGGCTGAAGAAAGAAGGAGTTTTCCTGATTGGGCTGTTGATGTATGAGAAAGGCTGGAGTATGAAGGACTTGGAAGAAAGATGCATAAAGATGTGAAAAGAGAAGTATGAGAGTGGAAGCAGGACAGAACCACAGGACTGGGGAAGTGAGGATGTAGAAAAGTAAATGTGGATAAAAAAGGGAAACATACAAGCTAAGGTACAACTTTCTCTTCTAAGAATAGATAAAGAAATATTAATGATGCTCAACCATTCTAGGTTTAATCAAATGTAGTACTGTATGAGTCTGATCTTGGCTGCAAACAACTCTGTTACATTTTTCTGTGTTTCTCTCATGACAAGTTCCTTGTCAAATAAAAATCACAGTGAAAGCACATGCATTTCCATTACATTAAATAATTCTAGACATCCCAGGGAGAGCTGACAATCCAAGCAATGTATAGACAGCTCTAAATTTGTCCAGAGCTTATTCAAGATGCTGATACAATGCAAAATACCTGTGGTGTCTTCATAATTTTTCGTTTTAAAGCTTTTTCAACAAGAAACATGCAGATAGCAATGAAGACACACATATTTTAATTAAATGTTAAAAAAAAAAAACTTTAAAAAACCCAAGGCTTTAAGCTCTTATTAATATCTAAATTAGCACTAGGCATTGCACAGCTACTGCTGCAGGATGAATGTCACCTTGCAAACAGCAGTCGTAGCTGACATCACTTCAGGGCACATCCATATTTTGATCCAAAATGAACAATGCAGCAACTCCCCCACTACCTGTCACTTCCCTGCTTATTGTTCTGGCTCTCCTAACCTGACTGGTGACAGTGACTGGAGCAAAACCTTAAGCTCACCGATGCAGTGACTAAGTCTGATGGACGATAAAACTGATTTTGTGAGGTAGGAAAGATGTGGGCAGGTATGGAAGAAAATGTATGCAAACCAAGAACAGAAGGACAGCATATATGGTGCAGAGAATGTGAAAGCAGGAACAGGATCACTGGGGATCATCAGCCAGGTGCTGGATTCCAGAACAGATCACTATTCTGTAAGATCTCAATCACTTCATTTGTCTGAGGGATTGGACATCCAACCACGCATCTGTTTTTCTATCCTTTGCCCTTGACCAACTCTTTAATCACATGAGGAAGATGATGACAATGGAAAAAGGTGTTCAGAAATAGGCAAAAAAAATAAGGCAACAGAAGTTTAACATTCTCAGTCTCTAAGATAAAAAAGGGCATTCAGTCTCTAAGATAAAAATGGAGCTGAGATCTTCTGGAACAGTGATGCATTTCAAGAAGCCAGAATCTTCTCCAGTTGGCAGCACTGATGATCCTCTTCCTACCTTTCCATCCTCTTTGCCATATTATATTACACTGTCTCAGAGTAGTTGCGTGCACTTCTTAAAACCCTGCCTGTATCATCCCTATACCACAAAGTCTTCGACAGCAAGAACCTCTTTGCTATCCATCATAGCAATGTCTCTTCATAGCAGCATCTCTACACACTTTTCAGGAGTGTATTTACAATGAAAATTAGGGTATGTATAAATATTAGACCTGTATAAGACACCATCATTTGTTTAATCTGGTCCTGGAGATTTGTTTAATCTGGTCTACTGGTACCACAGACAAAAGCAGACTTTCCCAGATATGCACTATGCACAGAAAGGAGAATGCAATAAAACCCAGGAAACCACAAAGACTAGCTGTGTCCTGGGGGGCACCAGGCACAGCACTGACAGCTGGGTATGGGAGGGGACTGTCCCACTCTGCTCTGCACTGGGGCAGCCTCACCTTGAGTGCTGGGGGCAGTTTTGGGTGCCAAAATGTAAGGATATTAAGCCATCAGAGAGTGTCCAGAGGAAGGCTACAAAGATGGTGAAGGGCCTTGAGGGGAAGCTGTATGAGGAGTGGCTGAGGTCACTTGGTCTGTTCAGGAGAAGAGGAGATTGAGGGGAGACCTCATTGCAGTTACAACTTTCTTGTGAGGGGAAGAGGAGCAGCAGGCACTGATCTCTTCTGTGACAGGACCTGAAGGAATGGCCTGAAGTTTTATATGGGGAGTTTTTAGACTGGATACCAGGAAAAGGCTCTTCACCCAGAGGGTGAAGGATCTCCAGGGAAGTGGTCACAGCACCAAGCCTGACAAGAAGCATTTGTACAGTGCTCTTGGGCACATGGTGTTACTCTTGGGGTGTCGTGTGCAGGGCCAGGAGTTGGACTTGGGTGCCTTCAACTCAGGATATTTTACAATTCTGTGCCTATGGCAGTCAGAGTCAGATACACTTACTCTGGTCTATAAGATTGCTTGAAATGCTTTCAAAATTAAATGCTGCACTTATGCTTACTATATTCATATTGGTGTATATATGACAATATTTTCATATATATTTAAAATTATCAGAAACCTAGCCTGCTCCTGAAAGGATATATCCCTCCTTATCCTTTCATGATATGTGCATATGCACAGTTGCTCCATAGTCTAAACCAAACACTTCTTGCAAGGTAAATTAATTAGGATTACTAATTAATTACAGATGACAACAGAAAAGCAGCAAAAGGTATTAAATGCACCATTCTGGTCTTCTGTGCAAAAAATGACCAGCGCTGCAAGGAACTTCAGCAAACTGATATTGGTAACATTACTGCCAACTGAATCAACTGCTGGGAGAAGAAATGAGCACAAAGACAGCAGGTCAGTGCTGCCAAGTCTAAAGCCAGAGAAAAGCAGACAATTTCACTGGTTTTGAATCCTGGACTGAACTAAGTGCCTTGGATGTAGGTGCTGCAAAATAGAGTCCAGTGGGTCTGGAAAGTAAACCGGGACAAAGGAATAGAGACAGCATAAGGAGTCAAAAGTGGAAAGAGGGGCACTGCTCTGGATTACAAGCTCAAAATTAATGGAAACCCCCAGGCCTTATCAGGTCAAAGATCTATTTTTCAAAGATAGGATTTTTCTATTTTTGTTTTAGTACATTGTGAAGAAAAAAATGGAAGAATATGCTACAGGCAAGACAGTGAAGTCTGCACTGCATGAAACAGATTATATTTGAGGTTAAATGGACCTTCATAGATTATTTAAACCAACCAAGTAGTTTCATCCTAAATTTCAAGACCTAAGTTAAACTGCACAAAAACATTTTAATCTGTAAACCTCACTTCACTGGCACAGACATTTATGTGCATTCCTCACAGCTTTTTGCCTAGATCCTATAATGCTCTCCTTGTCTTGATCCTGACAGTACAAACATCCTGTCATTAGCGAGTACAAGATTTATTGACCATTTAACCAACAGATACACTTTTCACCTCATAGCAAATTTAAAGTTAAATAAGCAGTAACACAGCATCTTCTCCAACATAACTGAATAAAGCAATGTGGATGACATAAAATGCAGAATCACTGAAAATGTTATTTTAATCCTACTGGCTTAGAGCCACCCCCTTTCAGTTACCTCTAAGTAAACAAGTACATGTAAGATGTTCATTTTTATCTCTTTATAATTCCTCCAGAGAGACTATGACAATATCACATTTATCACTACTCATTTGCACTGACTACAGGTATCAATTAAACAGAACAGAAAAGAAGCTACAATACCTTATTCCTGGAAGTTATAATTTGCTTAATAACAATTCTGTCTGCTAACACCAACACCTTTGTGACAGAAGAAAGCAACAACCTTGCAGCTTTCACCACACCCGTTTTGTCCGTAAAGATTGTTATGTGGCTATCAGATTCTGGATGATCCAAGCTTGCCACATCTGTAAGCTGTGCAATTGTTTCACCTAGAAGGTAAAAAAAAAAAAAAAAAGTGACTTTCCATATTTAGAAGAAAGATACTGGGATATCAAACATTGTTAAGTCTTACCTTTGAGGGATAAGAAAATTTCAGAGCTATGTACAACTCTTCTTTATTTCACTTTACTTCCTTTGACTGACTGCTGGTGGCACCCTCTCCATATTTAAATGTGGATTACTATTCACTACTACCTTATTCTTCTTCCATCTGTAACATTCATTAATTTCCTTACAGTCATCTACAGCTATTTGAGCAGGGAGTGATGGGCAGAATTACGGAGTGTGGAGGGAGAAAACATTAATGGGAGGTATTTTTCTGATTTTAATAGCCAAAGTCACAGCAGTATCCACACTTCCAGCGTCAATCCACTGAAAGAGCAGGATGCAGCAAGGAAGAAAGAACTATAAACTCCCCTCCACTTTCCAAATTTCAATTAGTATTTCCATAGTTTATAGATTTCATATTCCTGTAGAAGTCTCCAGGCATGAATAATAGATGCCAAACAGTAACTTTACAGCTTGGAGGACTGAAGCATTACAGTGAGACTACTGCACTTTACATTCAAGGGGGGGGCCACTAAACAGGGCCCCCCTTTTCTCTCCTGTCAGAGACAGGAGAGAAAAAAAAAAGGCAAGGAAGCACCGATTTTTGGTTCATCACCATCTTTTTATTCGACTCGGATTTAGTTAATTAGATAGTTAAAAAGGCTTAATTGACCACTTTTATTTTTTTATGCAGGTAAAACTCTACATCCACTGCTGCTAATGGTTTTCCTTATCTGAGAAAGAAACACAGACCATATCCAATTGAATCTTCTGGAGTACCCTAGATAGTAATGCCATACAGGAAAGACAGAGCAATCTGTAATAAGAGAAGGGCTGCATGGAGACAGAGCTCAGGCAAGCTCTGAGACAGGATCTTTGTTAGCATGCAAGACAAGATGATCAACCTACAGCTGACCTATAGATCCATCCTTAAAGATAAAATTTAAGAGATTTGATCAAATTCTCTATGACTCATCTTCAAAACTTCAATGAAGGTAATTCACCTAAGCAGGCAAAATACTCCAAAAGCCTGATAAAGCCAGTGCTCCCATTTGAAGAATCTGCATTATTCTAGCACTCCAGAAATACCACACACTGTAGAACAAGGAAGGCCTGACAGTCCTTCAAACCACAGAGCTCCACATTTCATAGTGCTTTTCTCCTCTGATAATTGTAATCCCTTGGGTTCTTAAGCTGCCTAAATAGTATTGCATTATGGAAAGGAACTTCCAGTACATTTGCTGGGACCAGGCCAGGTCACAAAAGGCATGTTCCAAATAATCAGAGAGTCACCCAAATATACTGTACTATGGTACATTCTGGGACAGTGAGTTCCAGAGTGAAGGCCCTGGAAATGGATAGAACCAGGAGGACTCATGAAAGTACAGCTGCAGCTCAAAGAGTGAGGGGCAGCCAGAGGCACTTCCAGTGGAGCTGTAGGAGAAGTCTCCAGTTAGGTAAGGAGATCATTTGACAGTAAAACACACTGGCCACTGCCTTCTCCACAGTCCAATTCATTTCACTACACAACAGTCTGCTTTTTCACCTTTGTCAGCAGATTAACCTATTTCAGGGACCTCACAATATCTGCAAGAACACAAAATACTGTAGAATCACACAGAGAACAATTAAAATAGATGCAAAGTTCTTTTAGCAGCCAAGAAAGGATGCACATGATTACCCCATTTCTTAATGCTATGGGATTCACCTTCTTGAGGATGAATCAAGTCATAGGTGAAGCAGCTAGTCATACAAAGAGTTATCAGAGAACACTGAAACACCTGCAACATCTGCCTGTCAAAAGCTTCAAACAGCCATAGAAACTCAAGACTTCTGGTGACAGAACAAAGGCTTCCTTCTCTGCCTATAGATCTGCAACTACAGGAACAGGAATTAAGCCCTGGGAGTAAGCTATGAGGAACAAGACCTGTTAGGGTGAAGAGATGGAGCTAGGGAAGCTATACCCAGCTGGGTGAACCAGTCCACAAAACACATCTGAGCATGCTATCATGACTGAGAGATTATGACAATTGGGTGATATTTCCAATGATAGAAAGACAACTGTCACATCCATGTCAAAGAAAATGCTGTGCATCTCAGCTTCACCATGGCCCCTGACATGATCTCCTACAGTTACCTTATAATTTCATCTAGGGATATGGATTAAGTGAACAAAAAGGTGGGTAGAAAATTAACATAACTATTTGGCGTGGGGATGCTGGTAACAGGTACAAAATTCACTGGGCAGCCAACTTCCAGTGGTACCTCTGGGACTGACAGGAGTCATCAAAACTATTCCCTGGATGATTATTCAGCATGCTCAGCAAGTGTGTGAACAATACCAGAGTGGGTGAGTGTCTGATACTGTGGAGGGCAGGGATGCTAGACAGAGGAACAGGCTGAAAAAAAATTATCTGATAGAAAATCTGTGAAGTCCAACAAAGGCAGTAAATACCACATCTGGACCAGGGTAACACCACTCAGCCCAACATGCTGAGATCAGTTGTCAGCAAGGAATTTTCATGGGGAAAGACAAGGGGGACCAACAAAGAGTTGAAGAGGAGTCAGCAGTAATGGCCAGTTGCATATGGAAAGCTGCAGAAATGATTCTTCCCTTCCTTTTGGCACTTGAGAGGCAGAATCTGGAGTACCATGTCCACTTCTGGGCTCCTCAACACCTCAGCTGACACAGTGGAGTGAGTGACATAAGGAGAGAGCTTGAAGGGGGGAAGTTTATTCTCCCCCAAAAAGAGAAGGTCAGTGGCAGAGTTTTCTGTGCTCTACATCTATCCCCCTAGGGGGCAGGCATGGAGAGACACAGACAGACTGATCCCAGGTATGGTGTTGGAACAAGATGGAAGAAAATATTTTTGCCACACCAACGGTGGTCAAACACCCTCACAAAAGCGCAGAAGAAAGAAGTAAGAAATGAGTAGCGTAAAAGAAATTGCATGATCTCCATTCTTGGGAGTTAAAATAATCCTTACAACCTCAGTTATTCTGTGATTCCATTTATGCATTAAATATCCATTTTTCAGCCTTCTTAATTTAGCCCTTTGTACTAAAACCAAAGCAACAATAGGAGAGAGCTATTTATTGCTTTTATTTTATTCCACGTCATCCTTTAAGGATATGTAGTCAACTGGCAGAGAATACTGGAAAAGCTATGACACTTACTCCTGACATGTGTTTTCTCTTTTAAATTAGCCAGTCTTTCCTAGTTTTTAGAGAGAAAAAGACAACCAAAAAAAATGGGCAGATGGGCATCTAAAATGTGCTTCTGTAAGTCACATTCCACTACTATACTGTCGCTGTAAACATTGACACAGTGCAAGGATAATGTTACCCCAAATCTGCTACATGACCCTCTGCTGTGTTTTAGGATTCTATTTTGAGTCAATCAAATTACAAGGTTTATTACAAGGAAATAGTCATAACAAGTCTGAAACACTTCAAATCACTGATTATACCCTTCTCAAGAAACAGATACAACATCTGTCATCCTTCAAAGCCTCTGCAGAATATGCAATTGATTTAAAGACTCCCTACTTTTCTCAGAAATTTAGATGCTTAATGTTCTAAATCCTTTTGTGTTGAAATCTTTTATGCCTTGTAAAATCTCCCTTCCTAAGACACAATCTAATTTATTGGCTAAAAAGAATATGAACAGCTCTACCAGATTCCCTGCCCTAAAGAGCAAAGGCTTTCTGCTGCCTATGCCCTCAGAACATAGGATTCATCAATACAGACAATATTCTTGGCTATAATTGTCCAGGAATTTTTTTTTGCCTCACTTGGGATCACCAAAGTTATAAAAAATGGCACTTGAGTAACCATGTTCAGAAACTGAGTTCAGACAACATTTATCCACTCAAAGGACTATGTTACTTTGTCCAACACTGAACAATCCACAGAGATACTACTGGCACAAAAACCCTCCATCAAACAAATAGCCAGGAGCAAACATGTTTGCTATACTGAATTTCCCATGTAAGCCGTAAGTTAGATCTCAAATGCCAGGAACAACTGAGCCATGCCAAAGTAAACGTGAGGCTGACAGAAATGTAAACAGGCCATATCTTCACTCCTCTAGACTGAGGCTATTACTGCATAACAGGAAATAAAACTTTCAATACAAAAGAACTGTAGTCTTTTGCTGGGATAAAGTATCGCTGACTATTTTTAGGTTCTGAGCTGCTCCTGCATACAGTGATAGGGAGAAAAAAATACTTAACCACAGCGTACTGGCAAGTCAAGAAACAGAGATTCAGACTGCACTGCTTTCCCAGCAGCTGAGATTATTGATGTGAACTTTGGCAATTTTGGCTTGTCAGCATTTTACGTGGATCTCTGAAGAGAAAACACATGCTTCACATAACAAATGGAATGTTTTTAAATTAGGACATTTCTGTTTGCAGCCAAGTTTACTGGAGCAACTAGGAATTTTCAGTCTAAAGTTTATCCAGAACAGTCCTTCAAATCACAAGAACAATCATTCATCAGCAGCATGTTTCTAGACATTGTGACTCATTGTTGAGAGATTTTCAGAGGATTTCTTACAGCACCATGCCCAATTTCTAAGCTTCTTTTTTCATTTAATCACAAATAATAGTATGAACTGCATCCCCAAAGACTGAGGCCAGAACAACGATCCAAGAAGACGTACACAATTTAGGACAGCAAAGACAAGGTCCTCAGGACTGTGAGGTCATTTCAAAGATAAAAACTAAACAGGCACCCAAGTCCCCTTTTTAACTTAACTTATCAGTTTCAAGTAACCTACATCTTGGAGTAGAATACTGATCCATCCTGCAGTAATCAAGACATTAGTGTTGAAGGGTTGTTGAACAGTCATTTCTTTGTCCCCACAAATAAACAACAGAAGTTCAAGATTGTCTCCCTGAAGCCACAGCAAGGAGAAAGTCTATCACACTTGCAGGTTCTTCCACCTGCTCAAACTGGGAAAGCTTCAAGCAGAATTTCTCATAACCCAGAAGTATTTGAAAGCAAAAACAAACCTCGCCTCACTAACAACAAAAGGAACATTCTACTAGATGTCATATTGAAGCCTTCACTGCAGATCTAAGAATATGCATTTACTGAGGGCCACTGAAATACTATGCAAGGAGTAGTATTTACTATCTAGGAAAGCAGTTTTTAGCATAACACTGACATTCTCCTACAGCATCAGAGAATGCAACCCTCTATTTGCCTAGACAGTCTTCTGGGGGAAGGAGTGTGACAGCAGGCAACTCAATTATCCACACTTCACATTCAATTCATACACACACAGCAAGTTTGCAACAAAACTTGAATCCAGCAAAAAGGCAAGCACAATATGATTTTCATTCTAGTGAGGGGAGTCATCAGATGACTGATGTGAGTCATCTTACTGAGTCCTGATGAAATATGGGTTGACACTGACCTTCATTCAGACACTGAGATTTGGAATGCAATGACCTCAATGGCATAACACTCAACTTAAAATACTCTACTGTTTTAACTTGGCAGCAATAAACTCTAAAGGTGTATTCCCAACACTCTGCTCTTTGTCTGTAATAACATCATAAAAAAAGAGCAGTCAGGTTAATTCCTTGAGGCAAATGATCCTATAAAAATCAAAGCCAACACACAATTCCATTCCCTATTCGTAAGATGACAGCAATTTAAGTAAGTGACAAAATCAGGTAACAGATCAGGCCTTGAATGAACCAGCAGAGGAAGGTTAAGCAATTAAATAATGAAGTTCTTACATTATGCGTGACACTAAAAATAGTGTGCCAAAAATGGCACAAGTACAATTTCATGAGTAACTACATACCTGCTCTCCTTGCCTCGATGCAAGCAACACTCATTTCCTCCTTCAGCTCATGGTTTTCGTTGGCTATGGCTTCACCCACAGTAACAAATCTGCCGACCGCCAGGTTCACGGCTTGGCCCACCCGCTGGATTGCTTGCAGAGTCTTGTCTGAACGCTTTGGTTTATCCTTATGATTAATAAGAGTAGTTATCTGCAAACAAGAATAATTATTTATTAGAACATTTTAACTTTAGTACTGAAGGCAAGTTTTGAATTGGACTCAATAATAGATTTCTACAGTACTTCACTAATAAAATTCGGTTCTGTGCTGCGTCATGAGGTATCATTTAACTTCTCAGAGCATGAAAAAAACACTGAAGTGTATTAAGGTTGCTCATCTGCACAGTTTATCTCAAATTAAAAGAGGGTTTGTTATTTTTATTCCACTCCCATTTGCAGTATTAAAATAAGCTGCCCTGGGTCTCAACAGCCTTTCACACTACACTCGTAGCGCTTGCCCCATTAAAATATGCACCATACTCATAACTTAAAACACCCTCAATTGCATGTTTCCTAGAATTTAGAAAAAGGTTGCTATTTTGATACAAGTTATCAATAAAACAATTTGTGAGGACATTCCTATTTTGAACTCCTGACTTGGCTCTTCTGCCCACTGCAAAGTGCTATACATTCCCTCTCAGATCACACGGACTGGAGATCAGCTGCATGCTGGCTGCAGGAGACTGAAGATTTGTCCAAAACAAACAAGAGAAAACAAAGAGATCCTTTCCCCTCACAGAGGAGAAAGGCAGGATTGCAGAAGCACCTTCTGAACCAAGGCATCAGGTAAACATGAGAACAGTAAGCAATCCTTCAATACACAATTAAGTAACTGTAAACTGCATTACAAACATAAGCTTTACATTTTTTGCTACAATTCTTTTCTAGTGAGAAGCAGGAGAGAAATTAAACTAGGTAGTTTCAAACATCCTAAACCAGCATAAAAACCCAACAAAAATAATCCTGCATGTCCTTGTCTTCCACTCATGTTTGCAATGAATTTATCTGATGTGGGTTAAACCTCAGCTGTGGAGGAGATGCTTGTTGTTTTATTTTTTCCCATAATCAGGTCCCCAGTCTGGTTGACTGCACAGCTTCATGAATATTTTTGGTGGCAAAAGGGAAACAGTGCAGCCTGAGGAAAGATGGTCAGGAGCACTCCTTTCAGCAGGAGTGTAGTTTAAAATGGCACAGAACTCCACTATAAGCAACAACCCCCAGAGCTCAAAGATGTCTGTTTAGAGAATCTCAAAATTACAGGAATTACTTAAATGTCTAAATATCTCAGCTGTATCAGATTGATCACAGGTGTCTTTGCTGCTCCTCAAAAAGACAGATCTTCATTCACTCATTCTCCCACCAGTCAGGCCTGTGGTGGGACAGGAGCATACAAGCTGTACCTGTAATGCTCGCTACAAATTCAAGGACACAGCAGGAAGCAATGTAGGAACTGCTCTGCCTCATGATTTGATCAATGCCCAAGGTTTACCCTTCAGATATCACTGAGTCATCTTTCTGGAGAAAAAAAAGTAAGAGTGGTATTGTTTAATACCTTGATGAGGCTGATTTTGAATGCCAGGAGCTGGTTTAGCCAAGTTTCCAGTATTAAACTCTTTGCAATGGAAAATATCAACATTTCATAGAGCACTCTGTACACACAAGAAAAATAAAAAAGCCAAAATACCTAAGAACTGTGCTGGCCTTTATGGAAGAACTGCTATGAGATGGAAGAATATTTTGCTCTGGTACAAAACATCAGTACAGAAATGCATTGTCTGCCCACTGTCTTCTTATATACACCCTACTTTTCCAATTTGTATCTAAGCCACAAGGTCTAAAGGAAGGCTGCTTTCTATAGTTCATACAACAAATCTGTCCCTGTAAGAGACCCCTGGACCACCAAACTTCAACTCCAAAGCCTATGAACCTTGGATGCCTTTACAGTGAAAAGATCTTCTTATGATGAAAACAGAGTCTTAATAGAGAGTAAACTGAGGAAACATTTGAGCATCTTCAAATTCATTTTATGAATGAGGAATGACATTCCTCAAGGCACACAATTACCATCACTTCAATGGAAATTCAGACCAACATGAAATTCATGGTATAAACCATGAACAGCACTATGCAGCTCTCCTGAATTCTTGCATTGTAGGTACTTCAGGTATACAGGATTTTTAAAATACCTGTCAGCAGCTAATTTAACAGTGCCAGCTGGTGAATTCTTGAATAGGCTAGAAAGCCTACTGAGAGCATTAATTTAAGGGCTGAAGAAAACCGAACTGATAGAGGGTCTTAACTTTGTTTTTTCAAATGGTTTTTAAGTAAACAGCAACCCAAATAAACAGCACATGGATTAATGGATTAATATGACATTCATACAATTATTGACTTCTCAGTAGTATATATAAAATAACACTATCCTAAAACAAACTTCAAGTTTACATACTGGCTACAAGTTTACCTCCCACAACATTTTACACCAGTAGAAGTTTAAACATGCTCTGCATAACCCTGAAAAAAATGCATATGCAAATAACACTGCAGAGTGAAAGGAATCCCACTGTCTCTTACAAATCATCAAGGGCATTTATTTTAATTCCCATGTTACTGCAGAGGTATGCAAATAATAAAAACCATGAAGATATCACAGCCTAAATTCCTCTATTGAAGTCTTATAAAACACTCTCAGGAACACGACTGCCTTTTATATTTCTATAATTTCTTCTGCACTCTCTTCAGAGGGCATCAAATTCTTGCAGCAAAAAACAACCCCTCTACTCCCCCTGGCAAGGTTAAGCAAGAATAAGCAGCTGTTTTGACAGGTCTTATCACCAGTGTCATCTCAACCTCATGAAGTTCAACAAGGCTAAACACAAGGACTTACACTGGGGCTGGGACAATCTGTGGTACCACTGCAGCCTGGGGGATAAATGGATTGGGAACAGCCCAGCAGAAAATGACTTGGGGGTACTGGTGCAAGAAAAATTCGGCTTGAGCCAACAATGTGCTTGTATCCTGGGCTGCCTCAAAAGCAGCGTGGCCGGCAGGCTGCAGGAGGGGATTTTGCCCCTCTACTCTGCTCTGGTGATTCCCCACCTGGAGAGGCGTGTACAGCTCTGGGATCCCCAACAGAAGAAGGACATGGTCCTGCTGAAGACAGCTCAGAGGAGGGCCATGAAGATGGTCAGAGGGAGGGAGCATCCTCTGACCATGACAGCAGAGAGAGCTGGGGTGGTTCAACCTGCAGAAGGCTCCAAGGAGACCTTACAGCAGCCTTTTAACATATAAAAGGGGCTCAGAAGATTAGGAAAGACTTTTTACCAAGCCTGTAGTAGAGAGGTTGATATTTTTAAACTAAAAGAGGGTAGATTCTGATTGGACCTAAGGAGGGAATTTTTTTACCATGAAGGTGATGAGGCACTGGAACAACTTCCCTGAGCTGTGTAAGCCCCATCATTTTAAGAGTTCAAGACCAAGTAGTTTGAAAACCAGGGGCTTTGAGCAACCTGGTCTAGTGGAAGGTATCCCTACCCAGAGCAGAAGAGCAGAACTAGATGGTCTTGAAAGGCCCCTTTTAACCCAAACCCTTCTCTGATTCTATGAGCTACGCTAGACACCCTATTGAGTAGCTTGTATATGAAGATTAAACTCAACCTATGGTTATACACACAGGTTGTGATATGAACAAAAGTTCATTATTCCAGAAGGTATTTTCAAAGCAGCAGAGGCTTTGAAAATACCTCCTGGAATAATGAACTTTTAGCTGGGTAATGTAATTTCTTCTCAGACTGGCTAACTTAGGGCCAGTATAGTAACCATCTTTAACACTGGAAGGGAGGAAAGTTGGTTGAGCTCCAAACTTTTTTCAGGTAAGTCAAAAAACTGTATGGATTGACAGTTAAAAACAGCCACTGTGAGAGAACCAAAACAGAAGTTGGTCAAGAAGTTTGAAACATCACAGCAAACAGCTTCATGTAACACTTCTTTCAAGTGTGAACAACATTATGTAGCAAATGCAGTCTATCCTGATATCAGATTTGCACAAGATGTTTCCTATAAAAAACTGAGTAACAAACAGCCCTGAAATAGGAGTAGGTAGGTCATGATAAAAGAAAGAGAAAGATATGAAATACTGCTCAGTTAAAGAAAAAAGGGCTGGGTTTGGTTCTAGAAACATGAGTTACACATAAACCAAATGTAATAATGTCAAAGGCATGAGGAAAGCTGTTCAGATACAAGATGGGCTCCTCAACCTGACACCTGCAGAAAATACTGCTCTACAAACAATGAGAAGGATGTTCCAGAATTATGCATTCTTGTTCCCTCACAGAGTGCTAAGAGTGACAGATACATCCTCCATGTCAAGTAAAGTTTCGAAAAAGCAGAGGTAATGGCAACTGCAGTATAGGATTCTTTTTCAAGACTTAATTAAGCTTGTAATTAACAGTCAGGGTTAAAAAAATAATAAGATCTTAGCAAGGAGAGGAATTTCACTAGTACATTAAGTGACAAACTGAAGGAAACTGTGATGCTAATAAGCAGTGCAAAGATTATTTAACCATTCCAGCACTAAATAATTGTTTCAGAACACAAATACAGCAGGGAGCATTAATAGGCCAATAAGAAAGACTTCTAAAATAAAGAATAAGCAAAGGTTTTGCTCCTTACTTTTAAGCAATGTTTAAAACAAAGATAAAAAATTTGACAAGTTAAATGGAGAAAAGGAAAGACCCAGAAGAAACTTAACAAGGAATTTTCTCTGCAACAACCAACTAAAGAAACCCTAAGAGCCTATAAAAAAGTGAACTAGTAATACTTGCAACATTTAAGATGTTTCAGATTACAAGAAATTGCTTTTCCCTTGCAGTCCATCCAGTTGGAACCAGACTAGAACCATTACCATATTTTAATTTTTTTTAAATGAAGGAAACACCTACCAAGTCCAAGAACATAATCTAAGGCCTCCCTCAAGCTTAACACCTCCCAGATATTTAATGTGTTATATTCTGACCGTGTATTTCCCCGCCACCAACATCTGTGATGTTTGGACAGGAGTTAGCAGCTGAAAAGAGACCTGCAAGTCTCTTTGAACAGGAGCAATACGTTACATGCTGTTTACTTAAGGATTTACTGATCAGGTCCTAGAAAGGAAACAGTCCTTTTGATGGTACTCACCCTCTGTTTAATGAGAGCTCTCACACAATTTCCATGGAATGTTTATCTTAGATTTGAGACAATCAGTTTAAGGAGTGCCTCAAGAATCTGTCAGCTACATTCTTTTTGCACTTGTTATGAGAAGCCACAGAAAAATAATGGCCTTTTTCTCAAAAACTTTACCAAAACTAACAGATATAGCCATAATGCATGAAGATGTACTTCATATTTAAGGAAACAAGCTCCGTTGTGGCAATTTTTGAGTAGCTGTTTTCAGATCTTTTTGAGGGCCTTCAGATACTGACATTTAAGTCATTATATGCTTCATGCTCAGGAAGCATCATGACAGCACACTTAGCTAAAAATATTCTAATGTCTATTTATTGTCAGTGTAATTAAGTCTTGCATGACAGAATTAAGTGATACTTAAAGAGACTGGGTTTCAGGAAGTATTTATAGACATCTATAAATAAAACCAGAGGAAACATAGCTATTTCACACCCCCTGCTACAAACACAGGAGTTAAACTGACAAGTCATGTTTGGAATATGTCCTGCCTACCTCTCTCCCTAGGAAAGTACCCACATTGTACACAGGATGATTTAGATTCTCAAGAGTAATATTTGTTACTGCCTCTTGTGTGGTGGGTTGACCCTGTCTGGATGCCAGGTGCTCACCAAAGCCATTCTATCATTCCTCTCCTCAGTAGGGAAAGGGAAAGAAAATATAATAAAAGGCTTGTGGGCTGAGATAAGGAAGAGAGAGATCACTCACCAGTTACTGTCATGGCTTAAATAGCCTCTGCTTGGGGAAATGAAATTAATTTATGACCAATCAAATCAGAGTAGGATTGTGAGAAGTAAAACACATCTTAAAAATACCTTCCCTCTACCCCTCCCTCCTGGCCTTTATTCCTGGTTCTCTACCTCCTTTCCCCCAGCAGCACAAGGAGACAGGGAGTGGGGGCTGTGATCAGTTCCTCACACGCTGTTTCTGCTGCTGCTTCCTCCTCAGCAAGAGGTTTCCCTCTCCTGCTCCAACATGAGGAGACAGTCCTCCATGAACTTCTCACACACATCCTCACCATGGGCTGCAGTTCTTCACCAACTGCTCCAGCATGGGTCCATCCCACAGGCTCCAGTCCTTCCGGAGCAGGCTGCTCAAGCACGGGTGCTTCTTGGCATCACAAGTCCTGTCAGGAAACCTGCTCCAACATCAGCTCATCTCCACAGGTCCCGCAAGGAGCCACCCCAGCACAGGCTTCCCACAGGGTCACAGGCTCCTTCAGATACCTACCTGCTCCAGCATGGATCTCTGCATCCCTGTGAAGCTGCATGGGCTGCAGGCGGACAACTGCTTCACAACAGTCTGCACCACAGGCTGCAAGGGAATCTCTAGTCCTGCAACTGGAACACCAGCTTTGGTGTCAGTAGAATCGTTTGTCTCATATTATCACCCCTCTCTTCTCTGGCTGCAATAACTTCTGCACGATACATTTTGCCTGCTCTTAAACACATTATCCCAGAGGCGTTACCACCATCCCTGACTCCAAGATGGACCACCATCAGCCTTGGCCAGTGGGTCCATCTTGGAGCCATCTGACATTGGCCCTGTCAGACACTGGGGAAGATTCTGACAGCTTCTCACAAAAGCCATCACTGTGGCCTCCCCACTACTAAAGCCTTGCCACACAAACCCAACACACTCCTATTCACCCTGGAAAAGTGAAGGCTTTGAGTGACCTCACTGCAGCCTTCCAGTGTGTGACAAGAGCCTATAGGAAAGATGGAGAGGTTCTATTACAAGGGCATGCAGTGACAGCACAAGGGGGGATGGCTTCAAACTCGAAGAGGTATATATGTTTAGATTAGATATTAAGAAAAAAAAAATTTGACTCTCAGCACGGTGAGGCACTGGAACAGGTTGCCCAGAGAAATGGATGCCCCATCCCTGGAAGTGTTCGAGGCCAGGCTGGATGGGACCCTGAGCAACCTGATCTACTGGAAGATGTAGGGGGGAGACTGGAACTAGATGACCTTTAAGGTCCCTTCCAACCCAGGCCATTGATTCTTTAATTTTATATTGACCAGCATTCCTGCTAGAAAAAATTCAGGATCTTATCGGTATACAATGAGGATCAGCTGCCTTACAGTAAAAGCTGCTCTTCCATTTTGTGTATTTTCTGCTTTCTACCTTCCATTAACTTTATAATGGTAGAAAATTTGGTTCTTAAAAAAAGAAAAAGTAATACCAGGACAGAACAGTCTTTGCTAAGAAAATGTAATAGCACTACATACTGGGAAAGAAGTTACAAATCCCTACAAGAAGAGTGCTGTAAGGTAAATCTAGTTGCATTTAATAGAACACATAGAGATCTTGGTCAAAAAGGCCTTTCCTATACTGGTTGCACTTTCACTAGCTCATCTTGAGTTTGGGGGCAGAGAGGATCTTCTAATATTACATTTTAGGTACTGTCTCTCATTAGGTCTTGCACACTCCTTGAGTGTTGTGGTGGAGGACCAGGTCCTCAGACTCATTTAGCCAGACAGCAGCACACGTTGTTCCAACACCCACATCTGCCACAGAATACAGCCA